>NC_133160.1:145698014-146948014 GCF_040802235.1 Manis javanica
GGTCCATCCATGTTGTCTCAAATGGCAGGATTTCTTTCCTTTTTATGTCTGAGTAATATTCCATTTAGTATATGTACTACATCTTTTTTATCCATCTATCTATTAATGCACATTTTGGTTGTTTCCATTTCCTGGCTATTGTAGATAATGTGACAAGAAACATAAGGGTATACATATCTTTTCAAATCAGAAATTTTGTTTTCTTTGATCAAATTCCTATAAGTGAAATTCCTGGGTCACATGGTATTTGTATTTTTAGTTTTTTGAGGAACCTCCATACTGCTTTCCACAGTGGCTGCACCAATTTATTTTCACACCAACAGTGTCGAAGGGTTCCCTTTTTCCTACATCTTTGCCAACACTTTTAAAATTTTGTCTTTTAGGTAGTTGTCATTCTGACTGCTATGAGGTCATACCTGATTGTGGTTTTGATTTACATTTCCCTGATGATTAGTGAGGTGGAGCATCCTTTTTTAATTGAAATATCATTGATATACAATCTTTCATTGCTTTCAGATATACAACACAGTGGTTTAACAGTTACCCATAGACCTCTAGTTCTCTGCCTACTTTTTAATTGGGTTATTTGTTCTTTTGGTGTTGAGTCATATGAGTTCTTTGTATATTTTGAATGTTAACACTTTCTCACTTATGAATATTCTCTCTCATATTGTAGGTTGCCTTTTAGTTTTGTTGGTGGTTTCCTTTGCTGTACAGAACATTTTAGTTTGATATAGTCCTACATGTTCAATTTTTATTTTGTTTCCCTTGCCCAGGAATATGTGTCCAGAAAAAAAAAATGTTATGTTCAAGAGATTTTTGCCTGTGTTTTCTTCTAAGATATTTATGGTTTTATGTCTTATATTTAAATCTTTAATCATTTTAAGTTTACTTTTGTGTGTGATATTAGACAGTAATCTAGTTTCATTCTTTTGAATGTAGCTGACCAGTTTTCCAGCACCATTTATTAAAGAGCTTGTCCTTTCCCCATTGTATATTCTTGCCTCCTTTGTCATATATGAATTGATCATATATGTATGGGTTTATGTCTGGCCTCTCTACTCTATTCCATTGATCTATGTATCCATTCTTGTGCCAGTACTATACTGTTTTGATTACTGTAGATTTATAGTACAGCTTAAAATCAGAGATCATAATACCCCCAGCTTTGTTCTTCTTTCTCAAGTTTGCTTTGGCTATTCATGATCTTTTGTGGTTCCATATACATTTTAGGGTTAGTTGCACTAGTTCATTGAAAAATGCCATTGGTATTTTGATAGGATTGTATTGAATCTGTAAATTGCTTTGGGCAAGATGGCCATTTTGACAATATTAATTCTTCCTAACCATAAGCATGGGATAGATTTCCATTTCTGTGTTATTCAATTTCTTTCACCAGCATCTTATAATTTCTGGAGCACAGATCTTTCACCTCCTGGTTTAAGTTTATTCCTAGCTATTTTATACTTTTTGATGGAGTTGTTAATGGAACTGTTTATTTTATTTCTCTTCCTGTTAGTTTATCATTAGTATGTAGGAATGCAACAGATTTCCTTGATTTCTCTTTCTGTTGGGTCATCCTTTTATACATTCACTATAAGGGTAAAAGGAAGAGTCAGCCCTCAAGAATGTTGCAGTGGGAGCTGTTAGAGTACTATAGGTTCAGCCAGAATGCTAGGCATGTTTTAACTTATCTCAATAAAGGGTACCAAAACTCTGTTGTAAACTAGTGGACCTACATGACTATGATCAACAAGCTGTTTCATATTACTGGGTCCTGGTGGGGGTACATTATTACATTGCTTTAAACTCAAGCACCCTGGTATTTTTCTAAGTTCTTAAAGTCTTAAAGAAACACTGTCCATTTACTTGGCTTGGCTTCCTACCACACCCCAGTGATTTCCATTTCTTGCAGGAGCTGTTTCTTTCCGAGACTAAGCCCTCTCCTTAGATCTACTGAAAAATCACAAGAAATGACAGGAAAAGAGGACTGTCTGTGAGCAAGAGCTGTGTTAAGTTCAATAACCACTCTATTCTTTAAAAAATAACCTGTGCTCCAAGAATAGTTTTCTCTTCTCACAAATTTCCTTGGTCTTTAATTTGCTTGTGAGTTTATTAGTTTATTCAACATCCTAGAGTCTCAGTTCTCAGTATGGAACCTCGGCAAAGTCAAAGTGAGATGAAGTTCCAATATGACAACGGAGTTCAATTTCCCAAAATTGGGTGAATGGAGGGATAACAGATTGCAGAAGTATCAGATTCTTTTGCTTGTCCCACAGAAGTCCTCAGAGTTAGACCTCTGATGGGACCATATGTCCTTTAAGCCCTGTGGTCTTGGAAACTATGTAATTGTTCAATAGCTTCACCTGGAGGTCGTAATTGTCACGATTGAAAGAACCACCAATTTCAAGTGGGCCAAAAAAATTTAGGCCAGAGTTGCAATATTTTAATTTCTCTTTGGGAGATATTTACCACTGATGAAAAAATTGGAAAGAGGATTTAGGAGATATAATTTTCCTGAAGCTTATTTTGCATGATAAACAAAAAAGTAATGTTTGTTTTAGGTTGTTTCTGGGTGGTAATAGGGATTTTAGGGACACTAATTTCCAATCAGGTTACATTTTAGTAAAACTACTGTTGGGCAATGTCTTAAAATTGCTCATAGTAAAATGGAGATCAGAGTTCTTTACCCAATTCTTCTGGTTTGCTTATTCCTTTGTTCTTTTTCTTTTTTTATGCTTTTCTCAGTAAAAAAAGAAGAACCTCTCTTGCTACCAGTTAGTGAGGTTATATATCCTATTAATATATCCTATTAATCCTGGCAGGTAGTAGATCACTTTGGTTTATAAATATAGCAAAATGTACCTCTTTAGGCTGAAATGTTTTGAAGAAATTTATATGGGCAGATGCCTAACTTGAATTTATACATTTACATCCATTTGTTTAAATCTAAGTTCTAGAAATTCCATAAGAGATTGTTTTGGTGTCCTGGCAACCAGATAAAAAAAAACACATCTAAAATATTTTAATACCTAATCAATAAAATTGGGTAAAAACGTTTAACTAAACAGGGTCAGGTTATAAGTGATTTTCAAAAAAAAGTAAAATAAAAACATCTCATACTTCTAGTCATTTTCCTATCTACTAATACAGCTTCAAGTTTTCAAAGGCTTTGAAAATGATCCCTCTGTGTACATATAAAATTTGTAAGCAAGTTAATTATGGAAATATGTTCATTTTCAGAAAGAATTTGCACTTGAGTTTGATTCCGTTTCTAAATCATCTCCATGTACTTATCAAGTGCAGCTAGAAAATAAATTTGAGTCCAAAACACCCAGGTGAAAATTGAATTACGGATTATACATTCAATCGTAGCTCACTTATGCTCAAAGGTAAGCTAACATTCTGAATTAATTTGTGCCTCAGGATTGGGAGGCAAATCTTTTCTATGCAAACACCCAGCATTTTAATCCAACTAATTTACACTTGAAGTTGACCTAATACATCAGAATTAAAGTTTATACAACCATACTTTTCAAAGTAAGGACAAAAGATAGGTGCATATCTGGACAACATATTATAATTTGAAAACATAAAAATATGATTCATTTGATACCTAAAAGTATGTAGAATTAAACAAATAATTAATTTTCTATTATCAGAAAAACTGAGAACAGGAATTTAAATTTAGTTTTAAAATAACATAAGGAAGTACTCTTGGACATCTCAAGGAACACTAGAACTAAAAATATGGTTGGGAGGCAGGAAGAATTTTAGTCAGGAGATATTGAAAAATATAGTTTAGAGTTGCTGAATGCATATAAATGTGATGTAAAGTTATAATATTTAGGTGAGTGAAGTTTTCAGAAAACACCTACTTGAAGGTGGGGTTCACCTTCGGTGGGAGACTGAAGACTATAGGAAAAGGGAAGAACATGCATTAACAACCCTCCTACTGAAAGACTATATATAAAAGTAAATCATTCATCAAGAAATACCATGCCTTTGTTTGCATTATCATCATTACTGTTATATTATCATACTTTCCATCCTTGTTTCAGAGGTGGTTATGGGTACCTCTTCTCCTGTTAGTCATTCAAAAGAATGAGCTTAAAAGGCAAAACTCTCCTGTTTATCCATTCAATTACTATGTAAAGTCAGCAGCTATTGGGCCATTGTCCTTAATTACAACTTATACTCTCCAAATATTAATTTGTTAGTAAATATCTCCCTAGATTCTGTAGGCATTATTTGATGATATGCATTTTCTTTGGATCTTTTCTGAAGAATAACATGCCAGAGGAGACTGGAAACTCTTGGAGATAGAGTGGCTGCCCATGGCTAAGTGTTTTTAGAAAATAAGGCGAGAGGCAAAAGGTTAGAGGATTAAATTAGTACATGTCTGAACTGGAAATCTAGATCCAATCACAGTATGCAAAGTCCAGTTAATGCCGGAGGCTGAGTTTGCTTGATGTCACATTCTGAAAGGAATTTGAAGAAGAAACATCTCTGTCCAAATGAGCTGGAAAAAATGCTGAATATACTCCCTGTTTGACTTTTCCAAAACAGAAAACAGCAACATTGCATATAACAAACAGTACTTGTCTCCCTCATAGAAACTAAAGGTTGGCCAGCAGCCAAAGACAATCTTACTGTGAAAATAAAGAAAAACAACTACAGCATTGCAACCTAGGTAAGAAAAGAGGAACAACAACAACAAAAAAAAAAACAGAAGGCAAAAGACAAAGTAAGTAGAAGTCGACAAAAGGATGGGTGAAAACTTACACGAGAGCTTAGCTGAAATGAATGCCATTGGCTGGCCATTGGTTTGCCAAGTATAGTAGGATATTTTGTTAGGGACTTATGCAAGCAGAGGATAGAACACAAGAGCCACAAACCTATATGTTAGTCTTGGTTCCATTATGTAGTGAAGGCCTCTGGTTTACCTTAAGTAAGCTTAAGTGAGCTTATTTATAAACCATAAATAAACAACCAAACCAAACCAACAGAAGGGAGGGTTTGTGGAAATTGAACCCTATGGACTCCTCCAACTAGAAGGCCTGAGAGATGATGAATGATTGTCCATGACTTTTGTAAAGTAGCAGCTGTTTCATTATTAATATACTTCATCAAAATCCAAAGGGTATGATTTATATTGATATACCTTGTAGTAACAGTGTGATTTTATACAATACACATGTTAGTGAACAGAAAGCAAGGTCTAAATAGCCTTCTCCCAAAAAAATCAAATAAAAAGAAAGTTGAGCAGTGGGGTTTTCTGGAGGTTAATTATCAGATATCCTTACCATACAGAGGGAAATAAAGTTGTTAGTGGCCCACAAACTGCTCCTTCCTTTTAAAATATATTGATTACTGATTGTACACCCAAATATGATTAGAATGGTAAATTTTGTGTTATGTGTACTTTAACACAAGAAAACTTTACACAAAATATATATCGATTAATTCAAGAATAACGTGTTAAGGAAAAGCACTGAAGTTTTGTTATTTATTTATCTGAGTGAGGTAGGGTAAAGTTGTAGGGAAAATATATTAGTTTCTTCAAAATATTGTTTTTAAAGGTTGGATATAATCACTAAATCTTAAATATTTCTTGGAGTAGCAATACTCAACTCTCAGTACAACAGAGCTGCTTAGTGAGGTTTTAAAATGTACAGCTTCCCAGACTTCAGCCTCAAGGGTGTATTTCAGTTGCTTTGTGCCAGGGCCTATGCAAGGCTCATCCAGTTCCAACATGCAGCCAAGGCTGAGAACGGCTCCAGGTTGTAGAATCCCTGAAGACAGGAACTACATTTGTCATAGTGACAATTGTAGCCCTCTCATGCTGTCTGGCCAAATAAATAAAAATAAAAACAACTGTGGGCTGAATGAAGGATTGAATAAATGAATGAATTTCTAGTCTATTTTATCTGAACATTTACCTGATACTAGATTTTCTTTGAAGCTGGAAGAGCCATGCTGATTCCATAAAATTAGGCAGAAATCATGAAAAGTAAATTAAACAATAAAAACCAATTACATTTTCTTCTTTCCTACCCTCCCTCACTACCCCAAGAGAACAAATGTTAAAGTTTAGTATACAAACTTTGAACCATTCTCTATTATGCTGCAAATACACAGTTAAATATAAGTATGTGCAACTTTTCTTTTATAATTTCTTTCTACCTTTCTGTTCCTGAGACAAATAAGATGAAAATATCCACAATATTCTGTTTGTTTGTTTGTTTTCTTTTCACTTAAACCTTTTACTTAAACTTTTCTCAAGGTCCTACTATGAAGGACGAGTTCTTTAATAAAGAGCTGAATAGCATCTAACATGTCTGTTCCCTAAGCTATTTCATCATACCATCTCCACTCAGTTTCCTTACTTTCTCTCTTGCATACACTCTAGTAATACTTTGGCCACCAACATAAAGGAAAAGAGTGTAAAACTGTTAACTTCATCAGTCTTAAATTACATGTAACATTTGACCCAGTTTCCGTTCTTCCCTTGATGCAACATTTTTTCACTTGGACAGCGAGCTGCCACTATAGACTGTCATGGTTCCTACTTAATTGCTCAGGGACCATTGTGGATACTTCCTTATCTTCTCCAGTCACAAGTTTTGAACTAAGCCCTGGAGACTTTTATCTTTTATATATATCCATTCTTGTATTTCATCTAGTCCCAGTATTTTTAAGACCAGCTGTTTTATGACAGCTCCAATTCTTTTTTTTGGTTCCAGGCTGAAACTGTCCTCTACAATCTGAAGACCTGCACATCTAAGTAGTCAGGTGACATCTCTAATGTTGTATCCAATAAGCATACTTAGTGTGTCCCAATAGGAACTTTGACTCTCCCTTAAATTTCCTTATCTTCCCCAGTTCAATAAATTACAACCCTAATCTTTGAGGTATCAGATCAAAATCCCATCGGTTATCCTTGAATTCCCACTTCCTTTCACATCTCACAGTAATTAATTAACAAATTCTGCTCTTGACGTAGAAATATCCAAAACACAACCACTTTTCAACAATTTCTAGTCAAAGACAGCACCATTGTTTTCATCTGGAATATGGCCAAGGACCCCAGCTGTTCTCCTCTTGGTCTCCTGAGCAAGAGTGATCCTAAGAAATACTAATCAGGTAATCATACTAAACATGTCTATGCTCCGAATTTTTAAGGGGCTTCCCATTTTACCTAGAACCTCATTTTTCTTTACCTATTCAGATTCTGGACCAACATTGTGGCCCTACAGTGTGATTCCCTCCCAACACATATCCCATTATTCCTCAGATCTCATTTTATACCATTTTCACTGTCCTTTCCTCTGTTCCAGTTCTACCTCATTGTCCTTGCTTATGAACACACCAAACACATTCCTGCCTTTAAGGTATTTGGACATATTCTTCCCTTAGCTTGAAAAATTTTTGATAATTATAGTAGATGTATTCATGGCTTGATCTGTCATTTCATTTAGGCCTCTGATTAAATATTATGTAATCAGAGAGGTCTTCTCTATTATGATGAAAATAAGATATTCAGAACTCACTGCATCTTACCTTAGCCTCATTTCTTTAATCTTAACATTACCATACACTTGCCAAATAAATGAACTATGGTTGTTCTCAATAAACCTTCACTACAGAAATGTTACATGAGACACTTATGTACATATTTTCTTACATCTTCGTGCTTTAAAAAGTGTAATAGACTTATAAAATAGAAAAATGTGATCAATTCTCTCAGAGAATATCATATTTCTTTCCAAAAATATTGTAGTTTTTCACATTGCAATTGGCATATTTACCAACATTTTCATCAGTATTGGAAGAAGCTAGCTTTCTTGCTTTTCTTTCTTGAGGTGATCTTAAAATACATCCACAGATTGTTTAGTCTTCTTCTTTAAAAATGTGGAAATGTAATTCTCTCGGCTTGAGTGTGGCCTGGCCTTAATAACTTCCTTTTGATAAATAGAATACAGCAGAAATGATTGTGTGCACTTATACTCTGAAGAATTCTGGATATGAGTTTATATATGTGAGTATGTGTATGCGTAACTCTATATTTAATATATATGAACAAATACTCTTACAAATCTTAGCAGTTTAATATTTTTCATAACTGTCTCTCCAATATTTAAAAATTATATAATATTAAACTTATAAATAAAAATGATTTTATTATTAATACACAGGTTTATTTTTCACACTCTTTTATTATATACTACAGAAAATGACTTCTATTGGAATTTGTAAAAAATTTCAATCTTGTTTAATAGTTCTTTCATTTTCAACCCCTTATAAGCCTCTTTTAATGTTGTTTAATTTATTTCAACTTCCTTTAAAGTAGGTATTCTTTAAAGAAGTTTCAATGTCCTGAGACCTCTATTCACCTTTACAGATGCATTATCTCTCACAAACACGAGGGATATATATATATATAAGCAGTATTTTTGCATAGGAACTTTGTAAGCATTGTATATTCCATTTGGCTTTGTGATATTGAGAATGGAGCATACATATTGCAGTGGGACTGACTCTATCTTCAAAGTTGAAGATTCACCAGTCACCTACCTTTCAGAAGAGGTCCATAGAAGGCCCATCCAGCTGTGTCATCATTATAAACACTTCAATACCTTACTATTTTCTTAGTTTTTTTATCCTGTTCTGGGAAAAGTGAAGGCTATTTAGAAGAATACAGTTTGATGAATGCAGTTTCTGTTGATATTTTTTATCTATTCAAAGGCTTTTATCTTCATTCAAGATATGTATATGAGAGTAAGTAATAAATTTTTCCCTTTAGGTCTTTATTACTTGAGTTATTTCTGAAGATTTTTATGTTTTATGATATATTAAATATCTTAAACTAATCTTTTATAGTTTATTAAGTATACTTTATTTTTTATTCATACAGTATACATCATTTACATTCAGTAAATACATCAATCATTTACATAAATGTATATTCTATTAATGCATATTTAACATATCAAATAATTTTATAATTCATATTCATTTTACTTTATTAAATTATTTTTATTTATACAATTAACTTTGTAAACTAATATCTATCACAACCATCAATACTTTCAAAATAATTGAAAATGAGAAATGATATATTTGGGAAATGAAAATGGCAGAGCCCCTCCTACTTTTTACACCATGCCACTGGGTGGAGAAAAGCCAAACTTTATTGTTCAAATGCCCAAAATGCACACTGGAGAAAGATCTTAAGACTTAAAGTTTTCAAATAGGTTAAGGGTTAAATAAAAGTCACAACATGTAAAATTTAGTTTTACCTTTCTTTCTGTGATCTCTTTCTCTTTTAGAGGTAGAAGTGTGGGGCAGGCCCATTTATTTTCCCATGTGGTAGATAGGATCTCTTTATTCTCTCTGCTTTCCTCTGAATTTCTTGTTTTCAGCTATTAAAGTACCAATCTGCTTTTTCATGGAACACCAGGCCATTATTCTTTGCCCTTTAGCGTTTTCTCTTTCTTTCTAGTGGATGGAGAAATGAAGATGAGCTTGGGGGCTGTTGTTCTTCACTTTATTGAGATGTCACTGGACATGCACTCTAGACCAGTCCTTTCATAGGTGCTATGACAAATGTCCTCTTGCTTCTGTTTGTTTTGTTGCTTTTCTTAGCCCTGGGATGGGATAGTTTCAAGGAAAGTTACCATTTGGATTAGAGTTGGGGGATAATCTGGCTGTTGAAGTGTAGCCACTTCAAGCAAATGTAGCCTGAGACATAATACAGAATAGTTCACTTTGAGACTTGGAAGTGAAGCGTCAAGAGAAATATTTTGTTTCACTTCCTTGACTTCTTTCTCTAAAATTGAATAATCTCTTCTGTCCAGTTCTATGCAGATTTTGTTTAAAAAGACAAATAGCATGTTTAATATGACATAAAAGCATGATTATGCTGTATATTGCCTTATGTTGTATATATGCACATATACATGTGCCTGAATGTTTCACTGTGAATGTGTGATGTTAAAACAATTAGATAATTAAAATTGAAATTATTTATCTGTATGCATCTGGCATTTGATTCCTAGATATTACAATCAGTAACATCATAACATCTGTTCATCAAAATAAAATTCTCTGAAGCTATTTGATATTACCTATTTTAATATCATTACAAAAATTACTGTAAATACATTTTTAGCACTTGAAAAATGCATAACTGTTTGTTATATACAATTAAGATGCTGGAAACTCTATCTTGATATTACCCAAAATGTAAGCACTGTAGTCAAAAACAAATCTCTCAACAGTTGTTTATTCAAAGCCAAATACATTGAATGTCTAAGTTGAAATTATCATGTAATTTCTTCATTGCACCTGTTTTTTATATACTATACATTTAAATTAGCTATTTATTAAGTAATATATACTTTATTAACTTCCTGTACTCTTCTATGTATGAATATTTTAGGGTACTAATTTTATTAAAATGTTATTGATGCATAACATTTAACACAAAAAATTAACAAATTATGAGTGGATATTTGATTCACTTTTAAAAACTGAGCATGCCTGTGTGTCTAGCAACAAGATCAATAAACAAAACATGACATGTTTCTTCATTCAATCCTTTATATGTAGTATAATCTTTTGACTAAGTAGGTGAAGAAAAATAGTCTCACACAAATATGACTTTAAAAAGGGCAGATGTTTTAATAGCCTTTTCATATAATGATGTATATTCTCCTTTGATACTACACTAGAGCTCAGCAAGTGCTAGTTTCGTAAAGGTTACTTGCAGTTTGGAAGGTGAAACTGTTTCAATGAACTTTTATACTCCATTATTTTAAAAGCCATAGCTTTATTGTACTTTGAATGAACCTTTATCCATGTCTGATGTTGTATCCTATGCTTTGGTCATTTGAAAAACATTGGATCACTGAGTTACATAGATATTCCAATAATCAACTTCTTTTCTTATGTCTTAAGAATAAATAGACCAATTTTGATAATATCAACACCAAATCTTTAAGTGTTAGGAAGCTGCCAAGTTTATATTGACAGATAAAAGTTTTCCAAATTCTAATTTTTACTTGAGAGAGTAAATTTCTCTAATTTGAGAAGGCTCAAATTTTACCATAGACAACTAATTTTCTCTTGTTTTACTTGAAGAGACATACTTCATTCATTTTCAAGAATCTGGAAATCCATCTAGTCAGTCATGAGTAACCATAGTTTATCTGTTGTCATTTTTTCAAGTAAAAATGGTTTTCTTTGAAAAACATTGTTCATTCAACTCACAAACCAAATTGTCTATTAAGTGGATTTCCTTGCATTTGTTATAATTTGGTGTACATCAGAAATTTCTTAATGCATACTTCCCATTTTGTTACACAGAATATAAAAGACGTGATTAAAGATTGAAAAGTTTTTAGGAATCCCCATGGTTCTGTGGACCATACTTTGGAAACAGTTGGTATAGATGAGTAACAGAATTAGTTCTGCCAATCTGGCTCCAGAGCCTATACTCTTCACCACTATTATATATAATCAGTCTACCTTTAAGAATTTAACATCAGCTCCATATCACATCATTAGTATTTAAATTAGGGGTTCAGTGGATACCTATTCATCTTGTACCAAAATTTCAGCAAAATCTCCTTGAGTTCAAAAACAATTGGGAAGTATTTCCATATATGTCTTTAAACTGTTCTTATACTTTACTAACAGAAATTGCAAACTCAGTGAGTTTGGTGAGATTGGAATGAATATATATATATATATATATATATTTATCTATCTATATATATGATAGATAGAGGTAAAATTGACAAGGGAGAGTATCATTTTTTTCCTATAATAAAACCGAATATACTTATAAAGCCTGATTAAATCACCTTAAGCCATGTAAATAATCTTTGACTATGTATGGAATAAAAGTGGCTATATACAAAATTGATCATCTTCCTCACTACCAAATAGAAAATATATTTGTACATCATTCCCATTCATATTAGGAAGTAGAAAATTTTAAGACATACCTGACAATCTTATTGTAGATGGAAAAGAAATTAAAACCACTAAACTTCACAACAAAGATGTATAAAGCACTTTAATAATAGAGAGAAAGGCTGAATTCCTGCAAGGAAGAATGTCAGTGTTACACATATGTATTTGAAGATATAACATAATTTCAGTCCAAATTACTTGCTAATGATTACATAGATCTTTAAGAAAATCAATGATCATTAAGAAATGTTTTCAAAAGAAAAGGGAAAGATGGTGCCATATGAAAATTAAGAGCTCCTTGTGGTAACAGGATAGGAAAAAACAGGCTTCTTAATCGAAGAGACAAAATTGTTCAGGAAAGGCTCTTTTTACATATATATGCAAATTTATTAAAGCATAAAGATGCCAATGAAAATAATAAAACTACCTTGAATAATAACTCTTTTGAAAAAATACATCATAATTACACATATAGAAGAAAAATCTTTAAAATACGTGGATTAAAAAATTAAGTGAAAATTAAGTTTAAATTAATTAAAAATAGAAGATAACCATATTGATATTTACCAAATTCTAGTTTAGAGAGTAACTTAATAACTTAAAAAATTGATGAAATTTTCTTTGTTATTAAATGATCCAGTCAAGAAATTTGAATAAACACCTATCTGTTCACCCAAACACACAAAGTAAATTTCTACATATAAATGTAAACCAAAGAATCAAATGGAAAGAAAATATTTAGGATAATTTTAAGGGCATGTAACACAGATTAAAGTTATGACCCTTAATATAGAAATTTGATAAAAATTGATACAAATTACTCTACTTCCCAGTAGATAAAAAGGCAAATGAGATATTTGGAAAAAATGATAAGGTACAAATAAGGGGAGAAAAGGTGAATATGTTCTTCTACTGGTCAACTAAGAAATAAAAGTTAACGTTTCTATAACACTTTATACTACCCAGTTAAGCAATATTTTAAACATAAATGCCATCCTTCCTGTTGAGAGAGCAGTGAATTGAGCTTTTGCTTAAGTTATAGTTGATCATTCAACTGATACGTTGTTTTTGGAAGGCAGTTTTAAAGTATGTATCAAAATCATCAAAATACATATGGTCTCTGTCTCCAGAAACAAATTACTGTTAAATTTTGTATTCACTCATCATGACTATAAGCTATTTTATAAATAGGAAATTAACCAATATAAAAGATCTCCAAGAATATATACCTAACTGTAAGATTTATTAAACATTATCTATCTCCATCATGATTTGTGGTATAAAGATATAAATCAACATAATAGGTTCAATAAGATATGATATTATGGTAAATGTTTAAAAAAAGGAATCTTAAAAATCATTCAATATGCAATGCTGTTAGGATCACGGGAAGATGGCGGCATGAGTAGTTCAGAGGAAATCTCCTCCCCAAAACACATATATTTATGAAAATACAATAAATACAACTATTCCTAAAAAAGAGACACCAGTGGATGCAGTACAACAGCCAGGATACATCTACATCTGCGAGAACTCAGCATCACACGAAGGGGGTAAGATACAAGCCATGGCCAGGTGGGACCCGAACGCTCCCCCACCCCAAAACCCAGCGGGAAGAAAGGAGTCGGAACAGGGAGGGAGTGAAAGCCCAGGACTGCTAAACAACCAGCTCTAGAAATCCGCACCCAGAACGCAGACACAAGGTTCATGGGGTGCTGGATATTAGACAAACGGAAAAGCAAAACATGTGGGCAGGTCCCTGCAACCAGTGCCCCTGAGACAAAAGAAAAGCGAGTGCTTTCTGTAAGTCTTAAACAGACAGGGACCCCATAGCTGGATGAAGTTGTTCCGGCAGCTGGGAATACCAGGGAAACTTAGGCGCCCTAAATGGAGGCAGTGCAGCGCTGAAGCCCCTCAAAGGACAAGGCAGCTTGCCAGTCATTCTTCCAACTGGCATGGACCCCAACACACGGGCTCAGTAGCAGGAGAGTGGGAGCATGTGCTGGGGGCGGAAGCACTGGAAGGAACTGAGAGCAGATCCATGCGCCGCAGGAGAGGCTTGTGCTAGCCGGCAGCGGCACGATCGAACAGCCTGGGTGTGGCTCGCATGCCCCGGCAGCAGTGAAACCAGAGCCCAGTAGAAGCCTGCATGGAAAAGCCCTGCGCACACTGGCAGTGGAGCCAGAGGGAGCAGGAGCGCTCCCAGGAGCCGACACAAATCCCTGCCCAATGCACAGTCCCCCAGACCAGACCCAAAAGCCACTGCTGCCACACAGCTGGCCAGCAGGGTCGCCACTAGCATGGAGGAGTGCACCTGGAATGCCTGCCACTCCCCACAGGGCTTCGCACTGCTCTGATGGACACCCCGCCCACAGCAGCTTAGGAGATTAACCCAGTGGCCGCTCCAGGAGTGCAGGTAACCGTCACAGGCAGCGGAGAAGGGCAAGGCATCCAGCAAGCAGGAAAGGACTTTCCTCTCCCAGCTGACACACCCGCAACCTGCCTACAGCCGCTGCTATCACCATGAAAAGTCAAAAACATCTAGTCCAGACCAAGACAGTTACACCTGAGAAAGGATCTGCAGAGGCAGACCTAACCAGTCTCCTGGAAAAAGAATTCAAAATAAAAATCATAAACATGCTGACAGAGCTGCATAGAAATATGCAAGAGCTAAGGGATGAAGTCCACAGGGAGATTACAGACGTCCAGAGGGAGATTACAGACGTCCAGAGGGAGATTACAGAAGTGAAAAAAACTCTGGAAGGATTTATAAGCAGAATGGATAAGATGCAAGAGGCCATTGATGGAACCATGTGGCCAGAGAACAGGAAAACATAGAAGCTGATGCAGAGAGAGATAAAAAGATCTCCAGGAATGAAACAATATTAAGAGAACTGTGTGACCAATCCAAAAGGAACAATACCTGCATTATAGGGGTACCAGAGGAAGAAGAGAGAGAAAAAGGGATAGAAAGTGTCTTTGAAGAAATAATTGCTGAGAACTTCCCTAAACTGGGGGAGGAAATAGTTGCTCAGACTACGGAGGCACACAGAACTCCTGAGAGATGGGATCCAAAGGGACAACACCAAAACACATAATAATTAAAATGGCAAAGATCAAGGACAGGGACAGAGTATTAAAGGCAGCCAGAGAGAGTAAAAAGGTCACCTACAAAGCAAAACCCATCAGGCTATCATCAGACTTCTCAACAGAAACCTTACAGACCACAAGAGAATGGCATGATATATTTAATGCAATGAAACATAAGGGCCTTGAACCAAGGATACTGTATCCTGCACGATTACCATTTAAATATGAAGGAGGGATTAAACAATTCCCAGACAAGTAAAAGTTGAGGGAATTTGCCTCCCACAAACCACCTCTGCAGGGCATCTTACAGGGACTGTTCTAGATAGGAGCACTCCTAAAAAGATCACAGAACAAAATACCCAACATATGAAGAATGGATGAGGAGGAAAAAGAAGGGAAAAAAATAATCATCAGAATGTGTTTATAACAGCTCAATAAGTGAGTGAGGTCAGACAGTAAGGTAGTAAACAAGCTAACCTTGAACCTTTGGTAACCACAAATCTAAAGCCTGCAATGGCAATAAGTACATATCTTTCAATAATCACCTTAAATGTAAATGGACTGAATGCACCAATCAAAAGACACAGAGTAATAGAATGGATAAAAAAGCAAGACCCATCTATATGCTGCTTACAAGAGACTCACCTCAAACCCAAAGACATGCACAGATTAAAAGTCAAGGGATAGAGAAAGATATTTCATGTAAACAACAGAGAAAAAAGCAGGTGTTGCAATACTAGTATCAGACAAAATAGACTTCAAAATAAAGAAAGTAAGGAGATAAAGAAGGACATTACATAATGATAAAGGGCTCAGTCCAACAAGAGGATATAACCATTATAAACATATATGCACCCAATACAGGAGCACCAATATATATGAAACAAATAGTAACAGAATTAAAGGAGGAAATAGAATGCAATGCATTCATTTTGGGAGACCTTAACATACCACTCACCCCAAAGGACAGATCCACCAGACAGAAAATAAGTAAGGACACAGAGGCACTAAACAACATGCTAGGACAGATGGACCTAATAGACATCTATAGAACTCTACATCCAAAAGCAACAGGATACACATTCTTCTCAAGTGCACATGGAACATTCTCCAGAATAGACCACATATTAGGCCACAAAAAGAACCTCAGTAAATTCCAAAGGATTGAAATCCTGCTGGCCAACTTTTCAGACCACAAAGGTATAAAACTAGAAATAAATTGTACAAAGAAATATGCAATGCTGGTAGAAATTCTTATGAAAGATGAGAACAAGTAAGAAGATGGTATAATTGACATATAACGTTGTACTAGTTTCAGGTGTACATTATAATGATTTCATATTTATATATATTTTGAGCTAATTATCACCACAATAATGATGATCACCATTACCACACATAGTTACAAATTTGTTCTTAGGATGATAAATTTTAAGATCTACTCTCTTATTAACTTTTAAATATATGATACAATATTACCAACTATAATCACCATGCTTCTACATTACCTCCCCAATTTTTAACCATAGAAATTAATAAACTGAGTTAGATCAAATGATTCATACTTGCTAATAACAAAAAGAAAATTAAATTTCATGTTCAACCACATAGGGTCTCAGGATCTGAAATGTTCAATGAAATTCAATGTCTTTTGTAAGGTCATTAGCTGCCATGGGTTCATCTAGACACTTGTCTCAGAGCTGCTTCTCCCGAACGAAGCTCTTGTTGAAGTACTCTTTTTTTATTTTCAATTTCGGATCTCCTCTATGGTTTTTATTTACTAGTGCATTGTGTGCAGATTCCTAGTGATTAATGCTAAAACATAAAATGTGGATTTGTGAACCCTTCTCTCCTCAAAGCTTCTTTCACAGTGTTTCCTGGCTCAGCAAATGCCACCAGCATTAACCATGTTGCAAATGCCCAAACCTCGGTTGTCATCTTGGACTCTATGGGACCGCTCATGCCTTACTCCTTCTGTACTAAATTCTGAGTGTTCTTCCTCCTGGTTATCTCACAAATCTATTAATCTAAGTCCCAAGGACTTCAGCCTTCATTTATTAGCTTGTCTAGTACGATGCCCTCTTAAAACTGATCTTCCTTCATTTCTTCAACACCCCTATCCATCCACCCTCCTCCTCCCAGAGTGAAATAAAAGCCAGTACATACCACTATATTGATTAAATTGTATTATGGCTTCCCATTTTTGTTGAAATCTAACATATTTATTAAAATTCACAATTCCCTATACTAATAGAACTAATTCTCTCTTCCCTTTCTTATGATCTTTTGACCTACATTTTGAATAGACTTTATTTTTAGAGCTTTTCTACAGCTTTACAGACAAATTGAGTAGAAGATACAAAGATTTACCATGTATCTCCTACACATGCATTAGCTTCACCAACTATCAACATCCTCACCACAGGGGTAGATTTGTTACCATTGATGAACCTGCACTGTCACATCTTTAACACCCAAAGTCCATAATCCCCGCTTGGTATTGTACATTTTATGGGTTTGAACAAGTATATCATAAGATGAACCCAGCTTTGCAGCATCATACAGAGTGGGTTCACTGCCCTACAATTCCTCTGTGCTCTACCTATGTATCCTTCCCTCCCCTCAACCCCTGATAACCACTGATCTTTTTATTGTCTCCATAGTTTTGCCTTTTCCAGAGTGTCATAAAGTTGGACTCACAGAGTATGTAACCTCTGCTAAACATGTTTACTCCAGTTATAAAAAAAATAACTCACCTCTTCAGGAAGGACCAATACTCTACTCTTTATCCACACATGCTATTGCCTTTCTTCCTCCAATTTCCTATGTAACTTTATATTACACTTCTCAGTTGAAATATCACTTCTTTAGGAAAACTTTATTGAAATTTTCCAGAATAAGTCATCTTTGCTCTATGCACCCCCATGGCATGTTGTGTATCTATCTTCCTAGTATGATTTAGAGGAGAAATTTTTATTCCTTGTTATTAACTTTAATTGATTTAGACATTCTTCTAAAAACAAAAAGCTTTTCTTCCTTAATCTTCTCAACACTTTTGGATAACATTCTTACATATCCTTTGGGGGGATCCTTTATAGATAAAAAGATAATCAAATCACAGTGTCTTTTTAACTTAAGAAATCTCTCTAGCCCAATTATGGAAGACAGAAATAGCAGTGAAGTTGCTGACTATAGCTTTGTGTTGGGCAAACAGTATCACTTGCTTTACATATACCACTGTCCAGTATTGAGCCAGACGAACAGATGGAGAAAGTATAAAATAAAGCTGTGTAAGCTCCGTGGAGAATATATGTATATACATATGTATGTATGTGTATATTTGTGTATTTGTTACTTTTATTTTTACAGAAATTTTACAGAAATATGTCTTCAGATAAGTTTCTCTCACAAAATGTATAGTTCAAGTATTCAAAGAGTGAGAAAAATGTGAGAATATTCTAAAATTGTTTTTTATGTTTTAAATAGGCTTTTACCTTGACACAGAAAATCAGTAGGCTTCTATTCATCCACTTTATATGGATGTTAACAACTCTTTAGAAGTATATTTGATTGGATATTCCTTTCAATTAAGTTTTTCTTTGTTCATATATATATTTTTTGTTTCTATAATTTGCAATAGATAATGGTTCTGATTATGTGATTAAAATCTCTATTTCTGCTGTCCTCTTTCTCCATCTTTAACTATTTGCCATTATGTTGTACAATGATGACAACTGTCATTCTCAATATTAAAATTAATAAAATTTACCAAAGGATTATTTCAAGAAAAAAATCTCCAGAAATATCTTTGATTTCAAGCACATTTTCATAATACATTAGTAAATGATATGCATATGTCATGACAAAAGTGATGATGTGCTTTGAAGAGAATACTGTGTTTATCAAAATTTAAATTTATTTCAAAACACATTATATTTCAAAATTTAAAGCACACACTCATTATCTTCTTATGAATGTCTCAAGCAGTATGATTAGCATTATAATGAAAGTTGTATTTTTATCACCTAACTTTAAGGTGTACTATAAGCATTTTAACTGCCATTCCCAATGAGACTACTTGGGCCTATGATTAATAATATCTGTTTGGAATTAGAACTTAGACAAAAGTCATATGGAAATCTCTCTATCCCAGTAGTTAGTTGCTCATTTGGATCCAGAAAATAGCACATCTTCCAAAGGCTAACAAAATCTAATGTCCAGAATCCATAAAATGAGCATTGGCAGATCTCAGAGAAAAGTCAAATAATTTTTCAAATTAATTTTCATAATCATGTTATTCGGTAAAATTAAAAGTTGGTAAACTGGCATCCTATAGTGCAGAAGTCTTGATGCTTCATTCTTTGCCATTTCAATGAACATTTCATCCTTCTCTTTAGTCAGAGCAAATAACTCAGTCTTGCTTTCCTTTCTTTTTCTTTCATACCTCTTTTCAAGCCATCAAACTGTATCCAAAATCCTACCACTTCATAACCAATACTGCTTCTCTAATGCTACCATCCTGGCTAAGCCTTTTAAACTAGTCAGCCTGCTTCTATTCTCATTCTCCTATAGACTATTTTCAACCCAACAGCCAATGTGATCCTTCAAGGGCATAAAGCACATCAAGCCATCTCTTTGCTCAAAATACTCCAATGTCTCACCATTTCATTGAGTCAAAGCTAAGAACCTTACAATGTCTACAGTACTTGACCACAATTGGACCCTCAGTTTCCTGTCTGATTTTATCTCCTACTAGTTCCTCTCTTAATCACTGATTTACCTACATCATCCCCTTGGGGTACCTCAAATATTCCAGATATGTGCCAGCCATAAAGTCCTTTTACTGGATGTCCCCTCTACAGATAAAAATTTCCCCAAACATAGCTATCATCTTCTTCTCTTTCAAGTCCTTGAGTTAATGTCATCTTCCCAAACAGGCCCTACTTTAAAAACCCTGTTGAAAATTGTGACCTCACCCCAACCCCTCACAGAATGGTGTGTAGGATTCAGTTTACCCTCTTTCATTTTTCTCCCTCCAGTGACACTTACGACCTTCTGGTTTGCTATGCACTTGATTGTTTATTATGCTATTTCTGTAAGCTTTGCAGGGCAGGACATTTTTTTAAATTGTTTTGTTCGATGATGCATTTCAAGTGGCCAGACCAGTAATTGTACTGTGGTAGTTATCCAGTAAGTATCTAAGTGGATGAATGAAAGAATGATAACCCATGTCTGGGTCTTGATTGTTTGCTGATCAAGAGATTTTTGTGTATGTGTGGTGACTCTTGATAGCAGAGGGCAAACCAGATGGTCAGAATGTTTTTGAACTGCAGTGAGGCATTATGTGATGTATCTTATTTGATTGAGGTATGAACTGATGCTTGTGCTATATAGCATTTTGATGGTGACAGGTTGCTTTCTGAAATCCAAATACTGTTACCTTATAGCAATACATATTACTTTAAAATTTCTCATTAATAATTAACAAGCTTTTTACTCAGTAAATTTAGGAACAGTGGGCAAAATATGAAAATATTTTAAGTGTTTTACACTCTATACTCACAGCAACAGCTAGAATTTGGAGAGTAATAGAATCACTTTTTAAAAATTAAAAGTGTTGTAACAGAGTTAAGCATCCTTTATATTGTATGATGTCAAGAAACAAGACACACATACCACACATAAACAATACAAATTGTAGCTGCATTTGGGAATCACAAAATATATGAAAAGGGGATCTTGAAAATAAGTAAAATATCATAATTATATAATTTAAGTGATTTGAAGCTAAGTCTTAACATAATAGGTCTTATGATAGTATTAAAAATGCATAATATTTTTAGACTTTCTTATAGAAATTAAAATGCCCCTTGACATTGTATATTTTCTGACTCTTCATGGTTTCAAATTATGCAGTAGAATGAATAAGCTCTATATTTGAGACTTTTGATGTATAGGAAGCAGAGGACTACAGGGAGTCTAAAAACATGTTAGTAGAGGGGAATAACTTCATGTCTTATCACCTTAGCTAATGGAAATTAAAAATAAATGTCCATATGCTTTCAACTACATTAGCAGTAGATACTTATCCTTGATTTTGCCAATAATTATTTATTTGCCTCTCACAAGTATGTATGATACTAGGATCAATAATACCATCAAGAAAATAAATATCAATAAAAATACACACTGGATACTTACTATACTCCAATCATTATGTTAAATGCTGTACATATACCAGTTTTTCCTAACATTTGGAGATAATTCTAAAATGGAAATTAAATACTTTTTTGGTAATCATTATGAAACTTTTATGGAAGAAAAACATCATAAGACAGTATTATTTGAGAATAGCAATTATTTCCTTTTCCTTATTATGGAGAATATTCATCAGCTTTGAAATTATTTGTGAGAAAATCCTTGCCATCTATGTGTCTGTAATGTGACATCTTTAATCTAACAACTGATCAATGTCACCCAGATTGCCAGGAATATATGAGCTACTTGTGTTAAAATTAGTGAATACTAATGGACTAGTGTGGATGTCTGATGTTTTTTTACATATTAAATATGATTTTGCAAAATTATATTTCTAAAATAATTATGACCATAAGTTTCAAGGCAGGAGGAGCTCTAATGGCATGATGGTATGTGAACTCTATTATTTATGATTTGTACTAGGGCTCAATCATTTTAGATTATTGAAATTTTATTATAGATAAACGGTTTTAGAAGTACATGCTAAGGTTAACTTTGCAATAAGAAAAGTAAAATGCTTATTGAAATCAAGTGAGCATATCAATATCAAGCTACTGTCCAGTGAAGGTAACCTTAACTGAAGTGTGTTCACTTTGTACTTCATCAAGTCAAATGACTCTTTTTTCTTCAGCTTTTTTAAAATTTTGATATCGTTAATGTACAATTACAATTACTTGAACAACATTATGGTTACTAGACTCCCCCTATTATCAAGTCCCCTCCACATACCCCATTACATTCACTGTCCATCAGCATAGTAAGATGCTATAGAATCACTAATTGTCTTCTCTGTATATACTGCCTTTCCCATGTCCCCCCAAGCTACATTAGGTGTGCTAATCATAATGTCCTGTTTTCCCCCTTATCCCCCCCTTCCCACCCATCCTCTCCAGTCCCTTTCCCTTTGGTAACTGTTAGTCCATTCTTGGGTTCTGTGAGTCTGCTGCTGTTTTGTTCCTTCAGTTTTTCTTAGTTCTTATACTCCACAGATGAGTGAAATCATTTGGTACTTGTCTTTCTCCACCTGGCTTATTTCACTGAGTATAATACCCTCTAGCTCCATCCATGTTGTTGCAAATAGTAGGGTTTGTTTTCTTCTTATGGCTGAATAATATTCCATTGTGTATATGTACCACATCTTCTTTATCCATTCATCTATTGATGGACACTTAGGTTGCTTCCATTTCTTGGCTATAGTAAATAGTGCTGCGATAAACATAGGGGTGCATATGTCTTTTTCAAACTGGGCTGCTGCATTCTTAGGGTAAATTCCTAGGAGTGGAATTCCTAGGTCAAATGGTATTTCTATTTTTAGTTTTTTGAGGAACCTCCATACTGCTTTCCACAATGGTGAACTAGTTTACATTCCCACCAAGCAGTATAGGAGTGTTCCCCTTTCTCCACATCCTTGCCAACATTTGTTGTTTGTCTTTTGGATGTTGGCCATCCTAACTGGTGTGAGGTGATATCTCATTGTAGTTTTAATTTGCATTTCTCTGATGATTAGTGATGTGGAGCATCTTTTCATGTGCCTGTTGGCCATCTCAATTTCTTCTTTGGAGAAGTGTCTGTTCAGCTCCTTTGCCCATTTTTTTCATTGAGTTATTTGCTTTTTGTTTGTGGAGGTGTGTGAGTTCTTTATATAATTTGGATGTCAACCCCTTATCAGATATGTCATTTATGATTATATTCTCCCATACTGTAGGATTTCTTTTTGTTCTACTGTTGGTATCCTTTGCTGTACAGAAGCTTTTTAGTTTGATATAGTCCCACTTGTTCATTTTTGCTTTTGTTTTCCTTGCCTGGGGAGATATGTTCAGGAAAAAAGTTGCTCATGTTTATATCTAAGATGATTTTGCCTATATTTTTTTCTAAGAGTATTATGGTTTCATGACTTACCTTCAGGTCTTTGATCCATTTTGAGTTTAGTTTTGTGTATGGGGTTAGACAATAATCCAGTTTCATTCTCTTACATGTAGCTGTCCAGTTTTGCTAACACCAGCTATTGAAGAGGTTGTCATTTCCCCATTGTATATCCATGGCTCCTTTATCATATATTAATTGACCATATATGCTTGGTTTTATATCTGTGCTCTCTATTCTGTTCCACTGGTGTATGGGTCTGTTCTTGTGCCAGTGCCAAATTGTCTTGATTACTGTGGCTTTGTAGTAGAGATTGAAGTCAGGGAGCGTAATTTGCCCAGCTTTATTCTTCCTTCTCAGGATTGCTTTGGCTATTTGGGGTCTTTTGCCATTCCATATGAAATTTAGAACTATTTGCTCTAGTTCATTGAAGAATGCTATAGGTATTTTGATAAGGATTGCATTGAATCTGTAGATTGCTTCAGGATGGCCATCAAATGACTCTTTTAATACTGAAAAGCCAGTTTGATGTTTAGCCTTCAGATCGCTATTGACTCTTTGGATAGACTAATCAACATGTGGGTTTATCAGTTTTTTCAAATCAGTTAGAGAGAAAGATCTCAATTTTCAAAAGCATTCTAAAAGCCTACTTATTTAGAGTTTAATTACTGCAAAATAATGTAGAAGTTTGCAAAGAAAAATATAAAGATTTTTATGAGACCAAATTAATTCATTGTAACTATATTTGGATTATATTAGCTAATAACAGAGTATGGCCCATTTTAAATGGCAGGCAGGGGAATTAGTATGGACATTATGCAGAACCATATGTTGAAAATACAGTGTTTGTATTTATAACACTTTTTCAATGTTCTAAGCTTCCTTATTTGCAGTGGAGTTTACAGAAAATATTGTATAAAACATTTTTCTAAAAAGAGATTCAATATCTAAGAATTTCTTAGGCATACTTTAAAAATTGTTTGAAATGAAATTAATTATAATTAATTATAATGAGATACATGAGATAATGTAGAACAGTGATTAGGGCATAGATGCAGAAGCCAGATGGCCTGGTTTGATATCCCTTTCCATGTAGTATTTTAGGAGATCTTGAACAAGGCATGTAACCTCTCTGACCCTCAGTATACTATCTATAAAATATGGAAAGATAATAGTAGATCCCTACTCTGTAAGATTGTCATGAAGATAAAATTTAAAATATGTGAAGTGTTCATGTATCACTAGTACATCATAGCACAGGGAATATAAGATTTGTAATATATAGTGCATAATATATAACCAAACAATAAAATGCCTTGTGTTATATAATATACTATATGGTTATATATGTAATATACAAAAATATGTAAACGTATGCATTTAACTTATATGTCATTCATATTTAATCTATATAAATACATATCACAATGGAGAAAATTAAAAAGCAATAAAAAACATAAGTATAAGACAATTTTTAGCATAACAGAAAAAGAATTAAAACAATATAAGATATATGTTTATAACATATATATAATATTGAATAAATGTATTTTGCTTTGATGTCTTCAATATAATTAAGTGTATGGAAGTTTATGTTAAAAATCTGTTATAATTGTAACTTCAACATTTTTTTGTTATAGTTGATTAATAACTTACAAATGTACTTATATATGCTTGTTTTAATAAAACAATATAATAAAGAACAATTGTTAAGGAGTTCCTAACATGCAAGCATTTATCTTATATATAAACTGTGTAAGATCACTCTGAGATCTGCTAGGTCTATTATCACTCCATTTTTTTGGCCATCATTTTGTGCTTCCTAAGAGAAAGTTGAAAAAACTGTTAACTTCTCAGAAACTGCATTCAGGAAGGAAAGAAGGAAGGAAGAAAGGAAGGAAGGAAGGAAGGAAGGAAGGAAGGAAGGAAGGAAGGAAGGAAGGGAGGGAGGGAGGGAGGGAGGGAGGGAGGAAGGAAGGAAGAAAGGAAGGAAGGAAGGAAGGAAGGAAGGAAGGAAGGAAGGAAGGAAGGAAGGAAGGAAGTTGTCCCACTCTCAAAAACACAAACAAACAAAACACCTTTAGAGTAACTGTCACTTGATAGACTCCCAGCGATGGCTATTTGTCTTCATAGGCTCCACTTCAAAATTCACCATTACAGCATTTACTTATTAACTTTATTTAACTTTGTTAAATTGTGGTTCATTTTTATAAATTACAGATTCATTTAGTTTTATCAAATATTTTATTTTAGAAAAAAATGAAATTTATCTCATAGATACAGCAATAGCAAACATTGGTTATATCATTAGTGTACACTAATTCTATAGAATTAACTTTCACCTACCACCTAATGAAATGTTTCTGGAAGACTGAAAGTGTTGCTAAGTGAAAAGGAAATTAAAGATAACTTGTGGTGGAGGTAATGTCAAGAAATAATTTATTAATATCTGATTTAGAGCTACTTGCAAGAGAACCTAGACATCTGAGGAGAAAGGATCTAGGAAGAGTGAAAAAGGAAGAGAAAGGGAAAGTCCATAATTTAAGTTTATGAAGCAATATATCATTAACACTTCATTCAGGACCCTTTATGACATTTACTGGCATGTCATTGTTTCTGTTATGAAAATGTGTTTTTAGTTTGAGCAACCATAATGCAAACACAGTTCTGAAAACAATCCATTCGCAGGTGGAGAAAACTTGTGTGTAGAGGTTGCAATATTTGGTTTCCTATGGGAACAAGTATGAAATATTATAAATTATCTAAAGCTTTTCTCTCATCCTGACCAACAGGAAGAAAGCCTAGCAGATTAGTTTTCAGCAGCAACAATGTCTTTTTTTTTATATATTTCAATGATGTTTAAGTTTGTTTCTGCTTATCTGCATGGTGAACAGGGAAATAAAGCAGGAAACAAAGCAATGAAATCAAACTTTGAGGCATTCTCATGCTGAAAATCAGCTTGTAGGGTCAAATAAGAGAGTGCTGTCTTTGACACTGGACTTCTCTGGCCCTGTGCAAAACTGGATTCAATATGAGTCAGTCCACGCTTCTTGATGAGGAATCCCTTAATGGGGAATTCACCACTTAGGAGAGAGGGCAAAAAATTTTGGACATAGTTCTGGAGATATTATCTTTCATCAAAACACACTCTGTACTATAGCTTTTTCTCTAATTTCCGATAAAATATTAAATTCATCTCAAACAACCTAAGTGGAAGATGTCCAACAAACAAAGATAAACTTCACTAATTTACTGATTCATTTAGTCAACTATGCAGTGCACATTTAGTTACCCTCCATTGCTTTATATATTAGGGATATAAAAGGGAAAGATTTTCAAGGAGAGTTTTATAGAGTATTGGATCACTGACAAAATGAATATGACCAATTATATAATAAAATACATATTTTAACTGTGTACCATGTTAAATCAACCTATGGATATCTATTAAATTTTAGTTTTCTAATATGTGTATTGTTTTTAATGTTTTGAACATTTGTTATTAAACATCTTTATTATCAAGATTAGGAACATTTCAACATGATTTACATTCCCTGAAAAATCTAATTTGCTTAGTGTGGGTATGGACATAATTTGTTCAAAAATCTAGTAAAATAACACAGAGTGATGGAAATTTACCAGCTGAAGAAACAGAATTTAACTGATTACTTTCTTTGAAGCTCCATGTAACCAATACGAAATAGCTAATTTCAAGAAGAAAAGAGGTTTAGGGAATATAAAGAGGGGAATAGCCCACTTTTCTTCAATTAGCTTGAGAGGAAAAATAAAAGTGAATCTGGGAATAAAGCCTCTATGAAACAATCTAGTAAAAACAACAATACTTTAGTACATGGTAGAAGAGTTCTGACTCCTAAAATAAAGAACAAATGGAGATATGTGGCCATAGAGTTCAGTAAAGACATTTGACTATATAATACCTCAAAATGTCCCATCTGTGGAAATAAAACCAATTTCAGTACACACATTTGGCCAAACACGTTGTATGTCAAATAAGTTATTCTTTGTTTAACCTGTTAAAGAAATAAGCCAGGTAGTCAACTTAAAATTTTCTGATTGGTACCAAATTTTTGTGATAAAAAAAATGGCAAAATAAATGTAGTTTCCAAACTACTAGACACATGGGTGTGGCTTGCTAGTTGCTTCACCTTGCTTCTCTTAAAATTCAGAGTGTGATAAAATCTAAGTAAAATGAAAAGTGAATGGTCAAAAGTAGACTGAGTTCTATTACTAATATTTATTGACAATAAGGGGTTAAATATTTTTATGATTTTAAATTGAAAATGTTCATTGTCAAGAAAGGGAACATTTCACCACGATTTGCATTCTCTGGAAAACATAATTTGCTTAGTGGCTAAGTGTGTAATTTTGTTTATGTAATCTAGTAAAAAAAATATTAAGAATCATTTTCCTGTAGAAGAAGTAGGACATATCTGGTTATTTTATTTGAAGCCACCTGTAATAATAGGTGTCTGGTTATTTAAAAGCCTACATAATCCTTGGAATTCCATATTTCTTTGTTAATTCTCACTCAGTAATGATTGTGGGTTGGGTTATAATATTTTTTGTGTCACAGGTAGAAAAAAGGGGCACTAGTTGCTGAAGAATTATGCTTTGTTGCACAGAAGTTTTCCCTGTTTCTTATGTTTATTATTTACCCACAAGTCATACTTATGATTTATGTTTTGTTGCAAAAAAGTTTTCCCTATTCCCCTGTTCTTGATTATTCTTTACCCAGGAGTCACATTCATGGAAGAAGATCAAGTACTAGACATTCTGGCAAAAAATGATAAGAGCAAATACACTTGCAGATACACCTCAAGAGAAATTCTAGACTGAGATTAACTATAAACAACAGCTATTATTATTAATCAGCCTAAATAGAATACTGGTTAGAGGGAAGGAAATACTCTAGAGAGCAATAATATGAAGATAGATTGAATACTAGTGCAGACAACCTAGTATTTTGGGCTAAAATTATTTTAACTTTTCTGATAAAGTAGATTTCAAGAAACTTCTCTACATTTCTATAAATATTCATTCATTGTTAGCCACCAGAATTATACTGTAAAACTTGAATATTTCATAGTACTACTCCCATAACTTGAGTGAATCAAAAAAATATATATATAACCAATTTATTTTTGATGCAACAAAATTATGCAAAAAAATAGAAGATATTTTGAATTAAGTAAAACAAACTCTCCTTCAAGTGGTTTTTTTTTGTAAAAAAATTTTCTCCCTCTGAATTAAAAGGTTTATTCAGTTATATATGATTTCCTGAAGTTACTGCATTAAACACCTTAAAATACTGCCAGGTTATACTTAGATTTTTTTGGTTATATTACCATGTCAATTTCTCATTTTCATAAATAAACATGTGTGGCATTGGAATTTAAGATACATTCACTGTTTAGCTGTAGACTAGATATCTGTTAAAATGTTTAAATTTGTTCAGATTAAAACTCAAAATCTGTAAAATGCAGATTTAATTATTCATGCCACCGAAGTTTTGTGATGATTTAAATAAGACATAACTGAGCATATCAAGCATGTTGTTCCTTTACTTACCCTTCTTTGTCAAGAATGTAAATCATGTTGCACTAAAGCTATTTGTGGGAAGCAATTCTGTTTGAACTGTGCTTTGACCATGTGCATTTCTGAACACACACCAAGGAATCTAAAATCAAATTAATCTGCAATTGACCGTTGACCATCTGAGGGATATTCACTGACCATGCTTTGAGAAGCATTATACTCCACTTTTGAGGAGAGCAAGGTTTCCTTTACTCCTAAAAATAAATTATTTCTGCTAAAGTCATATAAAAATATATGCATTAACTTACCTTAAATAAACACTAGAAAACACACATTTCAATTGTGGCAATACAAAAATGTCCTAATTCCAAGAATGACTCTACATGGTTTTTAGGGTACCAAAATTTGGTCAAGAGAGTGGGATGAAGAGTAGCATATTAGTGGAATGACTTTAACATCATGGGGAGACTTTAAGTCTAATGTCAGCATTTTTCAGTTTGCTACAATTCAGATTTAATTATGAATAAAAGAAGAATTAAACATTCCTCATGGCACCTAGGTTTTATCTTTACATTTTCTTTATCCACTGTCACTCAACTTCAAATGTAGGTGCTTGCCCCTTTGCCTGATAAAGCCCTCCCATTTTTGCTATAGTTAGACTCTTCCAAGACTATTGACTACTCAAGGAACCTTAGTACTATATGTTCTCATTTTATCTTTCTCTCGTGTTTTTCTTAGCAGTCGTCACAGCTGTAAATTACCTGTATGAGTATGTGTGTGGGGTGTGTGTGCATGTTTTGTGTCCGAGTCTGTCTCACCCATAAGACTGTGAGCTAGAGTGTATGTTGGGAATACATTTTTGAGTCACCATTGTATCTCATTGTGACTTAAGCACAGAATTTGGCATAAAAATAGGCCCTCATTTCCTATTTTGAGTTTCATTTCTTCTACATATAAAACATTACAGAAAGGTACTATCAATGCTATTAATAGTAGTCCTTTTAAATCTAGCCTATCAATATTTTTCTTTTTTGATTTTTATACATATGTTAAAACCTGAGTAATAATTTAATAATGCTTTTATTATTTATTAACCCCCTTGCTGTTTTCTCCCTTTGTTTTTATTTTTATTTTTTGTCGGACTCATCTCTCCAACTCCTCACCTGCAATACTTTAAGACCTGCCCCAACTCTCCTTTCTTCACTGCTTGCAGAGAAATTAAATCTAGTCATGCTTTAAGTGCATGAAAAATCTCTTTGCTCAGGTTTCCTCTGGATTTCCTCATCAGTTACTGTTTCCTTCTCAGTCTAGTATGTCTTTAACTGAAGCCATGTCCCCCAGCTCCTCCTTGGCAATGGTTTGATGAGCATGTTCCCAGTGGCGATCTGTGCAGCCTGACATGGTGCTCCTGGTGCAGCCAGGACATTCTCCTCCTCCAAGAGTTTCTCTGTTGCGAAGCCCAGGTAGTTTCTTTGCAGAGTCACATGTTAGACCTGTTCTTCCTCTTGTGGCCATTTCCCCATCAATTCCTTGGGTCCTAATCTCTCTTTTCCTCTCTCTCCCTCCATCTTTGTTCACTATGTGAATGGCTGCATAGCATTAATGTTTGGAATTTCCTTAATTTATTTAACTAATCTCATACTTCAAACTTTTAGCCAATTATATAGTTGTGGCTACTTAGCTGATTTTTAAAATGCATTTATAATTGCTTTCTGAGATTAAATTCTTAGTTTCTCCTTTTAGCCTTGGTGACTGAATTCTAAATTTTCTACTAGGGTAAATGAATACAGAACGTCATTGAATGAAGATTTATACTTCATTGCATGAACTAGGTAATTGATTGAACCAGAGATGCAGAAGATATTTGGTACAAAGGAGACTGCTACAGTTTAAACTCATTGATTTGGCTTGTTAGAGCTTATAAAAGTGCTTAAACACAACGTGGAGTGAGGAGAGAAAGAGAGGGAAAGAGGACGGGGGGAGAATCGTTTTAAGGGAAGTGAGACAGCAAAGTACAAAGAATAATGTAGCCAAGTTGTCTTTCCACTAAAATTGTATTGGATATGAGGGAGTGCAAATGAAGGAACTGGAATTTCAAAGATTTGATTTATGGTAAATTCTTACATTAGAAAATGATAAATGCCTGAAACGAGTGGCTTGTGAATATTCCCCTGGATTTCTCCACTTACTCTGGCCTTTGTGCAATTTTTAAATAGTCTGTAATGTGATTTTGATTTTCAACTTCAAACTGGCACTCTACTCTCTCCTGCTGCAGGTGTTTTGGCTCTCATTAATGATTAATGGCAAAATGCATGTCTCTCGGAAGCTAATACTTCCCTTGAGTGTTGTATTCCTCACAGAAATCATCTTTTTTTAAAAAACACATCCAAAGATGCAAAATGTCTTGTTAGGGTCTCTTTGTTAAATAGTAAAATGTTATTAAGTGCTCTTCCAGTAGCCTTTCAAAATTCATTCATTTATTTGTTCGAAAAAAGGAGATATATTAAGGAGCCACTTAAACCTTTACTTAATGCTTTTTCTAAAGCCCCAGAGAAGATTGGGAAGCCAACACAAAAACTGGAGGACATCTGGAAGTGTATCTTTACAACTTCAATGCTGAACTGTTCTGGGAATTTTGGGCCCCTACATTAAAATTATAGAATTCCCAGAAGACCCAGAAGGATCTGACATTCACATCAATTACTGTAGTGCAGAAAATTCAAAGTTTATCATGAACTTTTGAATGACAAAAGAATTCTGTCTCTAACTTCCATAGAGGCCATTAAAACAACTGATGGCTTCCCCTTGGAAAACTCTGATATGGACAATAATTTTATCATTAGAGTGATAATCCCATTTGGGTAACACAGTGATTATAGTCACATCAAATATGGTTTCAAAAGGAATTATTGGAAAGGAAATTGGTTTTAGAGATGCAGGGAATCCAGAGTGAGAAGTAAAGAAGGAATTCATTAAAGCAAGAATAGCAGGGAACAGCAGCTGCCTGTGAGCAGCAGAGAGCAAGGAACAATGGAGGAAGGAAAGAAGCTCAGTGAACTCCTGGTCAGCACAGGGCACATCCCTTGCCAACTCCTAGAGCCAGAGTCACCCGGTGTCCAGTGTCCGCTTGAATCTGCATGGCATGGGAAATAAGTCCCTACCACCCCGGGACTGGGGAGAGCTATAGAGCACTGAGTGAAATGGTATTATGTTCTGTGAACTTCCTGAAGGCAAAGAAAGGAGATTTTCAGGCAGGCTATTGAAGAACACGATTATACAGCTGTAGTCCTGTCCAGGTCACCCAGGCGACAGGAACTGGCAAGCCCACATCAGCGCTGTCAGGAGCCCCTTCCTACCTATCTGGTGTAGAATAGAGACAGAGTGAAAACTTTGACACACTTAAAGAAAGGGGAGTGTGGACAACCTCAGAGAGGAGGTGCACTTAAGGGGTAAGGGTTTAAGGTTTTATGGGATTTTTTGGGTAGGAGTCAGCATAAGGCATGATGTATACAGGTGATTCATAATTCCTTTGAAGTTTGTCTTAAGAATAGGGCTATTTAGGTGACTGTGTCCAGATCTCAACATTCTTTATACACATAGGTTTATTTATACTTCAGAGGTCTACCTCCTGTCCTGGTTACAAAGTTACTTAATTAAAGGGCTGTAAGAAGAAGAACAGCATATAGATTAAGTTAAAGAATAAACTGGGCCTTTTTCACAGGCTAAATAGATTTTACAATGGCATGACCTAATTGGTACAGTGAAGTCATGGGCTCTGATACTATTCTTTATTTGGGGGATATCCTGATGTTCTAAGTCACTCCTGGCCTTTGAAACTTCAACTAATTAACTAATTAACTCTATGAGTCCTGTTTAGTGGGCTCCACTGGCCTTATTCTCCATCTGCCAGTCTCATGTCTGTTTTTCTGCCTAACAGAATGATGGTTCTGAATCTTCATTTTTAAAATTCTCTGTACATAAAAACAAAAAAGGAATGATGAAAGTCTTATAGTAACCTTATAAGGTTTCTTGTTAAGTTTCAGGCTGAATTTTGTTCTGTTTTATGGGTAATGTGCAGGCCATTTAGTAAAGATAGTGGTATGGCATATAGGTCCTAAATGACCTCGTGAATACAGCAGGAATCCTGTCCTTAAGCCTAGTTCATGAATCTTGTTACTAAGCCTCCCCTAGAAATTATTGATGACTCAGACCACATGCTACACAGTTGGGCAACAGTTGTACTTAGAGTTCTTTGTGTTCCTGATAATTTTTGTTTGCTTTTGATGTGACTTTCATGAGTAGAAAAATAGAATCCAGTTAGCAAAGTGCAATGAGGAACTTTCTAAATGTAAAAACAAACAAGACTTTGAGAGAAATGAGGGAAATGACAAATTACAGATGTAGTCAATCCTTGTTATTCATGGTATTTATGTTTTATTAAGTTGTGTGGATACTGAATTAGTGAGTATTGAAACTTAGGGTAGGGCTCCTGCAGAACATCTGTTCACAACATCTAGTCAACTAATCCACTTATACCCTTGTTTTGTATCTGTTTCTGTTTAAAGACACCTTAATTTACATATATATAGAGATTGTTACTGTTTTTTCATTAGCATTGAACTCACAGTCAACAGCACCATAACTAACAGTTATATTCCCCACAAAGCACCTCACAACCTCCTTGTGCCTGGAAACACTAGACAGGACTAAAGCACTATACTTGTGGGCATTTTTTTAAAAAACAAAATCCCCTAAGAAGCATAGGTATGTGAAAAAATGGTACTGAATAGACTGTAAAAAGGATACTCATTTACAGTATGAGTAATGAGGCAAGAAGGCACAGAATGGCTTTGTCTACCTAAGCTGAGAAAATGCACTTTGGGGGAACAAAAGCGTTTGCATACTTGCCTCATGTCCGCAGGTGAAAGCCTCACAAACATTGACTTTGTGGTTACAAATAAACCGTTCTAAGTAGGCAAATTCTCAAATACCAAATCCATGAAAAATGAGGACTGACTGTGTACCTCAAACGAATTAGAAAAACAAATATTTTTCTTTTTCACAAGTGACCATTCAGTTGGGTACTTCAGGAACTATTTCTAAAGAAGACACCATTTTCAAGGACCTGGTGGATGATGGCATGTCCAAAATATTAACCTAGACGTATTTCCAAGTACTGGGAAGATGAAAGTGCCTATTGTCCTTTAATGTTTTACTCTTACCCTTTCACTCTTTGAGATGTGTGAAATATCATGTGTGTAATTCCTAGGTTTTTGAAACATTTGTATTTCTTCCTTAGGAAGTTAACATTTTTGTGCCCAAAATGTTTCTTTTTCTATTTAGACATTATTTTTTTTCTATGATGTTTAAGTGTACTATGTATTTTAATTCATGTTAGCCTACTCTTATTAATAATTTCTCGTTTCCAATTGAGTTATTTGTTTTTCAATTAGATTTACTTGTACATGCTGAGCCATAACAATACTGGGTCCTCAGCAGCCCCAGGCCAGTGGAAAGAAGTAATGAGCAGTTTAGCAAGTATAGAACATCCTTCTTCATCTGACTCAGCTCTGTTCTCTTTATTATAAATCTCATCTTTGAAATGCACTTTTCAGTTAAAATCTAACTCCTATAGTTGCTTTGTCTCTCTTCCTATTGAATTTGCAAGTATGCAGGGTCATTTAACCCCTATATTATGACTTCGTGGTTGGCACATGCGTACTTCTCCAGGATCTGGGTTCGGAAGCCGTAGAGAAGCCTGGTGTTCCTCCTTTGCTTGTACTAACCCCACAAGCCGGTTTTCAAATGTTCTTTTATTTGTCCATAAAATTTAACTGAATTTAAAAGTTAACAAATACAAAATATCTCTATGTATATAGAATCATGGCTGTTGTATATTTCATACGTTTAGTGTTATAATGAGTTGTGGATCATATTATCTTTCATTTTCCCCTCTGCCTATATTTTCATGTCGTCTGCTGCTTTATGGTTTATTTCTCCTCAGTAGTGTTTGATTAATAAACAAAGGGAAAGACAAATAAAAAAGGAAAAGTAAATGAGAAGGAAAGAAAAACTGGAAAATATTCCAAGAGTTTAAAATATATAAAAGGAACAGAGCAGGCATCTAGAAGATCATGGGTAACCAGCGAACCACTAATAGAAACATAACTACATAACTAGAACTCTGACAACCCCACGATGCTAGAGATGTCATAAGCTCACTTAAAACCTACATGAGGTCACACTGGATACTAATTGTTTCATGCACTGTTTGGCTTAATCCAAAAATAAAAAAACAGGGTTACTGTTGTGTGATCCTTGGGCCTGGTTTCAGCAACTTTTTCAGAAATTTAAAGAGGAAAATTCTAGATATTGAGAGTTCGCAGCAATAAAAAATTCAGAACTAATGAAAAAGTGAATGTGCTTAGAGAAAGCCAAACTCTGGTGGGTTTACTGCAAAAAAAAAAAAAAATGGTCTGTGTGAACCCCAGACCATGGCATTGTTGTTATCGGGGAAATTCTTGGAAATGTAAATTCTTGGATTCACTGCATGCCTACCAAATCTAATTTTCTTGGGATAGGACTGACCAATCTGTGTTTATAACAGTCTCCCATGCATTTTTTATGTACTCTAACTCTGAGACCCACGGAGCCAGAGGAAATAACACATGGAGGAAAATCAAGTAAGGACATTATACGAACATGCACTACCCCATATATAGAAATACCATGTAAGTAATATAGCACTTGGATCTTGTCAAAGATAATGACATCTGTGTGTACCGGACAGTATGAAATGAAATCTGGAGTCCAACAGGCTGCCAAGAATTCAGTTTCTGTTCTCCCAGCCAAGATATGTTTATGCCTGATACTGATTCTGGATGAAAATGGGCTTTTCTGTGTTTTCTCAGAGTAGAGACTCTAGCATATTGATTAAGCAGGTAGGCAGTGAGAGCATATTGCCTGTCTTAATTCCTGACTCCAGTTTACTAGCTACATGGTATCAGAAATGTTAACTTAAAACGACTTTGCCGGTGTTGTTGATTTGTAAACTGGAGATATCAGGGATATTTATCTAATAGATTTGTTATGAGAATTAAATAAATAAATACTTTTGAAGTGCCTAAAAAGATGAGGAAAGGTAGTAAAATTTTAACATTAGATCTTATTTGTATTGATTAATTATTGGTATTTATAGTGTATGTTTTATTAAATACAGTTGTATGTTTAGAGTCCATGAACTACTTCTCTGTATTCCCTTAAATACTTAGAAAGTCAAATTAATTCCCATGAGAACCTATAGAGTGAAGCCCAGTAAACTTTGAAATTTTTATTTGGAGCAGGTATTTCCTATAATCTTATAATCCACTTTTTCCTTTTGTCCAAATGGCATTTTTCCATACTCCATCTGTCTTTGGCACAGTCTCTTAATTTTGAAAGACAGAACTTTATCTTAGCCAAACAGATGTGCTTTGCTAGTTTTCCCAGTTAACAATGCGCCTGGCACTTTGTTTTCCTGGTAATTTGGTGAAATCCCTTTATGTCTTTGTATGTAGGTTCTGTGCTTCCCAGGGAGCTCTTTCACCATTCTCTGAAGTGGGACAACCCCTACTCCCTGCAGCCTGGAGCATTTTTTTTAAGACTTGCATGTTGATCCTAGTCTATGTCCCTGGAAAGGCTGCTATTTTTCACTCTTTCCTTTGACTTGCTAAGTTTATGGTTCCAATTAAAGGCTTCTGGGTCACAGTTATAGCAGTTGCACACTGTCATCCAAAAGATCACAAATTTCATACCTCTGTCTACTCTGCCTTATCCACAATCCATCAATTATAGCAGACCTGGAAGTGTCTAGCAGATTTTGACTTTTCTGTCTTTATTGGCAATAATCCTAAGGAACCTAACCTTATATTTGAAGCATGAAGTTACTTAAAATTTATCATCTGTGATTCTAGCATTGGGACACTGTGAATGCCCAAATCTCTTAGCTTCTTGAATGATCCCACATGCTTTACAGATGCTTTCAAGGTACCTTCAAATAGTTGAACTGGAATTAGGTGAATCCCATAGTTAAGCTATCCTGTGGATGCCAATGGGAGAGGAAATTGAAGGTCTTTAAGACTGAAAGTTCAAATTGTGATGATTGCACCTTTTAGCCTCCAAACTGGCTTTTACCTTGATCTCCCTAAACCTGTTCAGTCTGTCATATTGAAAAGATTATGACATTCTCTAAATCACCTAGAGGGTAGCATTCCATTTCAATGCAATGACTAAGTCATTCTCTGGGCCTGCAGTATTTCCTGCTGTGTTTAGTTCTTTAATGTGGAAGTAATTCTTATGTTTATAAAGTTTTGTGGCTTTTTAAATCCCACAAAAAACCTCACACTTTAATGTGAGATAGCTGAGAGAAATTATTCACTGTACCTCAACTGGTCTGAAAGGAAAAGCTTATCAAAGGTAGGGAAATGTTAGCTACAGAAACTTTAAACATCAATAAAGGGACATCACTAGGAAAAAATAAATCACACAAAATAGGCTTTTGATATTGGGAATTTTGAACTGAGATGCCAAATGTGAATATTCGTTTTTTACAAATGACATCATAATAATTTTAAAGTAATATGTATGCTTTGAAAAATATTTTAAACACCTTAAAATTAAGAGAAATAAATTACCTATATTTGATTGCAACCATAACTCATGTACATCTTTTTCTGAGTTACTCTGTGAATATATATGTGAGTTTAAATAAAATCAGTTCTTTGAATTTAACATTACCTTATAAAGCTTATACATGCCATCATATTTTTTAAATGGTTTTAGTATTTTCTTTTCCAGATGAATTATAATATTGAATATTTTTATTAACATTGATTTTTGTTTTATTTTGGGAGATTATTAAGTTATGAGCATCTTGGTAAGTAAATCTTGGTTCTTCTTTGACTTTTGCTTTAGACTAAATGCCTAATAATGAAACTGATGGTTAATGACATTAACATTTAAATATATACTTAATATTCCCTCCAGAAAGGTAGTACTGATTGTTGCCTTTATTAACTTTGGCAACACAGTGTGACTTAAAGTTAAAAAACAAACAGTAAAAAAAGGCAAGCTAAAAGTGACCTCCCTCCAAATTTCATTTATTGCTTCACAGGAGAAAAAAATATACTTTTATTCTTTTTTTTTTTAATTTTTGGATTTGTATGCTACTTCTTTTTTAACATTTCTATCATTCTTGTGAACTCTGAAACATAAGTTCTGCTTCTAGCTTTAATGGTGAATGTCTTTATGTAGTACAGTTTTAAAAAGATGAACCTTATTTAGCCTTTACGTATGTTTTATATCTGAAATAGAACTAGTAAAACATGACATGTGTTCTGTACCAATTTCTTAATTAGTCAAAAGCTGGAAAACATTAAAACCTTCTCTGCTCATATTGAAGTTCACTGTTGTTAGAAACTTTGAAAAAGCTGTAACAGCAAAGAAGAAACTTGCTTTGCCTGAATCAATTCTAGATACAGGGCATAGGACCTTCCTATTTTTGTCATTGTGTCATTAAAGTAGTTCAGCAAAATACGGCTGACCCTTGAACAATGCAGGGGTCAGTCCTCCTCCTTGAACAGTCGACTGACACATGTTCTGTATGTTGTATGTATTAAATACTGTATTCTTACTATAAAATTAGCTAGAGAAGAGAAATTTTTTTCAAATTGTTACAAATCTCCAAAGAATTTTCCAATATATTTATTCTAAAAAATCTGTCACAGTGGACCCATGCAGTTCAAACCCACGTTATTCAAATATCACCTGTATTGTTATGTGACTGGCCCTCTTCTTCCAATGTTTATGTGACATGTCACTCTGTTAAAGAGGAAAATAGAGATGAGCAGGTGGAGAGAGAATTAAGGCCAGTAAAGCCCACTGCAAGGAAGTTAACCAGTTGAAACTAGAAACCCAGAAAAGACTCTGAGTTAATGAGTTAATCAGGTAAAGCTCAAAAGGCCAGGAGCAAGTTGGCCTGTGAATGTTTGAATATTCCCCAAAGGAAAGTATCTCAGCGTAGCCTATGTCTTTATTGTGTTGACCACGCAGGCCTAGCTTATTTTTTCAACTTTACTTGTAGGCTGTTTTTCCTCTTTCAGCCCTAATCAAGTAATTTGTAACCTGGGTAACTAATTTATGAGGTAGACCTAGTCGTAAACAACATAGTAAAAGGCAGGAAGGATTCCATCTTAAAGATAAAATTGAATTTTAAAACCCAAGAAGTTAAGAAATATAACTCTGGGGGGTAAATTCTTGGACAAAATACCTCTAAAACCAAAATCAGTCAAAGGGAGAAATAAATTTAAGAAACCCATTTATTCTTACAAGCAGTTGTCCTGTCTGTCTCTTGACCAGGCTGCAGTAGAAGAGCTCTACGCAACCTCTCTGGTCCAGATAAACCCTCTCAGCCCACCTTGGAGGCAGGGCAGGCAGTCTTAATTGATAGGCTCCCAGACTGGGAAGCTACTATTCCTGGGAGGCAATCAGAAACTAAATTTCTTGGGTTAAGCTAATTTTGCAGAATTAGCAAGAGGACTGATAAGAAGCTTAATGTCTCATCAAAGATAAACATCTTGAGACCACTTAACAAGTCCACACCCCTAATTCTTTGTCACATGCTTGAAAAGATTCTTGAAAGGGGGAACCCCCAACCTTTCAGTGCACACCTCTCTCTGAGGTGGCCCATACTCTTTAAGTGTGTCTACTTTTCCTCCAGTCTTTCAGAGCACCTCTCTTCCCTGAGGTCATCTGTACTTTTTCTGTCTATAAGTAACTTTAAATAAAACTTTTATTATGCTTCACTACTGTGTCTCTGCCCTTCAATTCTTTGTTGCAGTGGCAACAAGAACCAAGGAAAATAAACGGTGCCCCCCTAATCCAATTTTTTTCCCCACTCCCTAAAATAAGTTATGTGTGTGTGCTCTAGTTCTGGTCTTTATCTCATCCTACTATGAAAACCAAGTCATGAACATGGAGAAGTCAAATCTCACAACTATCTAATTCAACTTTTAATACTTTAGGAAAAAATGTTATCTAAACTCCTTTAAAGAACTGAATATCTTTCCCAGATATTTCTATCTACTTACCTGTACCTTGCAATTCTTAGATTTAAATTTGTAGAAATTCTACCTTTTCAATTAATATCTTCTCATCAATTATTGTTAGTAGCTGCATAATATCCAAAAGCTTTTGTGTCCTATTCTTTTTAAAATCATTTTTACTAACAATTATTTACTTACATTGTTTCTATTATAAAAAGTCTACAAAAATATGAGTAATCTCATACATGGAAATGTAGGTACTAGTATTTGTATCATTGTAGGATTGATTTGATGATATATTGTTTTTAAATTATAGTAGACATTATCACATTGCATTCCAAAATCTATGTAAGATATGGTATGTAAGCACAAACATTTCATTCAGATCCCTGACAGAAATAAATGTTGTCTTTTTAATGTTTGTTAATATGATAGACATAAAATGATACCCCCACTCTTATTATACTTTGTATTTCTCTGATTACCCAAACTTCTTGACATTCTCTTACATGATACTTTGTTCATTTCTAAATTTATTCTGTCACCCATCTTTTCATATATTCTTTGCCTATTTTCTACAAAAAAATCTGAGTTTTTCTTCACAATTTTAAATGGACTTTTTTATTATAACCATATGCTTAAATGTATATTTAGAGAAACCAAGCATTGCAGAGGGAAAGAATATGCTGAAAGAAAATAAACTTTCTAGAAAAAAAATTAGATTTTGGTAGAGAGTACACAAATAAATGGCTCTTTGCAGGAAAAATAGTATGAATGGAAGAGAGCAGGTGAAGAATGAGCTAAATGTAATAATGAATTAAAGGAATAGAAAATGGCCAAATAAAATTTTCATAAAATATGGCAAAGTGTTCAAAAGACATAATAGAAAGTATAATGATGCAGAAAATAAACTTCTGAAGTCCCTTGAAAGAAAAAACACAAAAGTGATGGGAATGAGAATATTTTTAGATTATGAACAATGAATCTTATTTCTGAGTAATAGAAATTCAATAGAAGAAAATTACTACAAAAGAAATTCAGGTAAAATAATTTTCTTAGTCAAAATAACACAAAACCGATCAAAAAGAATTTTATTTATTCCTAGGATAAAGAAACATGCCAAGATCATTCAGATGAAAAATGAAATGTATAGTATGGGAAAAATGTGCCTTCTTTTTGCAGATCTGAATAGATTTGAATCATTGAAAATTTAGCTTCTGGAAGGAATAGAGATTCAAAATAATTTATAATATTTTATGTTTTTCAAATAGAAGATGTTACTGTATGTGCATAAGGATATTTTGAGACCTCCATGTGCTAATATGTGACCCTACAAATAAATATTTGATAACTGCAGAACATATATGACTTGTAACTCAAGACACTATATTTAGTCCTTATGTCATTACTACAGCCTTAAGAAGAGAACTTAGGGAATCACTGTCCTGGGATGTGTTGAGTCTGTTGGAAAGCATCCAAATTGTCTCCCCTAATAAAGAAACATTGAATCAGCTACACAAATTATGGAAGTGGGGAAAAATATTGTGTTCTGATAAATTGCTAAAAATTTAAATAATTGATTGGTAGTTTCTTATGGAAGTTTGTATGAAATTCAGCACATCAAAATAAGATAAAATAACTGATGAGTCTCCTTAAAACCCATTAGTAAATTTCACATTAAAACAGTATACCATAGGATGAACAACATAGTACTCACCAGCAGATCTAAACCTATTATTTAAGGTGCAGTAACAATGTTTCTCTACAGTAGTTCCAGTCAATTCACGGCTCTTGAACACCCATAAATTTGCAGTGAAATGCATTTCTCACCCCAATTTTACTCATTAATAAGCCACTCATTTTGTCAGTGATGACCTCTCTATAACATAATTAGGCTTAATTAGTACTTTGTTAAGACTGCCTCGTGATGATGAAAGAGAAAGATTAGGCTGACAGTAGGACTATCAAAATTATGGACATTTTAATAAATACTAACCATCCTTAGGGTTTATGTAACTGATTAGGTAAATTGAATGTCCCTAACATGCAGATAAAATTAGCAGACACCTACAACACACACACACACATCAGTCATGTCAGGTTGGGCAAAAAACATAAACACATTGTAGTGGGTTTTATGTCACATAGACACCATTTGAAACTGATTCTTTTGGGCATTTTGACTAACAGCTATGAGATTCAGGTCCACCATGCATGCAGTGGATATAATACAGAACATCCACAATAGTATTGTGAATATTAAATTAGATAATGAAATAAGAAAATGAGCATGGTGCCTGACCTAACACATACTTCTGTTGTTTTATTATATGAGGATCATTTTTCTTAGAAAATAACTATAATATTCATGTGAAAAATACTTTAATATTTGTGAGCACAACTGAGACATACATGATGCCAAATATATATATGATTTAAGATTTTGTTCCGAAGTGCATGATGAGTTATCTGGAGCCCATACAATTAATTTCCTCAAATGCATTTAATAAGGATCATTCTCAAAAGATTAGATGCAAAATCAGAATAAATGTACATATAGTGAATATGTGGGCAAAATATTCAAACTAGACTGATATAATTAGTCATTTTTTATGTATTTTCATGTTTTTATAAGGCATATGTGTAATTGCCATGAGAACATGTAGAGATTGTATCCATACTGCAATGTCCTTGATTACTACCATTTTGCTGAGTCCTTTGGTGAGTTAGAAATGGATTCTAGAGGGATAAATAGGAAAAGCAGGTATGTTCACAACACAAGAGAATTTGGAGCTACCAAGGTCAGTCTAGAAGGGATGAAGTAAACAGGGTAATGGGTGGAGAAAAGCAGATGTGAGACATTGAAGATGGTTGAGACCACAAAGTCTTCTATTTTATAAATCTTTAGAAATTTTTGCCAAAATTGTTGGGTAAAGGATGGCATTTGCCAACCAGTCAAGGGGAGGAATTTTAAATGCTAGTCCAGTTACTGAAAAGCACAGTCAAGCAGAAGTAAAAGAAAGGCAGGAGAAAATCAGTCTTGGGTCACTTGAAGAAGTCTCAAGGGAGGGTGAATTTAGAATTCAATAGGCCTTGGACAAAGCAGAGAATGAAGCTTCTCCAAAGGACATAGGAGATCCCAAGGATATCTAGGTTGCAGTATGAAAAAATCAGACATTTTATTCTTTAGAGCAAGGGATGTAATTATAATAGGTCCTCACTGAAGCTATTTCTATTTGATATTTTCAAAGCTATTTAAAAAGGACAACTTTTAATCAGATAAGTCATCATGCGTGTCTGCTCTTTTACTGTTGATTGATTTTTCTCATTATGGGTCATATTTTCATGCTTATTCAATGCCTGATAATTTTGGTTGGTTTCCAGATATTGTTATTTACCTTATTGGTCACTAGATAGTTTTGTATTCCCTTAAATATGTCTGTGCTTTGTTCTAGGATACAGTTAAATTATTTACCTATCTACTTGGCAAGAACAGAGCAGTTTTTAATCTACAGTGGAGGCATTACCTTTTGAATATTCTGTCCAGTATCCCATATGTTAGGAGGTTTTTCCACAATTGCTGGTTAGAATACACATTATCTCTAGCTTTTTGTGAGCGGTAGTTTCCTTACATGTTGATGTAGATTGGGTCTCAGCTGTGACCTTCAGTAGGTCCCCGTAGCACTGTCTGTCCCTCCACCATCTTTGTGCAGTGCTCGCCTATTTCTGTCGTCTGTCCTGAAAATTCGAGCTGCTTGGCCAACCTGAATCTCCAACTTCTTCTCTTCAATTCTTGGCAACTGCTGGGATCTCTCTGGGTCTTCCCTCCCTGTACTGTGCCCTACTAGTTCTCTCCAGTTAGTAAACTGAGGCAGTTGTAGACCTCAATTTGTTTGTTGCCCTTTCTCAAGGATCACTTCCCTTGGCTTCCTGGAGTCCAATGTGTGAAAGTGCATCTACCAGCTAAATATCAGTATTCTACTTTGATCAATAGCAGAAAAAGATCCATGCAGTTTCAGTTCAATGACCATGGCACTCTTTAACCCCAAAAAAGAGTATGAGTTTGTATACAATAAATAGCATAGTCAGAATTCTGATTTCCCAATAATGAGATATTTTGGATCATGGACATAATGACATTGTTGAATGTTAGACAATTCCTTATGGTTTCATATATAATAGAAAAAATATATGATTACTGAAAGTTCCATAATTAATAAACTTGAATGTTTTTCTGCATATGGTACTTGATTATAGGATTTCTTTAGATATTTACAAAATTCTGGCTAATTCTGTGTTACTCTAAGAATATGATGGATTTAACCTATTAATGCTACACATAGAGAAAATACTAAGTAATAAACACAAACCATATAAAAGTAGACAAACCATTAGTTTGAATGAGTTGCTTCAATATTTTATACCAATGAAAAAAGGCTTAGGTAGACTTATAGAAAATAAAAATCACCTTATTAAAGTTGAAGAATGAGAAATTTAATTTGTAATTAAAGTTTATTTTTCATTTTCTGCCAAATGAGCTGAAAGGTCAATGGGAAAGGCTGTTGTATGGTGAAGTTATTTCTGTCAATGCATGATTTATATAAATCAGTATTTGCATAATTTGCAATTTTAGATGCTAGATTTGAGTATTTTATACTTAAATCTATAAAACATTCACTTTAAAAATTTAATATCATAAATTAATATTTATCTCTTTATTACATATAACATATCCTTTGAAATGAACACTCTTACTCAAGAACTAAAAATTTAGTGTTCAAAATAATTGAGAGAGTTAAAAAACATTCTACTAAGAACAAATTATGATATGTGGAAAGTTTAAGGACAAAATAATTTTGCCAATTTTTAACGTCTTTCTAAAGTGACCTACCAATATGCTATTCCCTGTAGTTTTAGAACAAAAGTGAATTTCCTGATAGGCTAGTAATTAATAACTAATTATGTGTGCCATAATTGTAGTGCTTAACAGCAGAGGTTAATTAATGGATTGAAAATGAATCTTGGTTTCAAATATTGGCTCTGTGATCCAGGGTAATTTCTTCTGCCTATACCAGTTTCCTCATTTGTGAATATTACTTGTCTCATGGTCTTAACATGAGAGGATTAAATGTGAAAAATGCATGTGAAGTGCTGCTGTGTATTTGATACCTAGCAGCTACCCCTTATAGATCAGATAGTACTATTATAATTCTTTGGAGGAAACTGAGTCCATCTGAAAATTTGGGTAACGGGTTTTTCTATAGGAGTAGTGGGGCTTACTTTCTCCAGGGAAACCATAGGGAATAGAGTTAGAAACTGTCTAAACCCCTTAACCTCTTTGACTCTTTTTGTCATGGCTGAGGCATGAGGGAGAAATTAGACATCAGCAAGCAAGTACAAAATGGGATTTTTTGCTGGGGAGAGCCTCTATTTATAATAATCTTCTGAAGGTGAGTACAATGTTTGTTCCCTTTGCCTCTCGTTAACTCTAACCTCCCTGTGTTACTGAACTCCCTTTGTAGACCATCATCTCTGCTTGGATTATATTTCCTCTTACAAGGAAATTGTTGGAGTAATGTTTTAGGTTTAAAAATGTAATTAATGAAATTTTTTTCAATCTACTGTATGTCCAGGGGGACAAGAATAAAGCATTTGATGGTTATAGACTACATGTATGGGGCAGGTAAAATAACTGGAGTGGTGTAGAAACAGGAGGGATTCCTGAAAAAGTTTGAGGAAGTAAAGGTGGAGATAATGTTATCTAAAGTAGACAGATATCAGCCCAAAATTCATTTAGTTGCAAGTGGAATATCTAGGGTAGTTGATTCTCAGAGAAGAGTAGAGTATACTTTTAAATTTAAATGGCACACATATACAAAGTGAGAAGTAGAGAATCATAGGATTAAAGCAACACATTAGAACAGCCATTGAGAATACCAAGTAATGTTTGTGTATTTCTGCCCTGAAATATTAACCAAAATGATATGTTACACCAGCAATTAATTATTTGAATGCAGCTTTAAATGAGTAAAGAACTTGGTAAAACACAATAAAAATATCAAGGTCTATTATTTTCATGGTACCAAAACTTCCTAAATCACAAATTCCATGAGGTTGAGAATGTTATTTTTGTTCAATGCTATAGCACCAAGAAAAATACTAACACATAGAACATAAGCCCTTGAATTCTGCATATGCCTATGGGATTTGAAAGAATTCCTTTTTAGTATGATTATTTATAGAAATTGAAAACCAATTTTGTCAAAAATAATCTAGTACTTTAAAGTAAATGTCATTTTCCTTGGGTGAAATATTAAGAATGTTTTAATGATGTGAAAAAGAGGGTTTATTTTTTAGTGTAGGTGATTGTTGTTATGTGAATACATAAAATTATAGGAAGTCTTTTCCAACTTTAACACTTCAGTGTGACCATTGTGAGATACCAAAAATGAAAATTACAGTCCCTTAAAAAATTTTGATGATATGCTGTGTTAAAAATAATCATCTATTTAAAATCACAATACAAGGAAAGAAAGTTTTAAAAAGCCTTTGGTGAATTATTTTTTGTTTACTTTAAATCTAATATGATAAAAGCATATGTTTGTCAATTACTTAAAAAGCTGGATATTTGGCACAATGTGAAGCATATGGATTAGATTTCTGATACTGAGCTTTATAAAGGGCTTCATTCAGCCTTTTATAAAATATGGATCAGTAGGCTAAAATTTTTTATTTCAATTTATTAATACTTTTCTCACTGAGGGTTTATCACTAGTGGATATTTATAAGGTATCATGAACATTGTGAATTTCTTGACTACAAGCACTCTCACTGAAAACAGGAAATTTGTACCATCAATATTAGCCTTCTATTAGAACTAAATAATTAAGTTATCAGTAAAAAATTCTAATCCAAAACTTTCACCATTTCAAATTAAAACATAGGCAATGATATACATATATATACTTCCATATTTACTGTGTCGTCTAAAGTTTCATAAAGCTCATTATTTTTATTGCTATTTTAATAATACTATTTCTAGTTCTTTCAAGTCTGACTCTCTCAAAAAGTGTTGAAAATACTCTTTGTTTCTAGAAAGTATGTGTAGACTTACTCTTTCAATAGAAAATATATATTCAAGGTAAAGGTAAATCTAGAGGAATATAATAAATTTTGGTGGCTTGGTAGCTGCAGTTTTGTTCCCTTGTCACATTAAAATGCTGATCTGTTGTTTTTAGTTTCCAATATTACATATCCTCCAGATGGAAAAGCTATTAGATATAGTTCTCACAGTGACTAAAGTCAGAGTTTTCTTTTTTCCTCATTGACATCAGGAACTTCAATGAGTCTTACAATTTTTAATACAACATACTCAATATGACTTGATTTTTAATTGAACTTGGCCCACAACTCCCATTCTTGCAAGTTTGCCCTCAAATGTTCCTGTGTCTTTTGTGATGGTTCATTTCAGTTTGTGTAAACCTACATGAAAACCAAGAAAAACGAGTGCCCATAAGACAGCTTATAATTAAATAGTAATGCCTTTGGGCCATGGCTGTGCTACTACTACTAAACAAGAAGTATTAATAGTGTTAACTCTGAAGTGCCATGGAATTATTCAATATTTTAAAAACTTTGACTAAACTAAAATCTTACAGAAACCAAAATGAGGTTAAAATACCTCTCCTAAAGCCACAAAGTCTATAGCAACATTGCCCAAAAGAAATTTAATGAAAGCACATATTATTTTAAATTCTCCAGTAACTACATTAAAAAAAATACAGGTAAAAGGAAATAGTTAAATTAATTTTAATAATAGACTTTATTTGAACTAATGTATCTAACATACTCTCATTTTAACATGTAATTTGTATAATGATTATTGACGGGATTTTTTACATTTTAATACTAAGTCTTAGAATTAAAGTTGTATTTTATATTTAGAACAGCTCCTAATTTGGAACGACTGTATATGAAGTGCTCCATAGCCACATCTGGCTAATGAGTAGTGTTAGGTCACGAACTGTGAAGGGTCTGGAACGCTGCCCAACTTAGAAACTAACAGTTGGCCTGTGTGTGTGTTTGCACGTGAGACATCTGTTTATATAGCCAGGGTAGCTCATCCTCAGGGAAGAGTACAGTGTAATTATAAATTTAAACAACAATTTTAAACTTACATGTGGAATATATATATATATTTATAAAAATATATAATTTATGTATGGGGAAGAGAGAAAGATTGAGGAAAGCAGAGAAGGAGCAAACTCCATACATACTCTGGTGGGAGACAAAAGATTTTGGACCAAACTAACAATGATTATTCACAGATTGTGTCACCTCCCCATTGTCCACAGGATTATGAGAATAGAGACAACACATCACCTCCACAGGTGATGGAACTGATTTTTAAGGAACTAAGCCCAGAATTATGGCATTCTTGAAGTTTCCATAAGGTGGTTTTCATATCTGCAAATTCTCTTTTCTGAAGAAAGAGACAGACAAAGACCATTACTTTGGAATTTAAACAGATTTTTTTCTCCAAAGAGGGTAGGGAAAAATCTGCTGTTTCACTACATGGCATTTCAAATTGCTGTAAGGATACACATGTGTGAATTTCTCCATAGTACTGCCCTATCACTATCTTCAGTGTATAATTGCCCTGAATCAGGTTGCTCAGAAAGCCTAAACCAGGAAGAAATGTCTCCTGATGCTACTGTATTGGACATGATGTATCTAAAGCATATCTATAAGATGTAATTGAGAAAAATAATGTCCTTAAGAACTGAATGTTTAAACTTCATATGTTGAAATCCTAACCCACAGTGTGAGGCCTTTGGGATGTGACTGGGACATGAGGGTGGAGCCCTCATGAATGGATTAGTGTCCTGTGAAAGACCCCAGAGCATTCTCACACTCTTTCTGCCATGGAAGAATGTAGGAGAAGCAGGTAGTTTGCAACCCAGAAAAGAGCTCTCACCATCCCCTGACCATGCTGACACCCTGATCTCAGATTTCCCTCCTCCAGAGCTGTGAGAAATCCATTTATGTTGTTTGTAAACTGTTCATTCTATGGATTTTGTTATAGCCACCAGAGAACTAAGACAAGGTTACTGATAGGACACTGTATAAAGTTAGATAGTGAGACTTAAATATGCAGAGAGTATTTCCAGGCAGTGATTAGGAAACTCCATAAAGTACATTCTTAAAATTCCAAATGGACATTTGAAGATATAAAGGTAAAGAACTATCTGCAAATAGTAATAAGAGACTTGATTCAAGAATGCAGTATCCTAACACCAAATTGCCTGGGACAGGAACATATTGAATCACTGGAAGAAAAAGTCCTGGATATAAGAAATGTGCACAAAAAATAATAATAATAATACTTTCTACATTGCAGTATTATGAGTTACTATTAGTTACTCAAGAGTAAGTAAATAAAAATTTGACATCAAAACATCATTATATAATATAGTTGGACATGTAATCTTACATTGGCATGTGAAGCATTAAGTAATTTTCCGTGTTCTTCCTCTCATACCTGCTTATTTATTTCTCTCAAATCTAGTTCTCAATTTTTGGTATGTGGCCATGAGAGGCAGGTTAGTATATTCTTGTGCCCTCAAGTAGAGTGTCTTTAAGTAGTCCTACTTTTATTTTTATTAGAGAGAATAACTGAATGCATGACAGAGCATAAGCAGAGGACTATCATTGGTCTCAGTCAGCCCCACAGATATTGCTCTAAACTCAGCAAGTTAAAAGTTAAGACGCCTGAAGACTTTTAATGATAATAGTTATAACAATAAGTGAACACATATTTCACATAAAGTAGAAAATGTTATGTTACTTCATTTAATCTTTGAAATAACCAAATGAGGGAGCTTATAGTATTCTACCATTTTATAGATTCCTACAGATGTATTTTTTTGTGATGGAATCAGCTTGGAAGTGTACTAAGTTATATGACCCAGTAGTTTCTAATTACTTAGAGATTTTTCAATAAAGAACAATTTATACTTTCATTCATTCATTTAAAACTACCTGAGCATTGATTCTTTTCCAGACTAGTGAATTCAACAGTGGCAAAAAGGAACAAGAGAGCAAAGATAAGTAATATGTGATTTCTACTCTCAGGTTTTCAATTTTGTTTTCAAAAATTGTAGTCTGTATTTAGAACTCCATCACAGTACCACTGCTGGGCAGTTTCCTTATTAATGATAAATATATCGGCATTGTAAATGATAATACTCTAGGTTTACAAAGCAGTGAGTTTTTATTTTATAACTGCTTTAGGTGGCAGCTGATGAGCAGAAATTTACTTCTATTGAGCTTTGTTGTGTTTAATTAGGAACGATTATGGAGGATGATTTATATTCCTTTTTGTCCTCAGGGTGTGATGAGTATGAGCTGATATGACAGATATTGCAAAAGATTTTCATGTTGTGAGAAATGTTGCAAAGCTTTACTTGGGGAATCATTAATAAAAGTAAAAGCTATTGAGCATATAATTCCCCACATACCTCTTCAAAAATTAACTCCAGTGGTTTAATTTTTGATTTGGCAAACTACTGGGTTTGTTACTTTTTAGCAGACATTTTTCTTACAAGTAATAAATAAATGAATAAAAAGCAACTGGGGGACATAGTCAATGTGGCCTTCTAAGCGTACATTTTTCTTATGAATTCTAAAGTGAAATTCACGGTCACAGTCACATATATATCAAATCTTTGGACCCCCAGAATAAGATGAATATTGTTAAAAACCATAATGCAATTTAACAAATTGAAGGAATTATCATTTTTATTTATATCTAAATATCCCAAATACCTTCATCCATAATCCTCTAATGGTGCCCAAATAGACACTGTGAAGTTTAAAATAACCCCTTTTATTTAGAAATAATTAAATGGTTAATGAAAACATTAGAGATGCTAATAAGAAACATTAAATGCTTGTTAAAGCAAAAAAAAAAAAAGTTTGTTTCCAAGAGTGATAAGGGAAAAAGGCTTTACTGTCAATATATTCCAAATGTAAACTAAGACAAAAACATTCATATTCAGTATTCAAAAGGACATAGTGTTCAATAAGATTGTTAATACATTGGAGATTTCTGGTGCCAAGAAATAATTACTTTCTAATGAAATTAGTAAGTTTCTTTCAGATATGCTATTACTATTCATTTATCTGATGTACCCCCTAAACCAACACTACTGCTATTACTAATACTATTAATAGATTTCAGAAAATATTCATTTGTCCAAATGTCAATATTCTGTCAAATCCAACTACTTATAAATCACCTAGATAATTGTACATAAAGAAAGGTGGTACTTAAATGATAAAGAGATATCACAAACCAACTCCCTTTATGTGAGCGGGGCCCAGTATAGCATCTCACCAGTTTGTGTATATAGAATGAAAAACACATATACACAATATTAGCATTAAAAAGTAACATACTATCATATGAAAAAAAAAGTTAGAAAATAAAGAGAGATAAATTTGCAGTGATATTGAAGAAATACAATACAGAAAAAGTCACATTTAATTTGGGAGCCCAAAAAATACCATCCTATACTATTGCATACATACAATTTTAAGGATGCCAGTGAAATTGTCAATATAATATATATTGAAAGAAGAATGAACAATATTTGCCATTCTTGAATCACTAATATGACAGGGAATAAAATATATGTATTTTCTACATAATTCTTGTGCATGTGTGTGTGTGAAAGAGAATTCTGTGAGATAAAGATCTCTATTTGGCCAGGAATTTATGTTTGGACATAGAAAAGTCCACTAAAGGTAACAAATAGGTGGTGATTTTTAGATATAATATAGTATAATTTACATTTAGTAATCACTCATTTTAAGTGCAGGGTTGTGGGTAAAATTGCAGTATTTCCAGGAACTCTTGCCTGGCCTTAGTGCATCTCCATATCAACAGGTGATTACAGGTTGGTGTGGGGCGTGAGCACGCATCTGGACCAGAGCCGTTTGGTGGGGTCTCCTGAGCCCAGTTGTGAGAGACGCAGGGGAGTGGGAGTAGTCGACTGCTTGTAAGCAATTAATGGATTTCTCCCACTTTATTTCTCCCTTTGACTGATTTCAGCTTCAAAGGTTTATTTTGCTCATGCTGAAAACATATTTCCCCTCAGAGTTACAAGGATTTACTGAATTTGGTAAGTTTATCTAGCCATATAGCTTCTACTATGAAATATGCAGGAGCTACATAACTCTGAAACAATCTCTCCCACCCTTTTTCAGTCAGTTCACTAACTCAGTTCACTAACTCCTGACCCAAGACAATTGATGTTTTCTATCACTCTACTTTTGTTTTTTCTAGAATACACATAAATAAGATCATACAATATATAGTCTTTTGTGGTCAACTTAGAGCAATGCTTTTGTGATTCTTTAGTGTTGTTTTATGTGTTAATGTTCATTTTTTTCAAATCATTTATTAGTATTCCATAGTAACGATAGCCAGCAGTTTAGCTAATCACCAGTTGATGGATATCTGGGTTGTTCTAGTTTTTGGCTAGTAATACTGCTAAGCATATTTTGTAGAAGACTTTGTGTATGCCATAGAAGATTTTATTTCTCTTTAGGAATTCAAAGAAATGGAAAGTAAATGTCATATAGTAGATGAACCTTTAACTTTATAAATTACTGTGCTGACTGTATTGTAAAGTTGCTAAAGATGATTCCTACCAGGAAAGTATGATAGCTCCATAGCTCATTCTCACTTGTGTTTGTCAGTACTTTAAAATGTAGCTATTTTACTATTTATTTTCCTTTCCTAAGTCGATGATCTTAGTAAACATCCCATAGGAGAATTCCTGTGGTAGAATATCCCTGCCAGATCAGAAATCAAAAACCTCTACGTTGTGAAACTGGAATAAAGTGGGAGGGATTAAGTGCAAAGGCATGCCCAAGCCTTTTGCTGATGTTAAAAGCCAATGTCTATGACAGTGTTGGTCAGGGTAAAACTGTGGTGGTCCCCAGGTCAGTGTGTGACTTTATAAGAACACATCTATCTCAGATAGTACCTGCTGTAAGATATGTCTTGGGGTTGTTTTGTATATGGTATACATAAATCAGGCAGTAACGAATAGATCAAACTTCTTGTCTTGTGATGTTTCTACCAAAGAAAACATTCATTGGTTTACACTGGTGGAGCAGTTTGGGTCACTGTAGTGTGGCTCTGATTATGCATTTTTGATTGATTTCCCACCTGGCCAAGTCTTTCTCTGGCTTTGTCTCTCTCTGTCACTCTGTCTCACACACACCTACACTCTCACACTTCACTGATGTTTATATATGGAGCTTTTCAATGGCCTAATCATGTTTCATGATCCAGCTTATTAATACACCTAGAAAAAAGATGTATTAAAGTTTACATAGGTCCAAAAAAAAATGTAGCTATTTTAGTATATAGGAGTATTCTGTCATAGTTTTAACTTTTGTTTCCCTGATGACTAGTGGTAATGGCCATCTTTTTATGTGCTTATTGGTCATTTATATGTCTGTTTTTATGAACATACTATGCAAATTACTTTACCAATTTTTTAAAAATATAATGTTTGCTTTCTCTTCATTTAAAAATATATTTTATATATTCCAGATAAGATAATTTTGCAAATACAACCTTTTACATTATACATATTTCATTTTAATTTTCCTATTTTTTAGCTATACTTCTTTGAAATGATAGTGAGTTATTACAATATACCTTCTTACCTTCATAGTCTATATGTATATTAATATTGTGCCACTTCACATAAAATAACTTACAAACTAATAATCACCTCCCATCAAACTTCATAATTATTATACAGATTGCATCTACACAAGTAAATACCACTTGATAATATTACAACTTTTGTCTTAAAGGTTATTTAATTTTTAAATAATTTAAAAGCAGAGAGAAAAAGTGTCTTTTACAATTACCCAGATATTTATTATTTCTGATGAACCTCATTGGTTTCTGAGGGCCAAAGTTTCCATCTGGTATGGTTTCTTTCAGCCCGAAGAGTTTCCTTTAGTGTTATCTATCTAGTTTATACTGCTTCGATAAGGCTTCATTTATTTGAAATTGTCTTTATTTCTTTGTTTTGAAGGACATTTTTTACTGCAATTCTGGAAAAATATATATTTTTTGTTATTTACTGATGTTATTCTGGAGTCTACGGTTTCTGAGAATTCAGTATTAATTGGAATATACACATACACACACACAAATACACATTTATGTCATTTTTCTGTAGCTGTTTTCATGACTTGTACTTTAGCTTACATAGGATTTACTATGGTATCATAGGAATGTGATCCTTTGTATGGGATTGGTTCTATTATATACTTATTTTTTATTGAGCACTTTTTATCTCTAAATGCCTTTCCTCACATTTGGGAAACTTTCAACCATTATTTCTATTCTCTCTTAATTGTCCTGGGATTCTCAACTTGTGTATGTTCGACTGTTTGATACCTGATACCATTTAACATGTACCTTGAGGCTTTGCTCATTTTTTTTCTTTAAATGTCTTCTTTACATTGGGCAATTCATATGGTTTTATTTTCAACTTCACTTAGTCATTTTTCTGACATGTCTATTCAGATACGAAGTTCACTTAGTGAATTCTGTATTTTCAGATAATGTATTTTCTAGTTCTAGAATTCCCTTTGAATTCCTTTGTCTGTCATTTCTAATCCATCCTGTTCTTAGTATTTTGATCGAAGTCCATTGACTTCCTTTAATTAAGGGAATTTTTTTCTTCATTGAACATTATTATAAGTTATTTTAAAACTCTTGTTTAGTAACTGCTGTCCAAAAATAGAATTTAAAAACTCTAGTTTCAGGATGTATTTTATTTGATGGTCAGACATGGTTGATTTTCTCTTCTCTTGGTTCTTTGCCTGTCAGGTAATTTTGGGATATATTCTGAACTTCATGAATTAGCTTGTAGATACTGTGGATTTTTAGTTCTCTCTGATATGTGCTGTTTTTTTTGTATAATTGAACAATAATCTTTGCTGTGCTTGAAGGGAAAACTCTTGTTCTTGGGTGACAGCTCCAGTCTCTTAATTCATAAGTTTGTCTTTAGCTGAGAACCTCTAATTCTGTTTTATACATGTTGTGATTGGAAGGTCATATTCACAGATAGACATATCTAGCTCTTGTCTTCTGGGATTTCTTTCAGCCACAGATTTATTTATTTATTTTTGGTCACCCTGGGTAGGAGACTGCAGTTTTCTTTGCTCTTGTGTTGTACTGGTATCCTTGGGCCTCTGCAAGTGCCATGCCACTATATTCGATCCTAGGCTACAAACTGCACGGTGGGGGAAGTTACCATGTATAATTTGTTCTCAGCTCCTCCAGAAATATAGTTCCCACCAGAGTCTGTTTCTGTTCTTTCTCCAATTTACTCGGATAGTTAGAAGATTGATTTTTGGAGAGTCTTCTTGCAGGGTGTTCAGCTATTATTACCAGAAGTTAAAAGAGCACTTCATTAAAACATGTTTCACTGATCTTGAAAATAGTATTTCTAATATAAGAAAGTAAATATCAAATTGAGAAGGAAAATAAATACAACAAAAATTCAGTTTTATATTTTACATTTTACTTTTTTTTAATTACAGTGTTTGGTGAAAAAAATCTTCATTTACATATAGTTTCTTATACTTAGCATAAGGTATAAGATATAACTATAGTTATTTTCATGTCCCTGTTTATCTTCAAATTTTGGATCACCTGATGGACTGTTTTAATTCTCTCTTCCTATCTCTCTCTCTCTCTCATTTTTTTTTTATTCTCCCAAGGCTTTTGGTTATTTCATCTTGTCTCTGATAGTCATGGTGATTGCTTATTGAACGCCTAACAATGTCAAAAATTACCAGATCATTTTAATGATGTTATCTTCCCACAGAAGGGACAGATATTTTTTCTTCATCCAGGATTTCAGTGTATGGCAGTTTAATTTGATCCAATCAAGGGAAATACACTATATTGGAGGTATTATATAAGTAAACTACTTTTCATTTAGACTAAAGATATAGATATTTAAGAATCTCAGCCAGTAACCTGGAGAATTTATTCCTTTTTTGGTGGTCTCCTACTCCAATTTTAATCTCATTATCACTTGAAACCAGTGAAGTATATATTTAGCTCTTTAGCCTCTTAGCAATTGCCTTTTGTTTGATTTTTTTCTTCCAGTCTCTTACTTTGTACATGTGCCTGTTTGAATTGATAAATGACTTAAGGCGAAATCACATACAGAATGGTGGAATGATTTCTTTTCTGAGGCTCCCTATTCTCTAGGTTCATAGTCTTCAATTCAGGTAATTTTAATAGTCTTCATCTCAGATTTTTGTCACCCTAGTTGCAGATGGTGCTGCGGCAAGCTCTAAACCTCTGTTCATTCCTATGCCTCCAGCATTGTAAATCAACAAAAGGCCCCAGGGGAAAGTGACAGTGAATGGAGGTTCCTTTCAATATATCACCCTTTTCCAGCGTCCTCGCCATTCAGATCTTGGCTCCTGGGTATTTTCCAGTGCCTTTATGCACCTGTTCTATTTTGTTTTGTTCTATTTGTTGTTCCAGCTTTTAGGATTATTATAACTTGGGAGACTTAGTCTAAATGAATTCCTCTGTCATATCTTGCAGTAAAAATCTTTCAAGGTATTTTAATGTAACATATTTTTCTTTGAAATCAAGAAGAAATATGTATTTAAGCCCTTCATGTTTCAACATTTGATCTATCTGAATCTCCTTTTATTCCTATTTACAAGCTGTCAATTCTTATCTCCTTTTTGGAATACCATGTTAAAAGGGGTCGTAACAGCCAACATTCATGTCAGCGCTCTAATTCTTTCTAACTACCTTGCTTAGAGTTGTTCTAGAGACCGGTGTTGTTGCAAGGATGACAGGTGGGGCTCTACAGTTTTGCCACTGCAAAACCTGGACGTCTAGCTAGATTTCTAGTCTCATAGTTTTCGTTGCCTCTCGCACACTCGATCCACCTGCCAAGCCTATTCTACTCGTTAAATTTTGGTCACTATTAAACCCCATTTTAAAAACAAATTTCTTATGTTAGTAAATTAATACTGGCTACAATAATAAATTGCCTCATAGACTCAGTGGTGTAAAATAATCAAGATCTGATTCTCGCTCTCACATTCTGATATGGATAGGGTAGCTGTCATGAAGAGTTGTCCCTTAAGTGATGACAGATTCGTGTTTGTAACATCTTGTGGCCCATCATTCTCTAAAGCTGTATTTCTACTACAGCAACTCCTGGCACCATGCAGCTGTTTAAATTAAGGGAAAAAAGTAAATGTACATTCTTCATTTCTCAGTCTCTGTAGAAGTGTTTCAAGTGCTCAGTAATTACATTTGACTAGTGGTGAGTGTATTAGACAGTACATATACAAAACCTTTCCTTCACTGCAGAAAATTCTCCGATTCAGAGCTTCTCTAGAACTAAAATTCTCCATTGGATTCCTTCCCTCAGATAAATAAAGAGAGTCATTAATATCTAGTAGGTAGGCAATTATATAGCAGATCTAGAAGGGAGGTACTGCATTCTAATCTTATCTCATAAATTCTCATCCATAAAGGAAGTTGAGAAATCCTTTCCTACCCACTTAGAAAAATTAGAAAAATTTCCTACCCACTGAGAAATACAAAACAAAATTGATTAACAAGTCTCACTACATACTTTTAGCATTGTTTTCAACTGTTTTGGAAAGACAGAAAAATGAAACTTAGAACATTTAGGAGGCTGTATGTATGATAATCAGGAGAGAAAGAAGGAAGTGGAGAGGGAAAGTTTTAGGTTTCTGGCTTACCCAAACGACTGTATGAAGGTAAAATCAACATATACGAACCTATGCAGTGTAAAAGTATAGTTTGGTCATAACTTAGATACATCTGAGTGGAGATATTTAATAAGCATTAAACATGGAGAAATGAAGCTCACAGGATAAATTTAACTTGAAGGTACATATTTGAGAGTTAATAAAACATAGTAGGTATTAATTCATCTGGAATTTATGGGAGACTAAAAACTAAATTCTAGAGAGAAAGATAAAATGCTTAGAACTGAACCTGAAGGAGCAACAGGAGCTTGTTTTTGGGTGTACAAAACTTGCCAGGCAAATTTTGAGAAGGTGTCTGAGAGCAAAGTAGAAAACAGTTAAGTGTGTAGTCTCCTAGAAGCCAAAAGAAGATTGTTTTTAAACAAGTCTTTTCATGGCACAAATAATGTCAAGAGCTCTAAACAGCAATGTTTAAAGATTATCCATTAATATAGCTGGAAAAATATTTGAAGTAATATGGAAGTAATAATACCCATGTAAAATTTGTCAGAATACCAATGTATATGTTTACTTTCTTCTATCAATAAGGAGCCCTAATATTATAGTTCGTTCTTTCAAGCCTGTATAGATTTTGCTGGTGAATGTCTTTGGACTTACATTTGAGCATTTCCTACCTTATAACCCGGTCGTAGCTATAGGAAAAGTCTGATATGTGTAATTCCTAGAGTCACTGGTCATTTGTGGGTTTTAGAAAAAAAATTCTCCTGTTAAAATAACTTGCCTGATGTGAATCAAATAAGGCATCAAGAATAATAAAAGTTTTTGTCCTTTATTAAGCATAATGGTTAATTATAAATTATTCATATCAAGGACCATGATAATAAAATTCCACATATACTTAAGAGTAAGTGCCGGGGGCGGGGGGCGGGGGGGGGAATTGTATTATTACAGAGCAGAAAACATTTTACAGTGTAATTTATTCTGAAGAATGTGAAAAGATAAAGTTTATTTGAGGCCATTTGTTCTTATTCTCACTGCTTCATAAACTGAAAAAATTAAAAGCACTCATTTTAGAACTAAGCAGTACAAAACACTGTTCTGAAGGGTCTACAGATGAATGCCAAGAGGTTATCCCACAGTGAAAATAATTGGCTGCCCCAGAGGTTAGCATGTTTTTCAATTTTTGAGTGTCTGTTTACTTATCTCATTCCTAGCTTCTCTATCTTCTAAAATCCTCTTAAAAAGTAAAAGTATAAGCGTCGTGACTTGAAGAAAAAAATAAGACTGAGAAAGAAAGCTGTATAAACTGAGTAGAAAAAAATCATTGTGATTAAAATGTGTTGTGTGTTTTTCTCTTACTCTTTTTTTGAACTGTGAATCATTGAAGGAATACTAAAATGCTATTTTTAAAAAAGGAAGTTCAGTTACTAGGGACATAAAACAATACTACATATTAGAGACACCTGTAACAACTTGCATTGCATTCTGATTTATTAAAATGTGATACATTTCTCATGTGATTCCAGACCATTAAACTATCAGCCCATTTAAATATGCATAACATCAAGAATCAAGTATTTTTAGTATTACAAGCTTATTGGTAGGGTAATGTTTCAGCTTTAAGCAGGGGCTTACATAATGGTTCTATTCTCTTCCAAAACAAGAAATAGAGACATTTGGGTTTCACTGTCATGACAGCAAATGTTCTTTGCTCCAAGTGTTTCAGTTTCTTTTAAAATGCTTCTGATGATTAAAGCCAATAACTAGGGGCTTTATTATGTGTGTGTGTATATACATATGCCCATGTATATGCATATATATAATATATGCATATATTTATGCTATATATATGTATATGTAGCCATTGTCACCAAACATCTTAAGTGTGTGCAACTAATTCCTGCAGTATAGAAAACAACCAAGGTAGAGACTGTACTGAATCCTTTCCTCTGGATCATCTTTAAAATACCATTTCTATTTCTCTTTCTCCTACAATCTGACTTGAAAATTTTCAAGTGAGAACAATATACTCTGATGTAATGCTATACTGGGAACCCTCTAAAGTAGGTAAAAGCATTTACCTCTGTATTGCTTGGACATTGCACTATTCCTCACTAATGTGAAGTGTACAATTGCCATTTGTAAAATGAAAGAACAATGAACATTTAATGTTCAATAATTTGCAACATAATGGCCCTAGAATCCAACTATTTAAGATCAAATCTTGGCTACACCACTTTCTCTGCAATCATGAACAAGTTATTTTGCCTGTGGTTCAAATTATTTTCATCAGTGAAATGGAGAAAATTATGATTGTACCTGCTTCAGGATTAGATATTAGTGTATAAGTAAAATGCTTCAAACAGTACCTCTTGTATAATCAGCTCAGTACATGTTAGTTTCACTCCCTTAGTTATAAATTATAATTTGTAAACTATCAAAATATGTCAAAAGAATTTTAAAAACATGTTTGCTGAATAAATATTGTAGAAATTTGAAAAAAACATCATCAAAACATGCTTATGAATAAAATCTATCAATACATTTTCTGAATTTTGAATGCTTTTTAAGTATAGAGAATATTTCCTTAAGAAGCTTTTAAGAAGTATCTCAAGCAATTGGCCTCTTCATTCATATAGAGTACAAATTAATTCTCATTAACAACAGAGTTTAATCAAGAGTGTCTGTCCATCATCCATTATCATTTTAAATTGTTGCAAAACACCTGTCCAGTAAATTTCAGTATTAAAGTGTGATAGATTAAAACATTCAAATTTAATTTAAAAATGCTTTTTTTTGTTTGCAAGTGATATGAATTTAAAAGAAAAATCTTACAAATACAATTGCTGATATATTTGCTGTGATTAGAAAGTAAGGAAGATGATAGATTCAAATTAATTTAAAATAAAATATGGAATGAGCAAATCCATAGCAAAAGAAAGTAATTTATCATTTTCCAGGCAATGGGGAGTAGGAAATGGGGAGTAACTGCTAATGAGTATCGAATTTCTTTCTGTGTTGATATAAATTTTCTCAAGTCAGGAATAATTATTGTACAACTTTATGAATATAATAAAAAACTCTGAATTGTACATTTCAAAATGGGAAGTTTTATGTTGGCTATATATCAATACACTATTATTTAGAAAGAAAATAACAATAGAACAAAGTTTAAGAAACCATCCCTTATAAACTAGGAGTCTGGAAAGACTTTTGTTGTGGAAATGACATTTTGGATGAGACTTATCATTATAAACCTAATTACAGTTCTCTGTATTAAAAAAGAGAAGAAGTAAGGATGCAAATGAGGGAGGGCAAAAAAAGAAAGGATGGTAAGAGGGAGGAAGTGGAAAAAATAACATTGAGAAAAATAAGACTAGGAATTTTTCTTTGGTTATTTGTTTAAATATTCTATTTAATCTTTGTAGTGACTTTCTTAATAAAAAGTATTGTTGAGGAATTAGAGGCTCTGAGATGTTAGTAATTTGCCTAAAATCACAGAACTATTAAGTATTAGAGTTGTAAGACAAATCAATGGAATTTTGTTCTGTGTCCCTGTTTTAGTAGGAGAGAGTTTGAAATAGTGTCTGTGAAGATAATCTATCTTTTTCTGGATAAAACCATTTAGAAGATGGTATGCAACAACTGAGTGGAGATGACCCATCAGAAACTAATTATCAGTTTACTTGAATAAAGGAGAGGAAAAAATGTCCAGTTAAAAGCATGTGGACTCTTGAATCATCACGTCTGAATCAGTATTTAATCCCACTATATATTAGTTTAATCAGGTTGGACATTAATTTCTCTTTTCTATAATGGAGATATAATAATATCTAACTTATAAGTTTGAATACTATGTAAATTGTTTAAAAGAGTGTGATTATAAACTAAGATCAACTGCTAGCTTTTATTTGTGGGACTAGAATTTAGGAGAGGATATAAAAGAAGAAATATATTTTGTTGTCATCACTATTCTCTTAGTTGAGTATTTTGGAGTGCACAGAATTATGCATGAAAAAAATGTAGAAGAAGAACAAAGTGAAAATGGGGTAATTTATTATGGTTTTAACTTGACTTAAATTAATTATGGGTTTAATTTTATTAAAGGTATAAATTGGAACCACATTTGGACTTCCGAAGTACCAGATTAAAATCGTTTTTGCTTTATTGCCTGGACAAATGAAGTATTTAGATGAATAAGACAGTAAAACACTCTTACAAGGATTATCTTAGTAGAGTGACTATGACATGGGAAAGAGTTCTGAGTTTAATAACTGAAAGTAGGTACCAAATTTCAAAAATGCTTTGGAAGAAAGTTTTTTTGATAGGTGGGATATGGCTGACTAAGGACAAGATGAAATCAAAGATGACTATATATTTATTTATTTATTTATTTATTTATTTATTTTATTTTATTTTTTTTTTTTTTGAGAGGGCATCTCTCATATTTATTGATCAAATGGTTGTTAACAACAATAAAATTCAGTATAGGGGGGTCAACGCTCAATGTACAATCATTAATCCATCTCAAGCCTAATTCTCGTCAGTCTCCAATCTTCTGAAGCATAACGAACAAGTTCTTACATGGTGAACGAATTCTTACATAGTGAATAAATTCTTACATGGTGAACAGTACAAGGGCAGTCATCACAGAAACTTTCGGTTTTGATCATGCATTATGACCTATAAACAATCAGGTCAAATATGAATATTCGTTTGATTTTTGTACTTGATTTATATGTTGATCCCACATTTCTCCTATTATTATTATTTTTATTTTTAATAAAATGCTGAAGTGGTAGGTAGATGCAAGATAAAGGTAGAAAACATAGTTTAGTGCTGTAAGAAGGCAAATGTAGATGATCAGATGATCAGGTGTGTGCCTATGGACTAAGTATTAATCCAGGCTAGACAAGGGCAGCAAGACATCCACGGATGCAGAAGATTTCTCTCAAAGCAGGGGGGGTGAGGTTCTGAGCCTCACCTCTGTTGATCCCCAAATTCTCACCTGATGGCCCCCCTGCGACTGTGCCTGTCTTAGGTTGTTCCTCCCTTGAGGAATCTTACCCGTCTCTGGCTAACCAGTCATCTTCTGGGGCCATACAGGGAAATGTAAAGTTGGTAAGTGAGAGAGAAGCCATATTGTTTGAAAAGGTTAGCTTTTTACTTCTTTGCAGATTTATGCCCTGTGGCTTCTATGCCCAGCACTTGTCTCGAGGTATCTTTACCACCTGGAGGAATTATGATACTCGGTAAATTCGATATGAGGCACGAATTCTATTTAAGGGTTGTAATTAGGAAGGAAGAAGAAAAGCTACAGAGGTAGCATATGGAAGAAAACATGGGAGGATTGATTATTTCTTTGACATATCTTCTTGTAGAGTACCTTAAGTATGTATAGGTTTTAAACTACTAACTAATTTGCACACACATATTAACATAATAGGAATACGGTGACATAAACAAAGCAAATCTATAATTACCATCCATCTCCAGTGAAGCCAAGAAAACCATTTAGGCACCCTAGGCATTTGTGAAAATTTATCTATGATATGATGGATATTGTCCAACTGTACTTGAACCATCAGACAAATTAAAGCAGCCCATTTCTGGGATCTGTTCACATCCCATATGTTCTTTTAACCATAGATAGTCTATAGTCATGAGATTTTGGGGTGCTACAACTTGCACCCCTCCCAACTCCTGGTTGAGTTCCAACAGTACAGATCCGGTCAAATTCGTTGTCTCACTGTATGCACATGCCAGCCTAGACATCTCCCTCCTCCTTCTTATGGCAAGTCCAGGAGACGGTGGGCTGGATGCAGCCACAACCGCAGCATCGTCCGGATCCCTGTGGAGGCTTTTTGATGATCATCCCCCGGCACAAGTCCTCCAGAGAGTGCTGATGCCGGAAGCTCCTCCTCATATGGTATCTTAGTTCATTTTCTGGGTATCCAAGCTAGGCCTTGATCTTCTGCATAGAAACAAACAGACCCTTTGCCCACACTTTGACATGCCCTCTATACCACTGTGCAGAACTCATTGGAGGTCAGTGCACAGTAACTGCTTTTTTTTTTTTTTAAATTAAGAGAAAGGAATATTATCAGAAAAGAGTACCTCCATAGCTGATCATCTGACACCCTTTAAGTGATCAACATTAAGGATATTTAAAGCATGCGTTGATCTTTGATTTACCAATAGTTTTATCCTGTTAAGGAGTAATCCCCCTTTTCTTTCTTTCTTTCTTTTTTTTTTTTTTTTTTTTTTTAATTTTTAATCTGCACTTACCTGAAGAATACTATGTTTACTATGCTCTCCCCTATATCAGGTCCCCCCTAACAACCACATTACGGTTACTGTCCATCAGCTTAGCAAAATGTTGTAGAGTCACTACTTGTCCTCTCTGTGTTGTGCAGCCCACCCTCCCCTTTCTCCCTCCCCCCCATGCATGCTAATCTTAATACCCCCCTTCTTCTTCCCCCGCCTTATCCCTCCCTGCCCACCCATCCTCCCCAGTTCCTTTCCCTTTGGTACCTGTTAGTCCATTTTTGGGTTCTGTAATTCTGCTGCTGTTTTGTTCCTTCAGTTTTTCCTTTGTTCCTATACTCCTCAGATGAGTGAAATCATTTGGTATTTCTCTTTCTCCGCTTGGCTTATTTCACTGAGCATAATACTCTCCAGCTCCATCCATGTTGCTGCAAATGGTTGGATTTTTCCACTTCTTATGGCTGAGTAGTATTCCATTGTGTATATGTACCACATCTTCTTTATCCATTCATCTACCGATGGACATTTAGGTTGCTTCCAATTCTTGGCTATTGTAAATAGTGCTGCGATAAACATAGGAGTGCATCTGTCTTTCTCAAACTTGATTGCTGCGTTCTTAGGGTAAATTCCTAGGAGTGGAATTCCTGGGTCAAATGGTAGGTCTGTTTTGAGCATTTTGATGCACCTCCATACTGCTTTCCACAATGGTTGAACTAATTTACATTCCCACCAGCAGTGTAGGAGGGTTCCCCGTTCTCCACAGCCTCGCCAACATTTGTTGTTGTTTGTCTTTTGGATGGCAGCTATCCTTACTGGTGTGAGGTGATACCTCATTGTAGTTTTAATTTGCATTTCTCTGATAATTAGCGATGTGGAGCATCTTTTCATGTGTCTCTTGGCCATCTGTATTTCTTTTTTGGAGAACTGTCTGTTCAGTTCCTCTGCCCATTTTTTAATTGGGTTATTTGTTTTTTGTTTGTTGAGGCGTGTGAGCTCTTTATATATTCTGGACGTCAAGCCTTTATCGGATGTGTCATTTTCAAATATATTCTCCCATACTGTAGGGTTCCTTTTTGTTCTATTGATGGTGTCTTTCGCTGTACAGGAGCTTTTCAGCTTAATGTAGTCCCACTTGCTCATTTTTGCTGTTGTTTTCCTTGCCCGGGGAGATATGTTCAAGAAGAGGTCACTCATGTTTATGTCTAAGAGGTTTTTGCCTATGTTTTTTTCCAAGAGTTTAATGGTTTCGTGACTTACATTCAGGTCTTTGATCCATTTTGAGTTTACCTTTGTATATGGGGTTAGACAATGGTCCAGTTTCATTCTCCTACATGTAGCTGTCCAGTTTTGCCAGCACCATCTGCTGAAGAGACTGTCATTTTGCCATTGTATGTCCATGGCTCCTTTATCAAATATTAATTGACCATATATGTTTGGGTTAATTTCTGGGGTCTCTAATCTGTTCCACTGGACTGTGGCTCTGTTCTTGTGCCAGTACCAAATTGTCTTGATTACTATGGCTTTGTAGTAGAGCTTGAAGTTGGGGAGTGAGATCCCCCCTACTTTATTCTTCTTTTTCAGGATTGCTTTGGCTATTCGGGGTCTTTGGTGTTTCCATATGAATTTTTGAATTATTTGTTCCAATTCATTGAAGAATGTTGCTGGTAATTTGAGAGGGATTGCATCAAATTTGTATATTGCTTTGGGCAGGATGGCCATTTTGACGATATTAATTCTTCCTAGCCATGAGCATGGGATGAGTTTCCATTTATTAGTGTCCCCTTTAATTTCTCTTAAGAGTGACTTGTAGTTTTCAGAGTATAAGTCTTTCACTTCCTTGGTTAGGTTTATTCCTAGGTATTTTATTCTTTTTGATGCAATGGTGAATGGAATTGTTTTCCTGATTTCTCTTTCTATTGATTCGTTGTTAGTGTATAGGAAAGCTACAGATTTCTGTGTGTTAATTTTGTATCCTGCAACTTTGCTGTATTCCGATATCAGTTCTAGTAGTTTTGGAGTGGAGTCTTTAGGGTTTTTTATGTACAGTATCATATCATCTGCAAATAGTGACAGTTTAACTTCTTCTTTACCAATCTGGATTCCTTGTATTTCTTTGTTTTGTCTGATTGCCGTGGCTAGGACCTCCAGTACTATGTTAAATAACAGTGGGGAGAGTGGGCATCCCTGTCTGGTTCCTGATCTCAGTGGAAATGCTTTCAGCTTCTCGCTGTTCAGTATAATGCTGGCTGTGGGTTTATCATATATGGCCTTTATTATGTTGAGGTACTTGCCTTCTATTCCCATTTTGCTGAGAGTTTTGATCATGAATGGATGTTGAATTTTGTCAAACGCTTTTTCAGCATCTATGGAGATGATCATGTGGTTTTTGTCTTTCTTTTTGTTGATGTGGTGGATGATGTTGATGGATTTTCGAATGTTGTACCATCCTTGCATCCCTGGGATGAACCCCACTTGGTCATGGTGTATGATCCTTTTGATATACTGTTGAATTCTGTTTGCTAATATTTTATTGAGTATTTTTGCATCTACATTCATCAGGGATATTGGTCTGTAATTTTCTTTTTTGGTGGGGTCTTTTCCTGGTTTTGGTATTAGGGTGATATTGGCTTCATAGAATGAGTTTGGGAGTATTCCCTCTTCTTCTATTTTGTGGAACACTTTAAGGAGAATCGGTATTGTGTCTTCTCTGTGTGTCTGATAAAATTCCGAGGTAAATCCGTCTGGCCCTGGGGTTTTGTTCTTGGGTAGTTTTTTGATTACTGTTTCAATTTCTTTGCTTGTAATTGGTTTGTTTAACTTTTGTGTTTCTTCCTTGGTCAGTCTTGGGAGGTTGTATTTTTCTAGGAAGTTGTCCATTTCTTCTAGGTTTTCCAGCTTGTTGGCATATAGGTTTTCATAGTAGTCTTTAATAATTCTTTGTATTTCTGTGGAGTCTGTCATGATTTTTCCATTCTCATTTCTGATTATGTTGATTTGTGTTGACTCTCTTTTTCTCTTAATAAGTTGGGCTAGAGGCTTATCTATTTTGTTTATTTTCTCAAAGAACCAGCTCTTGGTTTCGTTGATTTTTGCTATTGTTTTATTCTTCTCAATTTTGTTTATTTCTTCTCTGATCTTTATTATGTCCCTCCTTCTGCTGACTTTAGGCCTCATTTGTTCTTCTTTTTCCAGTTTTAATAATTGTGATGTTAGACTATTCATTTGGGATTGTTCTTCCTTCTTCAAGTGTGCCTGGATTGCTATATACTTTCCTCTTAAGACTGCTTTCGCTGCATCCCACAGAAGTTGGGGCTTAGTGTTGTTGTTGTCATTTGTTTCTATATATTCCTTGATCTCTATTTTGATTTGTTCATTGATCCATTGATTATTTAGTAGCATGTTGTTAAGCTTCCATGTGTTTGTGAGCCTTTTTGTTTTCTTTGTAGAATTTATTTCTACTTTCATACCTTTGTGGTCTGAAAAATTGGTTGGTAGAATTTCAATATTTTGGAATTTACTGAGGCTCTTTTTGTGAGCTAGTATGTGGTCTATTCTGGAGAATGTTCCATGTGCACTTGAGAAGAATGTACATCCTGTTGCTTTTGGATGTAGAGTTCTATAGATGTCTATTAGGTCCATCTGTTCTAGTGTGTTGTTCAGTGCCTGTGTGTCTTTACTTATTTTCTTCCCGGTGGATCTATCCTTTGGGGTGAGTGGTGTGTTGAAGTCTCCTACAATGAATGCATTGCAGTCTATTTCCCTCTTTAGTTCTGTTAGTATTTGCTTCACATATGCTGGTGCTCCTGTATTGGGTGCATATATATTTAGAATGGTTATATCCTCTTGTTGGACTGAGCCCTTTATCATTATGTAGTGGCCTTCTTTATCTCTTGTTACTTTCTTTGTTTTGAAGTCTATTTTGTCTGATATTAGTACTGCAACCCCTGCTTTCTTCTCACTGTTGTTTGCCTGAAATATGTTTTTCCATCCCTTGACTTTTAGTTTGTGCTTGTCTTTGGGTTTAAGGTGAGTTTCTTGTAAGCAGCATATAGATGGGTCTTGCTTTTTTATCCATTCTATTACTCTATGTCTTTTGATTGGTGCATTAAGTCCATTTACATTTAGGGTGACTATTGAGAGATATGTACTTATTGCCATTTCAGGCTTTAGATTCGTGGTTACCAAAGGTTCAAGGTTAGCTTCTTTAGTATCTTACTGCCTAACTTAGCTCGCTTATTGAGCTGTTATATACACTGTCTGGAGATTCTTTTCTTCTCTCCCTTCTTATTCCTCCTCCTCCATTCTTCATATGTTGTGTGTTTTGTTCTGTGCTCTTTTTAGGGGTGCTCCCATCTAGAGCAGTCCCTGTAGGATGCCCTGTAGAGGTGGTTTGTGGGAAGCAAATTCCCTCAGCTTTTGCTTGTCTGGGAATTGTTGGATCCCACCATCATATTTAAATGATAGTCGTGCTGGATATAGTATCCTTGGTTCAAGGCCCTTCTGTTTCATTGCATTAAATATATCATGCCATTCTCTTCTGGCCTGTAGGGTTTCTGTTGAGAAGTCTGATGTTAGCCTGATTGGTTTTCCTTTATAGGTGACCTTTTTCTCTCTAGCTGCCTTTAAAACTCTTTCCTTGTCCTTGATCCTTGCCATTTTAATTACTATGTGTCTTGGTGTTGTCCTCCTTGGATCCTTTCTGTTGGGGGTTCTGTGTAATTCCATGGTCTGTTCGATTATTTCCTCCCCCAGTTTGGGGAAGTTTTCAGCAATTATTTCTTCAAAGACACTTTCTATCCCTTTTCCTCTTTCTTCCTCTTCTGGTATCCCTATAATACGAATATTATTCCTTTTGTATTGGTCACATATTTCTCTTAGTGTTGTTTCATTCCTGGAGATCCTTTTATCTCTCTCTATGTCAGCTTCTATACGTTCCTGTTCTCTGGCTTCTATTCCTTCAATGGCCTCTTGCATCTTATCCATTCTGCTTATAAATCCTTCCAGGGATTGTTTCACTTCTGTGATCTCTTTCCTGACATCTGTGATCTCCTTCCGGACTTCATCCCACTGCTCTTGCATTTTTCTCTGCATCTCATCCCACTGCTCTTGCATTTTTCTCTGCATCTCATCCCATTGCTCTTGCATTTTTCTCTGCATCTCTGTGAGCATGTTCATGATTTTTATTTTGAATTCTTTTTCAGGAGGACTAGTTAGGTCCATCTCCTTCTCAGGTGTTGTCTCTGTGATCTTTGTCTGCCTGTAGTTTTGCCTTTTCATGGTGATAGAGATAGTTTGCAGAGCTGGTACAAGTGACCACTGGAAGAGCTTCCCTTCTTGTTGGTTTGTAGCCTTTTCCTGGGAGAATAGCGACCTCTAGTTGCTTGTGCTGGGCAGCTGTGCGCAGACAGGGCTTCTGCTTCCTGCCCAGTTGCTTTGGGGTTTATCTCCGCTGTTGCTGTGGGCTTGGCCTGGCTGGGGCTGTTCCTCCAAAATGGTGGAGCCCCATTGGAGGGGGAGCGGCCAGGAGGCTATTTATCTCCGTAAGGGGCCTCTGTGCTCCCTGCTGCCCAGGGGGTTAGAGTGCCCAGAGATCCCCAGATTCCCTGCCTCTGGTCTAAGTGACCTGTCCTGCCCCTTTAAGACTTCCAAAAAGCACTCCCCTTCTCAAGGCGCTGGGTTCTTGCAGGTGTGGATGTGGTCTGGATGTTGTCCTGTGTCCTGTGGTCTCTATTTTAGGAAGATTTTTCTTTGTTATATTTTCATAGCTCTATGTGTTTTTGGGAGGAGATTTCCACTGCTCTACTCACGCCGCCATCCTGGCTCCGCCCGACTATATATTTAATAGCCTGGAGAGCCAGAAGTGTAATGATGATATTGACAGTGATAGAAGTACAGAGAAGATAGAGCAAATAATGAGCTTGGCTGTAGATATGTTAAGTTGTAAGTGTCAGCAGGACATTCAAGTGGAGATATCTTTCAGACAGCCAAAAATGAGGCTTTGGAGAGCATATGGGAATTAATTTTTCTCTTGCAGCTTTGTATGTATTACTTTCATCTTTTAAATTTTATTTCCCCTGGTGATTTGGCCATGTGATTTCTTTCCTAGTGTCCCTTCTGACTTTTTATTACTTCATATTAGAAATATCTGGATATTTTTAATTTGCCCTTATTTCAATAAAATACCATTATTTTATATTTCTTTGAAAATACTCAAGTTATTATATTTATTTTTCATTTATTTTTAAGTACTTGGTATGATGCTAGTAATATTTAACAATATTTATTAGGTCTACAAACACACACACCTACTAGTTCAGATTTTCCATGTTTTCAGTTACTTGTCAAGAGCTTTTCCATATATTCCCTTGAGTTTGTGACAGTTACTTTGGCTAGATTGATTTATGTAAAACTTTGACTATATGGCATTATTTCAAAAGTGCTGTGAGGGCCCTGGGAGGTTCAGGAAGTCCCTGTCAAGTACAGGATTATGACTAACATCCTACTAAAACTCTATCAATTTAAATCATGTCTATAGTTCTCTTACAGTTCCAACACCTCTACAGTTCACAGTAGTTTAAGCTCACTTCTAAACAGAAGTATGAGTAAAGAATCCAAAAATATGTTTTGTGAGAATAGAACAGAAACAGAGACACTGAATATGTGAGTAGAGGATATACCAAAATAGAATACCCTCTAGAGATTCATTTTTCATGAAATCCTCATGATTTCATTTATATTTGGAATCTAAAAAGCAAAACAAAACAGAAATACACTCATAAACACAGAGAACAAACTAATGGTTGTCATTTGGGAGGTGGGGAGATAGACAAAGCAGGTGAAGGAGATAAGGGACAAATGATAAAATAAGTCATGGGGATAAAAAATACAGCATAGAGAATACAGTCAATAATGTTGTAATAACTTTTTATGGTGACAGTTGGTAACTATACTTACCATGGTGAACATTTCACAATATGTAATTGCTGAACCACTATGTTGTACACTTGAAACAAATATATTACATATCAACTATACTTCAATTTAAACAAAGAAAATTGGGGACAGTTGTTTTAAAAGTAAATTTGAGTAATTGCCTAATGTGTCATTATTCACAAGCTGTAACAAGGTTTTTAGGGCAAAGGAAGCCTCTCTGTCAAAGAGGAAGATCATTAACCTGATGTATCATTTTCTACCGTGGTATTCCATTTAAAAATGAGGCCAAATCATACAATTCCTCTGTTCAACATCCAGCAATTTCTCCCCATTACTCAGTGTAAAAAGCATTTCTGTCCTTCAAGGATTTTCGTGATCTGGCTTACTACTCCTCTTTCTGATCCAGCAACACTGCCTTCCTCATTCTTCCATGAAATCACCATGTTTGTTCCTACCTTAGGGCCTTTGCACTGGCTTTTTGCTGTGCTTGGAATGTTTGTTTCCCTTTGAGATACCTACTGACTAACCAATGGATTGTTTTATAGTCTTGACCCAAATGTCACCTTTACTCCCCATAAAGCATTCCCATTCCTTTTAACTTGGCTCCATGTTATCCCACAAACATTTATCATCAACTACCATGCCATTTATTGCTCATTTGTTTGTTTGATGTCTCTGCACTTAGAATGGAGTCTGCATAACTTCCTGGCTTGTTAACTAAAGTGTTCCAAATCTCTAGAACAGTAATTAGCACAGTAATTAGCACAGCATATGTCCTTTATATACATACATATATATATATATATATATATATGTACGTATATAATGTTAAGACAATCATAAGGAAGAAAACTACATTTAAAGTACTGTATAGTATTTATGGAAAAATACCCATATACAAGTGGAACCACATAATTCAAACCCATGTTGTTTAAGGGTCTACTATTATACCATTCAATTCAACTGAATCAGAACCAAAAGATGTAACTGTTGTGGAATATTGTTACTTTGGATTCTGAAAGATATTTAAAGAATTATTTACTAAGCTGATTAAATTTTCACCATCCTCAATGGCAGAGTAAAAGAAATTAAATATTCCTTCCATATGCAATGAGAAGCAAATAGTATTTACATTGAGTTCTGTATTATTCATGTCCATGTAATATCAGTATTATCCTGATTCATGTTGATTCAAAACTGCACCTTGTTTTTTTTCTGACTTAGGATCTGTTAGAAGAATTGAGGATAGTCAAAATTTTATCAGCCTTGTAAATAACAATTCCTTAAATATATTTCAGAATTCAAAGTAACAGTATTCCAGAACAGCTACATCTTTTGGTTTGGTTTGGTTGACTTGGATGGCATAATAGCTGATCTTTGAACAACATGGGTTTGAACTATGTGGTACCACTTATATATGGATATTTTTCCATAAATACTATACAGTACTTTAAATGTAGTTTTCTTCCTTATGATTGTCTTAACAACATTTTCTTTTCTCTAGCCCACTTTATTGTAAAAATACAGTATATAATACATATAATAAAATAAATGTTAATCAACAGTTTATGTCATCAGTAAGGCTTCCCGTCAATAGTAGGCTATTAATAGTTTAGTTTTGGTGGAATCCAAAGTTATATGTGGATTTTCAACTACACAGGCGTATCTATGCCCCTAACCTCTGTGTTGTTCTGGGGTAGACTGTATATCATATTGAACTGTATTTCCTGACACTGAATCCTATGACTATAATACTGAGGTACAAGGGAGTATGATCTGAAACTATGCTTCAGGGTACACCCCATACATACAGGAACAAAAGCCACATATGAAGTATGTCTTCAGGTGTGATAAACAGGCTGGGGTTCCCTGTAGAGAACAATGTCACAAATGACTAACTGCTAAAAGATACAGAATTCCTCACAAAAATGGTCACAGACATGACAGAAACAGTTTGGGTAAAACAGATAAATAACTTCATAGCCTTTCAGCATCTAGATAATGGACACAGTAGGAATTGCAGGCAGAGACTGTGTGTCTCTCTACTAATAGGTCCCTCTGTGACTATACAGGGCACATACACTGGGGAGTGAAGAATAGAGCCGAGTCACTGAGTTCCTCTGTCCACATACCCTGCAGAGCTTCCTTGGTCCACAATTTTCAAAACTCTCTTACACTTCTGGATATTGCTTTTCCTCCGGGAGAAAGGTACATCAGAACATAAAAAATTACTCTAGTTGTTTGAAATAACTTTATTATTATTTTTTTATAGGAAAGAGTAGGCCAACAATTTAAGGGAAGAGGATAGATGGTCATACTTATAGATAGAGGATATTCTGTTTAGTATCTATAATGCTGTACAAGATTTTTTAAATGCATGATGTTCTTTGGCCTATAGATAAAAAATCTAATAAAAAACTTTAACAATAAAATGGGTCTAATAGGGTTTATGTAAATATTTGTCTAACATTGTACAATCATTGCCCAAACCTAAATGATAGCCAAAGGTCTAGAGAACAACTGTCTGTCAAACTTAAATATTTCCTATTTCAGTATCATATCATCTGTGGCCTTCAAGGTAATGGTAAATGTATTGATGTATCTTGAAGCTGAAATGTCAATATCTGCACACATGAGATATCAGGATCTCTAAAAAAATAGTTTTATTTCAGTTGAAAATCTAAAATCAGATAACACTTGAATAAAGGACATTTTGATGATACATTAAACATAGAAACCTTCTGTTATAGTACTACTCTTTTTTATTTTTTAGAGCCACCCAAAATTATATGCTGGATGCAGAATGTGGAAATTTCTTCTTTTTTTATGGTGAGAACAGTAGTTGTTAGTTGAATGTCTGTAGTTACTTTCTTATACAGAATCAAGCTGCTTCTGCTTGTCACTTCCCAACTAGGTTGAAAAATGCATGCCTTGATATCCAAAAATTTGAATTTCAATATGAAATAATTATAGGAGAAAAGTTTTTTTTTTTACTTAACAATATTAGCTGGGCAAAAGTAGTTGTCTTAAAAAAGATAGTTTTACCAACTATCTAAATTTTCCTGGCATTGTTTATTCCTTTTAACATTAAAATTAACATGCTAAGAGCTTTTTTTGTAATGAATGTTTTAGAGTCATTATAATAAAATGAATTATTTCTAATTTTTATGCTTATCTAAGTTATTATCACTTTGGAGGTGAACCTGTGATCTTTTCTGTCATTTATCTTCAGCATCTCTCATTCTATTGGAGCATAAGTTTTAGACCTTGCAAAGTATCTGTTACAATATAAGAAATAAATAAATAGATTATTAGTGTAAAACTAGCATACCCAATTGATTTCTAATTCAATTAATTCATTTATTCACAGATTTTAAAGTACTTACTATGTGCCTGTTAAAGGCAGGTGCTAAGAAGTCAACTATTTACACGACACCATCCTCTAAATCTCTATAATCTAGAACAGGGAGATGAATTAATAAAACATAATATAAGTCATGAGGGCATATGCTATTGTATATTGTGATATTTAGGGAATGAGCAATCCTTTATTTCCATGTATGAGCATTAGGAAAACCTTTCCACAACTGAGTCTTGAAAGTGGAGAAATAAGACAAATTTGCGTACATGACAGGCGTGTGAGAAATGTGAGCAAAGGAAATAGAAATAGATAGCAGGTGTTTTGGGGATAACTAAGTTTCAAGAGTTCTACTTCTGTACCTCAACACATGAGAAAGATGAAAACAGAGATGCATGCAGAGGAAAGTTCATGGAAATTCATATATGTTATGCTAGACATTAAAATGGAAGTCATATGATTACTATCTCAATTAATTATAGGGAATTAGTGGTAAAATAGTATTTTTTAATGGGAAGGACATGGTAAAAACTAGGTCCAAAGTAAGGAACACTCACCAGGAAAGGCAGCCATCATGGGGCATCAGTCAAACAAAAGGTAAGGCCATTAATAAGGCAGAAAAAAATGGAAAAAAGAATAAAAGTCGCCTTTTTCTTATTCATATTAATGGGGTTGGAATTCTGAGGCTTATTTAAAAATGAGGCTTAGGTGTGAGGCTCTCTGCAACATCTGTCATTCCACTGATCACCAGAGTTGGCCTGGCTGGCCTGGCTGGCCGGGCGAGTGCCCCCTTCCTCCCTCACCATCCCTTGGGGGTTCCTCCCAAAGCTTCCTGCTTGGTCGAGGAGGATGACTAGGGAGAAAACATCCTTAGTCAAGGCTCAAGGAGGAGCTGTGCTGACCTGCTGGAACTTGACACAAACTCCTGAGGTCCACTGGTAGGGCTGTAGTGGTCAGACTTCCAAATTCAAGACACATGCCAATGATGCGCCACCTGAGGCAGTTTGCCTTTCTTTAAAAAAAAGACAAAAACAAAAATGAGTTTTGCTCTTAAGAAAGACACAACAAAGATAATATTTGGTCTGAAAGATACCTTTTTAGATAGTCAAATTCATTTTCTCTTTTTGTGAATTTATTTTCTCACTGTCTCTTCCTGGGCTGTCTGTTTTATTCCATTGATCTGTTTGTCTAGTCTTTAACCGATACCAGCTGTCTTGATTACTGTAGCTTTATAGCAGGTCTTGATGTTGGATCCATCAGTCCTCCAACTTTGTTCTCTTTCCATATTGTGTTGATTATTGTGGATCTTTTGACTCTCCACATCAACTTTAAAATCAGTTTGTCAATGCCAGTGAAATAACTTGATAGGGTTTTGATTGGGATTGCATTCAATCTATAAATCAAGTTGAGGAGAACTGAGATCTTGATTGTAATATTTTCATTAAATGTGGGATTTTGTGATTTCCCCAGATTATCCTGATGCTGATGAGATCTCTTGTTCCAGTTCAGGACTTTACCTAACAAATGTTTGAACATGTATTATACCATGTAATCAGTGCTGGGCCCAAAGAGTATTATATAAACAGATAGGATTCCTCTTCTCATGGAGTTTTATTGGAGGAAAATAGCTACTGAAAAAGTAATTAAAAGATTGATAGTTCTAGGAAAGAAAAAATTTTGAGATGACATTGCATGCAGTCAAACTGCCAAGGCCTCAAGTTTGCATCTGAGTTCTTCAGTGCAGTTTGGCCAATGTCCTTTGATATTGTCCATTTGAAAAGAATTCAAATCTTTTGCCCAATTTTAGTTGGGTTATTTTTTATTCTTTTATTATGGATTTGTAAATGTTCTTTCTATATCCTTGGATACTAGACTTTTCAGATATACGATTTGTAAATATTTTTCCTCTATTATGATGGGTCTTTTTCCTTTGATAGTGTCCTTTGAAGCACAAAGGTTTTCAATTTCGATGAATTTCAGTTTATCTATTTTTCTTAGGTTTGCTGTGCTTTAGGTATCATAACAAAGAAACTACTGCATTAAACAAGCTAGCAAATTCATATTCCTATATTTTCTTCTAAATATATATTTTTAAATTTCAGTTCTTATATTTAGGAATACAATTTAATTTTTTTGTACATGGTGTGCCATTGGGTATACATTCATTCTTTCTTATGTGGAAATCCATTTGTCCCAGCACCATTTGTTGAAAATATTACTCTTTTCCCATTGAGTTATCTTGGCACCTTTATAGAAAATCAATAGCCAATAAGTATAAAGGTTTATTTCTGGACTTTCAATAATATTTCATTGATCTATATGTTTATCCTTATTCCAGTATCATACTGCATTAAATCTGTACATAAATCTGGGGAGTATCTTTCCATCTCAACAATATAAAGTTTTCCAATCATGAACGTGGCATGTTTTTCCACTTATGGGTGTTCAATTTCTTTCAGTGAAGTCTGATGTTTCAAGTATACAAATTAATGCTTAATTTGGTTCATTTATTCCTGATTATGTTATTATCTTTTATGCTATGGTAAATTGCATTATTTTCTTAATTTCAATTTGAATTGTTTATTGCTTGTGTATAGTCATACAACTGATTTTAGTTTACTGATCTTATAGCCTGTAACATGCTAACTCATTTGTTAGCTCTATTTTTTGTGGCTTCCTTAGTATTTTCTTTGTATTTTTCAGAATGTATAATCTTAATTGACCTATCTTCAATCTTCAATTCAGTCGTTTATTTTTCTGCCTGATCAAATCCATTGATCCCCCCTGGTAATTATTTCTTTAAAGTTATTGTACTTTTAACTCCAAAATTTCTATTTGGTTTTCTTTTTTTTTAAGTAATGTCTATCTCTTGATATTTCTGTTTTTTGAAATACTTCATTTTAGCTCAATAAACATTGTTTTAGTTTTTTACCATATTTAAAATTAACTCATTTAAAGTCTGTGTTTAATAAGTTAAACATACGTATCTCCTCAGGGATTGTTTTTATGGAATCGTTTTTTTCTTTATATGGGTCATATTTTCTTGTTTCTATATGTTTCATAATTTTTGGTTGAAAACTGGACATTTTAAATGATATAAGGTGGCTGCATTTGACATCATCTCCTCCCCAAATCCATCCCCCCAAAAAATATATATTGTTTTTTATTGTAGTTGTTTTTTGTTTAGTAACTTTTCTGTCATAATTGTTGAAATTTATATTATTTGTCATGTGTCTACTGGAGTCTCTGCTCAGTTAATTTAGTGGTCAGTTAGTGACTGAACAACAGGTAGCTTAACTGCCTGGCATCAGTGTTTCCCAAACTTTGTAGACAAACCGTGTATGAATATAGGGCATACCTTCAGTATTCAGCCTGGCAGTTGACAGCGCTGCCTTAGACTTGACTTCTAACTCCAATGATGAGTATCCTAAAGATTAGCTAGGGAGGAGAGATTAAGGCCTTCTCAGATTTTCCTAAATTTGTACAGATCTTCCTAAATCTCTGGCAGGCAAAAAAATCTCTGCATGCATGAGTCCTTCTAGATTCCCAGGAACACTTCATTACCCTGATTTTCCTTTAAAGATTTTTAGTCAGTCAATTATTTTCCCTATCTCTTATTCACAGTTTCAAGCTGTGAACTTTAACATCCATCTAAAATTATTTTGACACATGCTGTTGGGGCCCGGGGGTTGGCACTGAGGTTTTGGGGTAACGAGAAGAGCAAAGAGGGCAGTGGGAGTTGTCATGGAGAGTGCTCAAGAGGCCACTTTATTCTGCATAAAGCTGTACTTCTTATACTGCTACAGTGCTAATTCATGGTTGCATAAATATTGAAGATGCGCATGCATGTGGCCTTCATGGCTGGGTGTCTGGCCTTCAAGGTCCTTAGCTAGCTCCTTTCCCATGGGTACAACATGCTGTGTTTTCAGGTTTATCAAAGCCAGACATATTTGGGGTGAAGCAGCAGACAGTTGTTCTCAGAACAGTAGGGAAAGTGGAGGAGTGTGACAGTATTCCCACCCCTTTCTATAGGACAGCAGCCATCTGCTTCTTCCTTGCACACAAAGCAGAACTCTGTGCCCAGAATCCACAGAAACAATATAAGGAACAACAACAGACAAGAAGGCCCCATGCCCCAGCGGCCGCTGTGGTTAGGAACCACCGCCAAGTGGGACCAAGCTGTGACCACCAAGTAGACAGGGGGTCTTGGGATAAGGCTTGTATCCAAGACACTTCATCATCCACTTGCTGGAGCATGGCTTGTATTTGCTGCTGGTGGTCTGGGATATAAACACAGCAGTCAACGAACAGTGAAGCACAGGTGCCCCCTTGTGCAGCTTGTGAGTATATCCAGAGCCATTCTGCTTTGTAAAATCACCTTCTGCATTTGGGTAACTTCATCTGGCAACAGGGCTACCAAGGACCTTGTTATATTCAGGGCATGAGCAACATGCTGTGCCAGGGCTTCTATCTGTAATTCTACATCTATAGCGCCGGCTCCTGGAAGGAAGATAGCCAGGGGGTAAAACCACCATGCCGCACGTTTGGGATGATGCCAATGGGAATATACATCATCCCAATTATGTGTGGGCCATGGCAAGGTTTGTAGTATCTGTTCTGATAAATATGGGCGGCCCCAAGTACAACGGCCTGTCCAGGTCACGGGGAGATAGGACCAGCCATATTCCCCATATATCCAAATGTTTTCTCCCAGCAGGTCAGCACAGTGCCCACATGGGCACTTAGGGGTGTGATTAACACTGACATTGGCACACAGTTTTCTGGGTAACCAGCCAACCATGAGAGTGGGTATGGAAACCTGCTGTTCAATGCACATGGAGCTATGGTTTGCATGTTTACATGGATACTAGACATCATCCCCGCCTATTACACGGTAGCCTCCCCAGGCGGAGTGTGTGCTGATTGTCAGATCGACTGCTCAGTTGCACACTGTTTTGCTCCACCTTCGGCATCACTGTGATCCCATGATCTTTTTTTTTCTGCCTCATCAGTGTCTTCAAGGATGCTGGTTTTCATCACGAATGAGTTAATAATATTCAAGGCTCACATGCAGCTGGAGAATGGGGAGTGGGATGAGGACAAGCTAAATACAATAAAGTTCACAATTCTTACTAAGATTCAGTCCTTTTTCTTGAATAAACACTCCTTTGGTTAATCTCCAGAGCTCTGAAAAAGTTGATTCTTAACAATATTTTTGCTTTTATGGAAGAGAGAATTGTTGGAGATCTTCTCCATTTTTGCACACATCTGTAAAGTAGATATAGAGTGTATTAAAATCAGTTATGATAATTTCCATTTTTTTACTAATGCACAATTTTGAAATGTATTTTCCTAATATAATTATAAAAAATGACAGTATTCTATGGTATTTATTTTTGTAAAATGTAGTGCTATTAGATAAATCATTACAAAATTTATCATTATGGGTACTCAGCCATAGTTGAACTTTCCAGAACATATACAATTATATATATATATAGCTTTTATTTCTGGGACAATTTGCATTCCACTTTCAGTCATCCACTAAACCATTCCTTCATTCATTTATGCATACATGTATCTATCCATTTATAGATGTTTTTTTTGACAAATGTGTATTAAATATCTGCTTTGTGTTACATTTACTAGAAGCTGAGAATGGAATGAGAAGCTTAGAATGAAATAATGAAAATATATATATATTACTCAGATATATATATATATATATATATATCTGAGTAAAGTTAGAAGGATCCAGAAAAGCACACAATTTAATTCCTGTGTGTTACATACTAAAAAACTATAGGAAAAATGTGAATTGCATGGTATATAAAATATCATCTTGAATAACCTAGTGTAATTAATAATTATAATTTATACAATGACTTCATAAAAGCTCAAATTACTATATTTAGATATCTATTTATGCTATTTTTATGGTATGACTTATTCAGAGACAGTTTTTGAGTTTCTTTTAATTGAGGTGTGATTGAAGTGTACAACATAATGATGTAATATATGTATATACTGTGAAATAATCTTAGATTCTGCTAAATAATATTACCAAATTCCCTGGTAAAATGGCTCATTTTTAAGAATAAGAATGGCCTCATCTTGTAAAAATATATATATGAATAATTTATGACAGAACATGTTTACTTGTCCAAATATAACATACATAAATCAGGTGGCACCACTAAAGAAAGAAAACATAACATTTGCAGTTGTCATCTCCTAGAATACTCTTGATATCAGCATGGTTCAGCTCCTTATCTCCTTCATATTGCCCTCCTGCCCTATGTGAGAGGCAGTTCTTGGTCAGCCTGTTTAAAAAGTGGTGCATCTCTTACCTGCTTTTTTTCTTTTTATAATGCTTATCTCCTTCTAAAATATTTTATATTTATTTTTTCTAACCCCTTGTCACTTTTGTTTATTGCTGAATCCTTCTCAACTAGTATGTGTCATATACACTTGATAAATCTTTGTTGAATTTTATGTTTCTTCTGTGCAAACCAAGTCCCATTCTTTCTCTATATGTGATTCACCAGCTCTACTGTTCTGCAGAGCACATCTTGTTTCTCTTCCTTTGATAAATATTGCTGTATTTCCCCTGCTCTGATGAGTAGAAAAGTAAAATACTTTCTCCCAGACACTGTATCAAAGTTCTTAAACTGCAAATTATGTCTCCTTTCTTAAATTATAAATTATACTTAACCTTTTTATTGAATCTTGGGCATAAAGTATGGCAGACATGTATTCAGTCTTCCTTGCATGCTTATTTCAAAATCGCTGTAAACTAACACTGTATTTTAAATGGATGTTTATTATCCAACCAACCAGCTAATATAACATGTAACTACTTCTCCAATAGTAATATGGGTGGATGGATGGATCCATGGTGTACCAGAAGGATATTCCCTGTTATAAAATCCTGAGGGGACAGCTCATCCTGTAACAAACTTTTGACATTCTAGGTTCCCATATTAACTTTTCTACCACTATTATATTTTAAAGAATTATTTTTATACCTTTTCATGGTGGCAGTTTAATGAGTGCCAGCCTTTGTTTCAAACAAACAGTGAAACTAGACACATGGCCTTAGGCAACATTTTAATGATTTCAGATTCAAAATGAAGTTCCTACTCATGGTATTTATTATACCTCGTAAAACTAACCAACACGTTCCTGATACCATTATTCAATCATCTGCCTCTTAAATTCTGCTTGTCTCTAATGACTTCAAAGCTTGAGTGAGACTGAGATCTGCATCAATAAAAGAACTAGAATGATATTTACCCTGACTGAAAAACACTATTAAAAATATAAAAGGGTATCTTTTTAGCAAGAATGTTTTCATTGTGTCTGTTACCTTGTTGCTATAAAAGAAAACTTACTGGAGTCAGACACCCACTAGCAACTCTTCCTATCACCGCTGCACCAAAAACACAACCTCTAGCCTTTTAGAAAATTAGATTTGTCAACGTTATTGAATTGTGTGGCTGAATACACAGTAGATGGGGATAACAGATTATAACTTAAGTCCTTAAAGACCTTTTTAGTTATTTATTGTCCAAGACAATGATGTGTTTGTCTTCTGAAGGTGAGCACTTGGATGTGCTATTCTTGGATTATTTATAAATGGCTTATGAGGTATTACATTCACTCTTTTGACTTTTCTTGTTAGCATGCATAAAAATGTTTTTATTGTTTTTTTATCACGTTGAATTTGGGGAACATTATTACCATAAGAAGGAACTCACACATTCATATTTAAAACAAAATCAATGATGCCGAAGGTAGAGAAGACACAGCTCACATGACCTTAAGATGTGTGATTCACTGTATGAATAAAAGAAAGTTGTGAGGTATAGACTTTGAAGCTGTCTTTACTTCAAATTTAGGAATTTGTAATTTTAAAGAAGTAACATTCAAGATTAATATGTTTTTTTAATATGTGTATAATGCATCTCAGGTCTGTTAAATTACTTCATATAGGTCAAACAGGTAAGGTGATGTATGCTAAAATAAGTAGGGAATGGTGTCTATTTCTGTGAACCACTACTGGCCTGCATTATATCTCTATTTTTCAGTTGAAATAGCTGAACAGCTGCATTGTCATATTCAGTATTTTTTGGTTTTTATATTCCAAAGAAAATAATATGGTCATATACATGCATATATTTATATAAATGTGTAGATATTATTGATGAATGTATGTCTGTGTTTATGAGTAGACATGACACCATGGAGAGAGCTCCCAGGAAATGGAATGTTCTACTGAAACCAAATATTATTAAATATAGCTCAGCCAGTACCTTTATAAATATGAATTTATCTATATTGATCTTAGGGCTTATTGAGTAATATATTTTTACTGTTATTTTAATGGATAAATTTGAATTTGTAATTTTTTTGTTACTGGATTCTCTCCTCTAAACTAGTTTTAAAAAACCTAAATTTATTGGTTAACTGACTATTATATATATAATAGAAATGTCACACTAAAACACTAAATATGTGTGCATATATAAAATATTAATTATATAATAAATGTATTGTTTTATAATGTCTGATTAGTTTTGTCTACAGTATGCCTGAGTATCTATCTTCACCCCCTCCCCTTATCGCTCCTTCCCTCTCACTTACCATATTCAGTGGGTTTACAGAAGGATAAATCCAAGAGTTAAAATTTCTTTAATAAAAATATATTTTAACCAATCTAATAGAATTAGGAAGACTATGAATTGAGATTCATAAATTTGAGTGAAAAAAAAGTCAAATTTCTATAGTTTATATGTCAAAGTCAGACTATGACCCTGAGCTCACTGTCTGGTTGAATAGTAAGAAATTAAGCAGCAGGCATTGTCCAGATTAGGTCCATCACCTCTGCATTGCAAGAGACTTCTCCAGTCATTAGATATTTGTCCATGACATTTATTCCTGAGATTCCCATGACACATTTAACAGGGCGCCTTCTGGTCCAGTAACTCTATTGCTTTTATGCAATGATTGAGATTAAGTTATTTTGATAACTAGAGCTCCTGAGTCTTAAAAATCTAGCCTTTGAGGGTACATGTCAGACACCTTTTCAAAGATCCTGCTGTACATACCCCACCCTAGATACTCCCAAGGAGCAATAAGGAAACATTCTCACTGTCTTAGCTTGGACTCTCATGACAAAATTCCATAAACTGGGTGGTTGAACAACAAAACTTACTTTCTCACAGCTCTGGAGTCTAGAAGTCCAAGATCAGGGTGCTGGTATGGTAAAGATTCCCGTGAAAGCCCTCTTCATTGCTTATGGATGGCTGCCTTCTTGCTGTCTCTTCACATGGCAGAGAGGAAGAGTGAGCTTTCTGCTGTCTTTTCTTATAATGGCATTAATCCCATCCTGAAAGCCCCTCCCTCATGACCTCATCAAATCCTCCCTATACTCCATCTCCAAATGCCATCGCACTGTGGGGGTAGGGCTTCAGTATATGAGTTTGGCAGGTAAACGGTTTTGTCCACAGCACTCAGTTCCATATTATTTACATGCCTCCCTACACATGACACGCAACCTCTCCCAAATATATATATATATATATTTTTTTTTTCTTCTTGTTCTCAAAGATACCTGACAGGTAGAAATTTATTCTTCAGAGGGCTACTAAAATACATTCTTATGAAAAAAATAATAAAATCGTCAATAAAATAAAAGCCAGACATTTGAGTTCCCTAGTCTCATCTTGAAAGTAATAATAGAGGAGTGGTGGGGAATGTCTTGCCACAAAATATGAAGGGGGTTCTCTTTTCCATTTTGAATTTCATTGAACAATAAGTAACTTAGACTTCAGAAAATTGATAATATATCATTAAATGCTTTATTTCCACCATCAAAATCACTTTCCTTACATCTTATAAGAAAAGCATTCCAGTTTCCAAATGTTTAGCTTTTTCCATGTCACCTTGTCATATTCCTTTGAAATCAGAACTTTCACATTTCTTATATTGTCTTAATTGTTCCTAGAGCCATAATTTTAAGTCAGTTGGTTAAAGTGAATCAAGACACTTCAAGAAAAAAAAACAAAAAACAGTTTCACTTCCAACCAAGTATCTTATTTGTTGAAAAGGAAACAAAGATATTTATAATCTATTTCTAATTAACTGGATTTGAATAATTTTAACAGACCTGGATTGGCCCATTTCTTACCTGTCCTAAATTCCTAGATAGTAATATTTGAAACTAAGGAAAGAACTAGACTTTCTTTAAACAACTTTGAAGTATCTTCTTTGATTAAACCTAAAGTAGAGGAAATATCCTAAATATTAAAGATTATTTTCATGTAAAAAAATAAGGGTAAGATGGGCTCCCAAGTTTTACATGAATCTAAGGATAGAGTTAAGAAGACAGGTTCAGACATCATGAGCATAACTGTCTTTTGTTGTGAGGAAAAAAAAGTTCCTTTTGAAAAAAATTGTTTAGTTCATTGATTTCTAACTTGTCTGCCGCCTCTTGAATTTCAAGTGTTGCTGTGAGAATAATGAAAACAGTAAGGTATAACCTTGCAATTGATGAATCAATTGACACCAGACTGGACCTATGCACCTGGTGACAGCAAAATGTTTTAATGTTTGTTAGGTGGGAACAGAATTTCACATGGGGTCTTATGTTCATGCACTCCGAATTCTCAGAAAGATAACTTAGTTTGATGTGCTCGAATAGAGTAACTATGGCTGTGAAATAAAGTCTTATTTCACATTTTCTAGTGTAAGTTATAATTATAAAGAATACAGTTTAAGATGTTTAAGAAATATACAGGAGGTATAAAATTTATTAATTTCCAAACAAGATTGAGTCCAAATCTTCAATGCTTGCTAATATCATAGAAAGCTGGAATCTACCAGTATCACATTAGTCTCATAAATCATGGATTCACACATTGTAGATTATACTACCTTCTAATTATTGTCTTCCTAGTACAGACTTCAACAGAATGGGAAATAGCTTTCTTTCTCCATTTCTCCTTTTTATAGGTAATTTTAAGATTATGAAAACATATCACTAAGGCATTCTTTATATATATATATATATATATATATATATATATATATATATATATAGTACCTCCTTCTCCAAGTCACAGTCACAGTAGTCTCATTCAGTTTGTTTATCTCAGCCGAATGTGGAAATAATGATATATATTTGTACTAATTTATGCTCACTTAATAGAAGTCTAGAATAACTGAATGCCATTTTAGCATGATGCTTCCAAGGTAGTTTCCACTTAAAAGAGGATATTTTAAACACTCTGGAACATGTTTCCTAAAGTGTCCTGGCCAGCAGCAAGACGGGGCTCCAGCGGTTACTTAGAGAAGGAAGCAAGTTCTGCCGACTCCTTTACACCACAGTCTGACCGTCTTCCCTCAAGAATTGTCCCACTCACTGCCCCCACAAAGCTCCATTCCTTTTGTCCAGTCTGAATGCTTTTCATATACCTCCAGCAATCTGTTCACAAATCAAATTTTTCTTGCTTTCCATTCCATGTAGGGATGGATGAGGAAATTCTTCCTCTTGACATCAACAAATTTACTCTTCCTGCATCCATGTTATTATTTCTTTCTTCCCAGTTGCTAAGAAGGAAGAAAGTTATTTCTCCTGTCAAAAGCCAACTTGTAATGGTTTTTCCATTTACATTCTCAAAGGTTTCTCTTTTTCAGATATCCTCTCATTTGTACTCTCAGTTTTACATTTCTGCAGTATTTTCACCAGTATCCCAGAAACATATCTTAATTCCTACATTTTCAAAAGGGAACCAAATAACTGAAAACTCTTTTGATCCCTACATTCTTCTACTGCAGCTCCTCCAATTCATTCATTCCCTTCATATCTAAGCTTCTTAAAAGATAGAGCTATACATGCTGATTCCACTCCATGCATCCCCCTTCCATGTTACAAACCTCATGTGCTATTGCTGATCCCTCACCAGTCCGTCAAGACTGCTTGTCCAAGGCAACCCATCACCTCTGTTTGGCTATACATACTTACTTAAATTTATATTTTAGCAGCTCTCCAATGAACTAATCACATCCCTCAAGAAATTCCATGACTTATTCCTATTCTTGAGAGGTCTTCCATATACTTTGAAACTCCTGTAGACTTCTACCCTCCAAAGAGTGTTATTATTCAGGCCTCTGACTGAGTCATCCTCTCCCCTTTCCTTCTCTCTCCAGGAAATTTTGACAACTTTGAATTCTATTTATATGCTAATGATTCCCAAATAGTGACTGCTCTTTGAGATGGATATGTATATTCTGAATACATATATATGCATATATGCAAACACACATTAATCTGCCTTCGTTACATATTTACTTAGGTAGGTCAAGGGAATCTCAAGTTTAATGCAGGTAAACTTTTTGGCACCTCCACCCTTGATTCTATTTTTTCACTTTCAGTGTTATTAGTATTCATCTACTTACTGATCTTTGCCTGTCATACAATCCAGAAAAAGCTGACTTCCTTAACTAGTCTCTATCACCTGAAATTTTAAAAACCAATTTTTAAAAACCTCACAGTAATTTTAAATACATACACTTAATAATTTTTAAAAATCTCACAGTAATTTTAAATACATACACTTAATTTATTTATACATTTCTCCTTTGCTTTGCCAGAGAGTCTACTCTAGTAGAGAAATATAATGCCTGTATGTTTAGACCACCTCTCCCTACCATATTAAACAATGTATTTGAGCATTTTTGAGCCAGGACTTAATTTAATTTGATTGCATTACAGTGGTATTTTCAAATCACCAAGGATTTCACCACCTTTGCATGGAGTCCATTGTACCATTTGTTTATTTACCAACATTTTTCTTTTATTTTAAAACACATTTCTAACCCTCACGCAGATGAGTGCCTGATTTGGAATTCCAGTTCTACTACTTTCTGGGCTAGTGATCTTTGGCAAGTACATAGTATCATTGTGCCTCCTGTTGTCTGTTCTATAAAAGGAAGACAACATGATGTAAGGAAACTTCCTTCAACTATTGCCATTACAATTATTATAGGAAACACTCCCATGTTTTCCTGTGGGAAAAATTCCTGGAGCATAGTAACCACTCAATAAATGATATGCTGGTTGTTATCTTCTTCCTCCTCATTCTCATTTTCACTGTTGAAAAAGCATAATATACATGACTTCTATACTACCAAATACAACCAGGAGAGTGGACATATCTTATTCATTTTTATATTCTTATTTAGTAGTTATCTATTATTGCTGTAGCGATTTACCTCAAACTTGGTAATTTGAACAAGCCACATTTTGTATTCTATAATTCTGCAGGTCCAAATTCCAATGTGGGACTCACTGAGGTAAAATCAAGCCATCAGCAGGACTACATTCCTTACTGGAGGCTCCTTAGAAGAATGAATTTTTTTCCCTTTTCCAGCTTTTGGAAGCTGTTCACAGTCACTGGCTTTTGACCCCTTTTTTCTTCATAGAAGCTTGAAATGTTGCATCTCTCTTTCCTTTATGCTGTAGTTATTTCTCCCTCACCACAGCCAGGAAATGTTCTGGGCTTTTTAGGACTCATGAGAATCATTGGGAAGCCATTATCATGACTATAGTATCCATTTTCTAATATTCTCACTGACGTATTGAGCCATATGTGCCATTTGGAGTCATATGATGGATGAAGAAAATTGCTACTAGAATTCCCTTATAATTTTGCCACTAAAATTTTTATTTTTATAATAATGTAAAAAAGAATATATTCTTGAAATTTATTTGTACTTTTTGTAGGTAGATTCAATTTTAGACATACTACAACTTTTAATGCCATGTATTTCTTTTTGATGTATGTAAGAAATTTCTTGAGTGGAGACAATTAGGTTCATAAGACCATGTATTATTGATAATGGATAAAAATACCCTTAAATATTAAATTATCAATAATACACATTAATATTCAAAGATGTTTGAAAATCTGAAAAGAATTCTAATTTTAACCTCTGTAAACTGTTATTTTCCAATAGGAAGCCATCTGGAAGCCATTATGTTAGGAACAAGGAAAGTCACGGCAGTTCAAAATGTTCTCACACTATGTGGAGTAAGTTTTCTTCAAGGGATGCTAGGGTTGATATAGTGTTAGTCCCTTTGGGAAGTCATGTAAGATATTTTCAGTTTACTAACACCTCTCCTTTATTTGCTGTTAGGGCTGCTTTATTGTGATTGCTACTGAGAAAGGGGTTGACTACTGAGAAGATTGTAACTATATTAAGAACAGAAGAGTGACATTAGATTGTCAAACAAACTAAAGTAAACAAATCTATGTATGTATATGCAGTAGGAAATTGTAAAAGGAAAAGAATAGAACTTGGTAGATTGTGTAGCCAATAGCAAAAGTGATAATTATATTTTTTTGCCTGTTTTTTCTACAACCTTCTTAAACTTTTTATGTATTCACATGAAAAATGAGCAGTTTCTTGACACTAAAAGAGGCTTTTTTTCCAAGTCTTAGAACCTTATTGCTTTATGTAGATCCAGTATTCTTAATTTTATTGAAATGTAAATGTTTCTGGCATAATGAACTTAGATTGAAGTGTTCAGCTCTTTTTATAAAGAAATGTTAAAGTATGCTTGAATGTAATCTTACCATAAAAGACTTATGTTATACATAATTATATAGAATAAAAGTTTGAAGTCATTTATGATCCTGGTCTTTCTCATCTCTAACTTCCCCGCAGATATAAAACTGGCTAACATTTTCACAGATGTATGTGTGTGCATACGTGCACAGACACACACTGCAGATATTTTAATGGAGATTGGATCATACTATACTTTAATATTTCTTTTAGTTTTCTTTCTTATGTAGCTACTTCCTAGATTTCCCCTCTCAGCCGATGTAGGTATTGTTCTTTCTTCCAATGGATGGCATGGTGTTTATAGTGCATATATAACACAAATTATATTCCCATTCCTCTTTTGAGGAATGTTTAAATTTTTCCAATTGATTGCTATTTCACCTTGTGCTATAATGATCACCTTTTACAGTCATATTTTGATGCATAAATGTGGTTATTTTTTGAGGATTGATTTCTAGGAGAGGGTTTCTATCAAGTGTGAGTCTCAGTATTTAACATTTCTAGGCTATGGTTGTTTTCAACTTCCACATTGAATGACATTCTGCCATAGTCCTTCAGTAATTACTATCCCTTTCAACATTGTGTGACTTTAATAATAACTTTCCTCTTTTTAAAAATTATAAATCCTTTATTTATATTATAAGAAATGAGAATACAAATCAATGTTATGATGGCATAGTTGAAGTACTCACCAGTGATCTTCACTTACTGTTTTCATTTATTTGTTTAACAACTGTTTATTGAACATTGCTATGTGCCAGTCTGGGGATAAAAATGTGAATAAAACAGGTTAAAAAATCCCATTCTCATAGAGGTTACATTATAGAGGGAAAGAGATAGTCCACTTAAATAAAAAGGAAGAAATAAATTAACATGGAGTATGTCATATAGTGGTGAGAACTGCAAAGAAAAATAAAACAGAAACATATACATGAAGCCTGGGTGTGTGAATGGAGAACATATTGAAATTTTAAATATAGAAGTAAGGAAAAATCTAATTTAGTAAGTGACATTTAAGTAAAAACCTGAAAAAGTCATGCACATATATCTAAGAAAGCTTCCCAGGCTAAGGACCTGAGGCATAAATGTGCCTGATATGTTTAAAGATCATCTGGCTTGCCGGTGGGAAAGGAGAGTGAGGTGAGGGAGAGTAGTTGGCTATAAGAATAGGACCATGTACATTCCATAAGGCAAGCATGAGTACTTCAGTTGTGATCTGAGTCACGTGGGGAACCAAATTTTTCTTCAAATGATTGTTGAGTTACAATCTTCTGCTGGTTTCAAATATACAACACAGTGGTTCAACAGTTGCCCACATTATTAAATCCTCATGCCCTCTAGTGTGCTTATTATTTATCAGTGTAGTAAGATACTACAGAATCATTGACTATATTCTCCATGTTGTACTATTGTCCCAGTGACCAACTTTTTGATCGCAAATTATTGTGCTCCTTTATCTCCTTCACCCTCTGCCCTACCTACCCCAACCCCTCTCCCTTGGCAACCACTAGCCCCTTTTCAGTGTCTATGAGTCTTCTGCTATTTTATTCCTTCTGTTTTGCTTTGTTTTTATATTCCACAAATAAGTAAAATCATACACTGTTTGTCTTTCTCCACCAAGCTTATTTCATAGAGCAGAATACCCTCTAGATCTATCCATGTTGTTGTAAATTGCAGATTTTATTTCTTTGGCTGAATAGTATTCCATTGGGTATATATATGCCACATCTTCTTTATCCATTCATCTATTGATAGACACTTAGGTTGCTTCCTTATCTTTCCTATTGCAAACAGTGCATTAATAAACATAGGGGTGCATATGTCTTTCGAATCAGGGATTTTGTTTTCTTTGGGTAAATACCTAGAAGTGTAATTACTGGGCTGTATGGTATTTCTATTTTTAGTTTTTTTTGAGGAATTTCCATATTTCTTTCCACAGTGGCTGTACCAATTTATATTCCCACCAACAGTATAGGAAGGTAGGAACCAAATTTTTGAAGGACATTGAATATGGGAGTGACAACATAGGTGTAAAGGATATTGGCTTCTGTATTGAAAACAGACCATGAGATTAGATGATAAGGAATGAGAAATGTGAGTTTATGGTAGTTTTCTATGTGTGACATGATGGCAGCAATTTCTAAAATGTTAACTAGACATGTAAGGCATATTCAGATTCTAGACATATGGTGAAGGTGAGCTGCCTGTATCTGTTGATACATTAAAGGAAACTGTAGGGGGAAAAATTGGAGGAATTCAGGGATGGCTTCTAGGTGTTTTAGATTGAGTGAATGGAAAAACAGAATTGCCATTTACTACAGTGAGAGAGGGAGACATTGTACAGTGGAGGAAGGGAGAAGGAGGGATTGGTGAACAATATACATATTTTTGAACCTGTTGCTTTTGAGTTTTTTGTTAGAAGAGGAAATGTTAAGGACGCAATAGGATATTTAAGTCATGAGTTCAGAGAAGTGTCGCCAGGAGATATACATTTGTGAAACAGGTGATATTTTAATCAGTGAAACTGGGTGAGTCAGTATGGGTAAAGAGAGTGCCAAGGATTAGACTCTGGAACTTTCCAGCATTTAGTGGTAGGAGTTGAATATAAGTAAGCAAAGGTACCTGAGGGAGAGCCCATGTAGGAAAAAGAAAAATCAGAGGACTGCTTGAAGCCAAGGCACAAAGGCATCTTTAGTAGAAAAGAGTGTCCAACTTAATCAAATGCTTATGAAAAGATCAAGTAGGATGAAGATAGAGAATTGAAGACTGGATTGAAGACAAGAATGCCACTGCGGATTTTAACAAGAGTAGTTTAGATGAAGTTTGGGGTGTGAAATGCAGGAGATATCAGCATACTTCTACATTGATAGGAATCACTCACTAGAGAGGAAAATGTATAATGATATAATGATCCAAGAAAGAGCAGATAATTATGAAGAGATTTTGAGTATGGAGGACACAGTCTAGTACTTGGCTACTTAAAGCACGGTCCATGGACTCGTACCACACGAGATGGACAGAAATGTGGACTCTCAGGCCCCACCCAGACATACTGAATCAGAATCTTCATTCTCACCAGAATCCTCAGGTGACTCGTAAGCATTGTAAATGCTGTTAAAGTGAGTTTTCTGAGGATGGCGTCCAGATGTATGGGAGTCTCTGATACTTTCTTTGCATCCTGCTAAGTCATGCACTGGGGAATTACTTTGATAGTATTTTAATCATGCCACCTAAATAGATTATTCTAACACCAGTCCAAAAATTAACTGTTTCAATAACATAAAAAAGAGGAACGGAAGAGTACTGTGTAAAGTATTATGAAGTTTTTGCTTTTTGCCCTATAGAGATAATACATGCTGCTCTGTCTTCTGGTGCCACTCTTTTATTCCACTACATTTACTCAGAGATGATTTCCCAGACCCTCCCCCATCATCTAAATCAGATTTATTTCTGTAATCATCAACTTATTTGACACTGAGCATTTCACATTAATTGTACTAATCAAAAGTAGGATGTCAAGGGTTGGGCACTGAAAGATTGCAGGGTACCCCAGTATCCTTTTGTATGAAATCTTTGACAGTTATTCAAACTTATTGTAATTGTATAGTTTAACTTAGTATATTAGGGGAAAAACTACTTGATAAAAAATTGTACAGAAATGGATTTACTAAACTACTTTTATATGTTACAACAAAGTTAAGAATATGGAAAAGTGGAAAAATATTTATCACTTTGGTATACCTCTTTTTTTCTCAGCAATTTTTCTCTTTTGTGATTTTTCCAAGTTTGAAAACATTTTATAGGGCATATTAAGGGTTCTAAATTTAAATAAATTAATAATGTTTCTGAGTAGCAAACAATAAATCCATGCATTTGTTCCACTGTTTCTCAAATTTAAAACACTCAATTTATATCAAAGGAAAAATTCAGAGAACTTTGAAAGTACCTCTTTGAATCCTAATTTTACATAGTCACTATTACAGAGAAAGTTTGCCAATATAACTTAGCAGATGGAATATGATAATTTTTTAAAGCCATTATCAAAATGAATACACACGTCTATTAGAATAGCTAAAAAAAGTTACACCAACAATTGTTCATGAGAATTCAGAGTAACTATAACTTTCATATATTGCTAAAAGGAATATAAAATTATATAGCCAATATAAAATTAAATTTCACTGACCTTATCACTCAACAATTCCAATCCAAAGTATTTATCCAATAGAAATAAAAACATATCCTCACAAAGATCCTTATGTGAATGTTTATAATAGCTATAATCATAATCATCAAAAATAAGATACAATCCAAATATCCATTAACTGGTGAATGTATAAACAAATTATGATACAACAGAATAAGAAAAAGATGCAGCAACATTGAGGTATCTCAAAAGCATAATGCTAATTGGAAGAAATCAGACCAGAAGAGTTATAACCTGAATAATCTCATTTATATGTTCAGTGGAAAAAAAAATAAAAGCAGTTTAGCCATTCCAGGGAAAAGCTGTGGATGGGAGGGAATTGATAATGACAATGAGCGAGGTAACTATTGAGGATGATAACCTTCTACATAATGATAGTGATATATATATGTGTGTGTATATGTTTATATGTGTGTACATACATATGTCCATATAATAAGTATATATATATTTGAAAAATATATAAACTATATGTATGAAAAACTATATGTAAATTATACTTCAATAAATCTGATTCTAAAGAAAAGAAAAATTCAATTATAAATTTTCATGGACTACTGCACTATTTCATTTTGAAAATTGTGATGACTTTAGGCTTTAAGCTAATGTGTCTGTGTATTCCTATTGCAAATGTCTTCAAAAGAGATCATTCGGCTAGAAAGAAGTTTTTGTTATTTTCATGCACAAACTTCTTACCCCTTTTTTTACCACTGCTAGCTCTGATTCTCACAATGTCCTTGAATTTGGCTAGGTCAGTAGAAATGCGATAAATTATGTTTTACTACGTTAGTGATGTTTACAGGATTTTCTATTTCTTCATGTATAATCTTACAGGGTTTTCTTGGTTTTTTCATCAGTTATAATGATAATTAAAAGTATAAGTGCTTAGCTGAGCACATAGGAAGTCTTGTCAGCATTTACTTAATGTTAACTATTGTTCTTAGTACTATTGTATTTTAATAATCGTGCCATCATATGCACACTATAACACATCTAAAGAAGATAAACTTTGTGAGAAGAGGTACCGTAGTTTATTCATGACTGCTCTAGCATGGTGCTATGTAAAAAAAATAGTGATAAATATTACTTGAATAAATAACTATGGATAAAATAAGGTAATAAAGAAACATAAAATAACAATAGTGTTAGATTAAAATGAGACAATGGAAAGATTAAGCTTATACTCTCATTTTGTATTTGAGCAGCATAGGAGAAAAAACTAGAAGGGAATGTAGAAGAAAACTGCTGAACTTAACTATGTCTTATAAAAGGTGTTTTTAAAATTACTATCTAGTAACCCACATTATTACTATTAAGAAATTTACAATTTTGAATGAAAAATGTTTCCAGTTCAAGGATTGAAGTAATCCTTGAACCAATTTAAATTGTCCTTTTATTACCACTAAGTATCTCTAGGGCAACAGGGTCATTGTGTCAAATGGCTTTCCCTCCCCTTAGCTCCTTTCTCCAGGATGGTGTCCCTGTAGGATGCAGGGGGAGGGATGAGCCTCACACAAACCTGCAGGAGGTGGTAAGAGCAGGTTCATCAGCTTGGTTTTTCTATTTCTCTGTGACCTTTGTCCCTCTGGTCATTGTTTGCTTGATTAGCATCCCAGGCTGAAGTCTGAAACTGTCCCTCAACTTAGCCCATTAGCCTTCCTGACTGTCTCAGCTTACCCTGGCTCCTGTGGCTGCTAAGTCCCTGACTGGTATAGTTACCTTATCCTGCTGCTGAGCACCATGGAATACTCACCAGCTCTCAACTCCATGTTAGGAACAGGCCAAACCTTAGGGTCAACCTTATGTGGCCCCGGTGTATTGATGCTATGGACAGAACTGTGGAAGCCAGAGAGCAGCCGTGCTTCCAAAATTCTAAGTGATGAGTGGGTGTAAAAGAGGCTTTGCTCACCATAAACTTTGCTCCTCACTTGTCTGTGACCACCGCATTCCTGAAGCTGAAGCCCCAAGAGAAGAAAAGTTGGCCAGACTGGCCTAATTTACAGTTCTCCCTCTTTCTTTCCTTTCTTTTACACAACATCCAGTTCTCCAGAGATTTACTTTTGTTATTATTCTTACTATTGTGTTAATATTACTATCACTTTCTTTAATGTCCCATGCATCTGATACTTAGTCTGCTAATTAAAGGCAGAAGTCATGGCTCCATAATCACAGGGAAGTTTTTCTCTAGACAGTAGGAGTCTAGGCACTTGTTCCAGGCCTCAGCTTCTGTTACTTTAATGGAAGTTTATGGGTGATGGGAGGAGGTCATAAAGCAATTTCAGATATCTTCCTTCAGGGCAACAATCTGGGTGAGGTTATGGGTTTCCTGAAAAATTCTATTTAGTGTATTGGAAGCAGAATACTGTCTTCTTATTTTCCTTTGGAATCCTTCTATAGCAAACCGTATCAACTCCAGTCAGAGACATTTCTTACAATGACTAGGGTAAAGTTCATCCACTCTGAATGAAGTAGGCAGACAGTGCATGATAAAAAAGTTCATAATTTTGCCCCACTGTCTGCCATGGCATTTATCATATGCTTTATTATGATATTCAATTACAGTTCACTTCTTTATTTTCTTTCCCCCCACACTGGCATGCAGGCCCCATGAAGTCAGGGTGTAACCCTGTTCATCACTTCATCCCCAGTGCCTGCAACTGTGCCTGGCAAAAGACAAGTTGCTCACTCAGTTAAATTTTAGGATCAGTTACTGAACGGAGAATACTTAATAGTTTTAGCAGCTTTAAAACAAATTATAGAAACTTGGAATGTGTTTCATAATATAAAGGAAGTTCTAAGAGATGGACAGCAGTTCTAGAATCTCAAGGTTAATTCTCCTTTAACCTTTTTAGTCCAGTGACTGTATCAAATCCATGGCTTAATTTACCTTTTAATTTTTTCTGTTTTTCCCATTCCCACTGCTGAAATCTCCTGTAGTATGCCTTATGAACATTCACATTGTCAAGAGGGACATAGCCTTTACATGTTGTATTCTGTGTGCCTTTCATTTCATGAAATTGTTTCCTTTGTCACTGTATATTTCATACATTGTAATGATACAGTTTATTTGATTTATTTGATTAAATCTCATATAAAACCATATCATACGTCATTGGCCACCTATTGATGGCTACCTTTTGTCAGGTATTAAACCCTGATCTAATTAGCAGTGACCATAATAGCAGGACAGTGCAATTAAAAAAAAAAATCCTGTGACATTTACAAGAAAGAACTTCCTGTGGTGCTAATCAGGAGAGATTTCTAAAAGTTTCATTATAAAGATTGTTAACTTTTATTTAGTGGACTTTAAGAATGTTACTGAATTTATCAAAAATTTTACATATTCACTGATTTTATTAGTAAGATTACTAAAATTTAAATACCTTAATATTCTTAAGACAAACCTTGCTTAGGTGAACTACTATTTGAATATGCTACTGAATTCTTTCTGCTACTCTTATTTTTCAATATTTATGTGAATTTGCAAATGAGATTGTTCTTATTTGTGTATCAAGAGTCAGTCTATATGATCAAGGTTAGCTTGGCTTAAAAAAAAATAAAGGTAGCTTTCCATCTCTTTTTCTGTCCCTACCATGTTCTAGTAATAAAGTACCTGCTACTTAAAGACTTGAAAGAACTTAACAGGGAAACTTTCCAGAAGTCTCAAATTATGGAATAACTTTCCATTGCTATTGGTCTCTGTGGACTATTTGTTATGAAATTATTTCGTATTTATTTTATTGAGGGGAAGTAGTAAAAAGTGGTACAAGGGAAACTTTCATGATTTCTAGATCCAAACCCACTGAATTGCATATGCTTGAGACGATATTAGCTTTTCAGTATATATTCAACCATACTCTATAGAATTGCTGAAAGAAAGTAAACATGTGTCAGGAGTGAGGGTTTTTATTTGCTTTTTGGGTCCTGCTCCTGATAATACAGGGGAGACACCCTTTAAATAAGGCCAAACTGAGATCATCTGCTAAGATCCTAAGTACTAAAGTAAATGCCTTAATCGCCATTTTCTTTCAAAATAAAAATAATATTAACACAAAATAATCAGTGTTATGGAGCTTAACACAGTTCTGACTTTTTAATGAAAGGCTTCATTTTTTTTAATATCAACTATGAAATTCCTTTCAAATTATATATTTGACAACCCTATTTTAATAGATCCTTACATTTTTAAAAATCTACCTATTGATTCATCCAAAAATGAATTTACTGATTTCCAGAAATAGCATTACAACACTTTGAGGAGAGCAAGAGGTCTACATGTGAGTTTGAGGATAAGATATTTTGATAATCAGGTGTATACAGAACATGACCCAGTATTTCCCTGATGTAGGCATGTACAGGGATATTGCACTGTTTCACTAAAATTAAACTGAAATACTGTTATGAGAAGCATCTTTGAAACTTGGTCAATATAGATTTAGGAAGAAACCTGTAACTCCTTTTTTCATATACATAACTAACTTATGTATTTGAACTCAGCAAACTTTTACAAAGTGCATATTTATAACCAGAATTCACTATAACTCAGAATCTTGTCCCAAGCAGATAAGACATACATTTTGGTCTCCAAAACTGCAAAACAATGTTTGTTTCTTCCAAGTTTCTGGAAATAAAAACCCTTATACATGGTCTAATTTATTTAAGAGAATGATAATTATCAAACGCAGTATACACTGTTAAAAACAGTATTGAATGGTGAGCATTTAGTAATGTATTTAATTATTGAGTCACTATGTTGTACATCTGAAACCATAATATTCTGTATCAATTAAATTCCGATTTAAAAAAAATAAAAATAAAACAGCACTGAAGGAAATACTGAAATATACCTTTTTAACTTGTTGGTATTTAAAAATCTCATTAGGTTTTGTACATTAAAAAAAAGATTAGAAACTAAAAATAATTCTAAATACAGTGTAATTTGTAAATTAAATCAATGCTTTGCAGAATGTTAAAAGTATATGTTTCAAGTTTTAATAAAATTAAAACCTACATGCACACACAATTACATTTGAAACAGGCCTTGCGTACATTCAAACTTATGGTAAAATTGTGTAAGCTTCAATTATTCATTCTTGGTGATTTATACTCATTTGCCAGTGAAATTTATATATATACACATATGGCCATTTGAATTGTTTTTGTGTTTCCAAATCACATTCTGGCATAAGTATTACATAATTAGCTATTTTATGATTCTGATCCTTATTTTGTTTTGGTTAACTAATTTTAAAGTTTTAAGTTCACAGAAAAATTGAGTAGATGGTACAGAGATTTTCCATATCTTGCCAAACAGATTAAAAATGAATTCTGTAGAAATCTTCATTTTTAAAAAAATATTTGTACCATTTATGATAGTGAACTAATACAAAGCGGTACTTTTTAAAAATTAACTGGTAGAAAATATACACACAAGTGAACTAGAGTCAGTTTTAGCTCCCTGTACTCTGGAAAGCAATTGCCCAGGTGAAAGGATGCTGTATTAAGAATAATAACAATAGCATACAAGTTCTATATAGTTGGGTTTGGTACAATGAGCAGCAGATGTCCAAGTAATGGAAATTCCAAAATTGGAAGCATCAATGTGATTTTTCCTTTTTAAATAATTAGTTTAATTCCATTCTTGATTATTATATCTTGCTGTAATATAGGTACTTAACATATGGTCATTTTTAATGCAAATATTCTGTATCTGAGGAGGAACAGTGACATGTCTTTTTGGGTATGATACAGAAGCTATCATGGTTTGACAATACTTGAAATTACTTCGAGCATAAATTTGCCTTGTCCATCTATATATATGTAAGTGTTTGGAAAACTACATTAAAAAAGAAGCTTATTTCCCTTCTCCTTGGAGGAGAGGGAGAAGAAAAAAATATGGATCTGGACATCTATGAATAATGAACAGATTATATAATAAAACTTCTAGTGGCATACATTGATTCTTTAAGTTAGAGTCATTAATCAGAAAATTATTCACAAAGTTCCTAAAATCAAAAGCATAAAGAAAAGTGAGTAAATAAACTAGTTCCAATTTTAATTTTGTTGGATATGCTAATGATACAGCTATCCGCTGACAAACAAAGAGAAAACAAGGTTTTCTGGTTAAGTTTTTTCTACAATCTGGTTTTCTGATTTACTCACAATAGATGTATTATGAAGTTAAGTCACTGAATTTGATTCATTCTGCAGCTACTTATATAAGAACAAAATATGTCAATGCTATACACACATAATTAAAACTTTCTAAAAAATTTATTTCAATTATTTAATCAATTTCATTGAAATAAAGCATAATTACTACTTTAACTGCAAGATAAAGATCTCAAACAAATTCTATTTCCTGTTTCATTCTTTGTACAGAATTGAAATTTGTGGTTCAGATAGGTTTAGACAGTTCCTGTTTGATTTCATCATAAAGTGAAACTAGCACTTAGTATACTGAACATATCTTTTAAATACTATCATTATCTTACTAACTGAGGAAACCTAAGTTTAGTCTAAGGAATTAATTTCTCTTGTTACAGTATCAGGAAGGAAATACAAAAATCATTTAGGACCTAGACATGAGCTTACTGTTTTTTACTGGAGTCCTAAGTGTCTAGTATGGACTTTTCAGTTTCTTCTCCAACATATAAAGATCCTGGAAATAGGAGAAGAAATAATTGAAACAATAATGGCTTAGAATTTTGTCAATAAATGGCACACAAAGTATAGGTCCAGGAAGCTGAGAGAACTACAAGAAAGAATATTATCAAAACATACCTAAACATATTATATTTACATTGTAGACAACCAAAGGCAAAGAGAAAATCCTCAAAGAAATTAGAGAAAAAAAATTGAACCTTATTTATAGAAGAACAAAGACAAGAATTACAGTGGACTTTTTTGACACAATGCAAGCAATTGGGGATTGGAGTAAAATATTTAAAATGTTGAAAAATAAAACTACTAACTTGAAATTCTCTACCCATATGTCCTTCTAAAGTGAAAGATAAAGACTTTCTTAGACAGACAAAAACTGAAGAATTTGATTGTTAGCAGATCCTACCCTGTAAAGAATGTTAAAAAAAAAAAAGTTCTTCAAGAACAATTTTATATGTCAGAAACAGATCAATATAAAAAAAGGGAGAACATCACAAAAGAATAAAAGAAGGTGAAATAAAATTGTCTCCTTACTCTTTTTCTCTTTTCTTTTTTCTTACTGAGGTACAATTCACATACAATCATTACATTAGTTTCAGGTATACAACATAGTGATTTGAAACTTTTATATTGTTACTACACTAAGTCTAGTTAACATCCATCACCATGCCTAGTTACTCGCTCAGCAACTTTCAAATACACAATACAGTATGATTAACTAGAGTCACCATGTGGTACCTTATATCCTTAGGATTATTTATTTTATAATGGGAGGTTTTTATCTTTTGACCCCCATTACCCATTTTGTACTCCCTCACCTCTGGCAACAACCAGTTTTTATTTCTCGTATCATTGTTTGTTTGTATTTGTTTTTAGATTCCACATGTAAATGAGATCATATGGAATTTATCTTTCTCTGACTTATTTCACTTAGCATAATGGACCTTAAGTCTATGCATGTTGTCACAGATAGCAAGATTTCTTTCTTTTTTATGGCTGAATAATATTCCTGTGTGTGTGTTTGTGTGCACATGTAATTGTGTATGTGTTTGTTTTCTTTGTATATTCATCCATCAGTGGACACTTAGGTCATTTCCATATCTTGCCTAATGTAAATAATGCTACAGTGAATATGTGGGCACATACAGTTTTTCAAGTGAGTGCTCTTGCTTTTGGGTAAATATTCCCCAGTGGGATTGCTGGACATATGGTAGTTCTATTTTTAATTTTTATAGGACCCTGAATACTGTTTTCTGTAAGAGCTGAACCAACTTACATTCCCACCAACAGGGAACAAGGGTTCCAAATTTTCTGCATCCTCATCAGCACTTGTTATTTCTTGTCCTTTTGATAATAGTCATTCTAACAAGTATGAGGTGATAGCCCACTGTGGTTTTGATTTGCATTTCCTTGTTAGTGATTAGTGATGCTGAGCACCTTTTCATGTACCTGTTGTCCATATGTATTTCATCTTTGGAAAAAATGTTTTCAAAGTCTCTGTCAGGTTTTAATTGGATTGATATTTTTGCTATTGAGTTCTGTTTTATATGTGTTTTAGATGTTAACCAGTTATCAGATCTATGATTTAAAAATATTTTCTCCCATTCACAGGTTGTCTTTTCACTTTATTGATGATTCCCTTTGCTGTGCAGCAGCTTTTTAGTTTGATATAGTCCCACTTGTATATTTTGGGTTTTCTTGTCATGCTTTTTTGCCAAATTCAAAAGTTCATCACCAAGACTGATTATTTTCTTATTAATTGACCTAAAGTACAACTGTTTATGTAAATTAATAGCAATAACAAGGTATTGGATGATTATAGCATATATGTAAGTGAAATGAATAACAGCAGTGGTGTATGGAATGGGAGGAATATAGTTGGAAATACTGTTATAAGGTAACTACAATACCACCAAACACTGTATTATTAAAGCAAATGTTGTTTTTCAGTAGTAAAAATTCTATAAACTCTAAGGAAATACTAAAAATTTTAAAAAGAAGTAAAATTGATATGAAAATGTAGGAGATAAAATAGAATCATATAAAATGTCCAGTTAAAACCAGAGAAAGCCAAAAAATATAAAAGAGGAGTGATAAAAATGAAAGAACAAAAAATGCAATGAATGGAAAGAAGTTACAAATATGGCAGATATTAATTTAACTACATCTGTAATAATCTAAGTGTAAATACTCTATATTCACCAATTAAAAGATCATCAAAACAGATTTTTAAAAAATGAGACTCATTGCATATAAGTTGTCTTATTGTCTATATATTTTCTGTTAAAAAAAAACACGCTTTACAGACAAGCTGACCTGAACAGCACTAATAATCAACTTGATCTAATTTGTTGATGTAATCAGATTTATTGAGTACTCCATTAAGCAAAATATATATTCTTTTCAAGGTTGCATGAAATATTCACAAGGAAAAACATAAACACAAAGGAAGGCCATAAAACACACTTAAAAAAAATTTTTTAATTGCACTGTTACATAGTGTTTTCAAACTACAATTGAATTAAATAAGAAATTAATGGAAAAATAGCTGTAAAATCTCTAAATTTGAGGTCACTAAATAATATACATCAAATTAGCAAATGGGGTAAAGATGAAACTTCAAGAGAAATAATAATACATCTTATCAAACTTTGTAAGATGCAGCAAGAACAGTGGTTACAGGCAAACTAAATATGTATATTAGAGAATAAGAACATCTAAAATCATTAATCTAAACTACCAGGTTAGCAAACTGGAGAGAGAAGAGCAATTTAAGATTAAAACAATCAGGAAAGGAAATAATAAAAATCAGAGCAGAAACTAATGAAACTATAAAAACAAATCAACAGAGAAAATAAATTAAACCAAAAGTTGGTTCTTTGAAAAGATTCATGAAAGTAATAAACCCTAAGCTAAGCTAACCAAGAGAAAAAGATTTAAGATGCAACTATTCATCAGACATGAAAAAGTGTTTATCACTATTGATCTCACTGACATTAAAAGAATTATAAATGAGTACTATAAACAACTCTGTACCCATAAATTTGATAACATAGATGACATGGGTCAATCTCTTCAAAGTCACACAATCCCAAGATGCACACAAGGAGAAATTAACTGAATAGAACTCTATTAAAGATATTGAATCAATAATTAAAAATTTTCCAAAACACAAAGCACTAGTTTCAGATGTGTTCACTGCTGAATCCTACCAAACCTTTAAAGAAGGAATGAAACCAATTCTCCATATCTCTTGCAGGAAATAGAGCAGAGGTAATTTTTCTTGTAGTGGATACAATGATGGCTCCCCAAAAATATATGACCCTGGTATTAGTAAATGTGACATTATTTGGAAAAACAGTTTTTGAAGAATTTTTAATTTAATTGTTTTAAAAATCTGAGATGGGATTATCCTTAGTTAAAGTGGAAATGACAAGTATTCATAAGACAAGAGAAGAGGAGGAAAAAAAGGAAACAAAGAAGAAGGCATGTGAAGATGGATTCAGAGATTGGAGTTATGCAGCTCCAAGCCAAAATATCAACAAACTGATTCTAAGGTTTACAGGAAACACAAGACCTACAATAGGCAACCTGATACTGTAAATAAAGGCAAAGCTGTATTACTCAACACTACCTAATATCAAAATTAACAATAAAGCTATTCAGACAAAGTAGTATTTACTAAAGAATGGATACATAGATCAGTGAAACAGAACTGAGAATCTAGAAATGAACTCACAAAGCTATAGTCAACTGACCTTTGACAAAAAAGCAAAGACAATTCACTAGAGAAAAGATACTCTTTTCAACAAATGATGCTGTATCAATTAGACATCTATAGCACCCTCCCCAAAAACAAAACAAAAACAGAACTTAGACATATATCTTACACCTTTCACAAAAACTAACTCACAATGACAAAACTGGGCAAATTATCTGGGCCAACACCTCTCCAAATATGTACAGAGAGCAATTAAGCACATGAAAACATGCTCCATACCACCTGTTATTATGGCATCATATTAAAACAGCAGTGAGATGCCTCTGTACACTACTGGGATGTTCAAAATCCAACAGATGGACAATACCAAATGCAACAAGAAATCTCTTTTATAGCTGGTGGAAATGCAAAATTGTACAATTACTTTGGGAGACAGTTTGTCAGTTTTTTATGCAGGTAAACATTGCATTCTCATATTCTCCAAGAATCATGCTTCTAGGAATTTACCTAGTAGATTTGAAGACATGCCCACACAAAAACCTGCACCCACATGGTCATGCAAGTTTTATTCATAATTGTCAAAGACTGAAAGCAACCAAGATGTCCTTGAATAGATGAATGGATAAACAAGTCACACTATTCTCATACAATGTGATAGTATTCACTGGTAATGAAAAATAAGCTATTGTTACAAAAAGACATGTGAATCAGGAATCTCCATACTGCTTTCCACAATGGGTGAACTAATTTATATTCCCACCAGTAGTGTAGGAGGGTTCCCCTTTCTCCACAACCTCGTCAACATTAGTTGTTGTCTGTCTTTTGGATGGTAGCCATCCTTACTGGTGTGAGGTGATATCTCATTGCAGTTTTAATTTGCATTTACCTGATGATTAGTGATGTGGAGCATCTTTTCATGTGTCTGTTGGCCATCTGAAATTCTTCTTTAGAGAACTGTCTATTCAGCTCCTCTGCCCATCTTTCAATTGGATTATTTGCTTTTTGTTTGTTGAGGTGCGTGAGCTCTTCATATATTTTGGATGTCAACCCTTTATTGGATCTGTCATTTATTAATATATTCTCTCATACTGTAGGACACCTTTTTGTTCTATTGATGGTGTTCTTTGCTGTACAGAAGCTTTTCAGCTGGATATAGTACCACTTGAATGCTCAAAATAGAAATACCATTTGACCCAGGAATTCCATTTCTAGGAATTTACCCTAAGAATGCAGCAGACCAGTTTGTAAAAGACAATGCACCCCTATGTTTATCACAGCACTATTTACAATAGCCAAGAAATGGAAGCAACCCAAGTGTCCATCAGTAGATGAATGGATAAAGAAGATGTGATATATACACAATAGAATATTATTCAGCCATAAGAAGAAAACAAATCCTACCATTTGCAACAACATGGATGGAGCTAGAGGGTATTATGCTCAGTGAAATAAGCCAGGCATAGAGAGACAAGTACCAAATGATTTCACTCATATGTGGAGTATAAGAACAAAGAAAAACTGAAGGAACAAAACAGCAGCAGAATCACAGAACCCAAGAATGGACTAACAGTTACCAAAGGGAAAGGGACTGAAGAGGATGGGTGGGAAGGGAGGGATAAGAGCAGGGGAAAAGAAAGAGGGCATTATGATTAGCATGTGTAGTGTGGGGTGGGGCATGGGGAGGGCTGTACAACACAGAGAAGATGAGTAGGGATTCTGCAGCATCTTACTACACTGATGGACAGTGACTGTAATGGGGTTTGTGGGGGGACTTGGTGAAGGAGGGAGCCTAATAAACTTAATGTTCTTCATGTAGTTGTAGATTAATGATACCAAAATATAAATAAATAAATAAATAAATAAATAAATAAATAAATAAGAAGACATGTGAATGTTAATTTATATTGCTATGTGAAAGATGTCCTTCTGAAAATGCCATATACTGTATGATTCCAATTATTTGACATCTTTATAAAGGCAAGACTATGATGGTAAAAAGACCAGTGGTTGCTTGAGGTTTGGTAGAAAGGAAAAGTGATTGAACAGGTGAAACACAGGACTTTTAGGGCCAGTAAAGATTCTCTGACCCTCTAATAACACATGAGAGTGCGTTTGTGAAAAACTACAGACGTTTGCAGCACAAAGTGTGAACCTCAGTGTATGCAAATTTTTAAAAAATCATTTAAGGGCAAAGGGGACCCTAGGGATAAAAGGAGAATATGAACAAAAAAGTATCTTTTCTTGCAATATTTTTGTCAATCCAAAACTCCACTAAAAAGTTTTAAATGTTTAATATCTGTCTAGACAACTATATTATATCATTGGTTATCAAAGATTCTCATTTCCTCATATAAATGCAAGGCCCACACTTCAGAAACAATTAGAATTTTGGGGAGTTATTTTGGTTTTAATGTAATTTTCCATGATGGTTTATATAAAATCTTTTAGAAATATTCGCCTTCACTTTTCATCAAGCATGGAAATGTAAAGCAAAAATACTGATCTACTATTTAAAAATGGGAATTAATTGTTTCACTAGGCAGCAGTGCTGGACTCAAGAATATAAATGATTGATTACTGCCCAGGTGTAGGATCCTTTTCTACTTATGTGTTTTTTAAGTAAAATATGTTGGTGAATAGTGTTGTGGGCAGAAGTAAGAGATACTCCTTTGCTTAGTTCTTTGCCATTTAAAAAGGGCAATGGATTCTTTTCTATGTTCTTATATTACCTTCCTTTTTTTTTCTTACTCAGATAAGTTACATGTGTGAAATAGGGTTATTTTCTAAGTATCCCACAAGACTAGATTATCTCTCATCCAGCTTCTTACCGAAGCAATCTAGTCTCTAATGCTGATCCCATTCTTCTGCCCATCAATTGACTGGAAGCCATTTAATCAGTGACAAACATATAAATAGTTTAATTCCTTTCACTTTCTCATATCTCACTCATATCTCTGACTGAACTTAAAGAAAACATTAGAAAACACTAGACAATTATGACACTATAGAACACTGATGTATATAGTCCCAGTTATGGGACTAGGACAGTACCAAAGCTTCTTAAGAAAACTTTCAAATATGCTGCACCTTAACTTCTTAGCTGCTATCTTGTGTCGTCTTTGACATTTTCAATTAGAAGACAAAAGGGCAAAATAAATAAAATGCAACAAACAAAATGAAACTGGAGGAAGATCTTATGTCTCCTATCAGTTGTCTGTTAATTGTAGTGATTAATAGAATGTGATTGAAATATTGTAACTCTTGCTTGATTTTCCAGTGTAGCAGTGACTAAACAACTTCAGTATATTTAAAAATACAATGAAAATATTTATTTCCCTCCTAAAAATTACCTTTCAGAAAGAAAAACTATGCCTTGCTTTTTGGATAATACATAGAATTTTATATTACCTAGAATTTATATTTGACTAAAATATCCTGTATTTAGAAGACATGTAACCTAAAATGAGCTGAAGCAATCCTAGTTCTGGATGTTTATAAATGTTAACCATGTTTATAAAGGTTAACCAGTGGAATAGGTAAACTGGAAGGCAATGGAATTAACAAAGACATAGCGATTTTACTCAGGTATGTGACTCATTATTATAGTATAATATTGTAAACACATCTTTTAAGGATTGGTTAAAAAGTAATCAGTGAATGTTTACATTTTTGAGGCCACAAATTAGCACAATTTGGAGGAATGAAAAAATAAAATGCTACTATTTTTTTATATGTTTTTTTTTTTTTTGAGAGGGCATCTCTCATTTATTGATCAAATGGTTGTTAACAACAATAAAATTCTGTATAGGGGACTCAATGCTCAATGCACAATCATTAATCCATCTCAAGCCTAATTCTCATCAGTCTCCAACCTCCTGAAGCATAACGAACAAGTTCTTACATGGTGAACGAATTCTTACATAGTGAATAAATTCTTACATGGTGAACAGTACAAGGGCAGTCATCACAGAAACTTTCGGTTTTGATCACGCATTATGAACTATAAACAATCAGGTCAAATATGAATATTGTTTGATTTTTATACTTGATTTATATGTGGATCCCACATTTCTCCCTTTATTATTATTATTATTATTTTTATTTTTAATAAAATGCTGAAGTGGTAGGTAGATGCAAGATAAAGGTAGAAAACATAGTTTAGTGTTGTAAGAGAGCAATTGTAGATGATCAGGTGTGTGCGGGTAGACTATGTGTTAATCCGAGCTAGACAAGGGCAATAAAACATCGACGGATGCAGAAGATTTCTCTCAAAACAGGGGGGGTGAGGTTCTAAGCTTCACCACTGTTGATCCCCAACTTCTCACCTGATGGTCCCCCTGCGACTGTGCCTGTCTTAGGTTGTTCCTCCCTTGAGGAATCTTACCCGTCTCTGGCTAACCAGTCATCTTCTGGGGCCATACAGGGAGATGTAAAGTTGGTAAGTGAGAGAGAAGCCATATTGTTTGAAAAGGTTAGCTTTTGAGTACTTATGGATTTGGAACATATTCTCAATGAGGATATATGATTTCCACAAGTGTTGTATCTTAGAGTGTTTAGATATATGTGAGGGTAGTGCAGTCTAACAACTGTTAAGATGGCTCCAAAATTGGTTTGAGTGATACTGAAGAGATCGTATGTATAAATTATTTGAGAAAATTATTTTACGAAATGGGGAGTACAAAAATGTTTCTAAGTTAACACTTACGATAATTAAATGAGTGCTTAAGTTAGTAACTTAATTGAACTGTTATTCATAAACAATTTTTTTGACCTTTCAACATTTATATATGCATGTTTGACCAAATATTTTGAGACTTACTTGATAAGAAAAGAAAGCATCCCTTTTCACAAGGAACTTGAATTATAGCAAAGAATGTATGTATGTGTTGTGTTAGTCTATGTACACATCAGTATAATAAAGATTATAATAGGGGAAAATTTTAATAAAGCACAATCCAGAGAGCAATACAGACTAGATTTTGATTCTAAAGCTTAATGATTTCTTGCACTCTGATTTGACTGTATGTCTTCCAGAAGAAACAGTCAAAGTGTTACCTTTTCCAATAGTACAGACCAAGTATTTGAAGAACATGAACTATCATTATTACTTGGTCAAGTATTGTAACTGCCTTTAAGATTGAAAGAGTCAAGAATAAAGAAAAAGGATCAAATATGAACAAACAATAAAGGAATTCACAGAAGGGAGATTCATTTACTGTACTATCTTATAATGTGACAAACTATAAACATCACTCATTTGTCAGTTATCTCAACATTATTTCAACTCTAGAATTTAAAGTGGAAATGCTAGTTACCGTGAGCTTCAGAGTGAAGAATCAGAAAAGGGAAATAGTCCATTGTTCATTATTCAGAGACTGTGAGCAAAAAGAAATTCTAGGACATATCCACCACTTTGCTATTTAACACAGAGGCAAGATCTATAGTCAGAATTGCCCTATAGACAAGACCTAAGTGATTGTGGGCCAAGAAATTAGTTATGTGGGCCTAATAAAAAGCATTAAGTCATGTAGGGACATCTGTGAAAAGATTATGGGTTGTATAAGCAGTTCTTTGGGTGAGATTACTTCTTTGTCCATTAAACACACTGTTTAGATCACAAATCACTAATTGTAAAAAGTATATCCAAGTGATAAAATCAAAGAGTGTCAAAGGGTTTATAATGTATCTTAAATATCTACCACATACCTTCTAGTTTTTTTTCTAAATTAGACCTCTTCATCTGAATCACAGAGCACAGAGTGTAATTTGGTAATTATTTTCTCCTTTCTCCCTAGAATGGTACAAAACAATACTATTGTAGATTTAAAGGTAACAGATTAATTCATTGCATACATAGATATTGTAGGACACAAGTGTTTAATTTTTTTACAGATAATTCTGCTTTAAAACACTGTGGTTATTACACTTGCCTACAGTCCTCTTCTTGGAGAAAGTATTTTCATTGAAGGGACTAGCATCCACAAAAATTTATTGCATATACAAGTATGCATGCATGGAAAAATACACACATACCTATCTGAGTGCATGCATACATTTATATGAATGAATGTATGCATGTGTGGCTGTGTACTTTTTTAAAATAAAAGTATGCTATATACCTTGCTACTCTAAATCTCCAACACCCAAAATCTGTATATTCTGTGTTATTGCTTATCAAGTAATGTAAACTACTGATTTTTAAATAGCTGTAATTTCACTACAAAACTGGATCATTAGTTACTTGACTGGCCCCTAACTTAAAAGCATCTAATTTGCCTTCAATGATACAATGGATATCCTTATCATACTTTTTTGGCACATGTGTATGTCTGTAAGATAAATTAATGTAAGCAAAAATTAGTTAAAAAAAAAAAAGAACCTTTATAAAAGGAATATATATTGTCACATTGTTCCCTAAAGAGATTTCTCCAACTTTTACTCTGAACATCAATGTTTCTGAATATTTCATGTCTTTGTATATTTCATATTACATTATTCCTAGATATTTTACAGTTTTATTACAGTTTTTTTCCTTACATTTTGCAACTAGAAGCTCATGTGAAGGGGAAGCTCTAAGAATGCTCTTGATTTGATAGCTTTATTGAATCCTCATATTTTAGGTTAGTGTTTTAATTTATTATCTTGGATTAGTATTTTAATATATTTTTCTTATATCTTTCAGGTAAGATGCATCTAGAAATTATTAAATTTCTTCTTTTTTGGTTGTGGTTCACAAGTTCCTCTTACCTAACTCTATTAGCTAGCCAGAAAACATTTTAAATAATATTTGTGCTATATGTATTGTCATTTTAATCCTGATTTTAATGTTTTTCTAGGCATTTTGCTTACAACATATTTGATTAAGATTCTTAATTATTTTCTAATTGTCTCAAAGGTTGAGTAACTTTCAATTTTTTTCATAATGTCTGTTTTGAGGATAAAGAAGATTACAGAAATATCTTTATTCTTCTGTCTTTTTTAATATCTAATGTTAAGAGTACATGCCCTGCATATGTATTAGAAATGACAAGAGGTGTCAAGATTCAGGGTTGCTAGTTATACAAACCTCCTTTCTTACACCTTCTACTAATTCCTAGATAAGAACAAGGAACTGACTGTGATTCACTTCAGTTGATGGTAGTGAAGAAGATGGCTTCAGGTTAAAGTGGGAAAGGGAGTAGGGATAACAAGGGCACCTCAGGGCCATTTGACCTTGGATCTCAGCAACCACTTATCATATGTGCTGATCAGCCTGGTCACCATCTAATATAACCAATGCTTGTCTGGTAAAGAGACATAGAAGAATGGTAGGGTGAGGGGTGGAGAGAAATAAGTCACCCAGAGATGTTTCCTATCTTCTCTGGATACCTGAAGCTAAGTAAAGGGGATGAAATAAACTTTGACCTTCTTTGCTTTTTCAGAATAACCATATCATTAATAACAAGGAGAAGCATATCGCTCTGGCGAGGGTTTCATGTATTTAGGATACACATCATGAGCCAGAGAGTGATTAAAAGACCTGAAGACCTGTTGAGCCTCAATTACAAGACACGGAATGAGATAGAAAAGAAACATAGCTTGTGTAACAGCTTCATATTGAGTCATGCGACAAGGCAGAGACAGGTGGCCTGGTATAGGTTATTGATTAGGTGAATAAAGAAATTTTATCATTAAATAGACATCTTTCAGCAATTAAAATATTATATTTTCCATAAAAACATCAGCCTACAGAGTGGCACCTTTAGCCAGACCCTCCCATCACTCATAACAATTTTGAAAAGTGGGAAAAATACATGGCCATTAAGGAATATTGGCCAGAGTTGAAGTACCAACATATTCTGGTTGGGGAGCTACAACATTAGCTTTATTTGGAAACAATAACCAGTTCCCCATTTCCCCTGGAGGGATAAAAAATAAATGGAATAAAAAAATATAGCCTTAAAAACTATGGGTGATAACCATGTAGAATTGTAGGATTTTAATATTAATGTCTCATAATCCAATATCTTTTACTATTTTAATAAGAGGTAATTCATTTTATTTTGGTATGTATTCAGATAATTTTTGTTATTTCATAACTTGCAAATTCTTGTCTGAAGTACATAGATGAATTATTATAATCTGATATGCCTAGCCATATAGAAATATCAAAATAATCCAGTAATACCAAAAACTGTCCAAATTTAGAGTCTTGACTATAATTTAAGACATATATTTGACTGTATTTACATGTAGCAGAAGGATAATTATGTTTTCAGCTCATATATTTTCATGTTTTCAGTATCATACAAATTTGTTACATTTCCTACCAGATTTCATGGCCTCTATTAACTCATATCTCTACTTACCTATCACTTACTTTCTCACATAATCAGACTTATTAAGAGAAAAAAAGTGATGAAATAGCAAAAACAGAAGAAATTTCCAAGATACTGTAGCTCTAACAAATCAGCTCTCCAAGTAGAGAACAAATGTTTCAATGAAGTTCACCCTTTGTCAATTGATCTACTGATATGATCCTTCTTGCTATTGCTCCTTAGGGAACTTTAGATTCTTGTTTCCTTTCTTTTTGTATTCATGATTCTGTTGTCTTATTTATCGCATAGCATCTGTGTTTCACAGACTTCCAGAGAAGGATTGGGGAATCCTTGCTGTTTGTCTGTCTCCTGGAAATAGTCTCTCAATTCCCTGTCTTCCCTCAAACAAATTTTTGTTTCTTTACTTCACTTCTATTATGGAATCTTCACCAGGATGTTTTATGGCCAAAATTCCAGACATGAAGGGGGAAGAGAAACAAAAGTCTTGTTTTCTGCCCAAGCAAACATTTTATTCTGGGCCACAATCCACCTTTTAAACTAAAGCCTGAAAAAGTCAATAATTCCCCGGATCAACTAATTCCTAGGTTCCTAAAAAAATGTGTTGGTGCTACAAAAACCATCAATGAAAATGTGATACACTAAAGGGAAAAACTATGGAGAAAATGGAAAGATCAGTGCTTGCCAGGAGTTCAGGTAGAAGGGAAAGGGATAAATAGATGAACTAAAAGACATTTTTAGGGGAGTGAAACTATTCTGTGATACTATAATGGCAGTTACAAGACATTATGTATTTTTCAAAACTCATAGAACTGTACAACACACAGTGAATGCTAATGTAAACTAGAGACTCTAGTTAATAATATACCAATATTAATAGATCAGTTTAACAAATGTATCACAAATGCAAAATGTTAATAGTAGAGGGAATTGGGTGGAGTAGAGACTATATGGAAACTCTAGTAGTTTCTATAAGCCTAAAGCTGCTTTAAAAAATAAAATCTATTAAAAATGTGACACATTATTTAAATGATTATATACAGAAAAATGGACAGTTTGCTAGGCATTCATAAACTTTGTTAAAATTAGGAAGCTGTCTTAAAATATAGATTTGGTTTCATTCAAAAGCTAGTGAAATAATATTTTCTATTGTCTTATTCTAATTACATATATTTGGTAATAATGTCTGATTTTCTTAACTAATCAATATCTGCTGTTTCAGTTATTTTTGATTACATGATGATTTATAAAACTGATAACTGGAAAATATAAGGCATTATACCATGAAAGCTTTATTTTTAGGAATGAAAACAAAGATAAAATGTGCAATGTTATTTAAGAAAAGTTAACTCCATTGCACACTGATGGAAAAATAATATACCATTTAATATAAAAATGAGTCTAGAATAAATAGGGTACAAATGATTAAATAGCTCAAAACCACTTTATGAAAATATGAAGTATTTTTTTACAGAATATAGTTGGAAAGCCAGGGGGAAAAAAGTACAATCATAGATAAGTCACTAGCATCTGATTTCATTCAGTTGTCAAGAAAGTGTATTTGGCTTTCCATTTGGAGCTTAATAGTAAAATTGCTTTTCTGTTAAATTGGTTGAGAAAATAGAGTAAACTCTCTAAAACTGAAATTTGATAGACATTCTTTGTATTGAAGTAAGCATATTTTATCTTTAATTTACTCAGTGCCCAGCATACTCAATTCCTGTTACAAGTTGAGGCTAGAGGAACTTATCAGAATGTAAAATGATATCTCTAGAAATATTAAGCACAGTTTGCAGAGATAAAGGATACTCTGGAAGCAGGGTTATATTTGCATAGTGAGAAGTTCTCCTGGGCTCTCACTACAGTATACAGATACTATAATTCTATAGTATATAAAGGCTTCTGAATAAAAACAGAGCCAGAGCTTATTCAATTGGGCCTTTCTAGCAGCACTTCTGGGCGACTATTCCTCAGCTTTAAGTAATGACAACTGTCATTGTCAGACAACCTCCCAGGGCCACTATACGTGGTTGAGACACACACACACACAGAAATCCCAAAGGGATGAGAGTTTCTATCTCTTTTGCTCCTCCTGCACTCGATGACTGTCAGGGTAGACGTGTGAGAGACGAGCTTACTTGCCTCTAGGATTGATAAACCCTAAGAGTCCGTTTACACTCTAGGACTCACTGTAGGATCCGACTTTACTGGATCCTCTTCAAAAACAGCTCTCTGCTCATCTCCTCCCACCCCTCCCCTCCCTCCTTACACCACTGTATTTTCTCCTGGGATCATTTGCTTAGGAAGTTACTTGTGTGTGAATCTTTACCTCACGGTCTGGTTCTGGGAAACTTGATCTAAGACAGTCTCATTGCTTCACTCTAGATCTTTTTCAAGACTGAAAACCAGAGATATAAAGAGAAGCTGGAGGAGATATATAGATGTATACATATATCTCCTTTTTCTTAGAGCATTTACTTTAGAAAACTTTTAAATTTCTTCTCTGCATCTTTGAGAAGTATATCTTTTAAAAAGCTTGTTGACATATTCAAAGCCTAGGAATGTCTTCTTCAAGGACCTGGTTAGCCATCCCTTTAAATTTTAATCATGAAGAAAGACAGGGCTCTGCACAATTTTTGTGGGAGGGCAGCAGTCTAATTTCCATGTGTGTCTTTCAAACCTACCTTCTGCCATAAAGATATGAGAAGTTTATTTTTCTTTGGATAGAGCCAAGTGGCAAACACAGTGACCTACCTACCATTCTCTCCTGTACTCTTCCACTCGCTCACCACAGTGCTTAAAAATGCCCTTGCCCTTTATTTTGGTGGAATGGAAGAAATTTAAGAATTTTGAGCCTAGGTGTTAAACAAACAAACAAAAAATATTTCCAGATTAACCTGAGGGACATTTCAATGGAGAATTAAAGAGTCAGCAAAGGGTTCTGAGTACTCAAAGACATAGAAAAAAAAAAGGGAAAAAGTATGTTCTGGGAAACAGAGTTTCAAGTATGAGAGTGTGATCAACTTTACCATGAACTTATTAGAGATTAAATGAAAAAAAGACTGAAAAATTGTTCTTTGCCTATAGTAATTTGGAGGTCACTGGTGACCTTGATATGTGCAGTTATAATGAAATTCTGGTGACAAAAGACTTGAACACAGCAGGTTGGAGAAAATATAAAGAGATTAGTTACAGAGATCAATTATAGAAAATTCCCTTAATGAGTTTTACAGTAAATAGAAGAGAAGAAATGGTTAAGAACTGGCATGAAAATTGGGTTGAAAAAAGGCTGTTTTTATGTTGGGAGAATAACATCTGTTCTTTGTTCTGCCTGTCACTAAAAAGTTTTATCACTTGAGGTAAGTAAGCAGAAATTTAACTTGAGAACAGTTAAGGTAGTTGTGTGTTTTGTTCTAGCCCCATTCTTCTGTGTGTATGTAGGTGTTGTATGGGTAGAGATTGGATTAATCCAAGGTTCTGATTTAGCCACAGTAGTACAGTAATGAAAATAATGGGAAAGGGATTAGATGGTATGTAATGACTGAACAGGAATTAAAGCAAAGAAAGGCGGCTAGAAGCAGAGAAAGGGATATTAATGGAATCAATCCTTTGCAGCTCTCAGTAAAGTTGAAAGTATATTTAATGATGAAAATTGGGAAATGGGGTGTGGTACTTGAAATTGCTTTAATGTAGTAGACTGAGTTATAGATAATGTCAATATCTAGGATACGACCTTGAGTATAAGTATCTAAGATGGGAAGGAGACCTGACAATTGGAAGAGATAACACCCAAAACTCAGAGGTCATGGTTACAGGAGAGTAACTTGGATGGACCTCAGAAGTACCAAGATTTATGACAGTGGGTGCATTGGAGAGAGAGCATCAGTGTGGCAGGAGCTAAAGTATCCACATCATGAGGGTGAGTGACTCAACGATCAGCAGATGATTAAACAGGTAGCAACAGTTAGTGGCACAGTCCAATCCCACAACTAATGAATTTTTCTTCTAGTAGAAAGAGAAAGAACAATTTGAAAGAGATAATGAAGAGCAAGGAAGACGTCTACTCCACCTCAAGTTTCAATAAATCAAGAAGCATGGCAGAAACAAAACACTGACACATTTTCATTGAAACAGTCCACTCAAAGCTCAGATTGCAGAGCAAAAAGATGATTGTTCAAGGAAGAGGTAAAAAGTATCACACACTTTGCTGATGACTGCCTATGGATTACAGATGATTTAATGTAAGCGTTTCAGTAGTTGATGTGGAATGGGGGATGGAAACAAACTCAGTGCACAGAGCCTGTGGGAAATGGAATTCAAGGCAAAAAAAACTGACCAATCTGGAAGAATTGAGGTTCTCGTGGTAAATGACAGGGACAAGTTTAAAAGACATAAGGGGATATACCTTATGTTCCCGATATGGAGAGTGCTGGGGAGCAGAGAATGTTGGAAGGGAGAGAGGAGTAGGTGGAGTGGCCAGAAAGAGTTCAGAGGGTCCTGCATGACTCTTGCTGACAGGTACCAAGACTGGCAAAACAAAGATCTTATTCCGACAGGACAGGCTCTCTTTGGTGATGGATGCCTTGAAATCTACTCTGTGAATGGGACCTTTCATTTGACTGCTCTCAGCTGAGGCCTACAAGCAGCTGATCTACCTTTAAATGACTCTTCTGACTCCTGCCAATATGTACAGTATGAATTTGAGAGCCCCTCTGAGATCTTGGGTAGTCTTTCCTGCAACATGCTAATGAATTAAAATATATATGTAGTAAGAGCTAAATTATATATTATATAACAAGTAAAAAATAAACGTTCTTAATATACTTAATCACAATTATAGAGTGTCTATGGAATATTCACTAGCTATTTGCTCAGGGAACTAGAACACACAAGATTTCTGGAATACATTCCTTCAAGTAAGACTTGAAAATAGAAAATAGATCAGAGAGCAGTCACTAACCTAGTTTAGAAGGTTATGAAAACTCCATATTCTGTTTTATTTTATAATCCTAAAATGTTTTGAGTGGACTATAAGAAACAGAATATTTTAAAATAAACTCCTATTATATTTTTAAGTATCTGAAGGTTTTTATCAAGTTACACAGAAGAAGTGGTTCTAATGGAAAGTTTTAGTGACTAAAAAAATTTTGCAATAGTGTTCACCAATTCATTCAAAATATATTGTTTAAATATCATATTGTGTACAGTAAAGTCAATACAAAGTATTTCTGCCTTCATAACACAGATTAGTGGAACAATTATAGTAACAAATAATCCTAACATTGAATGATAGGTATGACCTATGACTACAGCCCAAAGGAAGAATTGCCTGCTCACTCTGGCATGAGAGTGAGGGAAATTAGAGAGGACTGTCTCAAGAAGATAATGTCTGATTCATGTTTTAAGTGATCCTTAGGATTAGGAAATCCTCTCTAGCAAAATCAGAGGGAAAAAAATGAACAGCATCCATTCCTTGTTTCTTTCTGTTTAATAAATGCCAATCTTGTTCAGTGTTGTATTTCCCAATTATAGTTATGACCACCAATTTGCACTGCCCAGCTCAGGCCTTCAAAGGTGACCTTGACTCTGGAAGTCATCCCATTCTTCTTGCATGTGACTGGTTCAGAAATGATCATATTCCTCAATTCTAACATAACTATTTATGTACAGGTAGTTATCTGGAGACAACTTCCTGGCTCCTAAAGGATAATCACAGAAAATTAGAGTACCTTTTATGTTTAAAGATACTGCTATGTGGTGGTATGAACTTGAATGGCTACTAGGCTGGAAATCAAACCAGTACCAAAAATGGCAGAACTGAGAAGTGGAATGTGCCTAGATATAGCTGACATTGTTGAGTAGATAAGTCAATCAACTCTGAAGTCAGCCATACATTGGAGATTCTTCTTATTGGTAATAACAAATATTCTCAGCTATTTAAGCCAGGTTGAGCAGAGACACATGCAGCAGAATGCATCATAAGCACGGTCACATGTGTGAGGAAGTAGTTGTGTTTCATTAAATTCCAAAAGATAAGTCTTAGTGGTAGGCAGAAGCTGTTATATAGTTTCTTGTGCCTGATTAATAAAGAATCTAGTCACATGGTAATGGTGACAATGAAGGATGGCAAATAAGATGTCAAGTTTAGATTTAAGGAGAACAATTGTTGACTGTAGAGGGAAAAACTGGAATTAGGAAGAACAGCACATCCATGTATTAGTTTAGGCAAATAATATAAATCTTAACAAGGGAAGTAGTAAAAGAATAAAAAGATAGAATATTATGTTTTTTTAAAGCATTAAAAATAGCAAAACATGATAGATAAGTAATTTTGATTGATAGATAATAAAAGAGAGAAAAAGGTCAGAAATTATTTCTAATTTCCTTCCCTGGATTCATGTGTAGATAGCTTTGCCACCTACTGAAATAGAAACAACAGAAATTTGGTTAGCTTAAAACACTAATTGAAGGGCTGGAGTTATTTTCATAATATTTTATAAAATATGCATATATAAACTTGAATAATTGTTTCATGCTTTTTAATAGTTCCCAACCAAATTGTATTTTAATAGTTAAATTAATAGTCCTTGGCTACCATTCTGAGATTGACTTAAAAATCAATTATCATCAGTGATTATTTATGTTTTCCAATTATATCTATTTCATATGTAACACCAACCTTCATATATATTAAGTTTAAACACTTGTTCAAATATAAAAACTGATGTTTCTATTGGATTTTACATTTCATATTTTTGAATCAGAGTATTTTTCACATATTTTAGGGGAAATGTATGTATGTTTTAACATTTTTTCACATGTCTGTATTAGAAAACATTGTATTTTATATGGGCTGTGAAATTCTTAACAACGTGCAATGGCCATATTGGTCAAGATCTACTTCAGTGAACTGACATGCATGTCCATTTGTCACCACTTTTCATTTGCTCTTCCTACTTTCCATTGTCACATTGTTTGATAATGTAGCTAAACAGCAAAACACTTCTCTCCCTATGTTCTAGACTAGATCATCCAACCCTGACTTTTTTTTTAATTGAGGTACAATTGACATACAATTTTATATTATCCTCAGGTGTACAACATAGTAGTAATTCAGTGTTTGTATATATTGTGAAATGATCACCACAATAAGTCTAGTTAACATCCATTACCATACACGATTACAGAATAATTTTTCTTGTAATGAGAACTTTCAAGATATACTCGCAGCAACTTTCAAATGCGCAATAGAGTATTACTAGCTACTGTCTCCATGCTGTGCACTATATCCCCAAGAGTTCTTTATAACTGGAAGTTTATATGTTCTGATTCTCTTCACCCATTTTGCCAATCCCACACCACCCACCTGTGGCAACTACTAATCTGTACTCTGTATCTATGAGCTTGGAGTTTTTTGTTTGGTTTGGTTTGGTTAGAATCCATAGATAAGTTCAATCACATGGTATTTGTCTTTCTGTGACTTACTTCACTTAAAAAATGCACTCAAGGTCAATCCATATTGTTGCAAGTGACAAGATTTCATTCTTTTGTATGGCTGAATAGTATTCAACTGTGTGTGTACACACCACATTTTCTTTCTCCATTCATCCACCAATAGACACTTAGGTTATTCACTATCTTGACTATTGTAAATAATGCTTCAGTGAACATGGGGATGCATATGTCTATCTGAGTTAGTATTTTTTGTTTTTTGGTTTTTGGTCTTTTTTTTTTTTTCATATAAATACCTGAAGTGGAATTGCTGGATCATATGATGATTCTATTCTTAACTTTTGGGGGAAATTCCATGCTGTTTGCCATAGTACCTGTGTCAATTTACATTCCTACCAACAGTGCACCAGAATTTCTTTTTCTCCAAATATTTCCCAATATTTGTTATTTCTATTCCTTTTGATGACAGCCATCTGACAGGTGTGAGAAGATATCTCCAGGTGGTTTTGACTTGTATTAATGACATTGAGCATCTATTCATGTACCTCTTGGTACATGAATGTGTAAAGGGAATATCTTGGTTCTTCAGTTTACCTTGATGCCTGCTTCTCTTGCTTCCTAAGCCAACCAGGTCACGCTTGCTGAGACAGTCATAGTACTGCCAGCACCTTTGACCATTTCAGTAGCATCCACAAAACCTAGGTGGCTCTAGTTCAAGTCCCTCTCTGCACATACAGATTAACCAATCAGAGTGAATGGGAACCTATATATGTCCGTGGTCCTCTTCATACACAAAGAGATTGCCTCTATAGAAAGAAGCCAAAATTAGATATAAAAAGAAAAAAGAAATAAGAGAATGATAGCCCTTGACAATGTAAATTTTGCTCTTGTATGCAGGCATCCCAGAGACAATTTCTCCTATGGATCAATTGATAACAGTACATTCCTTCTTTATAAAAATTTGACTAGTATCTGTATTACTTAAATTTAACTTTTTTTAATGACTGGGTATTAGAACATACTTCAGGATCACACAACATCACAGAAAATTTTTAAGGATAATTTGCATCGTGAACCACCATGAAGGTTGACCAAATTTATTTAACTGTGGAACTTATTTTTCTGTTTCTGGGGAGAACACATGTTAGATTATGCTACTTCATACCTGTACAACTTAAACCCTACATTAAGCTAAATAAAAATAAGTAAAGCAAGAAGATCACTGAAACATGTGTTTGCAAAATTGACATTTAGGTTTTTTTTTTATTCTTCACCTTGTCTTCAACAAAGATATCATTTCAGAATGCAGTAATATAGATTTTCATAGATATAAATGACACTGGCTTAGAAAAGCAAAGGTAAAGAAAACAAACCTAAAGAGCAAGCTTGCCTCTTTTAGGATTGGGAATTTATTTTTCTGTCCTCTGTAAGAGGCATCCACACATTGTGAACAATCAGTACGTAAGGCTGACCTGATTCGTCATAATACTGAATAACAGGAATTGAATGCTCACATCTTTGATGTGTTCAGAACAACTGGTGATAATACTGATGATTCCTTCACTCACAGTGCTACCTGGGAAATAACAATATCAGAAGTATTAAGTTATAAAAGATAATACAGGAAACATATTCATCAAGTTGCATAAACAAGATGTCATATTATGTTGATGAAGCAAATATTAAAGACCATGTACTTAAGTTATATCAAAATGTTTAAATTATTGTGTCCATAATTCATTCATCAGTTATGGTGGCCAAGTCCAAAGCTCAGCCTGAGCCCAACAACCAGGACTCTCATTCAGATTGTTTAGTTGTTGCTCCTGAAGAACATTAAATTAGTCAGTAGAAGAGACAAATGTTGAACCCTTGATGTGGTACCATCTCTCAAAGAGACCAACCAGCCACTTAATAGTAAGTTGATCACTTTGGACTCATTCTGTCTTCAGGGCAATAATTCATCCTAACTCAGATCAATATGTTTCCAGGTCTGTGCCTTCATTTCCTGCAGTGCCTAAGCCATCAATCTATTAGATGGTTCAAAAGTTGTCTGATTATTAGTAGAGGATCCATCCTAACATTACCAGGGACAAAGATGGTCATTTTTTTTTGGTATCATTAAACTACAATTACATGAAGAACATTATGTTTACCAGGCTCCCCCCTTCACCAAGTCCCCCCCCACATCCCCGTTCACAGTCACTGTCCATCAACAAAGATGCTGTAAAATCACTACTTGTCACCAAGTTCACAGTCACTGTCCTTCAACATAGTAAGATGCTGTAGAATCACTACTTGTCTTCTCTGTGTTGTACAGCCCTCCCCGTGCCCACCCCCCAACACTATACATGCTAATCGTAATGCCCCCTTTGGTTTCTTCCCGCCCTTATCCCTCCCTTCCCACCCATCCTCCCCAGTCTCTTTCCCTTTGGTAACTATTAGTCCATTCTTGGGTTCTGTGCTTCTGCTGCTATTTTGTTCCTTCAGTTTTCTTTTGTTCTTATACTCCACATAAGAGTGAAATCATTTGGTACTTGTCTTTCTCCGCCTGGCTTATTTCACTGAGCATAATACCCTCTGGCTCCATCCATGTTGTTGCGAATGGTAGGATTTGTTTTTTTCTTATGGCTGCATAATATTCCATTGTGTATATGTTCCACATCTTCTTTATGCAATCATCTACTGATGGACATTTAGGTTGCTTCCATATCTTGGCTATTGTAAATAGTGCAGCGATAAACATAGGGGTGCATCTGTCTTTTTCAAACTGGAGTGCTGCATTCTTAGGGTAAATTCCTAGAAGTGGCATTCCTGGGTCAAATGGTATTTCTATTTTGAGCATTTTGAGGAACCTCCATACTGCTTTCCACAAAGGTCACACTAATTTACATTCCCACCAGCAGTATAGGAGGGTTCCCCTTTCTCCACAACCTCACCAACATTTGTTGTTGTTTGGGTTTTGGATGTTAGCCATCCTTACTGGTGTGAGATGATATCTCATTGTGGTTTTAATTTGCATTTCTCTGATGACAGGTGATGTGGAGCATCTTTTCATATGTCTGTTGGCCATCTGAATTTCTTCTTTAGAGAACTGTCTATTGAGCTCCTCTGCCCATTTTTTAATTGGATTATTTGCTTTTTGTTTGTTGAGGTGTGTGAGCTCTTTATGTATTTTGGATGTCAACCCTTTATCGGATCTGTCATTTTCGAATATATTCTCCCATACTGTAGGATACCTTTTTGTTCTATTGATGGTGTTCTTTGCTGTACAGAAGCTTTTCAGCTTGATATAGTCCCATTTGTTCATTTTTACATTTGTTTCCCTTGCCTGGGGAGATATGTTCAAGAAGAGGTCACTCATGTTTATGTCTAAGAGATTTTTGCCTATGTTTTTTTCTAAGAGTTTTATGGTTTCATGACTTACATTCCAGTCTTTGATCCATTTCAAATTTACTTTTGTGTATGAGGTTAGACAGTGATCCAGTTTCATTCTCTTACATGTAGCTGTCCAGTTTTGTCAGCACCATCTGTTGAATAGACAGTCATTCCCCCATTGTATGTCCATGGCCCCTTTATCGAATATTAGTTGACCGTATATGTTTGGGTTAATGTCTGGAGTCTCTGTTCTGTTCCATTGGTCTGTGGCTCTGTTCTTGTACCAGTACCAAATTGTCTTGATTACTGTGGCTTTGTAGCAGAGCTTGAAGTTGGGGAGTGAGATCCCCCCACTTTATTCTTCCTTCTCAGGATTGCTTTAGCTATTCGGGGTCTTTGGTGTTTCCATATGAATTTTTGTACTATTTGTTCCAGTTCATTGAAGAAAGCTGTTGGTAATTTGATAGGGATTGCATCGACTCTGTATATTGCTTTGGGCAGGATGCCCATTTTGACAATATTAATTCTTCCTAGTCATGAGCATGGGATGAGTTTCCATTTGTTAGTGTCCCCTTTAATTTCTCTTAAGAGTGACTTGTAGTTTTCAGGGTATTGGTCTTTCACTTCCTTGGTTAGGTTTATTCCTAAGTATTTTATTCTTTTTGATGCTATTGTAAATGGAATTGTCTTCCTGATTTCTCTTTCTATTAGTTTTTTATTGTTAGTGTATAGGAAAGCCACAGATTTCTGTGTGTTAATTTTGTATCCTGCAACTTTGCTGAATTCCGATATTAGCTCTAGTAGTTTCAGAGTGGAGTCTTTAGGGTTTTTTATGTACAATATCATGTCATCTGCAAATAGTGACAGTTTAACTTCTTTACCAATCTGGATTCCTTCTATTTCTTTGTTTTGTCTAATTGCTGTGCCTAGGACCTCCAGTACTATGTTAAATAACAGTGGGGATAGTGGGCATCCCTGTCTTGTTCCCGATCACAGAGGAAAAGCTTTCAGCTTTTTGGTGTTCAGTATGATGCTGGCTGTGGGTTTATCATATATGGCCTTTATTATGTTGAGGTACTTGCCCTCTATACCCATTTTGTTGAGAGTTCTTATCATGAATGGATGCTGAATTTTATTGAATGCTTTTTCAGCATCTATGGAGATGATCATGTGGTTTTTGTCTTTCTTTTTGTTGATGTGGTGGATGATGTTGATGGATTTTCAAATGTTGTACCATCCTTGCATCCCTGGGATGAATCCCACTTGGTCATGGTGTATGATCCTTTTGATGTATTTTTGAATTCGGTTTGCTAATATTTTGTTGAGTATTTTTGCATCCACGTTCATCAGGGATATTGGTCTGTAGTTTTCTTTTTTGGTGGGGTCTTTGCCTGGTTTTGGTATTAGGGTGATGTTGGCTTCATAGAATGAGTTTGGGAGTATCCCCTCCTCTTCTATTTTTGGGAAAACCTTAATGAGAATGGGTATTATGTCCTCCCTGTATGTCTGATAAAATTGCGAGATAAATCCATCTGGCCCAGGGGCTTTGTTCTTTGGTAGTTTTTTGATTACCGCTTGAATTTCATTGCTGGTAATTGGTCTGTTTAGATTTTCTGTTTCTTTCTGGGTCAGTCTTGAAAGGTTGTATTTTTCTAGGAAGTTGTCCATTTCGTCTAGGTTTCCCAGCTTGTTAGCATATAGGTTTTCATAGTACTCTCTAAGAATTCTTTGTATTTCTGTGGGGTCCGTCGTGATTTTTCCTTTCTCATTTCTGATTCTGTTGATTTGTGTTGACTCTCTTTTCCTCTTAGTAAGTCTGGCTAGAGGCTTATCTATTTTGTTTATTTTCTCAAAGAACCAGCTCTTGATTTCATTCATTTTTGCTATTGTTTTATTCTTCTCTTCTCTGATCTTTATTATGTCCCTCCTTCTGCTGACCTTAGGCCTCATTTGTTCTTCTTTTTCCAATTTCGATAATTGTGACATTAGACCATTCATTTGGGATTGTTCTTCCTTCTTTAAATATGCCTGGATTGCTATATACTTTCCTCTTAAGACTGCTTTTGCTGTATCCCACAGTAGATGGGGCTTTGTGTTGTTGTCGTTTGTTTCCATATATTGCTGGATCTCCATTTTGATTTGGTCATTGATCCATTGATTATTTAGGAGCGTGTTGTTAAGCCTCCATGTGTCTGTGAGCCTTTTTGCTTTCTTTGTACAGTTTATTTCAGTTTTATGCTGTTGTGGTCTGAGAAGTTGGTTGGTAGGATTTCAATCTTTTGGAATTTACTGAGGCTCTTTCTGTGGGCTAGTATGTGGTCTATTCTGGAGAATCTTCCATGTGCACTTGAGAAGAATGTGTATCCTGTTGCTTTTGGATGTAGAGTTCTGCAGATGTGTATTTGGTCCATCTGTTCTAGTTTGTTGTTTATTGCCTCTGTGTCCTTACTTATTTTCTGTCTGGTGGATCTGTCCTTTGGAGTGAGTGGTGTGTTGAAGTCTCCCAAAATGAATGCATTGCATTCTATTTCCTCCTTTAGTTCTATTAGTATTTGTTTCAGATATGTTTGTGCTCCTGTATTGGGTGCATATATATTTATAATGGTTATATCCTCTTGCTGGCCTGAGCCCTTTATCATTATGTAATGTCCTTCTTTATCTTTTGTTACTTTCTTTATTTTGAAGTCTGTTTTGTCGGATACTAGTATTGCAACACCTGCTTTTTTCTCTCTGTTGTTTGCATGAAATATCTTTTTCCATCCCTTGACTTTAAGTCTGTGCACGTCTTTGGGTTTGAGGTGAGTCTCTTGTCGGCAGCATTTGGATGGGTCTTGCTTTTTTATCCATTCTATTACTCTGTGTCTTTTGATTGGTGCATTCAGTACATTTACATTTAGGGTGATTATTGAAAGGTATGTACTTATTGCCATTGCAGGCTTTAAGTTTGTGGTTACCAAAGGTTCATGGTTAGCTTCTTTACTATCTTACTGTCTAACTTAACTCACTTGTTGAGCTATTATAAACACAGTCTGATGATTCTTTATTTCTCTCCCTTCTTATTCCTCCTCCTCCCTTCTCCATGTGTTGGGTGTTTTGTTCTGTGCTCTTTTTAGGAGTGCTCCCATCGAGAGTGGTCCCTTTAAGATGCCCTGTAGAGGTGGTGTGTGGGAGGCTAATTCCCTCCACTTTTGCTTGTCTGAGAATTGTTTAATCCCTCCTTCATATTTAAGTGATAATAATGCTGGATACAGTAGTCTTGATTCGAGGCCCTTTTGTTTCATTGCATTAAGTATATCATGCCATTCTCTTCTGGCCTGTAGGTTTTCTGTTGAGAAGTCTGATGATAGCCTGATGGGTTTTCCTTTGTAGGTGACCCTTTTTTTCTCTCTGGCTGCCTTTAATACTTTGTCCTTTTCTTTGATCTTTGCCATTTTAATTATTATGTGTCTTCGTGTTGCCCTCCATGGATCCCTTGTCATGGGAGTTCTGTGTCCCTCTGTGGTCTGAGAGGCCATTTCTTCCCCTAGTTTGGGGAAGTTTTCAGCAATTATTTCTTCAAAGACACTTTCTATCCCTTTTTCTCTCTCTTCTTCTTCTGGTACCCCTATAATGCGGGTATTGTTTTGTTTCGATTGGTCACTCAGCTCTATTAGGATTCTTTCATTCCTGGAGATCCTTTTATCTCTCTCTGCATCAGCTTCTCTGCATTCCTGTTCTCTGTTTTCTAGTCCATTAATGGTCTCTTGCATTTCATCCATTCTGTTTTGAAGTCCTTCCAGAGCTTGTTTTATTTATGTATTCTCTTTCCTTAGTTCTTGCATATTTCTCTGCAAGTCCATCAGCATGGTTATGACTTTTGTTTTGAATTCTTTTTCAGGAAGACTGGTTAAATTTATCTCCCCAGGTTCCTTCTCAGGGGAAGATGTAGCAGATGCCGAAGCTGTCTGGGTTAGTCTTGTCTGAATCAAATTTTTTTGCGTTTTCATGTTGATAGGTGCAGTGGAGTGCTATTGATGCATCTATCAGCTTTCCACTTGGGTCCTGGCCTTTCTTTACCGAGACAACTGCGACCCCTAGTGGCTTGTGTTGGGCAATTGCGTGTAGACTGGGTCTTTGTATCTTGCCCGTCTGGTATGGAGGAAGCTCCGTTGCTGAGGGTGTGGCCAGCCTCAGGCTGCTAATCTGCTATGGCAGGGCCCCAGAGCGGTAATGGACAGGGGACTGTTTGGCTGTTTACCTCCGTGAGGGGTCTCAGAGCTGTTGCCCAGGGGGTTAGTGTGCTCAGAGTTCCCTGGAATTTCCAGCTGTTGGACTGTGACCTGGAATGTTTCCTTCCAGCTGTGGTGTGCCTGTCCCTTTAAGACTTTCAAAAAGCACTCGCTTTTCTTTGTCACAGGGGCATCGGCTTCGGGACCAGCTCAGAAGTCTTGCTGTCCTTTTTCCCTAGTTTCCAGCCCTCCACACATGCACTGTGTCTGCGCTCTGGTGAGGATGGCTAGGGCTGGGTGTTCAGCAGTCCTGGGCTCCCTCTCCCTCCCTGCTGCGACTCTTCTCCTCCCACTGGGAGCTGGCGTGAGGGGCTCTTGGGTCCGCTGGGTGGAGGCTTGTATCTTACCCCGTTCACCAGGCGCTGGGCTCTTGCAGGTGTGGATGTAGTCTGGCTATTGTCCTTTGTCTTCTGGTCTCTCTTTTAGGATTAGTTGTATTTGTTGTATTTTCAAAAATATATATGTTTTTGGGAGGAGATTCCCACTGTCCTACTCACGCCGCCATCTTGGATCCACCCTCAGTCCAACGATGTTCATTTTGAGGAAAGTGTAACAGGAGACATATGGGTAAGGAATCCTTAATGGCAGACATCATCAACTGCAAACTGCTTACCTAATTGAATATTGGAACAGTGTCTTAAATGTCTGGCCTAGGCACCAACATAGCGATAATGCCTTTCCGTGTTGACAGTGTCCTTCAGTTTTCAATATAATCTTTGTCCCAGTGGCTATTTTACAATGCCATGTCCCTACAGTTAGAAGACATAGGCCCAGAAACCAGAAGTATAGAAGAATAAGTGGTAACTGCATCATTACTCTCAGTAACTCACCTGGGAATTTATGTTTCCCCTCCTACAGCTTAAAATAGTCCCCAAGCAAGATTCACATTTCCCTGCTCCCTCTAAAGTTATACTTTAAAGTTATGCTGTCCACAGATTTTGGGTTCTACATAGAATTTGACCAGCAGGCAAAAAAAAATAAAATAAGTTTTAATAATGTTAAAAAAGGGAAATTAATCCTGATTATTATGCAGATCAAGAGTTTACGGCCACATAAAGGGAGCAGAGGTGAGTAGTCAGGGCTCAGAGGATACCCTATAATCGTTCTTGATGTGCCTGTGTCATTGACAGTAGCAAACAGGCCATTGTACCAGCCGAACCTCCTAAGGACAGGGCAGTGGCGGCTCAGACATCTGGGGATAAAGACCTGGGTCATCTTACTAAAAAAGCACTGCTGGCTTCGGGTGAGCGAACTGAGAACACGTGGACAAGAAGGAAGTTGATGACTATCAATCATGCTCTCAGTCTAATAGCACATCTAAGAATTGTGACTTAGAGAATATTTACTAAGTGAAATAATCCAGGCAGAGAAAGACAAATGCCATATGATTTCACTTATATGTAGAATCCAAAAATAAAACAAAATGAACAAAACAGATGTCGACTCACAGACACTGAGAAGCGACTAGTGGTACCATGGGGGGGGGGGCGGTTCTGGGGTGGGCAAGTAAAACAGGTGAAGGGGATAAATTGGCACAAGCTTTCAATAATATAAATTTGTCACAGGGATGAAAGTACAGCATAGAGAATACAGTCAGCAGTTCTGGAACATCTTTCTATGTTGACAGTAACTACACTAGTTGGAGTAAGCATTTAATACATACATACTTATATATAATAATACATATAATGTATATTGTACACTTGAAACTAATACTGTATATCAACTATACATCAGTATAAAAATATCAAACAACAAAGAAATTGTAAATTCAAATAACTTATTTAATTGTCTGATTTTCTTTATTGTCATGAAAATAGTTTACTAAATTTCAAGTACTCTATTAACTTCATTAAAGTTTATAATATATAAAGCTATTGTTTATTTGTATAGTGCTTGAATCTAATAGCATTTTTCCAAGTGCTTTCACTAAATTAATTTTATATTCATCCTTTGAGGCACAAAGATGTTAAGTACTTTGCTCACACAGCCAGTAAATGACAATGCCTAAAATTTGAATTCTGAAATCTGGCTCTAAGACTTGTGCTTTTAATCAGTGATCCCATGAAATTGAGCATCAGCAGCTTCCCCCCCCCCTCTATTGAGAATACAGAAATTCTTTTTTACTTAACATGCTTTTGATATCCTATATATGCTTAATCATTTCCAAATAAATTATTTATGATTGTTCAGTTTGGGTAGTACAGGTTTACCAATAATACATTCTTCCAGAGAGTAATCTTCAGTTACACTCACCGTAAAAAATAAGGTGTTCAAATAATTTTAAAATATTTCAAGAATGTTTTTAAAGCAAATATACTAAGAAGATATACTGTCTCCCACCAGATCAGAGGGACACTTTCTTTGCTGTGCAAGATAATAAAGAATATCTTCCTACAGATCCAAAGTAGGGCATATTTGCTGTCAGCTACCTTACAAGCTTAGGGGTTTTCTATATTCAAGATTTCTCAGCTCCAGCGCTGATGTGCTGTGTATTCATCTGCTTGGGATACCTCTGCATGTCCCACAGCCCACCATAGGATTTGAGGGCACAAAGAGCAAAAAAGAATCTGTAGCTCATGCTGCTTGCTGGGCCAAGAGGAATAAAATACCATTTCTGGCTCAGGACAGAATTCTCATCATTCAAACTGAGGCAAAACCATTCATCCTTTATGAGTTGTCCTAATATACAACTGAAATCTCCTACTTAATGTTGGTGTTTTAATTTTAAGCACATTTGTAAAATATTCTCTCATGCCATGTAGCTTCCAGCTCATTAAGATTGTTGTTTGTTTATTAGTTCAAGCAAATTTTCTCTTGCTACAAATCCCAAGCCTAGAAGATACAAGACCTTTGAATGTTTCTGTGAAACTTTGGGCATAATTTTCCTAATCTGATTCTTTTTAAATATTGGGCTTGATGTGTACTGCCCTCCTACCTTCTCAGTCCTCAAGTTCCCTCAAGAAGAAAATGTAAAATGTATCTGGATGCCAGTGGGGAAAAAATATTGGACTCAGTGATATTTTGACTTAATGGTGGGGTATACTTCTATTTCTTGATTTTGGTCTTGGCCCGATGAATTGCTTTGAACAGTGGGAGGTTAATTTTCATATGCCTACTTGTTAAGGCTTAGCCTCTGCAAATTATCACGTAAAAATAACATTACTGGGGCAGCTGCTGCTACTCCAGCCTGGGACATAGAATGAGCACACATATGCAGACCTAAGAGCCCCAAGGATAAGGAGCCAAGCCCAGATGGAACCTCAGCTTGAACAGAATGGCTCAGCCAAACCCAGTATAAGTTAGCCAAACTCTTAGCCAACTTGCATCCTGCCTAATGAGAATAAATGACTGTTGGTGTGTTTATTATACAGAAATAGCTGGCTGATAAGAATATATACAGAAAGAGATTGAGAGAGATTGAGAGAGAATGAGAAAGATTTGAAATTTTAGTGAAAAGCTGTTTGCTGCCTCCCCAAATCAGGCTCTTTCTTACTAATAGAACTCAAAATAATTTAGGCATCCACCCCCAGGGAAGATGATTTATGAACTTCTGGGACAGTTTAGTTGTTCATAACATAAAATAATTATGTTTTTTTGCTTTATGTATTTCTGCTCTGTTTATTTCGCTTTGCTTTTGTACATAAAGAAGGCATCAGCATTTAGATGCCTGGAAATGTGAAAGCAAGTTTCAGATCAAATTCTTCTACTACACATAGAGCATATATGAATTATCAAGTATATAAGCCCACTGATCATTTACTCTATTGTATAATTCCATGCAACCCCACCTTCCTACATTGGCTGCTTTAAACCAGTTGTGCACTGGCAAGCTAGCTCAATACAAACAAGTATACATACTTACATACTAAAAGCAAAAATTTATATTTATGGTTTGCTGATTTCCATGATGTAAATATTCTCACCCTGGCCAATTTTATCCAATCAGTTATGTCTCTGAATGTGGTCGTGGGCAGAGATGCTATCCACCGGCACTTGCAGGTTGATACAAACTAGCTAGAGGACATCACTCTTTAAACTCATCTTTAATGAAAGGTTCACTCAAACCTACATGAATCTATTCTTAAGGCTGAGTTCAGTTCAAACTTATAAAAGACAAGAGATACCCACTATCTTCTGTATCTTGTGTCTGAACACAATAATAATTCCGAAGAAACTTTGGACAACATTTTGAATGGTAAAAAATGAAGGACTTTCTAAATTCTTATACCTGTCCATGCCAATACAGCAAGTATCTCCACAATATTTTAGCTGATCTATACTTTTGCCACCTGTTAATTTAACCAATTAAATTTCATTCATAATATTGATTTTACTAATGAACAAGCTGTCATTTTATTCCATAAAAATCTATTTTGAACTTCATTAATTAGCAACATCTATGAGGATGCTCTGTGACAAATATAGCTGAACTGTGGAATATGGTCTTCAAATTGAATAATTATTTCAGATTACAATGTCTGGCAAATCCTTGGATAAAGATTAAAAAAACACTAACATACATATGAATATAATATACATACCACATAACAGTGACTGCCTCCAGACATGGAATAAATTTGAAAAGCCTAATTTAAAGACAACAGTGATTATTCTTAGAATCATACTTTGACCCAGTTTGGGAGGAGAGACCTTCTACAGGACAGCTGAGAAAAATGTCCTTGCTCTTAAAAAGAAACATATGGAAGACAGGGAACCCATTTTACTGTTTTATGTTACACCTCTAGTTGGGATGCCAAAGGTCGCTATATTGTGCCTATTATGGGAGCCAAATGAAGGAGCAAAACCAAATGCATAATGGAACGCACAGCAAAACATGGCAAGAACCTGTGTACTAAGAGGCCATCCACACAGAATTAGAAGCCTTAGTAGCTTTCCTAATTCACATTTTTTATAACATGAGATAATACATTTACACAATTTTAAGGCCATAAACATGTGTGTGTGTGTGTGTGTGTGTGTGTGTGTGTGTTGTGGCTGGAAGATTTTCTACCAGATGCAAATTTGTCTGTATCTAGAGTCTGATTTGCATATTTTCTCAAAATTCAAGATAAAATCATCAATCTAGAGAAACTTGTAAATACTTCTCATTACAGAATGGTTAGATATAACAAGAAAAACAATCTCTACTATTTCAGGAAAAATTCATTTGGATGTTACCTTAATCTAAAGTCTAAGATGGCACACATGTGTAGTTTATTCTATACGTATGAGTTGAACAGCCAGCACATTTTAAAAAAAGATGTCAAGTGTATGTAAAAGCATATCTTTTGGCACTATTTCTGACGTTGTGGGTAGAATAATTGTTTTTTCTCATAATATTTAAAAGATTATTCTGTACCTAAGGCAAATATTGTGAGTTGTCTGAGGTATGCTGTTTTTCATAGTTATCATAAGCAATTTGTCTTACCACAATTTTTTTCAATTACTAGAATGAAATATGTTTACAGTTATTTAATATTTCTAATTTCTTGATTTTGTTTTTCAAAATAAAACATGATTAGTATTTTTCTATTAAAGTTTACTCTTGGAGATGTTAGAAAGGATTAAGTCACAAATTTAAACCATCATATTTCTAGTTTTGCCACAATATGTCAAATATACTTTGGAAACTCCATTTTCCTGTTCATTTTGATATCTTTTGGTAAAGTTCTTCCTTGTGATAAGAATGGAAAATAACACTCTTAAAAACTCTAAGATTAGAGAGACAAGGATGGTTAACAGGAATGAATAGGGGAAAAAATCATTTCACAGATAGAGATCTGCAATATCATCTGAGAATATAAAGCTTAACCAGATTTTGTTCCCAGAAAAGAGATACAAATCTTTCAAATAGATAAGAAGTGATACTGTAGTTGCCACAGCATAACAGGGACAAACTATATACCTAACAGACTATCAGTGTTCCGCTCCTTCCCACATTCCAGCCTTTTAACTGTCAAAGAAAGGAACCTACACTGATAGAAGGATGCAAGGAGACATCAAGAATATAATTTCTTATCATCTGTAGAAACTAGTCTCAAATAATGACCCCCTGCCCCACCCCCCAGCCGTTCCTTCTCTCTCTGATGTGTCCCATTTCTCACTTCCAAAGGTGGAGGTTATTTCCTCTGCCCTGAATCTGGGCAAGCCTTGTGACCGGCTTTGACAATGGAAAGTGTTACAAGTAACATTAAGGGATTTTCATACCCAGTCTTTAAATAACTGCCAATTTTCACCTCACGCCTTTTAGAACTGAACTACCACTATGTGAGAAGCCCAGGTCACATACAGAGGCCGAGCGGTTAAGAGCACAGGTGTTTGGTTTGAAAGCCCAGCTGAGGCTCCAGTTGATTGTATCAACTATCAGTTGTGTGAATGAGCCATGTTACATATTTCAGACCTGTCACTGCTTTAGTTATGCAGACCTGTAGCCCACAGAAGCATGAGAATAAAATCACTCCTTTTTAATCCACTAGGTTATACAGTATTTTTTATAGATAGGTAATTAGAAAGTCTTTAAGATCCATATCCTATAAGTATGTATGTTTCAACTTTGAAAATTGTCAGTTCTTCAAATTTGACTTGATCACTCTTAAATGTTTCTACTGTCTGACTGAAGACATTTGTAAGTTTAAGTGAAAAAAAAAGGATGATTATTTACATACAAGATACTGTGCAAGGAACTGTGCATGAGACATTACAAAGATATTTCCCTCAATATATTATTATGGAAAACCCAATATAGTAAGCATGGATTACTTTATGCATATATTAAATTTGTATCTGTTAGAGAGTACAAGTGTTAAGGGAAATCTGAAAAGATTTTAAAAATAATGATATACACTTAAATGGAGTTAAAATTGAGAAAAAAAACCCAATGTGCATTTGAGAAACCCTGAAATATTCCATATAGGATATTATTTTCAACTTACTATGTAGTAAAAACAAAGACTAGAGAGGCAACATGGACCAGATCCTGAAAGATTTTTTAAACTCAAGTAATTTTTTAATCTTTTGTATAAGTATCATAGAGTCATTTAGTATTTCAAGTAAAGAGTAGTCATATTTGAGTCAGAAAAAAATTGTTTTGTAAAAGTAAACACTATTTTAAAATGAGGTTTAATACTTCCACTAGTCCTCATGAGAGAGTATCATGGTCTGGAATTATTTTTCTGACATAAACACTTAAAAAACTTGACAAAATATATGAAAAAACCATTTTCATATATAAGGGAATGACCAGCACGAAACAGTAAACTCAGATACAGAACATTTAGGACTTCAGCCCCACCACTGTCCAGGCTTCCTGTGTGAAGGCAGTTTTCTGTATGTGATGGAGGGAAGAACATGGTAAGCTCACTGAGTTGAGTAGACAAAGATCTGAGTTCAAGGATGTTGGAAGCACTAGAGTATTTACAGGGTACGGTTCCAGAGAAGAGGGAGCTATGTGGAGAAAGCATTCCAGAACTTTGCATATGGTTACCTCAGAGTCTTTGTATTGCCAATCTGCACATGCATAGGCTGAAATCAATGCAACTGAGAAATAATTTCCAAGAAAAAAAATAGCAATCTGTAAAACTAACAATCTCCAGAGCTCAAAAATGGGTAGGGGTTTTTAAAAATCCTTTTAGCCAAAAAGTACAGAACTTGTTGCAAATATAACACATTCATTGTAGACTGCAGAAGGCGTGGCAAAAATTGCATAAGAGCTTTTGAAAAAACAACAAAACTTATCACTCAAAAAAAGTTTATCTTGTATCAAAAAACAATAACAAATGAAGAAGCAGTACAATATGACCCATAAGTAGTTAAAAAATCTAAGGGTAGATCCATACCCACAGAAGACAGAGGTGATGGAATAGGCAGATAAAACCATGGTTGTAAATACGATTTGCCTGTGCAAAGAAATCTTTTAAAGCATAGTTGATTTTCGTCAAGTAAAATATTTTCAAGCCTTTGTGAATTTCAAATATACATATCAGTAAAATAAATCAATGTATCTGAAAAGACAGAGGGAAAAATAAAGTATATTGTTATAAAGCTTCAATATAAAAGAAGGGAAAAAATGAAACTGAAATGAAAAACCAACAAATCTGCAATGCTGTTAGAAATTGCAATACCTCTCTTTCAGTAATTGATAAAATAAGTAGACTTAAGAAAAATCAGTAAAACTATGGCACATTTGAATACTTTCAACAATGGGACCACATTTATGTTAGTAAAACACTGTACCAACAACAGGAGAATATACATTCTGTTAAAGCACGTAAGGACGTTGGTTGTGATTAACACATCCTGAGTCATGAAATAAATCTTATCAAATTGCACAGATTGAATTCATGAATTTTTGGCTCTTCTCATAAACTATTGTAGACCTCTTCCCTTCACCTTTTATTTGTTGACAATTAATAAACATAAATGTCTGTGACCAGGAAGCTAACAGTTAAACAGAGACATCCAGACTTTGGAATCCATTTTAGACTCTCTATAGTGCAGTGCCTACAGTAGGTTTAAATTCATGCAAGCACATTTACCTACAGGTAATATTAATAGTATTAGTAATAATAACAAAATGGAAAACATTCAGTAAAATAAAAACTTTTCAAGAAAATGTTAATAAAACTTGTAAAATGTGTATTGCTATGATTTCTAAAATACAAATAGAATGGGTTAAATGATCATAAGCATGAAGACTTGACTCACAAAGTAATATGCTAAAGAAAAAGATAAGGTTAAGTGTTTCTCATTTCTTTGAGAGCAGGAGAACCCAGAAATAGCAGACACATAATTATTTCCAAATGGAGATGTCTTCAATACTTGTGGAAAATTTAATATTGTGGCATAAGAATAGCAGCAAAACTGGGCACAGGATTTGCAGTCTCTAGTTTACCACTGCATGCAAGAAGATCACTGGTCAGTTTGGAGATAGTTTTTACCCTATTTAATGGTAAATTTAACACCTTACATTCCTTTCATGATAAATCCCTTCAACAGTATTGAAATTTGTAGACATCTAATCCAAATTGAATAGAAAAGGAAATCTAAGGGGAAAATGAAAAAAGGTCTGGACTGAAGTTGGACACGAAAAATATAAGGCATCCTTCATGAACAATTAAGTCCAAGTATTTTAACACTTTTAATAAGAACAGAGCTCTAAACCTGTGCAGCTCAAAAAATACTATGGCTCAAAATTCCTACCCCTATACAGAAAGCTCTTAAGAATATAGGAAAATATATCTCACCTAAATATGAGATAGAAAAAAGGATTGAAATAAAATCTTTAAAAAACTATGTAAAGAAAAAGAAAAATGATAATGAGCAGAATGATTGCCCTATAGTGTAATTACAAGTAAAAGATGTACACACAAAATACATAAGAACTGTAAACTAGCATTTTGAGTGACTTAAGACAATTTTTTAAATTAAAATTTAAAAATTGTTTACATTAAAATTACTCAAAACAAATGAGATTATTGGGGAAAAACAAGATACAAAAAGTTTGCAGGCAGAGGTCAGGAATTAGAAGTTCCTGAACAGGAATTAGAAGCTTAAATTCCTGAACAAATTTTTTTTATATTCAAAAACTAACTCTAAAGACAACAAAAAGCTTGCCTCCATAGGCTCATGGAATTTTAGTTCTTGGGACATAATTATGCCCAAGAAATTATAGATGTGGCCTGTCTGGGAGGTTCTCCCAGAAGATTGTCACTTTTCTCTGCTATTAAAATTAGAAAATACCACTTGGGCATCATAGAAAGGTTTTTTCCCCTTTTGCTATAATTTTCTCTACTAAGTTGTCTTGTGAAAAATGCCTAGTTCTTAGCAGAAGGTCCACAGGTATAACTTTCATTTTATACAGTAGAGGTAGTACAGTACTGAAAGAAGCGAAGTTCAGAACATTTAGGCCACAGGCAATGAGTCTGCATCATTAGCACTTCAATATATCATTCTAAAGAAATTAGCATCAGTTCGAATGATGTCTACAGTACCCTATTCCCTGAGAGCAACTGCTCCACTTTCCATTTTTTTGAACAACTTACATAAAAGATACAACTCTTTCTTCAAGCGGTGCCCTAACTGAAGGAGCCAGGAAAAAATCCCACAGTACCAAGCTTGTGAGGGAGGAGTGACAACTTACTTTCAAGGAGCATGCTTTATTCTCAAAAACAAACACATCTCGTGATGGACGCTAGTATTTCAATATGCAAATATGAATGTTTTCCTCAATCCAGGTAGTATAGTGTTGATTAGAAAAAATATGATTTCAAATCAAATAGCCAAGGGGAACAATTCAGAATGTTAAATCTAGAAAAAAAATTCAAAGATGATTGATATGCTCTCTCATTAGTCCAAGAAAGACATGCTTAGCTTCCATTCCAGTGTTTATTTTCTTTTCTTTTTTTCCTTTTTTCTTATATCATTAATGTACAATTACTTGAACATTATGGTTACTAGACTCCCCCTATTATCAAGTCCCCTCACATACCCCATTACAGTCACTGTCCTTCAGCATAGTAAGATGCTATAGATCTCTTCTCTGTGTATACTGCCTTTCCCATGCCCCCCCACTACATTTTGTGTGCTAATCGTAATGACCCTTTATCCCCCTTGCCCCTCCCCAGTCCCTTCCCTTTCCCTTTGGTAACTGTTAGTCCATTCTTGGGTTCTGGGAATCTGCTGCTGTTTTGTTTCTTCAGTTTTTTCTTTGTTCTTATACTCCACCGATGAGTGATATTTTTACTTAATAACTATAGAGCTAAGATTAAGTTGTCTCTCTCAGTACACCCAAATTAGATGACAAATATTATATATAATATCCTACTGGCTTTACACTCAGAAACCATATTTGGAGAGCATCTGTAGGAACTACACACTGTAACTATGTCCATTTCTTCCTCTTGCATGTTTCTACTACATTTACAATTAATTTGAGCCCCTCAGATTACTTTCTGGCCTACTCTTATTTCATATAGACTTGTCCTTATTTTTCTAATTCTAATATATAGTATTTAAAATTGAGACTTGACTTAGATGTGTACATGGGAGAAGGGAATATTAAGCATAGAGAACACTGAGCATACCCACATCAAGAAAATATGATCCCTGTGCTGTTTTGTTTACCTCTAGAGGAATATTCTACCTTTACCCAAATCTCCTCACAGAAACAAACAAACAAAACACAGGTAATTAGGTAACCTGATCCACATTCACCCTCACTTAGTTGACTTCCCCTTCTGATAATATCTACATCTGGCTCACAAGAGTTTGGCCCACTGAGACAAAAGCACAATGACAATTCAAGCCAGATGGGCTATAGGGTTTTCAAAATAGCAGACAGGGAAGAAACCTTTGTCCTTTTCGCACACAAAAAAATCACTGTCTACACCCTCAATCATACTCAGTCCTATACAGTGATTCCTGCAGGATTTTGCACCAAGTAACTTTTCCTGAATTATGGACTTTAAATTGATGTGCAAGAGCCCAGGAAGAAAAGCTGTTCTCATAAAATTTACTGAGAAGTCAAAGGATTTTGGTTGTAGGAAGAGAAGACTGTGTATGTAAGGTCATGGGTTGTTTCTTGGATTTTTAGGCAATGCTTTTTCAAGTAGTTGCTTTATTCAATTTGTAAGCAACTCTCATAGATGGGCTATATAATCTTCAACTTAGCACATTATTTGGGAGGATTTAAGGAACAGGAATCTCTTGGAAGGAGTCTTAACATTAGAGACAAGCTATTAATGGAATCTCACTGAAGTTCCTTAAGATATTAGTTTTATGTTGTGTAATGTGAAAATACATGTGGAAAAATAAAAATAAAACAAATTCAAAGTGGTACTCTGAGCACACCAGAAGAGTGGGAGTCTCTTTATCCAGAACTTCTCCCTCTTCTTTGAGTAGACTCTCTCATCTTGAGCTGAATAAACTAGACTTCTGAAATTCGGTGTTTATTTCATCTTAAGTGCTTCTTGGGAATACTCTTTTTGTTTTGAAGCTCTTAAATTACTAAACCCTTTCTTTTCCCCCACCAATTTCTCATATTCTGTCCATTCTCCCTCTCTTCATTCCACAAACTAATGAAAGATTTTGGAAGGTCACTTTCCTAAGTAGCGCTTTCTCAATAAATTCTGTGAAACTGAAGCAATAAAAAAAAATCATTTTGCTCTGTGAGTTCATATTAGAGATATGATCAGTATTTTAATAATCACTCATGCCTTTAGCATTCAAATCTGTAACTACATAGATATATTCTTTCACCCCATATTTCCTATGTTGTTAAATTTTTATTTTCTTTCTGTATAAATTGAATTAAAATAGATTCTTAATGTAAAAATATTTTGGCCTATTTTTTCAATTCACATTACATTGTATTACACTTATCAAGTCTTTATAAATTGAATGTTTAATGGCAAAATTCTTTAACTAGCATGTTCAATAGCTAAAGGATATTCCATTTATAAATTTAATACTAATATTAATTTATTTTCAATTAGGGAGCTTCATTTCTAACATTTTATTAATGCAAATAATGCTGATGTGCACATTTATTAAAAGTATTTTCAGATTTTTAAAGAACCCCCTATGATATAACTTTATCAAAGGCCTTTTATAACTGCTTTCAAGAGATGTCTTGAAATTTACCCATTAATTTCCAACATATGAGAGTGCTTATGTAACCCCTCTATAGCACAGTTCTGGATTTTATGTTGTATCAATATTTCCTTTATGTTTACTGTTTTCTGTCTTGTTTAAGAAATTATGAACTACTTTAAATCAAGAAGATCTTTTCCTACTCTGTTTTTTTCTAGAACGTTGCACATTTATGACTCCAATCCCCTTGGAACACAGTTTTTGTGTCTAGTGTAAAGGCAATGACCAAGTTTCATTTTTTTCCATATGAATAGCCAATTGATCCAAATCGTTTATTGAAAGCACCAGCCCCTCTATGCTGAAGTACCACTTTGTTACAAATCAAGTGACCTTAAGTATATGTCTTTTTCTCCAGTTTCCATAGTCTATTTATTTAACTTTATACAAAAATTTTATTTTCTTAATCACTGTATCTTTAAGTCAAACCTTGCATGCAGTAGAACAGATTCCCTATCTATGCTCTTTTGTCTTTGCTATTTTAAGTGTTTGTATTTTCATCTAACTTTAGAGCAGCTTATCAATTCCTGTTAAACAAACAAAACATTCTGTGTATTGATTAGAACAAATTTAAAGTTCTAGATCAATTAAGGATGAATTGAAATCTTTATAAAATCAGGTCTTCCAAATCATAGAAATTAATTTCTTTAGGTTTTCTTTCTTATTAATGACTGATCATTTTATATAGAAATGTTTCACATATCAGTTATTAAATTTAAATGTAGAATTATATATAGATAGAATTCTAAATTATGATTTTTAAACTTTTCATGTTAAATATTTCTTGCCATATGTGGAAATACAATTATTTTAAAAATTGTCTTTAATATAACAACCTTGATAAATTTACTTACCTAGATAAAGTTGCTTTTCTTTTAGACAATATAGTATTCCATTCTTTATATATAATATACCTACATATTTGTCTCTTCATTTGTTCTTTGTATTTTTTTTTTCTGAATGTCCATGCTATCATCTGGCACCACTTTTCTTCTGCCTAAAGTATATCCTTTGTTATTTCATTTTTTGTGAGTCTACTCATGTCCTTTTTTTGAAAGATATTTTCATTGGTTATAGAATTCTAGATTTTCACTTTTCTTCTATTGATTTATAGATATTCCACTCTTCATGATTCCATTATTCCCATGAGGAGTCTGCTATAATTCTTGTTGTTCCTATCTTTATGGCTGCTCATAAAATTTACTCTTTATTGACTATGGCTTTCAACAATTTTGCTATGATATGCCCATGTGCAGTTGTCTTTTCCTTATAAAACCTCCAACTAATTGATCTAATTGAAACAGTGAATTAATTCCTTTTGCTAGTTTTGGGAACTTTCTGATGAAATCTTTTAATAAATTAGTTTTTACTCATTTTTCTGTCACCTTTATCTAATATTAAAATTGTTACTGTCTTAACACTATTCATTTATAGGTTTCAAAATCTTTTTTCTATTTTCTATTTTTTAATATTTAAAATTTTCAGACTGAATATCTTTCTTCTTTCCATTTCAAAATCTTTCTCCTTAGATACTCCTTACCTATAGATACATATATCTGTTATCCATTTAGCTTGTTCAAATAGCATTTTCCCAACTTTTCAGTCATCTTGTCTTCTCATGTGTGTTTGTTTCTCTGTTTTTCATTGTGTGGTAGAAATTATATATGAGTCTGTACATATAGCTATCTTTTTCTAGATACTATTTACTTTTGCTTCAGGTAAGAAGTTAGGTTAACAGTATTAGCAATATCAGATCACCTAAAAGCAAGCCATTACTTAATGATTCAAATATGGGTTTCACGGCCTATTTAGGTGATCTTTTCTCTGATTCTGTTACTCCAGAATTATAGATCTTCAGGGTCTCAACCACATATATTGCTCTGATATATGCACTATAGCCTCTCATTCTTGAGAGGCCCTGAATGTCAATTTTCCTTTCAGGCCCATGAATTTGCTAAAAGTCCTGCTCATTGTCTCAGATCACAAACATTAGGTTTCAAAATTAAAATACTTCAAAATGTAGGTAATGACTGATGTACAGCTTACCTCTCTGGACTTAATTTCCTTTGCGGATTTTTGGTCTCTCAGGACATTGCTGTTTGTATAGCTTCCTGATACCTACAAAGAGATATATTAGTTTGTTTAATGTCCATTTTTCTAGATTTTCTAGTTGTTTAAAATAGAAGCAAATACAAAACAAAGACATATCTTCAAATGATCTATAGCCAAGGGTCTTCCCTGACAAATACTGAGCAGAATAGATATAAACTGGTTTCTTCTCATATATGACATACTGACCTTCTAAAACCTAGATATACAAGTAGAGACACTTGGGGCATGCCTGGCTATTACATGTACAAGACCACATTCAATACTATTTAACCATTAGTGTTAATGTGATTTCATGTGTATTCAAAGATCAGCAACCCCTGGAATTCTGCCTCCTCTGAGGAAAGGAAATCTCTAATATACTAACCTGTTACGCAGTATCATCACTCTCAAATTTGTCCTAGTGTTCTTAATTTGACTTACTCAGTGAGTCATTGCATTTTTCATTAAATAACAAGATACCCATGAAGGGAAATAATTTAAAATACCATGATAAAGTAAAACAATCAGACATAATATGGAGTGGAATGCTATATTTTAAGAATTAGATAAAAACTTTGAAAAAATATTATGCTTAAAAATAGTCAGTGTTACTCTCAAGTCTTCTAGAATTTGTATGCAACCTCCTGTGCTGTGCTTTAGAGTATTAGCAAACTGCTTTCTAAAATACTTCTCTGCAGTGACAAAATTGGCTTAAAATAACATGATTAAACTTGCTGGTTCTAGGTTAGCTGTACTTAAAACTAATAAGGATCTTGGAGGAAAACTATTGTTTTTGCCACTTAAGCTGCTAGATATTGAGTATTATATTGCTCTAAAGAACTTTGATAACAGAACAAAGATAGCCATCTCTTTGTTTCCATCTTTCAGTGATTCCAATGGTTTTTGAGTCTCTTAATATCCATCCTTGCCTGTTTTGAAGAACTAAACATTATAGGTAGATAGACAGATAATCATAGATTTGATTGATAGAAGATAAAAGTGGAGCTCCTTTGGCTCAATGGTGCTGGAGTTGTGTCTAAGACCCTACAAAGTGCCTTCAATTGCCAACTCCTGAAGATGTTCCTATGGACAACCAGGCATAGATGCCAACCTAATAATTCTCTTAAAGTTCTGATGAACTCATCTTGATAAAAAGATGCCTTATTTAGTAATATGCAACAAAGAAAATTCAACTTTATCTTATTTTTTTGTCATCTCTTTTTGGAATAAATTCCTTAAGAGAAAAGCAATTACATTTCAAATTGGTTTTTTTTAGGTCAAAACCTAGTTCTTTGAATAAGTCATAGAATATATGTATCACTGTGGACTCACACAAACCTATTTATGCTGGGATTTTTTTTGAACAGCTGCTTAGTGAGCCTATAGACTAATTTCTACAGTGTTGGCTGTACACAGCACAGTATAATGAAAGAGATAATTTGTCTGCCTGCAGAAAGGAAAAGACACCTCTAGCTATGACAACATTCCTAATTAGGTATTGAATATTTGTAACTACCTATCAACAATTACTCATTTTTAGAAATAGTTTATTCAAAACTAGCCATGTTTTAGCTATTTAGAAAATAATCAATATCACTATCATTTCCTCAGGGACTTCTCGAAAGCAGACTAAAAAATTATAATCCAATATAGCTTTTAAATATTCTTCCAACAAAGAAACACAGAAATATTTTCAACATAGTATTTCAGCTGAGAGATGGATGATGGGTAGGGTATATGTGAACATTTTATTTATAGCATGCAATTACAGGACAAATGTGCTCTACAGGTAATGAGTTAGATAGGAGGCAAAAAAATCAGTATCAGTGTAATAGATTATGGAAGGTATGATAATTTCTTAAAGCACTGCTTAGTATTTCCTTATAACACCATGAACAACTATATAAAAATATGGAGCAAAACAAAAACTCACTAGTTTTAGTATACTTCAAGTAAATTAAATATATTAATATATATTCATTAAAATAGCTATGCATTCAGGTTTTTGATGTCTATAGAAAAATCATATAAAGTAAATAAAGAATACAGATCAAGAAAAAATATGGGTATCATTGATAGTTTTAACACTTCATTTTGAAATTGCTTGAGGCTGTAAAATATGAAGTTAGTTATATTAATTTTGGAGAACAGACTGAAGGTTAGTTCAACTCTAGTTATTCTCATTTACTGGTTTCTATGTCTTTCTCTAATCCCTTCCCATTGAGTATAAATGTGACCTGCCTTTTGCTTTTAATTAATAGAATATGGCAAAGGCTTTACTGTATCACTATAATGATTAAGTTAAGTTGTATGACCAAGAAGATGAGATGTCACTGTTCTGAATACATTATATGATTCCTTCCAAGGCTGTTAGAGCTAGAGGCTCACCTTGCAGGCCTAATGAAGTAGGCAAATAGCTGTATTGGAGAAACCGATATGGCAAGAAACTGCAGGCAGCCTCTAAGAATTTTGGGTGGCTTCTGTGTTCTGACTGTAGCCTTCAACTATATCTAGGATAAACGCTGAGCCCATAGCCATAGGAAATAAATTCTGCCAACAATTTGAATGAGCTTAGAAGCAGATTCTTTCCCAGTTCCTGAGTCATGCCTCCAGATAACATAGGTCACAGCCTGACCTATATTTTGAATACAGACCTGTGAGATCGAAGAGAGGACCCATTTGAGCCCTGCCTAAACTTCTGACCCTACAGAAATGTTGATATAGCATGAGTGTTGATTTAAAATGCTTTGCTTGGGGTAATTTGTTAGGAAGCAATGACACACTGATGCAACCATTTAATCTAGTAGTAAGAGGCCAAAAAAAATTAGATGTAAAAAAGAATAACAATATGTGGTACAAGCAGACAACCAATTTTAGAATCTAATTTTTCAGTCCTATTTTCACCATATTCTGTATTTCTAATTCTCAACTCCTAAGCATATGGTAGAGTATCCTGAATTTTCTGTTCATCTGTAATTTGTGAATTATAAATATGAGGTACTTCACTTGACTTTTTGTGTGTTTATTTATTTATTTAGTATTTAGTTGAACTCACTAGTATGCAGGGAAGATAATTAACATGGCGAAGATTTTTAAATAACATCTGAAATATGAGTTTAGTTTTTCAGCATTCAAAGAAACTCTACTCTGTCATTTTATCTTAGAGATAGAAGATTGAAGAGAGAAACAATGTTCACGAAAAGGTAACAATAAGTAGTTATCATAATAAGCTCAAGTTTCTTAAGTTATATGACTAATAGTATTCTATAAAATGTATAGCCTGCTCAATAGTGTAACTATAAGCTCATACTCTTACTATTAAGTGAAGGATTCCCTTAGAGGAGAGATTACCAAATAAATATATAAATAACATATTCATTATAGAAAAATCAGATGTAACAAAACCAGTAAGCAATAGGGAAGAAATAAAATCACCTATAGCCCTAAATCAAAGAGGGTTACCATTTGCAGTTTAGAATAAAATGTCTAAATGTTTTCCATGCACTTTGCATTAATTTTTTAGCAGATTACATTCCGGGTATTTTTTTCTAGCATACTCTCAAAACAGCGATGAGCCATGAAGACATCAATGTCCACACACTCCCACCCTTAGGACAGACCACCGGGAGGAGAGTGGGTGTCTGAACTGTAGGTTCAGATCAGTCAGCTCTTTAGCGCTGCCTCTTACTGGTTATGTCACCTTTGAAAAGGTTCTTAGCCTATATCTACCCTGTCGTTTTCTCATTTGTAAAACAACATTAATACTATTAATGCCATAAGTTTGTTGTAAAGTTACAATAGGTATTTATAAAGTGGAAAAGTATCTGATATTTTTAAAACACAATGTTAACAATTACTATAATTAGTATTAATAATTAAAATCATTTGCTCTAATAGTTTTAAAAAGTTATCAAACTACTATTATTAGAAATCAAATACTGCCTAAATTATTTTGTTATTTTTAAATAATACAGAAAAATATCTAAGGTAATGGGTTTTTCATGATTAATTCCTGTAAACAAAAGGTTTAGACCTAATATAAATCATATTTTAAAATTTTGATGCATATAAACAAGTTTACTTTAAAAATGACCATTAATTCATAATTCTAAGAATAGTATATGAGGATTCCCTATACCTTAACAAATATTTCATAATATATCTTCTCACATACTTCATAAATTATATAGATAATTATGCTTCCTTGTTGTTTTTGCTATACTGTTGGATAATTACAATTTCTTTTTTAAATTTTCATTGGCTATTTTTTCTTTATTGAATTAATACTTCTTAATCTTTTCACAATTTGCCACTGGAGTATCATATTTTAACTTATTTGAAAGAGGGCATTTTATATATTATGTGGATTAGCCTATTGTCATTTGGTTCATTTTTCTCTTTCAGAGAAAATTCTACTGTTGCAATGTAGAAAATGCTTCTCTACTTCCCATCTTTACTGTCATCTTTTAATCTTTTTATATTTTAATGTAAGAAGACACAAATGCTTAAAAAGAAAAAAAAATAGAGCATTAAGAGTGAAAATTCCTTCGAAGACATCATTAAGAAAGTGAAAAGGCAAGCTACAGAATGGGAGAAGCAGCTCACATATATGATCTTCAATGGCCTTGTGGCTAGCTTATATAGAGAATTCCATTAAAGCAATCAGAAAATAAAAGTAATGGGAAAATCCATGAATGTGGGGAACCTCTAAAGAAAGAACTAATTTGTGGATTAAATTTACTGAAATTTATATAGAGTATGCTGTGATCGACATGTTTATGTCCCCCCAAAATTTATAGTCTTAACCCCCAGAGATGGTATCGGAAGATAGGGCAGTTTAGAGGTGATTAGTTCATGAGGGTGGTGTCCTCATGGATGGAACTAGTACCCTTACAAATAAGGCCCTGGGAAGCAACTCTGCCCCTTGTGTCATGTGACATTACAGGGGAAAGATAGCCATCTAGTAAGTGGTTTCTCACCAGACACCAAATTGCCCACAACTTGATCTTGGACATCTCAGCCTCCAGAACTGTGAGAAATAAATTTCTGTTGTTTATAAGCCACCCAATTTATAGTATTTTCTGTTACAGTCATCTGAATGGACTAAGAATCACTCCTTTGTGATGATAAAAGCATACAAAAACTCTAAGTACTGGAAGGCTGAAAATCAGCTTGTGTTGAGGACTAGAAAGTGGAGCCTTGCCTTCAGTCTGTCTGGGAGGGTAGACAGAGAGAAAGCCGGAAACAAAGTTAACAAGAAATTTTATTTCTCCTAAGGCTATGCAGTAGTTGTAAAATGCCATATGAACCCCCCCTTTTTAGAATCACTTTGCTTTTTTTGTTGATTACTATAGTTAATTGCCTGACTGTGCATACCTCATGACATTACTTCATCTTTGGTTATCACCTTCTTCTACTTCTACTTGAAACAGAATACAGCCTAGTCTGTTTCCCTTAGGCCCTCCTGTGATCCATCAGTGCAGACCCAGACCTTACAAAAGACACCTCTCCAACTCTTGCGAAACAGTACTCCTTGCTTCCTGTAAAGCACTTTCCTTCACTGCATCATATTACAAAGTCCAATACTATCAGACTAGAAACTTATGCCTGGTGTTCTCGGCTAATTAGGTCTTAATGTTATAACATGATTTTCTTAAGAGCTAAGGAAAAATTTTATAAGAATGAAGAGCTAAACATCCTAGCGCAAGTTTGAAATGAAAACAGAGATACATTTTAAGAAAATCAGGTGAAATTTAGCATATAAGATAGGGTAACAATTAAAAGAATAGTAATAATAATATAATACACAATAAACATATGTATTTTTAAATTGGGTTAGGTTTAGATGGCTACCAAAGTTTAATTTTAAAATAAGTTGTTTTTTTGCATGTTATATTTAATTATAAATACACATTGAACTTTATTTCCTTTCATATGTTCTGAATGAATGTGCATTCAATGAAAACTTTTTTCAGATTGCATGCTTACAATGATTAGAATAATGTAATAATATAATAACAATAAGTCTGATAAAATTCCATAGTATTAGACTAAAATGATTATTTTGAGAGCTTTTACAGTGTGATTATAAATGTCTAATTTATTTGCTTTTTTATTCCTTCTTAATAAGAGCAGCTACCAATAATACAGTGGAAATTAAATGTTCTATTTGTTCTATCTTCTTCTAAAATTTAGAAATGTGACTCAGGATAGCACTCTATAATGCTACTTTTTGGTAGAATATTTAATGTAAATCGAAATTCATCACAAAGTGAATGTCAAAAAATTATACCTTGTTCTCTGAAAGTGGAAATGCATTTGAATTTAAACACTCTTTATTAGCATCTTAACTCTTGCTCTTCTTCCCTGCTTTCTATGCCCTAAATACCAAGCACTTAGTTGGTAATTAGTACTTTTACAAGAAAATTGCTTCTTTGCTTCAGGTCAGTGATCAGCAATAATTAAAGCAGCTAAAACACTAAGAAGAGAGGCTAAGAAATAGAAGGATGTGGTAACTCAATCTAACTTTTAAGTTGTTAAATTAAAATAGGCAAAGACACATGCAAAAGGAAATATGCCCTCCAATTCCATTTTTGTGCTAATGAATGCTCTTAGGTTAATTTAACCTTGTTTATTATTCTTAATGTTGTGCAACAAGATCTAACTAAATAAATTGTGAAGGGATGAATTTTGTTTTGACCCATTTCATCAAGGAAGGTATCAAAGAACTAACAATTAAAAATGAATGGTATTCACAGATAATTTAGGCAGAGGGTAAAACTCCAAGCCAAGACAACATAGGAGTAAAGGTATATAGACTGTAAAGTAAAAGGTTTACTTGGGCGTCATCAAATTGCTCTATTCAGGGAAAATTATTCTTGATAAAGAATTTAAAAGAATACTTCTATTACAGATATTTTGTTCAGTTTTTGTTCTGTGCTTTTCATTCTTTCAACAGATACTTAGTATTTTCAGACATTGTGTCAATCCTTGTGATACAATAATAAGAAAAAGGGAATCAGCTCCTACTGTGTGAGAGAAAATTATTGACTAATAATTACACAAATATATAAACTTCTCTAGGTGCCAGAGAAGAAAGGATATGGGCTATTTTATAACATGGGCTTTATAACATGTATTAAATAAACCATTAGATCTTGCTAGCCTTGATCAAAACTTTGAGATACAGAAGGCTAACCAAGATTAATTGGTAATTTAATAAATTGTGATTAAATAATCCTGTGTTACTGAGTCTTTGAAAAAAAAACACTGTATTATTTTGTTCAAAATTCAAAAATACTGTTACAATCACTAGAAAACAGTCATCTTTCAAATCAAATCAAAATATTTTAAAATAAAACTATAAAAAGATAATATTAAAAAATTTTTAAGTCTCTTCTTAGTTTTCTATTTCTAGAACAGAACTACGGAGAAAACATAATCAACTCTATATTTCTTTCATTACTTTTTTTACTTAGCAATAATTTGAGTTGGAATTGCTAGATAAGAAGTACTTAGCACTAACTGATATCTGCTTTGAACTCACAATATGATACTTGCATGTACACTTCCTTAAGCTTATGTAAGGGGTGAACATTTTCAACACAAGAATATTTGAGATTTAATAAAAGCCCATGGTTTTATGTTTATTTCTTTAGTTGTAAACAGCTGTATCACAGTAAATCAGCTCTTCAGAAAAATACAGCTGAGAAGCCCTAATACAGCATATGCTGATTTCTGTGGTAGAAATGTTAAGTAGAAAGACAGATATGAGTGTGATGAAAAGAGAGTGGGGCCCACCAAGAACTCAGACTGTTAGTCAGATAAAGACGGAGAGCCAGAGATAACTCAGAAGATTAATTAAATGAAGCCACAGGGACTGAGAGTAACTTGAAGGACACAAGTACTCCCCAGATGACAAAAATTCCCCAGATAAAAATGTCAGATCCCAGCCCATGTCTTCCAATCAGATCAAGCCCCCCAGGGCCAAAAACTATCAGTCAAGGACTTCTCTGCCCTGCCAAAAATCCCATAAAAGAATCCTCACATTAAGCAACCTGCCATTGTTGATCTTGACCCTGGCCCACTCCCCTGTGGGGTGTTGTCAAATAAACCTGCCTTTACCAAACGACTCTAGACCTCTCCTCTTTGTAGTGTATTTGAATAAAACTTTCTCTCTGCTTCACTACTTGTTTCTCTGCCTTTCGATTCTTTGGTGTGGCAGGGACAAAAACTGAGGAGAAGGAACTCAACCCCCAAAAGAAATACTCCTGAAATGACCAATTTTAATCTACCAAATTCTGTCAATGAACCTGGGGTTGGGAGAATGTGGATGACTGGCACTTGCAAGCCAGTATAAAAGCTGGGTCCAGCACAGTGGTTTTACCTTTATGATACATCTCAATCTAGGAATTCTGTTTGTCTACCAAATTTATTTATAAATGTATTGAAGAAATTACACTATTTGGGAAACTTTTAAAATAATGTGGAAATTTTATGGGTTGAGTTTGTTCTCCTTGTTTCTTGTCCCTGCTGCAAGAAAGAATTAAAAGGCAAAGGCACAGTAACGAAGCAGAGGAAAAGTTTTATTTCAATACACTCCAAGGGAGGAGCTCGCCAGAGTTAACGTAGACAAAGGCCCGAGACTTTTAGTGAGGGTCTATTTATCATGACCTAGCTGGGAGGTGCCTTTTTGATTGACAGGGTGAGGTCATTTGATTGACAGCTCAAATTATACATCACTTCTTCTCTGTGCACGTGTCTTTTCCCAAAATGCACATAGAAAAGCCCATGGTTGGGGAGCAAAACTGCATTTTTATTTTAATGAGATTATGATGATGAAGTGTAGTTTGGGCAGTTCTTAGTTTTGTTGACTGTGCCTACTTTGGGACCTGTTCGGACCAGTTTGGCCTGGTCCAGATAGTCAAGAAGTTATCTCCCTGCAGTGCCTTTGTTGTCTTCAGTGGGACCCTCTTCCTGGGCAGCATTTGGGCTTTTTTTTTTCCTTGAGCCTTATCTTCCCCTTCTCTGACTGCTCGTGTCTATATTTCTACCTAACAAAAAGGTAATATACAATGCAAGGCTCCAGTCTAGAGTGTCTCTCTTTTTAATTCCTCATATCACACACATGAAACAAGCTTTTTCATAAAAAGTAAGGTTGTGATTATTTTTCCCTGCGAAGTTATAAGTAACACTAAAGGATAGTGCTCACATTAACAGGTCACAGAATTCTGACCAGCCACTTCACTCTTCTGGCTTTCTTTTCATGGAGGAAAATTATTGTGCTACTTGTTAATTCTTAGCATGAATTTTATAGATTTTAGCTTTGGAAATACTGTCTGGGTGACTTAAGTTTAAATGTCACTACCACGTATCTCATTTCTTCATGGAGGAAAATTATTTCTAGTAATAATGGCAAAAATAATGAAGATAGCCAAATTGAATCATCATAATTCAGAGATTAAGAATATAGAAGCAAGGCAACAAAGAAATAAGCCAACTGAAAGTAGTAAGATATCATCATTGTTTGGTGTATATTCTGGAAGAGGGTTCAAAAGAATTAGGGATTATTGTCACTGTCCCTCTGATGCTACTAATAAATCACAGAGAAAGGAAAATTTGGAATCCGTATTTGTAAACCCAGGGGAATGGGTTTAAGTTCATCTACATGCAAAGGAAAATAATAAATGGGAAGTGAAAATACTATTTTGAGAGATAGACAAGATAAATTGTGGATATTTATTCATTAAGTGATGCTATAAGCAAGATTAAAAAGAGCCACAGTTCGTGGAACAATTGCTTTGCTCAGAGGTTAAGTAGGGCATTGCATCAGTGGGTGCTGGGAAGGGGTGATTTCTACAGATAGAAAAAAAAGCATAGGTTATATTTTAAAAATCCAAAAAGAAAATAAGCACAGGGAGTTTTTAGGCTGTTGAAGAATAAATCAAACAAAGGAAAGACAGTTTTAGTGACACTCTGCCATCTGAAACTTGAGGTATTCTCTCCCTTGCTGGTGATCTTTCTCACACTAATTTTTATCTTGGTGCCATAAACTATGCTTTTTGTCCTCAATCTGATCAGCTCTCTGACTAGCTTTGGAAATCTTCATGTTTTCTCTCTCTTTCCCCCCCCCCCCACCCCCACTATATAAACTAGGAATCTGTTTCTTGAAACTTTTTATGCCCTTATTCCTAACCACTCATCAGTTTGGCTGCCTGATGTATGACTTAGAATTGTCACATGAGTAGAGTTCACCCAGAGAAAATGACAAAGTAGAAAGAAAACAAAGCTTTCCCATGAGAGCAATTATAGATGATAAAATCAAAAGGAGTTACAGGTGGAATCATAGCGGACCAGAGCCAAACAGATGGAAACTCACCTGTAAGAATATCCTTATGTTATCAGAGATGTAGATGGCATGTTTAAATTTTTTCAGCTTTTTAAAATTTTTGATTTTGGAAATCAAAGTACATATTTTACAACAAAAAGTTGAGCCATTTTTAATTCTCCTTTCCTTTCATTACACCATTAATATCAGGATTCCCATCAACTTTAGATCTTTGAGGAATATTGCAGACTATATTGAGGATAACTAAAAGGCAGCTTACATAAAAGGAATTACCTACAGCTGTTAGGAACTGTGAAGTGTTTGAGATTTTACCATATTTGCAAGCCAACAAGTTAGTATCCATATCTTATGGATGCTGGTAGAAGACCTGAGTCTACTGGATCAAAGAAAAAGACAATTTATAATCACAGCAATGGCAGTAGCTATTGTACTGTCATTTTTCATTGGTCCTTTGACCACTGGCTTCTACAGAGCCATGCCGAGAGGGTTAGAGGATACACACACAGTGAGTTTCATTACAGAAGAGGAACCCTGAGATTAGGGAACCCAAATCTTCTATAATGACAGTAAACTTGCCTGCTTTTTGCCCTGAAGGGATACATTATCTCTGCACCAAGTCTGTTTACTATACAATTTGTCTTGCCATTGCATTTCAGCCCTGGGCAAGTTCACTATGGATTCAGTGTGACCAAAGAAATGACAGTAGAATGTTCTTGGGGTGAAGGGGTTATACCCAACTTTATTTCCATGGTGGCAAGTTGATCACTAAAATCCCGTTCACTTAGAGCAGGTCTGCATGCAGCAAACTGGTCTCTGCCTCTGGGCCTCTCTGCCCACACAGCCATCCTCTGGGCCTCTGTCCTCGGAGCTCCAGCCTCTGCTCTGCTCTCCTGCAACCTTGCAGCTGTGCCACTGTGTTGCCCAGAACACTGGGCAGAGCTCTTTATATAGTCAATAGCAATTTATTGCTCACACATGTGTAGTGTGAGCTAGCCAACCAGGGCCAGGTGAGAATCCAGCTACAGGAATTTTCATTTTATCTACATTATGTTGTTAATTTTGCAGAATTATCTGAAGGTCTGATAATAAAAGAGACTTATTGTCTTTCACTGGACATAAGCATTTTGAGAGCACTTTACAAATCCATAACCCCTGGCCCTTTGAAAAATCCTTTAAAGAGGAAAGCCCCAACCTTTCAGTGTGTGCCTCCTCTCTGAGATGCCAGCACTTTTTCTCTCTTAAAGTGCATAATTTTAAAGCTTTGTCACTGCTCAACTTAACTGCATTTTTTCTCTCTGTGCTTTTCCAGTGGTAAGTGTCTTTGTTTCTTTGCTATCTCATTCTATATCTAAGTGTTCACTTAGTCTCTGCTTTACTCTTGGTTAAGTAGGGAGGGGCTTCTGAGAGCTCAGATTTTGGCCTGCAAGTTCCCATCCCCTGGGTGACCCAGATGGAACTGCAGCTGCAGAAGCCTGCCTGAAAATCTCCCTTCTTTGGGGAGTTCCCCAAGCATAATTTCACTCCATCCTGTGCTCCACACCTCCCCAAATCCTGGGGTAGTAGGTTCTAGTCCCCACACTGTACAAATCTAAGCGGACACAGGGCACCAAGTGACCCAGGCTTTAAGAGATGGCAAGGGAATCTGCCATATAACAAGAAAATGTTCAGTGAACTTCATCTCTTTCTCTCTGCACCTCTGTGTTTTCCTGTCAGCTACCTGCATGGCCGCTGCCATTCATTTCTACTCTCAGTCTAAAGAATGCCTTCCTTCCCTACACTCAGCGACCTGCTCAAGAATTCTTTCTCATTCATTCAGAGTTAAGAACCATTCCCCGCCTAGGCTGAGGTTTCACCTGGTGCACAGCGAGAGACCTCCAAGACGCAGCTGCCCAGCAACAGTAATTTTGCAATAACCTGTTTAATGGCCTTCAACAAATTACTCAATGTCAGAAAATACACCCCCTCCACACCCCACACCCCTACACACAGAGTAAGAGAGAATTAGAATTTAGCACTGTGGTAAGAATTATAATGTCATTTGAAAAGATAGTTAACAGATAATATCTGGTATAAATTTCCTATAGAAGGGTTGGTATATAGAATAGAGGCTGGACAGCTAAAGTAAGACTTAGGTAGGTTGGAGAAAGGCTCATTATAGATTTTCTGTCTTTGAAGTTGTCTGAATCAGAAACGATCACCCCTCAGGGGAGAGGGCTAGACTGTTACTTCTTTGGAGAAGTAAGCCCACAAGTTGGAAGGGAATGTCTCTTTCAAGATGATGGCTGACAGTCCACAGCGAGTAAGAAAAAAAGGAAATCCTGGAAACCAACTTACTTATGTTGTGTTGACAACTTCATATTTGTAAGCCAAATTTTGTGAACTGTTTGGAACAAAAAACTTTTCAAAAAAATATCCCATTATATTTTATTTACTTGAAGAAGAGTGAAGACTTTGGCATTTTGGCTCTGCCTCTGCTTAGGCCAGATTAGTAAAAGGCAAGTATGTCAAGATGGTGTTGACACTGATTAGAATAAAATTTACTATAAACAAGTGAATATCAGAGGATTGTGATGTTTCATTATATCAGTACTACAGACTTCCCCTTCTAATTCCAAACTGAGATATTCAGGCTTTTGCTTTATTGCGAAAGACTATTTTCTTGGAAGACATGAATAGCGATGCTGTATAAACAACAATAAAATAAAATTAATCTAAGGCATTCTGCTATAATATCTAAATAAATCAGTAGACATTTGTCTTGCCAATGGGTTTCAGCCCCAGACAAGTTTGCTATGGATTCAATGTGACCAAAGAAATTGACAGCAAAACATTCTTGGTGTGAAAGGGTTATATCTACCTTTATTTCCAGGTGGCAGGTCAGTCACTAAAATCCTATTCACTCAGAGCGAGTCTGCATGGAGCAAGCCGGTCTTTGCCTCTGGGCCCTTCTGTCTGCACAGCCATCCTCTGGGCCTCTCTGCACAGTCGTCCTGCACAGCTGTCCTCTGAGCCTCTGTCCTCGGCGCTGCCACCACTCCAGCCTCTGCTTTGCTCTCCTGCAGTCTTGCAGCCCTGCCACCATGTGGCACCCAGAGCACTGCACCGGAGCTCTTTATATAGACTGAACAGCCATGTATTGCCCACAGGTGTGCAGTGAGCTAGTCAACCACAGCCAGGTAAGAATCCTGGCCACAGGAACTCTCATGTTATGCATACTCCACCCCTCCAGGATTCTCTGCTCTCAATCTGTGCACCCTTAGTCCTCTGCAATGGTCCCTGTGCAAGGAAGCTCGAACATTGTTCTCCAGCCTCTCCAGCAAAAAGTCTTGCAGACACACAGGCCAGACTCATGGCTCTGTCTCTGACCTCTGCCTCTTTGGTCTTAATGGCTGGAACTGCTGCTCTGGATTCAGTTGTTGCCATAGCTCCACTAAGATCCTATTTGGCTTCTCATCTAATTTCCTTCCATCTACTCCTGCCCTTATCAAATCAATCCACATCTGGGTCCTCATAACCCTCATGGGGCCCCTGAAATTCCTCCTGTGAGTAACAGGTCTTATTTATTTCCGGATTCTCATTTCTTCAGCTACTGTACGTGTCACCTTGCATTTTGTAATCCCTGCCTCACGGTGGTCTGCACTGACAGGGAAACCAGCTTTCCCATCTCTGATCCCACCAGAAGAATTCCATCCACAACTTAAGTCCCACAGCCACTGGCTCAGCTTGAGTATAGAGGTGGACAATAGAGTGCTCCAGTACCTGGGGAGGGGGCTGCTCCTCTCCTTTGGGTCTTTATTTTCTTTACAATCACTGGGTGTGCTTTCAATACAGGAGGGGCCAGTGCCTCTGGCACCACCCCTTCATCCTTCCCCAGCTCCTCCATTTCTGGAGCTGATGGCACCTTTCTCTCCACTCTCCCAAGTGCCTCCTCTTTTACAGTGCCTCGCAACAATGCCAGCTGTCTTCAGAAGCTCTCTTACCTTCACCTCAATGCTTGGCAGCTAATGTTCTCATGACACCTCTGCCTGTGCTTTCCTCAGGAGTTCATCTTTTTCCTTGATGGCCCCTTCCTCCTTCAGAACACCTGGCAGCACTGCCATCTCTTCTCCAATAGCACCTTGCTGCTGGTGCTCTGGTGCTGCCTCCTCTCACATCAATGCCATCTCTTTCCTCAGGGAATCCACAGAAGTTTGCAGCTCATGTTCTCAGGTCACTATTCCTTTGGTCTCCTCTGTAGACTTTTTAAATACTGTGAGAAGCAGCCAACCCACAGTCCCTGCTGCCTCACGGGCACTCTGCTTCTCAGAGGATCTGCTTACTACACCAAGAGCCACCCCTATAGCCTCAGGTGTCACCTCCACTTGCCTCCAGTCCTGGGGTGGGGCCCAGTTCTCTAGGAGGCAAGCCACCTCAGATGACATACCCAGTGGGGGACAATCCACTGTCTCCCCATTCACAGGAGCAGCCCACTGAAACACCCTTCCCATAAGGGCAGCCTGTCTTTTTCCTTGGTCAACAATGAATCCTGCTGCCTTGCCAACACCAATTGTCTTGCCAATGGGTATCAGCCTCGGGCAAGTTCACTATGGGTTCAATGTGACCAAAGAAATTGACAGCAACACATTCTTGGGGTGAAAGCATTATACCTACCGTTATTTCCAGGTGGCAGTTCAGTCACTAAAAGCCTATTCATTCAGAGCGAGTCTGCATAAAGCAAGCAGGTCTCTGCCTCTGGGTCCCTCTGTCTGCACAGCTGTCCTCTGGGCCTCTCTGCATAGTCGTCCCACACAGCCATCCACTGGGCTTCTGTCCTCAGTGCTGCCACCACTCCAGCCTCTGCTCTGCTATCCTGCAGTCTTGCAGCCCTGCCACCATGTCACACCCAGAGCACTGGGCAGAGCTCTTTATATAAACTCAACAGCCATGTATTGCCCACAGGTGTGCAGTGAGCTAGTCAGCCAGGGCCAGGTGAGAATCCTGACCACTGGAATTCTCATTTTATCCACACATTTCTCTAAATTTACCTAAGTTTCAAGCTAAAAACAATGACATTAATTTGATTTTCCAGGCCGTTCTCAACATTATGGAGTAATATAATGGGCAATATGGTAATGTTATTTTTGTTGTTGTTAATTAATACAATTTACTATATTCAGTTCACACTGAGGAATATTTTAGGTATTTGTTTCTTCTTTAAAAATTCATTTCACAGAACTAAAGAATAGTTTAGTCTTAGACATGAAGAGAAAATATTTAGTTTATAGTTAAATCTTTAAGAAAGATGAGGAAACAAAATTACTTTATATATCATTTCAAGGCTACTACCTATTTTTCTATGTCACTAAGAAATGTTCACTTGAATTTGCTTAATTTCTAGCCACATGGCTTGTGTTTCCAAAAGCTGTCAGATTTCCATGCCCTGCCCTATTTCTACAAAGTCGAAACCTCCCAGGAAAGACCATGGGAACCTGGATCTTTAACAAGCACACTTGCTGATTCTCATAATCAAAACAAGTTGGAAAATTGGCACATCTGAATAAATGAAAAAATAAGAAGGATTGGGCCTCAAATCTTTTCAAGTAATTTAAAAACTAAAATCCAAGTATTCCTCATCACAACATCTCATATTTCTTAAGCTCTGTCCCTCTGGTAGGATGTTGCTAAATATTTTGAATGCATTATCACAGTTACCACTTACACCCACCCTCTGAGGCAAGGTAATGTCATCACATCCATCTTATAGGTTGTGAAATGAGCTAAGTGAAGGTTAGTAATTTGCCTAATGTAAAAGCAGGGTAATGCATGTTTGAAGCCAGGTCTGATAATTCTGGGGTCTGGGCTCTTAGAAGTTTCCTGTCTTAATCAGTTATATGCATCTTTACATTTCAAGCAAAAATATCATCTACCTTTGCTTCTTTGCCCAAGTTCATTCAGACATTGCAACTGTAAGGACAATTTTAAAATGGCAATGACAGCAAATACACATGTACACACACACAGAATAAGAGAGAATTAGAATTTAGCACTGCAGTAAGAATTATAATGTCACTTAAAAATGATAATTCACAGATAATATCAGGTATAAATTTCCTGTTAAAGAGTTGGTGTGTAGAAGAGAATCTGGAGGACAGAGATTAAAGATGGTAGCATGAGAGGTGAGACAGAGGCTTCCTCCTAAAACCACATATAATGCAAAACTATAATTAATACAACTAATCCTGAGAGAGCAACAGGAAAGAGGACGGCGCCAGACTGCACACACCTGGAGAAAAGAGCAGACCTCACCAAACGGGGTAACGTACCAGAGCTGGTGCTCCATGGGACCCGAGCCCCTCCCCCACCCCAACTCACCAGTGGGAGAAAGAGAAATGGAGCAGGGAGGGAGTGGAACGCTTCAGACTGCTGAATACCTAGCTCCGGAGAGCTGCTCTGGGACCATAAACCTGAATGTCATGGTGCTTTCATGATGCTCTTGTGAATACGGGGTTGGAAAGCTGGGACAGGTGGAATTCCTGGAGAGACTAAGTTTCCAGCTGCTTGTGGAAAGCAGAAATCCATATCCAGCTGCTCTGGGACAAAAGCTTACACCTGTGTGTTCAGCCCAGTAATTCAGGCAGTGGAGACAAGCATAGCAGCAGGGAAGCTGGAAACAGCTCTTTCCTCCACTCAGGCACCAATATCACTCCCCTGTGACCCCCGACATTGCTTCAGGGACTGAGCAGCTCCAGAGAGTAGAACTTCTGGACAGTAGAGGGCGCAATATACAAATGTGAAATGCCAAAGGAACCTGGTACAGAGTAAAATCAATATACTACTTGAGAAAGATGACATGGACCTCATGACTCTTCCTGAAAGGGGGTTCAAAATAAAATCATTAATATGCTAATGGAGGTACAAAAAGATAGTCAAGAACTCAGGAATGAATTCCGGTCAGAGATCTAATCATTGAAGAGCACTATGTAGGGTATTAAAAGCAGGTTGGATATGGTGGAGGATACAATAAATGTAATAGAAACTAGAGAAGAGGAATACAAAGAAGCTGAGTCACAGAGAGCAAAAAGGATCTCTAAGAATGAAAGAATATCAAGAGAACTGTGTGACCATTCCAAATGAAACAATATTCAAATTATAGGGGTACCAGAAGAAGAAGAAGAAGAGAAAGAAAGGTACAGAAGTGTCTTTGAGGAGGTAATTGTAGAAAACTTTGCAAGCTGGAAGGAGATAGTCTCTCAGGCCATGGAGATCCATAGATCTCCCAACACAAGGGACCCAAGGAGGACAACACCAAGGCATATAATAATTAAAATGGCAAAGATCAAGGATAAGGACAAACTGTTAAAAGTGGCCAGAGAGAGAAATAAGATCACATACAAAGGAAAGCCCATCAGGCTAACATCAAACTTCTCAGCAGAAATCTTACAGGCCAGCAGGGAATGGCATGATGTATTTAATGCAATGAAGCAGAAGGGCCTGGAACCAAGATTACTTTATCTGGCAAGATTATCATTTAAATTTGAAAGAGGGATTAAATAATTTCCAGATAAGCAAAAGCTGAGAGAATTTACTTCCCACAAACCATTTCTACACTCTATTTTGGAGGGACTGCCATAGATGCAAGTGTTCCTAAGGTTCAATAGCTGTCACCAGAGGTAGTAAAAGAACACAGTAAAGAAAGTAGAACAGCTGATCACTAAGCAAATGCAAAATTAAATTAACTATCCCCAAAATCAATCAAGGGATAGACAAAGAGTACAGAATGATACCTAATATATAGAGGAGGAAGAAAAAGGAGGAGAAAAGGAAAAGAACCTTTAGATTGTGTTTGTAACAGCATATTAAGTGATTTAAGTTAGACTATTAGATAGTAAGGAAATTAACCTTGAACCTTTGGTAACCATGAATCTAAAGCCTGCAATGGCAACAAGTACATACATATTGATAATCACCCTAAATGTAAATGGACTGAATGCACCAATCAAAAGACATAGAATCAATGAATGGATAAAAAAACAAGACCATCTATATGCTGCCTGCAAGAGACTCACTTTAAACCCAAAGACATACACAGACTAAAAATGAAGGGATGGAAAAAGATAGTTCATGCAACTAATAGAGAGAAAAAAGCAGGAGTTGCAGTACTTGTATCAGACAAAATAGACTTCAAAACAAAGAAAATCACAAGACATAACATAAGTAAGGACACAGAGGCACTGAACAAAACATTAGAGAAGATGGACCTAATAGACATCTACAGAACTCTACACACAAAAGCAGCAGAGCACACATTCTTCTCAGGTGCACATGGAACATTTTCAAGAATAGATCATATACTAGGCCACAAAAAAGGCCTCAGTAAATTAAAAAAGATTGAAATTGTACTAACCAGTTTCTCAGACCACAAAGGTATGAAACTAGAAATAAATTATGCAAAGAAAATGAAAAATCCCACAAACATATGAAGGCTTCACAACATACTCCTAAAGAACCAATGGATCAATGACCAAATAAAAACAGAGATCAAGCAATATATGGAAACAAATGACAACAATAATTCAACCCCACAAAATCTGTGGGACACAGCCAAGGCCGTGCTAAGAGGAAAGTATATTGCAATACAGGCCTATCTCAGGAAAGAAAAACAAGCCCATATAAGCAGTCTAAACTCACAATTAATGAAACCATTAAAAGAAGAACAAATGAGGCCCAAAGTAAGTAGCAGGAAGGACATAATAAAGATTAGAGCATAAATAAATAAAATAGAGAAGAATAAAACAATAGAAAGAATCAATGAAAGCAAGAGCTGTTTCTTCAAGAAAATAAACAAAATAGATAAACCCCTCACCAGACTAATCAAGAATAAAAGAGAGTCTATACACATAAACAGAATCAGAAATGAGAAAGGATAAATCACTATGGACACCACAGAAATACAAAGAATTATTTGAGAATACTATGAGAATACTATGAAAATACATGCCAACAAACTGGATAACCTAGAAGAAATGGAAAACTTTCTAGAAAAATACGATCTTCCAAGGCTGACACAGGAAGAAACAGAAAATCTGAACAGACCAATTACCAGCAACAGAATTGAATTGGTAATCAAAAAACTACCTAAAAATGAAACCCTGGACCAGATGGCTTCACTGCTGAATTTTGTCAAACATTTAGTGAAGACCTAATACACATCCTCCTTAAAAGTTTTCCAAAGAGTAGAAGAAGAGGGAATACTTCCAAACTCATTCTGTGAAGCCAGCATCACTCTAATAGCAAAACCAGGCAAAGCCACCACAAAAAAAGAAAATTACAGACCAATATCCCTGATGAACATAAATGTAAAAATACTCAACAAAATATTAGCAAACTGAATTCAGAAATACATCAAAAAGATCACCCATCATGATCAAGTAGGATTTATGCCAGGAATGCAAGGATGGTACAACATTTGAAAATCCATCAGCATCATCCACCACATCAACAAAAAGAAGGGGAAAAACCAAATTATCATCTCTATAGGTGCTGAAAAAGCATTTGACAAAATTCAACATCCATTCATGATAAAAACTCTCAAGAAAATGGGCATAGAAGGCCTCAACATAATAAAGGCCATATATGAAAAACCTACAGCCAACATTGTACTTGACAGCGAGAAGCTGAAAGCTTTTCCTTTAAGATCAGGAACAATACAAGGTACAAGGATGCCTACTTTCCCCACTTCTCTTCAACATAGTACTGGAGGTCCTAGCCACAGCAATCAGACAACACAGAGAAATAAAAGGCATCCAGACTGGCAAGGAAGAAATTAAACTGTCCCTGTTTGCAGATGACATGATATTGTATATAAAAAACCCTGAAGAATCCACTCCAAACTACTAGATCTAATATCTGAATTCAGCAAAGTTGCAGGATACAAAATTAATACACAGAAATTTGTGGCATTCATATACACTAACAATGAACTAGCAGAGAGAGAAATCAGGAAAACAATTCCATTTACAGTAGCATCAAGAAGAATAAAATAACTAGTAATAAACCTAACCAAGGAAGTGAATGACCTGTACCCTGAAAATTATAAGACACTCAAGAGAAATTAAAGAAGATACCAATAAATGGAAACTCATTCCATGCTTATGGATAGGAAGAATTAATTGTCAAAATGGCCATCCTGCCTAAAGCAATCTGTAGAGTCAATGCAATTCCTATCAAAATACCAACAGTATTCTTCAATGAACTAGAGAAAATCATTCTAAAATTCATATGGAGCCACAAAAGACCTCAAATAGCCAAAGCAATACTGAGAAGGAAGAATAAAGCTGGGGACATTACACTCCCCAATTTCAAGTTCTACTACAAAGTCACAGTAATCAAGACAATTTGGTACGGGCACAAGAACAGACCCATAGACCAATGGAACAGACTAGAGGGCCCTGATATAAACCCAACCATATATGGTCAATTAATACACGATAAAGGAGCCATGGATATACAATGGGGACATGACAGCCTCTTCAGTAGCTGGTGTTGGCTAAACTGGACAGCTACATGCAAGAGAATGAAACTGGATTATTGTTTAACCCCATACACAAAAGTAAACTTGAAATGTATCAAAGACATGAATGTCAGTCATGAAAACATAAAACTCTTAGAAGACAACATAGGTGAACATCTGAATATAAGTATGAGCAACTTCTTCCTGAATGCATCTCCTCAAGCAAGGGAAACAAAAGCAAAAATGAACTCATGGGACTACATCAAACTAAAAAGTTTCTGTATGCAAAGGACATCATCCTACAGTATGAGAGAATATATTTGTTAATGACATATCTGACAAGGGGTTAACATCCAAAATATATAAAGAACTTACATGCCTCAACACCCAAAAAGCAAATGACCTGATTAACAAATGCATAGAGGATATGAAGAGACAGTTCTCCCAAGAAGAAATTCAGATGGCCAACAGACACATGAAAAGATGCTCCCTATCACTAATCATCAGAGAAATGCAAATTAAAACCACAATGAGATATCACCTCACCAAATACCAGTTAGGATGGCCAACATCGAAAAGACTAAGAACAACAAATGCTGGCAAGGATGCAGAAAAGGGGGAACCCTCGTACACTGCTGGTGGGAATATAAGCTAGTTCAACCATTGTGGAAAGCAATATGGAGGTTCCTCAGAAACTAAAAATCGAAATACTATTTGACCCAGGAATCCCACTCCTTGGAATTTACCCAAAGAATACAATTTCTCAGGTTCAAAAAGACATATGCACTCCTATGTTTATCGCAGCACTTTTTACAATAGCCAAGATATGGAAGCAACCTAAGTGTCCGTCAGTAGATGAATGGATAAAGAAGATGTGGTACATATACACAATGGAATACTATTCGTCCATAAGAAAGAAACAAATCCTACCATTTGCAACACCATGGAGTTGAGGACATTATGCTCAGTGAAATAAACCAGGCAGAGAAAGACAAATGCCAAATGATTTCCCTTATTTGTGGAGTATAACAATGAAGCAAAACTGAAGGAATAAAATAGCAGCAGACTCAGAGACTCCAAGAATGAACTAGTGGTTACCAAAGGGGAGGGGTGTGGGAGGTTGGGTGGGGAGGGAGGGAGAAGGGGACTGAGGGGTATTATGTTTAGTACACATGGTGTGGGGGTTCACAGGGAGAACAGTGTAGCACAGAGAAGGGGCATAGTGGATCTCTGGCATCTTACTCCACTGATGGACAGTGACTGCATTGGGGTATGGGTGGGGACTTGATAATATGGGTAAATGTAATAACCACTTTGTTTTTTCATGTGAAACCTTCATAAGAGTGTATATCAATCATACCTTAATTTAAAAAAATAGGGAAAGAAAAGAAAACAAAAAAATAAGAGAATGTGGACAGCTGAAGTAAGACCTATGTAGGCTGGAGAAAGTCTTCACTATTTTATATTTTTTGTCTTTGAAGATTTCTGAATCAGAATGATCACCCATCAGAGAGTGCTAATCATCTCCTACCCCTGTCTCACTCCAAATCTTAAATGTTAGGTACCCAAAGAAATACAAAAGAATGGTCTATTCCTAAAAATTATGCTGTCATCGTAAAATGTCTCTGTACTTTAAAAGATTCACATGCAAATAGCATTTCACTTTCAGTTTATTTATTTGTGGAGAGAAAGAGAGCCCAGTTAGATGGTGTTAGTTTTCTTATTGGAAAAGACAAATTTATTTTTATTTCACCTGTAACATAAGCCCAATTACAACACACAAACACATGCTTTCTTTGCATTCAACTCTGCTAATATTTTCTGGTATCTTAATGACAGTCCAACTTCTAACTACAGTCTGATTCTAGAAGGTGGCAATAAATGAACCATTCTTATCAATGGGAGTTTTGAATGTGACTTGAGGGTTGGGGTTACACAGCAGAGTGACTAAATATGGTAAAAATAAGCAAATGTTGCACAGATGCCCACAGCTGACTTCTTAGTTTCCAATGTATTAAATGGTCTTTCTGCAAGCTATAGATCGTTATTCATGTAGATTCTCTATCAAGGGTGCTTCAGTAGAGGCTGCCTATTCTGAGTTAATGAGAAAAGTCCTAATTAAGCTAGCCATATGTTCAACTGCATTTATAAATGGAAAGATAGCCCTTTTTTGCTGCTAATACTACCATTGCTGTCATCTCCTGTTGCCATGAGTGTCACTGAAGCAGTTACTGTTCCAACAGCCTCCTCTCTACTCTAGCATGTTCATTCCAGGTCTGCACTCTGTTTCATGAGAAATTCTTGGCATGCACAGCTGAATGCCTGCAATGCTTGCTTATGAAAGTATTTCTGGAGATCTATGTCTGTACTGAATGCTATGTCTTCAATTTTGCCCTGGGGATACACATCTAGCAAGGCTGCCAAAACATATTCTTCTTTTTCAAGCATTTAATCTATTCTGGAGCACATGGGGAGTACAAGAATCAAGATTCCATTACATAGCCCTTGTCCCTTTTGTCATGATACTTAGGTTTCATTTGGGGCCTTTTCTTCTCTGCTGGTGCAAAACATTTGTTTGAACCTGTATCTTTACTGGAACTTCGGTAAATACTATGTTGAGCCTAAAACCACTTAGAGGAACATATTTTCCTTTTTCAACTTCCCATGCCTAAACATTTGAAAATCATGAAATAAAAACTTTTAAGTCCTTGTTGGTATCAGATCAATATTTAATAGTATTATATTATTAGTTGTATTCTACATTGTTTATTCATTTGATAAGCATGTACAGTATACCTATTATGGCCTCTGTATTTTCTGGGGAATAAAAAGAATAATTAGCATCTATTTTCAGAGATCTCATAGCTGTAGTCATCAGTGATTTTTGTGCATATATATGTAGGTTCTGTGACACTAAACATATATAAATATATTAAACATACATTATTAACAGATTTAGATAACAGATGTCTCTCTAAATAAAGCAAGGGGAAAACATGCATATACAAATATAGCAACATGTCATAAGTATAATCACAGTAATAAGATTTTTTTATTTTTTGTATCCTTATCAAACTCATTAATCTTTCTCAAATTAATTTTTTATATGCAATGACCTTACAAGTAAAATGGTCAATTATTCTACCAGCAAAATGTGTTTATTTGGGAATAGTAGAAGAATTGAAATTTGGGATATGCAAGTATGGCAAACAACAGGCAAGTCCAGATATCAAAGGAGACGAATATTACTTTATGGAGAAAAGGGGGAAGTTAAGATGGGCTGCTTTGAAGGAAAGTCCATTGGAGGAAAGTGAGAGGTCAGAGTGGTGATGGCTTTTCATTGGCTGATTAGTATTTCCTTATTGGCTGAGATTTTTCCTGGCAAAAAGAAATTATTCCCTTTTCCTGCTGAAGTAGTAAAAGTAGGTTTCTTCCTGTTGGGAATGTGAGGAACTCTCTTATAGAGGTCTGCAGTTGATGACAAGTCATAGGGTATAAGAGCTCCCCTTTCTGGCCTCCTAACTCCATTTTAAAAGTGGGTTCATTTATTCAATTTCATAAGTGATACAGAATGGAGAAATTTCCACTTTTTGCTTTATGATATTGTTATCTAGTTGAGTGATAACCATCAATTACCTAGCCTTTCCCAGTAATCACTGGAATAAAGTCAATGAATAATTATAGATTTTATCTTTTTTGTCTTAGATATTTCAATTGAACTATTCACTGTATATGATGATTTTATCTTCTTTCAAAATGTATTCTGTTTCTTTTTTAAAAGTATTTGAATTAATTTCCACAACAATGTATAGTGTATGCAACTGCAAGATAGCTTTTTGATTATAATATATGTATGTGACATTAAGCTTTTGTTGCAGAGGCATCCACTTCAAAAACATCCACCTTGAATAAACACATTTCCAGCTATACAACTAGATATGGATCCAGGCCATCCTACCCATGAAGTTCCCTTTTCTAGAGAGCTCTGGTTTACTTAGATGCCTCTTGTTTGACTGTTTGCTTTTTCCTTTCTGCATGTCATTCTCATTCTTACGTTTTCAAATTCACCAATAAAGAGTGAAGCTGAAAAAACCCTAGGTACCCCACCATCAACCCCAATGGAAGCAGAACCCTAGGTTCACTTGACACTCTCTTTGTCTGTCTCTCTAACTGAGACCTCACATCTGGGCCTGGCATGCCTTCCAGGACTTGGGAGCCTTCCAAACTTTATCTTTCAAAGTTCTTTGATGATTGCTTCTGAGATGTATGTTATCATAAGGACTACATGGGCTGGTCACGCCACATTAGCTCAAGTTAGGGAAATGTTTGTGGAGGCTTGCCATAGGTAGTAAGGTTCAGGTGAGCCCTTGCTACTTGTAAATAGGCTGAGATCAACAAAGAACACAGTATTATGTAACATTTGTTGAAAAAAAAAAGAAAGAAACAACAAGCCCAAAGGGAATCATTTATCCCCAAAGTAAGACTTAATTAGGTTCAACCTACTCCAGGAATTTGACATTTTAATTCAATCAGGAATTCTCTGGTCAGCACCATGGAGGTGATCTGTCACATGAGCCCTCTCCATCTTCCCCAAAGAAAATGAGGTCATCTGCATGATAAGACCCCTTGTTCCTCTCCCTAAAGGAGGGAGACCTTGGCTGAAACAATCCTTTCTTTTCTTGTGCAAATAATTTCTTGCCCACCCTCCTTCCTATAAAAACTTCCATTATATGTAATTCCTTGGAACACTTCTCTCCTTACTGAATGGGATGCTGCCCTATTCATGAATCACCTGATAAAGCCTCTTAGATCTTCAATTTTACTGACTAGACTTTTGTTTTTTGACACATTCATATTAAGCATATTGTCTTGATAATGGGTTTCAGCCCGGGCAAGTTCACTATGGATTCAGTGTGACCAAAGAAATTGACCGCAAAATGCTCTTTGGGGTGAAAGGGTCTTACAAAACTGCTGTCCAGCCCATCTCTCTCCGGCTCAAGCAGCAAACCCCGGCCCTCTCTCTCACCTCTCCTGTACAGATAAGCCCTCTGTTTTCCAGCTAATTACCCATTGATATGGAGATGAAAGATGCAAATGCACTAAGGCCTACTTCTTCACACCTCTGAATGCCTGTTGATACACAGATGTACCAAAGCCAGGCGAGATATTCTGGAAATATTACAATTTTACCCACACTCCACCCTTCCCGGATTCTTGCCTTACAATCTACATGCTTTCAATCTTCTGCAATGGTCCCTGTGTGAGAAAGCTGGAGCACTGTAACCAGATTCTACAATAGCAACAGAGGATAACAACAACTTAAAGATAATCAAAATTAAGATACAGCAAGATTTTGATACAAAAATTATAAAAATCCTCAAGCCAGAGAAGGTTCCAGTCCACAAAGACCTTAGGGTCAATAAGACACATGCTTTAATGTCACCAACATAGGTAAATCTTGTCCATCAGGCAGGATACATGCAAAAGAGTAGTCCTGTTATAGGACTGTAGCAGGAAGACTGTTCCAGGTCTAGTGTAACATACTTTTACTTCTTTCCCCATGGGGGTTACTGAACGGTATATATATAGTGCTACTGGAGGTGCATGCACTGGCCACAATGATAAAACAAAACTCTCCAATAGGATGCTCTTACCTTCTGGCCATTCAGGATATATTACTGTAACCTTTGGTGGCCACTCTGCTGTTATTCCAGGAATACACAGGAAACCAGCTTCCAGGCCTTGTCCCCAAGGTGCCAGGAGAGCCAGCCATCGTTGGTCCATGTGTCGAAAGGTCCAAGGCCACGTCCACTCAATGGAGTCTCTGGGGTTCAGTGCAGTTGGTGCTGGCAGCAAGATGTTACCTGGTGGCCAAACCTTGGCTTCAGTGATTCTTCCTTGGTTTGTACTTGCAGATGTATAGGGAAGGCAGCCATATTTGTCTTCTGCCTCTCCTAAGTCTGCTACTGTACATTTCACCTCGCTTATGGGCTGCCCTAAGTGAGGGGAAAGAATGGCCACTAGAGACCCAAAGAGGGATGTAGGAGCCATTTGAAGTACAATTATTTCTCATCCCAGTAGTGAAAACCTCTTCATCTGGGCCATAATTGTCTGAACTATAGATGGCATTTCTTATGCCCAGCTCTCATAGCACTTGTTGGAGCTCAGCATACATCTGCCATCTAACAGGAGAGGATGGCAGACCACCCGGACTGGGACACACAGCACTAAGTGCAGCCATAAGACAATTGAGGAGGGGGTGACTCCCTGGGGTCTGATGTGCATTTTGTAATCGCTGCCTCAAGGCCGGCTGCACTGTCAGGGAAGACAGCTTTCCCATCTCTGATCGCGACAGAACAATTCCATCCACGCCTAAGTCCCACAGACACAGGAGCCAAGCTGATATTGACTCTGAGGACTTCTGCCTAAACTGGGAGTCCAAATCCACCAGCTCAGCCTGAGTATAGGGGTGGAGCTTAGAGTGCTCCATGACCTGGGGAGGGGGCTGCTCCTCTCCTTGGGGAACTTTCAGCTGCTGAGTATTTTCTTTGCAACCGCTGAGCATGCTTTCAATACAGGAGGCGCCAGTGCCTCGAGCACCACCCCTTCATCCTGCTTCAGTCCCCCATTTCTAGGGCTGATGGTCCCTTTCTCTCCCCTCCCCCAAGTGCCTCCTCTGCTACAATCCTTACCTTTTCTATTGTGCCTAGCAGCAATGCTACCTGTCTTCAGAAGCTCTCTTACCTCTAGCTCAATGCTGCGCAGCTGATGTTCTCATGCCACCTCCACCTGTGCTTCCCTCAGGAGTTCAACTTTTTCCTTGATGGCCTCTTCCTCCTTCAGAACACCTGGCAGCGCTGCCCTCTTGTCTCCAATGGCACCTTGCTGCCGGCGCTCTCGTGCTGCCTCATCCCGCATCCAGGCCATCTCCCTCCTCAGGGACTCCACAGAGGTTTGCAGTTCACATTCTCGTGCCACCTCCTCCCACATCAATACCATCTCTGAAAGGAAAGGAGCAACACACAGCAGCAATTCACCGGAGAATTCCGCTTTATTAGGGAAAGGTGCTGGGTTATATAGGAAGGGGCATGAATTGATTGAGGTGTCACTTCTATGGGGCTGGTGGCTGTTGTCTAGGTGCTGTGATTGGAAGGGGAGCGAGAGGTGATTGGGCTTCAGGTGGCGCCGGCGGGAACTGAGGACCCTGAAGAGAAGCTGGAAGTTAGCCATCTTACTGGTGGGGGCCCTTCATTCCCCCCGTTCTCCTCTATGGGGTTGTGGACATTGCTTTGTCTCTGGCTGCTTCCTGCTGAACAGGGGCGGAGAAGGGAGTGAGGGCTTGAGAATTGGGAGGAAAGGGTTGATAGGACTCCCCACAGTAAGGATGAGTAGATGTGGACTTCTTCAGGTTTGGAAATCAATGAAGGTTCCCTGTAACCATAGGTCGAGGACCTGTTGATTCCAATGGTGCCAAGAGGATATGGTTGTCAGGAGCCAGGCATCTGCAGCTATTGTTTCCAGGAACAGTTTCCAGTGGAGAGAGGGGTCTATCTCAGCGTGTGGTGAGGAGGTCACGTGAGGGTGAGGGATCTTCTGTGGCCAGAAGCTGGTAGTTCCTGAGTAAAAGCTGGTTGAAAGATTGATTAGAGATTTTTCTGACTTGGGACTTGATGAACTTTATTATACAGGGTAAGAAGAGACAGACGAGAAGAATGACTATTATGGGGCCTGCAATGGGCCAGAGCCAGGTGAGGAGGAGGTTTGTTAGTATTGAAGAGAATGGGTTGGAATTGGAAGCAGAGTGGAGACTGGAGGCAAGGTCAGTGAGTTTGGTAATGTCAGTTTCTACAATACCGGATTCGTTGATGTAGTAGCAGCACTCTTCCCAGAGGAAGACGCAGGTGCCGCCCTTCTCGGCTGTAAGCAGATCTAGGGCCCGCCAGTTTTGAAGGGTGACTTTAGCTAGCGAAGTGACCTGTCTTCGGAGAGAGGCTAGGGAATCGGCAGTGGATGTCAGGGCTCCTTCAAGTTTGGCATTGAGATCTCCTACTGCCTATAGAGAGTGACCCAAGGCTTCTCTCGAAAACCCTGCCCCAATGGCTGAGGTGATCAAAGAGCTACTGACCATGATGGGAAGGAAAGCAGCTCTTTTTGTGCACGAGGGCAAGGGAGGTTGGAGCTCAAGAAATTCTGCCATGCTGTAAAGTGTTAACTGTGGGATTAGGGTGACGAGAATGCAGGGTGTATCGGAGTTGAGAGGCAGTGAGTTGAAAAGACTGCCATTACACTAAAAGAAGTGTCCTGGTTGCGTAAAAGTCTTAGAGCCGGAGGTAGGGGTGTAGATAGAGAGGCAGTGAAGTGCGCTGGAGGGGGGTAGAGTTGGGCTTACACAGTGGTGGATGGTGAGATTATCTGCGTATTCTGGTTCCCATAGGGGTATGTCTGCCAGGGGGCAGAGGGGTTGTCTTTCTGCATGGAAGGAGTAGTTGGAAATATTAAGGGGCACGGCAGGCAGCAGTGGGCGCTGTAGTGATGCGCACAAGAAACAATTGGCTGTGTTAAGGGTGTGGTTGAGAAAGATGGTGGTGTCCTGAATGAGCTGTAATGAAGAGTAGGAGAAATGGGAAGAGAGGTGGGGATAAGAAGATGAAGAGGCGCTATCAAGAGTTTGGATAATGACTTTTTCGGAATGTCTGCTATCTGATGCAACTTGAAAGATCTGGGAATGAGAGGGAACATACTTTTGAGAGATATGAAGGGTACCGTGGGGGGTCGAGGACCCCGGTAGTAAACTGAGGCTGTGACTCTGGTGGCCCATCGAGAGTCCCAGGGATCTGGGATTGATAAGGAGAATGAGCCATTGGGATATTTCATGAAATGGTTGGAGGAGTAATACTGTGGGTACTGGAAGTTACTCATGTAGTGAATGGCACAAGACCAGTAGGGACATCTCCTGTAGGTGTCTGGCCATCGCCTGCAATAGGCTTGTTTTTGGTCATAGAGGAAGCATAGGTAGGGAGAATAAGGGTAGCTGCTAGTGAACACTTCGGTGGAGGGAGGAAAGTGGAGGTATAAAGGCTCAGAGCAGCTTTTCAGAGGGCAGTCTGGTGTGGCAATGAGGGCAGTAACTTTTGTTTGATGCTGTGTGTAAGTCTGTCTGACTTTGAATCGCCATACAAAGGAGGCTGGGGTGGTGGGGAAGACAAAAGGAATGAGGAAATAAAGCGAGAGAGCAGTAAAGGAGGAAAAAGTCATGATTTGGGTATGGATGGCAAAGGGGGTGAATGGGATTTTGGAGGAAAGAGGACAGTAAGGTGAGGAGTCTGGAGGGAGGGAGAGTCTGTAAACTTTTGTAGGTTAAGAGATCTTTTAGGTGATGTGGGGACAGAATGGTAAGGGGCGCCCTGAATGTCAGTTTATGAGCTGCCTTCTGCAAGAGCTGCCTAGCGGCTAATGCTCGTAGACAGAGGGCCCATCTCCGAACTGTGGGGTCTAATTGCTTGGAGAGATAAGCTACTGGGGCAAAGGATGGGCCATAATATTGGCCTAGGACTCCTAGAGCTTGACTGGACCTCTCATGAATGTATAATGAGAAGGGCTTCGGCAATTAGGAAGATGGAGAGCTGGGGCTTCCACAAGGGCTTGACATGGCTTAATGAAGGAGTGTCGGGGTGAGGAGGATAATGGTTTTTTAGAGGGGCTCTTGCTGAGGTCGTATAGGGGTCTTGCCAACGGGGAGAAGTTAGGGATCTACGCTCTAAAATATCTAGCCAGGCCTAGAAAGGAAAGGATTTCTGTCTTGGTTTTGGGAATGGGCAGGTCAGAGAGGAGCCATTTTCTGTCTAAGGTAATGGACTTTCTTTGTTGAGATAGAAGGAATCTGAGGTAAGTGACAGGGGGGGAAGAGATTTGAGCTTTGACGGGGGATACTCTGTAACTTCTGGAAGCTAGAAGGTTAAGAAGGGAGGCAGTGTCAAGTTGAGACTGTTATCATGAGGAACTGCAGAGTAGAAGATTGTCCATGTATTGTAATAAGGTGGACTTGGAGTGATCATGATGAAACTGTTTGAGGTCCTGAGCTAGAACCTGTCTAAAAATATGGGGACTATCTTGGAAGCTTTGTGGCAAAACTGCCCAAGTGAGTTGTTCAGAATATCTTGTGTATGGGTCCGTTCAGGTGCAGGGGTCTAGAGGGATAGAAAAATGGGTCCTTGAGATCTAGGACTGAGAAGTGGGATGCTGAGGCAGGGATCTGCGATAAAAGGCTGTATGGATTTGGAACTAAGGGATGGATAGGGACAGCGGCTATGTTGATGAGGTGCAGGTCTTGGACAAGGCGGAAAGATCCGTTGGTTTTTTTAACAGCTAATATGGGGTTATTAAATGGGGAGTGAGTGGGTCTAAGGTAATTTTTGTTTAAGAGATCTTGAATGATGGGTTGGAGGCCTATGAGGACTGAAGTGGTTACGGGGTATTGGGCCTGACAGATATACTGAGAGGGATCACGTAATTTGATAGAGGCAGGGGGACATAGGGCTACGGAGTGGCTTGTAATTTCCCAAACTATGGGATTTACAGGGTGTATGAGGGCGGAACCAGAGCTTTCACTGGGTAGAGGGGGGTCATTGGCTATGAGGGCCATCAGAAAGGGAGTACTGGGGGCTGTGGGAGTGGATATAGTTATGGAAACGTGGAGGAGAGAAAGGATGTCCCATCCTAGTAAAGGGATGGGACACTGGGGCATAACCAGGAAGGAGTGGGAGAAAGGTATGGGATTGTCTAGGATTGTGCATAAAAGGGGGGGGGTTTAATGGGAAAATCTGTTTACCTCCTACCCCGACTATAGGAGTAATGGCTGGCGTGGTAGGGCCCCAGTATTCTTGCAAGACTAAGAAGGTGGCTCCTGTATCTAGAAGGAAGGAGATAGGGCGACTGTCTACTGTTAAAGTAACCCTGGGCTCCTGTTCGGTGATGGAAATGGTCGGGCGAGAAGCCCCCAGGCCCCGTCAGTCTTCTTCTGCCAGCCCTACTACGGCGGGCTTAGGATTGGGGTTGTTCGTCCAGCCTCCCCTTCGGGTGGTTGGGCAATCAGACCCCCAGTGGCCCTTTTTGTGGCATCTGGGGCATGGGGTGGTAGGAGATCTGGGGGAGGGGCACACCCTTGACCAATGTCCCTCTTTTTCACACTTGAAACAAGCTCCTGGGGGGGGCTTGTTTGTAGAGGGGAGCCCAGGTTGTGGTTTTATCAGCTGGGCCAACATCTGGAAATTGGCCTGATCAGCTTTTTGTTTACGGCGTTCTTTCTCCTCCTCCTGGTTATGGAAGACTTTAAAGGCCACTGTTAGGATCTCAGTCTGTGGGGTAGCGGGGCCCTGTTCCAACTTTTTGAGTTTAGCTTTAATGTCAGGGTTGCTTTGAACTAGGAAGTATGTCATAAGGTCATGTCTTCTTTTAGGTGTTTCTGGGTCCAGGCTGGTATAGTGTAATAGGGCTTGAGTGAGTCTGTCTAAGAACTCGGAGGGGGTTTTGTCTCTCTTTTGAATTATGTCTTGGAGCTTTTGAAAATTGACTACTTTACGAGCTGCCTTTTTCAGACCTGCTATTAAGCAGGAGGCAAAAATATCTCGAGAGCGGAGACTCATGGCGGTGTTATAATCTCAGTGTGGGTCTTGTTCATGGACAGCAGTGGGGCCGGGGGGATAAGTGGGGTCAGTCCTGTGGGTTTCAGTAGCGTGCGTTTGGGCGAAGTCCCAAACTCGTCTATGCTCTTCAGGGAGGAGAGTATTGGCCAGGAGCATGAAAATGTCATGATGTGTGAGGCTGTAAGACTGGATGGTCTATTGAAACTCCCTGATGTATGTCATGGGATTAGTGGAAAAGGAACTTAGGCGTTTCTCTGGTTGAGCTAAATCTCTTAAGGAGAAAGGGATGTGAACGCGCACTGTCCTTTTGGATTCTGCTACCTCCCGGAAGGGGCAATAATTTTGGGAGGCTCTCGGGACCAGATCTGAGGGGGACTGAAGGGTTCTGGCTCAGTCTGTGGGAGAGTGACGTGGTCTAGCCGTGCTAAGTCGAGCAGGTCCTGAAGTGCAAAAGGGGGGCAAAGAAAATAAAGAAAGATAGAATCGGACCCACGTGTCGCCAGCTAGCAGCCCAACTGCTTACCTCTGCCGCTCTAGTTGGGCTTGAACTCATGACTCTGAGATTAAGAGTCCCATGCTCTACTAATTGAGCTACAGCAGGGCTCCGGTTCATTGCTTATGGAATACATAAACAGAATGTTCTTTGTTCTCCATTCCTGCTACATCGGCAAGTGGGGGAAGGGCATACTTAGACGCAGGGGCGGTGTTTCTACACATCTTCAAGGTCTCCATATTTTCAGAGTGAGGAGTCTTGGCAAGACATGTTTTTGTGGGCAGATAACTTCTAAGGACTCCACCGGTTGTTCTGTAGCTTGTGCTTTCCCATACTGCGTTCAGACATGGGGGAAGGTGCTTTCCCATTCTCCCTACAAACATGTGAGAAGACAAAGGTGGTCCCTAACAGGGGAGAAATAGGTGATGAGGGCAAAGATGGAGGAGGCCCCTGGGACCTAGTTAAAGGGGGGCCTGTAAGGCTCAGGCTTAATCTGTGGGGGACGAAGGCAGAGGAGGTGAGATGGGGGAGGAGATGGTGGGGAAGGAAGGGAGAAGGGCAGTTGTAGAAGAAGGGGAAGGGAGTGAATGGGAGGCTTCTGCGGGGGCGGTGGCTTGCAGGCTAGGAGAACTTGGGAGGGGAGGGTGGGGGGGAGGAGGAGGAGGAAAGCTTCTATATAGGGAATCTCCTTCCATTTGTTCAGGCGCTGGCAGTAGTTAAAGAAATTGCAAGTGATGATAGGATCAAGAGTTCCCCCTGCAGGCCATTGGTTGTTATTGTCTAGGGGGTATGTCGGCCAATCTTGGGAGCAATATTTATGGAGAAGTTTTGGTTTTATATCAGGCATCAGGGAGAGGGTAGCCAGATGCTTAAGCAGGCATTCAAGAGGTGAACTTTCAGGGAGGGATGAGGAGGCTCCTATGGCTGAAGGAGAGAGAAGGAGACAAACAGGGGAAGATGAACAGAGATCCTCGGACTGGAAGCAGACCGCAAGGAGACAAAGGGCTTCCCCAATGATCCTTGGTGGTCTGCGGAAACTCGTATACGAGTCGGAATTTCTTAGGAAGTGTGGGTCATCACCCAGACTTCCCTAAGAAGGCAGAGTGCTGGAGTCACGAGGTACCTAGCGCTAGGCGTTTTTGGCAGAAAGAATAGATTTCGGAGTATGGAACAGAAGGAGGAGGGGGCGGGGAAAGGGAGCGTTCTCATCCGCAAAGGAGTGACCTCGTTTATGGCTATTGAAGGGGTGGGCGCCTGAGAGTCTGCTGCAGCTGTGAAGGCCTGAGGCGGGGATTTATGGCTGTCAGAGGAGGGGCCTGAGGGTCCGCTGCAGCCGTGAAGGCCTGAGGCAGGGAGAGTTCCCTCCTCATCCCCAAGCATCAGGGCCTTGCCGGACGATCACGGTCAATGGCACTGTGATAGCTCGGGGAAGAGTGGCCCACCCAGGGGAAATTTTGCTTAAAAAGTTTCAGCACTGATGGAAGGGATGGTGAATGCATTTATCACTGTCGGAGAAGGGGCCTGAGGGTCCGCCGCAGTCGTGAAGGCCTGAGGCAGGGAGAGTTCCCTCCTCATCCCCAAGCATCAGGGCCTTGCCGGACGATCACGGTCAATGACACTGTGATAGCTCGGGGAAGAGTGGCCCATTCTGGAGTAAAACTTACCTAAAGGCCAGAGAGGAGTGGTGAGTGTGATGAGCCAGTGCCGGAAAAAGAGGACGAGGGCAAGCTGCTGCTGGTGTCAGGGGGAAGACAGGGGCCAATTGGGGTGTCCCATCTCCCGGGTTTCAGCACCAATGAAAGGAAAGGAGCGACACACAGCAGCAATTCACTGGAGAGTTCCGCTTTATTAGGGAAAGGTGCTGGGTTATATAGGAAGGGGCATGAATTGATTGAGGTGTCACTTCTACGGGGCTGGTGGCTGTTGGCTAGGTGCTGGGATTGGGAGGGGAGCGAGAGGTGATTGGGCTTCAGGTGGCGCTGGCAGGAATCGAGGACCCTGAAGAGAAGCTGGAAGTTTGCCATCTTACTGGTGGGGGCTCTTCAATTTCCATCCTCAGGGCATCCACCGAATTCTGCAGCTCGCTCGTGTTCTCTGCCTCCTCTTGCAACAATGCCACTTCCCTCCTCAGGGAATCTACTGAAGTTTGCAGCTCTGCGTTCTCGCATCGCCATTTCTTGGGTCTCCTCTGTAGACCTTCTTAAGAATGTGAGAAGCAGCCAACCCACAGTCCCTGCTGCCTCACGGGCACTCTGCTTCTGAAAGGCTCTGCTTAGTAAACTAAGAGCCACCCCTACTGCCTCAGGTGTCACCTCCACTTGCTTCCAGTCCTGGGGTGGGGCCCAGTCCTCTAGGAGACAAGCCATCTCAGACCACATACCCATTGGGGGACAATCCACTCTTTCCCCATTCACAGGGGCAGCCCGCTGAAGTACCCCTCCCATAAGGACAGTCTGACTTTTCCCTTGGTCAACAGTGAACCCTGCCGACTTTCACCAATTGTCTTGATAATGGGTTTCAGCCCGGCAAGTTCGCTATGGATTCAGTGTGACCAAAGAAATTGACTGCAAAATGCTCTTTGGGGTGAAAGTGTCTTACAGAACTGCCATCCAGCAGCAACACCCCCCCTCACCTTCCAGTACACAGAAGCCCTCTGTTGCCCAGGTAATTACCCATTGATATGGAGATGAAGATGCAAATGCACTAAAGCCTACTTCTTTACACCTCTGAATGCCTGTTGATATTCAGATGTACCAAAGCCAGGTGCGATATTCTGGGAATATTACAATTTTACCCACACATGTTTATCTTGTACAAGACTTTATTGAAAATTCTACCTTTTTCTTGATAGAATTGATGTTAGTGTTTGAATTCAGATAGACATTCTTTGGTGCACTTAAATTCCTATACATAGTTGCAATCAATGTTTTCATTTTTATCAGTAATGGATGTTGAGGTTTAATAAATGCTTATCAAGCTGACAATGTGATGTTTCCTTTTATGACCTGTTGATATGATAAAATTGTATAGTCTGAGTTCTTAAGCTATATTAACTGGTATTTTCACTCAGTAAATCATACACAATTCAGTGTGTATTTTTTTAATATATTGCTTAAAATTGAAATACCGTACAATCCCAACAAAGATGTTAGTTGATCTTATAATTCCACAGAGAGTTCTGAGCCAGAATAACCCTTCATCATTGTCCCTTCTTAGTGCAAGAGTTTCAGGCCTATATGCCTTGAAATGACCTGCCAATGTGGAATATTCCGGGCAGGGCCATGCCATTGGGGAAAGTGTCTTCCTCTGCCTGAGGCATTCCTGAAAGTATTTCACCACCAACACTCCCAGCAGCTGTGGAAGAGCTCTACAGAGCCACATCCACAGCCTCCACTACTTCTTACATTTTTCAGTTGTTCCTTTAACAGATATTGTTAGGGTCTAGGACTCCGGGGTTTCCCAGAGAACAAGACACACGGACACAGAGATGAAAATCCAAGCAAAGTCTTTATTCAGCCAGCAAGCTGGGGTCGACAGCACCTCCCCTGACACGCAGGCCGAGTCCGAGCTGCCGACCCCGAAGCAACTTTGGGTATTGATTATATAGGATCTTCACAGCAGTTACATCAAAGCCCGCACAGTTCTACAACTAATAGGTTTAAAACACACTCTATATTGTAACCAATGGGAAACATTGTAACCTTTTTAGGGAACGCGCCAGTTGCCTGCCCGCTTCAATTGCTATCTCTTGCTTACCCAAGCATGTCTATGTGACTTATCACAGGTTACATCCCCAGGTGTTCCCAGGCTGTTGCCCACTTCTAGTTATCTAACTTAGGGTAGGCGCATTTCTCAGAAGCCTTGGGTAATTTACGCAGGAAAAGACTGGGTGGCTCTAGCTCTAGGCAGTCAGGTTAAGTGTCATTAGTTCTTTCTCCTGACTTGATGCTCTCTGCACTCCGTTACAATATTTACTGATAAAACATCACTTACTAGATACTCTTTTTAGTACTGAGGATATAATTGGAAACTGTGGGTAAAATTGAAACATTTTCAGAATTTATCACCTGGCTTTGGTGCATCTGCATATCAACAGGCGCTCAGAGGTGTAAACAAGTAGGCTTTAGCACATTTGCATCTTTCCTCAGAGGTGGAGAAGTTTATCTCCACATCAATGGGTGATTACTGGCAAACAGAGGGTTATCTGTACCTGAGAGGTGAGGGGGAGGTCCGGTGTGATAGCTGCTTGTGCAGAGAAGAAAGACAGCCTGGGACTGCAGTTTGTGAGCTATAAACAGGTTTTAAACTTTATTTCTCCCTGAAGGGTCCCCACCAGTAAGATGGCAAACTTCCGGCTTCTCTTCAGGGTCCTCAGTTCCCGCCGGCGCCACCTGAAGCCCAATCACCTCTCGCCCCCCTCCCAATCCCAGCACCTAGCCAACAGCCAACAGCCCCGTAGAAGTGACACCTCAATCAATTCATGCTCCTTCCTATATAACCCAGCACCTTTTCCTAATAAAGCGGAACTCTCCGGTGAATTGCTGCTATGTGTCGCTCCTTTCCTTTCATTGGTGCCGAAACCCGGGAGACGGGACACCCCAACTGGGCCCTGTCTTCCCCCGACACCAGCAGCAGCTTGCCCTCGTCCTCTTTTTCTGGCGCTGGCTCATCACACTCACCACTCCTCTCTGGCCTTTAGGTAAGTTTTCCCCCCGGATTGGGCCACTCTTCCCTGAGCTATCGCAGTGCCATTGACCGTGATCGTCCGGCAAGGCCCTGATGCTCGGGAATGAGGAGGGAACTCTCCCCGCCTCAGGCCTTCACGGCTGCGGCGGACCCTCAAGCCCCTCATCCAAAAGCCATAAATACCCGCCTCAAGCCTTTACGGCTGTGGCGGACACTCAGGCCCCTCCTCCGACAGTCATAAACGCATTCACCATCCCTTCAATCAGTGCTGAAACTTTTTAAGCAAAATTTCCCCGGGATGGGCCACTCTTCCCAAAGCTATCGCAGTGCCATTGACCGTGATCGTCCGGCAAGGCCCTGACACTCGGGTATGAGGAGGGAACTCTCCCTGCCTCAGGCCTTCACGGCTGTGGCGGACCCTCAGACCCCTCCTCCAAAAGCCATAAATCCCCGCCTCAAGCCTTTACGGCTGCGGCAGACGCTCAGGCCCCTCCTCCAACAGTCATAAATCCCCGCCTCAGGCCTTCACGGCTGTGGCCAACTCTCAGGCACCCCCCTCCAACAGCTATAAACGAGGTGACTCCTTTGTGGATGAGAACGCTCCCTTTTCCCCCCCTCCGCCTTCTGCTCCGTCCGCCGAAAACGCCTAGCGCTAGGTACCTCGTGACTCTGGCACTCTGCCTTCTTAGGGAAGTCTGGGTGACGACCCACACTTCCTAAGAAATTCCGACTCGTATACGAGTTTCCGCAGACCACCAAGGATCATCAGGGACGCCCTTTGTCTCCTTGTGGTCTGCTTCCAGTCCGAGGATCTCTGTTCATCTTCCCCTGTTTGTCTCCTTCTCTGTCCTTCAGCCATGGGAGCCTCCTCATCCCTCCCTGAAGGTTCACCTCTTGAATGCCTGCTTAAGCATCTGGCTACCCTCTCCCTGACGCCTGATATAAAACCAAAACTTCTCCGTAAATATTGCTCCCAAGATTAGCCGATATACCCCCTAGACAATAACAACCAATGGCCCGCAGGGGGATCTCTTGATCCTAACATCACTCGCGATCTTCTTAACTACTGCCAGAGCCTGAAAAAATGGAAGGAGATTCCCTATATCGAAGCTTTCCACCTCCTCCTCCCGCAGCCCCCTCCCAAGTTCTCCTAGCCTGCAAGCCGCCCCTGCAGAAGCCTCCCGTTCACTCCCTTCCCCTTCTTCTCCTACAACAGCCCTTCTCCCTTCCTTCCCCACCATCTCCTCCCCCATCTCACCTCCTCCGCCTTCGTCCCCCGCAGATTAAGCCTGAGCATTTCAGCCCCCCCTTTACCTAAGTCCCAGGGGCCTCCTCCGTCTTTGCCCTCATCACCTGTTTCTCCCCTACGTCTTTGCCCTCATCACCTGTTTCTCCCCTGTTAGGGACTGCCTTTGTCTTCTCACATGTTTGTAGGGAGAATGGGAAAGCACCTTCCCCCATGTCTGAACGCAGCATGGGAAAGCACAAGCTAGAGAACAACCGGTGCAGTCCTTAGAAGTTATCTGCCCACAAAAACATATCTTGTCCTCAAAGACGAGCCAAGACTCCTCACTCTGAAAATAGGGAGACCTTGAAGATGTGTAGAAACACCGCCCCTGCTTCTAAATATGCCCTTCCCCCACTTGCCAATGTGGGAAGAATAGAGAACAAAGACATTCCATAAGCAATTAACTGGATCCCTGCTGTAGCTCAATTAGTAGAGCATGGGACTCTTAACCTCATAGTCATGAGTTCAAGCCCAACTAAAGCAGCAGAGGCAAGCAGCTGGGCTGCAGGCTGGCAACACGTGGGTCCGATTCTATCTTTCTTTATTTTCTTTGCCCCCCTTCTGCACTTCAGGACCTGCTCGACTAAGCATGGCTAGACCGCGTCACTCCCCCACAGACTGAGCCAGAACCCTTCAGTCCCCCTCAGACTCAGTCCCGAGAGCCTCCCAAAATTATCGCCCCCCTCCAGGAGGTAGCAGGATCCAAAGGTATCGTGCGCGTTCACGTCCCTTTCTCCTTAAGAGATCTAGCCCAACTAGAGAAACGCCTAAGTTCCTTTTCCACTGATCCCATGACATACATCAGGGAGTTTCAATAGATCCTCCAGTCTTACAGCCTCACACATCATGACATTTTCATACTTCTGGCCAATACTCTCCTCCCTGAAGAGCATAGACGAGTTTGAGACTTCGCCCAAACGCACGCTACCGAAACCCACAGGACTGACCCCACCTTTCCCCCTGGCCCCACTGCTGTCCCCGAACAAGACCCACACTGAGATTATAACACCGCCATGAGTCTCCGCTCTCGAGATATTTTTGCCTCCTGCTTAATAGCAGGTCTGAAAAAGGCAGCTCGTAAAGTAGTCAATTTTCAAAAGCTCCAAGACATAATTCAAAAGAGAGACGAAACCCCTCCGAGTTCTTAGACAGACTCACTCAAGCCCTATTACACCATACCAGCCTGGACTCAGAAACACCTGAAAGAAGACATGTCCTTATGACATACTTCCTAGCTCAAAGCTACCCCCACATTAAAGCTAAACTCAAAAAGTTGGAACAGGGCCCCACTACCCCACAGACTGAGATCCTAACAGTGGCCTTTAAAGTCTTCCATAACCGGGAGGAGGAAAAAGAACGCCGTAAACAAAAGGCTGATCAGGCCAATTTTCAGATGTTAGCCCAGCTGATAAAACCACAACCTGGGCTCCCCTCTACAAACAAGCCCCCCCAGGAGCTTGTTTCAAGTGCGGAAAAGAGGGACATTAGTCAAGGGCGTGCCCCTCCCCCAGATCTCCTACCACCCCATGCCCCAGATGCCACAAAAAGGGCCACTAGGGGTCTGATTGCCCAACCACCCGAAGGGGAGGCTGGACGAACAACCCCCATCCTAAGCCTGCCGTAGTAGGGCTGGCAGAAGAAGACTGATGGGGCCCAGGGGCTTCTCGCCCGACCATTTCCATCACCAAATAGGAGCCCAGGGTTACTTTAACAGTAGACGGTCGCCCCATCTCCTTCCTCTTAGACACAGGAGCCACCTTCTCAGTCTTGCGAGAATACCGGGGCCCTACCACACCAGCCATTACTCCTATAGTCGGGGTAAGAGGTAAACAGATTTTCCCATTAAACACCCCCCCTTTATGCACAATCCAAGACAATCCCATACCTTTCTCCCACTCCTTCCTGGTTATTCCCCAGTGTCCCATCCCTTTACTAAGATGGGACATCCTTTCCCTCCTCCACGTTTCCATAACTATATCCACTCCCACAGCCCCCAGTACTCCCTTTCTCATGGCCCTCATAGCTGACGACCCCCCTCTACCCAATGAAAGCTCCGGTTCTGCCCTCATACACCCTGTAAATTCCAAAGTTTGGGACATTACAAGCCCCTCCGTGGCCCTATGTCCCCCTGCCTCTATCAAATTATGTGACCCCTCTCAGTATATCTGTCAGGCCCAATACCCCTTACCACTTCAGCCCTCATAGGCCTCCAATCCATCATTCAAGCAGACCCACTCACTCCCCATTTAATACCCCCATATTAGCTGTTAAAAAAACCAACGGATCTTTCCGCCTTGTCCAAGACCTTTGCCTCATCAACATAGCCGTTGTCCCTATCCATCCCTTAGTTCCAAATCCATACAGCCTTTTATCGCAGATCCCTGCCTCAGCATCCCACTTCTCAGTCCCAGATCTCAAAGACCCATTTTTCTATCCCTCTAGACCCCTGCTCCCATGATTTTTTCATCTTCACCTGGACGGACCTATACACAAGACATTCTAAACAACTCACTTGGACAGTTTTGCCACAAAGCTTCCGACATAGTCCACATATTTTTAGACAGGTCCTAGCTCAGGACCTCTAACAGTTTCATCATGATCACTCCAAGTCCACCTTATAATACATAGACAATCTTCTACTCTGCAGTCTCTCGTGAGAACAGTCTCAACTTGACACTGCCCTCCTACTTAACCTTCTAGCTTCCAGAAGTTACCGAGTATCCCCCGTCAAAGCTCAAATCTCTTCCCCTTCTGTCACTTACCTCAGATTCATTCTATCTCAACAAAGAAAGTCCATTACCTTAGACAGAAAATAGCTCCTCTCTGACCCTCCCATTCCCAAAACCAAGACAGAAATCCTTTCCTTTCTAAGCCTGGCTAGATATTTTAGAGCGTAGATCCCTAACTTCTCCCTGCTCCCTGTTGGCAAGACCCCTATATGACCTCAGCAAGAGCCCCCCTAAAAAACCATTATCCTTCTCACCCCGACACTCCTTCATTAAGCTCCGTCAAGCCCTTGTAGAAGACCCAGCTCTCCATCTTCCTGATTTGTCGAAGCCCCTCTCATTATACATTCATGAGAGGTCCAGTCAAGCTCTAAGAGTCCTAGGCCAATATTATGGCCCATCCTTTGCCCCAGTAGCTTATCTCTCCAAGCAATTAGACCCCACAGTTCGGAGATGGGCCCCCTGCCTACGAGCATTAGCTGCTAGACAGCTCTTGCAGAAAGAAGCTCGTAAACTGATATTCAGGGCGCCCCTTACCATTCTGTCCCCACATCACCTAAAAGATCTCTTAACCTACAAAAGTTTACAGACTCTCCCTCCCTCCAGACTCCTGACCTTACTGTCCTCTTTCCTCCAAAATCCCGTTCACCCCCTTTGCCATCCATACCTGAATCATGACTTTTTCCTCCTTTACTGCTCTCTTGCTTTTTTCCTCATTCCTATTGTCTTCCCCACCACCCCAGCCTCCTTTGTATGGCGATTCAAAGTCAGAGAGACTTTCACACAGCATCAAACAAAAGTTACTGCCCTCATTGCCACACCAGACTGCCCTCTGAAAAGCTGCTCTGAGCCTTTATACCTCCACTTTCCTCCCTCCACCGAAGTGTTCACTAGCAGCTACCCTTATTCTCCCTACCTATGCTTCCTCTATGACCAAAAATAAGCCTATTGTAGGCGATGGCCAGACATCTATAAGAGATGTCCCTACTGGTCTTGCGCCATTCACTACATGAGTAACTTCCAGTACCCACAGTATTACTCCTCCAACCATTTCATGAAATATCCCAATGGCTCATTCTCCTTATCAATCCCAGATCCCTGGGACTCTCGATGGGCCACCAGAGTCACAGCCTCAGTTTACTACCGGGGTCCTCGACCCCCCACGGTACCCTTCATATCTCTCAAAAGTATGTTCCCTCTCATTCCCAGATCTTTCAAGTTGCATCAGATAGCAGACATTCCGAAAAAGTCATTATCCAAACTCTTGATAGCGCCTCTTCATCTTCTTATCCCCACCTCTCTTCCCATTTCTCCTACTCTTCATTACAGCTCATTCAGGACACCACCATCTTTCTCAACCACACCCTTAACACAGCCAATTGTTTCTTGTGCGCATCACTACAGCGCCCACTGCTGCCTGCCGTGCCCCTTAATATTTCCAACTACTCCTTCCATGCAGAAAGACAACCCCTCTGCCCCCTGGCAGACATACCCCTATGGGAACCAGAATACGCAGATAATCTCACCATCCACCACTGTGTAAGCCCAACTCCACCCCCCTCCAGCGCACTTCACTGCCTCTCTATCTACACCCCTACCTCCGGCTCTAAGACTTTTACGCAACCGGGACACTTCTTTTAGTGTAATGGCAGTCTTTCCAACTCACTGCCTCTCAACTCCATTACACCCTGCATTCTCGTCACCCTATTCCCACAGTTAATACTTTACAGCATGGCAGAATTCCTTGAGCTCCAACCTCCCTTGCCCTCGTGCACAAAAAGAGCTGCTTTCCTTCCCATCATGGTCAGTAGCTCTTTGATCACCTCAGCCATTGGGGCAGGGTTTTCGGGAGAAGCCTTGGGTCACTCTCTATAGGCAGTTAGAGATCTCAACGCCAAACTTGAGGGAGCCCTGACATCCACTGCTGATTCTCTAGCCTCTCTCCAAAGACAGGTCACTTCGCTAGCCAAAGTCACCCTTCAAAACTGGCGGGCCCTAGATCTGCTTACAGCCGAGAAGGGCGGCACCTGCGTCTTCCTCTGGGAAGAGTGCTGCTATTACATCAACGAATCCGGCATTGTAGAAACTGACATTACCAAACTCACCAACCTTGCCTCCAGTCTCCACTCTGCTTCCAATTCCAACCCATTCTCGTCAATACTAACAAACCCCCTCCTCACCTAGCTCTGGCCCATTGCAGGCCCCATAATAATCATTCTTCTTGCCTGTCTTTTCTTACCCTGTATAATAAAGTTCATCAAATCCCAAGTCAGAAAAATCTCTAATCAAGCTTTCAACCAGTTTTTACTCAGGAACTACCAGCTTCTGGCCACAGAAGATCCCTCACCCTCACGTGACCTCCTCACCACATGCTGAGATGGACCCCTCTCTCCGCTGGAAACTGTTCCTGGAAACAATGGCCACAGACGCCTAGCTCCTGACACCCATATCCTCTTAGCACCATTAGAATCAACAGGTCCTCGACCTATAGTTACAAAGAACCTTCATTAATTTCCAACCTGAAGAAGTCCACATCTACTCATTCTTACTGTGGGGAATCCTATCAACCCTTTCCTCCCAATCCTCAAACCCTCACTCCCTTCTATGCCCCTGTTCAGCAAGAAGCAGTCAGAGAGAAAGCAACATCCACAAACCCATAGAGGAGAAAGGGGGGAATGAAGGGTCCCCACCAGTAAGATGGCAAACTTCCAGCTTCTCTTCGGGGTCCTCAGTTCCCGCCAGCGCCACCTGAAGCCCAATCACCTCTCACCCCCCTCCCAATCCCAGCACCTAGCCAACAGCCACCAGCCCCATAGAAGTGACACCTCAATCAATTCATGCCCCTTCCTATATAACCCAGCACCTTTCCCTAATAAAGTGGAACTCTCCGGTGAATTGCTGCTATGTGTCGCTCCTTTCCTTTCACTCCCTTTGACTGATTTTGTTTTTTTAGGGGTATTTTGCCCCAGAATTTCCTTTTCCTAGACTGACAGGAACAAAGCAGACCAAAATCCATGATTCTTGGGAGTTTATAATCTCTGAATAAGAGAAAACATTTATACAAGATTGTGGGTAAAATTGCAATATTTCCATAATTTCTTGCCTGGCCTTAGTCCATCTCTATATCAATAAGTAATTATAAGGGGGAGCAAGGGCATATCTGGACCGGAGAGGTTGGTTGGGGTCCCTTTTGGCAGCTGGGTTGTGAGAGACAGGCGAGCAGAGTGGACGACTGCTTGTAAGGAATAAACAACTGTCTCCCACTTTATTTCTTCCTTTGACTGATTTTGGTTTCAAAGGTATTTTGCCCTGGGATTTTTCCCCCTGGAGTTACAAAGATTTATTATATGCCAGATATAATTGTATTATACATATATTCACTTACTTATGTTAAAAAATATGAGTTAAGAACTAATATTACCTCTACTTTAGAGATTTATTAACCAAGTTCTAAGTATGATTATTAACTTGCCTAGTAACATATCCAATAATGTTAGTCAAGTCAAGGTTTGGACCAAAGAATTCTGGTTCCAGAGATCATGACCATAATCTTAGCATATATATACTTTATTGTTAGGCTTATTTTTATTTTTCTGATATTTATTTTTCCCATTTTTTCCTTGGTCTGAATTGCTAAAAAATATTAGTGTTTTTCTGATCTTTTACAAGTATGTTCCTAGATGTTATTGAAACTACAAATTATTTTTGTTTTGCCATTACTTTTACTAAATTGATATATGTACATAGCCATGAAAACATGCCTCTCAGATCTTTCGCTGCAGGGAGTATAATGACTGACCACAATGCTAAAACCAATGTTACATTTTCCTTGGGCTGCCCCAGCCTCTTACTGCATTAAGGGGTTATTAGTGCTGAGCCATTACTGTAAGGTAAGGGGACTCCAATCCTTGAAAACTTCCCGTCATCAGGCAAGTGAAAAAGATAGGAAATAAGGTCCAGGCAGTATGTATAGCGAAGTCCCTGGAAGTGAAAAAAATACAGTTGCTCTGCTGAATCCATTAACATTCCATACTTACTTGCTTAATGGTTCAAAGATACTGTTTTTCTATTTAAACATAAGGAATTTGAGTGAAGATTTAGCTAACACATTCAGTTATAGAGATTTTGTTTTGTTTGACATTGCAGCCTAAAAATGCCATGGAAGATTAGCTGTAGTCTAAAGCAATATTCCTTGGTTGATAATTTTTGTAATACTGCTTTGTGTGTAATCATGATTAGATAAGTCTTGTCAAAAAAAAATGAAGATGTAAACTTTATATTTGAACCAAAGTCATTATAATATTCTGTTAATAAATCTGTTGATTCTCTTTTTTTCCATGATTAACAATAGTTTAGCACCCCATACAGATAAATACAGCGCATATAAAAGAGAATAACAGGAGCCCACTTCAATGAAAATTGTAGTGAACTTTTTAAGACAGTTTACCACCTGAGTTAGCACAGTGTTTCTGGGCCTAGACATTATTCTTTTGGACAGGCAGTATTTTTAGTCTTTATTCCATAGACTTATCCTTAAAAAATTAAGTGAATACAATAATTACACAAGGTTTCTACAATTTGAGAAGCACCCTAGTTCCACTTTTCATTTCAAAACAGACTGATATTTGAACATGATAAAAAAGAATCACTGAGTGATGTAGACAGTGTCTCCTTCCTATGTACACCCAAGTGTGTTCTGAGAACGGCTATCCACTGATCTTTCTGATTATGAGATATTTGATTATTATGGCTATCTCTATCCTCACATTATATTAATTCCATTTCTTTTCACAGTGAGACATTAAACTAAATTCAGCCAGTTGATTCAAGGCACTCTGGATTTCTTTCTCTATCAAAATACTTTGTATTTTGGGAAATGTTACTATTTCTTCAACTGTGTTTTTTCCGCATCCTGTGATAATGCTGTATATAGATTGTGGTAGGAATTAGAAGGGCAATGTATATAACAGATTACAATTAGTAATACAATGAAGTATATATGAAGTGGTATAGTAAAAATATTTGTGTATTATTATTATTATACTGGTACAATGATTAATATCAAAGCAAAAATTAAAAAATATATATATTTGTAATCCAATATAGGGCCCTAATGCTAGGTAATAAACTCTGAAAATATGGAAACAGTTAATCACTTAATTTTTAGTGTTATTATCAGAGACTGTCAGAATACTTAGTGTAATTGTTTATCAGTAAAGTAAATGCCTGATTAAGTTTTTAGAATCAAGATTCAGGTTATATACAATTGTTCATGGAGTCATTGGATATAATACATGATAATCTGTAAGAATATTTATGCTATTTAGTACTATATTGTGTACTAGAAATATTTTTAAGTGTGTTATTGGAATATAATGTCATAATACAATCTCTACTAAAAATTCAGGTTATCTACATACAAGATAAAATGTATTCAGACATATTACCTTGGAAAATATTATATCATAAATTCATGTTTTAAAAATGGCTAAACTCCAAGTCATCAGCACTAAGACTCTAGGAGAATAATTTTAATAGGCTTGAAAAACAAGAAATTACAAGAATCATATAACTGAAAACCTGTTTTTTGAAAAACAGAAATGATAAAATGAATGTTATGAACTTTTATACAAGGAACAAATATCTTTGAAGTCTTTAAAAATGTAATATCTGAAAAACTTTATAACTAAATATATAAAATACAATGCACATAAAGATATATTTATATATAGTATACATTATATGTCTTTCTTACTAGAAGGAATGAACTATATAAAAGTACCTAGTTAAAAACCAGTATAAGCCTAAATTTTTTTCTTGGAAACAGGAGAACCTTTAAATGCCACTAGCTTAGAAATGCCTTTTTTGACCTAATAAGTCACAGTTTACAACATAACCATAATTTTTCCTGCCAATATATTGTTTGAATATAATTACTTCAAAATTCAAAGGTGTGCAGAAACTTTAACAAGCATAATCTAATCAAAGCTTTGAAATGCTTTACTAGAGCTGACCTTTAAACATGTATTCTAATCAATAATGAAATTTTATTTTGCACTCTGTTATAGTATTCCAAATGGCATTATAGAGTATTAAGAGAAAGTGCACTTGAGCAAATAAGCTTTCAAACACTATAATACAATTTTTTAGATTATATTGTTAATGCAAAGAGGAATATGAAATCAATATGTAAATTATATTTATGATAAAGTAGTAGATTTAAGTTGTTCGTTAGAATTGAGCTTTAATTTAAATAAATATTTTAAATGTATAGTGCTTTCTAAGTAAATACTGATTTTGTCTTCTAGTAGAAAAATCTGATTCAAAATGATCACTCTAAAATCATAATTGTACTTAGGACATTTAACTAAATGGAAGAAGCGTGACTGAAATTATGTGATGAAATGGAGAGAAAACTAAGTTTTTAAATTTGCTAGCCTCAATAATTTCACATTTGTATGTGTAGATAATTTTGAATATATGTTTCATTCCCTTGAGATAATCCCCTCATATATTCATATATATATATTTCAATTATATTGTTTACTTTTTGCCATTTGTTGCCAGAAATTAGATTACTTCCTAAAAAATGCTACTTTATCCTAATTCCCACAGAGGCTGCTCTCCATGAGTCACAACACAATTCCTGCCACATTTCCAGTCATTTCCTAAAATTGGGATACAGTTTTGTTGCTCTTCAGCAACAAGAAGGTGAGGGGACAAGCAGGACCAGCCTGTTATCCCCGGGGCTGAGCAAGAGGGTAAGTGTCGGTGGCTTGGACACCCTCCCCTGAGATCCTGGGAAAAACAAAACCACACCACACCAGGAGATGTGTCAGCCTCAAGGGCACAGCAAAACTCAGCTTTATTCCATCAGAGGCTTAGTTATATAGGGGAAGATAAGGAAGTAACAGAAACCAATGGGAATTGATTATCTCATCTGTCACTAGGGTCTTTAGGCAGGTTTCGGGTTAGGTGGGGAGGCGAAGTTAGGGCCAAGAGCTCATGCGCGGGAAGCTAGTTAGGCCATGAATGCGGAAGTAATGAGGGAGGATGGAAACCTCCAGTCTGTGGCCGTCACAGGCCTAAAAGAGGCAAAAGGTCCCAACAATTCCCCCTTTTTGTTTTATAAATGCTCTGGGATGTCCCGGCAGGCAAGGCCCCTGTCTTAGGTTGTCCCCCTCTGGGGATCTTATGAGTCACTGGGTACCTTGCAGCTCCTCGGTTGTCCCAAGCTTACTCATCCTCCGTGGCCTGTCTTAGGTTGTCTCCACCTTGGAGATCTTACCCGTCATGGGCGCATGGGGGAATAGTTAGGGGGAATTAATGGACATGGCCTCATCCTAAGGTTCACAGCGATCGTAGGGGTGACTGGCTTCCATGGCAACTCTCTGGTAATGTACCTGCACGCACATCAACTGAATTGATTCAATTCTTTTTTGGACAAACTGGATAATCTTGTTAATAATGCAGGGCCCAAAAGTGAAAAGTAGGATCAAAAGAAGGATAGGACCAAGGAAGGGCAGAATATAGGGCAACCACCCATGTAACTCAGTCCAAAGAAAATTGGCTTGTAATTCTTTTCGGCGTCTCTCGAGGTCTTCTTGAAGTTGCTTGACCTTATTTTGGACTATGCTGGAGCAGTTTGCATAAAAGCAGCACTCTTCCTGTAAAAAGAGACATAAGCCTCCCTTTTCAGCTGTGAGGAGATCAAGCCCCCTATGGTTCTGTAAGACTACTGTCGCGAGGGAATCCAATTGTGCTTGGAGGTCAAGAATTGTGCTGGCTACAGCTTGTCTATCATCTATCATCTGTTGAGAAAGGGCTTTATAATTATGCAGGGAGGTCCCTAATCCTGCTGCCCCTGTGGCAGCTCTGGTGGCCACCCCAAGGCCCAGAAGCAGGGAGATAATCTGAATGGCCCTTTTTGATCTACCTCCAATGTGGTCTAGAGCAGGAATAGGGAGGCTCTGATTATTAGGGACCACTCCAATGTCAGGAAAAATTACAGCTGGAGCACAAAACCCCATCCAGCCTGTCAGGAGAAAGCCAAACGCGTCTCCCCCACAAATGAAGACTGTTCCATTAGGGGGACAGAGAAGAGTATTGTTCACAGTAATATTTTGTTGGCAAAAGGAATAGTGGGTTTGACCTACATCTATCCCACTAGTATTATCAGAATGGGGGTCAGCTTTGAAGCATGGGCCTTTAGGGGAGATAGGGTCTAGATAGACCCTAGAGCTTGAGGGCAATAGCGGGCAATGGGGCTCAGTCTGTGACAGGTTAACAAGAAGAGCATTGACTCATAATGGTCCCGGCTTCAGGCACAGCCAGCAATCTTTAGCTAAATCAGAATTGGTAGTGTTGAGTAAGGTAAAAGCAGCCTGTATGATTGATTGTGTCTCAGGATCAAGAAGCAATTTTCCCCTGATCTCCAGGAGGCTAAGAGTGTGGTAAATCGGGGGATTTTGGTCTTCAATCAGCCTGTCTACCAGTTTTTTAATTTTGTGCTGTCGAGCCTGATCTTGGACTCCACCCCCATCAGAGATGCCTATAGGGGCATATGTATTCCAACAGACTTGCTGTCCCCTATTCTTTTGACAGTCAGCATAATCAGCCTTGACTTCTGTCAGAATGGCTTACCAGGATATTTTGTTACGGTGAGTGCAGGGGCTAACCTCCTGATAGCATGTAGAATGAATGGAGGCTTGAAAAGTGGTGAAAGGAAATTAGAGGGGGGTTTCCATTGGGCAGGTGAAGATATTTTTGGGCCTGGCCAACAATGGTGAGAGAGAACTCTCCCAGGCCATCCATTTTCTGTCCCTTGCATAAGTGTAACTGCCCATTGCCCATTAGGGCAGGTTTTGGTAGAAGTATAACAGTGTTTGGGGGGAGGGGCCTTGGAGTGAGCGCAGGCTGTGCAGGGGTCTCTGATGGTTTTTCGTAGTATGGCTCTTGCTTGACCGGGATCTCTAAATCCTGTCCTAGCTAATAGGAGATTTATTGCCATTAACAGGAAGACCAGCATCACTGGGTTCATTGCAGACCCTGAAGGACAGAAAGAAGAGAGATATCCTCAGGAGGCGAGGGGCCTTCTGGGTCATCATTGACATTAGTTTACTCCCCCTCCTTAGGGGGGGTAATACTTGAGATCCCTTGCGGGAACCCAGATCGGCCTTTTTTCATTGGTCGGAAAGACACAGCCAAATCCCCTTCCAGCTGTAATGAGGGGATCTGGGACCCTCCATTCTCCAGTAAGGGGGTCCTTCCATCGGGATCTAATCATCTTATAAGTAACAGTTGTTGTCCAGTGCTTTTGGAAGGGTGAGAAGTATTCGCCTTTGGAAAAATTTAAAATATTTAGAGTAAATAATGCCATCTTTAGTTGATCATGGGGGGGGAGTGTTCCCCCTTTTTGTTTTATTATTTGACATTTGAGGGTATGATTGTATTTTTCCACAATTGCTTGTCCTTTAGGGTTATGAGTAATTACACTGGTATGGGAAATTTGCCATTTAAAGATTTACTAATAAAGCAGGGACCATTATCAGTTTTGATTTGATCTGGCAGGCCAAGAACAGTGAAGCAATGGAGAAAATGGCTTATGGCATGCTTAGATTTTTCTCCCATATGGGCTGTAGCCCAAAAAGCATGGGAGAAGGTATCAACTGTTAGAAATATGTATTTAAGCTTCCCAAAGGGGGAAAAATGTGTGACATCAGTCTGCCAAATGTTATTGGGCCTCAAGCCTCGAAGGTTCACTCTGCCCTTTTGAAGCAGAGGAACTTGTAGAAAATGCTGGCATGACTTACATGTCCTAATGATCTTTTTTAAGTCTCTGATGGGGACCTGAGGGAACCGATGGTATAGTCCTCTCCAATTAGCATGTGTAAGTTGATGAAAAGAGGTGGCCTCCTGTACCGTGTAGGCTGAAGCTAGTCGGTCTGCAAGAGTATTGCCTCTGGACAAAAAGCTTGGCAAAACTTGATGTCCCCTTAGATGTTGTACAAAAAGGGGAACTAGTCTCTGTTTTAACAAATTGTGAGCTTGAATCATCAAAGGAGTGATGAGATTATTGTCAAGTCTGATGTGTGCACCCACAAGGTTGGGCAGTAGATTGACAACGTAAAGGCTATCTACCTGAAAACAGATTAAGAGGGCCTTGGATCTCAGACAGAGCTAAAACAACAGCATAAAGCTCTTTAAACTGGGCGGAGCCCTGTACCTCATGAAAGAGTGTTACGGCCGGAGGGCACTCACTTGTGCCTGGGGGGAACATTACCATAGAGGCTCCCCATTTACCACCATCAGTAAAAACAGAGGGGAAAGAGGGGTCTGCCTCAGTGAGGGACATTTTTGGCGGCTGCCACACCAACTGGCTAAAAGAACTCATCCACTTATAGGGACCATAGTGACAGTCCACTATCCCCGGAAAGCTTTCCATGGCTATTGCCAATCTGGAATTATTTCTCTGTAGTCACGAGAAATCATTGACCCAAAAAGGGACGATAAAAGAGTGGGGTTCACACCCAAAAAGACGGACAGAAAGATCTCGTCCCTTGACAATGCAGTAGGCCATTTGATCCACTATAGAGTACACTCAGGGTGCCCCTCCCACAGATAGATGTATCCAATGTACGGGATCCCCCTTCTGAGCCAAAAGGGCAGTGAGAAGGGTCTCTCTGCCATAATATAGAGGAGCAGTGCCAAGTTTGGATCATATCTTTTTTTTTTTTGAAAAACAAACCTTTATTTTTCACAATAATCTATTTTGCATAGTAATCTAGTTTTCAAATACCCATTTAGTCTGGTGACAGCAAGTGTGATCTTGGTCATTTGGGGGTAAACTCAGCCATTACTTCAGTTTGTAGCTCCATCAATTAAGGGCTCACCCTTTCAGGAGATGGTCATTTTTTTTTTTTTGAGAGGGCATCTCTCATATTTATTGATCAAATGGTTGTTAACAACAATAAAATTCTGTATAGGGGGGTCAATGCTCAATGCACAATCATTAATCCATCTCAAGCCTAATTCTCATCAGTCTTCAATCTTCTGAAGCATAATGAACAAGTTCTTACATGGTGAATGAATTCTTACATAGTGAATAAATTCTTACATGGTGAACAGTACAAGGTCATTCATCACAGAAACTTTCAGTTTTGATCACGCATTATGAACTATAAACAATCAGGTCAAATATGAATATTCGTTTGATTTTTATATGTGATTTATATGTGGATCCCACATTTCTCCCTTTATAATTATTATTATTTTTATTTTTAATAAACTGCTGAAGTGGTAGGTAGATGCAAGATAAAGGTAGAAAACATAGTTTAGTGTTGTAAGAGGGCAAATGTAGATGATCAGGTGTGTGCCTATGGACTAAGTATTAATCCAAGCTAGACAAGGGCAGCAAAACATCCACGGATGCAGAATATTTCTCTCAAAACAGGGGGGGTGAGGTTCTAAGTCTCACCTCTGTTGATCCCCAACTTCTCACCAGATGGCCCCCCTGCGACTGTGACTGTCTTAGGATGTTCCTCCCTTGAGGAATCTTACCCAGCTCTGGCTAACCAGTCATCTTCCAGGGCCATACAGGGAAATGTAAAGTTGGTAAGTGACAGAGAAGCAATATTCTTTGAAAAGGTTAGCTTTGTACTTCTTTGCATATTTATGCCCTGTGGCTTCAATGCCCAGCACTTCTCTCGAGGTATCTTTACCACCTGGAGGAATTATGATACTCGGTAAATTCGATATGAGGCACAAATTCTATTTAAGTGTTGTAATTAGGAAGGAAGAAGAAAAGTTATAGAGGTAGCATATGGAAGAAAACATGGGAGGATTGATTATTTCTTTGACATATCTTCTTGTAGAGTACCTTAAGCATGTATAGGTTTTAAACTACTAACTAACTTGCGCTCACATATTAACATAATGGGAATACGGTGACATAAACAAAGCAAATCTATAATTACCATCCATCTCCAGTGAAACCAAGAAATCCATTTAGGCACCCTAGGCATTTGTGAAAATTTGTCTATGATATGATGGATATTGTCCAACTGTACTTGAACAGTCTGAGAGAAATCAGACAAATTAAAGCAAACCATTTCTGGGATCTGTTCACATCCCATATGTTCTTTTAACTGTGGATAGTCTATAGTCATAAGATTTTGGAGTGCTACAACTTGCACCCCTCCCACTCCTGGTTGAGTTCCAACAGTACAGATCCAGTCAAATTCATTGTCTCACTGTATGCACATGCCAGCCTAGACATCTCCCTCTTCATTCCAATGGCAAGTCCAGGAAATGGTGGGATGGATGCAGCCACAACCGCAGCATCGTCAGCATCCCTGTGGAGGCTTTTTGATGATCATCCTGTGGCACAAGTCCTCCAGAGAGTGCTGATGCCGGAAGCTCCTCCTCATATCGTACCTTAGTTCATTTTCTGGGTAGCCAAGCTAGGCCTTGATCTTCTGCATAGAAACAAACAGACCCTTTGCCCACACTTTGACATGCCCTCTATACAACTGTGTAGAACTCATTGTAGGTCAGCACATAGGAACTGCTTTTTTTTTTTTTTATTTAGAGAAAGGAATATTCTCAGAAAAGAGAACCTCCATAGCTGATCATCTGACACCCTTTAAGTGATCAACATTAAGGATATTTAAAGCATGTGTTGATCTTTGATTTACCAATAGTTTTATCCTATCAAGGAGTAATCCCCCTTTTCTTTCTTTCTTTCTTTCTTTTTTTTTCTTTAAATCTTTGATCTACACTTACATGAAGAATACTATGTTTACTATGCTCTCCCCTATATCAGGTCCCCCCTAACAACCACATTACGGTTACTGTCCATCAGTTTAGAAAATGTTGTAGAATAACTACTTGTCCTTTCTGTGTTGTACAGCCCACTCTCCAATTTCTCCCTCCCCCCCATGCATGCTAATCTTAATACTCCCCTTTTCCCACCCCCTTATCCCTCCCTGCCTACCCATCCTCCCCAGTTCCTTTCCCTTTTGTACCTGTTAATCCATTTTTAGGTTCTGTAATTCCACTGCTGTTTTGTTCCTTCAGTTTTTCCTTTGTTCTTATACTCCTCAGATGAGTGAAATCATTTGGTTTCTCTCTTTCTCCGCTTGGCTTATTTCACTGAGCATAATACTCTCCAGCTCCATCCATGTTGCTGCAAATGGTTGGATTTTTCCACTTCTTATGGCTGAGTAGTATTCCACTGTGTATATGTACCACATCTTCTTTATCCATTCATCTACCAATGGACATTTAGATTGCTTCCAATTCTTAGCTATTGTAAATAGTGCTGTGATAAACATAGGGGTGCATCTGTCTTTCTCAAACTTGATTGCTACAGTCTTAGGGTAAATTCCTAGGAGTGGAATTCCTGGGTCAAATGGTAGGTCTGTTTTGAGCATTTTGATGCACCTCCATACTGCTTTCCACAATGGTTGAACTAATTTACATTCCCACCAGCAGTGTAGGAGGGTTCCCCTTTCTTCACAGCCTCGCCAACATTTGTTGTTGTTTGTCTTTTGGATGGCACCTATCCTTACTGGTGTGAAGTGATACCTCATTGTAGTTTTAATTTGCATTTCTCTGATAATTCGTGATGTGGAGCATCTTTTCATGTGTCTCTTGGCCATCTGTATTTCTTTTTTAGAGAACTGTTCAGTTCCTCTGCCCATTTTTTAATTGGGTTATTTGTTTTTTGTTTGTTGAGGCGTGTGAGCTCTTTATATATTCTGGACGTCAAGCCTTTATTGGATTTGTCATTTTCAAATATATTCTCCCATACTGTAGGGTTCCTTTTTGTTCTATTGATGGTGTCTTTTGCTGTACAGAAGCTTTTCAGCTTAATGTAGTCCCACTTGCTCATTTTTGCTGCTGTTTTCATTGCCCGGGGAGATATGTTCAAGTAGAGGTCACTCATGTTTATGTCTAAGAGGTTTTTGCCTATTTTTTTTTTTGCAAGAGTTTAATGGTTTCATGACTTACATTCAGGTCTTTGATCCATTTTGAGTTTACCTTTGTATATGGGGTGAGACAATGGTCCAGTTTCATCCTCCTACATGGAGCTGTCCAGTTTTGCCAGCACCATCTGTTGAAGAGACTGTCATTTTGCCATTGTATGTCCATGGCTCCTTTATCAAATATTAATTGACCATATATATTTGGGTTAATTTTTGGAGTCTATAATCTGTTCCACTGGTCTGTGGCTCTGTTCTTGTGCCAGTATCAAATTGTCTTGATTACTATGGCTTTGTAGTAGAGCTTAAAGTTGGGGAGTGAGATCCCCCCTACTTTATTCTTCTTTTTCAGGGTTGCTTTGGCTATTCGGGGTCTTTGGTGTTTCCATGTGAATTTTTGAATTATTTGTTCCAGTTCATTGAAGAATGTTGCTGGTAATTTGAAAGGTATTGCATTAAATCTGTATATTGTTTTGGGCAGGATGGCCATTTTGACGATATTAATTCTTCCTAGCCATGAGCATGGGATGAGTTTCCATTTATTAGTGTCACCTTTAATTTCTCCTAAGAGTGACTTGTAGTTTTCAGAATATAAGTCTTTCACTTCTTTGGTTAGGTTTATTCCTAGGTATTTTATTCTTTTTGATGCAATGGTGAATGGAATTGTTTTCCTGATTTCTCTTTCTATTGGTTCATTGTTAGTGTATAGGAAAGCTACAGATTTCTGTGTGTTAATTTTGTATCCTGCAACTTTGCTGTATTCCGATATCAGTTCTAGTAGTTTTGGAGTGGAGTCTTTAGGATTTCTTATGTACTGTATCATATCATCTGCAAATAGTGACAGTTTAACTTCTTCTTTACCAATCTGGATTCCTTGTATTTCTTTGTTTTGTCTGATTGCCGTAGCTAGGACCTCCAGTACTATGTTAAATAACAGTGGGGAGAGTGGGCATCCCTTTCTGGTTCCTGATCTCAGAGGAAATGCTTTCAGCTTCTCACTGTTCAGTATAATGCTGGCTGTGGGTTTATCATATATGGCCTTTATTATATTGAGTTACTTGCCCTCTATCCCATTTTGCTGAGAGTTTTTATTATGAATGGATGCTGAATTTTGTCAAATGCTTTTTCAGCATCTATGGAGATGATCATGTGGTTTTTGTCTTTCTTTTTGTTGATGTGGTGGATGATGTTGATGGATTTTCGAATGTTGTACCATCCTTGCATCCCTGGATGAGTCCCACTTGGTCATAGTGTATGATCCTTTTGATATACTGTTGAATTCTGTTTGCTAATATTTTATTGAGTATTTTTGCATCTATGTTCATCAGGGATAATGGTCTGTAATTTTCTTTTTTGATGGGGTCTTTGCCTGGTTTTGGTATTAGGGTGATGTTGGCTTCATAGAATGAGTTTGGGAGTATTCCCTCTTCTTCTATTTTTTGGAACACTTTAAGGAGAATGGGTATTATGTCTTCTCTGTGTGTCTGATAAAATTCCGAGGTAAATCTGTCCAGCCTTGGGGTTTTGTTCTTGGGTAGTTTTTTGATTAGTATTTCAATTTCTATGCTCGTAATTGGTTTGTTTAACTTTTGTGTTTCTTCCTTGGTCAGTCTTGGGAGGTTGTATTTTTCTAGGAAGTTGTCCATTTCTTCTAGGTTTTCCAGCTTGTTGGCATATAGGTTTTCATAGTAGTCTTTAATAATTCTTTTTATTTCTGTGGAGTCTGTCTTAATTTTTCCATTCTTATTTCTGATTATGTTGATTTGTGTTCATTCTCTTTTTCTCTTAATAGGTTTGGCTAGAGGCTTATCTATTTTGTTTATTTTCTCAAAGAACCAGATCTTGGTTTCATTGATTTTTGCTATTGTTTTATTCTTCTCAATTTTGTTTATTTCTTCTCTGATCTTTATTATGTCCCTCCTTCTGCTGACTTTAGGCCTCATTTGTTCTTCTTTTTCCAGTTTCAATAATTGTGATGTTAGACTATTCATTTGGGATTATTCTTCCTTCTTCAAGTGTGCCTGGATTGCTATATACTTTCCTCTTAAGACTGCTTTTGCTGCGTCCCACAGAAGTTGGGGCTTTGTGTTGTTGTCATTTGTTTCTATATATTCCTTGATCTCTATTTTGATTTGTTCATTGATCCATTGATTATTTAGTAGCATGTTGTTAAGCCTCCATGTGTTTGTGAGCCTTTTTGTTTTCTTTGTAGAATTTATTTCTACTTTTATACCTTTGTGGTCTGAAAAGTTGGTTGGTAGAATTTCAATATTTTGGAATTTACTGAGGCTCTTTTTGTGAGCTAGTATGTGGTCTATTCTGGAGAATGTTCCATGTGTACTTGAGAAGAATGTCTATCCTGTTGCTTTTGGATGTAGAGTTCTATAGATGTCTGTTAGGTCCATCTGTTCTAGTGTGTTGTTCAGTGCCTGTGTGTCCTTACTTATTTTCTGCCCAGTGATCTATCCTTTGGGGTAGGTGGTGTGTTGAAGTCTCCTAAGATGAATGCATTGCAGTCTATTTCCCTCTTTAGTTGTGTTAGTATTTGCTTCACAAATGCTGGTGCTCCTGTGTTGGGTGCATATATATTTAGAATGGTTATATCCTCTTGTTGGACTGAGCCCTTTATCATAATGTAGTGTCCTTCTTTATCTCTTGTTACTTTCTTAGTTTTGAAGTCTATATTGTTTGATATTAGTGTTGCAAGCCCTGCTTTCTTCTCATTGTTGTTTGCCTGAAATATGTTTTTCCATCCCTTGACTTTTAGTTTGTGCTTGTCTTTGGGTTTAAGGTGAGTTTCTTGGAAGCAGCATATAAATGGGTGTTGCTTTTTTATCCATTCTATTTCTCTGTGTCTTTTGATTGGTGCATTAAGTCCATTTACATTTAGGGTCACTATTGTGAGATATGTACTTATTGCCATTGCAGGCTTTAGATTCGTGTTTACCAAAGGTTCAAGGTTAGCTTCTTTAGTATCTTACTGCCTAACTTAGCTCACTTATTGAGCTGTTATATACACTGTGTGGAGATTCTTTTCTTCTCTCCCTTCTTATTCCTACTCCTCCATTCTTTATATGTTGTGTGTTTTGTTCTGTGCTCTTTTTAGGAGTGCTCCCATCTAGAACAGTCCCTGTAGGATGCCCTGTAGAGGTGTTTGTGGGAAGCAAATTCCCTCAGCTTTTGCTTGTCTGGGAATTGTTTAATCCCGCCATCGTATTTAAATGATAGTCGTGCTGGATACAGTATCTTTGGTTCAAGGCCCTTCTGTTTCATTGCATTAAATATATCATGCCATTCTCTTCTGGCCTGTAGGGTTTCTGTTGAGAAGTCTGATGCTAGCCTGATGGGTTTTCCTTTATAGGTGACCTTTTTCTCTCTAGCTGCCTTTAAAACTCTTTCCTTGTCCTTGATCCTTGCCATTTTAATTATTATGTTTCTTGGTGTTTTCCTCCTTGGATCCTTTCTGTTGGGGGTTCTGTGTAATTCCATGGTCTGTTCGATTATTTCCTCCCCCAGTTTGGGGAAGTTTTCAGCAATTATTTCTTCAAAGAGACTTTCTATCCCTTTTCCTCTTTCTTCTTCTTCTGGTACCCTTATAATACGAATATTATTCCTTTTGTGTTGGTCACATAGTTCTCTTAGTGTTGTTTCATTCCTGGAGATCCTTTTATCTCTCTCTATGTCAGCTTCTATATGTTCCTGTTCTCTGGTTTCTATTCCTTAAATGGCCTCTTGCATCTTATCCATTCTGCTTGTAAATCCTTCCAGGGATTGTTTGACTTCTGTGATCTCCTTCCTGACATCTGTGATCTCCCTCCGGACTTCATCCCATTGCTCTTGCATTTTCCTCTGCATCTCTGTCAGCATGTTCATGATTTTTATTTTGAATTCTTTTTCAGGAGGATTGGTTAGGTCTGTCTCCTTCTCAGGTGTTGTCTCTGTGATCTTTGTCTGCCTGTAGTTTTGCCTTTTCATGGTGATAGAGAGAGTTTGCAGAGCTGGTACGATTGACTGCTGGAAGAGCTTCCCTTCTTGTTGGTTTGTGGCCTTCCTCTCCTGGGAGAATAGCGACCTCTAGTGGCTTATGCTTGTCAGCTGTGCTCAGACCGGGCTTCTGCTACCTGCCTGTTTGCTATGGAGTTTATCTCTGCTTTTCTGTGGGCGTGGCCTGGCTGGGGCTGCTCCTTCAAAATCTTGGAACCCTGCTGGAGGTGGAGTGGCCAGGAGGCTATTTATCTCTGTAAGGGGCCTCTGTGCTCCCTGTTGCCCATGGGCTTAGAGTGCCCAGAGATCCCCAGATTCCCTGCCTCTGGTCTAAGTGTCCTGTCCTGCCCCTTTAAGACTTCCAAAAAGCACTCTCCAAACCAAAACAACAACAGCAAGAACAAAAGAGGCTAAAGAAAAAAAAAAAAAAAAAAGGAAAAAATGCATGATTTTCTTTGTCCTCAGGTGCCAGTCCCAGGCACCCGCTCACTGGTCCTGCTGCCCTGCCTCCCTAGCACCGTGGTCCCTGTCCCTTCAAGGCTTCCAACAAGCACCCACCAAAGAAAAAAAATAAATAAATAAGGGAAAAACGTGTGATATTGTTTGTCCTCAGGCGCCTGTCCCAGGCACATGCCCACCGGTCCTGCTGCCCTGCCTCCGTAGCACTGGGGTCCCCGTCCCTCCAAGGCCTCCAAAAGCACTCTCCAAACAAAACAGGAAAAACACGCAACCCTCACCGTCCCCAGGCGCTCTTCCCAGGCACCGCTCACTGGCCCTGCCTCTCTGCCTCCCTGGCACTGGGGTCCCTGTCCCCCTAAGGCCTCCAAAAAGCACTCGGCAAAAAGAAAAAAAAAGGGAGAAATGCGTGATTTTCTTTGTCCTCAGGCACCGGTCCCAGGCACCAGCCCACCAGTCTTGCTTCCCTGCCTCCCTGGTATTGGGGTCCCCGTCCCTCCAAGGCTTCCAAAAAGCACTTGCCAAAAAAAAAGGGGAAAAACGTGCAATTTTCTTTGTCCCCAGGCACCGGTCTCAGGCACCCGCTCACCAGTCTTGCTGCCCTGTTTCACTGTTATTGGGGTCCCTGTCCTTTTAAGGCTTCCAAAAAGCACTCGCCTAAAAAAAAAAAAAAGGGTGAAAAACGCACTATATTCTTTGTCCTCAGGTGCCAGTCCCAGGCACCCACTCACCGGTCCTGCTGCCCTGCCTCCCTAGCACTGGGGTCCCTGTCCCTTTAAGGCTTCCAAAAAGCACTCGCCAAAAAAAAAACCGTTCCGGTTTCTTTCCACCCGCCGGGAGCCGGGGGGAGGGGCGCTCCGGTCGTGCCGGGCTGGGGCTTGTATCTTACCCCCTTCGCAAGGCGCTGTGTTCTTGCAGGTGTGGATGTGGTTGGATGTTGTCCTGTGTCCTCTGGTCTCTATTTTAGGAAGAGTTTTCTTTGTTATATTTTCATAGATCTATGTGTTTTTGAGAGGAGATTTCCACTGCTCTACTCATGCCGCCATCTTGGCTCCGCCCTGGATCATATCTTTTTAAGGCAGCATTATCAATGGCATGTTGAACTTTTGTTAATGTACCTTTATGCATAGGGTTTAAAGTCACTGTTGAAGCTAGATCAAGGCCTTTTAATAGGTCAAAAAGAGGGATAAGATCAGTTGTGGTTATAGGAATCCAGGGCCTCATCCAATTGATTTCTCCCAGCAATTTCTGGAACTCTGGTAGTGTATACGCATCTTGAATACATAACTGGGTCTTAACAGGGGAGACAATATCTAATGTTAAAGTAGTCCCTAAATTTTAAAAGGAGCTACCTGTTGAAATTTATCTGGGGCAATCTGAAAGTTATAGTTTTTGAGCAGGGAAAGGCACCTTTTAAAGAGGTCATCTAATTTGCGGGAACAAGTGGCCCCCAAGATAATATCATCCATATATATGTAAAAGAATATGTCAGATTCCTCTCAGCTTGTTTCTGGCATTCCTCTTAATACAAAGCACACCACTTTATAAAGGGGGCCAGGGAGAACCGCCGGGCAAGAGCCCTCCAATCTGCAGCGGTGCATGGATGGTGAGCAAGTCCCTGGAGAATGGTATCAGTCCAAGGAGCATTGGGGTCATCCTCAAGAATGGCCTTCTTTAATTCCTTAAGGTCACCTGGCTCCCAAGGGTACCAGGGTGCAAGGCGGTTACCTCCGGGATTAACATTGACCGGAAATAGCTGACATGGCCCTGGGTTAGGTTGTAGTGGAACAATGGATTCTTTTGGGGTTGGCAGTCAATGGGAGAGCATGAGTCCTTATATGGGAAAGGAGCTGGAACCTCTTCCCATTGGCAGCCAATAGGAGAGCATGAGTCCTTATATAGAAGAGGAGCTGAAACCCCTGATCATTGGTATGGAGGAGAGGGGGCTGATGATGATTTGAAAGGGTTAGAAGAGGAACTAGTACCAGGAAGTGGTGGGTACAAAGGAGCAGTGGATTTGGGAGGCCAGGGGGCGGCATCAAAAGGGTTGAGGGCGCCATTGCCAAGATTCTCATCTGGCTCTTTATGGCTTTCTTGTCCTGCCGGCGTGGACTCAGCCTGAGGAAGGGGATCAGATTCTCCCTGGGAAGGGGCTCCCGACCCGGTGGTTTCCCTGTCTGTTAAGTTCTTGGCAGCTGGCTTAGATGGCCAAGGAGGGAAGCAACTCTTAACGGTTGCTAAAGTGGGGAAGGTCCTCAGAGGGGGGTATCACCCCGATTACCTTGGGCTTTGCATATGAGTTCCTCCACCCTGTCCCAAGTTTCCCAGTCAAACAAATTACTTGCAGGCAGTCACTGGGTGACCTTAACTAAGGTCTCCCAGGTTTTGATAGCTTGGCTGTCAGAGAGCTCTAGGCCTCTACTTCGGAGGAGGACCCTAAGGGATTCAAGAGAGGGATCAGGCTTGGAAGAAGAATGCCCCATATTTTATGGGATTACACTTACCCGTAGTCCAATTAGCTCATCAGCAACATACCTCGTTCTTCACACAGGGCACCAGTTGTTGCTCTTCAGCAACAAGAAGGCGGGGGGACAAGCAGGACCAGCCTGTTATCCCCGGGGCTGAGCGAGAGGGCAAGTGTTGGCGGCTTGGACACCCTCCCCTGAGGTCCAGGGAAAAACAAAATCACACCAAACAGGGAGATGTATCAGCCTGAAGGGCGCAGCAAAACTCAGCTTTATTCCATCAGAGGCTTAGTTATATAGGGGAAGATAAGGAAGTAACAGAAACCAATGGGAATTGATTATCTCATCTGTCACTAGGATCTTTAGGCAGGTTTCGGGTTTGGTAGGGAGGTGGAGTTAGGGCCAAGAGCGCACGCACGGGAAGCTAGTTAGGCCACGAATGCGGAAGTAATGAGGGAGGATGGAAACCTCCAGTCTGTGGCTGTCACAGGCCTAAAAGAGGCAAAAGGTCCCAACACAGTTCCTCCAGGCAGCACTAATATTTATAACTGTTCTTCAGAATTGCATAAGAATTTCAACAATTGAAACTTTTCTCTGAATGTTTACCTTTTGTCCTACAATTCCCTTAGAGATGCCTTGCTCTAAAAGGTGTTTTACATTTGGAATTATCATTTATTCCTTTGGCAGAGGTATAAAACTAATTTCCTAACCATTTTTCAAGTAGTATGGGACAAACTGTTCCCACAAGTAAAAATGAAGACAGAAAGAGAAAGAGATTTTGGGGAAATGAATGACACAAGATCACAATGAAATCTGGAGAGCAGAGTGTATATCCATTTTCTGAGAGCTATTACAGTTTGCAGAATTAGTAACATTCATTGGATGAAAATGTATAGTAGAAAGTGCCAAGCTGATTCCCTTTAGTTAACAGTGAATGATAGCACTCAGAGAATGATGAAATAATATTGATTTATATTTATATCTATGTTTACACATACATACAAATTACATATATATGTAAATAAACATAAGCCATTTCAGATAGAAATAGATTTGGACTGAATTGGTGTTGGTTGAGGAATATTAAAAAGGAAATGCATTTATACATATAGATATTTATGTGAACATTGTTCTTAAACTTCACTCTTCATCTTATGTCTCTTATTTCTTTCTTCAAATTACTAATATTGTTTGAATATATCATGTAAGTAGTTGCATGGCATTTCTTGTATTGATATGCCATATTGAATTGGAAAATCCCCTGTTCCTAAGCATTTATATTGCTTCTAGCTTTTAAATATTATCAAATGCAATGAAATATAAGCGTGACTAAGCTGGGCTTTGCGAATTTCCAGGATTTTTCAAAACTATTTTACTAACTTAAAATACACACAAAGAAAAGTTCATGGGTGATGATTTATACATCAATGAACTATCACATAGTGAACACACTGGGATATCCTCCATCTAGATCAAGAAATAGAATATTATCAGTTATCCAGAATCCCTACACAGTTATGTTCCAATTTATTTATTACTCCTTTTACTCCTTCCAAAGTTTACCTTGGTTTTTGTTTTTATTTATTTATTTTTTCATTTATTCATTCATTTAAATTTTTTATTTTGATATCATTAATGTACAGTTACTCGAACAACATTATGGTTACTAGACTCCCCCCATTATCAAGTCCCCCCCACATACCCCATTACAGTCACTGTCCATCAGCATAGTAAGATGCTATAGAATCATTACAAGTCTTCTCTGTATATACTGCCTTTCCCATGTTCCTCCCCACTACATTATGTGTGTTAATCGTAATGCCCCATATTCTCCCTTATCCCTCCCTTCCCACCCACTCTCCCCAGTCCCTTTCCCCTTAGTAACTGTTAGTCCATTCTTGGGTTCTGTGAGTATGCTGCTGTTTGGTTCCTTCAGTTCTTTCTTTGTTCTTATACTCCACAAATAAGTGAAATAGTTTGATACTTGTCTTTATTTGCCTGGCTTATTTCAATGAGCATAATACCCTCTAGCTCCATCTGTGTTGTTGCAAATGGTAGGATTTGTTTTCTTCTTATGGCTGAATAATATTCCATTGTGCATATATACCACATCTTCTTTATCCATTCATCTACTGATGGACACTTGGTTTGCTTCCATTTCTTGGTTATTGTAAATAGTGCTGTGATAAACATAGGAGTGGCTATGTCTTTTTCAAAATGGGCTGCTGCATTCTTAGCCTAAATTCCTAGGAGTAGAATTCCTGGGTCAAATGGTATTCCTACTTTTAGTTTTTTGAGGAATCTCCATACTGCTTTCCACAATGGTTGAACTAGTTTACATTCTTACCTGCAGTGTAGGAGTGTTCCCCTTTCTCCACATCCTTGCCAACATTTGTTGTTTGTCTTTTGGATGTTGGCCATCCTAACTGGAGTGAGGTGACATCTCATTGTGGTTTCAATTTGCATTTCTCTGATGATTAGCGATGTGGAGCATCTTTTCATGTGCCTGTTGCCATCTGAATTTCTTCTTTGGAGAAGTGTCTGTTCACCTCCTCTGCCCATTTTTTAATTGTCTTATTTGGGTTTTTTTTGTTGAGGTGCATGAGCTATTTATATAATTTGGATGTCAACCCCTTATCAGATATGTAACTTATGAATATGTTCTCCCATACAGTAGGATGTCTTTGTTCTACTGATGGTATCCTTTGCTGTACAGAAGCTTTTTAGTTTGATATAGTCCCACTTGTTCATTTTTGCTTTTGTTTCCCTTGCCTGGGGAGATATGTTCATGAAGAAGTTGCTCATGTTTATGTCCAATAGATTTTTGCCTATATATTTTTTCTAAGAGTTTTATGGTTTCATGACTTACATTCAGTTTTTTATCCATTTTGAGTTTACTTTTGTGTATGGGGTTAGAGAGTAATCCAGTTTCATTCTCTTACATATAGCTGCCCAATTTTGCCAAAACCAGTTGTTGAAGGGGCTATCATTTCCCCATTGTATATCCATGGCTTCTTTATCATATATTATTGACCATATATGCTTGAGTTATATCTGGACTTTCTGTTCTGTTCTGCTGGTGTACGGGTCTCTTCTTGCACCAGTGCCAAATTGTCTTGATTACTTTGGCTTTGTACTAGAGCTTGAAGTCAGGGAGCATAATTCTGCCTACTTTATTCTTCCTTCTCAAGATTGCTTTGGGTATTCAGGGTCTTTTGTCATTCCATATGAATTTTAGAACTATTTCCTCTAGTTCATTGAAGAATGCTGTAGGTATTTTGATAGGGACTGCATTGAATCTGTAGATTGCTTTAGGCAGGATGGCCATTTTGACAATATTATTCTTCCTAGCCAAGAGCATGGGATGAATTTCCATTTATTAGTGTCCTCTTTAATTTCCCTTAAGAGTGTCCTGTAGTTTTCACAGTATAGGTCTTTCACTTCCTTAGTTAGGTTTATTTCTATGTATTTGATTCTTTTTGATGCAATTGTGAATGGAATTGTTTTCCTGATTTCTCTTTCTGCTTGTTCATCATTAGTGTATAGGAATGCAACAGATTTCTGTGTATTAATTTTGTATCCTACAACATTGTGGAATTCAGATATTAGATCTAGTAGTTTTGCAGTGGATTCATGGATTCTTTAAGGTTTTTTATTTACAATATCATATCATCTGCAAACAGGGACAGTTTGACTCTGGATGCCTTTTATTTCCTTGTGTTTTCTGATTGCCGTGGCTAGGACCTCCAGAACTATGTTGAATAAAAGTGGGAGAGTGGGCATTTTTCTTGTTCCCAATCTTAAAGGAATAGCTTTCAGCTTCTTGCTGTTAAGTATAATGTGGGCTGTGGGTTTGTTATATATGGCCTGTATTATGTTGAGGTACTTGCCCTCTATACCCATTTTCTTAAGAGTTTTTATCATGAATGGATGTTGAATTTTGTCAAATGCTTTTTCAGCATCTATGGACATGATTATGTGATTTTTGTCCTTTTTATTGATGTGTTGGAAGATGTTGATGGATTTTTGAATATTGTACCATCCTTGAATCCCTGGCATAAATCTTTCTTGATGAAGATGGATCTTTTTGATGTAAATTTGAATTTGGTTTGCTAATATTTTGTGGAGCATTTTTGCAGCTATTGCATCTATGCAATACCATTAGGGGTATTGGTCTGTAATTTTATTTTTTTGTCGTGTCTTTGCCTGGTTTTGGTATTAGAGTGATGTTGGGCTTGTAGAATGAGTTTGGGAGTATTTCCTCCTCTTCTATTTTTGGAAAACTTTAAAGAAGATGGGATAGGTATTAGGTCTTCACTAAATGTATGATAAAATTCAGTAGTTAAACCATCTGGTCCAGGGGTTTTGTTCTTTGGTAGTTTTTTTATTACCAATTCAATTTCTTTGCTGTTAATTGGTCTATTCAGATTTTTTGTTTCTTTCTAGGTCAGCCTTGGAACGTTATATTTTTCTAGAAAGTTGTCCATTTCTTCTAGGTTATCTAGTTTGTTACCATATAATTTTTCATAGTATTCTCTCATAATTCTTTGTATTTCTGTGATGTCTGTAGTGATTTTTCCTTTCTAATTTCTGATTCTGTTTATGTGTGTAGACTGCCTTTTTTTATTGATAAGTCTGACTAGGGGTTTATCTATTTTGTTTATTTTCTCGAAGAACCAGCTTCTGCTTTCATTAATTCTTTTGATTGTTTTATTCTTCTCAATTTTATTTATTTCTGTCCTTCCTTTAATCTTTATTATGTCCTTCCTTCTACTGACTTTGGGCCTAATTTGTTATTGTTTTTCTAGTTTCATTAATTGTGAGTTTAGACTGTTATTTGGGATTGTTCTTCCTTACTGACATAGGCCAGTATTGCAATATATTTCCCTCTTAGCATGGCCTTCACTGCATCCCACATATTTTGTGTTGTTGAATCATAGTTGTCATTGTCTCCATATATTGCTTGATCTCTGTTTATATTTGGTCATTGATCCACTGATTATTTAGCAGCATGTTATTAAGCCTCCATGTGTTTGTTAACTCTTTCATTTTCTTTGTGTAATTTATTTCTAGTTTCATACCATTGAGGTCTGAGAAGCTGGTTGTTACAATTTTAATCTTTCTGAATTTACTGAGGTTCTTTTTGTGGCCTAGTGTATGTTCTATTCTTGAAAATGTTCCATGTGCACTTGAGAAGAACGTGTATCCTGTTACTTTTGGATGGAGTGTTCTATAGATGTCTGTTAGGTCCATCTGTTCTAATATGTTGTTCAGTACTTCTGTCTCTTTACTTATTTTCTGTCTGGTGGATCTGTCCTTTGGAGTGAGTGGTGTGTTGAAGTCTCCTAAAATGAATGCATTCCTTTCTATTTCCCCCTTTAATCCTGTTAGTATTTGTTTCACATATGTAGGTGATCCTGTGTTGGGTGCATAGGTATTTATAACAGTTATATCTTCTTGTTAGACGAACCCCTTTATCATTATGTAATGTCCTTCTTTGTCTCTTGTGACTTTCTTTGTTTTTAAGTCTATTTTTTCTGATACAAGTACTGCAGCTCTGCTTTTTTCTTCCTATTAGTTGCATGAAATCTTTTTCCATCCCTTTACTTTCAGTTTGTGTATGTCTTTGGGTTTGAAGTGAGTCTCTTGTAGGCAGCATATAGATGGGTCTTGTTTTTTAATCCATTCATTTATTCTGTGTCTTTTGATTGGTGCATTCAGGCCATTTACGGTTAGGGCAATTATCAATAGGTATGTACTTATTGCCATTCATGCTTTAAATTCGTGGTTACCAAAGGTTCAAAGGTAATTCCCTTACTATCTAACAGTCTAATTTAACTCTGTGTGCTATTACAAACATAACCTAAAGCCTAAAGTTTTTCTCTTTTTTTTCCTTCTTTTTCTTCCTCCTCCATTCTTTGTATGTTATGAATCATATTATGTATTCTTTGTCTTTCCCTTGACTGTCATCTATTTTGCCTTAGGAAGACTTCCATCTATAGGAATCCCTCCAAAATCCACTGTAGAGGTGGTTTGTAGGAGCTAAATCCTCTCAACTTTTTCTTATCTGAAAATTGTTTAATCCCTCCTTCAAATTTAAATGATAACCTGTCAGGTATAGTATTCTTGGTTCAAGGCCCTTCTGCTTCATTGCATTAAATGTATCTTGCCACTCCCTTCTGACCTGTAAGGTTTCTGTTGAGAAGTCTGATGATAGCCTGATGGGTTTTCCTTTATATGTGATCTTTTTTCTCTCTCTAGCTGCTTTTAAAAGTCTGTCTTTATCCTTGATCTTTGCCATTTTAATTATTAATGTCTTGATGTAGTCATCCTTGAGTCCCTTATGTTGGGAGATTTGTGTACCTCCATGGCTTGAGAGAATATCTCCTTCCCCAGATTGGGGAATTTTTCAGCAATTACCTCCTCAATAATACTTTCTATCCCTTTTTCTCTCTCTTCTGGTATTCCTATAATCTGAATATTGTTCCATTTGTATTCATCACACAATTTTCTCAATATTCTTTCATTCTTAGAGATTCTTTTTTCTTTTTGTGCCTCAGCTTCTTTGTATTCCTCTTCTCTATTTTCTATTCTCTCTCTTCTACTACATTTACCATCTCTCTTCTACTACATCTAATATGCTTTTAAATCCCTCCATTGTATGTTTCATTTCAGATATGGAATTTCTTAATGATTGAATCTCCAACTTAAATTCGTTCCTGAGTTCTTGAATATTTTTCTGTACATCCATAAGCATGTTTATGATTTTTATTTTGAACTCTCTTTCAGGCATATTGGTGAGTTCAGTTTCATTTGACACTTTTTCTGGGGCTTGTGAGATTTTGGTCTGAACCATGTTCTTTTGACATTTCATATTTCCATGTGGTGCCCGCTAGTGCCCGAAAGCTCCAGTGTCTGGAGCTGCTCAGTCCATAGAGTGAGGTTGAGGGTTGTAGAGGAGCAGAGCTGGTGCCTGGGGTGAGGAAAGAATTGTTTCCTAATTCCCATCTGCAGTGCCTGTCTCTGGTGTCAGAGCCAGTGGGCCAAGCACACAGATGTAAGGCTCTGTGCTTTGCATCTCTAGCTATTGTAGATGGGGCCTACCTCTGGCTGGCCTGATGCCAGCACAGTGACTGCCGGTTTGTGAACTGGTGCCAGCAGGCTAGGTGGAAAGTGCAGCTGGCTGCATGTCACAGTGGGGGGCCTCAGAGCTGAGTAGGCAGCCAGGGGGATGGGGCACCTGAAGCTCCTCAAAGTTCCCAACTGGCTAGGCAGAGCATACCCAGACAACCTTGTCCTGCTCTCCCCTCCCCTGTACAGCAAGCTCTGTGCAAACCCTGCTCCTTCAGCAGCCCTCTTGCTGCTAGGAAGCCTCTCAGACCACCTGCCTTTCCCTTCTTCCAGAGCAGGTGGGTGTGGATCCCCTCCTCCACAAATGGCCTGAATCTGTCTCTCAAGCACTCCACCTGTCTGAGCTCCCCAATGTCCAGAACACCATACAGTGTAGGTTTCTGCCCCCAAAGCAGACCTCCAGGGCTGGGTGTTCAGCAGTCCTAGGCTTTCACCCCTTCCCCTGCTCCATTTCTGTTCCTCCCACCAGTAATCTGGGGTGGGAAATGGGCTTGGTTCCCACCTGATTAAGGCTTTCATACGTTACCATGTTTCATGAGGTCTGCTCTATTCGTGAGGTCTGTGTGCAGTCTGGTTCAGCCTTCTTTCTTGTTGTTTTATGGTTAGTTGTATCAATTAACTACATTTTCATACTATCTGTAGTTTTGGGAGGTATTCTCTGTCTCACTTCTCACTCTGCTATCTTTAATGTCTCAGTTTACCTTGATTTTTAACACTATGGTATAGTTGAGCTCATTTTTTTTCCTTGATATAAATAAAATCATATAGCATAATTCAATTCTTTTTATCTTGCTTTTGTTTCTTAGTAATACATTTAATATTTATTTTTGTTACATATAGTCATGCATAGTTTATTAATTTTCATTTCTATTGTAGGACATTACCAAATGGACTTCCATTTTATTGGATATTTTGATCACTTCAGTTTGGAGCTAATTTAAATAATACTGCTATAAGCACTTATGCACATCTTTGGGGTCACATATATACAAAATTTTGTTGGTTATATATCTAGGAGATAATCAGCAGGTCTTATCATTTTTATATGTTCAACTTCAATAGGTTATGACAAACATTTTCCAAAAATGTTTGTACCAATTTACATTCTATTAACAGCGTATGAAATGATTAGTTGTTCCATAAATTCAACAGTACTTAGTATTACTAGACTTTTTAATTTTAGTCATTCTGGTGAATATTAATATTTCATTCTGGTTTAATTTACATTTCCTTAAGCATTACAGACTTGAGCACATTTTCCCATGTGGTTGGTCTTTTATAAATTCTCTTGTGAAATGTCCTTGTCTTTCGCACATTTCTCTACTAGGTTGTTTGAAAATAAATTTTCTCAGTCCTTGGTTTTCCTTTACACTCTCATAATGGTGCTGTTTAATGAAGAGAAGCTCCTAATATTACTGATATTCATGTTATCTATCTTTTTCTTAATGACTTGTACCTTTCAGTCTTGTTGAACAAATCTTTGCCTAGTTATGGTAGTGAGAACAGTCTCTCATGTTACTTTCTGGTAGTCATATTATTTAATCTTCAGTATTTAGACCCACAATTAACATGAAATTGATTTTTGGAATTATGGTACAATGCCACAGGAGATTATCAATTGTACAATTAATCTCTTAGTTACCTGTTTCAGATAAACAAATGCCCTCAGAGAAAAATAGCACTGGATATCAGGTCTTCTTGATCATCTTTGCATAGCAGTTCTCTTTACATTGTTTGGTATTTTGAAGTGTTTTTTGATGATATATCTTATATTTTCTGTGGTTTAATTTGTTTCAGGAACATTTGGTCCAAATTACCTATCTGCTATTAACAGAAGAACATTTTTCAATGTTTATCTATTTTTGACACTTATTTATTTATTTATTTATTGGATATCTTTTAATTCTTTAATGCATTGTTTTCTTATCAAAGCAACTTTCCAGAGTTAATTTAATTTTTTCTCTTTTCATAATTGCCTCTTCTAGTTTCAAGGTTTAATAGACTATTGACTTTGGTTAAAAATGCAAATTAGAGGTAAAAATTCCTAAATATTTTGTTTTTGTTATGATTTTGTTTTAGGTGTTATGCATATTCTCTCTGGGTTTCCTTTTCTCTGATTCTGTAGTTTCGGCCCTATTTAAAATAATACCAGACATCTAGATTTGTTGTTATCTCATTCTTGCACAGGAAATGTTTACTTATTGTTCAACAGTTTAATGGGTTCTCTAACAATTGATGAGCATGTCTATTTAATTGTCTTACCCTAAAGTAAAGGAAAAGCACACATTATTTTATTTCAAAAACTATAACGGTAAACTGTGTTGGTAATAATGGTATAAACCTCCCATAAAAGAAAACTTTATAGAGAGTAGTACCTCAGGCCAGGGACTGAATTCTGCTTTTGATATACAGCCTTCTTTTTATACCTTGCCAAAATACTATCATTAGTAGTGATGAAATTTGTTTTCTGCTTTTAAACATTAAGGTTATGCAGTTCAAAAGCAAATGAGTGGACAGGTCTCTTACTCCTTCAACACCCCATCATCTTGTTTACCTTTCACTGTGCAAGCATAATTAAGAGTGTCCCACCCTCACTTTACCTATCCAGTGTTACCTTCATTCCTAGTTCCTGGGGTTTTGCACTCAAGAGAAATAATTAGCACTGTGCTGACTACATACTTCTCTTCTTCCACAGACAGTTTTTACTTCTTAAGCAATGAATCACAGTCATCTTTTCCTTTAGCGTCCTTGAACACATTGCCTCATTGAAATGCCTTGAGATTTTTCATGTGTGAATGTTTTCATTTTTGAGTTTCTAGGGCAAATGCAGATTTCTCTTTGATCATTTCTTTGTTAATTTGTATATGTAGATTTAATCCATTGCTCGTAAAAAGTTAAATTATTTATAGAAATATGTCCCATCAGATTTACATATTCATAAAATTATCCACCCATTATTCTTCAGTAACATGAAATGTGTCTAGGCTCTAAATATCATAAAAGAGTAGTGGAGTTTTCCCATAATTATCTTATATGATTGGTTTTTGAATACTTTACGTCAAAGCTCTTCTATTGCAAGATAAAGTACATTTGTTACCAATTTAAAAAGTAAGTGTGTATGTACGCACACACAGAGTAGATAGATTTAGAAGTCATTATTTAAATTAATTGTGAAATATTTTGCTTGTTTCAATGTTCAGGAGTAGGTAAACCTATCTTGAAAAAGCTTGAAGCGTTTCTTATACAATAATTCTTAGGACATTTTTATTTCTCGCACAATATAAAATATTATAGGAAACTCCTCTGCTGAAATAAAGAATGATAAAGGCCAGATTAAGTGTAGAAATATACAAAATTGTTACATTGATAATCATTCCACAGAATCATTGCTCAGTTTAAGATTATTCTGATATAAATCTAAAGAGAAAAAAATGATAATTGAAATTTGCATTCAGTAATCTCTCAGAATGAATTGTGAGTTTAGTAGATTCTTAGAAATATTTTCTTAAAATATACCCTAAAATAGTTCAGTCTTTTAGAATTTTAATTTTGAGATAGATAGAAAATGTTTTTTTAAAGTTTCTCTAAGAAATTTCTAGATCATACAAAAATATCCTAAAATGACATTTTCCTTATTTATATATAGTTCTAATATTAGACATATTTTCATTTCCATAATTTTCCTTTTGGGGTATTTGCTTTTTTTTTCCACTAGTAGAAACCAATGCATCCTAAACAAAATACCTCTGAGGTTTTATTTTATATGAGGGATGTTTACATAAAAATATTAGAGTACATTTTAAAAAATACAATGAATCCATAATATGAACAAGCTATGTAAATACTTTTGTTGTAAGACTTGTGAACAAGCTTACTGAACAATAAATACATGGTTAAGTTTCAAACAATTATTAGTTTGTTTAGTTCAACCCTGCCAAATTGCTTTAGAAACTGGACCCTCCTGAGAGTTTGTTTTTTTGATAATCTTTAAAATTAAAAGGAGAATGTGATGATGGGATTTTTTCAAAGCCACACTATATTGAGCCCATAAATGTATTATAGTACCATGCCCATAGGAAATACCCAGATAATTGAGAATTTTTAAATAGGTCTATATTATCTACTATAAGAAAAATATACAAAGAAACAATATATCATATAAAGTCAATGTTTCATGACACCAAGTTTTGGTGTAATAAGTTTTATAACAAAAGTAAGTAGATGCGAATTATTATCTTTCTATATACTGTTGTATTTGGTTTTAGCCATACTGATAATTCTTATTCATTTGTGTGTCTATTTTTGTCAATTTTTGCTGTTAAGATTATATCGGAATGTTAGGATATTTACTCTCTTAAATACTCTAATATTTTAATATCTTAAAGTTTTGAAAAGACAAATGTACATTGACTTCTCAATGGTGTAGGTACTAAATATAATGATAACAATATTAATTTATTTGCTGGATAACAGACTAAAAACTTTAGACAAACCATTTTTTAATTCCTATGAAAACAACAGAATGCATTATGAAACAGACATTGTTATAATGTCTTTTTTTTAAGATTTAGAAACTGGAGCATAAAAACTAAGATTACACAGTGAATACTAGAACCTGAAAAAAATCTGATTTCAATGACCATGACTCTAGATACTATACATTGTTCTTAAATGGCTTTGATTTATTTAATATTGCAGTCCAGTCAAGTTTATTGTTGTCATTAACTTTTCATGCATATTTCTGCTTATGGGTTTTCCTAGTATATCATTTATTTCATTTGGATTTAAAATTTGTTTACAGACATATAATATGCCCATTTCTTTTTGAGAACAACTCATTTAAAGAAATGGTCTCTAATTCTACTTTATTGGGCTTCCAATCATGTGTATGTTCTATCATTATTTTTAAAAGTAGGCCCTGTATTACCATAATACTTGTAGTTTGCTTTCTTGCTTTCTTAGAGGTTTTGTATTTTCTTTCTCTTCAAATCCCTAACCCATCTTGGCTACTTTCATTCTCTGAGGAAGAGCTTGGTTCTTATTTCCCATTTCTAGGGTTATAACTGGAAAAATACAAAATTACTATACCTTCTTGCCTGTTGTTTTGGTTAAACAATACATGCTCCTAAGAAAACCTTTCTGTTGTTCATGGACTAAAAACTGACTCCTTTCACCAGCCATTTTATGTTACTCCTGTTATATTAAAAAATAAAATAAAAAAGCCTATTCTTTACTCATCCATCCTTGATTTCAGTATTCAACCATGATGTTATTTCATCCAAGCTAAAAAAATACTCTTTTTGAGCCCCACTTCCCCTTTTTGTATCCCCTATTTTTCTTCCACTTACAGCAAGACTGCTTGAAAGAGCCATTCATATTGCTGTCAAATTTTTCTCCTTTCATTTTTTTAAACTTATTTCAGTCAAACTTCCACCCTACCTGCCCTACTAAAAGTAAAAAAAAACACCTCTACAGTGTTAGATACAAAAGTCAGTCCTCAGTCTTCACCTTTATTAATCTGTTTGTAGAAATAGAAAAATCACTCTCCCTTCACTGAAACACTTTTTTTTGTGGCCCCAGGATACCAAATACTCCTAGTTTTCCTCTTTCATCACTATTTATTGGTATCCTTTGCTAAATAAACTATTTTGATCTCTCCAATCTCCAAATTTTAAAATGGTGAAGAGATGATTTACTTTTCTATTTTATAGCTACACTAATTTCCTTGTATATTTCATTGAGTCTCACTGTTTTAAATATCATATGTATTCTTATGACTAAAATGTATATCACTTTCCCAATTCTCTTAGCATAGTTTATATCTCTAACAGTGCACTAAAAATATCCAACTGGATATCTAATTTAAATATTATACTTATCATGACTTCAATATGAGCTCCAAATATTTCCTATATTTGTTTTTCTGTTTTTCTCATTCCTATAAATGGCAACTCCATTCTTCCATTTGTTCAAGTCAAAAAACCTGGAGTCATTCTTAAATTCCGTGTCACAAAACCAACTAAATATTTCAAGAATCTCCTTGGGTATACCTTCAAAATAAAAAAAAATAGCAACACCATCTAGTTTAAGCCATTAACTTATTTTTTTTTATATTTTTGATATTTTGATTTTATATTTTATAGTGGTTTCAAATATATAACATAGTGATTCAACAATTATATACATTATTAAATGCTCACCCCAACTAGTGTAGTTACCATGTGTCAACATAGAAAGATGTTACAGAACTATTAACTATATTCTCTATGCTGCCTAGAACATTTAATAGTTTAGTCTTCCTGCTTCTGCTCTGGATCATCTATAGTTTATTTTCAACCATCAGCCAGAAAAGAGATCTGTTTAAATGCTAAATATAAGTCATATCCTATCATTCGTCTCTTCATAGTCCTTACTCATTTAATGGCCAAAATCTTTTATACATATTTGACATCATCTTCTGCTAAATTATTTATTTTGTTCTTTATGCTCCAACTACACTGGCCTCTTCACTGTATCCTGAATTATCTCAGTAATTCAGTAGCTGCAATTCCTTTTGCCTAAAATGTTCTCCCAGAACATTGTTCCTTCCCTTCCTTAGTCAGTCAAACATTCTATTTTCAGGCAGTTCTTTGTGTTTTCACTGTTTAGGTTTGAAATTTTCCCAATATTTTCTATCCTAGTCTTTGCCTTTTCTCATTAGAACATGTAATACATTATTTTATTTATTTTTATGTTAGTTGTCTCCCCTTACAAGCTTAATGACTTTTTGTATATTTTGTGTAGTACATTTTCCCAATGCTTAAAATTTTTTTCAACATGCAAAGAAATAGATCAATATTCTTTGGATGAACAAACGTGGAATTATTATCCCAGACAGTTTCATATATTTTGTTAGATTTGTTTTGTGAAGCACCACTTAACACTTGCTGTAAATTTCATAGATAGAATTTCAACAATGATTCAGTTAAGTGGCTTCTTTTCTCTTTTTTTTCCTCTTATTTTAGGTTATCTTCCTTCTGATATTTATTTATTAATTATTTATTTTATTGCATTACTCATAATTTATTCAAAGGTAATGTGTTATAGGCGAATATTTTGAATTTTTGAGTACTCAAAGATAATTTTATCTTGCTTTGATTTTTGAAATACAGAATAAATAATTCTTTGTTAAAAATTTTTTTCAACATTTAAGTTGAAATTAAATATTGAAAAAATAAAAACTAAATTTGAAATTTAAAAAATTTCTATGCTGTTGCTGTTTTGAAGAGAGGTAAGGCCTGCTTGTATTTGAAGATTATATATAAAAGTAGAGTGAAGGGGAAGGAATGTAAAAAATAACAGAGAAGATTGGTAATTGAAAATGATTACAGTCCCTAGTTGAAATCATTCAATTGGTTAAGTCTGGGGAATTTCTTCCTCAGAGTTATCAGTGGAAAAAGATGAGGTGTGAAGATGTTCATTGTGGTTGTCAGATATATGATCTTGAATTTAAAGCATTGACAATGGAAAAGAGTAAAAAGTTAGGGTTGAATGAAATGACATATGTTGTTCATTACAACTTCAGGACTCTTTGGTAAAGGGAACGTTGGGATTAGAGTTGCATGTTAGAAAAAGTGCCTTGTTAGCCACAGAGAGGTTGTTTCCAGGGTCCAGGCAAGAGTCAGGAACAATAAATAAAAGAGGTTATTAGAGTTGCCCTGGTAAAAGTTTAAAAAGTGCTTAACTTGGGCAGTGGCAAGGAGATGAAAGTTCATAATCTATTGTCTGGAGAGTTTCCTTTTATTTTCAATTTCTCATTCAATTATTTTTTAAAAATACTGTCCTTAAAATTCAAGAAGAATGTAATTAAAGATTATTCTTTCTTCCAGATTTCTAGTCCCCTACTGTATTAGTCTCCTTAGGCTACAATGTCAAAACACAGCAAATTGGGCGACTTAAGCAAAATTTGTTTCTCACAGTTCTAGAGGCTGGAAAGTCTGAGATCATGGTGCTAGCAATGTAGGTTTCACTCTGAGGCTTCTCTTGGCTTGTAGGCAGGCATATCTTGCTTTTATCTCATGATTTTGTCAGCACAATGAAAAAGAGGTCTCTTTCTTCCTCTTCTTATAAAGGCACCAGTCTTACTGGATTAGGGCCCCATCCTTAAGACCTCATTGAACTTTAATTACCTCCTGAAGATCCCACCTCCGAAAAGTCCCTTCGTGGGTTGGCGCATCAAGGTGTGAATTTGGGAGGACATAGTTCAGTCCACAGTACCTACTTTTTATATTTTGTCCTACTCAGATTTGACCAAAATGTATTTTCATTACTCTGTTCACCAATAACACCTAGCTCATCATCTTTTGTCCACACCAATTTTCTGTCAAGTTTCCATGCCATATTTTGGCCCATTTTTCCAAGTATTTGCTATTCCAGTCATATAGTACATTGCAAAATGCAACTAGAAAAATATCACACAGATAAAGAGGACCTTATAAAGTATTCCAACCATTACATGGTTCATACAAATCTAGATTTTCCTAGGAATAATAGATGTGATAATATTTCACCAAAATAAGTCCACATCTGAATTCCCTTGTGTGAAAAAAGGATAACTCTGAGGGCAGGGACTCAAGATCAGCTGGTGGCATCATGAATAGGATTATACACAGACCTTGAAACCTAATATTATTTTCCTTGATTTTGTAACTGACCCTTGAGTATCTGTAACTAGGACCTATGCTTGTTCTACCATTGTATTTTGGGAATAGATAACTTGTTTTCTTGTTTCCAAGGTCCACATATGGGGAAAATATGACCCAGGATAGATCATACCCAGAGAGTCATTCATACATGATTTTGATGATACAGACAATGAGATTTTAGCATTTTGAACCGATAATACAATGGGTTGAGACTTTGGAGCTGTTAAGATTGGTTGAATGCATTTTGCATATGAGATGCACATGAATCTTTGGGAACCAGGAAAAGGACTGTTATAGGCAGAATAAGGAACCCCTGTTCCAAACATGTCCCTGTTCTAATCCCAGAATTTATGGATGTATTAATGTATAAGAATAAAGGGGCTTTGCAGATCTTTAATTAAAGATCTGGAGATGGATAAACTACTATCCTGGAATATCTGGTAGGCCCAATAAAGGATACTAATAAAGGAAAAAGGAAGACAGAGAAGTCAAAATGTGCTGTGATTAACAGAAGCACCCATCAAGAGATGTGATTCTGGGGAGGAGATTACAAGCCAAGAAAAGAAGGTAGCCTCTAGACACTCTAAAAGACAAACATACATACCCTTCAAGCCTTCCAAAGGAAGGAAGCTCTGTCAACACCTTGATTTTAGCTTAAAGAGATGTATTTTGGACTTCTGACTTTCAGAACTGTTAGGTAAAAAATTTATATTCTTTTGAGCCAAGAAAAAAGTGGTTCTTTAATGCAGGATCAATAATAAACTAACAAAATAGGTAAATATTTTACCCTCTCATCAAAAGGGCATTTTAACTACCTCCCTTTTATTCAAACCTCTCACCTTGTCACTTTCTTTCATACCCTCAGAACAAATATTTGCTGCCTGCTTTGTAAACAAGATAATTATCAAAAAAATTCTTCAGTATGCTGCAAGTAACCCTGTTTCATACATAATTTTAATATAAAAGTCATGAGGTTTCATCTACATTTTATTAGTGAAAATGAAAATGCCCTTATTAAAGAGTTAATACAGATATAGAATTAATACAAGTCAATGAAAATATAAAAGAATCTTCCAGTCTTGAGCCAACATGAAGTGGATATGTTAGTGGTACATACACATACATACACACACACACACATGCACACACACGTGCACACACACACACACACAAGGAATGTGAAAGGAAATCAGATTTTATGGTTAAGATGATAACCACTATGGTCACACTCATAACTCCTATTCCTGAGTATCATATTTACAAAAATAAAAAAGTTTGGGGAAGAAAGGTCAGAGTTAAAAGTAATTCTGTACAGCTGTCTTTTTTTTTTCTTTTTTTTAATCTAAGAAATGCAACCTAAGAAAACTGAGACTTAGTCCAGGTCAATATTCATCTAAGTAATAAATCCAGGACTAAATTTTAAGTGATCTGATAATAATTCATTTTACTTAGAGTCTAGTGCTTTCTAATATTTCTCTATTTAGAATGCTTTTTTAAATTTTCCTGGACTATCTCTAAAAATCCCCATCCAAGTAATGTATTAACCTCATTAACTAATTTCTGTTCAGAAATGGTATTTTACACTTTATTCTGTATTGTCAGGGCCTACCATTCAAAAATAAATTATTATGAATTTAGTTCATTGGGAAATTACATATTATTTTCTCTTTATATAAAAGGTTTCTGTCACTGTAATTTTAAAAGTCAGATAACACATCATTAGTCACTATGCACTAACAACAATGATGGTCACAACCTTTGCTCCTTTTCAACAACTATAATTTTGTGAAATGATGGTTTATGTTATTGTTTAATTTGAGCCTCTGAATATCAATAGCCCACTGAATATGTATCTCAGACTATATAGTAATGTCCATACAGTGATGGCAATCTATAGACTATAACCATGTCTTATTTCTATGTGTGGTCTCAAATGCCAATAATGTGCAAATATCATGACTATTATTTATGTTATAAAGTTTGTGTTTGTACTTGAATAGTAGAAGCCAAGCTGATTCCAAGAGACAACTGCATTATAGTTAAAACCTGTGTAATTAACTTCATCTATCTCCTTGAAATATATACACAATAATGAAGAAATACATCAATTTGAATTAATAAAAAAATATTTGTAGAGTTAACCAAAATTAGATGGAATATATACATATATAATGCATCCAATTATTTTCCATGAATGAGTCCACAATTTCATATATACTATTAACATCTCTATAACCCATTAAAATTTTCCAGCATTCTCATATTGTAGTATCCAGTGCCAAACACAGAAGCTGGATCCTCTGATTTCAGAAATAAATTCATAAACTAGAGGAAAACTTCTTTACTATTTCTCCAATGCCAAAAATCTATGTCTCATTAGTTGCTATTGACAACTGTTTTGCTTAAATCTTTAGTTATTATTATACATTGATTAGTTAAATCAATATAGTTGAATATTAGAAAGGCAATCCACATGGACTTCTCAGACACCAGAAGGCATAGATAATTTGTGAACAGGATTATTAGAGTGTTATTAATGCTATTGTAATAAAATTATAAGCACAAATGTTCATAAAATGCTAACTATTGTTCTTATAATATGCCTTACCATAGTTGCAACTTTAATTCTCTCTAATGTTTAAACAAATTTTCTAGGTGTAAGTTTTCTCTACTTTGTCTCCTTTGACACTGAGACCTTGTAGCATGGTCTAAATTGAAATTAAATTGTATTAGGCCGATTCCTTTCAGACTGGTTATGTAATAGAAATTTTAGGTATTTGTCTTACATACTGATTTTGAATTTTAAAAATTTTGGCTTTTCCATAATGTAGATGTGTCTTAACTTTTGTATAGCCAGAAATACCTGGAAATTCATCTTGTCATGATTATATTTAGAGCTGATTTATTACCATTGTTAAAAATGTATATTTTCTCATTAGTATTTTATAATAATTAGTAAGGCCTATTATAATTAGAAGAGGTTTAATTTCCTATGAGATGAGGAATTGTACCTGCATATTAGCTCTCGTCTTTTGAGATAGTTGTCTAATTTATCATTAAAATATATTGTTACTCCCTCTTATTAGTTTTTGTGTAACATACACCAATGTAATTCACATGGTAGACTCACTTTACATCTTATTTTATGTAAGAATACTTTCTAGTCTTTGAATAGTTCCTGATATTTGAAGAATTTCTAATACACAAGGTTTTGTTTACTCCTTTATGATTCCCAGATATTAAGTAGTATATACCTATACCTCTAACCAGAGGCATACTTGAAAAATATACGAAAACCATAAATCAACACTCCCCTAATTTTGATAGGGATTGTGTTGATCCAAATTTTCATACAGTTGAGGATTTCATCAACATGTAAGCTTTTCCACTACAATAAAAATACACTATTTGGATAAGAAACTCTCAGTTAAAGTAATCTTATTAAGTAGCCAGTTTAAATAAGTTGCCACTTCTAAAATTTATGGCAATAGTAGGAGTTGTTTTGATGCTCAAATTAATTATATATGTGGGTATGATTATGTTATTACTATTTATATTTAACAAGGTTTCATTGTTAAAAATAACTGCTACTCGTTAACATACTTAAAACTTTCACTTCTTAAAGAGTTGCCTTAACCACAGGTAAAATTCTTATACTGTGAATAAAGAAAATAGTTTCCCTTGGTTCATATCATAACTGGGCATGTGGCAGCAATGGAAAAATGAATAAAACAGTCATGATTATTTTACATTTACAGCTTGCATAGGAAATATTTATCTAATTTAGCACTTACCATCAGTTTTATTAATTAAATATCACAAAAACTGCTGAAAATATTTTAGTGGTATTTAAAAAAATACTATAAACAAATTGCATTGAATTTTGTATAACATAATTTCAAAATATTTTTTGTTATTATAAAGGTAGCTAATTCCCTTTGATGAATATTTGGGGTAAAATTTTGAGTTATATTAAGAAATGATTATTAATTACAGTCAAGGAATACAGATAATGTTCACGTATTGTATTTCCTTTCATTTTTTTTCTACAAATTTTTTACCTTTTTCAGGTTGTTAACCATAATGTTGAAATAATTCTTTACATGTATAACAGTTGCTTTCTGTGTTATTACATATTATCTCACCTGTAATTAAATGAGTACAATTTTGATATGTTTTGAAATCTGAGATTTTTTTCTATCATTTTTAGGCACGTTATTAGTTAGCACATCATGTTTTAATTTGTAAAAGCCAAATAAACATTCTTGATCATCACAGTTGAGAAGAAAAGCACATTTTAAAATGTGAACTTTAGTGTATAGTTATTCAAATGAAAAAAAATATTTGTAACTGCCTTAAATAAAAAAATTGGTATATTATCATCAATTAATAGTTATACCTTATTCTTAAATAAGCATAAAATGTACCTCATGGAAAATAAACAAAGTTAGATTAGTATATGATAATTGTGTTTTTCGTAGATTATTCACAGGAATGAATCACTTGTTATAACAGTTATAAAGTCAATTTTGAAAGTGTGCCTTAATAACATTAATGTTTCATACCATTTGTCAAATGATGTGATTTTAGTAATGTGGTTCTGGAATCTACCATTATCAAGGACTAATTATTTGAGAACTTTTGTCACCTGAATGATACCGTTTCAGTTATGGTTTGTAGCACCAGAAGCCTATTTTTAGAGAGGTGGCCTATTCCTCAACAGTGACATCTATAGTAGGAATGAAGAATGGCTGATATCACCCATAAGACAGCTTTAGGTTGTTTATGAGGCAGTGAGTTGAAATGATAGTGTAGGCCTTGAGGGTAGGTAATGTTGTTGACATCAATCTCAAAGTATGTTCTGCTTGTAATAAATATTGACTGCGTCATAGACTGGTCCTTCTACCCATAATTTTGGAACTCTAGTCCCTTTAGTATTTATGTCATTGTTTTATTTAAGAAAAGTATTCATGAAGAAACATTAATTCTTTTCAAATCGCTAGCATGCCAACCCTTCCTACACAGCTGTGGAACCACTCCTGCAGTGACTACAGCATCACCGAGTCTAATCTCCTCATGCTTCTGTGTCCCCTCTGCCCATCCCAACAGACACTTCAGTTACCATTAGGAAATACTACAATGATAAGAAGTACCCTTTTCCTTTGGTAAGTGTAGAATCCAGAAGTAAGGAACAGTAAATGGATTTATAGGACATTTCATTCCAAGACTACCTAACCAGTATCAATAACTGATTGACAACAATAGCTCTGTTTATAAGGCCAGAGTGCCAAAAATTTAACTGTACAATAGTGTCTGAAATTAATTACCGAGTTTACTGAAGGGTGGGAAATTTGGAAAAGTTAAAAAAAAAACAGAGATAGAAACAGTAAGTAAAGACTGTTCAAAGGTGAGACAGATTGCTTGTAATTAAAATGAAGAAATGGTTATAAGAAAATTTATCAAGTTAATGAAACAAATAATGGAGAATAGGTTATTCCATGTCCTGTGATAAAAATTAAACACATAGTGCTATATAGAATGAATATATTATTCTGTAACTTCATATCAAGTGGATTTCTATCTTAGTTGATTTGGGCTGCTATAATAAAATACCATAAACTGGGGTTCATATAAACAACAGAAATTTATTTATTTCAGTACTAGAGGCTGAGAATTCCAAGATCCTCAAGTGAGCTTTCTGAGCCTTCTTTTCTAAGGACACTTTTGAACCTTGGGACAGAGTTTTCAGGACCTGTGACTCACCTCCAAAGGCATTTCCTCCAAATACCATCATGTTGAGGGTTAGGTTTTAACATACGGATTTTGACACAAAACACATTCAGTCTATAGCTGTATCAGTTTGCAGTATGCCCTCACAAAGTAACTCATAGTGAGCTTTGGCAGTGTGGGAGAGTTCTAGAGATTCATGTCTCTGTATTCCCAAATTCTTCTTGTCACAAAATTCAACATTTATAATACATCATGTGTTATATTTGCAACTACTATGACAAAAAATGTGTATGTCAACCTAAACATGTGATTATGTGAGGGATATGTATGCACAAACACATGTATATTCAAAAATATATAAATTCAAGTTTATGTGTATATATATATATATAAAATACATATAAATATATGTAATATATTGCACATAATATATATTATATATACATAGATACAAATATATATATGAGTATATACAAGTATACATATTTATATACAAAATTGCTGAGGGAATATTAAAACATAGGGACATTAAAAGCTATGACTCAAAAGTTCCTAAACACTTTTATATTCCTTAGTCAGAGGTTGTTAAATGGTGATGGGAACATGGTCTATGTATGTTAAGAATTTAAACATAAATTTTAAGATTAGGTGGGTTTTTTCAAATTATTCTCTTATTAATAATTATCACAAGGTTCTCAGATCAGTGAGCCAAAATAGTATGAAATCATATCATTATATAACTGTATAGTGCTGACTTAGATCAAATTCTTCTGTCTTAATGAAGTAAAGATATTATTAAAAATAAAACTTAACTACATTTTTTGGGATTTGTCTCTGAAAACTACAAAATAAACACATGAGAAATGTCTTTGCTTTAAAAACATTTTTTTGAAAATAGTCATTTCCTTATGTGTTTTGATTCTCATTAAAATTTAATTCACAAATCAAATACAGAAACTATTTCTGAAGAAAAGTTATTTCTCTTCAACTCAGAAATACCCAAAAGTGTGTTGATAGATCACCTGGCAGTTCTATTTTAATTTTCTGAGGATTCTCCATACTGTTTCCCATTTCAGCCGCACCATTTTCATTGCCACCAACAGTTTTGCAAATATTCCCATTTTTCCACATCTTTTTCAACACTAGTCTTGTGTGTTTCTGATAGCCATCCTGACAGATGTGGTGTTATCATTATGATTTTGATTTACACATGCATGATGAGTAATGACATCAAACATTTTATCCTATACCTGTTGGGCACATGCATCTTCTTTGGGAAAATGTCTATTCAAGACAATATAGACCCTTTTTCAATTAGTTTGCAATTTAGCTTTTCTTTTTTAACTATTGAGTTGTAGTTCTTTATATATTTTGGAGATAAACTCCTTGTCTGAGACATGGTTTACAAATATTTTCTCCGAATTCAGAGATCACTTTTTCACTCTGTTGATTATTTCCTTCCCTGTACAGAAGTTTCTTTGTTTGATGTAGTCCTACTTGTTTATTTTTGTTTTTGTCACCTGTATTTTTGATCTCATAGCAATGAAAACATTACTGTAAGAAAATATTACTGTAACCAATATCATGAGGCATTTCCCTTAGGTTAATTTGTATCTGTTTTACCATTTCTGGTCTTACCTTTAAGTCTTTAATTTATGTTGATATTTTTATATGGTGTAAATAAGGGCCCAGTTTCATTTTTCTGCATGTGAGTATATCCATTTTTTCCAAAACCGTTTGTTGAAGGAACTATCCTTCCCCAATTGTGTATTCTTGGCCCCCTTACTGAATATCAGTTCATGGTGGATTGTATAGGCTTATTTGTGAGTTCCCTATTCAGGTCTTTCTCACTGTCTTTATGCCAGTACCATGCCATTTAAAAAATACTGTACTTTGATTTTGTAAGAAACAACAGCTTCCCCAATATGGCTATTTTATTTATTTTTAAGCACATGACATGATTGTCAATACTTATTCTGGATATTTATAATTCATGTTGAGTTTAAGAGGAATCTCTGGCTCAGGGTTAAAAACCTATGTGTGATTTTTCAAGTCCAGCCATAGACAGTTACAAAGGTTTATCTGGCAGGTAGCACCCCAGAAAGCTGCCCTCCTGCTAGACTTGGAACAGGCTAGCACAACCAGTGCAGTCTCTGGAGTGAGCTGCCATCAAGACTCCGACCCTTCCGGCGGGTCGTGTTATGCATCTTTCCATTCCTAGCCTAGATGCCTGCATACCTAGGTCTCTTTATTTGGGGTCTTTTCAGAGATTTCCCTCAGATGCTTCTGCCAAGGTCTCTTGAGGAGAGTAGGAGATAACCTTGAAGTCAGTTTTCCCCGGTCTGACTAAATACCCGGCACTTTTCCACCCCTAACCTTTCTCCCTCACTCCTCACCCCCAAGATTCAGAAAACTCCCAGGGCTTTTTGTTTGGGGCTCACCCAAAAAAATCGGACACAGAAGAGATGATGACTCACATCTGTGCCATCAAACCCTTGACCTGTGTGCTGTTCCATGGAGGGAAATAGAACAGAGGGACCTGGGGTTTTTCCAGTTTGGGCCTCTTGCTAATCTCTTGCTTTACTTTTCTGTAATTAAAGACTTTGATATTGTTTTCATTCTGGCTCATTACCATTTTGATTGGCCACTCTAGCAGCTCAGTTCTCTTTCTAGCTCAGCTGAGCTCTTGACAAATAGTTTATCTGCACATTTTTGTGATAATTTGCATACTGTAACCAGATTAAGTTAAATATGAACCTGAACTTAAGAAATAATATCTGTGTCTCCAGAGTATTTGGAACCATAAAGGGAAAGGAAAATACTCCAAGATATACCCTATGTTGAATTTTCAAATGTTGTTTTTTGGAAGAATGCTACATTTTGGGGTAATTTCACATAATTCTATATGAAAAATATATGTCTTATATATGTAATTTTAAAGAAAGGTATTTGTAAGTTATTTTTTGTCAAATCCCTTAGGACACTAACTTTACCTTATTGTCAAAGGACCACGATTTGTCAGTGGCTGCTATATAATACATATATATGTGTATGCATATATGTGTGTGTATGTATGCATACATATATATACATACATATCTGTGTATACAGGTGTGCATATATGTATACACATACATATATGTGTAATTTATTCTAATAAATAATCAGATGGAGGTCTGCTGCTTAAAATGGATATTTAATCCTGGCCCATCATTTTCTTTGTCTACATTTAGCTTTTCCTGCCTGGCTTCTTGGGAAGTCTAATCTGTGTGCTATATAGGATTGATTCTATTATAATATTTTTACTGAGTTTCTCTTTTTTCAGTGACATTTTTCTCATCGTTGTTATGATTGCAGTTTTCAGAGACTTTTCCCTTTTCTTTGTGTTCTATTTTGTATTTCCCCAAGGCAAATGAGTCGTTCTGGAAGTGTGCTGTTTGTGTTGTTCATCAGATTTCTTGCCACATACGTACTGCGTCTTCAGCTTCTTTCAACTCTTCCTCTAAATGTTGCTTTCTTCTGGTAATCACTTTCACCTTTTCCATTCAGTTTACTGCTTGATGGCTGCGGCTGGGATCTTTTTCTGTTTTATTCATTGCTATTTTCCAAATACATATGAGAGTAGCTGACACTACTCTGCATTCAATAAATGTGTGTTGAGGCAAGGAATTAAAGTGAGCCTCTGCTACCTGTTTCAATTTTCCATGTTTTCTTGTTTGTGATGACTTACCAGGATACTTCCTATCACGTTGGTCAAAACTTCTGAATTTCTCTATTTGTGCTATGCTATTGCCCTTTGTAGTTTTCTACATACATTACAGGGTTCTGTGCCTCTGTTATGAAACCAATAAAGGAAACTTCAACTATTCCTCAATAAAAAAATGATTTTAATTTTGAATTGAAGAGTTGAAATTAAAATACTAGTAGAATAAAAAGTTTTATTATGTAATAAATAAAGTATACTTTGTAAGTTCTAACATGGTGCAATGTTTCTTTTTCATTCTCCTGATACATTATAATTCCATAATGTTTTCTTTTCATCCCTTCTTGCCTCCTTAAAGACCTGATTATTCCAAAAGAATTAAAAATCCCAGGGAGCCAAGAAAAAAACCAGACTGAAATATCAAAACATACATTCATTTCAAATTACCAAACAAAACAATTTTCCTCTGTAACTTAAGTAAAACATATATACATATAAATACTATATATACCTTAAATGTGTCCTGTAGTTTAGATATTTAGGATGTATTTATGTCTTTCTAATAAAGAATTGCCTCTTCTTTTAATATTTTAATATACCAGGAGAGGCACAGTTCTTTTCAGTTTCTTTTTGAGGAGATGAGGATCCAGATATACTCTCCATGTGAATCACTATGTATCAGTCTGGCCTCCACTTTTCTGTGCTCCACAGCTGAACCCAGTGAGTGAGTAGATACAGAGATACTTTGTGTTAGACACAGACTTTAAATACAAAGCTGCCCTATAAAACCAGGGCAGCCAAATTCCATGAATGTGTTTTTAGAATAATAGGACTGACTAAACCATTAACTCATAGACCTCATACTGTGCTGTAGAGAAAGAGAGGAACAAAAATAAATAGAAAAATGAACTGTACAGTGTGCTGGATAAGAACAAATGCTCTGGATGGTTTGAGTTCAGGTACTAAGGTATGTGTTTGGAAGGGGATTTGATTCTGAAAGGGTGGTTTCTCAATATGCAGTTTTTTCTTCAGCAAAGAAATGAAGAAGGTGCATGAGTTCTCTGTTGGCTTATGGGGGTACAATGTAAAAAGTAGGGCTGGATACATGATTTGTGGGGAACAGTGTAAAATAGAAGTGAGGCCTCTTTCTCAAAAAACATCAATGAAGCATTTCCTTTTCTCCCATGATCTGTCTCAACTTGTCACAGATTTTTTTTTTTTTTTTGCTATTTAGTCTTACACTTTCTTGAGTATGGGATACCTGCTGTTAAGTGCAGGTCCCTGTAAGCCCTGGGGCCCAGCCTCGTGACTTTGTGCACTGACTCTCCCTATTTCTTCATCTAAGCCCAGGTAGGGGCAAAGGAGTGGATGCTGAGAATCTGTTCCCAGAAGACAGAGAGGAGGCAGGAGGAAAAGACCTCACAGGTGTCAGAACCCCAGGTCTGTAACATATGCAGCAGGTTCCCATTGGACCAGATTCATGAAACACACATTCAAAGATGAAATTATTAACATTTTCAAAAGGGTGACTGCAAAGTGTTAAACCCCAAGCTGGAGTCCCCTTGGCCATGTAGATTCAGTGGTACTACACTGGATGCACACCCACAAGCCATCGCTACTTACAGGCAGAGGAAACATCAAATATAAAAGCCATGAGGTGGGGCTGTGCCGAAGTGAGCAAAGGCGAAAATAATAAGAAACAAAGTTATAAATGTTAGGAGGTTTCAGATTGCTTATTCCTGTTGTCACTGTTCCTGCTTTGAACTTTATTCTCAGTGAAACAGTGAGAAGTGATGGCATTTTGGACCAGACTGGAGTAGAGAGAAGTGAATGGTCCTTAGTTATATTTTGAATGTAAAGAACAAACATTTTGCTGACTATTTGCATGTGGAATATAAAAGAAAGAGAGGAACCACAGATAACTGCAAGACTTTATCTTGAGAAATTTTGGTGTTGCCTTTGATGGACTTTAAGCAGACCATGCGAGGGGCTTGTTTTGGAGGGGAAGGGCGTGGAACCAATCGCCTATTTGGTTTTAGACATGAGAGATTTAGGAAGCTTAGTGGTGATTCAAGTAGAGACAAATATTTGTTGAATAAATGAACTATTAATCAACTGTAGAAGATTTGAGTCTCGAGATGAAGGAAGATGGCTATGTGGGGGAAATGTAGAAACCCTCAGCATTAGTGTATAGGTGGCATGTAAAGCTATGTGATTGGATTATTTCAGGAGAAAATGAGTAGACACATTCAAATGGTCAAATTTAAGGATTTCAAAAAGAAATGAATATTTCTAATTTGGCATGTTCCATTTTAAATACTAATGATAAGGTATTCATTTAAAAGACATATGCGGAATGTTCTTTAAACCCTACCTAATTAATCATTAATTAATAGAACAAGAAAGGAAATTAAGAAAAGACAAAGGGTACAATTTAATATCTATTTTGCTTGTTGAGCTACCCAGTAAAATATTTCTGTTCTGATTTAGAACTCATTTCCTTTATGTTTCCATGAAGAGATGATCCCTAGGGTTTGCACTCTCTTTTACTCAGTCCTCCCCTGGGAAGGGATTCTGATGGAAAAGTTTGAAAGAAGTAAGCATGTGTGACTCGAAAAACTCTTAAATCTCTTTTGGGGTAAGCCTTCCCAGATGAAGCATGCATTCCCAGAAGGTCTTGAGCCCTGTTAAGCTTAGCAGTGCAAGGCCTGTTCTTGTGACTAGCCTTAAATTTGACCATTTGACTTTGTCTGGGTGGCTACACTTGCCATATTCATGGGTAAAATGTTAGTATGTGCCCGTGGCTCAGATCCCAAGCTTCATTCACTATACAACTTCATTAATAAAGAGAGTTATGTTTTTACCTCCATGTCTAACTTCTACAGCTATCAGGAAGGGAAAAGTAGTTTACATATACAAAGCTCAGCAAGTGCCTTCACTTTTGGTGATTCATTATCTAGTGTGAATTGAGCTCTGTGAAATATCCACAGCTTAAATGGGTCCAGTGGGGCCTGAGGACCGTTGAAGAAACCTGTTAATTCTAATGAAGAAACCATACTCAGCCCTGGCCCCAATCATCTTTTACTCTAAAATGATTTGCTTAGTTCTGATCATCTTTCTGTCACAGCTCACCAGCCTGAAGTAACAACAGCCACAGAGGAGAAAGGGAGAAAGAGTGAGTTTCTGTTTTGGTCCTTGTGATAGCTCTATATCTTTCTACGTCTGGTATTAATAGAACTGAATTTCTGCTTCAATCACAGTTACTCAAAAGCTTATCATGGACCCAAACTGAGTATGTGTGTTTTTCAAGAAGCAGTTCAGAGTAACGGTGCACTTCAAAGGGAAGCCTTGTTACAGGTCGAGTTCATTCTCCTGGGTTCTTGTTCTTGCATAACAAAAAATTGAAAGGCAGAGACACAATAGTGAAGCAGAATGAAAGCCTTATCTGAATACACTCCAAGGGAGACGTGGGCCAGACTCAAGGCCCTTTGTCTAAAAGGCCCTGAACTTTTAGGAGAGCACCTATTTATCACAACCTAGCCAGGAGGCACTTTTTTGTTTGACAGGGTGAGGTCATTTGATTGAAAGCTCTAGTTATACATCTGTTTCTAGTGGTGCTCACATCTTTTCCCATAATGCACAAAGAAAAGCCCAACAAAACCGTAGTTGTATGTCAATGATATTATGATGAGGGGTGGTTTGGGAAGTTCTTAATTTTGTTCCATTGTGCTTGCATTGTGACCTGGTTGGGACCAGTTTGGCCTGGTTCTGATAGGCATGAAGTTATCTCTCTTCAAAGCCTTTGTGTCATGTGGGACCCCCTTTCCGGGCAGAATTTGGGCAGTTTTTTCCTTGAACCTTATCTTCTCCTTCCTTCCCCAGCTGCACATATCTGTCTTTCTACCTAACAGCCTAACTTAGTTTGGGGAAGGTCAAAAGAATATTCCTTAAGGATAACAATGTTTAAGTCAAGACCGAATTTGTAAAATAGAATTTGCGAGTTGACTTTCCAGGAAGAAAAGATGATACAGAAGCAAAGGTATGACAAGATGCAGGAATGTAGAGAAGTCTACCATGGCTAGAGTTGAAAGAAATGCAAGGAAGCATGGCACAAGATGAGGCTTGAGAGGTGATGAGCAAGAGCTAGCTGACCATGTAGCTAGGATGACAGACGTAACGGCTGGTGGAAGCTACAAATGTTTTGAAATCACTCTTTATTTGGTGGGAGAATGGTCAGTAGATGAATCATTCTAAATACATTTTGAAGGGCATGTATAATTTCTAAAAGCACCAATACTCCTTCCTTTTTAGTTCACACTACTCTATAATTTTAAGTAAGTTTCTTTGTCTAGATTGATAGCATATCCTCATTTATAAAATGCTGATCTATGGCAGAGACTTCTCATCTTTAAATAATGAATTTTAGTGACCCGTGAATATAATGTGCAAGGTGCTATAACAGTGCAACACAGTACAGTATTATGATCTAGTTTAAAATATTCAGTATCAGTATGCCTTTAAATTGTTCTTAGGAATTAGGTTGATTATACATGAGCATTCGCTGAGTGAGTCCAAGAATGTAAATGATTGCTTGAGTGGCTAACTCCAGCTTGAATTATTTCAAAAAAGATAGACCAGAAGAGAGTGATCAAAAGTTTACAGTTTTTACAACATTTATAGGAAGATGTCATTTCAGTTTATACTCTTCAAATTATGGGTATTTGAAGTGAATTCTGCTGCTTTAACATTCCAAGTCAACGTGGAATATTTCCTGAACCAACCCATCATTCTAAATATATAGCACAACATTCTCTAGGATGCAAGTGTTGCCACTTGTCACCTTTATATTTCCAATCAGAAAAGAACTGCAGAGAAGCATAGCATTTCATCATGGAGATATTTGAATTACATCTCCCTTATGGCCAAGTATTTTATCAAATGAAAAAGACAGAGCACCAGATTTTGCCTTTTAATATACATATGCCTGTAATTTGTACTGAATCATGAGTATCTTTCCTATCAACTCAGATCCTTATTGCTAACAAGGTTGAACTTTTGTCTTATGAATACAATGATAAATATACAGCCAACACCATCACCATTCTTGTTTCCTCATTATTCAGTACTTTCTGTGTAAGGAGACAAAGTTTTACAGTATGCTCTGCATTAAACTGAATTATGGTACATCCTTCTACATTAGCATATAGTCTTAATTTTTAGTCTTAGTATCAAAATGTAAATGTCTCAGAGCCTTTTCTTGAACCAATAACTTCTACCTGCCATTGTTATTCTCTTGCACTCATAAGAAAAAAATCCTTGTGCTAAAATAGCATTGGCACAGACTAAGAATCATTTTATACCTAGCTTCAGCAGAAAAATGCTATTGCCAATTATTTTTTAGCTTGAATACATGTTATTATTTTCCAGAGTAGGATCTATGACAAGAACCTGTAACTTGAATATCCTGATGGTCTTAAATGAGTATTAATATGAATATTAATTGATGATTCAAGTATCTTCAAATAACTGTTCTATGGCTTGTTTTTCTAACATTGGTTCTGACTTGACTCTGTGGTATAATGAGATCTCTAGGACTCTACTTGTGAACAGGGATTAGTCATTCCTAATATGTGAGCCTATTCTAACCCTTATGGCAATCGTCAGTGGTCCACTAGTTCCCCATAGTTCACATCCGGTTGCCAATAAACACAGCTCTATCTATAAGAGTCAATGTTTGACTTCCTCCTGCCACACATCTGTGACCAGTGTTCTCTCAAGCTCTTCTCCTTTGTAGCTCATACCTACAGAAATACTTTGGTGACAGAATGCTTTCAGCAGGACTGTCACCTTACTGAAAATACACAAAACAGAAAATCTTTTAAATATGGAGAATAGGTCACTTGTCTTTCCATATCACTTCGTTGGTCCAATGAGAAATGCCACATGAGCATACTTGTTGTTCTGCTGAAAATAATAATTTTGTGCTATAATTATGCAGTTCTCTGCAGATTTCCCAAATATTCTATATATACTCCCACTTACTGGACTTAGCTTCAACTGTACCTCTCCTATAGCGAATCTGAATGACCTCTTTGTAATGTCTTGCAATTCAACTCTGTATTCAAGATATAATTTAGAAATTGGTATTTTAGGGAAGTTTCTCTTCCCTTCACATTACTTGGTTTTACTGATATTTATAAGTCCTTTTTGAGTGAATGACACAGAAAGTGTATGTTGTTCATTTGAGGGTATTTGCTACATTTTTTGGAGTTTATCTAATTGATTTGCATAATTACTTGATGGGTGTTTTGAGAGAAAATTAACAACTTTTTACCTTTTATGTATCCCCCTTATTTCCATCAGTTACTATTGATTCAGTTAGGTATTCAGTATTTGATCAGGCTTCTATGCAAAACTAGTAGAAGAACCACATAGCTTGTGAGTGTTAAGGTTTTGAGAAGCTTTCATTTAAACTTCCAGACTCAGATAGAATTTACCTAAGCAATGTCAAAATGGGCCATTGTGGTTCTTTCTATATTTAGAGCAGGATGCAAATAATGGTTAAAGCTACACTCAGTGTTCAGTCCACTTTTGAAGAGTGATTGGATAGACACCTTTCCAGAGAGGTTTGTTAATTTTGAAAATGTACTGGGCCTTAAAAAGCAATTTCTTTCCCCATGTTGACTTGTTCAAAAACAGTTTTTCTCAGAGATGCAAAATACGCACACACACACACACAAAAGCATGTACTATAGATAATGATTATTGCACAATTTCTCCAATAGTAATGGAAATTCAGATATGCACACAACCATATTAAGCAGTATTTGGGGGAAAATAGTGTTTTAACTGTTTTAAAATGTGAGGAACTGTGATTTTATCACTTTCTTTCCTATAGGATTTTAAGAGACTCTTTCTTTCAAGTAGTATTTATCAAATAAAATAAAAAAATCAGGATTCTAGGCTTAATAGAAAACTCTAGGGCTTGCCTGAGCTTATTCAGTTTGTTTTGGGCATTAGTGTATGTAGTATAAGAAAATGACAGAAGATATAAAAGATCCAGGATTGCCTTCAAATGACTAAGGAGACAATGAGAAAACCAATGAAAAGTGCAGGACAAACAGTCTTGCATGATGCACAAAACATAGTATGAATAAAAGGTTAGAAATTAAGGAGAATCTTAGCATAGAATTATGTTATTTGGGGAAGAAGAATTTTTACCAGGTTTCAACGGGAATCATTGACATAGACAATTATATTTTATATATTTCTATGTCAAAAATCATGATAAAATAAAAATGATTAACAGGTTCATGGTGAAATAAGTGAAATATCATAACTCTATAGTATTTTGTAAAAGTCTGCATCTGACTTCTGCAATTCAAAAATTCAGATGGACACATACACACACATACACTCACAGTGCCAAACTTTGCAGAAAAAAATCTGAGATCACCCTTATTAATTTTATATTTGAAGATAAGCATAACAGTAATGACAATTTAAATGGAAGTGTAAAGAAAGCTTGATAATGAACCAATATGAAATTTGTGTTTTAGTGTTCTCTCTCTCTCTCTCTCTCTCTCTCTCTCTCCATATATATATATATGTATATTGCACAATTTCTCCAATAGTAATGGAAATTCAGATATGCACACTGGGGGAAAATAGTGTTTTAACTGTTTTAGTTTTCATTTATATATACAAATTCATTTATATATACAGATTTATTTATATATACAAAAAAAGAAAAGAGAAAGGAATACTATAAGCAAATACATATGCACTTCATAATAATTACAGTTTAATTTCCATGGAGGAAGATAATAAGGTAAACATAAACATAAACATATGTGTCATAATCAGAGAGGTCAAGTGCTTTTCATGTTTTAAGAATGACTTTTTGTAACAGTCTGAGCTTGCTGCTTGGAGAAATATTCTTGTAGTTTCTTGAGGGAAGCTGTTCTCTTCCTTCACACCAGATGGCACTATGGAGCTTTTCCATTTTCTTAGGAGGCAAAGCAGAAATAAGGGATGAAGGACAGTGTAACACTATTGTTCAGTAAATTTGTCTCTCACTTCTGTTTCCTAAGGTCACCTGGCTTAATTGTTTAATATGTAACATAGGGATATACCAGTCTAATGTGCTTTCTACTCTGCAACTCTATAAAGTACAGGTGAATATATAAATAAGAATCAGTTTTCCTAAAAATTCGAGAAAGCCTTCGGTTTAACTTATTTTCTGGGAAATAATTATTATCTTATGCATTTCATATCCCCTTTTTGGGCCTTGTAGAAATATATCAACAAGGTATAGTCACTAATAATTTCTCATTGCTCACATTCTCAGTATCATGCTTGTACAACTCAGTTGGTCCTAACTGGACTCTTATTAATTTTCAAGTCCCATCAATATATTTGACACAAAGTTTGTGTCAAATATCATTTGTAATACAAATCAGTTTCCTATACTTTGTATAGAAATAATATTATGTATATCTTCAGACAATGCAATGAGTTCCATGAAAATATTCTAAGCCACTAAAGTACATATATTTAAACAATATTGCAATTATCAAATGTATAATTATAAGTTAACCAAATAATAAAATATGTATCCATTCACATGTAGCAGAAATCTAAGCAACACATAAATATCTTTGACTTTTACTTTTGTGCCTTAAAAAGTAAGAACTGTAAACATATGTAAACTATAAAGAGATATGATAAAGTGATTTTCCTTTCATTTGGCATTCTATAAATAGGGCTCTATAATGACAGCTTTTTAACATAAAGGAAAAAGGCATATGCTTATATGGATGTTTTGGTAGAATTGACTAAAGGTTACATGAGAAATAAGTTAATGGACTGAAGTTTATAGCTATGTGTATAACTGTCAAATCTTTCTGTAAATTACCTTTCTCTTCTGCTGGCTGGAATGCAAAAATCCAATAAACTGTTAATAAAAATGGAAAGGTCATATGTAAATATCAAAGATCTTGAAAGTGAACCAGAAAAGATGATAGTTTGCAGAAAAATATCAGTTCATATTCTGTTTCATTGTGTTCTAAATGTGATTTGGGGTTGCAAAGTATGCTTGCAAGAAAAAAATGAGTAGGGAAAGTTTATATTAAAAAAAGATTAGTTTCACATCTGAAAAGAAGAATTTGACTTCTAATTGGCTGTTGCTTTCTGCAACTTCAGAAGAATAGCAAACAATTAAATGCTTTGATATTTTCTCTGATTAAGCAGCCTTTTAATAGGGCCTTATGGAATTACTCCAGTAACACTGAGAGAGCACAGTCTGTGCAGGGTGTGTGTGTGTGATGGAAGGTTCATTGCTTAGGGCCTATGAGGCTCATCTCTGTCTGCAGCCAAACACCTCACAATCTAACATTTGCTGGCTTGGTCTTGAGCTTGCAAAGAATTAGGGCCTGAAAGAACTGGAGCAACAGAAACTACTCTTCTCTGCCCTACTCCGTTTATTCAAAGACAGAATGGTCCTTTTAAAGCCAATTTGAAAGTTGTAGCCTCATAAAGGGAATGCATTTAGGCCTAGGGAGAAGCTGAGTTTGAACTCATGCTGCTTCTGATGAAGCCATGCACGTTGCCTCTTGATCTTCTATGTTTGTATTTTAAGGACTGTCTGTTGCCTGAAAAGAATGGTTGGCAGAAGGGCAAAGTACGAGTTCGGTCTGCTGAATATGTCCTTTAAAGAGCATTCGCTTCCTCCTTTCTCTCCCTATTTTATTTTAGCAGTGTCTAAACTCTACAATTATTATACAGAATCAACATAAGAATTAAGTTTCACTATGAATATGAAGTAATAGGTGACCTTAATTGCTAATGATGCCTTATAGCTGAAGGCATGATTAATCCTATATGACCTAGGTGGATACTCAGTTTTTTTAAGTGTTCTAAAGTATTTACCAAAAGCAATGGATGTATGGATGAATCTATTTAGTCCAATGCTTCATGTTTCTCTTCAATGATCTAAATTATTTACCAAAAGCAGTAAAGGAGTGGATGAATTTATTTCACTGGAAACAGAGAGATTAAGATAAGATCTCCAAGTAAATCTGTAATGTTTGCATTGATGTAAATATGTTTGCTCATATCATTAAGGAAAGGCTGGAAAACATGCTTGACTAACAGTGACAGAAATAAAGAAAAGATCCAAATATATTACCCGAGTGGTATTCTGAATTTCTAGAAAATTTCCTTCCAGAGTACATTATTTACCATATTTAAGTAACATTGGCTTGAGGTCAAATTAAATTAAAAGCCCTTTCCATTTAAGACTTCCTGATATCTTGTGATCACTTTTCAATTAGACAATGAAAAACAATTTAGTGGATACTTAGCTTAATTGGTTTACTTCTACTTTTTGACCTCCAGGGCTCCCCTTACGCATTCTATGCAATATGCCTGTACATTTGTCTGCCTCTTTAGAATTTCCCATGGTTTTGTACAAATTTTCTGATTCAATCACTGTTAAGTACTCTTCACTCCTTTTTCTTTTTAGGAGAGTAGGGTTCAAGGTGTTGCTTCTAAATTCTGTGATTAAAAGAAAACTGTATCTTTCTATTGGTAAGAATAAGTCTGAATTGTAAACAATCTGCAATTATGCTACAGAAAGTTGAATAGAATGTCATTGAAATATTAATATAATTTAACAAGAAGTTGTTAATAGTTAAATACATTAATATCATATCCAAAATTGATGTGTTAATTATTTTGTATTGATGGGGTGTATTTCTATTTATGTTTGTGTTTGTGTCTGAGTGTTTCTCTCTCTAGAAGCCAGAATTCTTTGTCTAAAATCCATACAGTTTCTTCCAATGAACTTCAGTAAGCTTTCAGTTTGATAAGTTACCAATTTTATACCTAGTTGTGCACATCTAATATATGAAAACAGTCTCAAATATGTTATAAGTTTAAAAGCAAAATCAGTTTCATATAAATACTGGTCTTAATTATCTAAAAGCTTTCTTAATGAAAAATAGGTTTGGTGTTTCTTAAAGAAGGTTTATAAGGATCAAATTTTCTCACTATAGTAAGGTGTGGGATGATAAATGGTAGCTCACTGTGCTGAAAAACAATTTTCAAAAACCTAATACTTATTAAAAGTTTACTATTTAAAGTCATTTTACCTCATTTCTATCAACCCCATTTATTATTTCACACTTTCAAGTACTAAACAGAGAAAGATGAGACAGTCTCTCTCCTGAAGGAATATTCTGTGCTGTGAAGGAGAGAACAAGCTCTCCTCCATAGAAGAAACAATAATTTTACAGTATGGTAAGTCTAGAAGAATGATAAGCTATTAAAGTAAATTAGCACTTTCTCCCTCTTTTACAGATACGTAAACTGAGCCCTGTAGCTCTGTCCATAATTAGGATTTCAGGAAATAGAGAAGTCATGAACTTTGGTGGTCCTCAGTTTTTTCCATGTACAGAGGAAATTATTGGGCTAAATTCCAAATTTTCTTTAAATATACTCTTTTGTCACTTTATGACTTGTCTGAGATCATACAGCTGGTGAACCTTAGAAATTGGGACTTCTGCTTCTTAGAATTCTATGCTCTTCCTTATCCCTATTTCTTTCCCAAATACATTGAATCCCTTTCTAAGGTTTAACTTTGTTTCTGCTGTGAGAATTATCAAATCACCCCTTCCTTGCGTCTTATCAGCTCAGAGTAATTTCCCCCAGATTTATGATCATTTGGCATGTATATAATATTTATGTCTCTATAGCAATTTATATGTCCATTTTAATATCTTTATAATGGTTTTGCATGTTAAAAGTTCCTTCCTGTTACACTGATATATATACATGGTATATTTGTATATGCTCTACTTTTGTTTATTCATGAGTCTATCTAAGGTCAGACTATATTATAGTTGAGATTCCCCATGTACTAGAATCAAACGAAACCTGCATTCAATCTCAGTATAGTCTCTTATAATTAGTATGAGCTTAGGAAAGGTTGCTTAATTTCTTTAGGTCTATTGAATGGAACTATTATGATACATTCCTCAAGGGTATTATGAAGTTTAAATATTAGTAATTGTTATTACTATTCTACTGGAGCTTGAAATGTTACTCTTTACTGATAGTAAAAATTAGCTACCAAGTAGAAAAATAGCTGAGCAGATATAGATAATATAATGATACCATTTAGAAAGCTTTTCACATAAAATCTGAATTATAGAAATGAATATTTTAATTTATGTATGCAAAAAAATAACTTAAACTTGTTCATTGAGGAATGTGTTTCGTATGGTGCTGTAATTATATTTGTTGGCCTTCTTCAGAGTTTATGTTTCTAGCACCAAAGTTTTGAATTGAATTTTTTTCTAGCTGTTCTTTTACTTGAGTATCCTCAATGTTTCTTCCTATAAAAAAAAAAGTATGAATTTTGAAATACGTATGAAATAATGTATGAATTTGGAATAACCCTTTAGTCTAAAATAATTTTGGGGGAAGGTACCATTTTATACTATGCAAATGCTATCAGTATCTCTAGGATGTCTTTAGCTCTGTCTTAAATCACTTTTTCCTGTCTCCTGAGCTCACATTTAACACTCCTAGTCTTTAGTTACTTTGATATTGGAATACTTATCAGCAATTTGGGGAAAACATGCATGGTTTTTAGCAAAGAAATAAATTAACAGTGCAAGGCCCACAAGTTTTCATTCTAACCCTCTTTTTAAATTTTCTTGCAACCCAGGCCAGAATACTTACCTCCCCATACTTTGTTTATTGGTATAATGAAACCGGTGGAATCATTCTTACTAATAAGTCAGATGATGATGAAAAATCAGTGCTAGTATATCTGGAGGTTTCTTTAGGGTAAATGTACCTGAATAAAATTAATTATAGACAATATAAAAGAAAGTAAGGGACAGGGATGTGACTTTAAACTTTTTTTGTTATTATTGTTTCTTCATAGCACAGAAGTACATGAACTCTTTTGTGTTGAAGTAGAAATATTAGAATCATATTACCAACACCAGAAATGTACTCTTCCTTTTACATTTAGATCACTAGCACTACATGCTTTGAAAACTAGAGGTGAGACAAAAATAAACCTGATGATTTCTTTTAACATAGGATCTAGGCACGATAAAAATAAGATTAAATTGCAGTGTCATGCCGAAGTCAAATTGCATCCTACATACTCATGGCTATGCCTTGTCTGAACTATATATCAGGCAGCATTCCTGAGGCAGAGCAATTGCTATGATGAGACAAAGAGATGGGCAGAAAAAAATGTAATGTCTTTGTATTTTCCTCCGAAACGTTAGAGGAAATGTTATGTACATTTACATAATCCTTTATGACATTCTAGGAACAGAATCTCTTAACACCAGGAATTAGCTTAAATCTCATTTTACAGATGAGGTCTATGTTTACATAGCTAGTCATGATGATGAGAATAACAGCAGAGTTCTCTCTGTTTTCAGTTCTGTCATATACCAACAATAAAGGCTCAATGGCTATTGATTTACCTATTGTTCTTTGGCTCATGTGCCAGCTGGGATTTATGGAGCCTACAAATAATATCCTCCTCTCATTCTCATGACATCAAGTTGGTGGAAGATGGATCATTCCTACTATTATTACTTACATAGAGAAAGGCTTTGGAATAGCAAGGGAAAGTAGATATTCCCACTAGATATCTGAAAATAAAACAACTAATGTTTTTGTGTTTCAATGAATTCAGTGGTATGAGTAAAAATATTTATTTAATTTATTCTGGGTTATTGAGAACTTACTGTGCACTTATATTGAACTAGACAAATGGCAAGATGTAAACTAGAACTTTGGTTACACATGCTTACTTGCATGTGTGAGGGTAGAGGTGAGCACACAGGGCTGAAAGAAGGTTAATACGAAGTAGCATTTAGAGTTGACAGAGCAAAACAGCAACTAATCTGTAGTGTGCAGCTTTCTGTAGCTTCAAATTTGTACAGTACTCTTGAAGAATGGATCTACAAAGCAACAGGAAGATTACTGTAAAAGCATCCTTGGAGTGCTCTGGTGTAGAACAATGCGAGTCTAACAAGAATTATTATATCATGGAATTGATCTCTGCTCTCCTGTTCTTTATATATCTCAGGGAGGCTTTCAGACTATTAACCATGACACTTAACAACACACTATTCTATCATTTTTTTCCCTTGTTTCTCTTAATTGAAAGACAACTGAGTCAGGGCAGATACTGTGGTATTACTTTTTACAGGCCTAGTGGGTGTTTAATCCTTTGTACATATACTGTTTTCCTGATTCATTGAATTGTCTTTTTCTGTTTTCATATAGCTCATTGAGCTTCCTTAAAGAACTCTTTTGAATTCTTGTCTATCAAATCAACAATTTCCATGTCTTTGGGGCTGGTTACTGGACAAATTATCATATGCCTTTGGTGCTATAATGTTTCCTTGACTTTTCATGTTCCTTGAAGTTTTGTGGTATTGTCTTTGCATTTCAAGTATCAGAAATCTCTTTTAGTCTTTACTGGTTTTAGGAGAGACATGCTTCCATTAGCCCTGCTAGGGATTCTGAGGCTTTCTTAGACCTTGTCTGTGGGAACATCTGCTCCATATATCTTACTCTCTCTTGTATCAGAATTCTTAAGCATATATGCCTTTCATCAGTCCTTCCAAGCCAGGCTAAGTAATGACAATATCATTTTTCTTTACCTAGGGTGGCACTAGATGGTCAAATCTTTGGTTTTTCCCAGAACAAAAGAATTAGGGCTGTTCTCTGTATGTGCTTACTAGCTACCTGCAAAGGCTAAGACTTGCCACCATCCTGTGCACAAGAAGTCACATACAGGGTGGTGGGTGTTTGTGGATGAGATGCCTAGTGTGCCATGGGTCAGTTGTATGGATCTGTAGGCAAGGTATTGCCAATTGTTTGTGGACAGGCTCCTTGATAGGTACTGCTATGTACTTAGTTGTATCTACATCCCTTTAATGCCCTTCAAGAGCCCTATCCTCAACTTCCCCAAACAGTCCCTGGCCCCTAGTAACAGCCCTCTTCAGTATTCTGGATAGGACAAGAGATAAGTGAGTCTTTTTAGTAAGGTCTAGGAAAACTGGGCAAACCTGGTGTTCACTTACGTGCTTGCATTTTCCCTTGTGGGACAAATGATGGGTCAAGATGATCTCTCTTGACCAGGCCATGGCAAAAAGGACTGCAGCTGGTTCACAGGCCATTTCAGGGCCTAGCCAAGATTAAGGTCTTTAGGCCTATCACCAGTGCATAAGGTTTTGTAATTCCTCTTGGGTCCTTTAGCATTTTGCTGGTGACAGAATCAAAGCCAGATTGAACTACAGCCGTCCTTAGATGTTTGGAGTTGTTTATGTGTCAGTATCCAGGACGTCAGGCACAAGTAAGCTGCTTGGTTGGGGGTTGCCTTCTCAGAAGGGCTCTTCTCAGTCTTGGACTATACTGGCTTTCACAGTATCCTACCTGAATCTTATAGCTCTGCAAAGGCATTTCTGTCCATAGATGCTGCCAAATTACTGTTGTTGGTGGGGAGATACATGTGAAGAATGTTTTACTTGGAAATCTTACTGATATTTCTACTGATGACATTGTATGTTCTTATCTTGGGTCTGATGTTCTGGAACAATAAATGATGGTTCTCAAAATAATGAATCATCTAGGCCACTCATTGTAAATATATTTTAGAGAGATATGATAATTTACTAAATCAGAAATTCATAGAATCAAGAAAAGGATCACATCTTTAATTTGCATCAAATAATACTGACATGAGACAGGTTGTTTCCATGGTAAGGAAGACTCATCTCTACTGTGGATTCAATGAAAAGAAATAGAATCTTTTTTTTTTGAGAGGGCATCTCTCATATTTATTGATCAAATGGTTGTTAACAACAGTAAAATTCTGTATAGGGGAGTCAATGCTCAATGCACAGTCATTAATCCACCCCAGCCTAATTCTCGTCAGTCTCCAATCTTCTGAAGCATAACGAACAAGTTCTTACATGGTAAACAAATTCTTACATAGTGAATAAGTTCTTACACAGTGAACAGTACAAGGGCAGTCATCACAAAAACTTTCGGTTTTGATCACTCATTATGAACTATAAACAATGAGGTCAAGCATGAATATTTGTTTGATTTTTATACTTGATTTATATGTGAATCCCACATTTCTCCCTTTATTATTATTATTATTACTATTATTATTATTATTTAATAAAATGCTGAAGTGGCAGGTAGATACAAGATAAAGGTAGAAAACATAGTTTAGTGTTGTAAGAGAGCAAATGTAGATGATCAGGTGTGTGCCTGTAGACTATGTGTTAATCCAAGCTAGACAAGGGCAATAAAACATCCACGGATGCAGAAGATTTCTCTCAAAATAGGGGGGGTGAGGTTCTAAGCCTCACCTCTGTTGAACCCCAATTTCTCACCTGATGGCCCCCCTGCGACTGTGCCTGTCTTAGGTTGTTCCTCCCTTGAGGAATCTTACCCGTCTCTGGCTAACTAGTCATCTTCTGGGGCCATTCAGGAAAATGTAAAGTTGGTAAGTGAGAGAGAAGCCTTATTGTTTGAAAAGGTTAGCTTTTTACTTCTTTGCAGATTTATGCCTTGTGGCTTCTATGCCCAGCATTTGTCTTGAGGTATCTTTACCACTTGGAGGAATTATGATACTTGGTGAATTCGATATGAGGCACGAATTCTATTTAAGGGTTGTAATTAGGAAGGAAGAGAAAAGCTATAGAGGTAGTAGACGGAAGAAAACATGGGAAGATTGATTATTTCTTTGACATATCTTCTTGTAGAGTAACTTAAGCATGTATAGGTTCTAAACTACTAATTAAATTATGCACACACATTAACATAATAGGAATACAGTTACATAACCAAAGCAGATCTATAATTACCAGCCATCTCCATTGAAGCCAAGAAAACCAGTTAGGCACCCTAGGCGTTTGTGAAAATTTGTCTATGATATAATGGATATTGTCCAACTGTACTTGACCACTCTCAGAGAAATCAGACAAATTAAAACAACCCATTCCTGGGAACTGTTCACATCCCATATCTTCTTTTAACAGTAGATAGTCTGTAGTTGTAAGTTTTTGGAGCGCTACAACTTGCACTTTTCCTAATTCTTGGTTGAGTTCCAACAGTATAGATCCAGTCAAATTTGTTGTTTTACTGTATGCACAGGCTAGCTTAGATATCTCCTTCTTCATTTCAATGGCAAGTCCAGGAACCGGTGGGATGAATGCAGCTACAACTGCAGCATCGCCTGGATCTTTGTTGAGGTATTTTGATGATCATCTTCTGGTATGACTCTTCCAGAGAGTGCTGATGTTGGAAGTTCTTCTTCATATCGTATCTTAGTTCATTTTTGGGTAGCCAAATTAGGCTTTGATCCTCTGTATAAACACAAACAGACCCTTTGCCCACACTTTGATATGCCCTTTATACCACTGTGTAGAACTCATTGGAGGTCACCTCACAGGAACTGCTTTTTTTTTTAAGAGACAGAAATATTATCAGAAAAGTGTACCTCCATAGCTGATTATCTGCCACCCTTTCAGTGATCAAAATTAAGGATATTTAAAGCATGCATTAATCATTGATTTACAGTAGTTTTATCCTATCAGGGAGTAATCCCCCTTCTCTTTCATTCTTTTTTTTTGTTATATTTAATTTACACTTACATGAAGAATATTATGTTTACTAGGCTATCCCATATACCAGGTCCCCCCCATAAGCCCCCCTATAGTCACTGTCCATCAGCACAGCAAAATGCCATAGAATCACTACTTGTCTTCTCTGTTTTGTACAGCCCTCTCCTTTCTCCCAACCCCCTATACATGCTAATCTTAATACCCCTATTCTTATCCCCCCCCTTATCCCTCCCTACCCACCCATCCTCCCCAGTCCCTTTCCCTTTGGTACCTGTTAGTCCATTCTTGGGTTCTGTAATTCCGCTGCTGTTTTGTTCCTTCAGTTTTTCCTTTGTTCTTATACTCCACAAATGAGTGAAAACATTTGGTATTTCTCTTTCTCCACTTGGCTTATTTCACTGAGCATAATACTCTCCAGGTCCATCCATGCTGCTGCAAATGGTAGGATTTGCCCTCTTCTTATGGCTGAGTAGTATTCCATTGTGTATATGTACCACATCTTCTTTATCCATTCATCTACCGATGGACATTTAGGTTGCTTCCAATTCTTGGCTATTGTAAATAGCGCTGCGATAAACATAGGGGTGCATCTGTCTTTCTCAAACTTGATTGCTGCATTCTTAGGGTAAATTCCTAGGAGTGGAATTCCTGGGTCAAATGGTAAGTCTGTTTGAGCATTTTGATGAGCCTCCATACTGCTTTCCACAATGGTTGAACTAATTTACATTCCCACCAGCAGTGTAGGAGGGTTCCCCTTTCTCCACAGCCTCGCCAACATTTGTTGTTGTTTGTCTTTTGGATGGCAGCCACCCTTACTGGTGTGAGGTGATACCTCATTGTGGTTTTAATTTGCATTTCTCTGATAATTAGTGATGTGGAGCATCTTTTCATGTGTCTGTTGGTCATCTGTATTTCTTTTTTGGAGAACTGTCTGTGTTCAGTTCCTCTGCCCATCCCTTAATTGGATTATTTGATTTTTGTTTCTTGAGGCGTGTGAGCTCTTTATATATTTTGGATGTCAAGCCTTTATCGGATCTGTCATTTATAAATATATTCTCCCATACTGTAGGGTTCCTTTTTGTTCTATTGATGGTGTCTTTTGCTGTACAGAAGCTTTTCTGCTTAATATAGTCCCACTTGTTCATTTTTGCTGTTGTTTTCCTTGCCCGGGGAGATATGTTCAAGAAGAGGTCACTCATGTTTATGTCTAAAAGGTTTTTGCCTATGTTTTTTCCCATGAGTTTAATGATTTCATGACTTAAATTCAGGTCTTTGATCCATTTTTGAATTTACTTTTGTGTATGAGGTCAGACAATGGTTCAGTTTCATTCTCCTACATGTAGCTGTCCAGTTTTGCCAACACCATCTGTTGAAGAGACTGTCATTTTGCCACTGTATGTCCATGGCTCCTTTATCAAATATTAATTGACTATATATGTTTGGGTTGATGTCTGGAGTCTCTATTCTGCTCCACTGGTCTGTGGCTCTGTTCTTGTGCCAGTACCAAATTGTCTTGATTACTATGGCTTTGTAGTAGAGCTTGAAGTTGGGGAGTGAGAATCCCCCTACTTTATTCTTCTTTCTCAGGATTGCTTTGGCTATTCAGGGTCTTTGGTGTTTCCATATGAATTTTTGAATTATTTGTTCAGTTCATTGAAGAATGTTGCTGGTAATTTGATGGGGATTGCATCAAATCTGTATATTGCTTTGGGCAGGATGGCCATTTTGACGATATTGATTCTTCCTAGCCACGAGAATGGGATGAGTTTCCATTTGTTAGTGTCCCCTTTAATTTCTCTTAAGAGTGACTTATAGTTTTCAGAGTATAGGTCATTCAAGAAATAGAATCTTTTAAATGTGTTTTCTTCTTTTTCTGATGCATATGATTTATTATAACATTTATTTTTAATGAATGATTGTGTATCAATGGTATTAATCAATGTGAATTTGCAAAAATATTTTATTGTTGATACAGACATCATTTAACTATGAAACTCAATCCTATTTCATTTTCATAAGTAGGACACATTACTGGGTTATTGCTAGCAATGTCTTTGTGCTGATGCAGATGGAAAAATATAATCTTTTATTCATAATTGCCAAATTTTAATTCATAGTTCAAAATTGGAAGCAATCAAGATATCCTTCAGTAGGTGAATGGACAAATAAATGGTGGTACATTCAGATGATGGACTATTACTCAGCACTAAAAAAGAAATAAACTATCCAGCTATGAAAAGACAAGGAAGAAACTTAAACAAATATTGCTAAGTAATAGACACCAATCGGAAAATGCTATACTGTATGATTCCAACTATATAACTTCTGGAAGAGGTAAAATTATAGAGACAATAAAAAGATCAGTGGTTGCCAGGGAATGAGGGTGGAGGGATAAATACATGGAGCACAGGGGATTTTTAGGAGAGTGAAAATAGTATGATACTAATATGATAGATACATGATTATACATTTTTCCAAATCCATAGTATATATAAATGAAGAATAAACTATAGTGTGAACTGTGGACTTTGATTATGATGTGTCAGTGTAGGTTCATTAATTGTAAAAAACGTGCCCCTCTGGAGGGAGATGTTGATAATGAGGGAGGCTATGCATGTGTGCAGGCATGGAATATATTAGAAAGCTTTGTACCTTCCTCTCAATTTTGCTATGAGCCTAAAATTGCTCTAAAAAATGAAATATTAAGAAAAAGAGTGGGTACTGATAAGGATAAGAAATGGAAAGAAGTTAATCTTCCTTTCATACACAGCCCTGAGCTGGGGAGAGAAGAAATATTTTATGTTATACCTAGTTATATTTGTTTGTTTTATATAGTCTTATACTGGAAATGTATTTACTGGACAGTAACTATATTAGTTTTTTAAAGAACTGGAAGAATGTATACTATCTAAGAATAAGCTGAAAAGACATAGGGGCTGCTGTGTTTTCATGGAAGGGCAGAGGAAGATTATCCCCACTGGATAAATTTTATAGAGGATTCTGAGACCGAGATAAAGTTACATTTTAATTAAACAAAAATTACCCTGATTTATATGTCCCCTATCCCCAGGCCTTTGGCAAAAATAGTAAATATCATTGATTTTTAGATGCAATCACTATTTTTAGCAATAAGTTTTGTGAATGTCATTTCTCCTATCTGTTTGCTAAATATCTCACTGGCAGATGTTTGTGAAATGTAGATAAATAGCATAAAATGCTTACTTTTGAAAAAAAGATAATTTCATATGGTTATATATGTGGGTCTGTCCTTGCTGAAACAGGTTCTAGCCACAGCAGGTAGCATCAGAGAAGAGTAAATCCTTAGAAAGGCCTAGAAAGGCCCTTAGGGAATATTTCTAGTCCAGGTCTCAGGTTCCAAAAGCAGGCAATAAATATAAAAGTTGCATTCCCAAACATAGTTGAAAACAGGGCATATTTACAGTTTGTTTTGGACAACCTATTAGAATGCCTGAAATCTAAGCCTGAATTCAGAGGCTCACTGACACCATTGACTTTGTTGTGTCTTCCATGTACTATCTCTTTCTGCATCTCATTTTAAGATTAATACTAAACAGCATGTTTTAATTTATACAAGACAACTTAAAATAAAGTAGGGCAACATTAAGAACACAAAAAATGACTTGGATTTTCTTTCCATTCACTAAGTAATTCTTAATTCTTCACTCTTGACTCAGTAGGACAAAAGGCTTTAAAAATAGAAAAACAAAAATATAAACAGTAGTAAGATAGTCTGTGACTTTTGGTAACCAAAACAAAGTCCACTTGTCCTTAAGTCTCTTGTGGTTCTTTTTGAATCACTGCAAAATATTTTACTATATTTTTCTCTGGTTTTAAAGTATATAATGATGGCAACATCTATTCCGATAGTGTCAACCATCATTGTAGCTCCAATTTCTGGACCCAAACTTTATTTTCATTGTTAATTAAGTTTTACTCAGCAGACAATTATTCAGCACCACATATACATTCATATGGGATTGAAATGTTTGCTTTCATGTAACTTAACGTTGTAAAGGGAAACAATAAGAAGTGAGATATGTAGATATATTTATTCATTTAATATTTATGTGATGTATAATATGTTGTCATGGATGGCATATTTGTGCCTCCTTCAAAAATTCACATGTTAAAGACTTAATCTCTAATGTGATAGTTTTGAGAGATGAACTGCTTGGGAAATAACTAAGGTTACAGGAGTTCATAAAAGTTGGCCCTTCATGATGATATTAGTTCCCCTACAAGCAGAGACACCACAGAGCCTCCTCTCTCAAGCTGTCTTCTCTCTCTCTCTGTCCTGTGTGCTCACACAAAGAAGGGGATATGTAACAACACTGAGAAGGAGACAGTCTCCCAGTATGCAGGGGAGTGCACACTAACAACCAAATTAGCCAGCACCTTGATCTTGGACTTTCCAACCTCCAGAACTGTGAGAAGTAAATTTCTATTATTTAAGACATTGTCTATAGTATGTTTTTATAGCAACCTGAGCATACCAAGACATATGTGTTCATGATAGCTGTGATAAGAGTGATGATGAGAAATACACAATGCTGATCACACTTAATTTATGGAGCTTAAAAGAGTTTCCCAAAGATTGCCCTGAAGAAGTAATAAGTATTCCAGGCCTATAACAGAAAGTAAAGTTATCCAGATAAAGAAACTGTAGCTTAGTCATTGTATGTGTGTGGGTTAATTATAAAGTATCATGTTCATCATTGCTCTTAAAAGGTCACTCTGGTTATATTGTGAAGAATGGAGAGGCAGAGCCAAGATGGCAGTGTGAGTAGAGCGGCAGAAATCTCCTCCCAAAACCACATATATTTTTGAAAATACAACAAAGACAACTCTTCCTAAAAGAGAGACAAGAAGACACAGGACAACATCTAGACCACATCCACACCTGCAAGAAACCAGCACCTCGTGAAGGGGGTAAGATACAAGCCCCGGCCCGGTGGGACCCGAGTGCCCCACACCCCAGCTCCGGGCGGGAGGAGAGGAGTCAGAGTGGGGAGGGAGAGGGAGCCCAGGACTGCTGAATACCCAGCCCCAGCCATCTGGACCAGAGCGCAGACACACTGCATGTGTGGGGTCCTGGATACTAGGGAAACAGGACCTGTTTCCTGTGAGCAGTAAGACCTGTGAGCAGGTCCCCACAGCCAGCGCCCTGGAGACAAAGAAAAGCGAGTGCTTTTTGGAAGTCTTAAAGGGACATGGAATCCCACTTCCCGATGGAAGCATCCTGGGACACCTAGTCCAGCAGCAGGGAACTCCAGGCACCCTAAACCCCTGGATAGCAGTGCAGCTCAGAGGCCCCTCATGGAGATAAACAGCCTCCCGGCCATGCCCCATCCAATACAGCTCCACCATATCGGAGCAGCAGCCTGAGGCAGGCCATGCCCACAGGAACAGCAGAGATAAACTCCAGAGCAGCCAGGCAAGAATCAGAAGCCCCATCTGCGCCCAGCTGCCAAGCACAAGCCACTAGAGGACACTGTTCTCCTAGGAGAGGAAGGCCACAAACCAACAAGAAGGGAAGTTCCTCCAGCTGTCACTCATGTCAGCTCTGCAAACTATCTCTATCACCATGAAAAGGCAAAATTTGAGGCAGACAAAGATTACAGAGAAAACACCTGAGGAGACAGACCTAACCAGTCTTCCTGAAAAAGAATTCAAAATAAAAATCATAAACATGCTGATGGAGATGCAGAGAAATATACAAGAGCTAAGGGATGAAGTCCAGAGGGAGATTACAGATGTCCAGAGGGAGATTACAGAAATGAAACAAACTCTGGAAGGATTTATAGGCATAATGGATAAGATGTAAGAGGCGATTGATGGAATAGAAACAAGAGAACAGGAACACATAGAAGCTGACACAGGGAGAGATAACAGGATCTCCAGGAATGAAACAATATTAAGAGAACTGTGTGACCAATCCAAAAGGAACAATATCTGTACTATAGGGGTACCAGAAGAAGAAGAGAGAGAAAAAGGGATAGAAAGTGTCTTTGAAGAAATTATTGGTGAAAACTTCCCCAAACTGGGGGAGGAAATAATCGAACAGACCACAGAAATACACAGAACCCCCAACAGAAAGGACCCAAGGAGGAAAACAACAAGACACATAATAATTAAAATGGCAAAGATCAAGGACAAGGAAAGAGTTTTAAAGGCAGCTAGAGAGAAAAAGGTCACCTATAAATGAAAACCCATCAGGCTATCATCAGACTTCTCAAAAGAAACCTTACAGGCCAGAAGAGAATGTCATGATATATTTAATGCAATGAAACAGAAGGGCCTTGAACCAAGGATACTGTATCCAGCATGATTATCATTTACATATGATGGCGGGATTAAACAATTCCCAGACCAGCAAAAGTTGAGGGAAATTTGCCTCCCACAAACCACTTCTACAGGGTATTCTAGAGGGACTATTCAAGATGGGAGCACTCACAAGACTAAGCAGATGTCACCGGAGAAAATAAAATCACAGCAAAGAAAGCAGACCAACCAAATACTAACTAAAGGCAAAAAATAAAATCAACTACCCACTAAAAGCAGTTAAAGGAAACGTGAAAGAGCACAGAATAAAACAAGCAACATATAAAGAATGGAGGAGGAAGAATAAAAAGGGAGAGAAGAAAAGAATCTCCAGACAGTGTATATAACAGCTCAATAAGTGAGCTAAGTTAGGCAGTAAGATAATAAAGAAGCTAATCCTGAAACTTTGGTAACCACGAATCTAAAGCCTGAAATGGCAATAAGTACATATCTTTCAATAGTCACCCTAAATGTAAATGGAATGAATGCACCAATAAAAAGACAAAGAGTAATAGAATGGATAAAAAAGCAAGACCCATCTATATGCTGCTTACAAGAAACTCACCTCAAACCTAAAGACATGCACAGACTTAAAGTCAAAGGATAGAAAAATATATTTCAGACAAACAACAGAGAGAAGAAAGCAGGGGATGCAGTACTAGTATCAGACAAAATAGACTTCAAAACAAAGAAAGTAACAAGAGATAAAGAAGGACACTACATAATGATAAAGGGCTCAGTCCAACAAGAGGATATAACCATTATAAATATATATGCACCCAACACAGGAGCACCTGCACATGTGAAACAAATACTAACAGAACTAGAATGCAATGCATTCATTTTAGGAGACTTCAACATGCCACTCACCCCAAAGGATAGATTCACTGGGCAGAAAATAAGTAAGGACCCAGAGGCACTGAACAACACACTAGAACAGATGGACCTAATAGACATCTATAGATCTCTACATCAAAAAGCAACAGGATATACATTCTTCTCAAGTGCACATTCTCCACAATAGACCACATACTAGGTCACAAAAAGAGCCTCAGTAAATTCCAAAAGACTAAAATTCTACCAAACAACTTTTCAGACCACAAAGGTATAAAACTAGAAATAAATTGTACAAAGAAAACAAAAAGACTCACAAGCACATGGAGGTTTAACAACATGCTCCTAAATAATAAATGGATCAATGAACAAATTAAAATAGACATCAAGGAATATATGGAAATAAATGACAACAACAACACAAAGCCCCAACTTCTGTGGGACGCAGCAAAAGCAGTCTTAAGAGGAATGTATATAGTAATCCAGGCACACTTAAAGAAGGAAGAACAATCCCAAATAAATAGTCTAACATCACAATTATCGAAATTGGAAGAAGAAGAACAAAGGAGGCCTAAAGTCAGCAGAAGGAGGGACATAATAAAGATCAGAGAAGAAATAAACAAAATTGAGAAGAATAAAAGAATAGAAAAAAACAATGAAACAAAGAGCTGGTTCATTGAGAAAATAAACAAAATAGATAAGCCTCTAGGCAAACTTATTAAGAGAAAAAGAGAATCAATACACATCAATAGAATCAGAAATGAGAATGGAAAAATCATGATAGACACCACAGAAATACAAAGAATTATTAAAGACTAGTATGAAAACCTATATACTAAGAAAGTGGAAAACCTAGAAGAAATATACAACTTCCTAGAAAAATACAACCTTCCAAGACTGACAAAGGAAGAAACACAAAATTTAAACAAACCAATTACGAGCAAAGAAATTGAAACGGTAATCAAAAACTACCCAAGAACAAAACCCCTGGGCCAGACAGACTTACCTCAGAATTGAATCACACATACAGAGAAGACATAATACCCATTCTCCTTAAAGTTTTCCAAAAAATAGAAGAGGAGGGAATACTCCCAAACTTATTCTATGAAGCCAACATCACCCTAATACCAAAACCAGGCAAAGATCCCAAAAAAAAGAACATTACAGACCAATAATCCTGATGAATGTAGATGGAAAAATACTCAGTAAAATATTAGGAAACCAAATTCAAAAATATATCAAAAGGATCATACACCATGACCAAGTAGGATTCATCCCAGGGATGCATGGATGGTACAATATTTGAAAATCCATCAACAAAAAGAAAGACAAAAACCACATGATCATCTCCATAGATGCTGAAAAAGCATTTGACAAAATTCAACATCCATTCATGATAAAAACTCTCAGCAAAATGGGTATAGAGGGCAAGTACCTCAACATAATAAAGGCCATATATGATACACCCACAGCCAACATCATACTGAACAGCAGGAAGCTGAAAGCTTTTCATCTGAAATTGGGAACAAGACAGGGATGCCCAGTCTCCCCACTGTTATTCAACATAGTACTGGAGGCCCTAGCGATGGCAATTAGACAAAACAAAGAAATACAAGAATCCAGATTGGTTAAGAAGAAGTCAAACTGTCACTATTTGCAGATGACTTGATATTGTACATTAAAAAATCCTAAAGACTCCACTCCAAAACTACTAGAGCTGATATCGGAATACAGCAAAGTTGCAGGATACAAAATCAACACACAGAAATCGGTGGCTTTCCTGTACACTAACAATGAACCCATAGAAAGATAAATCAGGAAAACAACTCCATTCACAATTGCATCAACAAGAATAAAATACCTAGGAATAAACCTAACCAAAGAAGTGAAAGACCTATACCCTGAAAACCAGAAGTCACTCTTAAGAGAAATTAAAGGGGACATGAACAAAGGGAAACTCATCCCATGCTCTTGGCTCGGAAGAATCAATATAATCAAAAGGCCATCCTGCCCAAAGCAATATACAGATTTGATGCAATCCCCATCAAATTACCAGCAACATTCTTCGACGAACTGGAACAAATAGTTCAAAAATTCATATGGAAACACCAAAGACCCTAAATAGCCAAAGCAATCCTGAGAAAGAAGAATAAAGTAGGGGGGATCTCACTCCCCAACTTCAAGCTCTACTACAAAGCCATAGTAATCAAGACAATTTGGTACTGACACAAGAACAGAGCCACAGACCACTGGAACAGATTAGAGACTCCAGACATTAACCCAAACATATACAGTCAATTAATATTTGATAAAGGAGCCATGGACATACAATGGGGAAATGACAGTCTCTTCAACAGATGGTGCTGGTAAAACTGGATAGCTACATGTAGGAGAATGAAACTGAACCATTGTCTGACCTCATACACAAAAGTAAAGTCAAAATGAATCAAAGACCTGGATGTAAGTCATGAAACCATTAAACTTGTGGGAAAAAACATAGGCAAAAACCTTTTAGACATAAACATGAGTGACCTCTTCTTGAACATATCTCCCTGGGCAAGGAAAACAACAGCAAAAGTGAACAAGTGGGACTACATTAAGCTGAAAACCTTCTGTGCAGCAAAAGAAACCATCAATAGAACAAAAAGGAACCCTACAGTATGGGAGAATATATTTATAAATGACAGATCCGATAAAGGCTTGACATCCAAAATATATAAAGAGCTCACACGCCTCAAGAAACAAAAATCAAATAATCCAATTAAGGGATGGGCAGAGGAACTGAACACAGACAGTTCTCCAAAAAAGAAATACAGATGACCAACAGACACATGAAAAGATGCTCCACATCACTAATTATCAGAGAAATGCAAATTAAAACCACAATGAGGTATCGCCTCACACCAGTAAGGGTGGCTGCCATCCAAAAGACAAACAACAACAAATGTTGGCGAGGCTGTGGAGAAAGGGGAACCCTCCTACACTGCTGGTGGGAATGTAAATTAGTTCAACCATTGTGGAAAGCAGTGTGGAGGTTCCTCAAAATGCTCAAAATAGACTTACCATTTGACCCAGGAATTCCCCTCCTAGGAATTTACCCTAAGAATGCAGCAATCAAGTTTGAGAAAGACAGATGCACCCCTATGTTTATCGCAGTGCTATTTACAATAGCCAAGAATTGGAAGCAACCTAAATGTCCATCGGTAGATGAATGGATAAAGAAGATGTGGTACATATACACAATGGAATACTACTCAGCCATAAGAAGAGGGCAAATCCTACCATCTGCAACACATGGGTGGAGCCAGAGGGTATTATTCTCAGTGAAATAAACCAAGCGGACAAAGAGAACTACCAAATGATTTCACTCATCTGTGGAGTATAAGAACAAAGGAAAAACTGAAGGAACAAAACAGCAGCAGAATCACAGAACCCAAGAATGGACTAACAGGTACCAAAGGGAAAGGGACTGGGGAGGATGGGTGGTTAGGGACATATACATGGGGGGGAAGAATAAAGGGGTATTATAATTAGCATGCACAATGTGGGTGGTGGGAGAAATGGGAGGGCTATACAACACAGAGAAGACAAGTAGTGATTCTACAACACTTTGCTATGTTGAAGGACTGTGACTGTAATGGGGTTTTTGGGGGGGACCTGGTATACGGGAGAGCCTAGTAAACATAATATTCTTCATGTAATTGTAGATTAATCCAAAAAAAAAAAAAGGGAAAGAAAAGGGGGTTTACTCCCTGATAGGATAAAACCAACTGCAAATCACCGATTAATGCATGCTTTACATATCTTTAATTTTGATCTTTCAAAGGGTGTCAGATGATCAGCTATGGAAGTACATTTTTCTGATAATATTCCTTTCTCTTAAAAAAAAAAGCAGTTCCTGTGTGGTGATCTCCAATAGGTTCTTCCCAATGGTATGAAGGTCATATCAAAGTGTGGGCAAAGAGTTTGTTTGTGTTTATACAGAGGATCAAAGCCTAATTTGACTCCACAGAAAATGAATTATGATACGATATGAAGAAGAACTTCCAACATCAACATCCTCTGGAAGAGTCATTCCAGAAGATGATCATTAAAAAACTTCCACAAAGATCCTGGCGCTGCTGCAGTTGTAGCTGCATTCATCCCAACGGTTCCTGGACTTGCCTTTGGAATGAAGAAGGAGATATCTAAGCTGGCCTGTGCATACAGTAAAACAACAAATTTGACTGGATCTATACTGTCAGAACTCAACCAAGAATTAGGAGAAGTGCAAGTTGCAGTGCTCCAAAATCGTGCGACTATAGACTACCTACTATTAAAAGAACACATGGGATGTGAACAGTTCCCAAGAATGTGTTGTTTTAATTTGTCTGATTTTTCTCAGACTATTCAAATTCAGTTAGACAATATCCATCATATCATTGATAAGTTTTCACAAATGCCTAGGGTACCTAATTGGTTTTCTTGGTTTCACTAGATATGGCTGGTAATTGTAGGTCTGCTTTTGTTATGTAGCTGTATTCCTATTATGTTAATGTATGTGCGTAATTTATTTAGTAGTTTAAAACCTATGTATGCTTATGTTACTCTACAAGAAGGTATGTCAAAGAAATAATCAATCTTCCCATGTTTTCTTCCATCTGCTACTTCTATAGCTTTTCTTCTTCCTTCCTAATTACAACCCTTTAGTAGAATTAGTGCCTCATATCGAAAATTACCGAGTATCATAATTCTTCCAAATGGTAAAGATACGTCAAGACAAATGCTGGGCATAGAAGCCACAGGGCATAAATTTGCAAAGCAGTAAAAAGCTAACCTTTTCAAAGAATATTGCTTCTCTGTCACTTACCCTGTATGGCCCCAGAATATGACTGGTTAGCCAGAGACCGTTAAGATTCCTCAAGGGAGGAACAACCTAAGACAGGCACAGTTGCAGGGGGGCCATCAGGTGATAAATTGGGGTTCAACAGAGGTGAGGCTTAGAACCTCACCCCCCCTGTTTTGAGAGAAATATTCTGCATCCGTGGATATTTTGGTGCCGTTGTTTAGCTTGGATTAATACTTAGTCTATAGGCACAGACCTGATCATCTACATTTGCCCTCTTACAGCACTAAATTATGTTTTCTACCTTTATCTTGCATCTACCTACCACTTCAGCATTTTATTTAAAAAATAATAATAATAATAATACGGGAGAAATGTGGGATTCACATATAGATCAAGTATAAAAATCAAATGAATAATCATATCTGACTTGATTGTTTATAGTTCATGATGCCTGATCAAAACTGAAAGTTTCTGTGAAATGACTGCTCTTGCACTGTTCACCATGTAAGAACTTTTTCACTATGTAAGAACTTGTTCACCATGTAAGAACTTGTTCGTTATGCATCAGAAGATTGGAGACTGTTGAGAATTAGGCTTGGGGTTGATTAATGAATGTGCATTGAGTCCCCTGTACAGAATTTTATTGTTATTAACAACCATTTGATCAATAAATATGAGAGATGCCCTCTCAAAAAAAATTGAAGATATACACAAATTTTTTGATGAGAAAAGTAATTTTGAAGAGAGAAGTATAGGAGTTTGTGTCAGATTATTGGACATACAGGATAATGTGCCAATGACAATCTGGGCTGGATCTTTAGTTGTTTCTAAGGTAAACAGGTGCCTGAATCATTATAGGGTTCTAATAGATATACGGAATATGTAAGAAATGTATTCTAGGGCATGCATGAATAGAGGTACTAAAGTTATAGATATTGATTATAGTATTATGTTTAAAGTTATATTTAATTCTTTCATGAGGACTTCCATAAGCCTCTTCTGGCTCGGTTTCATTCTTGTCTTATGTGTTCCTATATTGCCATAACCATATCTCTGTTGCATCCGTTATTCTGTTTTTCTAATTTTTGGTTTATGTAACTCTCATCACATCTTTTAGGGCATAGACTGTATATTATACATCTGTGGATTCTGGGTACATAAAATGTGTGCTTCTGAAATGCATAGGAGGTACTAGAAATATATCATTTGCTGGCATTAACTGACTTTTAATACTTAGAGAAAAAAAATGCTCGTGTCACCTAAGGGCATAGTAATGATATTTTCTTTTTAAATCTCTTAATATGTAATATGAAGCATAAAAGTTCTAATTAGCAAGAACATGAGACTTTTCTTCTTGGAGTGTTGAGATGGAAGTAGTGTGTTATCAAAGAAATTCACTCTCATAGGAAGGAATCACCCTAGAGTTTCTCTAGTCTATATCTCGTTATGTCTGAAAAAGAAACAACAATCTATCTGTATGCAGGGAAACTTAAAAGCCCTGTGTTTCAATGAGAAAAAATTTAACACAAGGAATTGGTTACATGGGTGTTTGAAGACCAAAGGAAGACAATTTAAGAGAAAGTAAGCAGAGATTAGAAACAGCAGGAAGCATACCACTTCTAAGACTGGAGGAATGTGTGAAAGAGGTGCTAGGATGAGAGCCCTCAGGTTGGCCCTCTAGTAAGGGCCAAACCTCAGCAGGTGCTGAGACCCAGAGGGAAGGGCTACTCGGCAGGAGGCAGAAGAATGGAAGAAAACAGCTGATGATAGCAAAGTCATGGGGGACTCCAAAGAGGGCACAGAAATAATTTTACTTCTTTCCTATACTTGACCTACATTCTTATGATTCCTCCTCTTGACCTGAAGGCAAAGGCACTTGGATAAAGTTATTCCTATAACTAAGCCAAGCAAGAAGAAGATGTGTTAGGAATGTATGTAAGGGGAAATAGGCAACTTATTTGTACACATCTAGATAATGGGTGTTCAAAGATGAATCTCTCAAATATACTGTACTAAAGACGTGATGATGAAAAAACATTTACAACTGTATTGTTTCTATGAACAACTTGGCTGAAACTGCTATAGGCAGTGGACTCATTTGAAGTGTTGTCCATTCATTTATAAATTTGTATCCGTATAGAAAAATCCATGACTAAATCTTTATTCCCTCATTTGATTCACACATTAGAAGAAAAAATCCATTCTTCTTATCTGAGTTAGAAAGAATATTAAGATGGTAAAGCTCACTGACTCTTGCAAGCATAGGAATAAATTGATTGAACAGTATTTCCAGCCTCAGATGAGTGCTGTATGCCAATTTTAGTTTGAAATTACACACTTGATTCTGCTGCAGGAAAATGTTAGACAATTTAAGTAATAGCAATCAAAATTAATGGACATGTTTTCATCCCATTCAAATGCACTGAAAATGTTGTCATTGAAATAATTTTTTCCCATACAAAGGGAACACTTTATTTTCAATTTTTTTTCCTGATAACATTCACATAGGATGATATAGTATAAGTCAAATAACTCCAATACATTTAAGCAATAATTTCCTAACCAGGGAGTGAGTTTTAATTACTTTTTCTTCCATAAGAGGGTAGATCTGTTTAAAAACAAGGGAGAAATACCCTCAAATGAAACCCATCACAGATATTTCTAATTAATATTGTTGATATTAGTACATATTTTCCCACTAAAAACAGTGGATCTTTTGACAAGTCAAATGTTATTTTTCTATTACTGAATAAATAATTAACTAGGCTGATAGAAAATAGTGGTAGAAACTGTATCGGCTCCTAAATTAAAATGCACCTTATCTTTCAGCTTCTTGGTTTACCTAGTGATATTTTTCCAGGTAAAGAAAAAACATGCTGGGGGTAGTGATAGGTGGGCTGTCCAGACAGAAGGAGTGTGCAAGGACTTAGAGGTAACTCATACCAAGGACCAGAAATTAATTCTATGTAGGTGAAGTGTTATGAAACTGTGGCAAAATACAGAGGGTAAATAAGGAGGACCCACATCATGAGAGCGCTGAAATTTGGCACATTATCCTAAGAGTGATGGGATTTCATTGACTTTCTGGGAGGGAGAGACATGATCGAATTTTCATTTTATAGCATTTGGGCCTTAGTATTTAGAAAATATTGAAAGTGATGTTACATTAGACTGAAGGGAGAGGAATTCAAGTACTCTCATAATTATTCTTTAAAATGATAGTAGTTCCTGAGCTACTTAGAGGTCAAGAAGGTTAGAGAGTATTTGGAATGATTTAAAAGTCATAAAAAAGAAGGCAATGAAAAGGCATTAATTAAATAGGACATTTGATTTAGAAAGAAGATTTAAATATATCTTATTAATTTCTGACTTCCTAGCTTCTGATTTTGAGTAAATTTAGGGCTTCATACATTTAATAAGGGTGATTTTCTAAAATAAATAAGTGATCTTAAATGCCATCTAGTTAAATGTCCTCTGATAGTTAATTTTATGTGTCCAGTTGGCTAGACAGTGATGTGCAGTTGTTCAGTGAAACATCAGTCAAAATGCTGGGGTGAAAGCATATTTTTTAGATGTGATTAACATTAGACTTTGAGTAAAGCAGATTATCTTCCATGATAATCCAACCAGATGAACTTCTTGAAGCAAAGACTGAGGTTTCCTGAAGAAGAAATTCTGCCTCAAGACTGAAACATTGAGTTTCTACCGGAGTTCCTAGTCTTTGGACTCGACTGCAGTATCAACTATTACCTGAATTTCCAGGCACACAACTATATGAGACAATTCCTTAAGACAAATCTCTCTCCCTCTAATACCTGTTTGTATGTCCTACACATGTACGTATTGCATTGGTTCTATTTCTTTGGCGAACTCTAAACAATATACCAGCCAATGTGAAAATCTTTGCTGCTCTTATCTTCCCTCAGAGCAACAAACTGTTATTGAGCATCTCCAGTATATATAGCTCTGCTTGGTAATTAACCATATTAGTAATGTTCTACATTCTACATTCTAAAAATTAAGGAATCTAAGAATTTTTATTTTATTTTTCTGTAAAAAATAAATCATATCCAAGTGTCAATATTTCTAATTTACAGAAATTTAATCTCCCCTTTTTTATAACTTAGTTCCTGAAGGCTTTATGGGGTGTCACAAAAATGGGAAGTTAGAGCTGGGTTTTGAAATCTGGTTGAGTTTGTCCATACAGAGATATCTATCCTTGCTTACATTTTTCTCTCATCAGACCCTGTTATTCTGTGACAATCTCAATTTTTGTCCCTAAGGATGCTTCAATTTCAGTGCTTTTAATGGCAATTATAAAGTTTCTCTCAGGTGCCCTGAAATTCATCTTGTTAATCCTTTGCCAGTATTGCTAAGAGAAAATTTGGTGATGTTTTAAGACCTCTCTGCCTACATATTTTCAGAGAGTTTTTCACTCTGAAAGTTACAACAGTTTTCCAAGCATCTCTAAGAGAGGAAATATCTGTTCTTTCTTCTCTTGGAGGCCTCAAGCCTCTAAGGGCATGTTCTCATTCTCTGCCCCTGCTCCGTCCTGCCTCTCACCACTAACAGGCCAAACTATTGTGGAAAAAGCGGAGTGTGTGAATGACCTACCATAGGGCCATTTATTTTTTCCCTTCCTTTTATTTCCTCCAATGCAGTAAGTAGATGGAGATATATAGATGTACAAATAAAAATGGAGATAGAAAAAAAGAAAAGTAGATATAGATATAAATGACCTATGGGTAGAATGTCTTCCAAATCATTCTCCCTTGCCCCTTGGTCTTCTGCTCATCACGCAGTATAATTCCATTGTCGATACTATAATCCCTCTTTTGCTTAATCTTTCACCAGGATGGTCTTGCCTCATAGGTTCTACATACTTGACAAACTAGAACCATTGTTAAATCCTAAACTCTTTCTATTCTGTGTTTGTTTTTGTGCAGCTTCACATGGCTGGAGGAAAAGCATACAATTACATGGACTGGATTTAATTTAATATGTGGGGGATGCTTAATGCTTCCTGGTTCTCAAACTGTACTTGCTAATTCACTTGCACTTGCACTTGCACTACCAAGAAAGATTATTTCACACCTCTTTCTTTCTAGTCAGTCACTCAGGATTCCTTTTCACACTCGTCCTCAGCTTTGAACTTCACTGGGATCATTGGATTCAATTCCATAGCCCACTGTCCTCATATTATCTATGCTGATGGCTGATACCGATGGCTCCTAGCATCAAACATGGATGCTGCTTTTTCACAGATATATCCTAAATAACAAAAACAAAATCTGGAGCACAATAGATGATTAAGTAAATATTTATTAAATTAAGGAATGCATCGAGACATCTATTACTTTTGCCCTGAAGTCACAGAGATTACGTCTAACTGATTCAATGAGGAGGAGGCCAGGGATATAAAGAAAAATATCTTAAAATTATCAATTAATATATCAAATATTTTATAGCATTTCTTTGATAATTCAGTCCTTAGAACCATATTGAGGTTGTGTTAATAGCCACATTTTACGTAAGAGGAATAGACATTCAGAAAAATTATGTAACATACCCAAGGTCATACAGCCAGAAAGTGATACAACTACTATTTGAGTGGAAGTGTTTTCAACTTTATTCCCTCCATTTTACATGTTGGACCATTATCATGTTCTACTTTTAATTTCTTATTTTTATTCTAAATGCCCTGTTTCTTCATGTATTTACTGCTTTCTCATCTCTAGTCATTTCTTTAGGCTATAAATTCAGCCAATGATTACAGTTTGTACCCCCAAAATCAAAGTGCCTCTACTTATCAAGTCTCAGTTGCAAGTCTGGTGTATAAATATGGTAATATGTGACACAGGATTATTTATTTTGAAGCAATACTTGTTCATTCTAGTAACACAAAAGCAGTGATATTTGTGTTTGCCATTGCATGACTGTCATACTTAGCTCTGTATGGTGACCATGAGAACAATATTAATACATCATTTGTTTCCAGATTGCTTGCTTTCATCCCTTCTTTGTACTTCAATTCTGTCCTTAATGTCTCTTTTCCTTTACATTTATAAAACCCTACTATGTATATGTAAATGCATATTAGAAAGTACAAATGTAAAGGCGTAATCAAGGCATTCAGAATACAAATTGGACAGATGCTTGCATACATCAGACTGATATATTCTTTTCTAAGTGCTTTGATGGAGATAAACAGAGAGAAATCAAGTTTTATTAGCAGCTAATTATTTTTTTTCTAAGTATATGTTTCTGTGTGTGCTTACCTAAAACAACTATCTTGAACTGAGTCATAACATTTTAACTTAATTTTTAATTGTGTTTTTAAGTGTGATTATGTAAGGAACAGATACAGGAATTATTTGACACACATTCTTTGAGATTTCAAAGTTTTATTTAAATAACATTGAAGATATTGTCATAGTAATTTAGTTTCCACCTTTTAGAAAACTGTTCTACAGAGACTGAGCACATTTTAAAACTTTTTGCAGTTTTAAACCAGAACTATTCTAAGGACAATTTAACATTAAACTAGAAGATGCTTTAAATAGTAATAGAATGCCTTTTGAATTTAATGGCTGCACAACTTCATTCAGCAATACCTTTTCAAATCTTTTTCGAACTGAAAATGAAGAAGAGTGTTAAATACTCTAACCAGATAAAACATAGATGAAACTTTTGTTCCAGACATTGTTGCACTTGTTTGGCTGAGTCAAATTCAATATTATTGTGAATGTCAGGAGGAATTTGGCATCAGTGCTGCAAATATTTTGTTTGAAAATATATATTTAAACAGCTGAGTCATCTGTGTATCTTTCTACTGACATGGAACCCCAAGTATGTCTTTCAGACATTCGCGCTAGCAAAGACCACTGTGGCAAATCCTACGAAGAGTTGAAAGGTATGAATTGCTCACACTGGAAGCAATGATTTCTCTTGATCTTCAGGTTTAACTAAAGAAGGCAAGAAATAAAGATAAATTCATAAAATTACATAAGAATAGACATGTGGAATAGAAATTGTCTATGTGATCACTGAGCATCTCCTTTGCAGAAATTTGTCTTACTATGATTCACTTTCATCAATGTAGAAACCAGACCTTGCCTTTCTAAGTAATAAGACCAGAGGTACACAGCTCTGTAATTCAAAAGTGAGAAACCAAAGCTGTCCAGAATTCATCTTTTCTTGAGGAGACTTTGGAGATATCTGGCTTTGGGAGAACAGCAGGCAGGGTCAGGAATTTTGTGATCTAATCCCTTGATTTATCTATAAAATCATGATGTATTTGGTAAGCTACCCAAGGCAGAATGGTAACAGCTGTAATTTCTTCCCCAAAGCAATCCCCATGTTCTTGATGCTTTTCCTGTTAGGGTAACTTCTTATGTTAAACTCTCTAGCACTCTTAGAGAGTCCATGAAGTATGGAATATCACTTAATAAATTTACTATCTGACTCAATTCTGATGTTTGTAACCAAGAACTTTGGCCAATGCAAACGCCTTCATATCATGGCTCAACTTTTCCATGACTCTTGAGAATTTTCTCAATTTCCTTGCCCTTGTGTTTCTAGGCAAACACATAGACACAGGCACACACACACACACACGCACGCATACTCTCACACAACTTCTATGCAAGTTTTGGTTCCATCTTTGCCTTCGTGCAGACTCCTGAGATCTTCTGGTAAAATCACACAGTTGGCTTGCTGGCATCATGATAAATTCATATTAATCAACCTTAATTAGGCCCTTTTCATCAACATTTAAACATTCTCACAGTTCTAAAATATTGAAAAAAATGTATTTCCATGGCATATTATTTATAATAATTACACATATCTCCACATAGCTCATCTCTTCCTTTTATGTGACCTTAATAGGCTATGTTACTCTTAACAACTTCAAGGTTTTTTTGTGGAAGTGGCCACACAATATATTGTAAATAAACCCAGGTAAGGATGTGACTTGGGTTGTATGACCAGATGGTCCATGATGGGACCATTCCAAGAAGTGGCATTTCTCTTGCCCATTTTTATTGCTCAGCAGCCTGCATTTACAGACCCTTCAGTTAAGACAAAATTTGTATTTCATATAATGGTTTCAAGGGAGGAAAGAAAACCGTATGAAGAACTGACTTCTTATTTCATATTATCATGTGAATTTTAATTGTAAAAGTTGTTTTCAATAAATATAGTTATATCAACCTCTTTACACACAACTGGGTTCAGATATATACAGTATGATTATACATGGATGTTATTTGTACCACAGAACAAAATCAATTCCAGGCCTACTTTGTCACTCTTAACACTTCTTGCACAAAACACTCTTATCCCTTTACCTCTCTGATATGTAAAGCTCTGAATTTCTTGGGTTTTTCTCTATCTCTGTCTTTTTCTTCACCATCAGAGCTCAAATTCCCAATACTCCACTATCAAATAAACATTCAGTTGTTTCCGTGAATCTTAAATAAACACACCAAATCTGGATTTTCTATCACTTTAAAACTTTTTCCTTTCCTCCCCACTGCCATCCATTCATTCTTCTCATAGCTTCCTCTATATTGGGGAATACAGTCTGTAGCTCTGCCTTCTCCCTCACTTCCTATATTCCATCATGACATCTTACAAACTCTGCCACCATTTGCATGTCTCCATAGTTCATCTGCTTTTTTAATTTCTCTGTATACACTATGTTAATGAATTCAAGATACCATCACTTTTCACCTTTATTACTGCAGCAGGTTTGTCAAGAGGAAATCATGTCAGTCCTGTTATCACTATCACTTCAGAGTCAAAACCCTGCCCGTCCTGGTTGAGGTTTCACCTGATGCGCAGAGAAAGACCGCCCAGATGCAGCTGCCCACCAACAGTATCAGTTCTGCTATGTTGTGCTTCTCTTTCCCCATCAGCAATTCCTCAACCTCTACACACACACACAGACACACACACACAATACTAGCTATTTACATACAAAAGGTCAGGTAACTAAAGACCATGTCCAATCTTATACATAGGTTGATAGTTGACAACATATTAATTTTCTTTCTTTTCCTATCATAGAGATTCACATAATTGATAACTTCAGTTTATATATTTACAACACTAAAACTATTGATTTTGAAGTGAGAAGGAATGTTTCTGTGTACTTTGTTACATATTTGTATATAATTTAATATGAAAAGGGTTTACTTTATAAACTGGTTCAATTAACTTCCATGCTCTAGGATTAAAAAAATAAATAAACTGAACTTTGAATTATTATAAATAGCAAACATTACATGTAACCTACCGCACAATTATTAGACCACAACTATGAAAACGTCTGCTGTGTTCCCTAATATAGGCAGATTTTGTGAAAGACTTTTATTCTTCTGTTAGGCACTTGATTAGAATAAACTGTATATTCACTTTTTTTTTTTTGGTTGTTAGTTTAAAATGCAGGCAAGACCTTTTAGGAGTAAATAAGAGTGTTGCATAATCCATTTCTGTCCTCAAAAAACGGGAACGAGCAGTAAAATCTTAGAAAATTGACTTTGATATTATGAATTTGATGGATAGTCTTAGAGTTTGTTACTTTCTCTAATAATGATTTGGAGGCTGGAATTAATTGTTAATATTTATATGTGGCAATCCATTATTTTGGGTAGTGGAAAACATGTAATATTCTAAAAAATTATTTTTATAAAATTAAATTTCTCTCTATTTTCAAACTTGTTATTCTATTGCTTAAGGGAGGCTTTTGGTGACAATGACCATCATGTTAGCTAATAAAATCCCTATGGGGAACTACACATTTGCCTAGTGCCAGCACATTCTTAGCAGATGGAGATTTTGCATGATAAATGTTACAATTAAAACTATTGCCTTGTGAATAAAATAATCTTCAATCTTTAAATTTATCTGGAAGCTATTAAAGGAACATAAAAATATAAAGCAGAATTTTCAAATAAGGAAGGTACATATATTTTACATATTTCATAGCTAAATAATATTAATAACAGCAATAATATTTTAAAATGGAAACAAAGAAAACTTTCTTTTACCAAATGACTATTTTGTAAAATCCCCAAAACAGAGGAATAAAAGATTAACTAGAATAATTTCACATGCTTGTTGTTAAGAATATCTTGCTTTGAAATGTATGTTTAATAGAGGACATTTTTCTCTACTATTTATATTAATGATTAACTCGATTTTTGGATGAAGAAAAACATTGACACTTGGGGGCGTGCTCATTTTTTAATTTGTTTGATTTTTAATACCAATATATGGACATATTTTAATTTTCCACGTATGTATAAGAGTGATTATATACATTCTGGTAATTATTATCTGTCTTTTTCCTTTTGAGTTTGTTCTGCTTTCCCTGTCTTTACCCTACCAACTCCAATCAGCTCCAGCTTCCCCGGTGTTATCCATGTACCCCCTTTAGGATCAATCTTTTCACCTTTTACTCCTATCCATATAATAACATTGTAGAAATGTATATGTGAGTACACAGATGTACATAAACCCATATACAAGTACACATCTACAGTGAGAGGTTTTATTTATTAGTGTTTCTTTCATAGAAAATCGAATTCTATTTCACTCACTTCTCTGCAACTCTTTCGTTCACAATCCTTTCTGGAAATCTTCCAAGTCAAATGTCACTTTTCCATTATGTTAAAAGATGTGCATTATAGTCCATAGTCCACATTCACTGTAACATATGGCATGATTCCATTCTTTTAAAAGGATACATGATATTACATATGTGGATATACCATAATATACCCATTCCAATGTTGATGTAATTACAACTCACTCAGTAATTTCCAGAATGTTGAATTTCTTTTTTCTCATTACTCTTCTTCCTCCTCCATCTCTTTATGTTTATGAATCTTCACCTTCCCTGTCCTTTAAAATAATTACTATAACCAGTATATTATCTCCGTATTCTCTAGGGAAGTCCATTAGCTAATGAAACAGAGATCCAAAGCTGATTAAGAATATTCTGTTTTCATTGCTAATGTGAGTGTTACATATATCACGTACAATATATGTGTATGTATATTTATATACACATCAGTAAATATATATATTCAAGTATACTGTTACTGATTAACAACTTTTGCTTTCTATTTAATATTACCTGATTATAATTATGATGAAATGATATTTCTAATATTAGTCTTTTTTATCCATAATAATTAAACTTATATAGAGAGATCTACTTTCAAGGAGATATTTTAACACTATGCTAGTTTTTCCAATTTGTGTTTTCCCTTGTTTCAGGATTGTGGGAACTGACTTGAGAATGGCCTTTAGACTGAAACCTAACATCTGTGCCCTCTTGTAAGTATTTTAACTTTTGCCATGGCTTTTTATGATGGTAATTTTAAGGATCAGATTCTCTTGAAGAATTATCTTAGAGAATATTCTCTTGTGATTAACCAACTCACAGCCAAACTGAGACCATATGGTGAGAGAGACATTTTATGACTTTACATAAGTCGAATGCATCAAGCCTCTCTTCCGAGAACACACAATAGAATTTGGGATGCCAATCTGACGCTATCAGATAGGAACTACTCACACATAATCCCCAAATTTGCTGGTGTAACAAAATAGAGGTTTATTTCTCTAACGTAAGAGTTATACATCTATGTTTCTGTTTAGTGAAGTGCTTCTGGTGTTTCTGCTCTAGCCTTAATTCAAGAGTCCAGGCTCCATCCATCTTCTAGCTCTGTCAGACCCTAGGGCTCTGCAATTCTCTTTTTATGGCTAGCTGAATGGGAAAAAAAAGTGGATAGATTTGACCCACCCAGTCCCTGAAATGATACATATCAATTCCCCTCATCCTCTATCAACAAGAACTATTCATATGGTCAATCCTGAGGCAGGAGACATGAGGGAATACAATCCTTGTTTACCCAGCTATTTCCAATTAATAAATTCCTTAAGAGATGAAAGGATGAATTCATGTTGGAGAGCAAGTCTTCTGCTATGGTCTGAATTGTGTCCCCACTCAAATTTCTTATGTTGAAGTTCTAACCTCAATATGATGGTATTTGGGTATTTGGAGATGGGGACCTGGAGAAGTAATTAGGGTTAAACGGTTCCATGAGGGAGGTCTGGGACCATGATGGGACTCGTGTCTTTATAAGAAGGGACACCAGAAAGGATTCTTCCTCTCTCCTCTCTCTCCCTCTTTCCTGCCCTCCTTCTCTCTCTCTCTCTCTCTCTCTCTCTCTCTTTGCTTCTCTTCCTGTCACGTGACGATACTGTGAGTTGGTGGCCCTGAGCAAGCCAGAAGAGGTGCCTCAATGGACCTTACCATGCTGGTACCCTAAACTGAGACTTCCAGCTTCCAAAACTGTGAAAAAAATAAATTTCTGTCTATTGCATTTTGCTTAGCAACCCAAGCTAACTAATAACACCTTCTGCCCAGCAAAAGCAAAGCCTATGTGATTCACCGTCTGTATAGCATCTTTTGAGGCCATATTGCACATACACATATATTAAGCATAGTTCAAGGTCAAGTTATAAAAGCCACATACGCAAGAGCAAGCTGCACATGCCTATAGATTTGAAGAAGACAGAATATAGCATTTGCTGGCCCTAGTCTTTAGGACATCAGTCTACCCTTCTGTGCTTTGACTTTACACATGGGAGGAAATGACAGGTGCATGAAATAAGCACATAAAGAAGATTTAATTCTTCACTTACATACAATTAAGCTTGTTGATTCATACAAAGGTGAAAATAAAAATAAATGTACTTTTCACAGAGAGATTATATTCTAGAGATACCTCTTATACTTTCACTAAATTTCTCATTAGATTGTAATAAAATCAACTTAAATATCCTTATAATTATTTAATTATTCAATTTTCTCTGAAATCCTTTTAATTATTTAATTTTTAAAATGATTTTCTTACTTGCATTGAGATATAATTGATATATAACATCGTGTAAACTTAAGGTATGCAATATGTTGATTTGATATTTATATTGCAAAATGATTACCAACATAGTGTTTGTGAACACCTCCATCACATCATATAATAACCATTTATTTTGTTTGGAGAACATTTAGGATCTACTCTCTTAACAACTTTCACGTTTTTAATAACATTATAGTTAACTATAAGGCTGTGCATTAGATCTTCAGAAGTTATTTGTCTTCTATATAGAGGTTTGTACTCTTTGACCTGTATCTTCCCATCTCCTCTACCCACCAGCCCCCGACCAGCACTATTTCACTGTTTCCATGATATGTCTTTTATTAGATTCCACATGTAAGTGATATACAGTATTTGTATTTCTCTGTCTAGCTTATTTAATTTAACATAACATCTACAAGGTCCATCCACATTACTGCACACTGCAGGACTTCCTTCTTTTTCATGGCTGACTAATATCCCATTGTGTATGTGTGTGTGTGTGTGTGTGTGCGTGCATGTCACATCTCCTTTATCCATTCCTCTATTTATGGACACAGGTTTTTTCCATGCTTTGGCTATTGTGAGTAATGCTCCAATGAATGTAGGAGTACAGTTCTCTCTTCAACATTCTTTTTTCATTTCCTTCGGATATATGCCTGGAAGTGGAATTATTTGGTCATGTAGTAGCTCTATTTCTAATTATTTGAGGAATGTCCATGCTATTTTCCATAGCAACTATACTAATTTACATTCTCACTAACAGTTAATAAGGATTTCCTTTTCTCCACATCCTCACTAAAACTTATCTCTTCTGTCATCAGGATCATCAGGTGTGAGGCAATATTTCACTGTTTTTTTTTTACATCTCCCTTATGATTAGCAATGAGTATCTTTTCATGTACCTGTTGACTATTTGTATATCTTCTTTGGAAAAACATCTATTCAATTCCTCTGCCCAGTTCTTTATTTTTGTTATGGAGTTGTTTGAATTCTTATATATCTTGGTTATTAATGCCTTATCAGAGATGTGATTCGAAAATACTTTCTACCATTCTGTATGTTGTATTTCATTTTTTTAAATTTTTCTCTTAGAGGTTTTTTAATCTGATGTAGTCCCATGTATTTTTTTTTCTTTTTGTTGCTTGTGCTTTTGGTGTCACATCCAAAAAATCATTGCCAAGGTCAGTATCAAGGGGGTTTTTCCCTATGTGTTTCCCTCTAGGAGTTTTATGGTTTCAGGTCTTAAGTTTAAGACTTTTAATTCCTTTTGAGTTAATCTGAGTGATTTAAGATAGGAGTCCATTTTCATTTACCCACATTTGCTTATCCAACTTTCCAAGTACCATTTATTGAAGAGATTATCCTTACCCATTGAGAATTCTTGGCTCCCTGGTCAAATATTGCTTGACCATATATGTCTGAGTTCTTGATTCTGTTCTACCAGTCTATGTGTCTATTCTTCTGCCAGTACCATACTGTTCTGATTGCTATAAATAATAGAAAAGGTCAAGAAAACTAATAGCTGTTATTTTGAAAATATAAACAATGCTGATAAACCTTTAGTGAGACTTACCAAGAAATAAGATTCAAATAAATCAAATCACAGAAGTACATAGGATCTTAAGAGACAACTATGAACAGGTATATGCCAAAAATTAGATAACCTAAAAGAAATGGATGAATTCCTAGGGACATACAACTTATCAAGACTGAATCATGAAAAAAATAGAAAATCTGAACAGATCAATAACAAGTAAGGAGATTAAATCAGTAATGAACACTCTCCCAACAACAACAACAAAAAGCCAAAGACTACATGGTTCATTGGTAAATTCTACCACATTTAAAGAAGAATTAAGGCCAATACTTCTCAAAGTCTTCAAAAAAAATTGAAGATGTGGAAAAACTCCCAGACTCATCTTACGAGGCCAGAAATTCCTTGATACCAAAGCCAGATAAGGATACAAGGCTACCACAAGAAAAGGAAACTCTAAGCTAATATTACTGATGAATACATATGTGAAAATTGCCACCAAAATACTACTAAGCCAAATTCATCCACACATTAAAAGGATCATACATCTTGATCAATCTGATTTATTCCTGCTATGCAAGGATGGTTCAATACATAAAGTCAACTAATGTGATACAACACATCATCAAAATTAAAAACAAAATTATATGGTTCTCTCAGTAGAAGCAAAAAAGTTTTGACAAAATCTGACATTCTTTCAGATCTCTCACAAATTGGGTATAGAATGAACATACCTCAACATAACAAAGGTAATTTACAGCAAACCCTCTGCTAACATCATAGTCAACAGCAAAAGGTTGATAGTTTTTTCTCTAAGATCAGGAGTAAGACAAAAGTGCTCACTTTCACTACTTTTATTCAACATAGTACTGGTATGCCTCAATGTTATTATCACTCTAAAATATTAATAACAACTACTTAATATTATCAAATAACTGGCTAGTGTTCATTCTCATATATTTTTGTATCAAAACAGTTAAAAACAATTATATTTTCTTGTTTCTTATTTCTATTTTAATTTATACTTTCTTCCTCCATTTTATTTTCCTTGTTTTATTTCTTTTGTTGTTGTTTTTAAAGAATTTTCTTTATCTTTGCTGAATTTTTCAGATTATTTCCCCATGGAATTATGAGATTGGGTATCTGTACACTGTATTTCCTCAAAATTGGTAATTAGATCTAGAAGTTACATTAAATCAGAATCAGTCTATATAAATACAACTTCATAAATAGTGTTGTATACTTACATCAGACCCTATATGTTTGCTTGTCTAATTTTTGTAATGTCACTAGCCATTGGGATTATTTCATTGAACTCGAAATTTCAAAATATGAATAATCCAGTTAATTTTTCCTTCTTGTTTATTAGCTGGCATAGTTCTCTAAAGATAAATTTATCCTCATTTTTTGTGTTCTGGTTTTTCTAATACAATTTAGACAGGAAAGATTTCCTAATTTTTCTCTTTATCATTTCCCAAATAGTTGATTTCTCTGCCTCCACCAGAGTGATAAAAAATATGTTCCTAATTAACATAATGGAATCATGAATTTAAATATGTTTTACATATTATAACATGCTTAAGTTATTGTTCTGAAAATGCTCAAATTATCCATGTGACTCTTTGTTGGTGCCATTGATGTTTGAGAATCATCTTATACATTTTCTCTCCACAACATAAGGTATCTTTCTTTAAGAAACTCTGCTCCTTATAGTGGCAATGTTTATTAGAGAACAAAATTATACAAGAAGAGTATTCATGGATATGGCTATGATGATTGCTTTTCAATGTTTTTAGCTAATAGAGTAAAAAATACATATTATTCTAAAAAATCAAATATAAATTCAAATGTATTTCCAGTTGACCTTCAGAATTATATGATTTTTAATTTATCTCATCAGTTTTACCTTTCAATTTCTATTCTCCCACATGAAAGAATTTTGTTTTTTATTACATGAACTTGTTTTTATCTTATATTACATGCATAACAGTCCCAAAGTTGATACCATAAATGTATAATTAGTGAAAAAATATTAATTATATTAATGAAAACATTGCTTTGAATTTCTTTATCCTATGGCCTGCCCCACCAGGATGTACAATCAAATCAATGTGCTTTAATGTCACATTAAATAGTTCTGTTATGTGTGGTTATGTCATGGGTTTATAACTACACAGGTTCATTTGTTTTTGTTTCAATTTTTTTCATTGATGTTTCCAAATTTATTGGCATATTGTGTTTTTATTTTATTTTATTTTTTTGGTATAATTAATATAAAATCACATGGGCAACATTGTGGTTACTATATCCCCCCATTATCAAGTCCCCCCCACATACCCCATTACAGTCACTGTCCATCAGCATAGTAAGATGCTATAGAGTCACTACTTGTCTTCTCTGTGCTATACTGCCTTCCCCGTGCCTCCCCCCATGTTATGTGTGCTAATCCTAATGCCCCTTATTGCCCTTCTCCCTCCCTCCCCACGCATCCTCCCAGTCCCTTTCCCTTTGGTAACTGTTAGTCCATTCTTGGGTTCTGTGAGTCTGCTGCTGTTTTGTTCCTTCAGGTTTTGCTTTTCTCTTTCTCTGAGTGAAATCATTTGGTATTTGTCTTTCTCTGCCTGGCTTATTTCACTGAGCATAATACTCTCTAGCTCCATCCATGTTATTGCAAATGGTAGGATTTGTTTTCTTCTTATGGCTAAATAATCTTTGTATATGTATCACATTTTCTTTATCCATTCATCTACTGATGGACACTTAGGTTGCTTCCATTTCTTGGCTATTGGAAATAGTGCTGTGATAAACATAGGGGTGCATATGTCTTTTTGAAACTGGGCTCCTGCATTCTTAGGGTAAATTCCTATGAGTAGAATTCCTGCATCAAATGGTATTTCTGTTTCAACTTTTAGGAATTGCTTCTCTACGGTTTAGTTTTATTGAATAATTATGAAAAATGTTAATATGTTTCCAAAGCCATATTTACAATGAACATTCATAGAGAGCTAGGTTCTAATCCTACCCTCTCTAGTCTGTTTCTTTCCTTACCAATAAGCAGAACATATTTTGAATATATTACGACTACCCTTCCATGATTTTTTGAAATAATATAACACAGACATTTGTGTATATCGGAGCTTCTTTAGTTAGTACTTTTTAATTCTTCTGAACCTTAAAAATAAGCAAATGTAAATATATGTATTTCACTTTCTCTCCTTTTTTTATAAACAACAAATCCTGATTACCTTTTCTTTATAGAATATAGATAAAACTTTCATTCCTTTTTGCAATTATATGATACTCTATTATAAGAATTTTCTCAGTTTGTTAAATCAGATGCCTATTTATGAATATTTGTGCCTTCTACAGCTGTCCACCATTACAAATAGGGTCATAACAAATAACCTGTGCAAACGTCTTTTCACGTTTGCCAGTGTGTATTTTCTACATAGCCTATAAATAGAAATGTTGGATAAAAAGACAAATTTATATACATTTAGATATTTGAAATAGAGGTTATTTTATTCATTTTATGTATTCATTTTAAATATATAGGCCAAATGTTTATATTCACATTACTAAATCTTTGAATACACAACAAAAACAAGTTTACAGGCTTGAGAAAAGTATTTTTTAATGATGTCAACATATTAAATTTAATGCGTCCCTTGTACAATTAGGCTTTTTGTGTTTTTTTGTTTTTGTTTTTTCATCATAGATATATCTGCGGTTATAAAGTTATTTTTAATCCATTGAGATGTAGAATACAGCTGGCATTCTGTGACCTCTATTTTTATCGAGTTACAGTCTTCAATGATAGTCATTATTTAAGTTGACTGTGAAAAAGAGCTCTTAACTTAGCTTTTATTTATTATTATTATTAATTATTATTATTATTCCTTTAAGTTGGGGGAAAATTTGACAAACACTAAACTGTTATTTAGAAGAGAACTTAAATCTGTAAGGAGATTTTGCTGCATGAAAAAGGAGATGTAAACATTAACACTTCAGATAGATTGAAAATTGTTGGAACAACTATTAACCTCAGTTTAGAATGGTATATATTAACACCCTATGTTATCGCTTTACTCCTGTTTCCTTTCTTTGAAAATATGTTCAGTTTGCTGTGTAACACCTACAATCTTCTGAACCTCAAAAATAGCAATGTGCGAGTGTGCTTTTTTCCCCCTTTAATTACAAGCTTTTTCTTGTATACAGAACTAATGGCATTACTTTTAGAAATGTTGTTATAGTGCAGCTATTGATTAACTTTATTTCCCAAGCCTGGATTCAGGGTTGAAAACAGGCTTCACATCTTGATAGGAAGAAAAACAAAGTTACTTACAGAGAGACATGAATATTGGCATGAGGGATGGTATTGTGGCCATATTTGCGAATAATCTACTTAACTCCTATAGTCTTATACACTGTCATATTAAGAGCAACTGCAAAAAAATGTATGGTTAAAATGTAGCATACATAATAGACTAACAGTTCCTTGAACATTGAATAAATAATTGTAGTTATACTTATTACATATAAAACACATAAAAGAAACTAATATCAGCACATCCTAACTAGTGCTTTTTTGAATATTAGAGTTTAGTTACACACTAAACTGAGTCAGATTACCTGAGTTCATATCCTGGCTCTGCTGTTGGCTATATGGTATTGGACACAGTATTTAAACTTAAGCCTCAATTTTCATTTATTTGAAATTAGCATAATCACAGGATCCCGCTCAAGGTGCTTTTGTCATCTGAAAATAATATTATTTCTCTATGGCAAATAATGTTATACAGTTATTATTGAGCATTTACTAGGTACAAACACTACTTAGTGTATATAAATAAGGAATCATATATTTGATAAGCTCAAGTATAATTGTTTGATTTACCTACATTTCTTTGTAAGAACAAACTCATTTAACCTAACTAATTGGGAGAATTTATTATAAGAAGGAATAAAGGGAATTTCTCAAAATCCAAAGACTTGAAATGAGAAGAACTGGAATCTCTCAGAGGCCAGTGTTTGTTGTAGAAGCCAGAGCTTTCCTGCAGTAGAACAATTCTTTACTCCATTGAACTGTGGCTGTACTACATGACTTGACCAATGGGATATGAGCAGAAGTAATACATGTAAATCCTAAGTGGTCTGGAACAGAATTCACAGTATCACCAAGGTTTGCCTGTTTTCCTTTGCTTAGGGTCCCTTTCTCCATCTTCAAAGACAATAGCACAATGATTTCAAATCCTTCTCTATGAGTATCCTGCCTTGGATTAATTTGGGCCACCTGGTTCATCCAGAATAATCTTCCCATGTTATGCTCTTTAACTTAATCACATCTGCTAAGTCCTTATTGACATACTTTTATAAGCACTGGTAAGCAAAAAAAAAAAATCATTTGACTTGCTTTATTGAGATACTCATATTATTGCAGCTACCTTGTCAGCATACAGTGTGCATACCTTGATTTTAAAAATTCTTTATTGTTAAAAATTGCTAACCATCATTTTCAGCTAGTCATAATCATTTTGCTGGTGGAGTTTCTTGCCTCCATGTTGATGGCTGCTGACTGATCAGGGTAATGGTTGTTGAAGGTTCGGGTGGGTGGCTGTGGCAATTTCTTAAAATAAGACAACAATGAAGTTTATCATATGAATCGATTCTTCCTTTCACAAACAACTTTTCTGTCGTGTGTGATGTTATTTGATAGCATCTTATTCACAGAAGAGTTTGTTTTAAAATTGGAATAATCCTCTCAAACCCTGCTGCTGCTTTATAAACTAAGTTTAGATCTTATTGTAAGCCCCTTGTCATTTCAACAATGCACAGACCTTCACCAGGAGTAGATTCCATCTCAAGAAACCACTCTCTTTGTTCATTCATAAGAAGCTACTCCTCATCTATTAATGTTTTATCATGAGATTGCATCAATACAGACACATCTTCAGGTTCCACCTATAATTCTAATTCTCTTGTTGTTTCCATTACATTCATGTTTACTTCCTGCACTGCAGTCTTGATCCCCTCAACATCATCCATGAGGGTTGGAATCAACTTCTTCCAAACTTCTGTTAATGTTGATGCTTTGACCTTTTCCCAATAATCATGAATGTTTTTACTGACATCTAGAAAGGTGAACCCTATCCAAGTTTTTAAATTACTTTGCTCAGATCCATCAAAGGAATCGCTATCTATGGCAGCTATAACCTTACAAAAAGTATTTTTTAAATAATAACACTCAAACATGGAATGACTACTTGATCCATGGACTGCAGAAAGGATTTTGTGTTAGAAGGCATGAAACCAAGAATAATCAATCTCATTGTACATCTCCATCAGAGCTCTTGAGTGACCTGGTGCACTGTCAATGAGCAGTCACACTTTGAAACAAATCTATTTTTCTGAGCAATAGGTCTCAATAGTGGACCTAAAATATTCAGTAAACCGTGTTGCAAACAGACGTGCCATCAGTCAGGATTTCTTGCTATATTCATAAAGCACTGGCAGAGTAGATCTAGGGTAATTCTTAAGGGCCCTAGGATTTTCAGAATGGTAAATAAACTTTGACTTTAAATTGGTCATCAGCTGGATTAGTTCCTAGCACAAGAGCAGCTTGTCTTTTGAAGCTCTGAAGCCAGACATTGAACTTCTCTTTAGCTATGAAAGTCCTAGATGGCATCTTCTTCCAATAGAAAGCCCTTTCATCTACATTGAAAATCTGTTGTTTATTGTAGACACTTTCATAAATTACCTTATCTAGATCTTCTGGATAGCTTGCTGCACCTTCCAGATCAGAACGTGTAGCTTCACCTTGCATTTTTGCTTGGGAGATGGCTTCTTTCCTTAAACCTCATAAACCAATATCTACTAGCTTCCAATTTGTCTTCTGTGACTTTTTCACTTCTCTCAGACCTCATAGAATTGAGGAGAGCTGGGGCCTTCCTCTGGACTAGGCTTTGGCTTAAAGGAATGTTATGGCTGGTTTGATTTTCTATCCAGACCACTAAGACTTTCCCAGTATTGGCAATATGGCTGTTTTATTTTTTATCATTCAAATATTCATTGAAGTAGCACTTTAATCTCCTTCAAGAACTTTTCTTTTGCATTCATAACTTGGCTAACTGGTGTAAGTGGTCTACTTCTTAGCCTATTTCAGATTTTGGCATGCCTTCCTCACTAAGCTTACTCATTTCTAGCTTTTTATTTAAAGTGAAAGATGTGTGACTCTTTATTCACTTGAACACTTACAAGCCATCATAGGGTTATTAATAATTGAGTATTCAAATATTTTAATATTACTGTGTCTCAGGAATAGTGCAGCCTGCAGAGAGGGAGAGAGATGGGGGAATATCCAGTCTGTGGAGCAGCCAGAATATACACATCATTTATTAATGTTGTCCTCTCATACAGGCATGGTTTGAGGCACCCCAAAACAATTACATATAACATCAAGAATCTCTGACCATAGAGAACTATAAAAATATAATAATAATGAAAAGGACTTGAAATACTATGAGAAATACCAAAATATAACACAGAGACATTAAGAGGGCAAATGCTGTTGGAGAGATGGTACTAATAGACTTGCTCAATGTAGGGTTCTACAAGTACTCCATTTTTAAAAAGCTCAGAATCTCTGAAATGCAATAAATTCTGGTATAAGAAATCAAGATGTGCTTTTACATGTAAGCTCTAGAAGCTGAACAAGGAAAAGACACAAATGTTCCCCTAAGCCTCCAGAAGAACACAGTCCTGCATCCACTTTGATTTTAGCTCAATAAGACCAGTTTTACACTTCTGACATCCAGAACTCCAAGATAATAAATGTGTGTAGTTGTATTTCCCTAAATATTTGGTAATTTGTTGCAACAGCAATAGGAAACTGATACAGTATGAGGCCATAATTTGTTCTTTCTTTTTTTTGTTAACTTAGTATTGTATAGAATACATGTAAGAAATATGCACATATTATCACAAACTGAACATAACTCTGTACTGGATAGAAGATGAAGAAAGTAAAGATGCCAACAATCCAGAATCAATCCTTTACTCGTAACATCTGACCTAATTCAGTTTACCTCTATTTTTTCTTTACATAAGTGAAGTGATACATTATGCTAATTTTTTTCTTTTGCTCTTTTACTCAACATTATGTTTGTAATATTTGTGTAGTTGTAGATTATTAAGTGATCAGTTTTATATAGCTTTGTGAATATACCACAATTTCCTATCAATCTACTGTTAATAAGCATTTGAATATTTTTCTTTTTTTTTCTATTATAGTGCTAATATGAACCTTCCAGTACATATCTTCTGAGAACACAGGCATTTATGTGTGTTAAGTATATGCTTAACTGCATATACTAGAAGAGAAAGCTTGTTAAGTAAAAGGGCATATATATTCTCAGTTTCCGTAAATTTTACCAGAGACATATTTAAGATGGAAGACAGACACGAATTCTTTGACATGCTTCCCTTTTACAGGTGGAATGTACTATTCCCCATTCCTTTGAATCTGGGCAGGTTATATGTCTTCCTTAAATAAGTGAATATTGGACAATAATGTTATACTGTTCCTGGACTAAGGCCATAGCGACTAGCTGCTTCTATATATGCCTGCTTATAGTTCATTCTCTTTGGGAATGAGCCACAAATTCTTTGAGAAACTCAGGACATATGGAGAAACCACATGTAGGCACTCTTTTCAACAGCCCAAGTTGAGCTGCCAGCAATGACTACTAGTATCACAACCCAAGTGCCAGACATGTGAGTAAGAAAGCAACTTGGAGAGCAGATTCCACAACCTTAGCCAAGGAGGATAAATCCTTCTTTTTTTAAATTTTTTTTTTGGAGAAAGAGAAAAGTTGATACTTAAATTCATATGGAATTGCACGAGAACCAAAATAAGCAAAGTGACCCTTAAATTAAAAAACGACTTGGAGGATTAGTTTCAATTTACTACAAAGCTACAATAATCTAAGCAGAGGTACAGCCCTAATTACAGCATAGAGATTGATATAACATAATTGGGAGTCATAAATAAGCCCATATATTTATGGTTAATCGACTTCCAACATGAATGCCAAGATCATTCAATGAGGAAAGAATACTCTCTTCAACAAATGATGCTTCACCAACTCTTCATCCACATGCAAAAAAAAATGAAGTTTGACTTCCATTTTACAACATACACAAAAGTCAACTCAAAATGTATTAAGGACCTAAATATAAAAGCTACACATATGCAACTCTTAGAAGAAAATATAGGAGGAAAGCCTTCATGACAATGGATTTTTAAATATGGCATCAAAAACACAGGCAACAAAAGAAAAAATAGCAAACTGGAGTTCATAAAAGTTAAAAACTTTTGTGCATCAAAGGATAATACCAAAGAAGTGAAAATGTAACCTATAGAATGAAAAAAAATTCATATACCTGATGAGTCTCTCGTGTCTAGAATGTGCAAAACACACTTACAACTCAACAGCAAAGAGACAAACAACCCAGTTAAAAAGTAGGCAAAGGTCTTGATCAACATTTCTCCAAAGAAAATAGGAAAATGCCTAACACATGAAAACATGCTCAAAATCATTAGTCAGTAAGGCAATGGAAATCGAAACCACGATGATATAATACTTTATAGTCATTCCGATGACTATAAGAAAAAGAAAGAGACTAACAAGTATTGACAAGGAGGTGAAAAAACTGAAAAACATATTTGTTGGTGGTGTGTATGTAAAATATCATAGTCTCTGTGGAAAGCACTTTGGCAGGCCCTCAAAAAGTTAGACATCAAATCCTCATTGAAGCCAGAAATTCTACTACTAAGTATATATCCCCACCACAAAACTGAAAACAGGTATATCCAAAAAAAATAAATGTACAAGAATGCTCATAGCAAGGCTAATCTCAATAGCCAAAAGGTAGACATAATCCAAATTTACATCAGCTGATGAATGCAGAGACAAAAGTTGGTAGATCTGTACGACTGAATTCTATTTAACCATAAATGGAAATGAGGTATACTGATACATGCCCCAATGTGGATCTATCTCAGAAACATTATGCTAAGTAAAAGAAACCAGACACAAAGGTCACAAAGTTTGTGGTCCTATACTAAAATATACAGATTAGATAAATCTGTAGAGACAAATAGTAGATTTGAGTTTACCAAGGGTTGGGAAGTGGTTGTTTAATGAATACAGGGTTTCCTTTTATGTTGAGGAAATATCGTGAAAGTAGATAGAGGCAATGGTTGTGCAATATTGTCGGAGGGAATGTAGTAAATGCCACCGAATTGGATACTTTACACTGATTTTGTTGTGTGAATTTTGCTTCAACTTAAAAAATAATAAACCACACACACAAATATTAACTTGTCATAGGATATATGCCTTAAATTCTTTTCATCTTCTTTCCAGAAATGCAGGTGCAGGGCCTAGAGCTGCAGCAGTTGTTTTGAAACCTTGCAAAATGAAAGGCAGATGTTGAAGAGAGTAGAGAATGCCTTTCCCTGAGTTGATTTATATAATAAATAGAGAAAACAAAAATTATTTAACATCACTAAAGAGGTATTCTGTTACAAACAAATGTGATCCTAATGAATAATTTATCAACAAAAGCATCCAATTTATATGGAAAAAAATCAAGAAAAATATTTTTAAATTATTTGGGAAAGCAATTTCATTAATCCGAATTTAGCTCATTGTTTATGTTAAAATGACATAAACATTCAGCGTTTTGAACGTGAATTTCAAGGAAACCTATTAAAATATGCATGGGTGATATATGCTTTTCATTTTAAGTAACAAAGATGTTCATTATAAAGCTATTTTTGTGGATTTGGTGCATGGATTGTATTTGAGACAGCCTCCTCCAGGTGGTAAAGTCAGTCTGTGATTGCAGAGATGGTCAGAAATAGATTTGTTTTGAAACGTTAAATAAAATTTGAAGTAGTGAATTCAAGCCACTTAATTCCTTAAAAATTTCTTTCTCCATTCCGTTAATACTTCAGGTATATAAACTTTGGTGATTTTTAAATTTTTCTATTTTTTTACATCTTTCTGTATCTAAGTTCTGTCATGTCAAATGATATGTATTTTTTTTTGTATCACTCTATACACATCTAGTTAGGGTTGACAGATTTAGCAAATAAAAAAGAACTCATTTAAATGTCATGTTCAGATAAATAATAAATGTATTCTTAGTATAAGCATGCCCTAAATATTGCAAGTCATACATATTCTAAAAGCATATTTGTTGTTTATCGGAAACTCAAATTTCACTGGGTGTTCTGTACCTTATCTGACAACCCTAATTAGTAAAGTGTCTGAAATGTAACAATCACTCAGCATTTTTTTTTATTAAATGATCAAATGGATATGCCATTCCACCCCAGTCAAAAATCATTGGCTTTCATTCTCATCGATATGAAATGTCAATTTGCAGGTGTTTTTATGTACTGGGCTTTTCGCCTCCCTCCCACTGCCCCCATTGCCTCCATTGTCTCACTAACTATGGTTAGTCACCATCCCATTACCTCTTTCAGCACTTGGTTCAAAACTGTGCTTTTCAAACAGATTCAAAACCATGTCATGGTTTATTAATCCTGGATAATGCCTATACTCTATATAATTTTCCTATTATTTTAGAAACGAACTTCAATGTTCTAACCCTACAGGAAATATTGACTTTCTAATGGACTAGTTAAGATAGGAGGGGTGTATATACTTAATTGTCTTGGGATGTTTTAATACTTAGACTTGTTTCAGCTCATATAATACGAGGGCTAGGTTGGAACTCCTGTATCTTTTATAATTACCTCTACAAGCCCACAGAATGCAAAACTCCTGGTGCCAAACAATCCAACTGATTTACAGCCAAATTAGAACAAAGGACTGACAGAACTCAGCCAACTACCATACCATGTCAGAAAAAGATAAGCACTTTCAAGTTGATTATATGCTTGTCATGTCAATTAACCCAGTATCCCATTAATAAGCTACTCATGTGGATTCAATTGCATCATGAGTAGCACAATCACCATTTTTCTTGCCAAAAATATATTTATAAGAGATTGTTTGAACTAGAATTTTCATTACCCTGGGGGAAGTTTTCTTTTGAAGCTTTCCTCTTAAAATATGCTCAACATGATGCAGAATATTTGTATAAATTCTCACACACAGACTTGGTTTTGTTTTCCATTTTATAGAAGAGGCAACTAACAAATTATTATTTGTGGAGTACTTTTAATATAGAGATTTAGAGAAATTGGTGATGGAAGTAGGATATATGTTTTTGTTAGTTTTGGTCAAAAGTAAAATTAAGAGGAAACTTGCTATTGTTCAAGACCTTAACTCTGAACAACCTTGGCCACACATGCACAAATTCAATGACAGAACCCTGCATATATATTTCATCATGATATATGCAGGTTCAAATTAATTTACAGGATCCTGTCAATACTGAGAGGCACACAGTCTCAAACTTAAACTTCATTAAAAAAACTGGATGATTTGAGAATTATTAGTTTCATCTCAGTCATAGAACCTAAACTGTCAAGTCTTTAACTTTTACAAACTCTGGTTCTTCAGCATATATTTGGTAATATGTTTGATTGGCTATTAGAATGTATCTTTGAAAAGAGCCATCTTTTCTCCTCTGGATAAAAAAATAGCTATAAAATTGGTTCTGAATATTTTAAGTTACAAGCTATTCAATGTTCCCAGTAGAGTTTTTCTTTTTCTTTTTTAATCTCAGCTGACTGCAATGTCACAAGACTATCAAATGTGGCATGTATCCCAATCCCAAGCCTTTGGTATAGTTGATCAAAATATTATTGATATTAGTGGGACTCCATAATATTATTGACTCTAAATCAACCTTGGAAAATATGAATTGGTGAAATTACTAATGTGTCTTTTCTGTTTACTTAATAAAGCTTGAATTTATAAGATCAAAACCGATTAATAGAGTTTAGGAAATAGTAGTAGTGAATTACCAGAAACAATTTATTGATTTGTGGCATGCATAAAGAATCAGGACAATAGTATCAGATGATTTTGTTCATGACCTCCATTCTTGCCGTCTTCCATTTACAAATAAACATACTCTTCGGCTAATTCAAAGGCAGATCACATCAGCAATATGTTTCAAATCTGACTGACTGACAAAACGGCAAGCCAACTTAAAGAGTTTTACATAGAAGCCAAACTTACACCACTGCAGTTTTACTCAGTGAATTTTATTTTAATTCTCAGTATATTTACTGTTATCCTTCATTTCAATTATTTGTGAAGTTCCCTTGTCCTTTGACTGTCACACAGACAACCACAGTAGGCAAAATCTATTGCAAGTACAAGCAAAATGTCTTAGCTTGTGGGTGCAGCCACGTGGGTGTGCTTCTCTGGGTCTGTGTCTCCGTGGTTTCCTTCTTCTGAACATGAACACACAATATGTTTCTGTTTTGCCATCTCCATGGGATGTCAGTGGTCACACTTGCCATATAATTACAGTATGACTGCAAAGTGGACTTTAAATTCAATCTAAAATTATCCTGAAATTAACTATTTAGGGATGAGTCCCTGCTTGGTGTTGGGCAACTGATCTAGAAGAAAATACCAGCCCACTTAAGAATTTATATTGGCTAGACACCAGGGGACAATACAATGAAGTTGCGCTCTTTTTGTATTTCGTGTAATGCATAGGCTCCTGGTGCATCTTGTAAAATACAAAGGTGCATATGCCAAAAAAAGTAATTCTGAAATATTCAGCTTTCCATGTGGTAAAGCCAAATGTAATTGATTTCACCATTTGTAACTCCACATTCACCATCATTGTATAAGAAACTGAAAACGCCCTTCTCACTACAAAAGGACATTTTAATTAAAAATTTTAAACACCAACTATAATTTTTTTTCTTGGAATCTTGGTTTTTTAATGAGCCTTCCCAATTATGTACATAATTACAGAGAGAGAGGGAGACATACAAGGAACATGAAGACTTTTCTCCTCTCCCTCTTCATGATGTGTTTCTTGTAGGTTTTTAGCCTCCATGAACTTAAACTCCTAATTGGTGAGTATTGAACTGTGTATTTCTCCCTCCTTTAAGCATTTTCTTTCATGAATACTGAAATAATTTTATCTCCTACTCAATATTCTAAGAAACTCAAAACCTCAAAACAGAACACCCTCTGCTTTAGTGTCTTAGAATGGAATCATACAGAAAATGTGGTTAAAATGTTTTAATAGGCTGTTAATTGGCTGAACTAAATTTTGCCAGTCCTAAAACTAAATCAGAATCTGAACCTAGGTATGAATGTTAGTTGAGACTCTTTCAGCTGTAAGTGGCATTAACCCTTTTCAGATTAGTTTCAGCTTAAATAGAGATTAATAGGCTTTCGTAATTGTGAATAGCAAGGGTACATATTGGAAATACATAAACAAAGGACCTAATGTTTCTAGTTTCAGTTTGTTTGTTTTTCTTATTGTCATATTAGCTTTACATGCATGCAGAATCATTTCTATTGTTAACTGGAGCTTTCTACTTGTCACCATGTAGAAAAAGGGAGATAGTGAAAGTTCTTAGAAACACAAGAGGAAATGGGGTATCTTCTTCCACTCAAAATTAAGCAGAGAGAGAGAGAGGGAGGTAGTGGATGAGGATAAGAAAGAGAGAGAGATTATAATTAACCTTGGTTATAGCTAACCCTGTGAATTAATAGTGGTAACCACTGGAAGAAACTATTATCAACAGGCCAGTGTAGGTCACAGGAAGTCCCCAGAACACTTACTATCTAGTAAGTAGTGTGATAAAATGAATGACACATTTTTAGAAAGAAAATCTTGAAGTAACCATGAGAAAGTTAACAACAGAGAGGGAATTAATTTGTTTATTTTGTGGATTAAGGAAAGAGTGCACAGAAAGCTTTTGACCTAGTCTAAAACAAAAGGATTTCTGTCAGGTATACAGAAAAGGGGGAGCATTCTGACCGAGCCCTGACACAGCTCTGAAAAGACCTGGAGGTGAATAATCATGCTGTGCATATGTGTTAAGTATTTATCATAACCTAAAACCTTTTCAGGCATTTCTGAGTGCTGATTTTTAAAAATTAAAAACTTTTAAAAGTTAAAAAAATTAAAATTAAAAAAATTTTGAATGTGATGGTTTATGTAGATATTGAAAAGATTTACTCAAAACAATGGATATCACTGGGGCATGACTTGTGATAATGCTGCTTAGCTTAGTATTTCAACATACCTAACAAGAGGAGGTCATCCAAGTGCTACAATATTTTTACTTAACCCAATTTTACTATCTATCACATGTAAATATATGTATATTATTCTGTATGGCGCATAGTCTTTTCATCAGACAGAATATATAGAGTGGTATTTGCTTGCCTTGTAACCTCGGCCACATAACTCACAGCTTGCTGGGCCTGATGGTAGTTTTCTTTGCATAGAGTTAGCAAAGAATTCTTAGTGGAGGTTCCAGTACATACTAAAAGATCAATAAATGTTAGCTATTTTTATTTTTATTGTTTTAGACAGAAACACACATGAACACATGCTGAAAAAAGCTTTAGGAGTTGATATGAGCTTTTGAAGACTTACTAAATTAAAATCCCAACTTTACGAATTCCTAGCTGTGTGATCTTTGTAAAGTTATTCATACTTAGTTTCTTTATGTGTACATAGGGGTAATTATTGGTGGAGACCTCATTAGTTAAAATAAGAATACATACAGTAATACCAATGAAGTGCCTAATTTTGTACTTATCACATATTAATCGCTATATTTCTGTTAGCTGGTATCATTATTTTTGCTCTAACTTCTTGACCCTTCTATTCTCTCTGTTCTTTTCACTCCTATTATGCAGTTATTTGCTCTGCTAAGAGACTAATCTGTGTCCTGTGGGATGTGAGAAGAATTAGGCTATTTTTAAAAATTCTTGGAACAGTGAATCCAATTTGGAGTTAGAGCTCAAGTAGCATATAAATATTCCTTTTAACAAGTGAAACAAGTGTACATAATGTTTTGAGTATATGCAAAGTAGTAAAATTTAAATAAAATCTTATTTATAGTGGAATACTAGGATTTGATGGCATATAGTTTAAGAATAAACTTGAAAGAATAATCAAGTACTGAAATGGAAGGCAGAAATCCCAGGTCAGAGCTGTATCAGATGTAAAATGGAGTAAGAAAAAGAGAAAAAAATTAACAAAATAAGGAAAACACAGTCAGGGAGTCCCAACAATGGACTTTGGAGAAACCTACTTCCATTTTAATAATGTCTAATGTTGACTAAGTGTTACAACCAGTGGAGGAACTGCACGGGCCAAGGGGTTAAGACTCACATGCAGTGTGATGCTTTAAGGAGGAACACTTGTTGATTAATTATTGACACAGGCAATGTGAAAAATGTTCAGAAGGCACATGGCATCATTCACAGATATCAGGCTTATTGAGGCCACTTGGGTTGAGGGCTAGAAAATCATAGAGAGCCAACTGTAAGGATGCACAATTCACATATCTCATTTAATTTAATCACTATGACAGTTAAAATTAACTATAAACTTAAGGTGATTAACTAACTTTTAAAGCTCACCATAAAGTCATCATTGCTTTAAATTTTAATTGTTTAATTTTAACTCATTTTGAGCCTTTGCACTTGATCCTTATTCTAGCTATTTAATCCAATTTTGTGTCTGTCCTCTAATTCCTGAAATAGAGTTATGGAAAAAATAACTTTTTAAAGCAACTCTTTCTAATTCTGACGACAGTTGTGATGTAATTAATGATCAAATAGACCAAAGGAGATATACCTATGACAAATTATGTGAAATCATGTCATGCAGATATTCAGACTTGGCACAATTAGTCTCATTTCTCATTAACTTCTTATAAGGTACAGCAAGTCTGTTAGATTATGTTCCCATGAAATCAGGCAGAATGTCAACATACTAGTTGTGGGTGTTGGTGAATTTTCATTGTTGAGGAAAGCAAAACACATTTTGAAGTGTAATATCCTGACAGCAGAAGTCTTCCAAGTGGCCTCTAAGTAAGAGAAGAAGTTCAAAACATACTCATTGCTTAATTCAATGTAGAGAACATGAAATCAAAGATTTACAGATGAAACTAAATACAAAAGTATTATAGAAAGGGAAAAAGGGGATTTTCAATGCCCAGTGATGTATAGAGTATATTCTTTTAAAATTAATATTGCCACTTGCTAGTATTTGAGATGCTGAGTGACCAGAGAAAAAGTCCACTAAAATAATTATCTAATTAAAAGAACCTTACCCATTTGGGCTTTGGCCTAGTACCCCTAAGATAAATTAATATCTGTATCTAACCATTTTTCTTCTCTCTTTTTCATATTTCACTCTCATATATGTGTGTCTGATTAAGACTGAAATCCAGCTTTTTCAGTACAGTTGGAATTCAATCTTAATGTTATCAATTTGCTTTTGTCTAGACAAGTGGACAAACCTTTATCCCATTACTATTTTTCTTATGATTATAGAAATAGTTGAATCTCCAACCTCCACCAACCTTAATATATCTGTTGCTATATCTGTATCACTCACACAAATCTAGCCTAATGCAAAAGGTCAAAGAGGTTCCCCTTTGAGTGATTTACTGTTTTTTACCTTAGTTCTATGCATTAAGAATATTGCATTTAATAAATCATTGGACATGTGATGATTGTAAATAATGTGAAATAATTGATCACCATATCAATACTGATATATATTAAATTCAGTTCATCAAATCCTAATAACTCTGGAGAATTCATTATATTTATGCTTTGAAAAACAATGGTGTTGAAGTGAAACCTAGTTTAATAGAAATCCTTTGGACTTCACAGGAGTGAACAGCTGTGCATGCCTATAAACAGATTGTTGTTCATTCCCTACAAGTTAAAAAGTGCCCGGAGGTGCAAGCTGAATAGTTTCTATTATATTAGCTCTTAACTCTAACTTCATAAAATGGGAGACTTTGCATTTGAGCATCTTGCATGTCTACTTCATCAGTTCTCACTGAAATAAACCTTGAATCTTTTACAGTAAATGCTAAACTTTATTAGATTATTTAAATTGACTAAAATACTGAAAGTGTGTGTGCTAAGAATTAGGTTTAAAATCTTGGGTGAATTTATTTAGCTTTATTCTTGTCAGTAAATTATCTTTACATCACCTATCTTTTTATTCTTTTTCCCATAACTTCTTTTATTTGTTTACATAGCAAAGAAGCATTAGTATGTAATGTTTTAGCCTGTTAGCACTATCATAGCAGAAGACTAAGTGGCTTAACAAACAAAAATTAATACTTTCAAAGCTCTGGAGACTGGAAGGGTAAGATCAAGGTGTAGGCAAGTTTGGTTTGGTTTCTTCTGTGGCCCTTCTGTCCGTGGCTTGCAGCTGTCTGCCTTCTGATTGTATCCTCTCCTGGCCTTTCTCCTGTGTGTGTGCATCCCAGGGAGGTGAGGCAGGGAGCCGTACTGAGTGAGGAGGATGCTTCCAAACTTATACGTTATCTTCTCAAGTGATACCTCGTCCTTTACCCCTGCTGACCTGGAGCACTGAGGACTTCGGAACCTTCCTGAACATTGTTTTCCCAGGAAACCTAGACAAGGCAACTGCTCCCCTTGCTGAGGTTTCCTACATCCTTATGTTTAAAGGGCTAGAGGGAAAACGATGATTCTTTCTGAGCTTCAAGAGAGACTTTCAACAAAATACTCCCTGATACTGACCTGACACTAAAAACCTATTCAAATCCTAAACTTCTCCTTTTGAACATTTCTCAAAATATATGTATCTAAAGGGCATCTGTGCTTGTTCTCAAACTAAAAAAACAAACAAACAAAAAACATTAAAATACTACTCCACGTTGCAGAAAGGATATTATGGCTTTCTGTTATTTACATGAAGCAAGCAAGCACCTTCAAACAAAAAAAACAAAACAAATAAACATCACACATCCTTCTCTGGTCAAGGGGACAATACTCCCCCTTCCAAATGACCAAGACCCTTTGAAGAGGCTTCACCCTCTGCAAACACATCCTCAGGTTAAAAATATCATGTGGGCAGATGAGGGTGGGGCAGGAGAGAAGGGGGTCCTGAGCTCTTATGGCTTGCTGCCCTCAGATGCTTGCCACATTTTGCCATCTTTGGGGGCAAAAGTTAGGCTGAAGGTGGTGGCTAGAGCTGTCCAGTCTCTTCCTCTTCTTAGAAATACACTAGTTTTATTGGATTAAGGCCCTTGCTTTAAGACCTCATTAAATGTAATTACCTTTTTAAAGGGCCTATCTCTAAATACAGTCACATTGAGGGTTAGGGCTCCAACACATGAATTTGAGGAGGACAAAATTTATTCCATAAAAGGCAATTATTAGATTCAGTTTTGCCTGTGCCTAAAAAAGAATGTCCCTACTAGTCACTTCAGCAGGCTCATGCTCACTCTACCTGTGTATAGGTCTTCCAGCCTGTCCCCAGAATCACAATCTTAAAATCTTAAATTATTAATCCTATTCTCTTAATTCCTGAAGGAAGACTGAATACTGGAATTCTGTTGATAACTGACTTCCATGAAAGTAAGTATGTTCTACTCTTTATAAACTCCCGGAGTAAGTTGTAATAAATGTATTATTGATTTATCCATTTTAACTTTGTAATATAGTTGGTCTTATTGCTGGATAATCTTCCTGTCCTGGCTGTAGGCTTTATGCAGTGGAATCTATGTTTGGTTTAGATTTGACACCTAATTTATTAGACACAACAACTTCAGCATTCGGTGAATAAAGGATCAGTTTAGTGATCAAATACATTTATCTAATATAAACATGGGGCTTCAGAAAAATTATATTACTGTGTAGGTTGTGTTAACTCATTTCCCTTATATTAAAATCATTGACATTTAGGTAATAACTGATTTCAAAGACCTCTTTTTCTACTTTGATAATTTTACTTCCCAGCCTTTTCCATATTTTAGTATAATTTATATGTATTTACAATTGGAATTTACCTGGTCAACATATCCATGGACTTCTAATGAGTCTCTTACCCCTCAACCAGTGTTCTAACAAAATCTACTTCTTGGATCACAGATACTTGTTTGTCCAATTTTGACATATGTCTCCCTAGCTGGCTTTCTCATTAATTACATTTCCTCGACAGATACAATACTGGGGCAATAGAGATAAGTCCGATCTTGAAGATATGCTATGCTCCTCGTTTTCTATGACTAGGACTGTCCAACCTTGAAAGTCAAGTGAACAGCTATATTAATTGAATAGTAATTTTATAAAATAATTTATATGTAATCTCCCAAAGACAAACATTTATACTACCCCTGATATTAAAACATCTCAAAATATGCTAAATAGCAAATACTTTCTCTTTAATCTGACATGATGAGCAATTACAAAAACCCTTAAAACTACTGACTTTTCTTATGAACCACAGTTATTATCTGGGAGACCTAGAAAGTTCATTATATCCTGTTCAAAAGCTATGATAATTTTCTCATCAAATGTTTTGACAAAAGAGATAAAGATGTGATGAGCACACTGATCACGGTTAATGGCAGAAAAATGTGTTTTATAACCCCAGGAGATGAATTAAAATTGCAATTTTCTAACTCTTAATCTAGACTTTCATTTATATCACTTTAATATTATGAGCATTCATCTTGATTAAAAATAACTGTTTCTAAATGATAGCATTTAAAACATTCTTTATACTTCAACATCAAATTAATAATGATCACAAGAATTTTGGACATTTGGGCAATAATTTCTGCCAGTTCTTATGCAAAGTGTGGCTTTGGAAAATGACTTTCTTTGATGAAAAAATTATTATTTTGATTATAAAATCTCAAACTTGGCATCTGCATGTCTGTTATTTAGTCCATAAGGGCACTCTTCAATAAAAATGATAAAACTGTAAGTATCTGTATTCCAGAACACTAAAGACATATCAGAACAATTCATAAGAAGCATAATGTTATTATATACTTAAGAAGATTTATAAAATATATACTATTGTGTGTATATATATATATGTTCTGTTCTGTGGCATATATAGCATATTATATATAAATTATATATTTCAGTATACATCAATGAAAATTTTATAGCTAAATCACATTCACTTAACTCTTAGCAATAGGGCCAAAGGGTTCCAGTTAAATTCATTTCTTATATGATCTGTGAAGGTACTTGGTCTGAGGGAAATTAAAAAGAATAAAGCATAAGCTCTAGTCTCTAGGAATTCATGGAAAGTAGGAATGAGAACTATAGTTAATCTTTATATCATGTTTTCAACGTTTATTAATGATGTGAGAAATGACCAGATGAAAACAATTGCTGATTTTCTGAAAATCTCTGATGGGAATTCTACTAAATTTTAAATTTTATATTATTTATATAAAAAAAAGTTTTAAAATTTCTTAGACCCTATCAAGGAAATTGTTCTTTTCCTAATTATATTACTTTTTACCTTTTATTTTTTAATTAAAACTGTATCTTGTTTGTACTTGTTCTATGACTTCATGGGATTTAAAAAGTAATTATATTTTTCAAACTGTATATGGATCACCTTATTATTCCATATGAAAATATCATTGTGTTTCTTTAATTATCATGGCCCAGTATTTTAGTTTGATTTTTTTCTTAACTGAAAATACTGTTTTTTTGGAACTAAATAAAAAATATATATTCAGTCCGACACATAAGCATTTATTATACTGTAATTTCGTACAAAGAAATACCTGGCTAGAGTCAAAAGAAAAAAAATTAAAGATTATTAGAGGAAGTTAGAGCAGAGAAAAACAGTAGTCATGTATGTCATTTACTGAGCACTTACAATGTGCAGTATCATCCAATGGTATGTTGACATAATTCCTTATGTCTAGGACCTATTGGCCATATTAGGGAAAAAGTGAAAATTATTTTAAAATGAACTTATTGGCACAGGGTATCTGTTTAAGGATAGACCATCAAATATGTAACGCAGGAGTCACTGTTTTAGCTGCATTGTGAATGTCAATAAGAGGTAACTTGATGAGGATGATGGGAAACAGTGTTTCAGGAAGTAAGATTGGGGTTTCCAAGGTAAAGAATCATGGGAAAGAAATGGTAAACTAGAGGTACTTCAGAATGTTTGGACCATAGTAATGTTTGAAGGAAGGATGGTACCTGAAGAGATAACTATATTTAAATAATGAATTGTCTGTTTATATAAAAGGCAAAGCTTCAAGTTACATTGGAAAAAAACAAAGAAGATACTCGATAATGGAAAGCCAAATCCCCATGTAGTATGCTCGATATCCTCTGTCACACATTCATTGACTTGAGGTCCTCTGTGAGTTTTCTTTACTTCATGTTCAAATACCTCTTCAGTAATTCACCTGCTGTTCACACAGCAATAATAAGAATTGCTGAGAGCCAAACCAAGGACATTTGGATATCTTATTTTCTACAATATGCAGTTTATATTTTGCTCTAATACTGTTATATTAAAAGCATCAATATTTCAGTTACTTCCAACAGCAAACCTTTATTTCTTGCTCACAGATCTGTAGGTCACTTGAAGTGTTTACATCAAATCGTCCTGACACAGAGGATTCTGAATGACAGGATCCTAAGGGTCCAAGGCAGCTCCTCAAGCACATATAAATTCTCTGCTTGGGCATGAGGTATCAGACATATCACTTCCATTATGTTCTTTTGGCCAAAGCAGCAGTGTATCTGTTATTAACAGGGAGTAAAATTATACTTCTTCCACAGAGCAAGACAATGGAAGTATAAATATTTGCTGAAAAACATTAGAATATATCACACTGACTTCCAGTTTAAAAAACTACCAATTCCAGGAAAATGATAAAGTACAGTAGGAAGATAATGTATTTCATGTAGGATGTTCACATATAATATTAAGGTTTAAAAAAGTAGTTTGTTGGAGAATGACATATCACAGTTCTCAGGAGCTGGAATTCTCAAGAGCTAGAAATGAATACCTAGATTCCAATTACAAAATCTGCAGAATAGGCTGTAGTCTGCAGATCTAGGGAGAGTTGTAATTTGAGTCCACAGGCAGTCTACTGGTCCTCACCTGATTAGATGAGGCCCACCTATATTATGGAGGTAATCTGCTTTATTTAAAGTCCACCAATCAAACAAAGAATGATAAAAAAGTAAAAAATAAGCCTTCACAGAAACATCCAGAATAATATTTGACCAAAGATCTGGGTACAGTAACCTAGTCAATTTGACATATAAAATAATACATCACAACCTATTTTATTTATCTATGAATTTGCCAAAATATTAGTATATACTTCATAAGGCTCTTTGGAAAGTTAATGGTGACAATCTATGGTAACCCCTCAGCAAAAAGCTGAGTAGATAGTAAATATTTGAAAATAATGATAATAAAGAAAATAAGTATCAATTCTCCAGAACAGCTTCTTTTGAAAGAATTTATCTACAAATGTTACAAAGCTATTTTAAAAGGTGTATCCCCTCAACATATCCTAAGCCAGTCTTTATGCTAGCCCTTGCCCATAGAAATCATAAAGTACATCTATAGTTTTCCCAGTATTTTGTCTAGTAACTTTCTGTGATGCCATGCTGTTTTATCAATTTCTACAAACTAGTTCCTTAGTAATTTCAACTGTATTTATAATATTTTGTTTCTTAAACAAAGTAGTTTGTCAATAGGAATTCTTTGCATATTTTCATATCCTTCTATACATACAATGTATCATGATAGTAATTATTAGTTTAGTAATAACAACATATAGAAGGATGCTATAATTCAACATTAAAATTTCAATGTAATGCAATATAATAAGAAAATTAATAAGCTAAATATATCACAAAGAAAGATGTAAAACTATCATTATTGTATATTATTCAGTAGAGTCAAATCAACCCCTAATCAAAAATAAAACAGAGAAAGAGAATTCAAGAGTATTAGACCTTATTAGACCATTAGCATATTAGACCATTTTTGTATTCTAGTCTTTGTTGAGAGGCAGAAAGATAATATAAATGATTAAATCCCAGAAGTTAACAGACATAGGAGAAAGATAGTAAATTTTGAAGTTTGGAAAATTACTGAAAACAATAAGCATAGAGGGATAAGGTGAAGCCAATACTGAAGACTGCAACCTTAAAAGGAAAATCCATGCAAAGCCTTTTTTGAATATGGTGATTGATAAAATGCGTGGAAATTATTGCCTTTAACAAATTTTACCTGTGTGGTGATGCCTGCAAGTATTCTGAAGCAATATTCCAAATTCAATTATGCAGAACACAGGTTTACCAAATATACCCTCAAAACTATTTAATGAACAAAATGTATTTGAGAACCCTAACATTATAGCCTGCTTCTTCAAAGTACAAAATTACATTAGCATATTAATAATTCTGAGAAATTTTGCCTAGAGAAAATTAACTGTTTGACTAATCTTTACTTACCAAAATTCCAGTGCTGAACTTCCCACCCCAATCAAGTAACATCCATTCTAAGCATTCCTAAAAAATTAGACTATTTTGAAAAACTTTGGGAGGCATAGTACATGCACTGCATAAGAATATTTGCTTCAGAATCAATAAACAGGAAATCTCAGCCATATCATTTCCTACATTTATGACTTTGGATAAATCATTTAAAATTCCTGAACTGAAATTTTCTAATCTGTCACATAAGGATAATGAAAAATGTCTTACTGTGTTTGTAAAGGACTAAAGGAAATGCCATTTAACAACATTCTAATAAATCTTACACATTATAAATATTAATGATGATGATGTTCATATCAATGTTCCTAAAAAATAGTTTGCTTTATAACACATTTTAGGTAATTTTCATAATTTACTATCATGGACCTTTTTAAAAATAATTCACATTATTTGACAAGAACATACTTTAATTACTATTATTGACATTAGCATTAATATCATGACCATTATCATCATTGTCATTAATACTTCATTTTGATTTCTATTTGTTTCCTCAATTTTGCCTGTTTTTAAAAAACACAAATTTTTTGGAAATATGCAAATGTATTAGTAAATAACTGATCAACTTTTTTTCTTATAATATTTTTAATTTTTTTCTTTACCTGTGTTAATAATACCTCATTTCCACATCTAATTCATAATTTGACCTGCTAGCCTTTTTGTATTCTTTAACTGGTTCTTTAGTTGCAGAGGTAAGAAACTTAAAAGCAACAGTAGTTGAAAGGAAAGAGCAATTAATTACTCTCACATAGAGGACACTGTGCCATAAGTACTTCAAGGCTGGTAATGGGCAGCTGCAAAAGCACAAAGGACAGATTCCCATGTGAAATCACACTATCACTCTTTTCTACCTCTTGGCCAAGAGCAACCCTTTAAACCTTGGACATAATATTGAGTTTCCAAAGAGCAGGAAAAAGTTTTACATCTGCTGGTTAAAAGCACTTTCTGAGTGAAATCATTTGGTATTTGTCTTTCTCTGCTTGGCTTATTTCACTGAGCATAAAATGATTTCACTCATATGTGGACTATAAGAGCAAAGAAAAACTGAAGGAACAAAACAGCAGCAGAATCACAGAACCCAAGAATGGACTAACAGTTACCAAAGGGAAAGGGACTGGGGAGAATGGGAGGGAAGGGAGGGATAAGGGCGGGGGGAAAAGAAAGGGGGTATTACCATTAGCATGTATAGTGTGGCGGGGCGGGGGTGGGGAGGGCTGTGCAACACAGTGAAGACAAGTAGTGATTCTACAGCATCTTACAACGCTGATGAACAGTGACTGTAATGGGGTTTGTGGAGGAGACTTGGTGAAGGGGGGAACCTAGTAAACATAATGTTCTCCATGTAATTGTAGATTAATGATAACAAAATTTTAAAAAATGAAATTAAAAAAAAAAACACTTCCTGAAAGTTGCACACAGCCTGTATCATCCTATTATTGTTTGTCCAGAATGCAGTCACTTAGACAAACCTATCTTTTAGAGAGGTCAGGAAATGCAAACCCCTTTGCAAGTTGCACTATACTATACCTAATTAAAAATAATTATTCTATCACTAAAGAAAGGAGAGACAACATTGTTAACAGCCAGCAGTGTTGGACAAAGCCACCTTTGGTTAATTCTTTATTTCTTTGCTGTGTTATAGCTGGTTAAATTTTTATTCTACTTATCCATTTTCCTTTTGAGATGTTGGATCTTCTAAACATGAATATTAGCCTTTAAAAATTATTTCTTTTTAAAATTCTTATAACAGCATTTAGGACCCAATGCAGTAAAGTAGTATAGAGCTAGTTTTGAAATACGTACTATTTTTGTTTTTATTTTTATTTAAAATAATTAAGCCTTCATATTTGTCTATAAATCCATATTTACTTAGGACAAGGGGCTAGTTTTAGCTAGTTGATTAGTTATTATACATATTTTTAGTTGTCAGGAGTGACATTAAGAATAGGGGCATAGAACTGGGTGTAAGCTACCCACCACCATATTCCTGACACTGCTATTCCTCAACACACAATTCAGTCATTGAATATATAAAACATATTTATTATATCCTGCTGGAAAAAAATGAGATTTTAACAAGAAGTGTCAGAAAGCAACTTCTTAAGACATATTCTCAGGAAACAAACAAAAAATCCAATAGTGAATTGGGAAAATAGAACAATAATAGAAGTAGAATTTTAAAAAGGTAATATCAAGCAATGTCCCTCAGAGTGATTTTGAGGGGAAGCTTGGTGGCTGACACTCAGAGTCAAGGGGAGTGTTTATTCTGTCTCAACATGTCAGTCATTAAGGTCTGTAGGGAGAGGGCAGGAATGTGGTTATAAATTCTTAGGATATTCTGGCTCTCTGTGTATGGCTAATGGTGTTCTTGCAGCCTCCCACAAACCTCCAACAAAGAGAAACAGATGCTGGCTGTGAAGAATGAAAGCATGGGCAAAAATGTGCACTAAAATGGTATATAGGTCTCTGAGAGATACACCAGAGCACTAACTGAATGCTACATGTATTTAGGTGACTTCTAAAAATGATCACAATGATTTTTCAGGATGCTACTGATGATTTATTTCTCCAAATTTCATTTCATTTCCAGATTTCAAGAATAAGTGTGAACTGATTTTTTTCTTAATAAAAAATATTTTCTAAGAAAAACATACTAGTGTATTTCAGATGCTTTCTATGCTGACTTAAGAGCATACTTTACCATGCAAGTAGTCTTTTAATTATTATAACTGATCCAATTTGATGTCTGCTGCTATGAAAATAGAAATAAGAATAAATGGGAAAGTGATCTTTGTAGCATTTCTTTTGACATTGTAAAGGTGTTTCTTCCAGAATAATTTGCTAAAGCTGTTAGGCAGAAAAATAGATATGAGTGGGGTGGAGAGAGAAAATACCAGTAAAGCCCACTAAAAGGGACTCAAAGAGTTAACCAGATAAAACAGAGAGCCAAGGAAGACTCACAGAGTTAATGAGTTAATCAGTTGAAGCTACAAAGGACAGAAGTAACTTGGAATGTCCAGATATTACCCAGATAAAGAAAAGTATCTGAGCACAGCCCCTGTCTTCTTTGTGTCAGTTACATCATGCCATTGTAAGATTTACTTTAGCCTGCTAAAAGGCCCAATTATTCTTTAATTTAACCTATATGCTTTGTTTCCTCCTCCTCCAGCCCCTAATCAAGTAATTTACAACCTGGGCAGGAGACAAGCATCATGATTAATTTGCCAAACAAGCCCAGATATAAACAGCATAGTAAGAACAGGAAGGATTCTACCTTAAAGCTAAGATTCCATTTTAAAAGCCAGGAAGTTAGGAAGTAGGATTCCTGATTTATTCTTTAGTAAACAAGCAATAACTCAGCCTACCTTGGGGTCAAGGCAGGCAGTCTTGATGGATATGTTCCCAGAGAGAAGCTGCTATGCTGGGGAGGAACCTGATCAGTAAATTTCTCGTGTTGATTTTGCAGAATTACCTAGATGACTGGTGATAGAAGAGAAGAGACTTAATGTCTCTCATCAAAGATAAACATCTTGAGACCACTTGATAAGTCTACACTCCCATAGCCCTTTGTCACATTCTTAAATCCTTAAAAGATGGAACCCCCAACCTTTCAGGGTGCCTCCTCTTTGAGGATGCCTACACTTTCTCTTTCTTTAAGTGAATAACTTCAAATAAACTTTTCAGCCTTTCAAGGCACCTCCTTTTTGAGGATGCCTGCTCTTTCTTTCTCTGCAAGTGTGTAACTTCAAAAAAAAACTTTTTCTCTGCTTCACTACTGTGTCTCTGCCCTTCAATTCTTTGTTGCAGCAGTGACAAGAACCAAGGAAAATAAACAAGTGCCTTCTAACAAAGCTAAATCTCTAGAAACATCTCTTCTAGAATTTCTAGAATCTCTAGAAATCTCTCTTCTTTAACATTCTCAATGGTCAACATATCCTCTGATGTGGTTTTCCTTGGATTTTTATGCTATGTACTAGAAGAAAATTAGTTCTAGTATAGATACATCTAGCAAAAGTACCCTTTACCTAACTGGGTAAATTTATGTACACTGATTCTGGACATATTTATGTGTGCTCTGTTTGTATGTATATATACGTTTTTTCTTCAGTGTAACCAACAATGAAACGACCTCCTTTTAAAAGGTCCTACTATTGCATTCTTTGTTCTATTATACGGCGACACAAATATATGAGTGAGAGAAAAAGTAGGTAATAATAGTTGCCAGCCACATGTCTCATAAGTACTTCGTGAGAATTAAAAACGACTAATCAGCAAACATTTACAGACAACAGTGACACATTTTAAAGCTGGATTTTTAAACATTTTTGAAAAATCCTTGATGCAACCAGAAAAATCTTTCATTTTGAAATCTTACCAAACAAGTTTTACATTTATTTAGTCCCCTAGGAATTGATTTTTAAAGAATGAAATTTACCAATTAATAATTTAAATTCAATTTTTCTCCTTCTAAGCTAAAGTGAAGATACTAGTAAACTGTGTTTAAGTATTCTCCTAGAATCAATAGATTGATTTCATGAGTTCAAAAATATAATTAAATTTCTATGAGAAGAATGTGACAAAATATAGAATATTTTTATCTTTCTTTCATGTTAGAAAACTCAAGTTATACAAGCAAAGAACACATAGAATGGTAAAGAAACTGATTAAGGAAGTGTTAGTAATAAATTTTTAATTTATCATAATAAATTGCATATAAAATTTCAGTCTGTGTACACAAAAATGGCAATTATACGGGCAGAGACTGGAAATATGTGAGACAATATTATGATTTGTTAACTGATTTGAAGTTATAATGTTAATGTTTGGAAAAGATGATCATCAGACACCTGGAAATTCATATCTAGGGAATGTGAATGTTTGTTTGGTATCTGTTGCTTTACTCTGAGTTCTTTATTTTATCTATAGGTGTCTATAGAGATGGCTTGGCTCTAGTGATTTTTTTTTTGTATTTTTGATGATTTTCTAGTGACAATTATTTTTAAAAGGCAATGTTACATGTTGCAAGTGAGGGTTGAAATGTAAAAATAACTGATGTGTTGCCCCAGGAGAAACCTGTCTTTAGAAAAAATCATTGTTAATTAACTTTAGTTTGAGAATTATGGAGTATGAAATAGAAGAACAGTAGGTAATAGTGAAATTCCTGAAAATTGGCCTCCATGAGCCAGTTATTTATAAAATTGTGAAATTGAATCATCTTGCTCATATGCATAAGTGATGCAGTCTTCCCTGGTGTGAGTCATTGTTAATTGATACGGATCTGTGTAGTGCCCCTGGATATGTAAAAGAACCCGGGATTTTCAAAAATAGACATTGCTTTTGGATCAGTTTGGTGTTAATGAGTTTACAATTAGTCTGCTTACCTTTGCTTCTTTTTATCATAGTTTCTTCTAACAATTATATTAGTAATGTCTAATTGTAATTTAGACTGCAAAGAAACAGAGTTTATAAGAAAGAAAGGTAAAAGCTGAAGATGCTAAAATTATGCAGAATCTCATAATAGACTGGGAAGAAAACATAAATGGTTATAAAACAGGTGATAGCATGTGTTAAAAATCTCTTCTTGATTTGTTTATTTTTAATTACCTCTTAAATAATAACTAGTATATACTCCCATATTACATTGGTTAGTCTGATCTTGAAATTATATTAATGAGAAATTTTCTGTGATAACATTTGAAGCAATATGTTTTTATTTATCATTTTCTTTATAGGTACTTTATAATCAAATAATTATAAATTAACCATATGGGTCATTTATATAGCAAAATTTAGAATATTTTTGTTAATTTTCCATTGTACTTTGCACAGATACTCACAAATGCACAAATATTTTTCAAAATCTGGAAATTATGAAACAGTAAAGAGATGAAATATGTCAATTTTCTACTAAAATGTAAAAATGAGTCTTCCAAGTCTGTGATTAAAGGGCAAGTGGGTTTAAAAACAAAGTCTTAAACACTTAACTGACATTTTGCACAAATAAGAGGAACCTAGAAAGCCTTTTAATTTGTGAAAAAGAATCATTTCAAATATAACAATTTATATTTGTTTTGAAAAACACCTTGATTATTTCAACCAAAACGAGTTACTTATTTATATCATATACATGATTGATACAAATCATGCTCAAAAGCTGTATGGTGAAATGTTGAAAGTGCTGAGCATTAATAATTCTTACCAAAAAAATTATATCCTTTTAAAGCTCATGCTTGAAATAAAATTTGCAATCATAAATAAGAGAAAAAAATATGAATTGTTTTCACATAATAAAGCAGTTGACTTAAAAAAGAAAACCTCAGAAAATGTTTTAGTCATTAGAGTTGATAGAGAAAAAGATAAAACAATCAGAAATTTCATCTACTGTGTGGTTAAAAATAATTGAGCATTTTCAGATTATAAAATAATTATATTTATATAGCTACAATGCTATAATCTAGTTTTATGGCCCTATTTGTTACAAAACTTTTGTCAGTTGAAATGCAGAAACATATTTTGGGAATTTATAGATCAAGTACAGTATACATGCCTACTAGTAAGCTTTCTTACTATAATGTAAGAGCCTAACATTAAACTTTTGGTTGCTGATTCATCCATTTCAAAGACATCCATGTGACACAATTACTAGCAAAACTTTATATGGACCACCCCCCACCGTGAAGCTTCCCTTTCACAAGCCCTGAGTGGCCTAATTAGCTGCCCACCTGAGTGACCCTTCTTCTCTCTTCCATGCCCTAATGAATAGCTCTTATGCTTTAAAATCAAGAATAAAGAGTAAACATTGAAATCTTAGGCACCCCATCTTAGACCCTAGTGCAGGAAAAGCTCCAGGACCCCTCTACCTTTTTCTCCCTCTACCCTAGACCTTGCTGTGTGACACATACCTTCCAAGACTTGAGAGTAACAATCTGTTTGTGAAAGTTTCTGGTTGGGCTTAAGTGTATTCCTGCAGTAGTAATAAGAACCACAAGGGCTGATCTAGGCACACTGGCTCTGGCAGGGAAAATGTCTATGGAAACTCACCTCAGGTAAGGCAAGCCCAGGCAAGTTGAGCGCCAAAAGCATCACTAATAGGCTAACACTAATACCAAAGAGCAATAGGATTTCAGTCCTGCTGACAATTTACTGTTTCTTAGAAATTATTGAATAATGAGAATTTCAAGCCTTTGAAATAGTGTATTTATTTTTGTTGAGTTTGTGGAGCTGAACAGATTAACATCTGATATATATTAAATTTTTTGATTTTTTGAAAAAAATATTTGTGTCAAGAATATTTTTATGAAAACTAAAGTCTGTATAGATGGTGTCAGTTACTTGCTAGGAAGACGGTCTGGAGAAAAACAAATTTTTAGTAGATTTCTAGTTGATTTGTTCTGAGACATTCTACTGCAAGGAATACAACTATGAATAACTTACTTAAATTAAGTAAATCAATTTAAATAATTTATCGGTAAATGCTCTATTTATGTGAACATAAATCACAATCATCACAGGTAAGTAACCTATATGTATAGCTGACAATTAAAATAGTGAAACTTGGAAGACTATTTGGATCTCCATTGTCAACCTTGTTTTTGCTAAAGCTAAAATTGCGGGTTGGAAATTTTGACAAAGTGATTGAAAAGTGATTTTTTTAAGGCACATAATAATATAGCAAGGATAACAATATTTATCTCTCAAAGAAAAAGATTCACTGATTAAAACAACCTGATTAATAACAAAAATGCTTGCACATATGAAAACTAAACAAAGGGAATAATTGCAGAGGAACAGAGATACTATAGGATAAATAAAACAAAACCAAATAGATATATAGCATACTTTTTGAAACAAAACAAATGTGATTCCCAAAGGAAAGCTACTGGATTGCCTTATAAATTACAAGAAATTATTTGTTGTTTGATTTTGTTGAACAAAAATGATAAACATCAATGGAATTTTAATTTATTTAAATGTATTAAAACGATACTTCTCCAAATGAAATTTATAAAACTCTGTACATTAAAGGTGAACAATAATAAAATCAAATTCAAATAGGTTATCTAAAATATTCTTTATGTCTTCATTTGTTATATATCTGTGAATAGCCTACATAAAATCTCATTATTATAACATCTAGAATAATTTTTAATGTTAATAATGTTAATTAAACATTAATTAATTAATCATTAAGAGCATTATACATGTGAAATAGAAAAGTCTCTACGTATTATGTCTGGAAGTCTCATAACAGTCAATTGCTTAATGGGAGTAATTGTCATTTTGCTTTAGTTGTTGCTACAAGACTGCAACAAGAGCTTAGTTTAAGGAGAGATTGCCAGAAAATAAAGAAAGAAAAACATAAGGAAGCAAATAAAAGAAATATTTCTATTTATTTTGAGAAGACTTGGAAAGTATTGGAATAAGTTACTTGGCAAATTACAATATTATTTATATCATTTGCTGTACAATTTAACATTTAGAAAATGAAAGGGCATTTTTTAAAACTTATATACATTATGTGTTTTTAAAATGTAATTTGATAATATATGTTAACCACATTTAGACCACTTAGATTTAAAGTGATCATTTGTCGCATGCCCTGTCCTCACCGGCAAGAACAGCACGCAACAACAGCAGGATTCTTCTGCAGAAAGCTTTATTCTTCAGCTCTTTGTGAAACAAATGAGTTGGGCAGGACCCAGAGGGGAAGGAGAGGCTTGCTTATATAGTTCTCATGCTCTGACCTGGTTGGTGCAGCTCCATATGCCTTATTAGCATAACCATTTGGTGGGTCTCATTGGTCCTTATGCCAAGGCGCAATTAGCATGTAGTTTAGTGGTGTGGGATGATTTGTCATTAGGAAGTTCGGGGCCTTCCGGCTGCTCTGCATTGGGCGCTATTTTCTGAGCGCGGCTGCCAACATCTCCCCCTTTTTTGTCTAACAGAAGCTCAAGGCGGAACTTGCCAGCAGAGGCGGAGACAGAGGCCTGACCTCCATCATACTTCCTGATGCCCCCTTTTTGGAGAGGGGTTCTGGGCATCTACCCCTATGCAGTCAGGCATGCCTCTCAGAGGGGTCCAAGACCTCTTGCAGTGCTTTGCCTCGCATCCTCTGGCTGGCGTTGGGACCGCTTGGTACAAAGGGTTTGGACCCTTTTTCTCAACCCTCTTGCACCATGAGCTTCTTAAAGAAAGCTGTGATTAAGCATTGAGGTACTCGGGCCTGGTGCAGTGCCACATGGGCTCAGGGTGCAAGAGCTACCTCAAGCTAAAGCTGAGCTTCCTTCTTAAGCATGTTGAGCCACACTTGGGGAGAGGCGCCAACGTCTATCGCCATTAGGGCTTGAGCAAGGATCACCTTGTCCTGCTTATGTTGGTTGCGGAGTCTGCATAACAACCAGAGTAAGAGCATGAGACCTCCAAGCAGGAACACGCCCATCCCAGCCATGCCCGCCCACTCCTTGACGTGGGAGAGAGCTCTGAGGAACCAGGAAGAGAGTCCTTCCGCTACGGAGATATCTAGACGGGTGGAGTTGATGTGGATAATTTCTCGCCGCAGCTCTTCTAGTGTCCCATCGAAGTCTTGGGACCAGTTTCCTGAAAGATACTGGGACAGGTCTCGTGACAGATTAGCTGCCCGTGTAAAATTTTTATATTGAATGCTAGTGATGCAGAGGGCACGATATTTCCGCTCACATCCCAATTGGGCCATTTGCCAGAGCACCTCTATTTGTTCCTCCACGAGATCTATGCGTTGATTGAGGATCATTATTCCTCCTTTCAGTTTGCCATCAAGTGTGGACTGTTGGTCCAGGGCAGAAGCTACTGAGGCTGCAAGGTTATTGAGCTCTGTAGCCGATTTGATGGAGGTGTCTAAAGCTATACCAGCGGCGGTGGCTGCGACCGCGGTCGCGGAGATCAGGAGCACTATGGCGGCTGTAACACCGAAATCGCGCCTTTCTCGAAACAGAGTCATGGTGTTAGGGGCGTCTACGGGAACAGGGACCCAACGGGGGATGCGGACTACCAAAGCATTGGTAAAGTTACGCACATCCCAACACTGAGACAGAAAGCAGGTTTCATTGGAGCAGGAGTCAAAGCTACTATTGGATAAGATAAACAGAAATGGGGGGTATACGCATACTGGAGAAGGTGGAAAAAGGGAATTAGGTGACTCTGGACCTGATTTTGCTGAACACGTGTAGTTCTCGTTGTTATGGGTCATGATCATGTTCCAGTGTGCGCGCATGTGGTTATTCTCGCACCAAAAGGTGATATTTTTTACACCGATTCCCCCACCCTGGAGGGCGGAAAAGGGGGAGAGGTCGGTACACGAGCCATTGACTCCACACAGCATCCATTTATGGAAGGGGTTCATGCTCAGCTGCTGACGAAACTCGCCTTCGAGCACCTTTACTGGCCACCAAGCCTCATTGGCTGGCCGTCCCTCCATATCTGGGGAGATGGTAAACTCCTGCCTCTCAGTTGCCCACGTTACTACAGTTGACTGACAGTCAGTCCAGGGCCACAGCTCTCCCTCATAGTCGCCCACACAATGGGAGGCATATTTGGGTTGACGAGGCCTGTCGGTGGAATTGTTCCTGGGAGAGTGTACAAATGTGCCATTGATCCAGAGAACCATCTGGTGGATAGTCATGTTCTTATAGGGCGGGCTCCCTTCCTTATTAGGCCCTTCAAATTTAGCTGACATAACGGGGAGGCTACTGGCCTCTAGAATTATGTCACTGAACCATCCGTATTTCCTCCGTTTCAGGGAGATACAGCCAGCTAGATTCTGAGTGGTGAAGCATAATGACCCATTAGTTACGAAGGATCGGTTTTCTCCCAGGGGAGCTACTAGGGTGTCTTTAACTAAGTAGGGCAAGTTCATACTAGCATTGGTAGTGAAAAAGCGCGGAAAAACGGCTGCATTGAAAAGGACAGGCATAGGCTTAGGAAAGGCAGACAGGATTCCCCATCTCAATACTCCCTGAGTCGGGGTCTCCAGTGTCAGGAGCAGGGTCAGGAGGTATAGCGAAGTCATCTCCTTTGTTTAGGACTTTCCTCGTTAGGCGCTCCGGGATCCAGAAGGGATTTTCTTCACCCTGGGGGAAAACACACACAGCTCCCCTGGATCTGATTATGATTGGGTCCGGGCCCTTCCATTGGTTAGATAACACGTCCTTCCATTTTACTAGTTCTTGTGGGTCTTTTGGCCACTGATTATGGCGATCCGCTGCTGTATGGCCTTGAGCATCCAGATTCAAAAAATTTATAGTGAAAAGTGCTAGGGCTATGGCAGTTTTTGGTGTGGGGGGTATATCTTCAATTCCCCCTTTTTGTTTAAGTAAATAGGATTTGAGCGTGCGGTTCGCGCGTTCCACAATCCCTTGACCCTGTGGGTTGTAGGGAAGGCCAGTGATATGTTTTATCCCCATGTGATGACAAAATTGAGCGAATTTTGTAGAGGTATAGGCTGGGCCATTGTCTGTTTTCAGAATCTCTGGTAACCCCCATGCGCTCCAAGCCTCAAGGCAGTGCTGGATGACATGGGAAGCTTTCTCTCCTGACAATGGGGAGGCAAAGATGACTCCTGAACAAGTATCCACGGATACATGTACATATTTCAGTTTCCCAAAAGACGAAATATGCGTCACATCCATTTGCCAAACTTGTAAAGGCCTAATACCTCTGGGGTTGATCCCAACATGCGGTGTGGGAAGGAAGCTGCAGCAATGTTGGCAGCTAAGGACAATGTTCCTAGCTTCGGCCCTGGTTATGCTAAACCGCTTGCGCAGTGTTTCGGCAGTGACATGAAATTGTGTATGGAATTTTGAAGCTGTGGTGATAGGGTCTAGCAGGGGAAAAGCTATATTTCTGGTTGCGAGGTCTGCCAGGTGGTTTCCTTGGGTCATAGGCCCGGGAAGGCCTGAATGTGCTCTGATATGAGTTATATACAAAGGAGATTGCCTATGAAGTAGTGCTGATTGTATCTGTTTGAACAAAGTGGCTACTGGGCTGGACGCTTTGATTAGCCCGGCCACTTCTAGAGATTTGACTGCATTAACTACATAACAGGAGTCAGACACAATATTTAAAGGTTCAGGAAAGATTTGTAGGACCTCTAAGACTATGCGACATTCCACTATTTGTGGAGTGTCAGGCGTGTAGCCTTTTGTCACAACTTTGCCATCATGGACATAGGCACCTGTGCCTGTCTTAGACCCGTCCGTGTAAACTGTTTTTCCATGAGGCAGCGGGGTTAGGCTAGTGACCCGAGGAAATACTAGGAGATGATTTTTGGCGAAGTTGATGAGGGGATGTTTAGGGAAATGATTATCAAAGGTTCCTGAGAAACTGTAAGCAAGTATGGCCCAATCATCGTTCATAGCACATAATACTTGTATCTGTTCTACGCTGTAAGGGGTTATAATTTTAGCTGGAGCCTCTCCAAAATGTGTCATGGAGGTTTTTACTCCTCTCAAAGCAAGTTTGGCCACGGCTGCCGGATAGTACTCTATTGTCCTAGCCTGAGAGGCTTGGGGATGGATCTAGATCAGTGGGCCGTGCTGCCATAAAACTGCTGTTGGCAGCTCCGGGGTGGGAAGCACACACAACTCAAAGGGTTCATTCGATTGCACTCTATTTAATTGTGCTGTCATCAAAGCCTGTTCTACTTTGCGAATGGCTTGTAATGCCTCAGGTGTGAGGGAGCGCGGTGACGTTAGTTGTGGGTCTCCTTCTAGGGTTTTAAATAGTGGAGTCAATTCAGTGGTGGGTATCTTTAAGTATGGGCGCAACCAATTAATATCTCCTAGGAGTTTTTGGAAGTCATTCAGATTTCGCAATTGATTATGTCTTATCTCAAGCTTTTGGGGGCAAATTACATCTGTGTAAATGGTTGCTCCTAGGAATTTGCTAACACTAGATTTTTGGACCTTCTCGCTTGCTATATTCAGTCTCCAATTTTCTAGGGATCTAGTGAGATCTATATATGCTTCTTCTATTTCTGCTGGTTGTGGGGAGCAAAGAAGGATGTCATCCATGTAATGGATGATCTTTAGCGTGGGATAGGTCTTACGAATTGGGTCTAGCGCTCGCTGAACGTACAGTTGACATATGGTGGGGCTATTTGCCATTCCTTGAGGGAGGACCTTCCACTGAAATCTGGCATCGGGTTGTTCATGGTTAATAGCTGGCAAAGTAAAAGCAAATCTTTCCCTGTCCTTGGAGCTTAGAGGTATAGAAAAGAAACAATCTTTAATATCTATTATGAGCACTTTCCATTCTTTGGGTAAGGCAGAGAGGAGTGACAGTCCCTGTTGTACGGGTCCAAGCATTCTCATTTGAGCATTTACTGCTCTCAGATCATGAAGCAACCTCCATGATCCTGACTTTTTCCTGATTACAAATATGGGTGTGTTCCATGGGGACACAGAGGGTTCTAGGTGTCCCACTTGGAGCTGCTCTTGCACTAAGCAATGAGCTGCTTCTAATTTTTCAGAGGATAGGGGCCACTGAGGAACCCATACGGCCTCCTCTGTGAGCCAAGGTATGGGCATGGCATCTTCAATGGCCCCTATGAAAAACCCAGGCCGTGACGGTCATTCTTTACTTTGGGCAGGATGGGCTCTATGTGTCCCTGTTGGTGTTTCCCCAGCCCCTTGCCAGGGATGTATCCCATGTCCATCATCATGCCTTGGGCGGGGGTGGAGTATTCATTAATGAGTTTGAGGCCTAAGTCTCTCATGACATCCCTCCCCCATAAATTGACCGGTAGAGGGAGTACATAAGGGGTGACTGTACCCTCTTGTCCTTCAGGGGCTCGCCATTTCAATGGTTTGGCACTAATTGAAGGGCTTGACTCATATCCTAAACCTTGTAATGAATGTGAGGATTGGGTCACAGGCCACTTGGAGGGCCACCAGGTTGCAGAGATAATACTTTTATCTGCTCCAGTGTCTAGGATTCCCTCAAAGCTCTTTCCCTCTATTTGAAGAGTTAATTTTGGTCTGTCTGCTAAATCTAATACTATGAAGGCTGAATCCCAGTCAGAGGAGCCGAAGCCCCTTTCTCCCCTCTCCGTGTTGGTAGCAGGATAATTGGCGTGGAGACTAGGTAAAACTAAGAGCTGGGCTATGCGGTCTCCCGGAGATATAGGGTAGATTCCTCTAGGGGCCGAACACATGATTTTTACCTGTCCTTCATAATCTTGATCTATAACTCCGGGATGAACTACCAGGCCTTTCAATGCAGCAGAAGAGCACCCTAGGAGTAACCCAATGGTATTTGGTGGTAGGGGGCCTTTAAAGTCTGAAGGGATAGGCTGAACTCCCATCTGTGGAGTCAACACTATTCTGGTGGTGGCACGGATGTCCAATCCCGCGGAACCTGAAGTGGCTCTCCTTGGGGGGCCTGGTTGTTCCCGAATGACACTTGCGTGCTGGTTGCCCCATATATTTGCGGGCCCTGGTGACAGGGGCCCCTCTGGGCGTTTTTTGGCAGTTCTAAGGGTTTCCCTTCTATATCTTTAATAGACCGGCACTCATTAGCCCAATGCCTGCCTTTCTTACACTTAGGGCACAACCCAGGGGTCTTTTGGGTTGTTTGTTCTGAAGCTGGGCTCCTACACTCTCTCTTTATATGTCCTAATTTCCCGCATTGAAAGCATTTGATACTTCTGTTAGTGATCCTGGCTTGTTTGTGGCTCTGTAATATGGCCGCGGCTAGGCCCACATTGGTGAGTGGCCCTCCTATTTCTCTACAGGCTTTCAACCAGGCATGTATCCCTTTTTGTTTCCAGGGTGTTATCGCCTGTCTGCATTCCTTGGTACATTGTTCAAATACTAATTGCTCCACTAGGGGCATTGCTTGTTCCTGATCTCCAAATATTCTGCCTGCGGCCTCCATCATACGAGCGACAAAGTCAGAAAATGGCTCGCTCAGCCCCTGAATAATTTTTGTCAAATTGCCTGATACTTCTCCTTTGTTGGTGAGGGCTTTCCATGCCTTGGCGGCGCACGTGTTTATTTGTGCGTATACCTGTAAGGGGAAGGCGGTCTGGTTGGCTACCCACTGTCCTTGGCCCGTCAGCATATCATATGACCACGCAGGCTGTCCTTCGGCCGCGTTTGCGCGTGCCTGGGTCATGCTGATATCATGCCACAATGCCTTCCATTCTATGTATTGCCCCATACTAGAAAGGCATGCCTTAGTTACATATTGCCAGTCTGCGGGTGTCATGGCTGTCTCTGTTAATCTCTCAACTTGTGCTATGGTATAGTTAGCACTGACTCCATAAGCCCGAACGGATTCTGCTAACTCCTTAACTTGTTTATGGCTCAGGGGCTGGTGAGAGCGTACGCCATTATCCTCAAATACAGGAAACATTTGTCTAATTGCCTGAAGAGTATCTGGGTGGCAAAAGGAGAGTGCGCCACTCACGTAAGGTGGCGGGGCAACGGGCGTCGGGGGACACCCTGCTTTCATTTTTTCCTTGGTCCGCTTTTCAACTTTGCTGGTTCCCTTACTTCTGCACTCTGCGGTTTTATTCTCTTCCCCTTCCTCTGCGGACGTTAATTCCTCCTCAGATTCCCTATTGGAGAGTTGGAGGTCCCTCAACTCTTTCCAGGGGTATTTACTATTTTCTCCGAGGCGATCGTCACTCGCTTCCCGGGGCTCTTTCGCTTTTGCCCTAGGCGGGCTTTCTCCCTCACTCTGAGGTTTCTTTACTTTCGTTTTTGTGGCCTTTTTTCGGCCGCGCGCGCTCTCTGTTTCCCGTTCCGTTTCTGACATGCTCTCTTGGATATCTGTCAATGCTCTCTGACCTTCTTTTATTACCTTTTCACATCTCTCATCTTGCAGACAAGCTCTAATCAGTTTCCAGAGGGGCCTGGTGCCTCCCCTCAGGCTACCCTCCTCCTCCTCTCTATCAAGATCTTTCCCCAGTTTGTCCCAGCTCGGGATTGAGAGGGACCCTGAACAAATGAACCAGGGGGCCACACGGTCTATCTCCTTCACAAAAGATCCTAAGACTTTGCTGGAGACCTTCAAGTTTCGCTCTTTGAGAGCTGACTGCAGCGCCGTGACTAATGACGGTGCAATCCCCATGGTGCCTCCTTATTTACAGAGAACCATCAACCATCATCCTAAAAAGCAGGGGCCTCTCGGAACTTACCCCTCCGGGCTTTCTTCTGACCTGCAGTTCTGAATCCTCTCCAGATGTCTGAAGGGTCCTCCCTGTGCCGGTGATGTTCTGGTTCCCGGGATTCGGCACCACTTGTCGCGTGCCCTGTCCTCGCCGGCAAGAACAGCATGCAACAACAGCAGGATTCTTCTGCAGAAAGCTTTATTCTTCAGCTCTTTGTGAAACAAATGAGTTGGGCAGGACCCAGAGGGGAAGGAGAGGCTTGCTTATATAGTTCTCATGCTCTGACCTGGTTGGTGCGGCTCCATATGCCTTATTAGCATAACCATTTGGTGGGTCTCATTGGTCCTTATGCCAAGGCGCAATTAGCATGTAGTTTAGTGGTGTGGGATGATTTGTCATTAGGAAGTTCGGGGCCTTCCGGCTGCCCTGCATTGGGCGCTATTTTCTGAGCGCGGCTGCCAACAATCATTGATATTGTTAGATTAAAATTTACTATCTTTGTAACTGTTTTCTGTTTGTTACATTTTCTATTTCTTGTATTTCTACCTTCTCTGTTTTTAATTAAGCATCTTACATGATTCCATTTTGTCATATTTCTTGGCATGATACCATTTTTACTTATTTTTAAAATGATTTTTAATCATTTTAGCCCTGGGGTGTGTGATATATTGTTTAAATAATCTAAACCCATTATTAATGACACTATACTGCTTTACATGTAGTTCAGACAGCTTATCATATGCATCCTCAATTAGTCCCTCCCATCCGTTTGACACTGCTGTCGTTTACTTCATATGTAAGTTACAAAAACATTCATTGCATTTCTTATTATTGCTTTACACACTATCTTTTAAATCAATTTTGAAAAAATAAAATGATTTATATTACTTTTCTTTGTTCATTTTCTTTATATAGACCCAAGTTCAGGACTTTTAGGAGAAATATCCTCTGGCAGTTAACTCCATCAGTTTTTGTGTAAGAAAGTTTTGATTTCTCTTTCACTTTTTAAACAACCTCTTTTAAGATACAATGTACAACAAAATTCACCCTCTTAAAGTGTACAATTCCCTAGTTTCTTTTTGGTGTGTGTGCAAAGTTGAGGAACCATTACCAGTATCTAATCTTAAAAAGTGTTATTACCCCAGTTTAGAAACCCATACCTATTAGCTTCCTCTTCATTTTTGAATGATAATTCTTGGATATAGGATTCTAAATAGATAGATATTTTTTTCTTCATTATTTTAAAGATTTCACCCCACTCTGATCCAGCTTTCATGATTGCTGATGAGAAGTCTTATATAATTCTTATCCTATTTCCTCTGTAAGGTGTTCCCTCCTTCTCTATCTACACAGCCTACTGGATTCATTCTAGCTTCTTTCTATGTACTTAATTTTTGCCCAAATTGAAGATGATGTGTCTAGATGGTTTTGTGGTTTTCAGTATTATTTTGGAGGCAGGGTGGCTTGTTTTTGGGGTTTTGGTATTTATCTTGCTGAGCTTTTGGATCTGTGGTTTGCTATCTGTCGTCAATTTGGAAACAACTCTGTTAAGATGTGTCCAAATACTCATCCTGCCTCCTCTTTCTTTTTCCTTTTGGCATTCTAATTATACATGTTATATCTTCTGATACTGTCCCACAGTTCTTAGATGTTCTGCAAGGTTGTTTTTTTGTTATTATTATTATTTTCCTTTGCATTAGACTTGGGGAAGTTTCTATTGACCTATCTGAAAATTTGGTAATTCTTTCCTAAGCTGTGTCCAGTCTACTGATGAGTCCATTGAAGGCATTCTGTATTTTCCTTAGTCTACTTTTGATTTCTCATATTCTGCTTTCAGTCTTTCTTAGTTTCCATCTTTCTGTTGCCATTATCCATCTGGTCTTGCCTATTGTCAACCCCGTCCACTGGAACCTTTAAAATACTAATCATAGTTATTTTAATTTCCTGTATGAAAATTCCAACATCTGTGTCATCTAAGTGTATATTTGACAAAGGCTTTCTTTCTTCAGCTTTTTTTTTTTGGCTTTCTGGTATGTCTTATAATTTAATGTTCAAAGCCAGACATGTTGTATTAGGTAAGAGGAATTGAGATAAATACATCGTTAGTGTGAGGATTTATGTTAATCTGCCAAGGGGTTGGTTGTGTTTAATGTTTGATATGGTTATATTTGCCAGATAGTTAAAATTCCCCTAAGGGGCTTGATTTTTATTCCCTTATTCCTTGGGGGCATCTCTTTGTACTACTCTTCAGGGAGTTTGTCTCACAGCCCTTTTAGTCATAATCCACCATTATTATTATTATTATTATTATTATTATTATTATTATTATTATTATTATTATTATTATTATTATTATTATTATTACTGGAGGTTGTGTTAGAGTGGTGCCAGAGTGTTGGGTTGGAAAGTGTTTGCTAGTATTCTAATTAATTCTCAGGTTTTTACTGGATGTCTCCTAGATGTGGCTTGTCCAGGACTAAAATAGTCTCATCTTCCCCTGTCCTCTAATACTTTACTTGCTATAGTCTATTTCCTTCAAGCTCCCTTCTCTGTTGGCAATGTCTTGTGTTAATTTATTCTTCATGACTGAGACAAGAAATCTTGATTGGAGTGTAGTATCCTTACTATGGCTGGAATAATTGCCTCGCTGGTAATTTTTTTCTCCCTTTGTTAGGGAGAAAAGTCTGAGTGGGTTTCAGGAAAGCTACAATGCCTGTATTAAAAGGAGCAAGCGGTTTGTAGGCAAATGACTGCCTCACTTATTGAACTTTCTGCCCTCAGTGTTAGAATTAGAATTTATATTATCACTCTCATGCATATGAATTCTTCCTTTACAGCTTCAATAATAATAGACATCATGACATTATTTTGCAATTTTTAGTTTACTTTGTGCATATCATTCCCAATAGACTTGACTATTCTGAGTGTAATAGCTGGCATTCTAATCAATGAGTACATTTCACTCAATTCATTGATATGTCAAATGTGTCTGCCTGAAACTCTTATCTAGTAAGATATCCTCAGTTGAAAGGGAAAAATAAATTAATTGACCTTACAGCTCAGTAGACAACCTCACCAGCTGATGTGAGAGAAGGAGTCTGGATAGCTAGCCTTGTTCTGTCCCTACTCAAGCTACAGTTCTTAGGAAATAGATAAGAAACTACACACAATTAATCAAATATGTAGGAGAAATATTAAAGTTGAAAATTGAAGAAAACCGGACAGAGAATCCCGGATTTAAGATTGGCTTAATAAAGGTCAATTCTAAATGGAATGCAACAACATTAGATGAGATGCATGAGGGAAATAATAGGTGATCAACATACCTAATGAGATAATGTACCTCGATGATGAGAATCAGACAATTTGGATATATTATAATTTTTCAGTACTTATGACGGAGGCTTAAAATGTAAATGGGTAACTGAAACAGTTAGAAGCCTAAGGTGATGGTACAGAGATAAGAAATCTTATTCAGAATCTGACCGTCCCACTTAATAGTGTGCTTGCTTTGGGAAATGTTAAATCTCACAGTAATACTTATCAATTAAACATGTAGAATTACATTTGCTTTACTGGTTGCTTAGGTTTTGGTGACAATTAAAGACAATTAAACATTTTAATAATAGGTGAAAGAAATTGGTAATTACTGTGTAAACATGTATATTGTGAAATCCATGGTAAATTTCACTGAGCCATGGATTATTTTTTCCCAGAGAATGTGAGGTGCCATTGTACATATGATTTAACATACAGCTTTATCAAGAGTGTGGGTTATCTGAAACCTGTTCTGAAACTTCTATGAGCCCATGAACCCTAAGTTAAGAAATCCCAGAAAAGCTATAGATTTTATATCAGGAAATTCTTTTATCTCCTTTTTGAACTATTGGGCTGTGTGGGTGGAATAGAACTATTTCTCAATTTAAATATCTATTTTAGTATTTTACTGGCCAAAAATATCCCAGCTGTCATGTCAAGGAGGGTTGTTTAATCACTGGCTCTTCACCTCAGGTATGTACCTAGTATTCAGTGACCAAATTTTTCAGTGAAAAAGAACTGAATGAATCAGAAGCCATTCAGAGGCAAACAGCTCTTGATCATTGTTAATATAAAGAGTTTGATGTATAAAAAGTCACTTTGAGATGGGAGAGACACAGAGGTCCACAGAGGTCCAAGAATAAAGTTATACAACTGTTACAACTATAGATTATAGCTATCCAGTTACAACTATAGATTCATTTTACCAAAAATTGGAGAATATGTTTAAGCAGTTATGAGTAGCAAGGGGAGTGGAATGCTGCAATGGGATTAGATTAATCCTCGCATAGCTAAAACCCGAGGAACTTGTGTGGATGCATGTCTGCAAAAATTTCCAAGTACAATTTGATGCATGGGACTGGGAAAAACACAGCGATTTCAAGGCAGACATTCATTATGATCTTATTACTGTTATCCTGCACCATTTTCTAAAATTTCCAGATTACTTGTTTTGAGAGGAGACTGAGACTTAGAAAATTTGAGTTGTTCATACAGTCACACATTTTTTCTGAGTAGTCATTAGAACCTTAATTTTTGTCATATATTTCAAAACAAAACCACAGAGGATTTCTGTGGATTTCTAATACTGAATAGAGATTTACAATGAATTATTATAAAACAATAATGATATTTTAATGGTTTCAAGATAAATATTTGATAAATATGGATGTGCCCTTCCTTTCCCTTTAGGGTTGGCTATCAGAGTTCAGGACTGTTCTAATAGACCCAACATTCTGACAGAGAGAAAAGTTGTTCCCTGATGTCAACAACAAAAAATACAATAATTGATTAACAGACAATAGAAATTTTTCCTTACCAACAAATTTAAGTTTTAAATAAAAAAGGCATGTAGCTTTTGGCATTATGACATTTTACACATTTTTTTCTAAGAAAACATCCCTTTAAATTTATGACCAAAACAAAATACTAACTGAAATCTAGTCTTAGAAACACACTTAGATATTTCAGAGAGTTTCCTTTAACTTCTGTTATGTTGAAAACTTTCAGAAACTATTTTTAGAGATCAAATGCGGACCACTTTGAAAAGCTCAGCTTGATTAAGAACAGACAACACACATTTAGGGAATGAAAGGAATCACTCACTACTTTTGTGAAATTCTTCAGGGACTTCACTCCAGGTAGACAAATGTGGGAAGAGAGTTAAAGAGGATTTTAAACTTAGATGTTTGGAAAGCCTTTGACAAAATTCTTTACAGTCATGTAAGATCAGTAGAAAAGATCAATGAAACTAATAGTAAATTGGCTCACTGTTCTGGACAATGATTTATGGAAAGGAAACAAAGGTACTAGAAATAGGTTTATGTGGTCCAAGCCAATTTTAAATATTCTGCTTCTCCATAGGTCAGAAACAAATCTCCCATTTTCCAAAAAATGTTTGAAATAGATTTTTAAGACATTATATTAAGCATTTACTTTAAAATAAAATTTTAAAAAGTTGAAGTTATGGAACAATTTGTTGATGATTATAGAATATGACAAATAAATATGTGTGCTCATATTTGGGATTCTTTGTTTTTAAATGGTGTGGATTTTAGGAATATGTCTTAAGAATTGATGAAACATCAATAAAAATCATTAAATGGGTACTAAGAAATGATTACTTGAATTATCATGCTCAACATTTTATCATAAGAATTTTTATTAGGATTTTACTCTAACTGGTATACCATGAATACAGTTGTCTTTGTTGAAGAGAAGCAAAGTTTTTGATCTAACAACAGTTGGAAGTCAAGCACCAAGCCACAGGGATTCTATCTGGTTTAATAGATTTATTCCAACGAACAAAGCAGTATTTGGCATAGTAAGTTCTCAATAAGTCTTTGTGAATACATGAGTAAGGTCCAAATAAATGGGATGAGGGGCTCTAAAATTGGAATGGCTAACTGAAATATCAACCTCTTGTACTAAATTCTTTCCAAGAAGTTTGGCTTTAGCATCTAGCTTCTCTCTTTTTAAAAAACATGATCATTTATAAACGAAACATTTAGTTATAGTTATGTGAGATTAAGAGTCACAGACTTAAAAATTCTGAAAATTAATAAATAAAAAAGACCTTTCTATTTCTAAACAGTTTTACCAGAAAGGAGAGAAGTGCTCACTAGTTAGGAACCATCCTGCCCCAGTCCATTAAAGCATCAGAATGACAGTTTGTTTTTTTTCAGTACTTGAATAAACTCAAAGGATTCCAAGATTTATTTTTTGATCAGCAATGGAGGAGGCACCTCAGGATTCTTACAGAGGAAAAATGGGACATGGTGTCACTTAGTACAGTATGTGGAAGTAAACCTTCTCATCCTAAATAAGAAAACATAAAATGGCTATTTGAAGAGATGCTGATAATACATGTATGCAGGAGGTCACAACTATGTATCCAGTCTATCACTGAGAATCTATAAAAAAAATTGTTTTTCAAGACATTACATATTGATGCTCTATAAAAGAGTTACAGTATTTGACCATTAAGCATTTTTAAAATTAGATTTTTTTAAAAATCCTATATTTAGTAATGAGAATATTATTAAAATTATGATATAGCAGTGTAGTTCATATTAAATATATTTGGCTCTTAAAATATAGCAGACATTGTACACAGCACTTCATATATCTTATCTCATTACTCCCCAAACAATTCTACACAACAGGTTCTTTAATCCATATTTGAAAGGTGAGGAAACCCAAAATTTCACATTTTGTTGAGGAGTGTTTGCTAGTGGAATTTTCTTTTAACTCCTTTCTAACTATGAGCTCTCTATGCTGTAATGTCTTGACATTTCTTCTTAAGAAGTAAGGGAAGATTAACACAATAACATGCCAACTACATGTGGACTGGTGTAACTTGCACGTGTTAACTCTGGGAAGACTTTATAAAAAAATAGTATTGTCTCCAAACAGTTGTTGCTTATTAATGACTTCAAGGCACCAGGGTCATCACAGAGGGATTCAAGTGAATCAGGGGATCAAGATGAACTTGTCATACTGCTACAAACATGTAACTACTGGAATGGTAGGACATGATGATGCCATTATACATTATATTTCCTGGAAATCTTAAGGAAATGAACTTCATAATTAATGTTAAGGTTATTTGTTTAGAACTAAAAGTATACATTGCTGTTTTCCTTTCTATGTTTTTCATCTGTTATTCTTTTTGACACTATTATTACCTATTCTAAGTATCTCTTTGTTCAATTTTTTACTTTTCCATAAAGTCTAATAGAAGTAAAGTCACATTAACTTAGATCCTATTCAATTTAATATAATTTCTCTTATTGTCCAGGATAATGATAAAAATGTAGTATCCTCACATAAAAGGGTCTTATACCTACTCCACAAATACTTGAAGGTAAAGAGGAGGAAGAGAAAAGGTATTGGAACCACCTTCAAAAAAATCTATAAATTAAAATTTTATCTGCTAAGATTTTCATTTATTCCAAGGTTTCTCTACCCAGGCATTCTTTCTACCCCAATTAAAATCAGGTTGACAAGTAGAATATTTGTTTATTCATTCATGAATTATTTCATTCATTCACTTTTTAATTCAATTTGTGTTTAGCAAGAGATTACTTACTTTCAGTACTATATATGTGCCCAATATAAAATGATAGATAGAAAACTTCCTTTTTTAGTATTTCTAGATGCCTGTAGCTACTAGCAGGAAGCAAGTAGGATAGTTGACATGATGTTTGCTGATGGCCACAGAAACATCCCCCAAAAGACCACGATGTACAGTTAAAAGAACATAAGTGTCTTGTGGTTATGTCATCACTAATCATATGGTCTATAGAGAAATTTCTAGCTACTAAAGCCTCCAGTTCTTGTCTTTAAGATAAATGTAATGAGTATGCTATTGAGATGTTGTGTGAAGTTAAGAAAATAAGGCATATTATGCATTTTACACTTACAATACACAAAAGACAGGCACTACGCACATTCAGTAACTTACATATTTAACATATCTCTTAAGTGCCTACTTGTACTGCGCTGGCTCAGCAATTTAAAAAAAAGTTGAATATAGAATGGTATGTCTTTCTGGACTCACACTCTGGTTAATGAGACAGATATTCAATATGCATGATAAATCCTTTGGTTTGGATTGTGATAAATGTCAGTAGTTAGCTAAAATACTAGATAACTTAGATTACTTTGCATAACTTAGTTTGGGAGACTATGGAATAAAGATCTGGATCAGAGAAAATTTCATTCAGAAAATAATAGTTAATCAGCAATCAGAAGATATGAAATATGGAGTTGTAGAAGATAAAATGTGAGTACGGAGACATGATAAAGGATCTGTTTGGTTTTTAGGTAGTGTATTAATTTTCAACAGCTCCTGTGACAGATTACTATAAATTCAGTGGCTTAAAACAACACAAATTTATAGCTCTGTAGATAGTAGTTTGACACAGATCACACTGAGCTATAACCAACGTGTCAGCAGGGCTGCATTCCTTTCTGCAGGCTCTCCATTTCCTTGTTTTTCCAGCTTCTAGGCTCTGCCTGCTTTCCTTGGTGTGGGGCCCCTTTCCTCCACCTTCAAAGCCAGCAACATCAGGTCGAGTCTTTCTCATGTTATCATCTCTCTGATTCTCCATTCCGATGACTCTTTTGACTTTTAAGGATCCTTGTGATTATATTGGGTTTACCTGTAGAATCCAGAATAATCTCCCTATTTTAAGGCCAGCTGATTAGCAGCCTTAATTCCATCCACACCTTTAATTCCACTTTGCCATGAAGGTAGTATATACACAAGTTCTACAGAATTGGTTATGGACATCTTTGAGGGGTCCTTGTTCTTATATTTAAGAATAACTTCACTGACTGTAGTCTGAATATATTGAAGGGAAGCTAGCATGAACATGTACTAATTATGAGGCCTTCACATTTGTACATAAAAGATGAGGGTGGCCTGATTTAGATAAGTGATGTAAAGAAAAATGGCTTTTGGTTAAGAAAAACAATCAGTAAATTTTGATAATTTACTTTTGGGAAGTGAGTATTGACAGAAAATGGAGTATTGATTACAAGTCCTAGGATTCTGGCTTTAGCAGATGGATGGAGGAAAGTTTTATAACTGAAATATTATTGACCACTGGAAATGAATTATATTTTTACAGAACAACATGAATTCAATCAAGCATATGTTGAGTTTGACATGTCAATTAGAACAAATGAAAATGTTATTTGACAATGGGATGTGGAAGTCTGGAACAAGGTTATTAGCATGGAAGTTGTCAATGTAATGATTTAAAATTAAAGTATGGAACTAAATATGATCATCTACAAATAAGGAAATGACTTGAAAGTAGAGAAAGCACATAGACTCCTAAATATCTCTCAAACATTAAGTATAAGTAGAAGGAATGTGAGCTACGAAACACTACTAATAGGTTGCAGAATTATGGGGTAAAACCAGGAAATGGGAGAAATTTTGTGAAAGAAAATTAGACTATGAAATGCCTTAAAGTTCAAGGGAGGTAAAAAGTAAAAAATTCCCTAGAAAGAATGGTTCTTCAGGCAAATTCTGTTTAATACTTCCTGTGAACCAAGTGCTGTGCCAAATACTAGTTATAAAAAGATGAAAAAGGCATTAAACCTTACTTACTTAACTCACAGAGTAGTGGGAGGAGTTTTATTGAAATGGTTAATTTCAACATAAAGTGGCAACTGATGTGCAATTGTGCACAGAGGATGCCATGAAACTACATAAAAGGAGACATAGTATCCAGACTAAAGAGGAAGCCTGATGTGATTTTTGAAATTCAATAGAGTTCAGATTAAGAAGATAATGTTCTCTATACAAAAGGATATAAGCATTGGTAAATATATAAAGAAGCTATAACTAATTAAACTTGCCAAAAAATAGATTTCCAGATAGACAGAGGTAGAGAATGAGTTTGCATACTTGGGCACAATATGCAGGACTTTATTCTCAAAGCAAAGGGTCTTAAAGTTCATTCTATATGATGGTGTAAAATGGACAGATTTAAATGGTTGATGTGAAGTGGATTAGTCTAGCTGCAGTGTGTAGATGGCTTTCAGAAGGCCTATCACAGCAAGAATTCAAAAGATATTCTTGGCCTAATTCTAACACAGTAACATGAGAATCTCAAAATACAAGAAATAGAATTTAGAAACTTTTACAAGATAAGAATTAGTAGGATGTGATGAATCACATTTGGAAAGGGGGAGGTGAGGCTTAATAGGACTCAATTTTCTTGAGGCAGCAAGGTGGAAAATAATGACATGGGGAGAGAATAAAAGACTAAGCTTATTGTGGAGTAAAAAAAAATGAGGTCAGTTACAGAAATGTTGAATTTCACATTTCCACGGAAAGACCAGTTAGTGATATCCAACCAGCATGTGGACAACACACAACAGAGTTTTAACAGAGAGAACAGGATTTGTGTGAATAATAAATGGGATCATCCCGTGAAAATATCCGGTAGAAGAATAATGGGTTGATCATGGAAACCCGGAAGAGCACCAGTGTTCAAATAAGTCTTGGAAGAAGAATCAACAAGAAAGAAAAGGAGCAGATGGTGAGAGATGCAGGAGGAAGATCGGTAATAGTGAGAAGAAGGCCTATAAAATAGCTTCAGAAAAAGAGAGCAGTCAGTAGTATTTGCACTGAAATGAGGGGAAATGTGACGAAAGAGGTGCAAAATTCTGAAGCCTACAACTTCAGTCATCCCGTGGAGAACCTGAATAGGAAAAATGATTTGTGTTAAATTGACTGTAATAAAAAAAACCTCCTGGGAACTGATATTTTGTAACTAGTAAGTGTTTCAGTTATAATAAACAAGCATGCAAGTTTTCAAGAGAGGAGCATTAAGTGTATGCTTTGCCGACGATGTATAAGAAAAAAGGATAGACTGGGAGAGATCTGATCAAGTGTTTGCAGTAAAGAAGTAAAAGAGGCAAAGACAGCGGGAGTCTTTTACCTGGACCTCGGCAAAACATTTGATAAATTATAATATAAGATGCAACTAGGGAAAAATCAAGGATTTTGAATCAGTGCTATAATAAGCTAGAAAAGAAAGTGAGTGAATATAGAAATGTACAGTGAGTGGCGGCTAAGTTGTGTCTGAAGAAGGGGAGCAGCAGGATTCCTTTGTGCTCCGTGCTATTATGCATTCCATTTCATACCCATGAAACAATGGTCAGAAAAGAACCACAATCAATGTTGGCACTCATCTGAGCCCTGGTTGGCAGCGTCAATAGTTGTGATTGATTGTCTAAATTAACTCCAATTAGACTATGTTTCTTTTCTGCCTAACAGTTTATCTTAAAGTATAATGTTGTGTTTTTTATTTTAAGTACCACTATGGATCCATAAAGTAACTTAGCCAATAGTTTTTCTCATTTAGTGAGGTATAAGAGAACGATGGTGTGTTACAAAGATTATAATAAAGGCATTGTATGAAGATGTGAGTTTGCTCCCAGCCATGTCCTAGGAGTTTGCTTCTGGAAAAAGAACAGTGTATTCAGCTTGAAAGACTTTTTCAGAAAGGGAGTAAGATAAAGGCTGGGGAGTGATCTAAATAAATATCTGATGAGTTTTAGCTGGAAAGGACAATATGAATGAAACGGAAAAGGATGGAAACCAGGAAAACTAGAGGAGAGAAGTTAGAGAATTTCTATGAGTATTAGTGAAATTCTAAACTCAAGATATTTCTGTTCTAAGATCAGTATCTTTTTCAATACTTTACATTGATTTTCTGAATTTAGATCATAAAATATATTTTATTGCTGTATTTCAACATTAAAAAAAGTTTTTTATTTTGCATGGTGTGAGACAAACAGTATAGGTTCTCCCTCAGACCTCTTCCTGCCATCATCTTCCATAAGTACATAATTGGCATTACACATACCCAGCTGATTAATACATCTTAATTTAACTATGCCCTCACTTTATCTTTTCTACAACCAACCCCAATAACTCTACTCATACTTGTTTATTCATTCACTAGAAAGCTTACTTTGTACTAGGCACTATCCTAGATCTTAGGAATTAAGCCATGAAAAAATAAACCTTTGTAGTCATACACCTATATTCCAGTGAAAAACAAAGAAACAAGCAAACACACAGACACGTAAATACCTAAAATGTGGCTGATGCTAATAAGTACGATAAAGAGTATATATGAAATGGTATACAGATATGGTTGATTGGATGGGATGGGATTTTTCAGTCGTGAGAACAGGGAAGACCTGTTTGCTGAGGCAGTATTTGAGCAGTGATTTATATGCAGTTAGTCACAGGGATATAATCAAATGTTAACAGAGGACAGCACTACCTAACAGAATAACTAAATAGTATCCTACTTTTCACATTCTGCCCATATTTCCTGGGGGAGTTATTCCAGCATTCATATTTTTTATTTGCAGAGTTGTACCACCACTGATAAACTGATATAAGAGATTATCACACAGATGTTGTCTAGAAATGTCCTTTATTTTACTTAATTGTGAGCATTCCCCATATCATTATTATGAAATATATGAAACAGAATAGCTAGAATATTTCACCATTTTTGTGAAACTTCATTTAACAGATACTTTTATTTGATAGCTGAGTTTGTTTTGCAAAAATATTTAACCACACTTTTGTTTTGTTGAGTGGAATGAAGGTCTGAAGTAAATAAACTTGGGTATGAATTTATGACCCCAAACAACTTTTGAATTTTGATTTTTTTTATTTTGATTTAGTTCAAGGCAAAATCATCAATCAACTAACATGAACATGTCAATACAAATGAGACTATATTTATCATTTTTATTATTAATTTAGTATTATAATTTTATACAGCCTTTGGTGTATTATTCAGATCTCTGCCAGCCTTGAGCCACGGTAGGGGAAAATGCCATTTGTTGTGATAAAGTACAAATCACGTGGGATAAAAGAAGATACATTTTTCAGAGGCCATAATGGCATTAGACTGGGACATATTAATTGTGAAATGCCTTAGGGTAGTAAGTAAATACATAGTAAATGTAGTTAGATATAAAATTTGGAGTTTAGGAGAAAATACCTACTAAAATATATATACTTATTAATTATATAGATATTCATTAAAGACTTAAACAACAAATAACAAATAAAAAACAAAATGTTTTCATGATTATCCATAGGAAAAACAGAACAATAAGCCACATTCCGTAACAGAGTATTGAGAACACTAAGCTTTGGGGCATGAACAGAGACAGAGATAATCACAGGAGGGTAAGAGCAGCAGCCCGAAGCAGAGGGAGAGGCAGCGAGAGAGACTTCACAAAGCAAGGGAATGGACTATTTCAACATCAGTGGAGTGCCTGACAGTGTTAAATATAAAACATCAAATTAGGTAAGGATTGAAGAGTGTCTAATGATCTCAGCTGCAAGGATATTCTTACTGACCTTACCCACAAGCATTTTAGTGGACTGAATGAGACAGATGCCAGAATATAATGAGTTGAGGAATAAAGATGAAAAAATGGACACGGTTATTGAAGGCAAGTTTTTTTTCAAAAAGTTTTCTATGAAGAGAGACTAACAACAGAGAGAGGATTTGAGTGTGTGGCAGAAGAAATGGTATCCAAAGTAGAATTTATGAGATAGCTTTAAAGTGAAAAGGGACACCTAACTGGAAGGAAAGAAGACCCAAGTGGATAAGGAGATGTGAGTGAAAGATACTGATACAGCTGCTGGAAAACCTGTGGACTGGATTCTGTTCACTCTATGAACTCAGCATATGGTGACATAACCTCTTTTAGAGTTTCAGTCAAATAAAACTCCAAGACATTTATGCATGAATAATAATAATAATAAGTCTACACAATCCTATCCTTGGGTACTTGATTTTTGAACCTCTGTGTTGTGTAATATAAGAAACAAAATCACCTGGAGTCAATTAAAATTGGGTTTCCTCTTGGACCCCAAGGTATAACAGTTTGTGTCTTCCATCCTGATCTTAAGCTTTACTGAAAATTAGAATCATATTAATCATACCAGTGGCTGCCAAACATTTTTTTGTGAAGGGCCAGATAATAAATATTTCACCGTTTACTGGTCATGTGGTCAGTTGCAACTACTCAAGTCTGCCCTAATAGCATGAAAGCGGTCGTAGACAATACAAACTCATGGGAAAGGTGGAGGTCCAACACAACTCTATGTACAAAAACAGGTAGCACGGTGGATTGGCCCCCAGGCAGCATTTTGTTAACCCCTGACCTACATCATGAAAATGAAAATGAGACCAAATATATAACACCTTGCAGAATAGTGCCTAGTCCATCACATAACAGAAGCTTAGGAAATATTAGGTATTTTAATATGTTTCTCTATATTTAGGTTTTTCAGTTCCTTGAGAAAGGGGAATGAAGGAAGCAAATTAATATTTTAGAGTCAATTATTTTCAACAGTACATGTATACTTCTGTTGCAAATGTGTTTCACATATCTTGCAAGATATCGCTGTGTTTAATTTTATTCTCATGAAAATAATTAAATGTTATTTTTAACAACTAATATTCATCTGCAGCAGTTGAAATTATACAGGAAAATGAATTGTACAAATTCCATCAACTTTCTGAATTTATTATTACTTCTGTACATTAGTGTTTATTAATTGAAACAGCACCAAAAACTCTCTGTAGTGACCACACAAGGCAGCAAGAACCCTCTGTTCATGTTGAATCACCTTATTTAGTCTGATTATTTCTTTAGTTCTGAATTGTTTCTACAAGTGAATTTCTTTACTTTTCCCACATATGTAAAATAGATTTTTCTGTTCATTTAGTTAGCTTTTGTTTTTCTACAATATATCCAGCTATACAGATGGAATGTTTGCTTATTATTTTAACTGGTACCTATGTGCTACATAGTATCATTTTAACTGGTATTTATGTGCTACAAAATATAAATATGATTGAGTTTCTTAATTTCATTATTTGTGGTTTTTCATTTGAATGAACTTCTTTGGGAAAAACTAGGTAAATAGTGGAAAATATAAAGAATGTGACAATAATCATTATATATTTAACTTATGTGTGTGTGTGTATATTTATACAGATTATATATATACATATATAACTTTCCTACAGTGATCTTTCTTGTGTATGCATCCAAATATGTATATGTATAATACATAACTACATGTGCATATACAAATATATGTTGTGATAAAGTGAAGGTTCCTGTGGCCAGGATTCTCACCTGGCCCTGGTTGCTTACCTCACTACACGGGGGTGGGCAATATATCATTACTGACTCTATATAAAGAGCTCTGCCCAGTGATCTGGGCTACATGGTAGATTGCTGCAGGGCTGCAGGGGAGCAGAGACAAGACTGGAGTGGTGGCAGCACCAAAGACAGAGACTGAGATGGCTGTGGGGGTAGAGAGGGCCAGAGACAGAGACTGGTTTGCTGCATGCAGACTCGCTCTGAGTGTACAGAATTCTAGTGACTCACCTGCCACTGTGGGAATAAAGTTGGGTATAACCCTTTCACCCCAAGAATGTTCCACTGTCATTCCTCAGTCTCCCTGAATCCATAGTGAACTTGCCCAGGGCTGAAAACCATTGGCAAGACAATTGGTGAGAGTTGACAGGATTCATTGTTGACCAAGGAAAAGAAAAGGCTGCCCTCATGGAAGAGGTGCTTCAGTGGGCTTCACCTATGAACGGGGAGACATTTGAGTGTCCCTCAGTGGACATGTGGTTCTGGGAATGGGTGGGGGACTGGGCTCCACCCCTAGAGAAAGCAAATTTGTTGCTGACTGAAATGGCATCACTACAAAGTGCTGTGGAAATGGTGAAGGATGTCGTGGTGGCCTGAGAGGAAGCAGCAGGAGAAGCAGCAGCGTGAGGCGCAGGCTGCCAGGCGCCCTGGGGCAAGAGAAGGATGGAGTGGAGCCGTCAGACCCAGGAATGGAGGAGCAGAGGTTTGATGAATAGGTGGGGTGGAGGCCCTGCCAGTGCCGGAGGCATCAGCCCCTCAGTTGAAACCCCACCTAGTTGAAAGCTGTGGAGAGCCTGAAGGACTTGGCAACCATGGGTTCTTCCAGGAGAGGTCCAGCCTCCTCCTCAGGTTGTGGAGCCCTCTATGCTCTGCTTCTAACCTCAGGCTCAAGTACAAAAGTGTGGATAAAATAAGAGTTCCTGTGGCCAGGATTCTCACCTGGCCCTAGTTGACTAGCTCACTGCACACCTGTAGGTAATGCATGGCTGTTGACTCTGTAAAAAGAGCTCCACCCAGTGCTCTGGGTGCGACATGGTGGTAGGGCTGCAAGGCTGCAGGAGAGCAGAGCAGAGGCTGGAGTGCTGGCAGCGCCAAGGACAGAGGCCCAGAGGATGGCTGTGCAGGACGACTGTGCGGACAAAGGGGCCCAGAGGCACAGACTGGCTTGCTGCATACAGACTCGCTCTGAGTGAATGGGATTCTAGTGACTGACCCGCCACCTGGAAATAAAGTTGGGTATAACCCTTTCACCTCAAGAACGTTTTGCTGTCATTTTCTTTGGTCACACTGAATCCATAGCAAACTTGCCTGGGGCTGAAACTCATTGGCAAGACAAAAAGGAAATGTGGTCTGCTTCTCAAAGAATTTAAAGGGCCCCATGAAGGTCATGAGGATCCAGATGTCGGTTGGTTTAAACAGGCAGGAGCAGACAGAAAGAAAATGGATGACTAGAGCTCTGACAACAACTGAGACAGGAGTAGCAGTTCTGGCTGCTGAGGAAGAAGCAAAAGGCTGAGATAAAGCAGTGAGATCAGCCTTTGTGTCTGCAAGACTTTTTACTGGAGAAGGTGAGTATTGTAAGGCTCATCCACCGTTTTTTTACTATGCTCCAGTTTCCTTGCACAGGGACCACTGCAGAGGACTGAGGGCACATAGATTGAGAGGCAAGAACCCTGGAGGGGTGAAATGTGGATAAAGTGAAGGTTCCTGTGACCAGGATTCTGACATGGCCCTGGTTGGTTAGCTCACTACACAGGTATGGGCAATACATCATTATTGACTCTATATAAAGAGCTCTTCCAAGGGCTCTGGGCGACATGGTGGCATGACTGCAGGAGAGCAGAGGCTGGAGTGGTGGCAGTGCCAAGGACAAAGACTGAGATGGCTGTGTGTATAGAGAGGACCAGAGGCAGAGACCAGCTTGCTGCATGCAGACTCAATCTGGGTGAATGGGATTCTAGTGATTGACCTTCCACCATGGGAATGAATCTGGATATAAACCCTTTTACCCCAAGAATGTTCCATTATCATTCCTCGGTCTCTGGATCCATAGTGAACTTGTCCAGGGCTAAAACCTATTGGCAAGACATATGTATTTACACATATACACATATTTTATATCTGCACTGATTTCTTTTTTAATCCCTATGGTTTATAGTACAAATGCTACTAGCACTTTATGATTCATCAGTTAACCCTGAGATTGTAAAGTGACACCAGTCTTTCCTTACAAATAATGTTATATCTTCCTACCACATTTCTACTTCTGTCAAGTCCAGCACACATAGGAAGGAGGAGGGAAAAGTGAGGGCAAGGAAGAGGTTATACATTTTTTTAACAAGGGATCTGCTATGTAATTTTCTCTGACAAATACAGCACTGTGTCTTCTGGAATTTTGCAAGGAAGACATTTAGCCCAGTCAGCACTGTTGTAAATTTCTAAACATCAGCTAGACAGAATTGAATTCAATCTTTTATGTGCCTTGATACACATAGAACACATTTCTGATTTTCCTCAGAAATCCTGCTGACTTGGAGCAGGTGTGTCTTAAAATAACAAGAACTCATCAAGGCACGATTGTTATCATTCTGACGGCTTCATCTTAACTCCTTCCTGTTGTGCACACCTGGTCACATAAGCACCACGCATTCTTTGGAGCGAACAACAGGCAACACCAGGGAAACATATTTTTGTTGTTCCTGTTGAAGATGAAAAGGGATTGTTTTATTAACAACTGATGATAGACATTGACAGAACTGAGCTAAAAGGAGTTTTTAGAAGCAGGGGCGCACTGGTGTTTAGTTTGCCCTACCCTCCTCTGAAGTTTCTTTTTAAAATGAATAACAGATGCGGATTTGCTGGATATAGAGCGATCTTATCAGCTCTGTTCTCATGACTAATTATATAATTCCTTTCTTTTAAATTGAGACACACAGAGATCTCAGTATCAACACCAAAGTTGTTATTGGCAACTGTTTGTTTTCCCATTCTAATTTTAAATTGTGTAAGCAGTTTTCTGTAATTCTCTAATCATGACATGAAATACAATTAAGTATGATTGCAAATTTTGAAAACCAATATCTTGTTATAAGATACAATTTTTAAATTGACTTAATTTCTCTGTAAAGGAAATCTATTTGAAGTATGTCTAAAACTTAATAAAACTTAAGTGTTTCATAATTTTATCACACAAAGGAGCTTAGCACAGTATAGCCACATGGTATCCACTATTAAAAATGAATTAAAGTAGGGTATTCACTGGGTTTATAGATGACATAAGAGATCAGGAAATAAGCTCAGAATTTTTTATCTCTATATTATCTAGTATTAATCTTTATTGCTATTTTTCACTATTATCCATTTCTCTTCAATCTAAATTAATTTCAGCCTTCTATTTTTCAAAACAAATGGAAGTTATACAAAAATACAGTTTAGTTTGAGTCTCCCTCATATTCTGGTCACTTAATCTCAACTAGTATTTGTGTGTATGTCTAGATAGAATCAACAAATAATTTCAAACCCAATCTAACCACATTGAGCATTAGTTAAAGTAACTCAGCTAACTAAATTATAATGTCAAAGTGCAATATCACTTTTATTTATATAATAAGCACTAAAATAAAGGTGTGCTGCTGTCATAGATAGAAATATGGGCTTCCTAGAAGGACTGGAACAGGTGAGTTGCAGAAGTATAGGAATATACAATACCAACAAGGTAGAAAATAATTCATAAGTGTAATTCTGCTTATATGAGGAGACAATAAAAATATATCTGTTATATGATAGGATGGCCAATGCCTTCCTAAATGCTCAGAATGTAAAGCATATTCTCAAAGCCGCAGAAAAATTGGGCAAAGTATACAAAAGCAAATGAGTTAACTTAATTACCTGTTTATAGTTAATTAATTAAAAAGCTAGTTTAGTAAAGGTAGAAACTGGTATGGCATTTCATGTTGACTTGTCTTGCCAATGGGTTCAGTCCCAGGCAAGTTCACTATGGATTCCGTGAGACTGAGGAATGACAATGGAATATTCTTGGGGTGAAAGGGTTATACCCAACTTTATTCCCATGGTGGCAGGTCATCACTAGAATCCATGCAGAGCTAGAGCAAGTCTGCATGCAGCAAGTCGGTCTCTGCCTCTGGGCCTTTCTACACCCACAGCTATCTCAGTCTCTGTCTTCAGTCCTGCCACCACTCCAGTCTCATCTCTGCTCTCCTGCAGCTGTGCAGCAGTGCCACCGTGTCACCCAGAGTACTGGGTGGAGCTCTTTATATAGAGTCAATAATGACATATTGCCCACATGTGTGTAGTGAGGTAGTCAGCCAGGGCCAGGTGAGAATCCTGGCCACAGGATCCTTCACTTTATTCACAGACTTCATAAATATTTTGACAGTGGAAATAAACTCCCTTTAACACATTTATAGCATGCTATATCTACTTTAGGATCTACCAGTGTTGTTTTAAAATTTTAAGTAATCCCACAATCACATCAAAATTGAATAGAAAATTTTCTATTGGTTAATTCACATATTTCATCTGACTATGACATGAAGGATGATAAATAAAATCTTGAGCCAATGTCCCAATTTATATCTTGTTGAAGTCTTACATTATTTGCATGTGTCCATGGCAGGTGCTCTTTTTATTTAGCTTATTTCAATTCACATTATGCTTATTTTGAGAGTTATAGGTATTGTTGCATGCATTGATAGATTTTCATTTCATTGCTCACCAGTATCCTATTTGTGTATTCATACAAATATGTATATACCACAATGTGTCTATCTATTCACCTGTTGAACAGACTTTGAGTGGTTTTCAGTTTAAGGATTTTACAATACAGCTACTATGAACACTCATGCATAAGTTTTTATTTGGATGTATGCTTTCATTTCTTTTGATAAAATACCTAGGGATGGTGGGGCAGGATTAAAGATGGTGGCATGAGAGGAGAGACTGAAACTTCCTCCTAAAACTGGATACAATTAGAAAATATAGTAGGCATAACTAATCCTGAGCGAGCAACAGGAAAGAGGACAGCGCCAGACTGCACACACCTGGATAAAAGAGCAGACCTCACCCAACGGAGAAACGTACCAGAGCTGTGGCTCTGTGGGACCCAAGCCCTTCCCCCACCCCAGCTCACCAGCAGAAGGAAGAGAAATGAAGTAGGGAGGGAGTGGAAGGCTTGGGACTGCTGAATACCTAGATCCAGAGATCTGCACTGGGAGCACAAACCTACATTTCATGGTGCTTTCATCATACTCTTCTGATTACGGGGTTGGAAAGCTGGGACAGGCAGAGTTCCTAGGGAGACTGGGATTCTGGCTGCTTATAGAAAGCGGAGATCCAAATCCGGCTCTTATGGGACAAAAGCTTATATCTGTGTGCTTGGCCCACTGGTTCAAGAAGAGAAGACAGGCACAGCAGCTGAGAAGTGGGGAACAGCTCTTTTCTCCCCCCAGGCACCAATGCCACTCCCCTGTGACCCCAACATTGCTTCAGGGGCTGAGCAGCTCCAGAGTAGAGCTTCTGGACACTAGAGGGTGCCATATACAAATATGAAACACCAAAGAAACCTGGTCCAGAGTAAAATTATTAATACAACTCCCGAGAAAGATTTAAATGATATGGACCTTGTGACTCTTCCTGAAATGGAATTCAAAATAAAAATCATCAACATGCTAATGGAGGTACGGAAAGACATACAAAAACTCAGGAATGAATTCAGGTTGGAGATCCAATCATTGAAGAGCACGATGGAGGGTATTAAAAGCAGGTTGGATGTGCTGAAGGAGACAATAAATGAAATAGAAACTAGAGAAGAGGAATACAAAGAAGCTGAGGCACAGAGAGAAAATAGGATCTCTAAGAATGAAAGAATATTGAGAGATGTGATCAATCCAAACAGAACAATATTTGCATTATAGGGATACCAGAAGAAGAAGAGAGAGAGAAAGGGATAGAAAGTGTCTTTGAGGAGATAGTTGCTGAAAATTTCCCCAATCTGGGGAAGGAGATAGTCTCTCAGGCCATGGAGATCCACAGATCTCCAAGCAAAAGGGACCCAAGGAAGACAACACCAAGACACATAGTAATTAAAATGGAAAAGATCAAGGATAAGGACACACCATTAGAAGCAGCCAGAGACAGAAATAAGATCACATACATAGGGAAGCCCATCAGGCTAACATCAGACTTCTCAGCAGAAACCTTACAGGCCAGAAGGGAGTGGCATGATGTATTTGATTCCATGAAGCAGAAGGCCCTGGAACCAAGATTACTTTATCCAGCAAGATTATCATTTAAATTTGAAGGAGGGATTAAACAATTTCAAAATAAGCCAAAACTCAGAGAATTTACCTCCCACAAACCATCTCTACAGTCTATTTTGGAGGGACTGCTATAGATGGAAGTGTTCTTAACATTGAATGGCTGTCACCAGAGGAAATAAAACCACACTAAAGAAAGTAGAACAACAAATTACTAAGCAAATGCACAATTAAATTAATTATACCCAAAGTCCATCAAGGGATAGTCAGAAAGTACAGAATATGATACATAATATATAAAGAATGGAGGAGGAAGAAAAAGGAGGAGAAACAGAAAAGAACCTTTAGATTGTGTTTGTAACAGCATACTAAGTGAGTTAAGTTAGACTCTTAGATAGTAAGGAAATTAACCTTGAACCTTTAGTAACCATGAATCTAAAGCCTGCAATGACAATAAGTACATACCTATCAATAATCACACTAAATGTAAATTGACTGAATGGCCAATCAAAAGACATATAGTCACTGAATGGATAAAAAAAAGAATACCTATATATATGATGCTTAGAAGAGACTCACCTCAAACCCAAAGACTTGCAGAGACTAAAAGTCAAGGGATGGAAAAAGATATTTCATGCAAACAACAGGGAGAAAGGAAACTGGTGCTGCAGTACTTGTATCAGACAAAATAGACCTCAAAACAAAGGAAGTAACAAGAGATAAAGAAGGACATTATATAATGATAAAGGGCTCAGTCCAACAAGAGGATATAACCATTGTAAATATATATGCACCCAACACATGAGCATCAGCATACGTGAAACAAATACTAACAGAAATAAAGGAGGAAACAGAATGCAATATATTCATTTTAGGAGACATCGACACACCATTCATTACAAAGGTCAGATCCACCAGATAGAAAATAAGTAAGGACACAGAGGCACTGCACAACACACTAGAACAGATGGACCTAATACATATCCTTGGAATTCTACATCCAAAAGCAACAGGATACACATTCTTCTCAAGTGCACATGGAACATTCTCCAGAATAGATGGCATACTAGGCCACAAAAAGAGCCTCAGTAAATTCAGAAAGATTGAAATTCTACCAACCAACTTCTCAGACCACAAAGGTATAAAACTAGAACTAAATTGTTCAAAGAAAGCAAAAAGGCCCACAAATACATGGAGGCTTAACAACATGCTCCTAAATAAGCAATGGATCAATGACCAAATTAAAATAGAGATCAAGCAATACATGGAAACAAATGACAACAACAACACAAAGCCCCAACTTCTGTGGGACGCAGCGAAAACAGTCTTAAGAAGAAAGTATATAGCAATCCAGGCATATATAAAGAAGGAAGACCAAACCCAAATGAATAGTCTAACATCACAATTATCGAAATTGGTAAAAGAAGAATAAATGAGGCCTAAAGTCATCAGAAGGAGGGACATAATAAAGATCAGAGAAGAAATAAACAAAATTGAGAAGAATAAAACAATAGAAAAAATCAATGAAACCAAGAGCTGGTTCATCAAGAAAATAAACAAAATAGATAAGCCTCTAGCCAGACTTATTAAGAGAAAAAGAGAATCAACACACATCTACAGAATCAGAAATGAGAAAGGAAACATCATGATGGACCCCACAGAAACACAAAGAATTATTAGAGGATACTCTGAAAACGTACATGCTAACAAGCTGGAAAACTTAGAAGAAATGGACAACTTCCTAGAAAAATACAACCTTCCAAGACTGACCACGGAAGAAACACAAAATCTAAACAAACCAATTACCAGCAAAGAAATTGAAGCGGCTAAAAACTACCCAAGAACAAAAGCCCTAGTCCAGATGGATTTACCTAAGAATTTTATGAGACACACAGAGAATACATAACACCCATTCTCCTTAAATTTTTCCAAAAAATAGAAGAGGAGGGAATACTCCCAAACTCATTCTATGAAGCCAACATAACCCTAATACCAAAACCAGGCAAAGACCCCACCAAAAAAGAAAATTGCAGACCAATATCCCTGATGAATGTAGATGCAAAAATACTCAATAAAATATTAGCAAACTGAATTCAAAAATACATCAAAACGATCATACACCATGACCAAGTGGGATTCATCCCAGGGATGCAAGGATGGTACAACATTTGAAAATCCATCAACATCATCCACCACATCAACAAAAAGAAAGACAAAAACTACATGATCATCTCCATAGATGCTGAAAAAGCATTTGACAAAATTCAACATCCATTCATGATAAAAACTCTCAGCAAAATGGGAATAGAGGGCAAATACCTCAACATAATAAAGGCCATATATGATAAACCCACAGCCCACATTATACTGACCAGCGAGAAGCTGAAAGCTTTTCCTCTGAGATCGGGAACTAGACAGGGATGCCCACTCTCCCCACTGTCATTCAACATAATACTGGAGGTCCTAGCCATGGCAATCGGACAAAAACAAAGAAATACAAGGAATCCAGATTGGTAAAGAAGAAGTCAAACTGTCACTATTTGCAGATGACATGATATTGTACATAAAAAACCCCAAAGACTCTACTCCAAAAGTACTAGAACTGATATCAGAATACAGTAAAGTTGCAGGATACAAAATTAACACACAGAAATCTGTGGCTTCCCTATATACTAACAATGAACTAATAGAAAGAGAAATCAGGAAGACAATTCCATTCACAATTGCATCAAAAAGAATAAAATACTTAGGAATAAACCTAATCAAGGAAGTGAAAGACCTATACCCTGAAAACTATAACACTCAAGAGAAATTAAAGATCAAACTAACAAATAGAAACTCATTCCATGCTCTTGGCTAGGAAAAATTAATATAATCAAAATGGCCATCCTGCCCAAAGCAATATACAGATTTAATGCAATCCCTGTCAAATTACCAACAGCATTTTTCAATGAACTGGAACAAATAGTTCAAAAATTCATATGGAAACACCAAAGACCCCGAATAGCTAAAGCAATCCTGAGAAGGAAAAATAAAGTTGGGTGGAACTCACTCCCCAACTTCAAGCTCTACTACAAAGTCACAGTAACCAAGACAGTTTAGTACTGGCACAAGAACAGAGCCACAGACCAGTGGAACAGAATAGAGACTCCAGACATCAACCCAAACATATATGGTCAATTAATATTCGATAAAGGAGCCATGGACATACAATGGGGAAATGACAGTCTCTTCAACAGATGGTGCTGGCAAAACTGGACAGCTACATGTAAGTGAATGAAACTAGATCATTGTCTATCCCCATACACAAAAGTAAATTCAAAATGGATCAAAGACCTGAATGTAAGTCATGAAACCATAAAACTCTTAAAAACAAACATAGGCAAAAATCTCTTGAACATAAACATGAGCGACTTCTTCATGAACATATCTCCCTGGGCAAGGGAAACAAAAACAAAAATGAACAAGTAGGACTATATCAAGCTGAAAAGCTTCTGTACAGCAAAGAACACCATCAATAGAACAAAAAGGTATCCTACAGTATGGGAGAATATATTCATAAATGACAGATCTGATAAAGGGTTCACATCCAAAATATATAAAGAGCTCACACACTTCAACAAACAAAAAGCAAATAATCCTATTAAAAAATGGGCAGAGGAGCTGAACACACAGTTCTTTAAAGAAGAAATTCAGATGGCCAACAGACACATGAAAAGATGCCCCACATCGCTAGTTATCAGAGAAATGTAAATTAAACCCACTATGAGATATCACCTCACACCACTAAGGATGGCCACCATCCAAAAGACAAATAGCAATAAATGTTGGTGAGGTTGTGGAGAAAGGGAAACCCTCCTATACTGCTGGTGGGAATGTAAACTAGTTCAACCATTGTGGAAAGCAGTATTGAGGTTCCTCAAAAAGCTCAAAATAGAAATACCATTTGACCCAGGAATTCTACCTGTAGGAATTTACCCTAAGAATGTAGCACTCCAGTTTGAGAAAGACAGTTGCATCCCTATGTTTATCACAGCACTATTTACAATAGCCAAGAAATGGAAGCAACCTAAGTGTCCATCAGTGGATGAGTGGATAAAGAAGATGTGGTACATATATACAATGGAATATTATTCAGCCATATGAGGAAAACAAATCCTACCATTTGCAACAACATGGATGGAGCCAGACAGTATTATACTCAGTGAAATAAGCCAGGCAGAGAAAGACAAGTACCAAATGATTTCACTCATATGTGGAGTATAAGAACAAAGAAAAAAGTGAAGGAACAAAACAGCAGCAGAATCACAGACCCCAAGAATGGATTAACAGTTACCAAAGGGAAAGGGACTGGGATGAATGGGTGGGAAGGGAGGCATAAGGGCAGTGAACAAGAAAGGGGGTCTTACATGTAGCATGTATAATGTACGGGGGCATACGGAGGGCTGTGCAACACAGAGAAGACAAGTAGTGATTCTATAGCATCTTACTATGCTGATGGACAGTGACTGTAATGGGGTTTGTGGGGGGGACTTGATGAAGGGCAGAGTCTAGTAAACAATGTTCTTCATGTAATTGTAGATTAATGATAACAAAATGAATTAAGAAAATATACCTAGGGATGCCATGGTTGGGTCATTGTACAGGTAGTTTTAACTTTATATTAAACTGTGAAACTCTTTTCCAAAGCAGTTGTATGAGTTTATATTCTCACCAGCAATGATTTAGAGTTTCATTTCTCCACAAATTGTCAACTCTTGTTATTGTAACACTTTTTAATTTTAGGCATTCTATTGAGTAATTAATATGTTTAATTATGATTTTAATGAAGTCGATTAGTGATGACTAATGATATTGAGCAACCTTTCTTATTAGCCATAATTTATACAGATTTTATTTTGAAGTAACATGGAAAAGTTTTCCCTTTATGTTCACAAACTCATTTACTGTTTTATAATTTAATTATAGGTAGTTTTCATTTATGGTCAGTATAAGTAATTTGTGAGACATCTGTTTTGCAAACATTTTTCTAAAACTTTACTTCTTACATTTCCATTTTCATTAAAAGAACTTCTGAGGAGCAGGAATTTTTAATTTTGAAAAAAATAATTTTACTGATTTTTTTTATGGTTTGTATATTTTCTTTCCTATTTAAGTAATTTATGACCAACTTGAATTTGTTTTTATTAAGAATCTAATTTTATCTCTTATATTTAGTTTTGTGACATATTGCAGGCTAATTTACACATATTTCAATATAAGCGTCTAAATTCATGCTTTTGTTCACATGGATATACAGCACCATTTACTGAAATTGCTGTTGTTTCCTCACTGTTACCTAGCTGCTTTGGTCAAAATTCAACAGGCAATAGGATTGTATTTATTTATCAGACTCTTTTCTCTATTTCACTGACCTATGTATCAACATTTGATTCACTCTATTGATTAATATAGTTTCATATAGTGAATCTTGAAATTTGGTATATAAACTCTCCACCATGTATACTGGCATTGTAAACTGTGACTTTACAAATCTAACTTATGAGATCTAGAAGGTTATGTGTAGATTGTTTAGGAATTTCTATAGCCTTGATACCAGACATTTCCCTGCATCCTTTCTGGTATGCATGAAAAACATTTTTTTTTTCTTCTCTTATTGCACTGGTAAAGACCTTGAGTACAATGTTGAAGAGAAGTGGGAGGTTAGATATCCTTCACTAGGTCAAGGGAAGACATTCAATGTATTTTAATTAAGAATTTAATTATAGATTTTTAAAAGATTCTTTCTACCAGTTTGAGGAGGTCTCCTTTTTTGTTGTTTCTTGCAAGTTTTTAATCATGAAATCATGTTAGATTATGTCAAACGTTTTTTCTGCATCTGAGATAACATGGTTTTAATAGTTATTGCTAATATGATATAATGTGTTGTTTGATTTTTTCCTGTTAAACAACCCTTTGATAAATATCTATTATTCAAGGTATGTTACCTATTGTGTATAATATCAGATTTGATGAACTAAAATTCACTTAAGTATGGATTTTTAGATGCATACCCATGAAGTTTTGTATTTTGTTTTGTTTTATCTCCTCCTTTGAGTTTGGAGGAATTCACCAGAGAATGCATCTGGGGCAAACCCTCTTAGCAAGAAGGTGTTTCATTTACATATGTACTTTTTAAAGGGACATAGAGCTATTCAAGTCATGTGAATAGCCCCAGTAAGTTTGGGGATTTGAGTCATTCAGGCTATAGGCTTATTTTATATGTTGATCTCCAAAAGCCAGATTCTAGTTTCACTATATTTTTCTATTGATTTTCAGCTTTCAATCTTAGTTATCTTTATTATTTCTTTCCTTCTACTTACTTTGTTTCATTTGTCATTATTTGCTTTATAGCTGATCAAGTGTGCTCATTGATCATTTAGCTTAATGTTTTCTTCATTTCTAACACAAAACATTAAATTATACATTTTTCTCGAGTCCCTTCTTTAGTTACTTCATAGTTAAATTTTGATATGTTTTGTTATACACTAATTTCCCTTTTGATTTCTTTGACCTGTGAAATATCCAAAAGTAGGTTAATAATTTTCCAAATATTCAGATAGTCCTGATATATTTTTGTCATGATTGCCAATTTAATTTATTCGTGGTCAGAAAACATACCCTTTACCATGTCAATTTAAGAGAAAAAACTGCTGAGACATTTCTGTAGTCTAACATGTGGCCTGTCTTTTTCAAAGTACTATGGACATTCTTAAAAAAATATGTATTCTGGTATTATTGAGTGGAGTGTCAATATAAATATCAATTAAGTCTAGTTGATGATATTGTGATTTGTGTTATATTTCCTACTGATCTTCTGTCAATTTCTATTAGTTAAAGACGTAAAATTATAAAGCCTAATATTAATCTAACATTACCCATACATGGATGATGACAATTCATGGGAGAGGCATAGATGGTGTTTTTTAGATGACCAGGTTTGCTCTAATCTGTTTCACTTGCTTGCTAAACCTTTGCGTCCCCTAGAAATCTGAAGTTGTGATTCCTGCCATACAGTTTGCTGACTGTTCCCAACTGCATGACAGTTGCACAATTGTGATAAATCATCCAAGTTAGTTGTTGCATGTCTTGTGGTTGCCTCACATAGGTGGAATCAAACCCCACTCCTGCAATTTGACTTAAATATTAAGAGTGATGATGTCACATATTCACTAAGAATAAAATTAAAAGGTTTATGAGGAACATCATGAAGTTTCTTTATGAAGAGTAGAGCAGATACCAAAACTGGACTGAAAATGGCTTGAAAGATAAGGTTGGGGCAAATGATTAGGGAGTATGTGTATGATAAAGATTCCTGCTCAAGGCCAGGGATTATATGACCTTCCCTCCAGAACCAAAAGAGAGCACCCAGGCTATGTTTTCAGCTTTCCCAATTGTGGACTAATATGGGGAGAGACTGAAGTATTGATTGAAAGCTGTCAGCAGTTAAATATACAAATGGAGGCAATTTTTTGTTACACTGCATTATAATATATGTTACAAATTGGGCAATTCCACTCAACAGAAAATACTTTCAGACAGCCTACAACCAGTGTAGTGTATTCCTCACTTCATGAGAATAAATACTTTCTTGTTTCATCCCATGTAGACATAACTTTAGAACCTAAACTCTAGGGTTGTACATCAGTATCATACTGTTTTGATTGCCATAGTTTTGTAGTATAGCTTGAAATCAGGCAGTGTGGGTACCAAAAGCTTTGTTCTTCTCAATATTGCTTTGGCTATTTGGGGTATTTTGTGGTTTTATGTGCTATAAATTTTAGCATTATTTGTTCTAGTTCTGTGAAAAATACTATTGGTATTTTGATAGAGATTTCATTGAGTCTGCAGATTGTTTTGAGTAGTATGGACATTTTAGTAATATTAATTGTTCCAATCCAAAATCACAGTATATCTTTTCATTTATTTGTGTTATCTTCAGTGTCTTCACATATGTCCTATAGTTTTCAGACTACAGGTCTTTTACCTCTGTGGTTAAATTTATACCTAAGTATTGTATTCTTATGATGCAATTGTGAATGGGATTGTTTTCTTAATTTCTCTTTCTTATTTAGTATATTATTAATGTATGGGAATGCAACAGATTTATGTATATTAATTTGTATTCTGAAAGTTTACTGAATAATTTTATTAGTGCTAATAATTTTTGAGTGGAGTTTAGGGTTTTCTATATTTAATATTTAATATGGTCTACAATGGCGACAGTTTTAGGTCTTCTTTTCCATTATTGATGCCTTTTGTTTCTTTTTCTTGTCTGATTGCTATGTCTAGGACTTCCAATAATATGTTAAATAAAAGTGATGAGAATCAGCATCCTTGTCTTGTTCCAGAACTTAGAGGAAAAGCTTTCAGCTTTCACCATAGAGTATGATGTTAGCTGTGGGCTTGTCATTTATGGCCTTTACTATGTTGATGTATATTTCTTCTATACTCATTTTTCTGGAGTTTTTAAATATATGTTAAATTTTGTCAAATGCTTTTTCTGCATCTATTGAGATGATCATATGAGTTTTATCCTTTTTGTTAATGTGGCATATCACATTGATTGATTTGTGGATATTAAACCATCCTTACATACCTTGAATACATCCTACTTGATCATGGTGTTTGACCCTTTCAATTAATTTTGATTTAGTTTGATCATGTTTTGTTGAAGATTTTTGCATCAGTATTCTTCAGGGAGATTGGCCTGTACTTGTCTATTTTTTGTGGTATCTGTCAGGTTTTGGTATCAGGATAAAGGTGGCCTCGTAGAATGAGGTTGGAAGTGTTCATTCCTCTTTATTTTTGGAATAGTTTGAGAAGAATGGTATTAACTCTTTTTTAAATGTTTGGTAGAATTTACCTGTGAAGCTGTCTATCTCTAGACTTCTGTATGTTGTGAGATATTTGATTACTGATTCAATTTCATTATTGATAATCAGTGTGTTCAGATTTTCTATTTCTTCTATTTTTGTAGCAAAAGGCTGTGGCAGATTCTTGGAAAATCATGTATTTATAGGAATTTACCCATTTCTTTAAGGTTGTCTCACTTGTTGGCATGCAACTGTTTGTAGTAGTCTCTTACGATCTGTTGTATTTCTGTGATATCATTGCAACTTCTCTTTCATTTCTGATTTTATTTATTTAGGCCCTCTCCTTTTTTTCTTGATGAATCTGGATGAAAATTTGTCAATTTTTTAAATCTTTTCAAAGAACTAGCTCTTAGTTTCATTAATGATTTCTAATCTTTTTAAATCTTGATTTCATTATTTCTGCTCTAGTCTTTATTATTTCCTTCCTGTTACTTTGTGCTTTGTTCTTCTTTTCCTAATTCTTTTAGGTATAAGGTTAAATTACTTAATTGAATTTTTTCATGTTTCTTAAGGTGGGCCTGTGTAACTATAATCTTCCCTCTTAGAAATGCTTCTGCTATGTCCCATAGATTCTGGATTGTTTTATCTCCATTTTAATTTGTTTCAAGCTATTTTGGAGAAGCTCTGTGCCTAGCAGGCAGGTTGGGTAAGGTGAGTTTGTAGCAAAAGGCTGGGACAGAGCAAGTGGTGCCAGCACATTAGATGGAGGATATCAGAAATGATGCCTACCAGCACCAGGTCAGGTAAATTGCATAAAAAAAAAGGTGCCTACAAATGCTTCCATCTCCAGGGTATATTACAACAGGTCCTTGCCCACCTGTAGACCACACTCTAAAACTTGTCAATGGATTGCATTCATGTGTAACCAGGTGCTTTTCAAAATGCTGTCTCAAAATAAGTGAGATTGTGTGACCATCCTTTAAGAGTGGAGTCTGGCTCTCCTGGACATAGCCCATTTGGTTTTCAAAACCAGGTGCTATGCAGACTTGTCTTCCCAGTGTAGGTCTCCGAGGCTGGAAGCCTGAAGTGAAGTTCAGACCACTTGTTCCTCAGTGAGGGCCTCTGTGAAGTGATATCCCTCCAGCTTGTGGGTCACTACATTGGAGGTATGAGTCCTAACAAAACTGTGTCTTTGCCCCTCCTACACATCTTGATATTTGTTTTTCTTTATATCCTTAGTTATTTATGTATGATATGTTCTCCTAGTCTTCAGTTTATTCTGAGATATTTGTTCCATATGTAGTTGTAGATTTTGGTGTTCATGGGAGAAGGTGAGCTTATGATCCTCCCACTCTACCTTCTTGATCTTGGCCCCAGATTCTAGGGTTTTATAATGTGGAGTAATACAATGAAAAATTTAAGGAAAAACTGAGCTGATTACTACTTTTAGTAATATGTGGCTTTTATAATTTGGAGGATATAAAGCTATTAAATATTTTAAGTTCATGTGGGCAACTGAAAGCAAAGCACATAGTTATGGTAAATAAAAGAACTTTATTTGGGATATTTGTATTTTTGTTTGAAATTTAATACAAACAAGCATATGACTTGAGGGACAACTATACAAAGTTAGCAAAAGTTTATATTTATTAAAATTTCATGACTATATGTCCAATTCATACATCTAATGCTTTGAAAGAATGAGAAGGAAATGAATACATTTCTTTGGTTATTTTTAGAAATACTCCAGTGAATAATTTTAAGCACATACAATATGATTATTCTGCAAGTGAGACATATAATGTGGGAAGTAATTATAGGCAAGTTAAACTTTCATTAACTATGGAAAAAAAACAGTAAAAATTATTTTCTAAGCTATTTTGAAGAAATATCTCAAAATGATCTAATTAGAAGTAATCAAAACATATTGATCAGAGGGAAAAGATTATGCTTTAAATTTTGCTAATTATTTATGTTGAAAACTATAGAACAATGGCTATTTCCAATGTTGAATATCCAACAACATTTTGAAAAGCTAAGGTAAAAATGTGCTCCAATACAAATGAGAAAAATCATTTAATAATAAGAGAATAATACAATGGTTTTGGTTTCTTTGCTGCCACAGAGCATTTGACTGATTTGATCAGTAAACAGTATGTAAAAATATAATTCCATCAAAATTAGGGCCTTTAAATTCTTCAGTTGGTTTTTCTAGTACATAGTAAATTGAGTGTAAAGGGAGTATAGATTTATACTACATCAATAAAAACCCCAAGACTGAAAATAAACTGTGCTTTTTTGAGTTATTCTCATCTATCAGAACCATCTACAGGCAACTGAATTGAAGAAAACATGAGTGATAGAAACAGGACTTGCAGTGAATTTATAATGGAAACCTTGACGCTTATTCCTTCAAAGAAAAGTATAAGAATAATAATGATGGCCTTCCAGAGAGAATAGGAAGCTATTTTCAAGAACAAAATAGATGGTAGTTATGGTCATTAAATGGTTATAGGGTCTTGTTTAATATCATTATTTCATTTAAAATGAAATAAATTATGAACTAATTGGCCCTGTAAGACTGCTGTTTAATTCTCCTGCAGGAGGAAGTAAAGAAGTGGATATTAACAAAGTGAGAAGAAAATCACAACTCAGAAATGCAAAATATGTTTCCTCCAGAGGCCCCTTTTTCTTACCTGAGAACCTTATAGCCACTAGTCTTGAGTTCATTATGGGAACAATTTTATAAAGTGTAATGAAGACTTACTAATAGGTCTAATGGGGATGCTCATCTACTTAGGATTTAAGAAAACAATGGAAGTAATCATTAAGAGTTCATAAGAGATGTGTTTTCCAATGCATTACCTGTGATTTCCTTCATAATTATAACATTTTTCTGCAATGGTGGTCAGTTAAGTGGATTTTGGATCATCAGAAATAGCACTAGAAAACTGAACATAGAAGCCTTGAAAATTCAAGAGGAAGTTTTATTTTCTCCTTTTTCTGTCTTTCTTTTCTAACTGGATATATTCTTCATAAAAAAATTCCCATGATTTGAGGTTATTTCACTACCTTAAAATCAAAATAATTTAAAAAGCCTTACTCTAAGGATATTTATCGTTTTAATAAGTATTGATTTTTATATTATTAACATTGCCTTTCTATGTAACGACACCGTCCTAAGACTTTTATGTGTTTCAGCCACCACATGGAGTAGGTTCTGTGTTTATCCCCATTATACAGACAGATAAACTAGGATAAAGAGATAAGTTACTAATCAAGAGCAGTTTGCAAGTGATGAGGTCTGGATTCCAACCCTAATAAATTTATTACCAAGCCTAGGTTTTCAATGACTTTATGTCTCTCTACTCTATCACTGTGTCAGTCTGTTTTCTTAAATAACATGAATCAGAAACTGTTAAGGCTAATGTTGATTTAAGAAATAGATTCAACTAGATGATAATAAGCTTTGTTTAGTTAAAACACAGGTAAATCAACTGGCTAAATTTGACAATCCGTGGTGCCAGTCCTTGTTTATACAAAAACATTGAAATGCTTTCTCAATAAATTCCTGTGTTTTAGTTAATAAGTTAATTATATTAGGAATTACTTGTGTTTTGGAACTATCTCTAATTAAAACTACCTAGAGAGCCAAAATTCCGTGGAAATTGTACAATCATTTTTAAATCTGTTCCTTCTTTCATTTCTCACTCACAAACTATGTCCCAAGCATTTTGTTTCAATTAATTTTTGAAGGTGATGATGAAATAAAATTGGGTTAACTCTTGTGATGGTTTAAGAGTATATCCAAATATCATCTGACACTCTTCTGTTTAAAATGTGGACACCAGATCCCTAGATTGAATGTGGGTTTGCCTAAGTGTCTCTAAGTGAATAGGACACGGCAGAAATGATGTGTGGCTTTCAGGGCTAGGATACAAAAGGCATGACTGCTCTTCCTTGTTCTCATCCTTGGCTGCTCACTCTGAGGACCCACCACGCTGTTCTGAGACACTCAAACAATCCTGAACCCCATACGGAACAAAACTGAGGCTCTTACCAATAACCAGCACAAGCTTTCCAGCCATGTCTGTGAGCCTCTTGCAAGCACATCCTCCAGCTGCCGTTATGTTTATGGTCCTGGCTGACAATTTAATTGCAACTTTATGAAAGACCCAGAAACAGAACTTCCCAGCTAAGCTGCTCCTGATTTCCTGAGCCACATGCTATGAGAGGCTACATGATTATTGTGGCTTAAACCTCTAAGTTTTGGGGGTAAATTTTATGCATTATTGATAATTAATACACTTTTGCTCTCAGCTGTATAGAATTTTTCTAGAATTTTATCAGCAGATATATACCAACTTTTTTTGGTAAATTATCATTTTATGACAACTGATTTTAACTATTGTATAGGAATAACTAACAATAATTTCCATATTCTCAAATAATGCCTGCAATATTATTTATACTGTCCTTGAGTTCATTTCTCATCATAAAGTATAAAAGCTTAATAAAAACTCATACATCAATATTGCTTAACAAAAAGCATGTATAAAACAGAGCTAAAAAAATCACTATAGTTTGTATTTCCTTTGTTTCCCACCGTTCTATAGAATTGAACAGATTAGTCTTCAGAAAACTATGAGACTTAGGTTCCATGAAAATCAATTTGGCTCATATAGTCAAAAGTAGACTTCTGAATATTCATAATTACTAGAAAAAACATATAATGATATTCTAATAAAATGTCCTGAAATATTCAATACTAATAAGACACGAAGAAACATGCTATGACATGTCAAAACCCTTTAAGAAATGCAATGTACCATTATTATTATTGTTTAGGTTTTTTTTAGATATTATTTTAGAAATACACCTTTTTTGTTAATTATTATTATATACCATCATCACCACCCAAACTGATGTCTTAAACAATAATTTATTATTATCTCTCATTGCTCTGTCTACTTCTACAGGGTGATTCTCAGATCTCCCAGACATTTGAAATTACATAGCAACTGAGTGATGGAGTCATTCAAAGGCTGTACATCCAAGGTAGCTTTCTCGTTAACGTGTGTGGTGTCCCCGGTTTTCTCCACATGTTTTCTCTCTCTAGTAAAAGAGCCTGGACTTTGTACATGGCAGCTTCAGGAACCAAGAAGTAAGAAGGGGTAGTTCCCAGGCTATTAAAGGGTTGTAACTAGCACCAATCCAAATTTATTTCCACTGCAACTGATTGGTCAAAGCAGTCAGTATGCTTGCTTAGACTTAATAAGTAATAGAACCAATCTTTTTGGATGAGTGGCAAGGTCACATTGCAAAAGAACATTTAAAATGGATAATATTTTGTCCATTTTTGTGAAACAATTTGCCAAATAATGTTCTTAAAAGCTTTGAAATCTGTAAGAACCATAATTTGTGAAGTTTAGCTATAGATGCCAGCTCCACATGCTGTTTTAGAATAAAAAAGAATATTATCAAAATAATAGTCAATGAATATAACTCAATTATTAAAATAAATAATATAAAATACCAATTATTTTGCAATGACTAATTTAAATATTTTGTTTTTTCATAGAAATAATTGAGGATAGCCAAGTATCTAATATTGAAAATTATTCTCATGTAAAACAAAGCCTTGCTTACATTATATATAACAATGAAAATAAAATATTAATTTGAAACTAAAGATTGAGAATAAGACAAAGCCTCTCTGAAGTTCTTACTGAAACATGTAGCAATTGGTAACTGCCCAGATTCAAAGAATATATGCAAACAGTGTATGCAATAAAATTATAAAAATTACTTCAATAAATATATAATTTCTCTGGGATTACTACTTGCTTAATTAAGTCTGGAAAACTTAATTTCTGTATTCTGGTTCTATTTCCAACCAATTAATTAACCTGTTAAATAGTTTAAGTCTATATCCATCATATTTTAAATGGTAATAATAAATTCTTAGTATAAAGCATGGACATATATCTTCACAGATAAATATGCAATACAGATATAATCACAGAAGTTTCTCTTTTAAAAACTATGCGCTAAGTATTATTTTCCTAAATTTGCACTCAGTGTTTTCCCAGATACTTGAGTTTAAACTCCTGTAGAGATCTATTATAACTTAAAATCTGGTTGTTTCTATTACAGTTATGTACTAAAAAATCTTTGGAAGCTGACAGTGATTTCCATTTATAATATTTTAGTAAAGTGTGTGCATGTGTGTGTGGGGTGTATGTGTGTGTGTGTTAATTTCCTACTCTGCATTCAGTTACATTTATTTTAATAAACTAATAGGCTAGGTACCTCACTACTATATTTCTTAGGAAAGGGACTTTGAAAAGTGAAGACTGACCTTTAATAACTTGGACTATCATTAAAATCTGTGTTTCTCTATGGATAATTTAACAAACAAAAGTTTGATTAGTAGTTGGCTTTGTTAATTTTCAGATGCCAAAGTGATATTATCAAGTATTTAGTTACTTAGTATTTTAAATAAGAAGCAATCAAAAGAAAGAAATTAGTATGATATATGGTAAAATGGAAAACAATTCATTATAATTGTATGGAATTAGATGGTGAAAAAATTGAAGAAAAAGCTTAATTAATAAAAGCTAACTACAGACTCTAGGGATTAATTCCTTTTAAGGAGTATTTGCAAATATAATTATGTATAAAAGTACTAGGTATTTACCAAAAATGTGTGATAATATTCTAATTTAAAGGCACATTTTTTAAATTTAATGATCTAAATTATAAATAGCTAAATTGCATTATTATCACACTTAAAATTTGAAATCAAGATTGACTAAATCTTTCAAGCTTCTGCATCCCCCATACTGTTTCTGGAAGTCATTCTAACATTTAATGTATTTCTCATTACCTTTTCTTCTTTTTCATGTAAATTTTTACACTTACACATGTCACATTAATTTGGTCCTTTACTTTTAACCTTTGAATTCAACTCCTTTTCTTCTTAAGAGTCACGACAGCATCAAAAAACAGTGAAGAGGTTTTGCCCAGGCAGCAGTGAAGAGCATCAAGGCAATGAAAGAGATAATTGTGGCTCCCTGCCTTTGCTATAATTGAAAATTGAGTATAGAGGCTTTTCCATTTAACTTTATTGCTCAAGTTCAAACCACTGTATAGGAAGGAGAGCAACACTAGAGTAATTCCTCTAATGTTGCTTTTCTTTCCATACAACAGTTTGAAACCTAGCATTAAAGTTAAGCAGAACAGGCAATTAGATTTATTCAATTACAGCTGTGTGAAAGAAGTATAATTATCAGTTTCATTATTGGAAATGCAATGCTTGCCAAATATTTGCTTGGTAGCCTGGCTACTAGATTTCCTCATTCAGACAGAAAAACTAGTAAGCATTTGATAGAGTGCTCCAGTTACTTAATTTATACTGACTTCTACTGAAGTCTCTGTTACACTATGGAGATTATAAGAGCTGCATTAATGATGTTTGAGTGTTGTTCATCATGAATACTATGCAAATTCCATCAAATGGCATCTTTATGTAAATGTCATTAAAAACACTGATAAAGTTATTTCAGTGTGTAAACATGATGTAATTTAGAGCGAAGAGCACCATATTCGTCAGTAATCTTGATTTTGATGAAGTCTCTGAAATGTATTTCATTGTTTTTGAAACCAAAATATTAAGAATTTAGATGTGAGTCAGATACTCTGAGACTGAACCCTTCATAGCCTCTTCCTTGTGCTGTAATCCTGGACAAGATATTCAACCTATTGGTAATTCATCATTCAAATATATACAAATTATATAAAAAGTATACGTTAGATTGTAGAGACTTTTGCTTCTAGTCAAAATGGAGTAACAGGGGGTGGAAATACCCTCCCACCTCAAACAACTGAAAAATCACATAAAATGCATTAAATCCATTTTTTTTCTCCATAATATAGTAGAAATTAGGAACAAAAGGCAACGGTCCCTGAGAGATAGGAATAAAATGAGGTGAGCAGTATTTCTTCAAGCTTACTGCATAGAGAGGTTTCCCAGATGGGCACAGGATAAGGACTATAAATAGCCTCCTTGAATGGAGGAAATTAAGCTTAATTTTTGAGAAGCCACAGCTATTAGTATTTAGAGTACAGCACTGGAGAAAAGAGAGCTGCATAGAGAAAGTTCTCGAAATTTGACCATGGTCTTGTTTGAGTCTTCAGGAGAGTACTGATCAACAGTTATCTTCTTTGCATATAAAGGAACTGGATTAGGTCCTGTTAAAAGTAGACATGGTAGAAATCCCCAAAAGTCATGGGACATGGAGTGGAAAATTTAGAATTATTTTCCTCATCAATTTGGTAAACACTATTCCTTAAACTCTAAACACTGTTCTTGTCCCACCTAACTAAGCTTAAAAACAAAAAGTGATGGGATTAAACTAGTTCCAAATAACTAGCTGCATTCCCAGAGCAAAAATTCAAGTATATTTTAAAGAATACAAAAATTTCCTGCTTTCAACAGGTCAAGTATAATGTCTGGCATTGAATAAATAATTACTAGTCATACAAGGAAGTAGAAATTACAACCTATAATGAGGAGTAAAATAATCAAAAGTGACACCAAAATGAGATGATTTAATTAGTTAGTAAGGATATTAGTTATTTATATTTTTAATGTTCTAGAAGCTAGAGGAAAAAAGATTATATGACATGTCATATGAAGAGCACATAAAAAAAGACAATAGTGAAATTTCTATATATGAAAACTATTATGTCTAAGATGAAAAATATGGAATTAATAACATATTAAGCATTGCATAAGAAAAGAGTAATAAACTTGAATAAACAGCAATAGAAACTATCCAAAATAAAACAGAGAAGAAAATATGGTTAAAAAATCAACAGAGCATATGTTTTGTGGGAGAACTACAAATGGCCTTATATATAATATATATAATTGGAGGCCCTGAAGGAGGGGAGCAGAAAAAATATATTTCATGAAGATAATCTCAATTTATTAAAACTATAAAAGCACATATCAAAGAAGTTAACCCTAAACACAAGAAACATAGATAAAAAGGACACCATCATATTGTTTATAGACTGCAAAAGAGAGAAAAACTGAAATGCAAGCAAAGGAAAAAGGCATATGAATACAGAAAATGAAAGATAAGAATGACAGGAAATTTCTGTTAGGAACAATGCAAACCAGCAGACAGTTGTAAAGTTGGCAAACATCCTGAAAGACTGCCCTCATTTCTGATACTAACTGTAAGTGTGGAGGTCTCTGAGATCTCCAAGAGGAAATCAGTTTTAATATTTTGCAAGGACTCATAAAACTTACTAAAAGCTATTATATTCATAATTAGTTTATTATAGCAGAAATATACACTTTAAAAACAGCCAAGGAATAGATGTTTTGGCAGAGTTCAGGAAAGTTCTATGAATAGAAATTCCAGCTATCCCATCTCAGTGGATTTGTAGACAGTGTTAACTTTCCTGACAATATGTGACACTGTGCAGAGTACTGCCATCCAGGAAAGCTTCCAGCACCTTGGTACCCAGAAATTTTATTGGGACTTAGTCATGTGCACATAGTTAAATACTTATTCAGTCCCCAGCCCTTACAGAGGTCAAGACTGATATTGTGTGACCCAAAGCCTTCACCATAAGTCACATTGTTAGACTACTGTGCATGGCCCTAAACTCATGGTAAGTAAAAAAAGATACTTCTATCAGGCAGGGTATTCCAAGGGTTTAGAGATTACCTTTTAGGAGCTGAGGGCAAAGGCCAGACCTGTCTTTGAGCAAAGTTAAATGATTTAATGCAGTGGATCAAGATTAAATAAAATGTAACACAATTGCACAAAGACCAGAAGAAGAGAAATAGGAACACACTATTGCCTCACCAAACAGAACTTGATGGAAAAGGTTCGTAGTGGTCAGTCTGTCACTTTGGTCACTGCTGCTGGAAAATTAGGTACCTTTAATGGTGGTAACTAGCTTTCCTTCAGGTAAGGAAATACATGTCTTCCAACTCCTACAGAATCTGGCAGTTTCATTACAACCTCATTGTTACTGAGTTCATTGAGCAAAAATGAGACAGTTGTGGAAGAAAGCTTACTTGCATCCACAGAGACGTCATCCTGTCCCTTTTATTGGGGATCTTTTTGTAAACATTTAAATATATAAGTATTTTCATACTCTTGTGTCCAGGCAAAAATGTAATTTTCATTTACTTTTTTCCTCCAAATTTTGAACACCTAATCAAAAGTTTTCCTTTTACCCCTTCATTTATAAACATGACTTTTTATTGAAAGAATCAGAATGTCAGTAGGACAAAACCTTTATTTGCTGGAGATAGTCATGTAAAATATGTACTAAGGAATTATTAAAACATGATTGGTCAGTATTTATTAGTCCGAATTGATATAATTATTCATTTTAACCTGTGGAAAGTAGCTAGCATTTAGTGACTTTTGGATCCCCAGAAATCTGTCATTTTCCAGGAAAGAGCAGAATATTTTTCATCTGTAGTTCATCTGTGAAACTGGTAAATAACTATGAATAATCATCACTGAAATCATTCTATATCTGTGAACTGGTTCAGAATGGATCTGGGAGTGGAGCAGGGAGTCATGGTTCTCTGCCACAGTGGCTCAAAGCCATGTCTCATCTTCATATCTGATTTTTTTTTTTTTTTTATAAATAATGTAATACCTTATGTTATGGTCCATCTATTTTATTCTAACTGGGTAGTGAGCGAATACTACAAACCAAAGATCAATCAATGTGGGCCATAATTTTAGTTTACTATACCATTTTTACTGCCTATTATGGTAATTGTTCAAAACCATACCTTTACCAAGTGTTATTGCTTACCCTTAATGCTTATGGACTTTCTCTCATGCTCATTGAAATCCTTGACCTAAAATACATTGCATATATGTTGTTATACCTCTCCCCGATATATTCTTGGAGTCTTTGCAAAAGATTGTTCACTTCTTGTGATTTGTCCTAATTATCATTATGAGGATCAGCATGATTATTGCAATCAGCTATATGTAACTAAATGTGCACCAGGAAATTTTCTTAGCTCTTTAATGATATTAACTTAATTAATTATTTCAATAATCCTAGGAGAAAAGTACTTTAAAAACCCCATTTTATATAGAGAGAATGCAATGACTTGCCAAAGGGTTTTTTACTTGAGTAATGACTGGACATGTCATATGTATTAAAATCCCTCAACCATTCTTACTTCCCATACTCCTTGGATTCTTTCCTTTTCTAATACCAAAGAATGTTTGACATCTAAGCTTAATTTACTTGGTGCCATCGGTGAATCTAGGTTTCAATCAACCAACCAAGAAAACAAAACCACTCCCAGCAATTCTGGTTTGCTCACTAAGGAATAAACAGCAACAAAAACCTCTCTGAGTCAGTGAATCTCAGCCTTGGCTGCACATCATAATTACCTGGGGAGCTTGTAAAAATTGTCTATGTCAGGGCCACTCCCCAAACCAATTAAATCAAAGTCTCTTGGGTGGATACTTAAGTACAGGTTTTAAAGGATTTTCTAGAAAGGTGGAAACAACCTGGTCAACTAGGTAATAGATGATTACTTCTAAAGGATAAGTGGGTATGTTGGAGGGTATGTCTAAACCAAGACTTCTGAATTCCTCAAACAAATGATTCTGATTTTAAGAATCTTTTCCACTTTTTCACAGTGTATGTCTTGTTACATTAAACGTTTGGTAGGATGGTGAGTTCAACTGATGATATTCACCCATCAATAGAAACAAATTATGCATTTGGATTTTGGTTATACTGTCCTGCAGCTGTAAGAGATAGAAAAATATTTTTCAAGTATTTTAGAACAGATATAGAATCTTTCAAGGCTTCAGTCCACAATATTTTCAAAGCTTTGTTTACCTTTTTCAAGTGGCCACTCTAACCCATAGTACTTGAATTCCTGGTACCTTTTATTCTCTGTGGTAACAGACAGAGTTTTGCCTTTAATGGGCACTTCATTCTAGGTGTCCATTAACAATAATTTATTTTGCTATTTCATGACTACACTCCATGGGATGACAATATCTTTTAATACTAATTGGATTCCTATTGCCTTCAGCACCAACTAAGCCAGGTAATCAAGCCCAGATTAACTCCCTCCATTTTTCCTGAGGTTCTATTGCCTGTAAACCCACCACATACATACTCTTACTTATGTTACAAAAATTAGAAAGAGCTATTTTAACTGAAGTAGATTGCTACTCAAATTTTATATCTTCCTAAAGGTTATTTTGATTAACTTTTCTAGTACAACCTTCCCTATTTAATTTCCCATAATTTCATCACCTCATACTTATTTGTTTCTTTTTTATTTCTTCTTAATTATAAACTCTCTCTTCTACTGTATTATTATCTCATGAGAATAAGATAAATGCCTAATTTGTGTTCTACTCTCTGAATAAATTAACTTTTGAGCTAACAAATCATTTAAGATAGTTCAAAAGATAACTGAATAATTTTTAATTTTCAGACCACTAATCATATTTTTATTATTTTTGTATTGTATGGCTGATTACATAAAAATGAGTTTGAAACACTTCCCATTTTCATATATAAGCAGCAACTGGGCCACAGACTAGTGGTAAATGGTAAGCAGATATGGTCTCTCCCTTGAAATTTTTGACATTCAAATGTTGAAGTAGGCAAGCCATTGGTCTTGAGAGCAGAATGTGCTAAGCGTATCACTCAGGAAACACAGACACCATGAGAGTCCTAGGAAGGGCACCTTAGCAGAGGTTAGTCACTAAAAGAATGATCTGTGTTTAACAAGGTAAAAGTGTTATGGGGACAGAAAGTGACAGGGTAAGCAAATAAAGACACATCCATGCACCAAGGCTCATAATGGTTAAATCACAAGGCACAAAATACTGAGTAATAGCGGAAGGATATTGTAAGGAACCTCCTAAAATAGGTAAGAGTTTGGACATTATTCTGCTTATGCTGGGAAATTACTTAAGGGTCTTAGGCAGAAAAGAGATGTGATTATATCTGACAATTATAAAATACAACATTTCTACAGGATTGATTATGAATTGGTGAAAAGCAAGACTACATAAAGCTGTTGTATCAATCCAGACAAAAGAGAGTTTTGTCTTTTGCAGAAATAAAGTAGCAGCAGTAGGGAGAGACATTAACATGAGTGACTGTCCTATATTAAAGAGATAGAAATCTATTATTCTTAGTGGTTAGATGTAGAGGGTAAAGGAGGTAAAGGGAAAAGGGTGATACACAAAATTCTGGCTTTAGTAACTTGATGGATTATCTTGAGTTCAATGATCCAAGAAAACTGACATGAGAGTAGTTTCTCCATAAAGTTTCATTATTGGATTCAAATAACTCCTTAAACATAGTCATTCAAGCTTATTACCTAATGCCTACATAGATGAGTAACCACCTTCCACATGTGAGTAGATCTTTGCATCATATAGCTTAGTATTCTCATAGACAAGTTCTATCTTCTTTGATATTTTTTTACTGCCTTAAACTATCTCATAAATGAGGTGAACATTTGTTTTACTGATTTATCATCAGTTTTTAGATTGATTGTCTAGAAGTTTTTCATAGACTAGGTGGAAATTCAACTAGAGAGTGAAGAAGGTAAACCCACTTTTACCTTTTTACTTAAGTCTACCTGAAGTATTAGCTAACCAGATGGGAGGATCCCAATGCCAATCTCTGGTAAAATTTAAGACTCTAGGATATCCAACGTGGGAAGAAAACCTATAAAATGTGTGGAAATAGAAAAACTAGAAATAAAATTATATTTACTTGAAGGGTATGTCATCATATATACATATATATAGACAGAAAATGGAAACAGCCCAAATGTGCAACAATAGGTAAAAGGATAAACAGATTGTGTTGTATCCAAACCTGGTTGACTGCCCAAAAATAATTAGGAATGAGCTACTGATTCACATAACAATCTGGATGTTAAGTGAGCATCGCCAGTCATAAATAAGCACTCCTGGATGTTTCCATTTGAGGTAATTCTAAAAGAGGCAAACTAATCAATAGCAATAAAAAAAAATTAATGGTTACTGGCAGCTGGTGGTGTGAGGACTTACTACAAAAAGACGTAAGAGGACCTTCTGGGCTGATACAAGTATTCTGTATTTTAACTGTGGTTGTGGTGTATATTTAGCAATACTCATTGAAATTTTATGCTTAAAATATGTATTATTACATGTAGATTTTACATAGAATTTGTATTTTTGAATAAAAATAAATGAGCTTGTGTAGATAAAATGCAAGGTCCAGGAAAAAAGAAAAACAATGAGTTGTGTAGGAATTTTTTTGATTATTTATTGTTGGCAAATTATATCCTTTGTATTTTATTCTAAACAATCAAAACACAATTTAGAAGAAATAAAAGGCTGTCATTACTTAGCCAAAAAAAGTATAGTTTTGTAAAAGACAGTATCCCTTACAAATATACAGCATGTAGAAGAAATGTAGAAATAATGAGAATACCAAGCCATACATTTTCATATCTTTTTAAATTTAATACCCATTTTCTTTGTGAGACTACAAATGTCCAAGGTCATAGAACTTTATCTCGCATTTGAGTAATGCAAGCTACTTGACACTTAGTAGGAAATCAAATATTTGTCACTGGAGTGCATACATCAGTATCTAAGTTTACTTCTTGTGGAGCAAATGCTATCAGAATTATGAGCAAAATCTCTCTTTTTTTTAAGGCCAATTTTATGGAATGGTGTTAGATTATCCAAATTTACCTTCATGATGTGTAGGCATTCAGCAGCTGTTAAGACCATTTATGGGACACTGCTGATGTCTGCAAGCTTTGGCACACCTGTCACAGAATTGTCACTCCACATGTGTGACCACTGGCCCAAGAGTTTCAAAGCAGTTGGCAGTATCTACAATAACTGGTTCTCAGACAAGGCTTACACTGCAGATTGAAAAAAAAAAAGGTGAGGATGTGAGGATCAACAATTTATAGTGAATATAATTACATGGTGCTTAATTAGAGTCGATGCTCTTAAGGGAACGACGCAGCAGTGAGGTTTTTCCATTTTTTATCTTGCCACTGTCATGCCAGTGCTCATTTCACTTTTCACAAGTTATAAAACTGACAGAGCATTTGCTACAAATTGTATTGCTTCTCAGGATAAGCAATTTTGAGAGAGTTTTCCTGAATGCCAGGTTGAATTAATATAGAAGAAACACGTGATAAATAATATGTTCAGGTTTGGCCAATTATCAAAATTACCAAATAGACTTGCACTGTTACCAGAAAGTTATCTCAAAATATGGGCTAAAATGTGAAATATAGATGAAATGGAAAACTCATTTTTTTTTGGCAGTCAGCCTCACAAAATAGAACAAAGACTTAACCCTTCACTAATATCTTTACATATATATAAGGAACTACCAAAGCTCCCAAAAGAATGATCCATGCAGCTGGAGGTATTTATCATGAAACTTAATTGGCTCATCATATCTGTATATTATCTTGCATTTAGAACTGAACTGGTAAACTAGGATTTGACAACTCTGATATAAGGACTCAAATCTGAGAATGCAGCTTTCCTGAGATAAAAGTAATCTCTTCCAAATAGCTCATATAAGGGAATGACACAACTTTCAACAGTCAGGTTTTCTTCCACTGTCACATCTTACTTAAATCACTTGAATACTCTAAACAAGTATTTGCTGTTATTTTAGAATTATTTTTAAAACACTCCAGTTCGCATTGATCTTGTCACCTCCCAGTGGGCATTAGAAAGCAGAGTGGGCAGAACAGACCACCAGCAAAACTGGAATGCAGGACATGTGTATTGCTGCTATTGCCAGTCTCCATTCTCATAGACTTTATCATATTAAAGATACATGTTCATCCACCTCCCTCAAGATCACTCTGCCTGTCCCACCTTCAAAATCTACTACTGGCAAAGGCTCTGAAGAAATTCATTCACACGGGGCATACATGACTACTGTGTTTCTATGTGTTGTCCTTCTCAGAATTTAGTTGCTGTTAAGGAATATAAATTTCAACTGAAGGGATAAAGTTAGAATTGTTTGATTTCTGATATGAATTTACATGTTTCTGGTACATTATGCATGTGGTAGCCTAAATCTATTCATTATTAAGAGTGTCATGTCATGAAGATAAGGCTGTCAAGAACAGACTCAAATTGGACAACCATCATACCATGTGTATATTCTGGGACAGATAATCCAGGTATTAACCTCATTTTTCAGTAGCTCATCTCATTTATATAAGTCATTTGATATCCTAAACTGACTTTAACCATAAGAGGGCAGATTTTTTTCTCTTGTGTGTTTTTAGCATAAGCCCTCACTTGAAGTTTAAGAGAACAAGATTAGGAAAGTGTTTGAACAATATTTTGAAAGAAAAAATACAATGACTTTCCTTCTGGAATTATGTATGGACACAGTACAGAATTGTTGATAAGTAAAGAGTCTATGAAGTTGACTGCTTCAGTGAAATACTGATGGCATCATTACTACTAGGATGACCTGGAACATGTGCCTCAAGTTTCTCATTCATAAAACACTCATTTACCCTCTTTGGTATTTTGGGGGACTAGAAGAACACACATCATTGAATTCTGAGAATGAAACATGCTAATCCATATGAAATGTGTTACAAGTGCCTGTGAGAGACAAAGCACTGAATTAGTTAATTCTCATCTTTCTGGGCTGGATACTTTTAATACTGAGGGAAATGGACATAGCCACTAGCTCGTGAAAAACTGAGGTCACTAATGAAGTAAACCTATGTGGAACAGTAAAGTACTTTCACACTCATTATCCTTTCTAAATCCCTACAAAACCATATAACATAAGACTGCTCTTCACAGGTGAAGAAACATAGGCTCATGAAAGTTAGGTGACTTGGAAATAAATTGCATGTCTTTATTTTCACATATTTGTGAATTCTCCAGTTTTCCTTCTTCTCTTGATATCTAGTGTATATATCTAGTTTAATCATATTACACTATGATTAAAAATGATATGTGGTATGATTTCAATCTTTTAAATTTTTTAAAACTGGTTTCATGACCTAAAAATTATCTCTCAGCCAGAAAGATCTGTGTGTATTTGAGAAGAATGTGTATTTTGCTGCTGTTTGGTGGAGTATTCTGTGTAGGTCTGGTAGGTTCATTTGGTTTATAGTGTTGTTCAAGTCCTCTGTTTCCTTATTGATCTCTGTCTGGATGTTCTATCTACTATTTAAAGTGGGATATTGAAGTTATCTGCTATTATAGCATTGCTGTCTATTTCTTCAGTTCTGTCAATATTTGCTTTATGTATTTAGATGCTCTGATATTGCGTACATATTTATTTATAATTGTTATATATTCCCGGTGGATCGACTTTTTTATTATAGATGGGCTAGGGACTTGGATTAACATTTCTCTAATCAAGATATACAATAGCCAGCAGGAATAAGAAAAAAATGCTTAACAGCGCTCCCTATCAGGGAAATGCAAATCGAAAGCACAATGAAATATTACCTGATACTTGTCATCATGGTTATATTAAAAAAAATAAAAGGCAGAAAGGACATGGAGAAATTGGAACCCTTGCACACTGTCAGTAGGAATGCAAAATGATGCAGACACTGAGGAACATAATATGGAGCATCCTCAAAAAATTAAAAATAGAACTACCATATGATCCAGCAATTCTATTTCTTGGGTATTTATCTAAATAAATTTAAATCAGCATCTCAGAGAGACATTAGCATTCATTGCAGCACTATTCACAATACTCAAGATGTGGAAACAACCTAAATGTACATCAACAGATGAATGGATAAAGAAAATATAGTCTATACATGCAATGGAATACTACTGAGCCTTAAAAAAGAAATAAATTTTATATGGGACAACATTGATGAACTATGAAGACGTTATGCTGAGTGAAATAAGCCAGTCATAGAAGGAGAAATACGGTATGATTCCATTTATATGACATCTGATTCATAAAGAAAAATTCATAGAATAAAACAGTGAAGTGGTGGTTGCCAGAGACTGGAGGCGACAATGGTGTGGGGCTACTACTTAATGGGCATAAAGTTTCAGTCAAACAAGGAGAACAAATTCTAGAGATATGCTATATAACTTTGAACTGATAGTCAACTGTAATTTTTATAACATTTTACTTATGGTCAACTTAAAGATTTGTTAAGAGGGCAGATCTCATGCTGTATTCTTACTGCAATAAAATAAAATTTAAAAAATTTGCACAGCTAAAAAGCAGCTGAGTCATGATTTGAACTTGGGATAGCTAGGACAGGATGCCTTCTTATAAATCACAGTCTCTTCCCCGGAAATTTCTATCCTTCTGAACTGTGGATGAAGGGGGAAGTGTTACAAATGAGAGGCTTCCTCAGGGCATATCAAAGATTTAATGTACAGACACACTAGATTGTATTTAGGTGTGCGGTTGTCCTCCAGATCTGATTAAATTGCTGTGCCGATTGCTGACTGAATGTGACCATACACCTTCAAAGACCTGTGAGCCAGTTACACACCTCGCTGTACTCAGCACTCATAAGAATCACATTTAGATTCCAGCTGCAGTCAGAGAAAACTAAGTTAATAAGACATTACTAACCTCAAAATGTATCCAGGAAATCGAGTTAAACTTTTGATGTGAAGGTTAAATTGACCTTTAACAGAACTGTTCTCTAATATTTCTTCTTTCCCTTTTCTCTTTGTGCTTTGTATCAATCTACCTTTCCATTTCACATTGTCTAGGGGCATTATTTTCATCTTTTCTCTTTCATCCTCTTTCTTTCAACCTAGGCTTCACATATCTTATTTCTGTTAGAGCCTTTTATTCTATGAACAATCTTTCCATATTATCTTACTTTGAGGAACTTAGAGTCTTATATTTCTATTATATTTCACAGCCTTGGAAACTAAGAAGATTTTACAGAACACTTGTTCAAGATTTTATCATTTTAGGGCTTAATGGGTGATTGGAGATATTTTAGTTCATCCCTTTATTTTACCTATTAGGCTATAAAGTTGAGGATAAAATAGAACATTACCTAAATAATGTATGTTCCCATAATTCCGTTGGTATATCTTATTTCTTCAATTTCTTCATTATGTTTACATGTACTTGCTTTCTGTATCTGCCTCAGTAACTGCATTCAGCTATTGTTGTCTACCTTTATATTTTACCTATTTTGCAATTTAGGAAGCTTCTTGCTGATTTACTCCCACGCTCCTCTTTTTAAATAAAATATTTGTGTGTTTCTGTTTTTCCTCTTAAAAATACATTGCGGCCACGAGTAGTTTTTTAATTAATAAACTTTATTTTTACAGCAGTTTCAGGTTCTCAGAAAAATAGAGCATAAAATACAAAGAGTTAATACCCATCATCCCAACACATGTACAGCCTCCCTCACTAGTGACTTTTGACATCCCACAGAGAGTGGTACATTTGTTACGATTGATGAACCTGCATTGACACACCATTATCATCCAAAGCCCATACCTTACAAATATTTGGGTTCACTCTTGGTGCTGTACATTCTATGAGTTTGGACAAATGTAGAATGACAAGTATCCACCTGTACAGAGTGGCTTAGCAGACCCCAAAATCCTCTGTGCTCCTCCTGTTCATCCTTCCCTCCCTTTTAACCCTGACAACCACTGATATTTTTACTGTCTTTAGTTTAGCCTTTTTAAGAAAGTCATGGTTAGAATCTTACAGTATAAAGCCTTTTAAGATTTCTTTGACTTAGCAATACTTATTTAAGTTTCCTTATAGTCTGATGTCTCAGTAGCTCATCTCTTTTTAGTGCTGAATAATATTTCATTTAATAGATATATCAGTTTATTTTTCCAATCACGTACTAAAGGATATCTCATTTATTTCCAAGTTTGGGCAATTATGAATAAAGCCTGATGGGAAGCTTCAAGCTTCCCTTCATTAACTTTATGTTAACTCTAGGTTTTTATAGATATTGTTTATTCAGTTGAGGATGTTCCTTTCTATTCCTATTTACTAAGCGTTTTTTATCATTAATGGGTGTTGGATTTTGTCGGTGCTTTTTCTGCATCTATTCCAATGATCTTGTGATTTTTCTTTAGCCAAGTTATGTGGATGGCATTAACTTATTGCAAATGTTGAACCAGATTTGTATACCTGGGATAAATCTCACTTAGTCTCACTTACAATTCTTTTTATACATTGTTGCACTTGATTCACTAAAATTTTGTTGAGGATTTTTGCATCTATGTTTATGAGAGAAAATCATTTGTAGCTTTCTTGTTATGTTTTTGTCTGGTTTTGTTATTAGGGCAATGCTGGCCTCACAGAATGAGTTTGAAAGTATTTCCTCCACTTCTATCTTCTGAAAGGGATAGAATCAGTATAATTACCTTAAATGTTTGGTGAAATTCACAGGTGAACCCATCTATGCCTCGTGTTTTCTGTTTTGGAAAGTTACTAATAATTAATTCAATTCTTTAACAGATTCAGGGTTGTTTGGATTGTCTATTTCTTGTGTGAGCAATCCTCAAGTTTTTATGCATGTGTTCCTTTCTTTTATATTTCATTATATTTAGTTGGTGATAAAGCTATAAATAACATGATACACATGGAGGAAACCTAAATAAATATAGATGTTGCATACATTTTCTATGTTTGATGAATTAAAAGCTCACCATGCATCTTTCTGACTTACCATAAAAAAACAGTTCTATAGTAGAATCTAACAGGATTTTAGCAATGATGGTGATGGTGGTATGATTAGGGGTATCAGTAAATGAAAGAAGACTTGTGAATAAGTATTAGTAATACATGTCAAGAGCTGAGGGATATCAGAAGAGAATTCAGTAATTCAGGTGGAGGGAATAAATAGCCTATCTAAATACCCTATGAAGCCTGGAATTTTGTAAAGATTAAATATCAGTTTGGTTTTTATTTAGTTAATTGGGGGGGGATAGTGCTTAAAATAAAGTCTAAGTGATAGGCATGGGAAAGATCATCCTAGGTCATCAAATTGATGTTAAGGATTTTGTAATACATCATAAACTGCATCAGAGGCCATTTTGAGAATTTTGATTAGGGGAGTGAACTAATCTGAATTTAGTCATTATTAAAAAAAAATTCTCAATGTGCTATGTGAAAATGTATGGGGCTAGGGGAGGAAGTAAACCACCAGAGTTTGAATCCATTTCCATCCATAGGAGCTAAATAATTTCCAGAAAGAAGAGACTTCCCTGAAGAAATTTGTTCATTGTTCTTCAGAGGGATTTAAAAATCAGTATTTTGTTATTAGCAGAATTGCTTATTACTGAAAACAGAAAACAACTGTGCAAATCAATAGAAATAAAATGGTCACAAATTAAATGCATTAGGAATTGGAACCCAGAATTCAACTAAGCCCCAAATCACCAAAATATGAAATATTTTACCTGATAATATGAATAGCTCAATTGACAGAATGTAAAATTATTTGCTTTTCAAGAGTGATCCTTAGGAAATTAATCTTCCATGCCACTAGATATTATCCTAGGAAGATGAATACACTGAGAGGCTGGAAAAACTGAGTTCTCCCTGAATGCAAAGAAAAAAAAGGAGACTGAAAAGTAATTTTAAATTGGGGGAAGAGGGTCAAACTAGAGTTTTCAAGATGCAAGTCATACTTGTCAATGATAATCAACAATCTTTGAGATAGTGTCAGACATGGTTTAAATTAACATTTGATGTCTTCAGGTGTTCGTGAATACAACTGTTCACTTACGTATTGACTCTTCAAAAACTCAGCTCAGGAATATTTTATTTACTTTCAGATCATAAAGATTGTGTCTTGGACTAGGTGAAGTGATGAAGCATGTACCTAAATTATTGCAGGGTATGTTTCATAAGAAATCTGTTTCCGGTGACTAGTAATTCTGGCAGGTATTCTCTAAGGTAATTAATCATCATCCCTTATTTTTAGTAGTGACTAATTTACATTGTCAGAGATAGCCTGTGGTTTGGCATGTGATAAAGTGATTTTGAACTATTCTTCCTGATACAGCAGACAATCTCAAGTAATTATGACATGTTTTGTGAATCTAATTTTGGAGACTATGAAAGGAATAGCCTGTACAAACATGAGGGACTGCCTTATTTTGTCATTTGGATATTATATTGTTTTTATTAATGCTACTTCTGAAATTGCTAAATTAAATCATGTTCTAAAGGCTATAGCAGTGGCTGCTTTCTTGCATGGTATATTTTGAATTTTTAATGTAGCATGGCTAATTTAAGTTTATTGTGAAATGGAAAAAAAAAAAGTTCAAAGGAACCCAACAATAAAATACTGAGAGCTCGTGTTTATAAATAAAGCTGCCTCAATTCCATTTTTCATTATATAACCTACTAATTAAGTAACAGGAGCCTCAGAGATGGCTGTTTACATTAAAGAGAAAGAAAGAAAGAAAAAATGGCATAATGGCATTGTTTTACAGTTGAATGCAAATTCATTTCCAAGTACATTAATCCTGCTTTAATTCAGTGGAATTTTTTCTCTGAGGCATTTGCAGTTTGTCAGTTCTTCACTAAAGCAGATATATGTTGCGCAATGTAATATGATTTGCTGACTGGATTTCAAATTAACCTTTTTTCTATCAATTCTAAAATGCAATACTTGACCACTAAAGATACTGTGAACACCTCACAAGTTCAGGGTGTTATTAAATTTAAAGTAAATCAGTGAAGTTCATATTAAGATCAGATTAAAGATCTGCACTTGGTAAAAGGTTAAGCAAATCTCCATGCTTTTTGATATTTTTAATTTGCATCTTTAATAAGCTGTAGCATCAACAGAGCTGCTGATTTCATTTCTACCTATTTCAAAATAGGAAAACTTGTTCTTTTCCCCACAGTGTCAAATTATTCTAGGTCAGAAGCTAAAACTCTTCAGCATACCAACATGTTTAAACTATCAAATGTTAATACCTGAAAGAACTTCAGCTGGAGGATGGTGCTGGGAGAAACTCCATCATTTTTTGCAGGCATCTCTAATATCTAATGCCTCCTCACCTACTGTGACTAATTGTCCTTGTGTATTTTCACCTGGAAACAAAAGCCCCAATTAGGTTCCTTTTCTAAAAAAGACTTGCGTTAGCAGAATTTGAGCATTGACTCCTTCAGGCCCCTGGAGGATTGCTTTGTGAGTTTTTCTACTGAGTTAATGCAGCTTTCGAAATTGTCATTTGCCCCCTGAGGATGATTTAGATAACAGAGTAGTCTGTGATTTACATTTTCTTCAGTGGCTAAATTACTCCTTACCACACTATGTGTTAAAAGATGCACTTGAATATGGACTGTTTTGGGTCACTGGGGCATCCTAGAGCCAGTTTGCAGCAGGAGGGTGTTAGAGCATATTAACTCTTAAGACTATTAGGGTGCCTTTTCATCTGCATAAGTCAATGCACTCTTGAAACTACCTAATTTTCCACCAGGGGATTTTGCAATCTAGCTGGGATGAAGAGTTAAGTGAGTGCTTCACTTTTTAAAGACTCTGCCCCAGGTGACAAGGAAATGATTCTAAATGGAAGGTTTTAATAAGAAAGTGTTGTGTTTTTTTGGTGGGCTGAGGGGTACTTTGGGGAACTTCATGCATATGCATCATTTCTAGTGTTTATGAAAATGGTTGTGCAGATTTACCACTTGGCTTCTAGTTTCCAGGGCTGTTGGGTGTACCTTTGGACCAACACTTCCTTTGAAATGCTATTTTTAATTGTGAATTCAAGGTAAAGAAAGAAATAATGATCCACATGGTTTCTTAGATGCACAGTTCTTTAAGGCTTGCAGTGAAAAACAAAGCATAGTACTTGAAGGTAAAATCAGATAACCATGTTGACATATGCGGTCAAGGGAGTTACTACTGAGGCCAATGATAAAGTTTGTCTGTCAAAGAACGCCATCTCCCTCTGTGAATCCATTTAGGACACTAGATACAATGTCAATTGTAGCACCACTTTTGTTTTTGAGCACCAAATATTAACACGGATGCCAAAAAATTAAATATCTGTTTGAGTTTGAATGACAAATTGAAAGGTAAATACGTCCATGGAAGCTCTAAGTACACATTTAAAATAGATAAAACAAGGAGAAGTTAAGCTGTCCAAAATAACTATATATGCATCCCAAGAGCCAAAATAATACATGTATGCATGAGGGGAGAAAATGGTAGAGGATAAAAAAACAAGTTCATGTCACTTTTTCGTTTGTCTTCATAATTTTACTGCTTTAGTTGTAAGATAATTGCTTTAATCCAACTTCAATTGTTTCCTTAATCTCTGAAGAACTTTCTCAAAGAGATCCTTTAAAAAAAAACCCTTTGTGTATCTTCCAGCATCAAAGTAACTGTATTTATTGGAAGACAAAGGTATTCTCAAATTACAAATCATCTTGTAGGAAACCCTGAATTCTGGATGCTGGCATGTCTAGTTTGGTGTGTGAATGTGGACATGTGTACTTTTTGGAAAGGGAGTACATTGCGAAATGTTAACATTAAAGCCTTGGCCTCTGAAACCAAACTAGCACGATTCGAAGCCCACTTCAACAACTTAGTACGCAAGTGACAGTCATCAACAATCTCCTCTGTGGTTAAGCTTTCTCATTTACAGAGTGATGATAATTCTAGAGACTTCATAACCTCATAGCATTATTGTGAGAATTAAATGAGTTAATGTATGTAAAACATTTAGAACACTGACACATAAAAATCATTCAGTTATTAAGATGTAAACATGATCAAAAAATGTTAGTATAAATTCTAAATATTTCCTATATTTTGTTTATTCCTTGCTTTTTTTTTGTTTTCAGGAGCATTCTCAGAGCACCTTTTATTACACAATTCATGTCACATTTTATGGCCCTTGAAAAGTCTTCCTTGTTTGTTCCAACCCAAAGTAATTTTTCCTTCACTAAACTTCTCTACCACATGTAGCCTGTGCCATACTTGGTTACACCATGGTCCATGCAACATACATCAAGTTTTAATACCTGCTACCAACTCATTTTCTCTTAGATGAAAACAGTCTCTCTTGGCTCCAATGAAAAGTCCTTTTCCTCATATACTGAACCTTGTGGAAATGATGAACAGCCAGACACAATCATCCATATATATGCATATACTTGAAACTTGAAGTCAAATACCTTTTGGTTCCCTTTTCTGTAATCTACTTCAACACCATAAAGCGTGTATTAGCAATTTTTTCTCTCCAAATCTTTTTACTATATTCTTCAAATACCACTCACCCCTCCCTGCCTTTGCAAGGCCCTCACAGGAAGAAGGCAATGTATACTTAAGCTTTTTTATTTAAGTAAACAATTTTGCTGGTATAAGGGAGGAAACCTTTTTACTCTGCCCTCCTAGATTTTTCAGCTAGGGCCCTGGAAATGAAACTGAGAAAAGAAATAAAACATTTTATTAACCTGTGTGGCATGAGTATTATTACTATAATATTAGTTTATTAACATGAGAGAGAAACTCGGGGGTATCTCAAAGGAGTGGCTAGAACTTGGGGCTTATATAGTATATTAACAGAAAATAATGAATTTGTAGAAATGTGACAAAGCAAAGGAAAAGGGGTTTAGGTTTTTAGGGGTAGTGACCCATGGGAAGGTAAATATGGAAGAAACTAATGGGTGATAAAGGTTATTTTAGTAAGATTTGTTATGTAGGTTCCTTTCAGGGCTGTGTCTGGGCTAGTAAGAGTCTAGAGTTGTTGCAGGTGACTAAGAGTCTAAGCCTTTTAGGCAAATAGGAGCAGAGGGCAGAGAGCTTTGTGTTTTGTTTTGGGTATCTTTGTTTCTCATTTGTCTTTAGCTTGAAATAATTCTTATGCTAAAGTGGCATATTTTGGGGTGGCAAATTCTGATCCCCTACAATACTTTACACCTATAGGTATTTGATGTTAATTTATAAAATATGCTTAATTGATACACAAGCAAATATAAGCAAAATTATAAAAACTAGCTTTGGCACTCTCATGATGTTGATTTTTACACCACTTACCAATTAAAGAATTATGTGAGAGCTAGACTTCCCATTTCTTCCATTAAGTGCAAGGCTGGTAATAGGACTTGTTCTGTAGTCCAGGGCCTGCTGGGGCCCTTGGACCCAAAATATGAATGGATGATGCCAGTTTGGTGGTTCTTTGTTTGTATCACACAGAAGCTGCTCTTGACTGCTGCTAACTTCTCAGAATATAGGACCATGGTTAAAAGCAGAGTTCTCTTAGAATAGTTTCATGAATATTGGCTTTAGAAAATGAGAAAGAGACTGAGTTCAATCAAAAAATGAACACTAAGAACAGATCCAAATGAAGATGAACAGGACCCTTACTGGACCACTCTGCCAGACACTGGCCATTTTACTGGAATGTGCGCACTGATAACTGATGATAGTAAAATAATGTTCTCAATGTGTTCTTGAAAATTAAGTAAAAAGCCATTTATCCTTAGCCCTATAATACAAAAATAAACTGAAATATGATTTGCAAAACTGTATTTTCAGTTTAAAAATCAACAACAGACTAAGAACCCTAGGTTCCCATCCTGCCTCAGCCAATTAATGTGTGATCTATAAATTATTTCATTCATCTACATCTCCTTTGAAATTAGTGATAACAATAGGTTTCTTAGTATCTTAACTAGTTTTCTTTAGATTAAATGAAATAACGTAGGCAGACCACTTGATATAAGGACTACAAAGAAATAAATGGTCCATATATGATATCTATGTATATTTTTATGATTTTTCTAATATTATTGAGTTTAGACTTGTATGAAAGGGTAAATGAATTTTTTATCTCAATTATAGACTCCTAGGATTAGATAGAATTTAAATTTTTAAATAATCTTATCTATAATTTGTGGATATCTTTTCTTCCCTTAAATATAATGTATGTGAAGGAAATATCTAGGGCCTAGCATGCAGAACAGTCCATTATATTTTAATTCCTATCCTTTCATTTATTTTGATTGGTATTCCTTCAATGCTCATAGTAGAATTGTGTTTACAATAATGTTCTGGAAACTTGGATAAGCATATCTTTTAAGACTGAGGTCTTAGCCTTAAAATTAAGGTTGAGAAACAGACTGACTAGAGAGTGCTTCTTGTTTCTGCACCTTCCAATGAGGTCAGAAGATAGAATCCAATTGTTGTACTAACTGACAACTTAAAGAATTTTAAACTACATATCAGAGAGCTGAAAAGGGAAAAAGGGCACACTATTGTATGACAGAGGTTGTACTTGCAGGAAATAGGACTGAAAAAAGAAAGGGAAGAGGTTGGGATTCTTAAAGGTTGGAGGAGGAATCCTGCAAAACAAGGGTTTGGACTATTCCGAGGAGGAGGCGAGCGTTTCAGCAGCGCTTCCGCTTCAGGTGCTCAAATGAGGAGCCATGGACCTGAGCACACGGGCAGACCTTTGAGGAGGGGAAGCTGGCTGAGTGCTAGCAATCAAGAGTGGCTGAGTTAAGGAAGATTCTAGAAGGGTGGGGGAAACTCCCAATTTGAAATTAACTGCTATTACTGTAACAAGTACCCTGTTGAGGAAGCACTGCTGGGGTGAGGCTACAAGAAAATGAAGCCAACATAAGAAAAACAAACACACCATAACCAGAGAACTAAAATTACTTGTTAACTGATTGATAAACAGATTTTACATAACAAGAGAAATAATATACATTAATATTTTAATGAACTCTTGTGCATTTCTATAGATTTTATTTTGTTTAAATGCTACTTTTAGTTGGCAAAAAGCTAGAATATTTAATTATAAAAATGCATGAGAAAACAGTATTTTTTAGATTTCTTTATGTTACATTTCTTAAAGTCTATTAAGGAATATGTATTTTCAAAATACATAAGAAATTTGCATATTTATACTATATTTCTTATAGTATTATGATTGTATATTTATCTGTGTAAAATGAAAAGCTCTTAGAATGGAGAAATTCATATATGCAGTACATAAATGACAATAAGTAAAAATGAGTTGAAAATTTGACACTATCTTTGCAGTGGTACCAGAATCTAAATCAGTTTGATCCTAGCATATTTATAAAAAAATATTATTAAAATTTAATCTTACTGAAAAACTATGAGAACATTATGTTTCAGGGATTGCATCTAAAATAATTTAGAATTTTTATCTCCCCATCTGCTGTATATTAAAATTGACTTAATATGTAATACTGCATTTTGTTGCACTTGATACTAATCCCTTTCCCCATCTCAGATGAATACCAGTTCCTAAATATTTTAAATAGAATTTTTTTTCCCTAGAGTGAACATTTCTCATTACCCATTGCAATCTTTCAGATCACTGAGAAAAGGAATGAACTTACTATAAAATTCCAGAGCAGGTATTCAAACAATCCTGGAAGCTTATTTAAAAAAGCTGTGAGAAACGATTTTAAATAGAAGCAGTGCAGAATGAAATATGCTATCATCTAAATTCAACTAGACCCCACACAAGTTCCAGAATAGCAAGAGAGATTAATAACTGGTACACTAGCATATTTTATTCATGGTTATAGCCACTACACTTCCAAAATCTGAATTTCAGCTACTATAAATCTCTAAAGAAGTGATAAATGCAAAAGGTGAACAAAATAGGCCGAGTTGTACAGTGACGTCTTGACATTTGCACATGCTAGTAAGGCATCCGTTAGCCATATGTCATCTTTCCTTTAGTGAGGACTTCTTTTCACCTTGTAATTATTTATGTATGTTAAATAAATAATGTCCTCTTCTGCTTTTCAGGCTGATGCTCCTGTTCTTTAAAATGGGGAGTTTAGGAATGGCATAGCAGGATTCACACACAGCTTATTTTGGACATGGGAGAAAAATTATTCCCTGCTGCACAAAAACCTCATGGCCAACCTTTAACCCTGCAAATTCCCATGCAAATATTGTTCACAGCGTTAACCCGATATCACGTACCTGGGTATAGCTATGAGGTATACTTAATGACAGCTGTTCCAAACAAGAATCTTACTCCACTAACAACAAGGACCTAGGAAAAATAAGCTTAGCTAGAAAGGTGTGTCACGTCATCTGTCTTGCCAGCAGTAGCAGCCAGGAATAAGCCTAGGGAGAGTGATGTCCTGCTCTGGAGTTAGCTGTCCTCCCCTTGCAGCAGGGCATGCTTACCTGTGGTTCTCCTTGGGATAACGCTACCCGGCTAATCCTGATCATCCTTTAGGGCTTTCACTTGAGTTCTGTCTTTCAGAGTATAAATCTGACTAGAGAAACAGATGGAAATGATGATCAAGAAAAGGAATTATCCTTTATTATTACTGATATGGAGATTTGCCTAAAAAACAGAGACTTTCATTCACCCCAGATCAGTCTCCAAAATGGAACATATTTCATTATGCACATTTATCTTCTATGTTGGGTATCATCTGAGACCACTTTAGTGCATACATGGGAGAGTTGGGTATATCAACTGAAGTTCCATGAAATCCACCACTGTTCTTTCATGTTCTTTCAGTGGACTTTCATGTTTGTCAGTAAACTAGCTACCAGGTTATCTAGGATGGCCTTGCCTGGGAAAATTGGGGACAGTCAGTTGACCCGCCTGTGTTACAACTTGCAGCATGCTAGGTCAGCAAGATGAGGAGCAAGAGTGAGCAGACCAAATTTTGCAAAAGGGAAAGCAAAAATATACATATGCTTTTATGCTTCTGTCATGTATTCTAACACCGCATTGTGCAAAATGGTCACAGGGCCACGCCCAGTATCAGCGTGGGAGGGGAACTACACAGTTTTAGGGACCAGAGAGTAGACACAAAGGGGTAACTAACTAGGGTCATTCATACAATCATTCTGCCACTGTCAGTGATTCTGATTTTACACACACATAAAATACACACCAGCTGAGAATCTTTCTATTAGAATAAGCCTCCGTCTTTCTACTGCTTCTATCTTTTCTCTAGAAAAATAATACCTGCAGATAACAAACTAAACATATTCTGATTGTCATATTAAGACTAAGAAAACATGAGCTTGCTTTCCTATGATTGTGATTAATTTTCCAGGCCTCCTAGGTATGAAGAACACATGCATCCTTTGCAACAGAAGCAACTTTTTCAACCTTCTTTCTATAAATGGGAACTGAGGCCCCTTGGCTGAAAAAGAACAGCAGCCACTCTGCGGACTGAAAGAGGTGCTATGTCTCTGCATTTGTAATGGCCATCAGACTCACTGCATGTCCTATCTACCCACAGTCTGGAATATGTAACAGACATGTCATAAATTATTTTGAGTAAATAATTACAATTTTAACCTCTAAAGGTATATAATTATAAGTAGGCATACTTAATATAGTTGAAATAATGGAGAGATTCAAAAATCAGTATAAATTGAAAAGAAGAGAATGCTATGAACTTATTAGTGGCTCTGTGATCAAATTAAGAAATATAGAGGTGATATAAATGTTGGGAGAGAGGTTATTTGAAAAAAGGGGTTCTTGCTGTATAGTACTGATATTAAGAATAATTTAAAGTATGCAAGGGGAAAGAAGGAAAGTGTTTTTGTTTTGCCTAAGTGATTAGGTAATCTTCCTGTTAGCTCCCTTACCCTCTGCTATAGACTGAGTATTTGTGTCTCCCAAAATTCATGTGTTAAAACCTAAGGTCATGGTATTTGGAGATGGAGACTTTGGGAGGTGATTGTGTCATGATGGCTTTGCCTCATGAATGGGATTAGTGCCCTTATAAAACACAGAGAGCTCTCTCAAGGCTGCCACCACGTAAGGCCACAGTGAGAAAATGGCCTTCTATAAACCCAGAAGCAGTCTCTCTCCAAGCACCAAATCACCTGAACTGTGAAAAACAAATTTCTGTTGTTTATAAGCCACCTAGCCTATGGTATTCTCTCAGAGTAGTCTGAACAGACTAAGGCAGTCTCCTAAACTTTGCTCATCAGAGCATTTCTCAGGCTGCATTGAAATTGCCTCTTTAGTGCTCTGGAGGTTAAACAAGGCCTCAAGTGTTAGAACACTACGCCTGTGCATTTCTCATTCTTAGCTGTACCATAGTATCTGGCATAGCATCTGGTATATAGAAGATATGAAATTAAGATTTTTGTTTGACTATCAGAAAGAAAACAATCAAAACTGATCCATTTATGAAGAATAAATTTGAGAAAGAAAAATAAAAATCAGTGTTTATACTATGGTAGCAATATCTGAGTTGGAGTTGGTATTTTGTGTGCAGAAACAAGATTGCAGTTGAATCAAATGTTACTATGAGCATACTGGGTGGGAGAGTTAAAGAAAAGACATATTCATTTCCCATTAAGGTGGAGAAGATAGTCCTGGTTGCCTGCAAATGGAGAGATTTGAAATGTTCATATATTTAATAAAGAAGAGGTTCAAATATTTTCACAATTAAAGTGCTCACATGTATTCAATGTTGTTCAATAATGAAAACTGGTAACATATACAGTACTCCTTCAATGTCAGACCACTGCTTATCTTCTTAACAATGCTAGGAAGTCTTAATATTATTATCAATTACATTTAAAAGATATAGAAACTTAATCAGAAAGAATAATGTGCCTATGGTCACTTAGCTAATAAGCAGAGCAGATTCTTGAACACAGGATGTCTAGTTATGTGTCTGAGCTCTAAACTACTATCCTTTCTCTAATTATTTGAAGGGGACTACCTTGCTCAATATACTTGAAAATTATAAATACAGAATGTATGATAACAACTTATTACTTTTGTTTGCAGTATCTGTAACTGTGCTGTCTAATATGGTTACCACTAGCCATATGTGACTATAAACATGTAATATGACTTCTGAATTTAGATATGCTGTGATTGTAAAATACACATTGGATCTTGAAGATTTATAATGGAAAAAGAATATAAAATATCTCATTAAGTGTTTTATATTCCTCACATGATAAAATTACAGTATTTTGAATATATAAATAGATTAAATATATTATTGATCTTAATTTATATGTTTTTCATATTTTCAGTGCTGCTACTATAAAAATGTGGGCTTACATATGTGACTGTCTTAGTTAGTTTGGGGTGCTCTAACAAAGTACCATAGACTGAGTGGCTTATACACAACAGAAATTTATTTCTCACAGTTCTAAAGGCTGGAAGTCTGAGATCAGGGTACCAGTATTATAGGGTTCTAGTGAGAGCCCTCTTCCAGCTTACTGACTGATGACTTCTTGTCCTATCCTCATATGGGGAAAAACTGAGTGAGGTATCTCTCTGGCCTCTTCTTACAAAGGCAATAATCCCATTCTTGAGGGGTCTACCTTGGGACTTAACTGCTTTTCATAGGCCCTTATCTCCAAATGTAATCACATTGGGGATTCAATTTAGACATGAAATTTGGGGTATAAAAACATTCAGTCCGTAACAGTCATATTTCATTGAACATATCTAGACTCTGTGTTATAGAGGTAATCCCTTGTGAGTTCTTATGACACCTATTTTAAAGGCAGATGAGTTTATCATGATGAAAATGATGGTGATAATGGTAAAGACTCTCTTTGACCAAACTTGTTTAAAGTGTCTCTAAGCTCACTTTTCCAGTAGGCCCTGAACTTTGCCTTACTTAGTGAGACCGGAATTAGCAAGAATCCTTCTGGGTCATCCCTCCATGTCATATCTGGTCACTCTTGATAATGTATCAAGTTCCTCATCCTCCACATTGGTGTCTAAGACCTTGGTCTTCCCGTTAACAACAATCCTATTAGGCCAGTTTAGCCAGAATACCCAAACTTTTCTTAGTGATTTTCCATCCACTGACCCCTCTGTTCTTTGATTATAAACCCCCAGGTGTCTTTGCTGTATTTGGAATTGAGCTCAGCTCTTCCCCTATTGCAATAATACTGAATGAAATATGTTTTTACCACTTTTAATTGGTGTCTTGTTCTGATTCTCTTTTGGAAAAGCTACCATAGAATACCATAGTTTTAGGAGGAGAAATCTTTAGCAATATTCCTGAACAATTTGAGCATATTTGTTAAATCATCTAATTAATCATTTATCATCAGACTGGTTTAATGTGAATTCAACAGATCAACTATTTGGCAAACTTTGGTAATATTGCAGCTATTTTGAATATATATTAAATGCATCAAATTCCATACCACTAATTACCAGCTTAAAAATAAATTTGTGTTCTATAGGAGAGAATGCAAATATTTGAATGTGGGATGGAAGCCATGTGCACTAGTTTTCTATTACTACTGTAAAAAATTACCACAAATTTGGCAGCTTGAAAACATACACATTAGTTATCTCACAGTTCTGTAAATCAGAAGCTTCCAATGGGTGGTTCCTAAAATCAGAGTGCTGGCAGGGCTCCGTTCCTTTCCAGGGGCTCTAGTAAGAAATGCTTTCTTTGTCCTTTCCAGCATTTAGAAGCTGCCCATATTCCTTAGCTCTTGGCCTGCTTCCTTTATTTTCAAAGCCTAAAATTCCCATGCTACCATCTTTATGGTTCTGTTTTCTGACTCACTTCTCCACTTTTAAGGACCCCAATAACCCAGGATAATTTTTCTAACTTAAGGTCAGCTGATCAGGAAAACTTAGTTCCATCTGGAACCTTAATTCTTCTTTGCCTTGTCATGTAACATTTACAGGTTCTAGTATTTAGGAGCATAGACATCTTCAGGTGGTCATTATTCTTCCCATGACACCGGATATTACTTTTAAAAATCCATATCAAGAGGAATCCATAGGCAAGTAAAGGAAAACATTTGTTTTCTATCATCCCATAATCATTCTTTTCAAAGAAAGGTTATTGAAATGAACATAAGTTTCCTACCATGGCTCCAAAGAGTGTGTATATATGGGCTAGAGTGGCATGAGAGAACAAAATATTACTTCTGTTGACACAGATGAAAATTGGCTCTACTAGGAGAGATAATTTAGAGCCTTGATGTATAAGAATAAGTTCACTCATGAAGTAATAATAATGATAGCTAAAGTTTGTTTAGCTATCATGTGGGCTGTGAACTTTACATGGATTATTTTAATTATTTTATCATTTGTAGAATAAATGCTTAAGACTGAAGTATTAAGTAACTGTTGCATAATCACATAAGGAAATGACAAAATTTGAATCAAGACAGTGTGCCATAAGAGCATAACTTCTTAGCAAATGCAACATACTGGGAGTAGTATTATGGTATATTAGTTTTCTAAGGCTGTCATAGCAAAGTAACGCAGACTAAGTGGCTTAAACAACAGAAATTTATTTTCTTATAATTTGGAGGCTAGAGGTCCAAGATCAAAATGTCAGCAGGGTTGATTTCATTCTGAGGCCTCTCTTCTTCACTTGTAGATGGCCATCTTCTCCCTTCGTCTTTTTACATGGTCTTCCCCCTGTGTGAGTCTGTGTCCTAATCTCCTTATAAGCACAGCAGTCATACTGGATTAAGGCCTTCTCATATGATACTATTTTACAATTATGACCTCTTTAAATGTACTATGTTCAAATAGAGTCACATTTTGTTGTCCTGGAGGTTTAGGGCTTCAATATAAAAATTTTGAAAGGATACCATTCAGTCAATAAGATGTGATTTCTCAGACCAATAAGAAAACAAAAGATTCACTATTGCCCAGTGACAAAGAGGATGGAATTGCCCAAACTGAGACCAGAACACATGATTCTTACTTCTAATGTAGCACAACTTGCTACATTAAATTTGGAAAGAAGCAGTGAATAATGACAACTGAGAGATGAAGAAAGATGACCCAAATCCTTGGACACAAATACACTGAATATAAACATTTATGCACGAATAATAATTTCTGCATGAAGTACATGCAATATACTGGAGGTTTAGTAGCTTGCTGATGGTGAGAGCTTCTACTGGACTACTGGTCACACTGAAAGCATAGTTGCTGAGCTAAGAGACAGAGGAGCAATTTAGTCTAAGGGGTCCAGCCTAAAGTTTGGTTTGTTTGTTTGGAAAACTCAACAGAGCATGAACGGAAACAGAGGAGGCAGCCAGTGGGGGCTGAGTGCTGTCATTTGAGCTGAGACTGCGGAGGCGATGCGAGGCTGGGGGCAGCCTCCTGCTGATGCACACAGCTTTCCTCTCACCTCTCCCAGGGTCAGCAAAGTGCCAACTCTACGTGGTCCACTTGCATGAAATCCTGAGTGAGACCTTGTTCTGCTGATTTTTCCTCCCACCTATCTTTCAAAGAACACATATAATTTTACTCCTTGATAAATGTCCCATGTCTCTGATCTTCACTTTCCCCTTTTGTTTCTGTTTTAATGACTTTGTCACACTATTTCTCTTTGGGCTGGTTTGTGCTGAAGAGCCACTTTTATTGCAGATTCCCACTTTTGTCAACCTCCTTGCCTTTCAAATCAAACTCCTGCAGGACTAAGCTGTACTAGCATATTCCATTCAAAAACTTCTGGATAAAACAAGAAGCTGATACAATACTAAAGCATCCAAATATCTAGAATTAAACCATTAATTATCACCAGGTGCTGGACATTTTAATGTAAAATTGAACTAGATATGAAAATTTAAAGCACTCTATCTGTAATGTGAATTAAAAATAGGGCAACAAGTCAAAGAAATATAATCTCCTCATTTCTTGCAGTGTTCTTGTAACCAAGCTATATTAGCAGGCATTGAATAAAGACAACATAAATGGGGATATAGCCCAAGCACAAACTCTCATGTTCTAAAATTATTATATTATAGCTCATGACTCCTCAACTACCTGAGGAAAGTTGCTGACCATACTGAAGATGTGTCTTCTATTTAGGAATCCTTTGTTATACAGAATACCTTTTCTTTAGTCTAAACATTCTTCCTAAATAGCATCATGTCATTTCTTGGCTACAAATATCATTTGTGCGCTGATAACTCAAAAATTTGATCACCACCTCGACTCTTTCCCATAAATCAAGATGTACATATCCAATTGTCCATCTGATGTGAACAGTAGGAAGGCTAATAAATTTCTCAAAATTAAAATAGGCAATGGAGAACTGCTGATTATCCTGTCTAAATGTACTCCCTAAGTTATATTCATGACCATAAATGGACAACCATTTATCCACTTATGCCACTCAGTAATCTCGGGTCTAGTTTTTATTCCTCTCTGCAGTTTGCTCCCATATCCAGTTTATTAGCCATTCTAACTTCAAAAAAATATCCCAAGTTTAATCACATCTCTTTGTCAACCTTAAACATAATGTAGTTGTTTTACTAGCAAATGCAATTTATTTGGGTTTAGCAGAGGAATTGCAATTCAGAACATGAAAACCATAGGCAAGTCCAAAGAGACAAAGCTAAGGTTAGCTTTTATTAGGTTTTTAGGAGGAAATTGTGAAGGGTCTTTTTGAACAAAAGTTCATCAAAGAGTTTGAATTTGTGGAGGTTTCTCATTGGCTGTAATTGGTGGTTAGTGCTTTTCTGCTGGGGCAGAGAGAGCTCTTCTTTTTCTCAAAAGCAGATGATAAAATTTCTATTTGAAAGTTTCCTCTTTTTGTCAATAAGAATTATCTTGCTTCTTCCTGTTAGTTATGCCAGATGCCAGGAGTGGTAGTTGTGTGAAAGCACCCCCTTCAAGGAGCCCTGACCCCCTCTTAAATAAGGTTTCCTTTACTCATTTTCACATGTTCAACTATAGTGCAGAGGAAAATTTCACTGGACCAGTTACACAGCCAGGAAAGACTTTATTCAAAGACTATTGCAAAAGGGGTCAAAACTGTTGAAATAGCAAAGAGATTGCATTCAACGTTTTGCTGAAGTAAAAAGCTGGAGGGTCTTTAAATACCAGGATAATCTAATGGAAAAGTCCTGAAGGACATTAGTAGGGAGGTTAGTCAATGTGATTAGGCCCTATTTGTTTTCTAATCGTAGTTGATCAAAGAAGCTAGGTCCCTACCCTCCCAGAGACTGAGAGAGGGTCAGTCTTTTTCATGATTACATTTCAAAGGAATGGCCCCCGCCCCTTCCACCCCACCCCCCAACCCCCCTCACAACTTGAAAAGACATTCCTGAGTTGAGAGAATTTAAATCTCAAAGAGACCAAGAAGGAATTTACAATTACTAGTTCTCAAAAGTAGCACATTTTCTTAGAGAAGGGAGGTCCTAGTCTATAGTCAGGAAGAAGCCTATCTAAATTTTAATCAAGCTGAGGAGAAAGTGAGACCATCTGGTCAATAGTATATTTACTCTATAAAAGGTATAGTCGCTGCCTGGACTACTAAAATCTTTTTCTAAAAAGTCTTCCTTCTTCCTCTTTTACTTTCTCTGTTTACTGTAAGTGAATACAAATAGATTAAGTTTTCTATTTAGAATTTATATAAGAATATGAGACTTTATAGTGAACATTCACCTTTATTCACTATATAGTTGCCAAATGAGTTTACCAAAATATAAATAAATTATGTCAATCCCATGCTTAAAGTCTTCTTAATACTTCACACGGCATTTAGAATAAAACACAAACTCCTTACACACACTTACTAGGCCCGAGGTGATTTGTTTTTCTCTGTTTTCTTGATCACCCATTACCCACCCTTCTTTCCTTATGTTAAACATGCCAACGGTAGAACCTTTAAATTAGCTCTTCCCTTGGGGTGAATTATATGATGGCTTATTTTATTTATCAGCTTGACTGGGCTAAGAGATCCCCAGAAAGCTTATTTCTGTGGGTCTGTGAGGTGTTTCTAGAAGAGATTAGCCTTTGATTTAATAGATTGACTAAAGAGATACATGCCTCCCAATGGGGGCAGGCATTATCCAGTCCACTGGGCGCCTGAATGGAACAAACTGGCAAAGGAAAGGAGAATCCTCTCTTCTTAAGGTGTGACATCTATCTTTCTCTGCCCTTGAGCTTTGGAGCTCCTGGATCTCTGGTCTTTGGCCTCCGATTGGAATCACAACAGTGGTTTTCCTGGTTCTCATGCTTTCAGACTCAGACTGAATTGAATTATTGCTTTCCTCGTTCTCCATTTTGGAGACGGCAGATTGGTGAGACTTCTGAGCCTCCATGACTGCATGAACCAATTCCTATTTTAAGACCTAATCCCTATAATGTATGTAATATAAGTATATGCTATGAAGAGCCCTAATAAGAAGTGCTCTTCTACCTTGTACCGGTTATTAGATTATTGTTTCTCACCTCCAAACTGATCCTTCTATGTCCCACTAGGTGATGCTGGATCTGGGCAACTGTAAGTACATTTCTTTTTAGCCAAATGGATCCCCTGTTATGTTTTTGACAATACCAAGTACTGTGTGGATACTAGAATGCTGAAGAAGATAAACCTCTCTTCCTATTGGCTTCCTATTATTATTTATTGCTTCAGAATGACCCTTAAGCCTAATGGGAAAACTGTTCTATTAGTGGTTTTGTTTGACCTTTCCCCTTCCAGTTTCCAGCTTTTTTTTTTTATACCCCTAGATCCAGCTTCTTCCCTCAATGTTGTAAGAAAAATTTCTAGGAATGGTCTCTATTGTGTGTTGAGTGATCACCAAAAAGATACTTTGAACTCCTAACCCCTGGTACCCAGGCAGTATGACCTTATGGAAATAGGGTCTTTGCAGACGTAATGAAGATACAAGTTAAAATGAGGTCACACTGGGATAGGTAGGATGTTAATCCAATTTGACTGGTATTCGTATAGGAAGGAGAGGAAAGACACAGAGGTAGATACACAGAGAGAAGACCACATGTGAGGACACAGACACACAGAGGGATGGTGGCCATGGAGTCCTTGGAGTCAGAAACTGGAGTTATGTTATGGTGCTAAACACCAAGTAACACCAAGGATTTCCAGCCACACCAGAAAGTAAGAGCAAGTCATGGAACACACACTCCTGAGTATTCTAGTAGGAAACAATCTTACCAACACCTCAAATTTGGACTTGTAGCCTCTAGAACTATAAGAGAATATATTATTATTATTTTAAATCACCTAGTTTTTGATAAACTTGTGCAGTCCTTGAGAACTAATATAGTTCCCAGGATTCTGTGATCCCACATTCACAAGTTCCTGAAACTTCTTCAGTTGTGTTATCTGTTATGTGCTAAATTGATCTGAAAAAAGGCAGATTATCTGTACGGGCCTAACTTAATCACAGGATCTCTTAAAAATTGAAATTCTCTGATTGGTGACAGAAGGCAGAAGAGGAAGTCATGGAGATTCAAAGAGTAAGAGGGATTTGACATCCATGCCGGCTTGAAGATTGAGAAGCGCAAGTAATGAGGAATGTGGGAGGCATCTAATGCTAAACGCAGCCCCCACATGACAGCCAGCAAGAAAAGAGGACCTCAGACTTGCCCACACAATCTGGACTGAATCAACGTCTTGAGTGAGTTTGTAAGTAATTCTTCCTCAGTGTCACTGTTACCCAGGACAGGAAATAAGGCTTACAAACAAGTTAGAAATAAAAAAGGGTCAAGATATAGGAACGCAAAGTGTTAAACACCGGGAGTAAGATAAATTCTGCTGAGAGTAAGACTCCCTGTTCTGTCATCTTCATTCTTGACTCCTGGATGTGCAGTTTCTGTTTCTCCTAGGAGAACCGCTAATAAACTAAATCCCTGACAGAGCCAGTTTCTACCAAAACCTGAGAGTCCCGATGTAAACTTTCCTCGTTTAAATGCTAAAACCTCCACAGGGAGGAGCTGCGACAGGCTGATTAGTATACCATGCTGTGCATGAAGAAGCATGGCCAGCCAATACGCCTGTGCTGACCTCACCCGCCTCTACACCCCCCTTCCTGAAAATCTTACGTGGCAAAAGCTCAACAAAAGACCCCTTTTTGGAAGACACTACTTTGGAAACTATCTCCAGTGCTCATCTTACTTGTACCAAGTAATGAAGCTTGTTACTGGCTGGACTTCGCCTAGCATGTCTTTGTTCTGGTCAAAGCTCAGCGGCAAACCCACTGTAATTGGTGATGCCTCCAGATAAAAGCCAAGTTGCACAATATTTTGAGTTTGGCTTTGTGAGACTTTGAGCACAAAATGCAGCTGAGCCTGATCAGATTTCTGATTTGTAGGACTATGATAGAAAAAAAAGAAAAAGAAAATGAGTGTTGTTTAAGCCACTCAGTTTGTGGTAGTTGGTTATGCAGAAAGAGAAAACTAAGACATGCCCTTTGTAGGTGCCCGCAGCAGCTGTACATCCCTTCCTCAGAGTCCCTGTCCCAGCCCTGGGAGGCCCTTCATCTAAGCTCCTGCAGTGCCCGCACCAGCTCTCCAGGACTCCCTCCTCAGTGACTGCCCACCTTCTCGGGTTCCCTCCTTCCAGCTGTTGCATTTGGAGGGTCCCAACGTTCCTTTTGGTTTCATGAGCACTAAGGGTGGCCATTGCTTCCAGAAATTATATTCTCTGTCAGCTCAGTGTTCCCTTTCTGATTTTACTGTTCATCAATGTTTGTTCAAAAAAATTCCCTTTATTAAATTTTCTATTAAAATAATGGTTTTGATTTCTGCATGCCAGGTAGACCCTATGATACACTAGCATCTTCAAATCATCCTCTCGGAAGAGAATGACACCTAAAGTGGCTACCCAGTCACTCTGCCGCAGCACCTGTCTTAATTATCTTCTCAGCTTTTTCTGTTATGAATTTCTGTTTGTTTTTTTGTGCATTTGGTTGACTGGTTTCATCAACTCTATCTTCGCTCAAGAATGAAGACTGTGCATGGGCAGAGATGTCATTTCAAGGCAGTTGCTTTTGTGTGTACGTGTTCTAACCAATAGTAGTAGAGACAAAGGATTATTGTATTTCAAAATCAACAACAATTTATAGGACATCAGATGCAGCTTCTCTAACAGTTGGAGACCTGCTGAAAGACCGATTTAAATTCCAGGGCAGGTTGATGAAAGGAGCCAAATGGGAGTCCTGAATTGCTCTAGGTAAGGATGTTTTACTGAGTAATAGTTTAGGAAAGTGTGTGTTTTATATAATCATTTGGAAATTCAGAATGCACACTGGTTAGCCTATACTAAAATATAAGAAGACCTATATTATAAATTTTGTAATTAAAAAGTTTTGCCCCTACTTTACTCCAACATTTTCCAATACCTAATTAAAAAATTTAGCCTTTTAAAGTAAAACCCTGGACATTTTTTTTGAACAATGTAATTAATACCTCAATAAACACAAGTATTGACTTGGGTCACTGTCTACCACTCTATTTCCCTAGCTGTGCTTCTCTCACCTTCAATATACAAAGGACTCTGTTTCTCTCTCCTTGACCTCATAATATATTGCCTTACTGAGAACTGATATGCTTTCCTAGAATTGTTGGTATCCATCTCAAATAAATGGCTCTTAAGGATTTGGACCCATAATATGTGTCTTATATAAACCTAAGTCAGTGATACTGGCACTCTGTCCCAAGAAAATAAAGGAAATTTTTGATAAATAAAGTTTAAAAGAGTAAAGGGGTTAATTTATCAATACATCAATTTACATTGAAATTCTGTAAACACTAGATTAAAAAACATTCTACAATCTTGTGTTTTTACCTTTTCCTATACTACCGTTACTTCTTCAATATTCATTTCATTCTAGTATGATAAGCTTGATGCATAAAGGACTTTTTCAGATTAGTTTATCTCATACTTTAATACTTAGAATAGGGCTAGCACAAATTATTTCACTCAATGTCTATTTTTGAGTTAATAAATTTAGTAATACATAAGTGAATTTCCAGATATTTTTCCCATGCTTCTGCTTAAATAAGACACTGTTTGCATAAGTCAATTCAAATAGCCTTCCCCAATTTTTTATATGTAGATACAAGGCTATTTGGCAGAACACAATGTATAGTAGAGCATGGATCAGATAAAATAGATAATTGCTAAAAAGATAATGTTATCCAAAGCAATTCAATTTTGGTTTTCTTTTTTCTTCACATCAAACTAATAAGCTTGGTAAGTATGAAATCTTCATTTCTCTTTGGATTGCGTAGATGCAGCCTTAACTGACTCTTTATATAATCATCACCAAGTAATTATATTCCAGCTGGATGCTTTGTGAATCTCCTCTGACCACAAATTAGTTTGCACAAAGTGACACAAGCCATATTGTGTGGCATCTTTTATTACTGCCAATCACTGACATGTAGCTGAGAACAATGAATATGTTTTGAACGAGAACTGCGCTGTTATCTGGAAGGCCAAATGAAAACCTGCCCAAGCACAAATGTCTAAATAATTATTTCAGACATATTTTTTCTTGATTTCCCCTCCCTCTCTGTAGTAATGTATTTAATTCCTGGCAATGTTTTTAAATATATTACAAGTCCATAAGATGCTTTTCTTCTCAATTTTTCCCCTCAATGAAATAGAGTTTACATATGAAGTATTAATAATTAAAAGCACAACTCCAGGCTGGGGATCATCATATTGGACTCTTTCCCTTTCTCAGATGGCATGAGACCAACTTGATTACTTTACAAAACAACAGAGAATAAGGAAAGCAACTAATGTTCCTGGAGATTATCACAGCTGAAAGAGCCCCGAAACTTCCACTCAGCTTCTCAAACCCTACTATTTTATGAATGAGACACCTTCTTTTTTGTGTAGAAAAGAAATTCAATTAGCAATTAATTCATAAACACAGATCAAATTCTCAATTGTCTACTACATATATTATAAATAAACACACAAACACATATATGTACATAAACACACACACTCACACACACATTATACTAAAGATAAGCCATCTTCCAAATAATTATTTTAAATAGCACTTCATGGCGAAGAGAAACCTGGATCAAATTTTATTTCTATACGTTTGACAAAACTGAAAAATTAATAAATAAACTAGAGCAATAGTATATAAGCATGTAGGAAGTGTTAACCACTGAGCAATCAATAAGATAATTAAATGCGGACTATTTTAGAATTTCTACATACACTGGATTTAGACTGAAAATCTAGCATCAATTATCTTATTGTGTGAAGGTATAGCATGAAAAGGTAAGGCTCATTTCCTTTTGTTTCAATGTATATTCAGTTAAGCATAATGTATTGGGAAAAATGGTAGAAATGAAGGGTATTTATAATTTAAAAAAATCAAACAAATGAAGTATTGCCAAATATTAAATACACACATTAGAAAATTCACAAGGCATATAAAGATCTTCCTCAACTTACAGTGGGGTTACATTTCTGAGAAATCTGTCGTAAGTTGAAATGTAAGTAAAAAATGCACTACGAACCTCATAGCTTGGCCTACCTTAAATGTGCTCAGTTACATTAATCTACAGACAAAATCATCTACTTCAAAGCCTATATTATAATAAAGTATTGACTATGTCGCGTAATTTATTGAATCCTGCACTGAAAGTGAAAAACAGGGTATAAAATTGGTGTTAAGTGTATTGGTTGATTACCCTTGTGGCTGCCTGGCTGACTGGGACCTGCAGCTCGCCGTCCCTGCGCAGATCACAGGACAGTGTCCCACTGCATATCACTAGCCTAGGAGAAGATCATAGTTCAAAACACAGATATGGTTTCTTCTGAATGGTATTACTTTCACACCATCAAAGTTGAAAAATCTTAAGTCAAACTGTCATCAGTCAGGTGTACTCATAATATCAGTTTTTTATATTTTATGCTAAGAATAAAACATCATTGAACACAAGATAAAAATTCACATTTTTATGTGAATTGTAGACTTATAGATATTAAATGTAGACTTGCAGAAATTAAAAGACTTGCAGAAAAAGTAGGTGTCATATGTGATCAAAAGAATATTAATGAATTATGTTGTTGTAATAGCAGGTCAAATTCACTACTGTTTTCTATGTCCCCCAAATCAACAGATAAAGTTATCCTCTTAATATTCAATATGTTGTTATAACTACAAGGATTTTGCTGAACTGGGGATCACAAATACTGATGAATCTTTTATAAATATATATTAAGAACATTGTAAATGTATATTAAATACCATACCTTTAGTACTTTACATCTATCTTCATTTTTCTTATAAATCATTATTTTTCAAACCATAAGTTCTGATAGAACAGAATATGCTGAACAAGACTGTACATTCCACCTTTATCTTCTCAAGTTGAAGTTCCTTTCTGTTCATTTCTTGTATAGAACTCTGTACATGTATATGTCTCCCATAATTTTTAAATTTTCATTTATTTCCTTTTTGTTACATTTTATATTTGTTATTTTCATCCATTGTGCTATGCCTTTTCTAGACGTTCTCTATCTCTTGATTTTTCCTTCTGATTTCCTTGCAAAGTAGTTTGCCTCTTTAAGTCATAGAAATAACCTTCAAGTTCTGTCACAGAATTAATAGAAGGATAAAAGCAAAAGAATGCTGTGATTCCATATCCTAGAATTAGAAAAGAGTGCTATTCTTTTCTGCAACATTTTGGACCCCCTGATGCTCAGAGAGTAAGAATTTAGGAAGACAATAAAGGAGTTAATTGCAATAGGCAAGATGGGAAGTGATTAAAGCTTTTAATGGAACCATTTCTATGATTGTATTCATTGTCACAGCACCCCTAAGTCTTACAAGTATCACAGAAGCACATAATGTATGAACAATAAAAATGTATAGGTCAATATTTTATTTTTAATTGCTTCCAATTTTAATTTCCTAAAATATAACCACAATGCAATTGTTAATGTCCAGCACACATACTATATGGAGAGCAAACATTTTTCACTTGCCTTCAAAAATACCTTTCCAGTGACTGCTGATTTTTGCTATTTGTATCTCCCTAATGACCACGTTATAAAAGATGGTGGTTAACCAATAAATCAAGAAATGAATTCTATCAGGAAATAGAGTATACAAAGGAAAGGAAACAAAAAGGGATCATTTGATGTGTTTTCTGATCAGAGATTTCTTATTACTTCACAATATGTAAGTGTGCTATCCCTGGTCTCAGTCTTTGTCTTTAATGTGACTGATGAGAGCTGGTGGAATTTTTTCTTAGGTAAGTATTCAGACACTTCAGAGGTAATAGACAAGGAAAGTGATTTTTAAAAATATTCCTATAAAATGGGGCAGGCATTTATTCTCTGTTCCTGAAAGGGTTTCCTCCTTACTCCAGAAGACATTTCTGACCTGAACTTGTTTTCAACTTCTGGGGCTGCATCATTTTGACACACAAATTCCTGAGGAAGTAATGCTCTAGTCTCCCAGGCACTTTGGGGTTTAACTTAGGACCAAGTCCAGGCTGTAATGATTTCACTCTCTGGGGCATATAAGAAAGTCTTTTTAGCCTTTTAGATCAGAGCAATTAATGATAAAAATGGCTGCAGATAAAATTTTCACAATATGTGAAAATGTAAGAGAACTACAAGCAAGCATTCCCTACCTTTACATAGTACATATGTTTCAATGGATTAGGAGGGTAGAGCTTTTTTATAAGAGTAAAATAATCATTTTTTATAGATAACTAAATCAATTCAGGGCAAAAACTATTGTCAGATTCCTGTTACATCCACCATGGCTAATTTTCAAGAGCATTAAAACACAGTGCCTGCCTTCAAGAAGTTTATAATTTCATCATGTCATTGAAGTCAAAACACAACAAAAAACTCTAATAAGATTGAATATATATACTTATCAGTAATATATTCATAGCACTACACTTTCAATGTTAATAGGAAGAAAATGAGATGAATTTGAAAAAGCCAGTTTTGCCACATTTAATGATGCCACAAATTTCACCAGGGAAATAATCTCTTGATGTTGCATATCAGTAAGTTGATTTTCATTTAACATTTTTAAACATGGGTCTTTTTCTCTAAAGTTATGTTTACCACACTGCTTTTCCTTGACCAGAATATTTCTGATATTGTAGATAATCATGCTTAAAGTAAGCCAAAATCCCTTTTATCTATCTATAAATACACTTAAAACAATTAGCTGTGCTGCCTAATTTTTCTAGCCAAGACAAGAGATACCCACTTGCCCTTAAACACATGCAAGCACACACTCTTACATATTCCAGACACACCAGACACTCACAAAAGTAGCTAATATGTACGGGACATTAGCGGTTCTCCACAGCTCTTTCTTAATTTGAAGTAGGCACATCCTAGGATTGATAACAAATAATCGAGGTATCCAAGTAAACTTGCTGGCACTGCTGTCATAACTACATTATTACCCTGGAGAGATGTTACATAATACTTTTTCCCCTAACTTGGAAAAATAGTATCGTGGAAATTTGACGAATGGTCATATTTTGGATCTGGATTTTCAAAATGTTGTTTGACTTAGTAGTTTTATTCAAATGATTTTTAAAAAGCAAAGATTAATAATAAAACGATTTCAGAATCAGTTTCTCTTAACTCTAAGTAAGATGTTGATGTCAAGTCATGCATTTCTCATCAAAGGTAGTAATATCCTCCATTTCAGGAGTGTATGTGTTTTCAGTTTAGTATTTTATAAAGATCTAACCAAACACTCTTTTTCATGCTTAATATTTATTAGACCCAAACACTGACAAACAGAAAAAGGAGAAACAACACTGCTTTCTATATGCTACCCAGGGCCATGTGCTAACACCATCATAAGCTCCTGTGTCCCATTCCCTCCCTTCCTATTGCACAGGCTCTGCAGGCTGTGTGGAATTCCTCTTGTTTAATTAGTGATAATCTCAGTTGCTTTCCAGGGTCTTTTCTGGAAATACATTTTATTTCTCTGAGCTAAAACAAAAGCCCTCCTTCTTTTGACCCACATCATACCCGTGCATACCATGATTACCGTACTGGTAATTATTTGTTTAAATCTATTTCTCTCCCTGACCAGTCTTTCTACTTCTTTAGGAGGAGAGTTTCTGTAACTTGTTACTTAGCACCTAGGACACTGCCTAACATATAAACACCTAAACGGTGTTTTGAAAAGTGAATGAGAATAAAAGCAAGGGAATGAGGAAACATTACACTAAGCAAATATGCTATATAAGCCTAATTTAAGTGGTCTTTCACTTAAAGCCTTAAGTCTTTCACTGTCATCATCATGACTCAAGCAATTATGAACTCTTGCCTGCTATTAACTGAATGTTTGTGTCCATCCAAAATTCAAATGATTTGAAATATGTTTATAACTCTTAAGAAACATTACATTTTTTAAAATATCAGAAAGGTGCTATAATAACATACATTTTGTGTAATTTCACATTTATTTATCTCACTTCTTAACAGGCTTGATACTTATTTTTTCATTTCCCTCCAATATTTTCAATTGGCATATAATGCTTTAACTCATAGTATGTGCATAATATGAATCTGAGATCACTTAAAAAGACTCACTGTAATACATTTTTACCACTTTCTGCTTTGGGGAAATGAGTGAAAAAAGAACATCACATCAGAAAGCCCTTCTTTTTATTCTGAGAAAAATAGCAAGGACACATCCTCAGACCATACATAATATGAAAGGAAATGAACATACTATACATAAAATGATTTGAGTCATACTTCTGGTTTATTTCATCAGCAATAAGAAAATTCCTACCGATATTCCATAATAAACAGCTCTTCCGTGAGGACTTCACAGGAAAGACTGTAAGATTAGACCCTGAAGCTGATTGTCTCCAAAGCATGGGAGGACTCCTGGAGCATACATCATTTACCTGGCCAAGTTTTGAGTTTTCCTGCTTACACTATAGTGTATCATCTTCATGACTCATGTTACCAGTGGAAGGTAACAAGAATTCTCGTCACTGTGGTAGCAGGTTAAGAGTAAAAATCGAGTTGGAGAAAATATATGAAAAATGACCCAGCAAAAATATTTCTTTCTACAAAACTTTTCAAATAAGAAAGTTGAGTTCACTGTCTTTAACCCCTGCTCACCCACTTTCCCCTCCTCCTCCCAATTTCCAATATCTGTGACTCATTCTGACAAATAGACTATGACATATTGAAACTATTGACAGTTTTCCTTCAAAGTAGAGATCTAGGAATGAAGATAAAATATCGAGGAGATGCAATCAGTTATTTTCACCCTGACTCCTTTTTTTGACCACTTAAATTAAAAAGCTGTCTTATTTTAAATTTTTTTTCTTTGAACAAATTAGAAGGTAGGGAATAAATGTTAAAGAGGAGAATTTTGGTGCTGGTGAGTTCTTATGAAGGGGTCCTGACCCTTATCCAAGGCAGAGTCATGGATAGGCACATAGAATTCCCACACAGTTTTTTGGTTCAGACAATGAAAGGGAGCCTGCATTCTTTCCAAAGTTTCCACTAATGCAGAAAATCTTCAGAATTCCTTGAAACATGCATCACAGCAAAAGGAATATTTGTGCGGGATGTGAGGCTGTGTAGGTAAAGGAGGTCTTCTCTATTTGAGTTAATGGATTAATATTTTATCTTTTAACGGTTAAAAAAAGTCTTATTTTTGACTCTTTCCTGATTGTCTCAACTAAGCTGTCACCAGGTCCTAGAGAATCCTCCTTTCTTAAATCTTCAGCCTTAAGTATTTCACTGTCATCATCATGACTGAAGCAATTATGAACTCTTGCCTGCTATTGACTAAATGTTTATGTCCACCCAAAATTCCAAGGTTAACACCCCAACTCCCACTGTGATGGCATTAGGAGGCAGGGACTTTGAGTGTGGATAGGTGATGAGGGTGGAGCCTCATGGGATTAGTGCACTTGTAAAAGAAACTGCAGAGAGCTCCCTAATCCCTTCTACTACATAAAGATGCAATGTCTGTGAATCAAAAAGGGGGCTCTCACCAGACACTGAATATGCCAGGGAGTTGATCTTGGCTTTCCAGTCTCAAAAACTATGGGGAATAAATGTTTATTGTTTAATCCATCCAGACTATGGTATTCTGTTATAGTAGCCCAAAAGTTTTAAGACACCTCTTTTATCCTTAAGGCTGCTACTACTGTTTTGTATATCTGAGACTTTCTTCATCGTCAGAAGTGCTCATTTTCATTATTAATATTCTGAAGTACTGCTCAGATATTGTACTATCCTACAAACTTTCATGTATTCTGAATAAAATCTATGCTCTTTGGTGTTGTAAGAGATATCTTTTATAATCTGATCCTCACATACTTCTCCAGTCCTATCTTCCAACAACATCTTTTCTATCAACCTAGATTCTAAGTTTAATATAATCTCTATGAAGTCACCTCCATTCTCTTTAATTGGCGAAATGTTCTCTCTTTCTTTTATTGAAATCTAGTTATCCTTCAAGTTCTAGATTAAATTTCACTTTTGTCACAAAACAGTTCCCTCAAACATTGAGGCCTGATTTCCTTTTTTTCTTTGAACTTCTAAGTATACTGTTGCACCAACTCTCTTGGCCATTATAATCATGTTATCATCTCCTCCACCATCATTATTTACCCTTTATCCTTCTTAAGATATTGTAAATATTTTCTCAGCAGAGGCTACAATTAGTCACATACTAATCACACTTTCAGCAGGTGCCTAACCTAGTGCTTTTCATAAAGAAAGCATCCAGTATGTCTTCATTGAATGAAGGGAAAAAAATCCATTAATTTTTCATTTTCAAATCTTCAGTCTAAGACTTTCAGAGCTCAGAAACTGATGAGAATATCTTCCCTTTATGTGTGCACTTAAATAAATAGGCCTATCTTACCCTTGCCTTTCTCCCCTTGAGGTACGTCCATGGTGTCCAGAGCTGGCAACAGCAAAAGCAGAAACGGCAGCAGGTTTCCTGTGTTTAACATTGCAGGCAGCAGGTATGATCTTTGGCAATAAGCAGACTCCAGTAGAGCTTAGAGTAGTGCCACTGCGCGGCTGAAACAGATTACCCTTCAAAGTATCGTCCTCTTTTTTTTCCATTTGGCTTTTATCAGCAATTGGCAAAGCTCCACACAGTAAGAACATGCTAAAAGAAGAAGGAAAGTAATGAGAAATAATTAGAGGTGGCTCATTGCCAACATATGTCTGCAGTTGAGAAGAGAAGCTGTTGAACAATATTAGGAAAGTAACTCTATGCCCTAAATCTAAATGAATATTGCTGAGGAGGGTCAATAAGATAATACAGGGAAAACATGAATGTTCTCTAAGTTACCATTTGCTAATGATTAGAGCATATTTCCTAGAAGCCATAATACAGGGGGTTGGTAGCTAAAGAACTGACATATGGAATTGAGAACCATGAACTCACTCCTTCTTTTCCTTTGACAATATTCCCTCATTAATGCACAGCCAGGAAACCTGGAAAATGTATGCTCGCGCAGAGTTGGAGAGAGATGACAGCAGTGTCAGCTGCTGGGCTTCTGTTCCTTTGTTCAGCTATATTAAAATGATAGAAGAGAAGGGAGGAGGAGGCCTCTTTATTTCCAAGCCTGATGATCTAAAGGATTTATTGGACATCTGCTTACCTATTGTTGGTTTTGAAAGGTTTCTTCCCATGTTTGAAAGCAGAAACCTATTAGACTATCACATCAGGTATCAAGGATGTTAGACGGTGAGCCAATTGCTTCTGCGGGTGAAAGATAACTGGAAATGAATAAGACATCAAGAAAAACACATCAAATACTGCTTTTACAGCAGGAGGTATTTGTTTAATAAATAAGATTTCTCAAAACTCACACTACCCCTTCAGTCCACATCAGGTGGCCACGCTTTGGGACCTGAGTGGAAAACTCAGTTGTGTTTGAGGAATCTTAGTTTTAGCAAGTAAACTGAAAGAGTAAAATACTAAATTAACCATAGAAGCCTCAAAGCATGGCTAGACATTGTGTGTCACATACTCCCCTTCCACACTTCTTACCGTCTTGATCTGAAAATTAAAAAGCCGTTTTAAGCAACATCTTCAAATGTCTTTATCTCAGCAAAGTATTTGTAATCTATGCAAATCTACCTACGGAGTCATAAAAGTGAAATAATGTGTTATTTTTTTATATTCCTTTTTGCTTTTTTATGTTCACCAGTGTAAATACTAAGAAAACAAAGTAAAACAGCCCATGTATTGCTCTATTTATTCTTTGCTCTCTGTCCCTGAGTGGGTAACCTTCATTAGAGTAGAGATATATTCAAATGGTGATTTCTTTCCACAGTGTCACCACCTGGGTCATTGGCACAATCAAAAGCAATTTGTAATTAGCATCTCAAATGGTCTGAGAAATGAAGGCACCAGATAAATGAGATCAACTCCTAAGAGACTTTCTCCCTCTCCAGTGAATTGCCTTCCCAATCAATTCCCAAATACTTAGAGATAACATTAAATTCCTAACCTCTCCAGTGTATCAATTGTGCTACTTATGAAATGGGAGCTAATGTAGAAAACAATTTGAGCTGTAAAAACTCATTCACATGTTCTCTCTCTCTCTCTCTCTCTCTCTCTCTCTCTCTCTCTCTCTCTCTCTCTCTCTCTCTCTCTCTCTCTCCCTTTCTGCTGTCTTCCCAAACAATCAAACCTGGGATCCTGGTAGGAAAGTAGAATAATGCAGTGACAAGAGATTTTACAATATTTTTTTTAACTTAAGTTGTAATAGCATCAGGCAATGAAGCCTGGAATGCTCCCTGATGAGGATATAATGTGGGAGATAAAAAAATTAAAAGATAAGAACAGCAGGTGAGAAGATGGACAAATTATGCAAATAAAATTTTTAGCTTTTTATCTTCTATTCCTTTTTCCCCCTAGTTAACTTTTTCACCCCAACCCAACACACCCTTTTTTCTTTCAATTTCAGTCTTACAGAATGAGGCCATTTCCAAGGTTGATTAACGAAATCCGGGCTATCCTGGAAAGCATTGCTCATTTGCTTTTGATTCATTCTCTAAACACTGGTGAACTCTTCAGGCCAAAGATTGCTTTATTGTAAAGAAAAAAAAAGTCAGAATCTGGACTGGGTTTTCAGACCCCAGAATGAATCATAAATCAAGATCTCAGTTCCATAATAGAATGAGATATTAAAAGAATTCCTCAAAAATGTCTTGAGACTCATTGCCTCCTCATACTGGAAGTGAACATATATGAAGGCACAGAAGTCATTCACGGTAAACATGTTCCGAGTAAATGCGTTTGAATTCCATTTTAAATCAATTTATCATTTAATTGTTTTGCTTTCTGCCTATAATTTTTTTTTGCTTTCTATGATGTTTATGTGAGACATTGTATGAAGCTTTTACATTTATTATCTCATTTTTTTCTACATAGCAAATATGCCATAGGTATTACTGAAGTCATCATTTTACAAATGAAAAAATTGATGCTGAGAGAAGTTCATGTTTTAGTTAAAATGAACTTTTACTATGCACAAATACTTAGAATATTCTTCCAGGGATTCTAAAATAATAACACTTTGCATTTTGAAGTGTCTTCGGTAACACTTCAAAAAGTTGAAAGACCTGTTGATCAAACATAAGGAACAGCTATCTGTGAAACCCCATCTGTGTTTATGGTGGGAGTTGCTTTGTTTCCAACCAGTTCTACTTTGGTTCTGAGTTGAATTCGAATTAGTATTTATGAACTAGTCCACTAGGTAAGCCCTGCTGATGTCATCTCCATCATCTCCCTCCATCAACTCCCGCAGCTGTGATCATCACTACCTGGAGCTGCAGGTGTCTCTGCCATCATTTTGTCTCCCACAAAGCTATGCTTTGCCAGTAACCCAGCTCAGGAGAGGCCACAGTGTCATTGCACCTAGACACTGGTCACCATCTTGGTGCATTGTTGCTATGTCTGTGCCAAATACCTGCGGGAATTCAGGTAAAATCAAAATGGGTAGCAGTTATTTAAAAAACGAACTATTTTATAAAAGTAGAAATGTTAAGGAAATGATTTTTTTGAATTCTTGACAGATGTAGAAAAGAATGTTATCATGAACTATTTACAGGTTAAAAACCATTTCCTTTGAGGCAAGGGAGTAGATTGTTAAACCCTTTTAAACTTGATTTTTAAATGGTTTCTGAAATATTTTCATTCCATGATGCATATAATAATTACATTTACTCATTTGCCTGAGCCTATTATTTTGCAGTACTTGCTTTTCACCAAAACTATGTGAAGTGCTTATTTTTATTTAAGGATCATTCAACAAGACATTATTTTTACATTCTTTCTTCCTTATTATTGCATAATGAACACATATGAAAATACCTTGAAGTACTAGCTCCCTCTCCCTTAGAAGAATTGGGTCTCTGAGAAAGAGTAGTGTTATTCTAAAGAGCCATGTTCTTCTCCCACCTCCAAACCCTATTTTCTGATGAAATTTTCCTAAACTATGTCATTTCAAATATCTGTTTACCATTCCTGTACCACTACATATTGTGCAATCAAAAGAAAGCAGTAGGTGGTGAAAAGATAGAGTGAATCATATATTATTTAATCATATTGACTAGTTATCCATTTTTCATTTGGTTCATATAGTGGACTGAATGATGTTCTCATGAAACATCTGCCCACATCTTCATCCCTGGACCTGTGAATATTACTTTGTATGGCAAAAGATATAATTAAGTTAGGATCTTGAAAAAAAGGATCTTATATTTAATTATCCCAGTGAGTTTTACTCAGGTATATTCTTAGAGGGGAGACACAGAAAAGCAATACACAGACCTGAAGGTAATGGATAGGCAGAGGCAGAGATTAGAGTGATGCAGCTTCCAGAAGCTGGAAGAGACGCTACCCCTAGAGGCCCTGGAAAGAACGTGGACCTGCCATCACCTTGACTTTGGCCATTCTGGTAATATTGATTTGGACTTTTGCTTCCAAAACTGTGAAAGAATAGATTTCTCTTATTTTAAGCTACCAATTTAGTGGTAATTTGTTATGGCAGCCACAGGAGAGGAATACAGTTCTTAAAAAAATTAGGAAATATGTAACCAGAGAGAGCTAAAGGAAGCCGGAACAGTGCACAGAGATGGCAGTGACAGTAAGTCTCTGGAGTATTCTTATCACTGCTGTTCTGCCACCGATCACTAACCTCAAAATCTTTTCTGGGTTTAGTATTGTTCCGGGCCCAGGGCGAGTCCCCACTCTGAATCCGGTGAAACCAAAAGGAGCCAAGGGAAAGTGTAGGTTGGGAGAATGGCTTTTATTTTTATAGTTGCTCGCCAGGCCGGCTCCGTTGGTCTTCTTGTTCTCACGCTTTCCTTCCCCCACCCGACCTTCCAGCAGTAACTTCCGTGGGCGGATCCTTGGCGACTGGCAAACACCAGACCAATTACATGCCAGGAAGATAGAGGATCAGAGAATGGCTGTTTTCTCTCCACCCCTTGCCCCAGATTGTTGGGAGGTTCTGCCGTAGTAAACACCTACTGATACGTAAATGAACTAAGGCTAAGCGGGAGATTCTGGAAATTCTGCCATTTACCCCACAAGTATCCTTCGGATCCTTCCATGTTTTCTGGAGCATCTGTTTAAGCACTTGCTTGTTTCCCCATTACAGGTGATGATGAAAATCCAGGCACAAGTTTTACAAAGATTTCTCTAAGGCTGATCAAAGGATTTTACAGGGTCAGCATCCTTAATGATTCATATCCCCAGCAGGGCTGGGTAAGACCTGGATGAAATCTATTTCTTCACCTGGGTTCAAATTCAAGTCCTGCTAATTACTCAGTATGTGGCCTCCTAATTAACCTCCAGAGTTGTGGTTTTTTTTAATCCATAAATCCAAGATACGATCGACTTCATTGGTTAGTTATAAGCATTATAGGTCATGTAACTAAAATATCAGGCAACTGTTCAGCATGTATAAAAAGAAAGATTTACTCTTATTTTCCACTTGTTACCCAGTCTTGGTCTGCCCTTAATCAGGATAAACCACAGGGCTTTGTATGCCAATCCATTTTACACAGGTGAGGGGGTGATTTAGATTAATGCTTGTCCAGGGATATGTCTTACTACTGGCCATATTTTAAATTCACCAGTATTAATTCATATGCTCCTCTTGATAGAGAGCAAATGAGAACTTCAAGCTTTTTGAGAAAGACCATTGTCCAAAATCCCTATTATTTTCAACTTCTGAATATGTTAAGAAATAAACACATATAATTTGCTTTGGTTCCACAGCTTCTGCAGGTTCACTTCCTGTCCTTGAATTATTTCAACATTCTAGAAGACTTACACCCCATCTGACAAAAATGAAGAAATACACCCCATGCCCACCTCCACCCTGGTTTGAGTAGGGGGGGTGGTAAGAGCAAAAACAAAAGTAGAAACCTCCACAGGCAGGTTCCATGGACAAAATCTTGCCACTTTATTTTCTCATTTTGGAACTGAGAGGCTGGCTTCTTCAATTCTCTAAGAGTTATTACAAAGTAACAGCTATGCAAAAATTCTCAGATGATAAGATAAAGTCTAGTTTATGCCTTGTTGGAATTTAAACAAGTTATCTAGTGAGGTTGAAATTAATGCAGTATTGTGCTTTCCCAGGTAAGTTTATCAACACCCACCACCCACTCTCACAAATGTGGGAGACAGAATTTTCATGGCTAGTGGCCAGGGGCCTTGGTGCCTGTGGTGATATGCAATAGCAGTCATGGTCCAGAATTCTTGCAAAATCATACTAATTCTTACCATCCCAGTGAAACCTCTTTTGAAAGATAGCAAGTATGAGCTTTGTGCTGCTTTTCTCTGAATTTATTTCCTTATGATCTGCCTCATCCACTCAGTTTCCATGAGTACTTGAATATGAGCCACAATCTGCTTTTCTGACATTCAACATCCTCTGGAGCTTCATACTCACATTTGAAGTTGTCAGTTCACATCTTCACCTAGATGTCATGCAAACACTTTGAGCTAGCATCTCGAAAACCAAACACCCACATATAAAGATAATAACAACGCAAAGGGGAAGAAGAAAAACATTCCATGTAGAGGGCACAGAGTAACAACTACAATTTTCAAAGAGGTAGATTTCTACTGACTGGAGCAGTTGGACTTGGCTTGATTCAAATCACATTTTGAAATAACCCTTAAAGAATAGATTTGAGTAAAGTGACAGAAGGCATTTGATTCTTACCAAGACAGAAGTGGTGAGTGCCAAGATTCAAACATAGAGATACTCAAAAGATATTGGGAGAACAGTGGATAGCCACATTTGGACAGAAAAAAATGAGTTCTTAGAAGATTTATTTAAATAGGAATGAAGCCCCATATGAGCTTAGCATTCAAAATTCTACATAGTTTTATGCAACATTCTTTGTTCTCACAGAAATGTTTGGCATGTTGTCATATTTCCCTACACTATTCACTTGCTCAAGTATCAGTAAGTTCTCTCTCACAATATCTTTCTCACAGTATTTTATTAAATTTTATCCTTTTCCAATTTCTGTTCAATCACTTTAATTTCAGGGTTCCAGGCTTTCACCTGATACTGTTTTTTGTTTGTTTATTTGCTTGCCTATTTACTAACCTCAGGTTCAAAGAATCTGGCTTACTGCAAAGCTCCTCTTTAGCACTGAATCTGATTGGATCTTCACCCTCCATTCCCTTGGGCCTTTAATTGGGAGTTTTGTACTCCATATTTAAAAGGGCTATAATCAGCCACCTCTATTCGATCCACCTACCCATTCTATAAATGTATAGAATCAATGAGACCTAACTGTTTCAAATATGCTGAGCTTCTTTTCTCAGTAAAGGACAAACATCAAAGTAGCTCAGTTGCTCAGCATATAGTCTCCTTGGAGAAGTGAGGTTGAACCTCTGTCTATTCAAATAGCAATCTCACCACTTGATATGGCCCCATCAATCAAGCTTCAGTTAGGTTCTCTGACACTTCCGCTATGTACTTGCAGCTTGATTGGTCTTCCCCAGTTATTTCACAGATACTGTGACCACTTTGCTTTAGCATCCAGTCAAGAAGCAGTGTATGCAGAATTAAGTTCACAGAGTTAAGTGAATTAGACAGTCTTCATGTCACAATATATTATACTGTTCCAAAACTGAATTTCCATACAATTTTGACAATTATATAAATGTTTTCATAAGATTTTCAAGGGATGAGCAGTATCTTTATGTAAACAATTACCAAATTGACCATATAAAATCATAGCTTATATTTATAACCATAGATTTCATACTGATGGTATTAAAAATTATGTGCTAATTTTGCTAATGTATATTTTGAACATGGTTAAGTCATGTGTTAAGGAAATTAATAACTTCATAAGCATTTAGATGAGGTTTTTCAATTCTATAATACTAAAAATAAACAGAAAAATTATAGGAGGAAAATTGAAATCAAGAGAACAATTATCCATCAATAGACACAAATTTTCAGAAATATTGTGACTTTTATTTTTTAATTCATGTTTCTAGAATTGTTTTCCTTTAGATAGTAAGTTTCTTTAATATGTATATTTATAACATGTTCATATTCTGCTATAGGCACAAAGTATCAAATACTCATTGTAAAACAATGACATTTTAAAAGTCTTATTTTCTTTCCTGGAAATATTTTATAAAGATTTGAAGTTTGTCTTTGAAAACTGACGTTCTATTTAATTGGCAAGAGCAGTGTGCCAAGGGACGGTAAAGACAGTCAACTCTTTCTTGGCTTCTCATTTCCCTTAGCAACTATCTAGCATTTATCCATTTCATTCTAATAATTGAAAAAAAATTACAGAAAGCTTTATTCAAGAAGTCTATTCTTAATTTATGTAGAGAAGTATAAACAAGTATGGGAAAATGACTTGTGGGCTAATTTGAAAATAATGTAAATGCACAATTGCATTAAATAATATCAGTTAATATCAATTACAATATATTATAAAACAACTTAAGATTATTGTTTCAGAGCAGGGGTTATTAGATGCTTAAACTAAAATCATATGGCAGATAAACAAGATGTTTAGATTGAACATTAATTTGGTGGATTAATGATTCATTTTTGCCTTATCAAGCATGTTGGCAAAGATTTCAAATCAATGAAGAAGTGAAGATGGCTAAAAAGTAGAAAGTTATTTTTTAACCTTTCCACTTGGCTAGTGTAAATGCAGCCTAATTTACTTATTACCTATTTTCATTATTTAAGTATTGATGTGTGCCTGTCTATATTCCACATATCTAATTGATTCCAAATATCTGTTATGAGATTTTAGTATTTGTTCTGTGCTCAAGACGGAGAAAAATAAATTATCCAACAAGATAATATCATTTTTAGAAAATTCAGTGGAATTTCTGTAGAACATATGCAGGTAAGTTACATAGGCGTTCTCTCTTCAGAAAGCATTGACAACTTCAAGTCCTTTTTTTCTGCTATTTATTTTGATGGTTTTGGATATTTATTAGTTTTTAACCTTCCACCCATATAAATTAATGTTCTATCTCAACTGATTCATTTGTCAAGAATAAGTTGGCCTAATTAAGGACAAAAGCAGAGAGGCTTTGTATTAATAGGATTGGAGGTGGTAAATATTTTTTATAGAATCAACAATTAAGTGTCATTGTCTAGATAAGCAGTCCACGACTTTATTTCTTCTGTTAGGTGACAATTATTTTTCATTGCTTTGTGTTATTTTATTTTTTCTTTTTTAAAAGATTGTTTTGTGCTTCCCTTTTGCTTCATCTGTCTATGACAGCCAGAAAGGAAATATACCACAAGTATCCCTGCTATTCCTTTTGCAAATGTCCTTTGTTCGTGAATATGTGATTTCCAGTTTTGCAGGCTGTGAAGGTGGATGAATGTGGATAATGCTTATTATGGCTCTACGCTTCATGTTGCTTACCTAACTTGCAAATGTATTGTGAGGATTAATGCCTATTTAAAGTACCTTACTATTGCATTTTCCATTAGAGAGAATGGCTCATACACATTACAAAAATCACCCAGTGGAAATGAAATTATACATACACTTAAAATCCTCTGAACTTGCAGTAGGGTAACTTTTAATGAGACAAACATTTTCTAGAGCTATGCTACAGTATTCTTGGTGATCAAGAAGAAACTGTTGAAATGCCATGAAGAGAAGAATTTAAGAGAAAATGTAGGAAGTTTTTCATAATTGTGAGTACTAGTCAGGCAGCATTTAAAAAATACTAAGTTATTTGCATTTGGATTACATAGTCAGTCAACCTTATAAAAACAAACATATTTTCTTTTTTTACAAAAACAAGCCCAGATAGCTAATTTCCTCAGATAATACTATTACTCCATCATGAATAGAAAATTTAATAGATCACAAAACTATACTAATAATTAGATACTGTGTCTTTGACCCCAGAATTACCACCTAGTGACTATTAAAAGTAAACAAATCTCATATGTAAGAAAGGGAAAATCCGAGCAAAACCAACACTCTCTTATGTATATTTGATACTTTCCATTAAGTTCCAGATAAAATACATTTTCTCAATCCATTACTTTCCATCCCAGGAATAATATTATTTTATTAATGGCAATTTCTAAAAGTTTCTAAATGAGCAATTTTTGTAATGAAATTCAATGCTCCCATCATTTTCTGCTTAGTTCCTGGCTTATGTGACCCTTCCTGTTGATCCTCTGGACCACATCATGAGCTAAGGACTCAAGAGTAAAACCACGCAAAGGCAGGACTTCTCTCGACACTTCTCAATGCTGTGTGCACTGATTGACAAGAGCCCCAGCCCTGGGACAAGTTGATTGATCTGTGAATGAATTTTATTAGACTGGGATTTAGACCTGAGTGGAGCTGTGACACTATCCCTTCTCCAAGACCTCTGGACTTGAACAAAAGACGAAAGGATACTGCCTATCAGTCTCTCTCCAGTGGCTTACAGCATTAAGATGTACAACTCATCAGACCCCATAGCCATGTTTTCTCCCTTGTGGAGTAAACCAGACACAGAGAGGATGCCAAAATACCGTGTGAAGCAGAATGTGAGATCCTACTTTCAGGTGCTCCTGAAATCTTACCATTTTCACAGCCTAATTGTTCAGCCTTTCTTGAACCAAAAATTCCACACTGAGCCTGAGCAATTCTAGCTCTTTTATTCTTTAAATAACTAAAAACTCTCAAGGTCATTCACCACCATTTTGAGTCATTTATGTGTGAGGGCTTGAGAGTAGAGCACCTCTCTTATAAATTATCATTAGATGGTGACTTACAGTAAAAATTCAACAAATATTTGTTGCCTAACTTAGTGAATATGTCTCGCTTTCTATTTTTATCCCTTTGCCCCAGCATTGCCTTAGTTACCTAGAATGAGTATGATAATCATTGACCTTACTGATTTAACATTCTTTAAAGTGATCTCTGGATGCAATCAATACTTTTATAGCAAGCAGTTACATTGAAACAGGAAAAGCTTTGTGATCTTTGATGATGAGCTGTGGACTCTATTATACTGTCTCAACCAATGCTACTTAATTAATTAATTGTTTATCACAACATTAGTGGAAGAAGCTTTTCAATTTATATAGTTCAACTCATTAATTTTATTGATTAATAAAGAAACTGAGAACCAGAGAAGTTAGGTGACTTCTTCAAGGTCTCAGTATTATTTACTAGCTAAGTCAAGAAGAGAACTGAGAATGCAATTCAAATCTGCTGATGTTATTTATTATATTAAAATTTTATTTTATATATCAGTACATCAAATAATCACACCTACTGGAATACCTTTCTTCATGTCTTAGTTAGGCTTAGTTACATAGCACTCTGATAAAAATGGTAAGTTCTATAAGAACCACTTCTATCTTATGCCATTTCTACACAAGTGAATACTATTATAATATCTGACATCACATCACACATATATGATGTCAGATATATATATAGTTTTAATAACAAATCATATAACTGTCTCACAGCTATGGTGATGAAAGCGTAACCTCCTTCACAATTCCAAGAGAAAACCAAACCTGAACTGATGTTTTATCCCTAGCCTGCTTAATCCCCTCTAATGACTACAGTGATTCCTCCCCAAATGACAGTACATTTCATAGTAGTTGCCAGCACAGGGACTTGATATCAGCTTAATATCATTAGAGTCTGGTTTTATTCTTGCTGAATGTCTCAACCAAGGTTTCTTAAAAACAAAGCCCGAGATAAAGCATATGCACTTACGCTTTATTGTGTGGTGCAATACCAAGATAGAAAGAAAGAAGGGAAGTGGTGATTTCAGTGTCCAAGGAGAGCACAGTGTGGTCTGGCAGGATGTCTTCCAGAAGGACCATGTAGGCTATTGAACTTCAGGACCTCTCAGGATGAGGAAGGAAGAGAGGTTAACCTGTCAGTTCCTTCTTGTCTCTTTGTACCCATTACATAGAGTTCACCCCACAGGACAGTAACTCCTCTACTCTTCCAGGATGTGCATGTCTGAATAATTGCTAGGAAATCCAGATTCCACACCCCACAGTGCTTTTGAGCCCAGAAGTGTTGGAAAGAGCTCTGGCCTTCATAGGATGGGTTATATTGGTCAGGAGTGTCATGTTGTGGACAATCCTAGCTCCGAGGAGGCTGTAAAAGCTGATAATTAGACACATGGAAGAAGGAATCAGCAGGATGAGTGTGGTGGCTGGACTTTCCAATGAGTAGGGCCTAAGGACCAAAGTGAAGGTTGGACTTAGGGAATCTGGGGAGGAGCATAACTTGGGTGTGGCACACTGGAGAGCTTCAGGAAATAATTAGATGAAGTAAGATATGTATCTTTGGGTTCCTTGAGTCTGATTTTTTGGATCCTTCGTCTCCTTAGGTGTAAATAACAAAAATTCTATATAACAAATATTCTTTACAATAAAACATTTAACAAGTTCTTGAATGAATAAGAATCACAATTCTATTTCTTTCCTTGCTATTGTATCATAATGGAAAACTTAATTTTGGTCTCTCAAAGTTTATAAGTAGTTGATGAATTGGAAGCCTATTATTAATTTGCAAAAAGATGAATATTCCCTTTCATAAGAAAAAAGATTATAGCATATTCTAGTTCAGTCTTATTTTTGAATATTTTCTTTTGATTTTTATATTAGATTCTTAATGATAATTCAGAATTGGTTTTTCAAGAATCTTGGAAATTAGCTGTTTTATATGATTTTCAATAGTTAGAATAATCTCATTTTCACTTGATCCTTAGAATTAAAAATGTACTAGTGAACAAAATAGTTGATATAATTTCTCCCACTAAAAACAGAAACATACAAAAATCTTCTCTTGATGTTATACCCTTCTCCAAACACTCTGACTTCCCTATAGTTTGTTAAAGCAAACTTCTAAAATAATTTATTTATAATTCCCATTTTACTTCCACTGTCTTCTTTCTTTCTCTTTTCAACATTTTAGTACCTACTATTTTACTGACAAAACAATAGTCTGGCTGTGAGTACATCTATAGGAGAGGGCTGGATAGACGTTCAGGATAGAGGGGTAAAGGGAAACCCTTTACAAAAATTGAACAAGCAAACAACAAAGTTAAACTCTAAGGGCAGGGAATAATCAGATACCCGTACTTTTCTCTATCCATGTCATCTAGTGAGCTCTTACACTCTCTTTCTAGCAGTGAGAGGTAAAAATCTAACTTTCATTCAATAAATATGTACTTCAAATTTATAGTTATAAATATACATATGTGTATATGTATGTTTACATATAGTTATGAAAGTATAAATATTGAAACATCTTTATGAAAAAATCAGGAAATAGCAAAAATTGGAAGGCTCAAATGAAAACTTAGTGATATGTTAATAAAGCAACAACTTTATTACATTTTCTTCCAGTATTTTATATATGTTTGTACAATAACCTGCAGACATCTTAAGTCCAAAGTCGGACTTTTGACAATTGAATATGCTTGTGCTGTTACCACAAAGGACATAAAAACTTTCTATTAAGCCAGAAGTTTCCCTTATATGCCTTTTATAGTTAAATCCTCAACCCTTTCTAGAGGTAATCACTTTTTAACTTATATTTTAGTTCTGAACCTGTTTTCTTTCACTCAACATGATTTCGGTTTTCCTCTATATTATTTCATGTATCAGTTTCTTATTGGTCTTTATTGCTGGCTAGTATTCAGTGATATGACTTCTTTCCTATGTATTTATCTTTCTTCTGGTGGCAGAGCTGTGAATAATTTCTCTAATCCCAAATAAATATCCAGAGAAAAATAATTAGAAAACTTCTTTGAAGCTCTAGCTTTATGCATGAAATATAAACGTACAATGATTTTTAAACTAAAGTTACATGTTTCTATATAGGGCTGTGAATTCACCTACTTCCATCTATGTGTGTGTGTGTGTGTGTGTGTGTGTGTGTGTGTTTCATTTTTAGAATAAACTAGCTTTTAGGTGTGGAAATCAAAGAATAAAAAAAAACTTATTCTTTGTTAGCCTCAACATATTTTTAAATATAAAACAACTGAGAAAGCAACATTCCTTTAATTAAGAAACTATTCATTAGGGAGCTGAATTTATGCATAAGCACAAATTTTTTAATATAATTTGTTCAACTTGAATTGTGTTCAAATATTTAGCATCCATTAATTTTAACCCCTTATTCCAATTCCAATACCTCCCATTGTCTAACGTACACATAATATGCACCCCTCTTTCCTAAGGCCAAATTTTGTGTATATTCATGTTTTCTTCTTTATTCTCTTTTACGCTTTTTTTTTTTTTTGAGATCTCTAACATACTCTAGTCCATGAATGTGTGACAAAATTCTTACAGTTGGCAGTCTTATACATTATCCTGGCCAGAGGTCATAATAACTGAATGCTTGTCACTATTTTAAATACTGGAAAATGTAGTATAAATCTCTGGATATACAGCATTGCTTGAAAATTTGGAACATCTAGCTTTCATTATCATGTTCCAGTAATTGGGTGGAACTAAGTAGCAGCTGTCAGTTTGGGAAGGGCATTTGATTTTATGTTTACCACTGTCTCCTCCACCACATATTTGCTATAGAATCCTTAGATGGCTCCTTGGAGTATGGAACCTGTGAATATAATGGGATAGTCACTCCCACAATTGATTATATTATGTGACAGGATTGTGAAGAGAGATTTTCTTGATGACTTTGAAGAAGTAAGCTGCCGTGTTGTCAGAGGACCGCATGGTAAGGGACTTTGTTGGCTTCCAGGACTTGAGATTAAACCTGGCCAACACTCAGCACCAGACACTGAGCACCTCAGTCCTACAACCCCAAGAAACTGAATTCTGGGAACATCCAGAGTTCTTTTGGAAGAGGATGCTGGGACTTAGATGAGATCACAGTCCCATCTATCACTTTGATTTCAGCTTGGTGAGACTCAAGTGGAGGCTTCAGCAAACTTGTGCCTGGAATTCTATGAAAACCTTGAGAAAAAAACTGGAGTCATTCTAAAGTGCTAAGTCTGTGGTGTTATTGTTATGCAGTAATAGAAAAGGAATATGCTATTACTTTGCACCAGCACACTTTATTAATTTATATTACCCATCTAGCCTGAGCATGACAAAAAAGGCTAGACGTCACCCATTTCACTTGCCACAAAGTCCTCTATTTTACAAACAATGAGAAATTACATGAAATATTCTGAATATTTTTATTTTTACTTCAAAATTGGTAGGACTTGAAATCTCCACCTTTTCTGTGCTGAATAGCAGAAATGCTAGGTGAATCCAGAAAGCTATTAAATAACAGCCTCTTTTCTTCTGAGTAGAACTTCTGAATTGTTCTAGACTCAGATCTGTCTTATATCCGTACTGATTACTCTCAAAGCAGTGGAAGATGAATACTATTAGCAAAGAGGAGAAAAACTGCTTTTATTCCCACAACAAGATAGATGTCTATGTGCTTGCTACGGTTTCCATACCATTCACCCACAAATGGATCACATGAACCACCTCTCTGTCCTTCTTGAGAATATACCTTTTTTTACCCTACTCACCATGTGTGAATCTGGCCTTAACTGGATCTCAAACCACATCCCTGGAGTGGTCCTTTTTGAACACAGCAATGCCTTTCTCATACATTGTAACTACTTGCTGATCTCTTCCCTTAGTACTTTACTTTTACCACATTTAATCTTGTTCCTTTTGCTTTCATACCAATGTTCCTCCTTAATATACTAGAATGCTATAGAAATAGTATGATTCATGAGCAGTATATCCTAGTCTTTCTTCTATGTGACTGTCCTGATAAGTGGCTATATAGATGTTTCCAGTTTTTTGAGTAATTGATTTAGATAAATCAAACATTTATTTGATTTCATTGTACTCTAAAGTTAAAAGAAGGGCTAATGATTCAGCTAATGAAATAAATGAGGTAGTAAAATAAATTATATGATATGAATATAAAATATGAATTATAAATGATGTCTATCATCAAAAAAGCAAGGAAAAAATTACAAACCAGTTCAACTGTAACAAAAATCCCTTGTATTTAACAATTTTCTTCTTGCTTGTTATGTACTAGGTGTAGTTTTAAGAGTTCGTAAATATCAACTCATTTATTATCACAACTATGAGTTTTGTTATTATTATCTCCATTGTATATGTGAAGAAATTAGAGCATATAGAGGTTAGGTAACAAAGATAGATACCAGCTGAGCCAAAATTCAAACTCAGGCCATCTGTCTCTGAAGTCCATTCTTTGAAACACAATCATAGGCTGATTCCAGCCATCTTTCTTCATTTTCAACACTCCATGTTGACAAATGATAATATATTCATAATAACAACATTAAAAATGGTTAATGTGATTATAGCTAAAAAGATAAGTAAATATAAGGGAAGTCATTTTAAGGTTAATTTAGATAGTACAAGTTTGTCATATAACCTCACTCAAGAGGGTGATTAGATTATCCTAGTGTATTATTTTGGCACAAAACATCAAAGTACCTTCTACTGCCGCATACTTATATAAAAAGCATGCCTATTCATTTTTTCTTCCTTTTTTGATAATACAGAGGAAGGGAGTATACTATTTGTATCAAATTCATTTAGAACAATTTAATTCAAATAATAGTCAATCTAAATCAAATCATTTTACTTGTAGAAGAAAATGAGCAAAACAAACCTAGAAGGAATTTTTATAAAGCCTCTACTTATTTTGATGATAACCCAATCTGAAATATCATCCAAGTATTACTGAGTAAACTTAAGCTAGGACCTAAGTTTTCTCTGATCTTTTCTACATATCTCCCTGACCCCTATAAATAATAGAAGATAATTCCATTTTCTATTTATAAAATTTATGGAAAGACTGACATAGAATATGTTCTCTGATAAAAAGTGAAATAGCTAAAGCACTCTGACATTCCAAGTAGTTATCCAAAAAAATTGAACTGTTCATAAAGGATTAACAATAATGAAAAAAAACATTCATATACACAAATATACATCTATGTGTATACATGCAAATGCATGTATAAATACCTGTACAGAAAAAATGAACTATATGGTATAGGAGTTAAAAAGCATGAATTCTGAGGCCAGAATGCCCGCATCTTTAACCTATATGCCGCCATTTCCAGTTTTGTGAACTTTTACAAGTGATTTCATTATTCTGGTTGTCAATTTCATGATCTATAAAATAGGAATAATAATAAGGTATAATAAATGCCTTACGATATTTGGGGGATTAAATATGTATACTAAATAATATACATAAAGTGAAAAGTTGCTTAAACAGTGATGGCACATAATATAATCCTCAAAGATCTCTTTGAAGAGACTTTTACTGCAGGGATGAGAAATGTTGTGCTTCAAATGGCTTCCACATCCCTCTTTGGGTCCCTAGTGGCCATTCCTAGGGCAGCCCATAAGTGAGGTTACCCATACGGTAGCAGACTTAGGAGAGGTTGAAGCAATCAGAGCACAGAAAGAAATACACAAATTTATTTGTGTATACACTGAAGAACAAAAACATGCATATGTATAAAGGAGTTCTGTTGTATGTGTAGGTGTGTGTATTTTTTTTTTTTTTAGAGAAACAAAGGATATTTATTCAGGGCTGACTACAGCAAGGGAGTCAGTCATTTTCAATTGCATTTTTTAAAATTCATTTTATTATCATTAATCTACAATTACATGAAGAACATTATGGTTACTAGACTCCCCCTTCACCAAGTCCCTCCCCACAAACCCCATTGCAGTCACTGTCCATCAGCATAGTAAAATGCTGTAGACTCACTACTTGTCTTCTCTGTGTTGCACAGCCCTCCCTGTGCCACCCCCCAGATTATACATGCTAATCGTAAGGCCCCCATTCTTTTTCCCTGCCCAGATCCCTCCCTTCCCACCCCTCCTGCCCAGTCCCTTTCCCTTTGGTAACCGTTAGTCCATTCTTGGGTTCTGTGATTCTGCTGCTGTTTCGTTCCTTCAGTTTTTCTTTGTTCTTATGCTCCACATATGAGTGAAATCTCACTTGTCTTTCTCCGCCTGGCTTATTTCACTGAACGTAATACCCTCTAGCTCCATCCATGTTGTTGTAAATGGTAGGATTCGTTTTTTTCTTATGGCTGAATAATATTCCATTGCATATATGTACCACATCTTCTTTATCCATTCATCTATTGATGGACATTTAGGTTGCTCCATTTCTTGGCTATTCTAAATAATGCTGTGATAAACATAGGGGTGCATCTGTCTTTTTCAAACTGGGCTGTTGCATTCTTAGGGTAAATTCCTAGAAGTGGAATCCCTGGGTCAAATGGTATTTCTATTTTGAGTTTTTTGAGGAACCTCCATACTGTTTTCCACAATGGTTAACTAATTTGCATTCCCACCAGCAATGAAGGAGGTTCCCCTTTCTCTGAAACCTTGCCAACATCTGTGGTTGTTTTTCTTTTGGATGGTGGCGATCCTTACTGGTGTGAGGTGATATCTCATTGTGGTTTTAATTTGCATTTCTCTGATGACAAGTGATTTAGAGCATCTTTTCATGTGTCTGTTGGTCATCTGAATTTCTTCTTTGGAGAACTGTCTGTTCAGATCCTCTGCCCATTTTTTAATTGGATTGTTCAATTTTTGGTTGTTGAGGTGTGTGAGCTCTTTATATATTTTGGATGTCAACCCTTTATCAGATCTGTCATTTGTGAATATATTCTCCCATACTGTAGTGTACCTTTTTATTCTATTGATGGTGTCCTTTGCTGTACAGAAGCTTTTCAGCTTGTTCATTTTTGCTTTTGTTTCCCTTTCCCAGAGACATATGTTCATGAAGAAGTCGCTCATGTTTATGTCGAAGAGATTTTTGCCTATGTTCTTTTCCAGGAGTTTTATGGTTTCATGACTTACATTCAGGTCTTTGATCCATTTTGAATTTACTTCTGTGTATGGGGATAGACAGTGATTCAGTTTCATTCTCTTACATGTAGCTGTCCAGTTTTGCCAGCACCATCTGTTGAAGAGACTGTCATTTCCCCATTATATGTCCATGGCTCCTTTATCATATATTAATTGACCATATATGTTTGGGTTAATATCTGGGTTCTCTATTCTATTCCACTGGTCTGTGACTCTGTTCTTCTACCAGTACCAAACTGTCTTTGATTACTGTGGCTTAGTAGTAGAGCTTGAAGATGGGGAGTGAGATCCCCCCCCCCTCCACTTTATTCTTCCTTCTCAGGATTGCTTTGGCTATTTGGGGTCTTTGGTGTTTCCATATGAATTTTTGAACTATTTGTTCTAGTTCGTTGAAGAATGTTGTTGGTAATTTGATAGGGTTTGCATCAAATCTGTATATTGCTTTGGGCAGGATGGCCATTTTGATGATATTAATTCTTCCTAGCCAAGAGCATGGGATGAGTTTCCATTTGTTAGTGACCTCTTTAATTTCTCTTAAGAGAGTCTTGTAGTTTTCAAGGTATAGGTTTTTCACTTCCTTGGTTAGGTTTATTCCTAGGTATTTTATTCTTTTGATGCTATTGTGAATGGAATTGTTTTCCTGATTTCTCTTTCTATTAGTTCATGGTTAGTGTATAGGAAAGCCACAGATTTCTGTGTGTTAATTTTGTATCCTGCCACTTTGCTATATTCTGCTATCAGTTCTAGTAGTTTTGGAGTGGAGTCTTTAGGGTTTTTTTATGTACAATATCATGTCACCTGCAAATAGTGACAGTTTGACTTCTTCTTTACCAATCTGGATTCTTTGTATTTCTTTGTTTTGTCTGATTGCCATGGCTAGGACCTCCAGTACTATGTTGAACAACAGTGGGGAGAGTGGCTATCTCTATCTTGTTCCCGATCTCAGAGAAAAAGCCTTCAGCTTTTCACTGTTCAGTATGATGTTGGCTGTGGGTTTATCATATATGGCCTTTATTATATTGAGGTAACTGCCCTCTATACCCATTTTGTTGAGTTTTTTTATGAATGGATGTTGAATTTTGTCGAATGCTTTTTTAGCATCTATGGAGATGATCATGTGGTTTTTGTCTTTCTTTTTGTAAATGTGGTCGATGATGTTGATGGATTTTCAGATGTTGTACCATCCTTGAATCCCTGGGATGAGTCCCACTTGGTCATGGTGTATGATCCTTTTGATGTGTTTTTGAATTTGGTTTGCTAATATTTTGTTGAGTATTTTTGCATCTACATTCTTCTACCAATATCCGTAATTTTCTTTTTTGGTGGGGTCTTTGCCTGGTTTCGTTATTAGGGTGACGTTGGCTTCATAGAATGAGTTTGGGAGTATTCCCTACTCTTCTATTTTTTGGAAAACTTTAAGGAGAATGGATATTATATCTTCTCTGTATGTCTGATAAAATTTTGAGGTAAATCCATCTTGCCCGGTTTTTTTTTTTCTTTGGTAGTTTTTTGATTACCACTTCAATTTATTTGCTGTTAATTGGTTTGTTTTGATTTTTGTGTTTCTTCCTTGGTCAGTCTTGCAAGGTTTTATATTTTTCTAGAAAGTTGTCCATTTCTTCTAGGTTTTCCAGCGCTTGAGGAGAATGTGTATCCTGTTGCTTTTGTGTGTAGAGTTCTACAGATATCTACTAGGTCCATCTGTTCTAGTGTGTTGTTCAGTGCCTCTGTGTCCTTACTTATTTTCTGTCTGCTGGATCTGTCCTTTGGAGTGAATGGTGTGTTGAAGTCTCCTAAAATGAATGCATTGCATTCTATTTCCTCCTTTAGTTCTGTTAGTATTTGTTTCACATATGTTGGTGCTCCTGTGTTGGGTGCATATATATTTACAATGGTTATATCCTCTTGTTGGACTGAGCCCTTTATCATTATGTAATGTCCTTCTTTATCTCTTGTTACTTTCTTTGTTTTGAAGTCTATTTCGTCTGATACTAGTACTGCAACACCTGCTTTTTTCTCCCTATTGTTTGCATGAAATATCTTTTCCTATCCCTTGACTTTTAGTCTGTGCTTGTCTCTGGGTTTGAGGTGAGTCTACTGTAAGCAGCATATAGATGGGTCTTGTTTTTTTATTCATTCAGTGACTCTATGTCTTTTGATTGGTGCATTCAGTCCATTTACATTTAGGGTTATTATCGATAGGTATGTCCTTATTGCCCTTTTAGGCTTTAGATTTGTGGTTACCAAAGGTTCCAGGTTACTTTCCTTCCTATCTAAGGGTCTAACTTAACTCACTTAGTATGCTGTTGCAAACACAGTCTAAAGGTTCTTTTCTATTTCTTCTCCTTTTTCTTCCTCCTTCATTCTTTATATATTAGGTATTAAATTCTGTACTTTTTGTCTATCCCTTGATTGACTTTGGGGATAGTCAATTTAATTTTGCATTTGCCTCGCAATCAGCTGCTCCATCCTCCCTACCATGGTTTTACTACCTCTGGTGACAGCTATCCAATCCTAGGTACATTTCCGTCTATAGTAGTCCCTCCAAAATACACTACAGTGATGGTTTGTGGGAGGTAAACTCTCGCAGCTTTTGCTTATCTGGAAATTATTTAATCTCTCCTTCAAATTTAAATGATAATCTTGCTGGATAAAGTAATCTTGGATCCAGGCCCTTCTGCTTCATGGCATTAAATACATCATGCCACTCCCTTCTAGCCTGTAAGGTTTCTGCTGAGAAGTCTGATGTTAGCCTGATGGGTTTTCCTTTGTATGTGATCTCATTTCTGCCTCTGGCTGCTTTTAACAGTCTGTCCTTATCATTGATCTTTCCCATTTTAATTACTATGTGTCTTGTTGATGTCTTCCTTGGGTCCCTTGTGTTGGGAGATCTGTGGATCTCCATGGCCTGAGAGACTCTCCCCTTCCCCATATTGGGGATATTTTCAGCAACTACCTCCTCAAAAACACTTTCTATCCCTTTCTCTCTCTCTTCTTCTTCTGGTATCCCTATAATGTGAATATTGTTCTGCTTGGATTGGTCACACAGTTCTCTCAATATTCTTTCATTTTTAGTGATCCTTTTTTCTCTCTGTGCAGCTTCTTTGTATTCCTCTGCTCTAGTTTCTATTTCATTTATTGTCTCCTCCACCATATCCAACCTGCTTTTAATACCCTCCATTGTGCTCTTCAATGATTGGATCCCCAACCTGAATTCATTCCTGAGTTCTTGGATGTCTTTCCGTACCTCCATTAGAATGTTGATGATTTTTAATTTGAACTCCCTTTCAGGAAGAGTCACTAGGTCCATATCATTTAAATCTTTCTCAGGAGTTGTATTAATAATTTTACTCTGGACAAGGTTCCTTTGGCATTTCATGTTTGTATATGGTGCCGTCTGGTTTCCAGAAGCTCTATTCTGGAGCTGCTCAGCCCCTGAAGCAATGTCGGGGGTTGCAGAGGAGTGGTATTGGTGCCTGCGGGGAGGAAAGAGCTGTTTCCTGCCTCCCAGTTGCTGTGCCTGTCTCCAGTGCCTGAGCCAGTGGGCCAGTCACACAGGTATAAGTTTTTGTCCCAGAGCAGCCAGATATGGATCCCTGCTTTACACAAGCAGCTAGAATCCCAATCTCCCCAGGAATTCTGCATGTATTAAGTTTCCAACCCAATAGTCATGCGAGTCTCATGGAAGCACCATGAAATGTAGGTTTGTGCTCCTAGAACAGATCTCCAGAGCTAGGTATTCAGCAGTCCCAAGTCTTCCACTCCCTCCCTGCTCCATTTCTCTTCCTCCCGCCGGTGAGCTGGGGTGGGGGAAGTGTCGGGTCCTGTGGAGTCACAGCTCTGGTACATTACCCCATTCAGTGAGGTCTTCTCTTTTCTCCAGGTGTGTGCAGTCTGGCACTGTCGTCTTTGCTGTTGCTCTCTCAGGATTAGTTGTGCCAATTAAATTTTCTAATTGTATCCAGTTTTAGGAGGAAGCCTCTTTCTCTCCTCTCATGCTGCCATCTTTTTCAGGTGTGTGTATTTTTGTACCATTCAGCGAACAATCAGGTATAACAGAAAACTATTTGATTTATTCCTCCTACTTTCTCTTCAAACTACTTTGGAGATCTCTTCCTGTTTGTCCTTGGATAACATTTAAAACATAGTCCTTGGCTTGTCTTATAGTCATCAGGTACTAAAAGATATTTACATCACTTTGAGCCCAAACACTGACTGATTTTAATAAAATGATCAGAACCTTTGAAGTTTGGAATGCTAAAGTTAAAGTTAAAACTTCTCTCATTCCATAGCTCTTGACTACTTCAATCTTGATGAGCCTGTAAGCAGAGAGTCCAATGTAAGCTTCTTTCTTCCTTCCCCAATGATGAGCCTAATGTCTTCTGATCCACTGTCTTAAGACAGACAAGCCAGGTTCTTAATTTTTGGAATGATAAGGTCTGAATCACATATGAAGTACTGTGTTCTCCAAGTTCCAAAAAATACATACGAACTGTGTTGCCCCCACCAGGCTTGCTATAAGAAAGAAGTTCTCCTTTTCTACTACGGGTGCTTCGTAAGACCTAGAGCTCACTAAAGGCTAAATTTCCAGCCTTTTCATGATTGCTTAGGAGTCTTTATTGGACTGAATTTGGGGAAATACATAGTTAGCTATAGGTCTCATAAGGGGTTATCATGTATACTTGCAAATACTGCTTAGATGGTCTATCCCTCCTTTTGGGAATTTGGTATAATTTGTCATTGTTGTTCTTGCTACTCTGGGTGTCACTGAACACCAGCTAGAAAATGTTACATTTTAATTTTCTATTATTTGTTCTTGTGTTTATATACACACATGTATGTGTATAAAACAGAAAAACTAAAGCACTAGCAATCTGAAAAATACAGATTGGATAAGGAGAGAAGAAGGGGCTGATAAAATATATGGAAAATCAGATTATTTTCAGTGGATTGTTTTCATTATAAGGAACAATAACCAAAATAAGTAAGTGGCAAATGAATTATAAAGATACAACTAATATTCCCTATCAATCCAAAATACCAAAAAGAAACAAGATAGCTATCAAATATAGGTTGTTTTAATATATTTTGAAATACATGTGGTAAGGAGGTAAAAAAGATACTTTCATTAAAATTTCAAAACCAGTAATTTCTATTATAATTCATTATTCTATTTTTTTCTCTCTTTCTCCCACTTTCTGTCCTATCTGCCTATGTCTCCACTTACCTGTCCATCATCTTTCCTATCACCATGCTGGAAGCCATTCAGAAAAATAAATAGGACCCATCCAGAGGGATAAAATACTCATTTTATAGCACTATTTAAGGGCTTCTAGAGTTTATACATTTTACCTAATTAATTCTCACAATATCTTTTGAGGTATGTAGTTGGAAATTACTTCTCATTTTATGGATGGATAAAGGAAGCTACTGTAAACTTACCAAAAATACTTCTGTAGAGATAATGCTTTTGCAAAACATAGATTAATAGCTTGTCTAACTTTCTTCTAGAGGTTAATTTTATGTGTTGCAATCTATGCAGAAATTCTTGAAAAGTTATAAAATTAAAACCACTCTTCCAATATGCTAATACATGGGAATCTCATCAAATATAATAAATGTCAATAAAAATAACAATTAATAATGTTGATTGAGCACTTACATTGTGGCGGAGGCTTCCTATATTATCCTCACAATAGCATACAGTTCTGACTCTCTTTCATTATAACAAATTATCCCAATATTTTGATAGTATACAATAACCAAAATTTATTTCACACCATTTATTTCAGAAATCAGAAAATCAAGAGGGGCTTAGGCTAGGTGGTTCTACATCAAAGCGTCTTCTGAGGTTGGTGTAAAACTGTTCATTGGGGCTGCAGTTTTCTCTGAAGGCTCAACTGGAGGAGGACCCATTTTGAAGTTAACTCAAATATTGGCATAATTCAGTTTTGGAAGGATGTTGAACTGAAGGCCTCAGGTGTTTGCTGGCTGTTAGCCCAGACACCTCCCTTGGTTCCTTGCCACATGAGCCTCTATATAAGCAGCACTACCTTTTACCTTTCTGAGATCTTTATAAATGATTTTATAGTTGCCCTCAATCTCATCTTTGGACCAAGTTTTTCTGACATTGCTCTACATTTTATCTTTTCTCAGAAGCTACTTTTAGTTTTCTCATTGGTTGTCACCTGCTGAAGTTGAGGATTTTCAAATTCATCAAGTCCTGGCCCCATTCAAGAGTCTTTCTTTTAGTTTATCTCTCACCTCTCACATTTTAGAATAATCAACAAGAAGAGAGTAGGTATTGAAGATACACCTTCAATATTCGGGCTGATAATCTACTTAGCTAGATCACTTAGTACATTAAGTGCATTTTGTTTTTTACCAGAGTCATTAGTTTGTTAAGGTTGCCATAGCAAATTGCAACAGATTGGGTGTCTTAAAAAAATATATTTATTTTCTTGAAATTCTGAAAGCTGGATGTCTGAGATCAAGGTGTTAGCAGGGTTAGTTTCTTCAATGGCCTTTCTCCTTGGCCAGGAGATAGCTTATTCTGGTGTGTTTCACCTGATCCTTCCTTTACATCTATGTCCTAATCTCCTCTTCTTATAAAGAGACCAGTCATATTAGATTAATGCCCACCCATATGACCTCCTTTTACCTAAACTACCTCTAGTGGCCTGATCTCCAAACACAATCATATTCTAAAGTGCTACAGGCTTAGGATTTCAACAATAAATTTGTGGGGGACACAGTTCAGCCTATAACATTCTGCCTTCTCCTAAAGTTCATGTCCTTCTCACATGCAAATACATCGACTCAATCCTAACAGCTCCCAAATTCTTAATTATTCTGACATCTGGACTAAATACAAAATTTCATCTATACGTGAGATTAGGCATGGGTAAGATTCATAGGTATGATTAATATGGCTGAGATTAATGGTTATGAAAGTTATGATTAATCCTGAGATGACATTCCTGTCAAGCTGTGAACCTGTGTAATCAGAGGAGTTATCTGCTTCCAATATACAATGGTGAAAACAACATATGACAGACATTCCTCTGCCAAAGGGGAGAAATTAAAAAGAAGAAAGGAGAGTGGTGGCCTATGCAAGTCTGAAATCTACTAATACAAATTCCATCAGATTTTGAAGCTCAAGAATAATCCTCTTACTTTGCCCTCCATGTCCAGTGGGAGGAGACTTTGTTTTCCATGTCCACCTGTCTGTTGGCCCCATGCCCTTGACCCTGGGCAGCTGCCCCTTCCCCTTGGCTCTGGAAGGTAGCCCCAACTTTTGGACCTAGATGATGGCCCTGACCCCCTTAGAACCAAAGAGGGGAGTACTATCTTCTGGGTGTGCTCACTAGGCCAGTGGGCAGGGAATCCTGCCAAGCTCTGTACCACCTTTGGAGTCATTCTTCCCTTTTCTTGAAGGATAACATGTTTACAGCTGGATAGCTCTCTTGGCATGTCCTGTAGAAACCTAAAAAAATGGACAGATTTCTTTCTTTCATTTTATCCTTTCTCTCTCCCCCTCACTGCCAGTTGGCAACTGTTTCTTCTGGTATAACCCCATCTTTATTCCTGGTTTCTGCTAAACTGGTTGATTGGATCTGTAAATCACATGTTTATAATCTCTTTAGCAAACACTTTACAGCCATGCTCTAAGTGTTTCTACAGAACATGCTTTCTCATTTTTTGCAAAATGGATAGACATAAATTTCCAAATATTCAAGGTCTTTTTTTCCTCACAATTCCTTCCTTAATATTTTTCCCTTTCCTTTCAAAATTCCCTATAAACAGCCAGGAAAAAATAAGTTGCAACTTCAACATTTACTTAGAAATCTTTTCAGCTAAATATCCAAATTCTCACCTCCAAGTTCTACTTTCCATAAAACACAATACAATTTAACCAAGTTCTATGCCCTTTTGTAAGAAGGACTGACTTTTCTCCAGTTTCCAGTAACATGTTCCTCATTTCCATCTGAGACCTCACCAGAAGCACCTTTGAAATTCAATTTCTAATAACATTCTATACATGATGGTGTATATATAACACTAAGAGGAAAGAAGCTTTCTCTATAAACTCTTCTCTTTTCTTTCTGAGCTCTAACCAGAATCACCTTTGCTGTCCATATTTCTACCAACATTCTCTTCAAGGAAATCTACACTTCTTCTGACATGCACCTCAAAACTCTTCCAGCCTCTACCCAATACCCAGTTCTAAAGCCAGTTCCACATTTTTAGGTATTTGTTACAGAAACATTCCACATCTTGCTACCAAAATTGATATTAGTTTGCTAGGGCTGACATAACAAAGTACCATGTCCTGGGTGGTTCAAACAAATGAAATCGATTTTCTCACATCCCCAGAGGCTGGAAGTCTAAAATAAGTTGTTGCAGGGTTAGTGGGTTAGTTTCTTCTAAGGCCTCTCTCCTTGACTATGGGCACTTCTCTGTGTCTTCACTTGGTTGTATATCTGTATGTGTCATTTGTGTCTTAATGTCCTCTTCTTTTAAGTATACCTGTCATATGGATTATGGCCCACTCATATGACCTTTACCTCTTTAAAGACACTGTCTCCAAGTGCAGTCACATTCTGAGATACTGGAGGTCATAAATTCAACTTATGAGTTTTGGGGAAGGAGAGGAATTCAATCCATTACATAACATAACCACAGCAATAATGTTGATAAACTTCTTCTGTTACATAAAAAGGATCCTCTTTCCTACAGTTTCAGGTAAGATTTACCTCACCTATAAACCGTCACACACTATAAAGAACAAGGGGCTTCTATTAACAGTTTCTAAAACACAGATTAGAACTTTTTTTTTTTTTTAAATATTCTCTACTCCACATCCATTGGCCAGCTAAAAGCTATGCCTACATTTTAGGTTTCTCTTACAATAGCACCTTACTTCCAGGTGACAAAATATGTACTAATTACCTGTTGCAGCATAATAAATTTCTCCAATATTTATCAGCTTGAAACAACAAAACTTTATGAAGGAAAAAACACAATTTCTTAGGATCAGAAAACTGAAACTTTTCAATTGTTTCTGACTTAGGATTTCTTGCAAGATTGCAATACAAGCTGTTTAACAGAGACGTTAACTCTAGTTTTGAGCTTAGATTGGAGACTGCACTTCCAAACTCAATCAGATAGATGTTGGCAGGTCTCAGTTAGGGGATAACTCACCAGTGATCATAATGTTTTAACAAAAACAATTGTAAATAGTATTGACTGATCACATTGTTAAGTGCTGTATATTGTCTAATTTTATGCTCTCCAAAGCCCTACCATGTTAATATTATCTCATGCCCATTTTAGAGCTGTTATTAAAATAAAGAAATGGTGAATGGTCACACAAGGAATGGCAAAAGCTGAAACTTGAAGGCAAATCACTTTAATTTAGGGAAACAAAAATTAGTTACAATACTTCTCTATCCAAAATAGCTTAGTGGTTCCCACATTAGGAGAGAGTAGGGGGGGAAGATACAAAGACTTAAGAAGGAAAAATCAACCCTGCATAAATTGGGAATATATGCAGTAAAATCACTCTAAATCTGACATAATGAATATTAGAAGAATGATAGATTATTGTGAATAAAAGTGTATACAGTATAAGAAAATAAACTAACATTTTTCTACAAGCTATATATATCACCTCGATTACAGTGTATTGCTATCTTTATTATACTGTATCTTTGGCATTATATTTTTCTATAAATATGGCTGTACCCATGTGTTTAGTACTTATTAATGTGCATAATCTTACAGAATCTATATGTACATGTATATTGAATTACTACCTAGCTACCATATTTAAACGCTGTTACTCTTTTGAAGACTGGAAGTATTGGAAAGAGAAAGGAAAGTTAAACCAAAAATTTAAATGTTCGAATTAGAAAATGCTGAGGGGGTATATATGAGTTTTGTTCGTGTGTGTGTATGTGTATGTGCAGCACACTTGAGTGTGTGTGTGTGGGGGGGGTGCACCTGTGACTCACACCTGGACCGCTGAACAGAGATTCGGGCAGGCTGAAAAATAATCGAGGCACAGATGGAACAGTGCAGCCCTTTATTCTGTGCGTGGAAGCAGAGGCGAAGCTTTCAGGGCAGCCTTCTTACAGGGCTCCGGAACAAAGCCAGCACAGTGCCAGCGAGCATGTGTTTACTGTTCTGCACAGTATAGCAAGCAAGATAAAATACTGAGTCATGCATCTCCGGATATCCTGTGTGAGGGAGCCTGACAGACATCATGTTCTCGTCTGCTTTTCCCACAATGTGATAGAGAAAAAAGGAAATAGAAATATTTACATTTAGAAATGTATTGGTATTACTCTAGTCCGACCCTTTCCCTAGAATATGTTTATTTTCTCCATAATTATACTACTTTAATATTAATATAATCTTTATTCCAAAGTCATCTTCTTCTACATATAAAGTTCTCACTCCTTGCAAATCATTCATTTGACTCTTTAAATAAACATTTTGTTTTAAAGAAGTATTAGATTGGGAGAATTATTGCAAATATATTACAAAGAGAATTCTATGTACCCCACACTCAAATATTCCCTATTACTAATATAATATATTAATAGGCTATATTTGTCAAATTAATGAAGAAATATTGAGATATATTATGGGTAAAATTTTCAACATTTTCAGAATCTCTAGCCAGGCCTTAGTCCATCTCCATATCAATAGGTGTTTACAAGGGGCGGGTGAAGAGGCCAGCCCTCTGGGACAGGAGAGGTTTGTTGGCTTCCTCAGCCAGATAGGGAGAGAAACCGGGTCAGCCAGAGCAGCAGCCAGGGAGCAATGAATGGAGCCAGAATAGAGGTTTTTCCCTTTGAATAATTTCAGCTTCACAGGTTTATTTTCCAGGCTGGGAATCTGCTTTCCCTCTGGAGTTACATAAATAAATATATATATATTATTCTTTTTATATATTATATTATATAATATATATATATAATATATAATTTTTAAATTGGTGCAGATCATAAAGCTTTTGAAAGCAGGAAGCCCAAGTAAAACTTATTAAACTATAGGTTCTTATTTTGTTCCCTGAATTAGAAGAAACCATGGAACAAAGAATCAGAGGAGCTCAGGTAGTTATATGTCATTTATCTTCATTCTCTTTCTTTGATTTGTGAATTGTTAGTGTAAGATAAATTTTAGCCTAAATAAGCAGATGAAGAGAGGCAACAAAGGGCCAGGTAGTTTATTCGAATGCCACTCCTGGGTGATATTCTGTGGTCTGAAACACAGGCTGGGGAAGTCACACCCAGTCAGGGATGTGGGGGCTTATAAGGGATTAGGAGGGGGGGGGAGTGGGCAAGCTATCCTAGGGGGAGTGGAGAGGTATGATTGGCTAAAGGTGACATAATAGGCAACCTGAAACTTTTTTTTCCTTCTAAGAGCGAGGAGGCTGACATCCGGGTCTTAGTTGGCACAACAGAAGGATGGAATTCAGGAAGAGCTGTCCCCTTTCCATATAAGGCATGGACTTTGGGGTCTGGTCTGTTCTCCCCCTATGGCATCTCTCTGTTCTGTTTGCATGTCCTTGTTTTTCCTTTCTCCAGCCTAACAGTTAGAAACTGCCTCTGCTATTGCATTAGTAGTTGGCTTGTTAGGTTAGTGACTGATGGCAGGACACCTCACCTAATGCTGTTCTTACTCTGCATGCTTTCACATGTTTTTCTCTCTCCTCTCATCCACATTTGGCATCAACTTCTCCACCCCTTTACAGAAGATTTGTTGTTTCATATGTGGATTTTTTTTAATTCCTATTTTTTTTCTTCCTTCTGCCACTTTATCTAATTATTGTTTTCTGACATCTGTCTGGATTTACTATTTTTGCATTTTCTGCCTTTACAGTGCCCTTTGTGTAAGTTTCCTTGGAGCTGAAATCCCCAAAAGCTAGAAGAAAGGCAGATTACTTTCGTATACTTCTTTTTAAGGCCATTACTTTGTTCCTCTTTTAACTTGTTCTGATAGATCTAACTTTATTTCTAATACCCTGAACATTTCTCTGAAGAATAAATCAGCCACCTTTTTTCCATCGACTGAATTTTTCCTTCCAAACAAAAAACCAGAGGGCTTTATCTAGGGGCTATTCTTGTTTTGAGTCCCAAAATATTCTGGAATCTCCTAGAAGTTAACCAGGACTTAAACTGAGATGTTATATTTTGAAGGGTCTCCAAGTCCCAGGGGGGAAGGTATTCCCTTTCGCAAGTATCCTGCACTCCCTCAGCAAAGCAGACAGAACTAATGGTTGACTTCCAAGTTTGTTTCAAGACAGATGAACCTGAAGTCGTACATACCCCTCATCCCCAGGCATTGCCCTCTCCATCTCAGGGTCGCCCTCCGCAATATATCCCCTAGACCTTTCCCTCTTCAAAGCCCACTCAACTTGGTAACCATTGGAATGTGGCTAGGTTTTTCTAACATTCAAAACCCCACTTTTGTTAGGAAGATGTTCTTTCCCTTAATTCCTTCAAAGCTGAGCTGTCTTCTGGCAGATGGGAGGAGAGGCAGGTGACCCAGGCCACAGGACAGTTTTCACATGCCTGTCTTTAACCTGGCTCCCTTCTGAGTTACGTGAAGTGCTATGTGAAGACTGACGGAGGTTTCCATGCCATGCTATAAATAGCATATTCCCCTTCTACTCTGGGTTTGCTCTGCCTTCCTTCAGCCTCCACCTGTGTCTAAGTGCTAAACCACAACCCAAGCCAGGAGTGCTGCATTCCCTGCTGCTCCAGAACCTGTCACTTGGAGAGTGGACAGGCCAGGTGTCAGTTGGTTCTACCTTTACATTAAGACCAAGCTGAGAATCAGGAAGCAGTGTTCATCTCTCAGCTTCCATCAAGAATGGAAGGGGTCCCTGGGGGCAGGTGGAAGCTATTCTCCAAGAGGTCCAGCATCATTGGGATTTCTTCTTACGTTTCTGAATTTCAGACCTCAAAACCTTCAAACTTCCAGGCTTATTTTTTAGGGTATGTAAGGTTCCTGGAGGCTGAGTAGGCAATTCTTGACCCTTTGTAACCCCATGCACTCCACCTCATAGCTGTGTAATGTTCAGGAGAATGAGGGCACAGGGGAAAGGACTGACTGGTCCAAGTCCTAGCACTTGGTCTTTATTGGATTTTCTCTTTGCTTAAGCCTCTGGATGTTTGTGAAGTAGGTTGTTTGTGTACGTGCTGCTTGTGTTTTTACAACAGCAATATTATAATATCAAAATTTTTAAGTGGCATGTCTTCACAGGTACCAATGAAAGAACCTGGGCTGGTGGTGGGTATGCAACACCACTGTCAAACACCCTCCCTACATCCGATCACCAAAACTGGCTCTCAGTAAAAGCTGAAGCAGAACACTTGTTTTCTCTGAGTTCCTGGAATTCCCTAAACTTTTCCCAAAACATCACAGACAGAAAGTACCACTCTCCATTTAGAAGGAACAAATAGATTTGGGAATAAATATTGCTGGTTAGGAGAGAAAAGATATCTTCTTTGGAGGATGTGATAACATGAGAACTATTTAATGCTTTCTAATTGCATTTCTTTGATATAAACTTTGCTGGGAGTAGGGGATGGAGGCAAATTTTCTGGCTGATCAGAGGAAATACATTCCAAGGTACAGAGTTATAATTCTCTATTAACCGTGTCTTTTATTTTGTGTATTGATATTTTGACACCTTGCTGTTTGTGGAGAGACTGTCCCCCAGGGTTAGCAATTCCCAGCTATAATGAATATGTTACTCATCCCTAAGTGTGCCTTTAAAGTCATGCCAATCAGTTGAGACCTTATGCCTTCAACTACCTCCTTTATTGGGTTCTTAGATGCCAGGCCACTATCAACCTGCTCTAGTAATCCCAGACAAGTGGGGGTAGCTCCTATGTGCAAGGGCCTGCTTAAACTTTTCTAACTAGCCTGCTGACCCTGCCTTTCCTGTTCCTTTCTGCAGAAACCACAAAAAAAGACTCTTGATCATGATTTCACTGGTGCCCACTGCTTACTGACCAACTCTACTGTTTCCTGTGGCATAACATGAGCTTTTATCACAGGATCAGTGAATATCTGTGTGTGTGTTTGTAATTCTTATATCTTCTTGATAAATCTACACTTTAATAAATATATAATAACCTTATTTATTGAAAAATTTTGACATAAATATTTTTTTGTTCCTGATATGAGAATAGCCACACCAAATCTTTCTTGGTTATTGATTATATGAAATATCTTTCTTCCATCCTTCATTTAAGTCATTTGTTTCTTTGGCTCTAATGAGACTCTTGTAGACAGCAAATAGATTGTATTTTTTGTCCATTTTTTCCAACCTCTTTTTAGTTGGTGAGTTTAATTCACTTATAGTTAAAGTGATTTCTGATAAGGAAGAAGTGAATTCTGCTATTTTCTGTATGTCCCATAGTTTTTGTTCCTCAATTCTTTAATATTTCCTTCTTTTGTAGTATGTTGTACTAATTAATTAAAAAATTAATTCTAATGTAATGCCCTGATTGCCTTTACATTTCCTTTTCTGCATATTGTTTAGCTATTTTCTTAGTTATTATCCTGGGGATTACAATTAATATACTAAATATCTAATTTACTAGTTTGATGTGATGCCAACTAAGCTTCAATAGCATACAAAGCTCTTACTCAGCCCCATCGTTCCTTTTGATGAGACTATTACCAGAGCTTCCTCTACTTTTTAAAGCATAGTTTATACTCTAGTTCTTTGAACACATTTATAATGGCTGTTTTGATGTATTTGCTGTTAAACCCAACATCTTGGTGCTGTTACAGGCTGTTTCTGTGTCCTGTGTCCTGGATTTTTTCCTGTGCATGGGTCATACTATCCTGTTTGAATATTTCATATGTTTTTTTTATTGTTTAAAGGTGGACATTTTGGATAGTATATTCCTACAAATCTGGATAACAATTCATCTCCCTTCTCACCAGACCTTGTTTTAGTCATTGCATGTTAATTTATGTGCTTAGTGACTTGACTATTTCAATGAGATTATTCCCTACAGTGATGCTTGTGATGTCACTTCCTGGAGGACACAGACCTGGGTTTGTTTTTTGCTATCTTGGGATGCCAGCAGTTTTAGAAGGGCCCTCTTTTGGCCAGCTCTTTCCTCCATCTCTCTGTTGTCTGCCTAATTTGCTTTCTGCCCTGCTGTTAGGATCCACTCATTACATGCTGATTGCTCTATTGTTGTTAACAGTGTTCTGTGGCCTATATTGATCTAAATCTGATTCAGTTAAATTGGAACAGTGGCAGTTTTGAGGGAAGTCCTTGAGGTTTGTTGTGATTTCTAAAATGTCTTCTTAGCTTTATTTCCTTCCCATGACAAAATTAGACTCTGTTTTAGTTTATTGCTCTCAAACAAGAGGAACTATTGTTTTAAAGAGTGTCCCTCAGCTTGAACTTCCCCATGCTTTTTTTTTCAAATAAGTCAGTTCTGGCTGAAGTCAGAGATCTTTGGAGCTTCTCTTTTATAGATTGCATCACCCCAAGAAAATAAGAATCTCTGAGCCACTATACAGGTAATTGGGTGGGGTGATAGTCTCTGATCTTCTAAGCTTGCCTCTGTCTTCAAAGATCCTCTGCCTTATGAGCAAGTTGATGTGTGGGAGACCTGGGGCCCTAACTTCTCATAATTGGGGTATATTTGTAACCTATGAGTGGGACCAGGTGGAGAAAGAGAGAATGAATCCTTTTGTTACACTCACCAGTAATTTACACTCTTCAACTTTGAACTGGAAAGGATTAGAAATGCTTGCACCCTGCATCTCCCCTGTATGAGGTGGTGTATTCCTGATTGGGAGCAGAGAAAGAGCCTCATCTTGGTCACACCCATCTAGAGGGAAGGTTCTTATGCTGAGCTGTGAGTGGGGCAGGGAGAGGCAACAAGCAGGTCATGGCTAAAATGCCATAGACTCTGACCTGTTCTTACTAAATTTTAGTAGGTTTAATTGAATAAATATTTCTCTATTTGCTCTATACCCTTGGAACACCTTCTAGAGACTTCATATGAATGTTTCTTTATATTTTTGAACAGTTGTACTAGTATCACTGGGAATGGGCACATGGAGCTCCTTATTACCATCCCAGAAGAGGAACCACAACCACGGTTCTTAACTGTTGAAAGGGGAAAGGAAACTTCTCCCCCCATTGCAGATGTACGTATACATACATTTTCACGTGAAAGGAGATGCTTTATCATAGCACTCCCCAGACCAGTGCAATGTGAATGGGAGCAGAAAATGTGGCACCACACCTTGCACTTGTTTCTCTTGGGAGGAATCTGTAGAAAGTGCCTATTTTCTTCTGCACTCACATGCGATTTTTTCAAAGGACCATCTCTCTTCAGCTGAATTAGCTACCACATTTCAAGATCTCCACTTTTAAATTATTGAGCTTTAAACTTGGAGAAATAGAAAGAATGCATTTCAGGATAGAAAAATAATACTGATTGAAGCTTTGGGCTTTGCTAGAGTGGTGGGTTTAAACTTGGGATGCATTTAAAACACAAACTGTAGCCTTGTTTATTATTTGTGTTTGTTTATATTTAGTGGTTTGCAGATACATTTTGTAGCCTCTTGACCTTACGTTATTACAGGAAGCAGCATGGGCTCAAAAGAAGCACAGGTTCTAAGAAGGTGATAGGGAATCTTGGGATGGTAGCATTAAAGCTTAACATTGAACTGTGGAGTTGCCACTGAGTTCTATAAGCACTACAGAACAGAAATGATATTCTACGTTCAGATTTTTGGTTGTAAACATAGATTGGCAGTACAAAGTAGAAGGAATTATTCACAGAATTTGGACATTCAGGAAGGAAAAAAAGAATGTAAATGTCCTCTGATGCTCAGGGCTAAGACCACTCCACAATTCTAAGTCTGCAATTTGGCAGAAATGTTTCAAAAGCTGCTGTCTGAGGGAAATAATAGGATGAGATTCTATTATAATAATAGTAGACATGTAGTATATATAAATTCCTTCCTAGTTATATTAATCCATCTTGCCAAATCATGTATTTCCTGTAAGGTTTCTCCCAATTGAATCAAAGTTCTATAGTCATGGATTCTGGATGACTGGCCTGGACTCTGTGACTTCTAGGTTTGAAATAAGTCAGGAAATTTTTCTTTTTCTTTCCTTCTTTTCTCAGATAACACTGAGTTTCTGTGATATTTATCAACCCTAACTTCTGGGACATGCAGATTTTTTGCTCAGAAAACTTCCCAGCAGTCTGGGAACTGGCCTGTATTTTTAATCTGGAGGGTGTGGAGCTATGTAACAAAAATCTCGTGAGATCTATTACCTCTTTAATATATTTAAAGATGAAGTCATGAGAGACATGGCATGGAATTAATGCAAATTAGAGGTCCTGACACAATTGGATGAATCTCAGTGAGAAAAATACAAAGCTATATTGATTGGTTGCAATGGGATTTAATATTTGACTTTAAATTTTCCCTGAGAAATTTGATAAGTGTAATAATGTTTATATTCAACTGAATGGATCTTATTATTTAAGTGTCTATATTACATAATTGATATCCTTGCTAATCCCTTGGTAGGCTATAATGGGAAACATTTGACTTGGATGGTTATAGTATGGGATGGGAAATAAGATAGGCATACTCAAGATTTTTTAAGGAAATGTCTCATCAAAAACTTAAATAAAAAAATATATTTCCCTGCTGTAAAATAAAACAGAAGAATTATAGTCAAGTTTAAATCTCCCATTTGTAGAATTAACCAGTTTTCCCTATTTAAATAATGGATATTTTGAAAAAAAAAACAGTTTAAAAATTTGAAGAAAATTATAGTCCAGTGAGCTCTGGGAGGAAAGATAATTGATGTCTAAAAATCTTCCTATATCATCACCACCATCACCAACACAATGCTTCATTAAATATTCAGTGCCAACGCCAAAGCATTTTAGGCAAATTGTTATTTTGAGCACCTTGCATATTGGTATAGAAATTGGATATCAGCTATATCTAATTTTATTCCCTTATTTGTTACAATATTGTCATTTTTATGTTACAGTCAGAAAGTTATGGTAATGAAATACAAAATACACCACCAAAATGGTTTATATTTAAATTTTAATAGCGTTATGTCAGAAGGAATGATAAAATATCATATCCTCATCAAAAATTTAAATACACAACATTTGAGTATTTTGCTACCATGTATTTGGTGTGAATTTCCTTGTGCATCCCTAGACATCTACAGGAAGCTTCAGAAATGTTTTCCTTACCTACGTGCGGAACTACTTGTACTGGGCTCTGAAGAAACATTTAAGAAAGAAAACAGAATTTTCACTTAAAATGAGAGGAAACGATTATATTTTTCATAATTTGATTATGGTTTATGTATAAATACTCATTTTTAAAGGATATTTAAAATACTGTTCTGAATATTTGAGGAGTATTATTCTTGATAAAACATGCACAACTTAAAACCAGATCATAATGAGCAAATTAAAATTCTCTATCAATTTTTATTCAGAGTATTCTGACCACCCTGGCCTCAGTCTGTAACTTGAACTCAACTGCATCATCAGAACTGAGCACTTACTGCTGCCACGGCCAGCTGGCTCTTTCTCTAGACTTTGTTTTACTATGTGCATCTTAGCACAGGTGCCTGCCCATCAGAGATGGCTTCTACTACTACCTTAGCTACATTGATTCTTATGCCCATATACTGTTGATGTCTGTCTCACTTCATTAGAATACATGGTCCATGATGCCAGGGCTTTTTTTTTTTTATCATCTTCACAGTTATATCCTCATCTTCAAGCACAGTTGAAATATTGGAAAATATTAAATACAATAAAGATTTATTGAATTAATTCACAAGTAGGTGAAAGGTTGAGTGAAGTCAACAGAATATAGAATATTTTTACATGTATTGAAAAGTAAGCTGTGTTGTTATCTTCACTTTTCATGAATTGAGAAAATAATACTTAGAGAGATTGAGGAAGTATCCACCCACCACACTGGGCTCTAAGAAACACAATGAGAATGAATAAGATAAATCTGATGCCCTCAAATGCTTTCATTCTAGTAGAAAGTAAACACAAATAATCAGATTCTGTGGTCCAGAGAGATGCGTGCTAAGAGGGAATTATGCACATTGCTTTGCAAAAGCGTTACTAAAGCCAGCTCAGGAATTTAGAGTGGCATCTCGGAAAATGTTACATTAGAGCTGAATCAGGAGAGATGATGGGCCAACACAGAATGTCTGAGTGAACGTTGTTCCAGAGAAAGTACAGTGGGCAAGGATTGAAATTTATGAGGAGTCTGGAACACTGCAAGTAGCTTACCATATAGCCCAGATAGCAAGTGTCCCGAGAGAAGGAGGAGTTAGGGAGGTATGGAGAATAAATGTACTTGTTTGCAGTACCAAGGCAAATAGCCTTTGTTTATTATTTACTTACAGGCTTTTAAATTATTAATATGTATGCATTTCTGAGAAGAAAAGAAAATATTAAAATCTAGGATTAATTGAAAATAACTGACCAATGAAGGAACATTGTAAAATACTAATCCTAAATGTGTCCGAATCATATTTTCACTATATTCAGCAGAATATCAAGAATTTTCTTTATTATTTACTTACAGGCCTTTAAATTTTTAATATGTGTGTATTTCTAAGAAAAGAAAAGATGAAAATCTAGTATTAATTGAAAATAATTGACCAATGAAGGAACATTGTAAAATACTAATCCTAAATGCATCCCAATCATATTTTCACTATATTCAGCAAAATCTCAAGAATTCATTACATAAATAATTAAAATTTCATGCATTATTTATTGTAGTGGCATAAAAAATGTTATATTCCCAAACTAAATTGTGCGAAACATTTCTAACACTGAAATTTAAACTTAGAGCCTAATGAATATGTAACTTCCCTGCTTTTGATTTAAGAAGGAAAAAGAGAATAATCCAGTTTTAATATGGTAACAAATAAGACTACTAAAGGATATCAGGATAAAGACACAATCTTCTTAAGCAATAATCATAATTTTAGTTAATATTGGTATCACACAAGAAGAAAAAAGAGGTTTAAAAATTGAATCATACATATTAAAACATACTGTTTTTGAGATTTTATAGTTTAATATTCATTAACAAGACCAACAGTTTATATATACCATTGATCAAACAGAAGAGAGAGACAGAGAACAGCAGAGCCTGAAGACAGCTGTAAAATTAATAAAAATAAAATAAATATAATAAAACTCATAATTTTAGTGAAAGCTAACTTAGTAACTTAATTTTATAGCAATTTATAACTTAATTTTTAGTGGTATCTATAATGTAAAAGACATTATAGAACATCAATAAACATCAAGTTAGGAAAGAAAATTATGACTTCAGACATTTTCTCTGACATGTCAATTTCATAATAAAAATGTTTTATTTTCTAAAGCGCAAGGGCAATGCTTCTGAACCGGCCTTTGTTTTAGAATTATTTTCAGCGTTTGAAAGAGACACCTTGAGCTGCAACTTAACCTAGTGAATCAGGTTCTCTTGGGTGATTACTTCCATTCCCGATATTCAAAAGCTTTTCTTTTGGTTGGGGCTGAGTTGAGAACCACTGTTCTAAAGACCCATTTTATTTATTTATTTTTATTTCCAAGAGAAAGTATGAAGGTCCAGTGAAGAAGTGCTTCTATAAGTAAACAAAAAAATCTGAATGATTAATTTGTTGTTGATGACATCGACTGTGCTGGCCGAAATATTTGGATGATTTTGCCTTTGCGTGGTTATGATTCCTTGACACATAGATGATTTTCCACTTACTTAATCATTTAATTAATCATTATAAACACTCCAATATAAAGTAATTTAGACTGAAGAGAAAATAATTTCTATTAGATTAATTTAAACTCTTTATCCCAGTTGGTAGATATAGTTATACCATCGCCTTTTCCACCAGTTATAGAAAGTGCTTTCATGGTAGTCTTTGCCAGAACTCCAAAACTCTTCTTGTCACAGTACGCTCAGCAATGATTAGGAATATATTGGCATTAACATTTGAGGTGGAAGCTATATGCCAACTTATTCTATAAGTTTCATCTTCATCGACAGAATGGATTGTGGTGGTTGTATATTACTATCTGAACTAAGCTGTCAAAGAAATGTGCAGTAAAACAATAGCTACTATAGCACTATCTTTTCCAGGCTCTCTTTAAATATTTTACCTTCATTTTCTCAATTCATCTTCATAGCAATACTGCCAGCCATTTATTATCATCATCATTTTAGTGTAGTAAAACTGAAGCTCAGAGGTGTACAATAAACAGCTCAAGGTCATTTAATTAGTTAAGTGGCAGAGATGTGATTCACACCCAAGTCTCTTCTTAAAGTAAATGATATCTTTCATACAGGTCTAACTTTATGACACAATATAGATTACAAAATGTGGAATTAGCATTTTTAAAGATGTTTGTGAAAAAAATATTCCAAGGATGTGGAATATTACACAAATTATAATTCTATAAAAGTGAATGTCTTCTTTGAATAGGAAGAGATAGAGCATCTCAAACACCTGAGAGGGATTGACAGCTTGTCAGTTACTATCACAGGTATCACCTTCCTCTCTGTAGATTTTATAAAAATGGTTTTTCACTGGTTGTGTGGAGCAGAATCATAGAGCTCTGCCCCTGTCTTTGCCACAAGGGTTGCCTATAAACTGATGGATTGATTTTAATTTGACCTTGGCAGCTTTCGTTACCCTCTGAGGTATTAGTCTTGCTCTGTTCCAGACCTTTTCCTTGAACTCTGCCTTTGGACACTATCCTTGTTCTAAAGATTTGTCTCTGGGGCTCTAGGTGGGCTGTCAGTCATAACTTTGTTGGCCATGACCGATATGGTGTGTCAAACCGTTAAGTAATTTTGCCAGTTGTATTTTTTGAGAAAAGGTACCTTGGTTATCTAAAAGAATAATCTATATTTTAAGTACTTGACCTGATAAAAGGAACTTAGTGCAAATCATGCTTTTGGTGCTTAATAACTATAATTTTATAATAACCATGTATTAAAGTTATATTATAAAGATATAGTATATTTTATAAATTATATTTAAAGTTATATAAGGAGTATATATTACAATATAAATATTTATATTGCAGTGTTTTTATATAGAAAAACTAGGTTTTTCCATGTGTGAGCCACGTTCCTTGTCATTCACCTGAGTATTGTTAGGAATGACACTCTCATTTCCTGACATTTGGTGCCATAATACATTTGTCTAATTATTCTAGCCATCATTTCCATTAGCAGTAGTATGACGTATCTATATCTAAATTTGATCAATATAATAAAGTTCCTGTTTTATTTTTCTTTCTTCTATTTCTTCTGCTAAATCTTTTTCATTCTTTCACTACTTGTGTTATCATTTCAGCAAACTCCGTTTATCTTCATAATCTAATCAAAATGATTACTCTAAATAGCTATACCAAAAGATAATGGAGATTTATATTTTTCAATGGGAAATATATATACTATGACATTTTGTCTGGTGTTCTGACAAAGGATATTATTATGTATATTGGGAATATTTGAGATGTTTTTATTTCTTCTTGTAACTATTTCAAGAAGTTTTATTTAGGGTGTCATTTAATAACATTTTATTATTACCTTTAAACAATCATCACTGGACACAAAATTATAAAGTGAATATTGAAATAATTTTAGGTGATGAATGGATACAGATATCAAAGTAATTGTAGGTTGTAGTGGTTGTTTCACTCTTGACATATCAAAAATATTTAAATACATTGTAGATTAGTTTTCCCATTAATTTCTAACAATTCAGGAAAAAAACTAACTCTCCATTTTATTTTATTAATAAATATGTAACCCCAGTTAAATTTTAAGAAATACAATGTCACTGACAAGCACCTGTTTCTAACAAATTAATAATTAGTATTAAAGATTATTCAGATGCAGTAATTTTTAACACAAAAGAAAATCTTTTCAATATTTTATATAAAAAAGACATAATATTTCTCTTTATCAGGTGTGAATATATGCAGAACTAGGAAGCATCAAGTTTCATATCCATTCCTAGTGAACAGACTTGAATTTCTAGCAAGCCTTGACACTCTACACAATGAAATAGTAAATTCATCCTTATAAAAGAATATAATATTAAAAAGGGAGAGATTATTGGAAACAGTGAAGTATAGAAAATAGATTTTCTGTCATAAAGATCTTGAGAGTAAATGTTGAAGCAGTAGCAACCATAAATAATCCTGGTTTTATGTCACACATTCTGAGAATTTTTATAGAGCTCAACTGCATCATAATAAGTTAAAACTCTCTCTAAGATACTATATACTATATACATTGTAGCTTTTATTTTGTATAAATAGTAGAACAACTCTCTCTCTCTGCACACACACACACACACACACACACAGAAGTCCATTTTTACTATATTGTATAGGCTTGTATTTTACTTATTTCCTTTTCATATATTGCCAACTCAAAAACTTTTAATACCCCATCTTTAAGATGAGAAGACATAATGAGAGTACTTTACAAATGTTGCCAAGTATTTCAATTATATGACATCGTAAAGCTGTATATATCCAAATGCTTAAGTTATAGGACTTAATAAAGGATACAAAATAATGCAAAAATATAAACCTATTTTAATAAATTCCTACTGCTTTCCCAAACTATGGAAAATACCTATGCTTGACCAAAAAATATTTTCCTTTTTAAGTTCTGGAATTCTTTTGAGACAATTCTAAGTCTTGTCTCACAACTTAGATAAAGACATCCAGAGATATATTTATTCCACTGACCATCAGACTGTAGTGGTGCCTAGTTCACTATTGTTCATTTGTACCAGCACAGAAGCATATTTCTTTAGGGTGATTGAAACTGGAATACAAAAGTGTCTACTTTATTTAAATAGTTTCCTGTAAACATGGTATTCTTTTTTGAAATTACATAGAAAGCTTTCAAGTTAGAATCATTTTAATAGTAAAGATTCTCACAGTTCTCAGTAACAAAGATTTTAAACATTTAGAAAATATTCATTAATCACCTACATTTTACAAGTCATTCTTCTAGACTTTGTCTATATAGAAGTCCTCTCTGAACAGAGGTGCTGTTATAGGGATTGGCAGGTACCAAGGTAAAAGATGAAAAAAAAAAATAAAAATATAAATAAGGAGAAGTGATAGGTATGTAGTAATATATAAATGATGGTAAATAAATGTGCAAGAGAACATTGGGTAGAGGGAATGCAAGTTTTATATAACTTGGTCCAGGAAGGCCTCCCTGAAAATAAGACATTTGAATACAGGCAGAAGGAAAACAGTCAACTCTGCGACCTTCTGTACAAAGGGTGTTTTAGGCTGTGAAAAGAATAGGCACAACGCTTTGAGGCCGGCCCAGGCATGCTTGTAGCTTTGGATCCAGAGTGAGACCAGCATGGTTGAGACCAGGGGAGGAATGAGCACAGATGACATCAAAGATAGAGCAGGGGACAAGGCAGCAGAGATTTCATTCTGAATGCAACGAAAACCCACTCAAGTTTCTGAGCAGTGGGGTGACTCCGTTTTTGACTCAGGTTCTTAAAGAATCATCACAGTCTCAGCAAAGGAGAAAACCTGCAAGGGTCGAAGCAAGATACATGTTCGAAGACTGCCGTTTTAAATCTGGGTTAGGGATTACTGTAGCCCTACCTGAACTGGGAGCAATAGAGATTGTGAAAATGGATTCTATTTTAAAGGTAATGCTGAAAGGATTTACTAACGGATTAGATAAGCAGCATGAGGGAAAGAAAGCAGTCAGAAAGGACTTCAAGGGCAAAATAAACCTATCTCCCCTCCTCCAAGCCAAGTTGATACTAATGAGAATTACTTATCCTGACATGTTACGATTTACTGATATTACTGACACATGGGCTGAGTATGCTCTGCTGTATTTTTCAAAGGCAATTAATATCAGAGAGACAATGCAGTAGTCACTGTTGATAGACTAATAAAGGAATGTGATGATTTTTCTATGATTGAAAAATTTGTGTTAAAATGTTTAATACCAATAAGCCTGATTTTAGAAAAAATAAATGGCCTATGGAAACATTCCTTTATTATTTATATGGTAACTCACTCTGAAGATGCTTCTTGAATTCAGGAAATGTTTGATCAACATGAACCCTGAAAATTTGAAAAGCTTGAACGTTTTTTTTTTTCCTTTAAATGAATCTAATAAGAGAAAAAAAAAGTTAGAGAACACTCATTTCAAGTAAAATAGTCTGTTCATATAAAGAGCAGCCATAAACTGAATATCAGATTAATTTACAAAAGATCTCATAAATCATGATATTTGTATTTAAGTATTTCATGCATGGTGTTCACAAAAACTATATTTACTGCATGTCCACCACATTGAAAAGCTCTGTAACAAGTAGTACCTCTGCAGGAAAGAGGGAAAGCGGAAGTAATATCAGCCCTGGGGATGTAGACATTATCTAGATATAGAGAACAAAGGCTGTAAAAATATCTTAATAATATAATATTATATAAGCATTAGTCAACAAATATAATTTTAAAATTAGCTAAATGCTGAGAGTATATAAATCTGTTAAAAGCAGGGTCTTATTTGTCTCCACTGCCATTTCTTCAATACTTAGATCTGAGTATCTGATAGTCTGAATCTCTCAATAATTATTTGTATAATTAATTAATGATAACATAAGGAAAAACAAAAGGCTTTTTTTTTTTAATGTAGTCTGGGAAGGTTTTCTTGAATTATTGGATAGTACCAAATTAAAAAATGCTTCCCAAAGACTTGCCTTCCTAGGACATCTCTCTCTACTTAGGCAATCAATTAACAGCACAATATTGAACACATTTTGTTTGGAAGATTTGTAAGGAATAATCAAAATGAAGAAGAGGATGGGTTGAAGAAGGGCCAAATAGCGGGGAGAATGTGGTACACGGCGTTCTAGTTTCCTTGTAGGAAATCTCCAACCACAGCGTTCACTTAACTGACCTTATTTATGGCTTATAAAACTTCCTTGTTCACGTGCCTGCTCCATGGAGTGACTAAGCAGAACTTCTCATTGAAAAGTTGGTATTAAACGACCCTGGAAAAAAGGAGTAAAGTTTCCTAATGGAGAGAAGTAAAAAATGAATTCCAGGGCAAGCATAAACAGAAACATCGAAGTAGGAATGTGAAGATATGCCCAGCACACAGTGAACAATTCATTTTAAGGGAATTCAAATCTCTCCTGGAATGTATGAGAAATAAGAATAGAATGGATCATTCAGGCTAGATAGACTTCAGAGAACTTTCAAAGTCTAACAAAGGAGGCTAGGCCTTGAGTCATGAGCAGGGGTCACAAACTGAGGGTTTTAAAAAGTGAGAGACGTGATCAAGGTTGCATTTCTGAAAGTGAGTCTGATTTTGGATGGTTTTGATTGATTTTAAAGACAGATCCTCGAATACTAGAACAGCAGGAGCCCACTGCTCAAATCCAGTAGCCAGTTCATAAAGACCTGTGTGGGCACAGAGGGGAAAGCAAAAGAGAAATCATGACAGCTCAGATTGAAGAGGAAAGACCCACAAATGTTCAAGATGATACCAAACTTTAAGAGTGTCAGTTGGAAATACTGAATAAATATATAAATTTAAAAAATAAATAAATATGAAAAAAATAAGAAAATGAAGACTTTTCTATGTGTTCATGTCATTTCTCCATAAATATAGTAAAATTGAAAATATTATTAACTTCAAGAACATTTAAGAGCAAATGTTTCCAAATGGCTGGCTAGAATAATGACATATGTGCAAAAAAATCAAATGGCACAATGGGGCAACAATCAAGCAGTCTCAGATGATAATTAGTTTGACAGTAGGTGGCATTGGCCAAGAACCAAAATGCTGACAGTCAGAGAAATAGAATAGGTACATTAATCCAGGTAGGAAGGAACAAGTCAAGGACTGACCCCAATTAGCTACCTGGCCTCTTTGGATGTAAGAGTCTAGGATGGAAGAAGGTGGATATGTGCAAGGTGCTAAAGGGTGAGCAACTTTAAGGGAAAAAAAAGGTATTGAGTGGTAAAAAGTAGAACTTAGAATGGTAACAAGAAAAATGATCCTTAGGCTTTTCATGAAGTCTCTTTGATTGTTTTATAGTTACACCAAAAACAAAAAATAATAATATGGACACTTTGATATCTTTAGTTGACTGCTTGCGTTAAATAGCTCAAAGGATATGATGTATGGCATCAAAACAAGTTGTTGCTATGCCACTTTCTGTCTTTTCTTTTCAAAAATATATCCAGAGTTTTCCACTTTCTTAGGAAGTTGTCCATGTACAGAAGAATAGCAGTCAGGATTCTCTACTGTAAAAAAGGAATGTCAATCGCATCAAATTTGTATCTGATTTCTAAAAATGGCAGCTTATATCTAGAAGAGCTCACTCAAGCTTTTTTGTCAGAGATTACTGTGTGTTGTGTCTTCCCTTGCAAAATATAGTACTAAAGTTTTGAAATGCAATGGTATTCTGAGGGACACACGATGGGAAAAGAGTAATATGAGTTAAGTTTAATGAGGCAGGCTGGGGCCCGATCATGCAAAGGCTTGAAGAGCGAAGTATTTGGGGTGTAACTCTAAACGTGATTATAAACCATCTTTAGATTTCTAAACTGATTGAAGATTAAAATGATTTGCTTTTCAAATTTATTTATGTTGCTATTTTTAACTTGAATTCTCAAAAATCTAGTGAGAATGAAAACAATACTATCATAAATGATTTTTTCAAATGTACTTTTATCTGAAACCTGGACAGGCCCTAACCATAGAGAGGATTTCTTTACTTGTAATTTTGCTATTATCATTTGAACTCATGCAATGGAAATATAGAGCTGGACAATATTGTTCAATTTGACTTACTCTGAAAGGCATTTACTTAGCTTGCAAATCCCCTAATACAAAGGGGACTTTAACAACCGCCTGGGAGACTTGGAACTGCTTGTTAATTCTGGGGTTGATGGTGATTAGGTTGGCTTTCAACAGACATTTTTCTTTTAAGTGTTACTTCACTGAGCAAGACAATATGTGATAATGCTGTTCTGCTGACCTTAACCTGCTTCCTGCCATGGACTTAAATTAGCCAGAATTTTTGTCAAAACAGTGCAAATCTCTATGGCCTAATAGCTGAAAAGGAATATCCTTTAAAAATAAACCGGTAATTTGAGGAAAAGTTGGTTAAGAAAATCCCATTTTCAACCTCACTACTTATATAGAAGACTGTAAGTAATTTGGGTATCTTCTGTTCTAATGTGAGTAAAGGAATCCATTTAACATTTAAATTTAATTACTAAATTGTTACACCAGTTTAAATCCTGCTCAACATGTCATTTTTTATGCCAAAGTTTAGCATAAGTGTCATGTAATGATATCTCAGCACTGGTGATCTAAAATTTACCTTTCAATCACTGGATTTTATTATATTTTGGAAATGGCCTATTGCTCTTCATTTGCAATTATAAGGCAGAGCGGAGGCATCAGTCTTTGTTGATGAGGAAGGCATGAATTTCTGTTTGTCTTGAAGATTATTACTATGATGATCTCTCTCTGTCCCCATCTCTGTCTCTCTCTTACTCCATTTTTCTCTTTCTGTCTGCCTCTCAAATTCATTATCCCTGTTAATTACGCATTCCTTCAAGGAGCGTATCTGTAAATATAACTTAGTTGTTGTATAAAGAAACACATTTTCAAAGAAATATATAATAGGTAGTGTACTGTATAATTTTGGACTAACCACATAGAATTCTTTTTTAGTTTAAAATTGGAGCCATATTTGAAACGATACTTCAAATATTCAGCACTCATCCATTTAAAATGAAACTCAACTTTTTATTTAAGATGTTTGCCATGAGCTTGAAATATGTTTACTTAAAACAAAACAAAACAAAACAAAGCTGATCTTGTTTCAAAGGAAAATAAATAAATACGTGTATTTAGGCTGGTGATCTAATTGCCCTTATAATATGAAGTGAAAACATTTAAACCCAATGCATATGTGCACTACTTCAATTTTGAATCACTTTGTGTATATTTCTTTGTATGTGGGTGGAAGCCTCATGGCACATGCTGTTTTTGTTGTCACAGGATATTTTCTCTGGCTACTTGTTATAGCAAATTTATGTCTTAAAGCACTGCAGTTAGTACTGAGATCCTGATGATGCTAAGAACCAGGTCCTAATATTAGCCATCCCATATCTCCATATCTTGAACACTATTATTTATTGGGACATATTATGTTTCAGTATTATGTGTTATTTGTATGCTATACAGTTTTTAAGGTGTACATTAAACCAACAGTGGATAAAATTGTTAGAAAGACCTTCATTCTTTTGGTTAATGTTTAATATTTTTATGAAATAAAACAACCATTTCAGATTTTTAATATATTGAAAATCACAGAGGTCTATGTATAGTCAGGAAAATTCACCTTGATTTTACATGTAGTTATTGGTGTGGGTAGGGCATCATAATTAAGCTAATCTTAGCCTATCTCAAAACATTTCAACTCTCCACTCAGTTAAAATATATGATAAATGTTTCATTGTTGATTATAAATGAATATACACCTGTCTTTTATTGAGACTAAGTTTAAGGGAGGTTAAATTTCAAACTGAATTTCATTTAGAAAAATCCTGTTTGATTTTAATCGTAAATTGTATATTCAGTATATCCCATACTTACAAAACCAGTATTATTCCTTGGTTACCTTCCATAAATATGAAAACCACCCAATACATGTAATAACAGAGAAAGAGAAGCTTTAATACCATTTGTAAATTGCTTATTTTTCTATTATTAATTAAATTTTTTCTTTATCAGATTATACCCTTTTTAATATAAATACATCCACACACTTTTCAGGGGGATAGATACAGATATCACATTTACATTATAATTCAAAATCTAACTTTTTCTATTAGCTTATCAAACAAATTCATATGATTTTTAATCATGTACATACAAAATGTATGCCTATGCAAAGCATGTCTTTATGTCCTTAAATCATTAATTATTTTTCTTTATGCTTTTTATCAAACCATCAAATACTTAATGTTAGGCTTGTATAAAAACAATTGTCAGAGTTTCTGTGTGATATGTAATGTTAAACAGTATATCTATCTTTATCAATATTCTGTAAGCCATGTTCCTGCAATATGTTGCCCAGTTAAGTCACTCTTCCAGACCTAGTAGTTGAATTATAAATGAAAATAGCATGAGTATTGCATTGAAGTAGCAAAACCCTACTTTTGCCACCTTGGCACCACCTATCATGTACTCTGATTATCACCTACCAAGATTTAATTTATTACTCAGAAGGTATCCATTCATGATTTCCCCTTTAAAATACAACACATGTAATATTAATTTTGAATGTACTTATGAGAATCCTCTTTTTTAATGCCCCTCACAGGCAAAAGTACCAACGATGCTGTTGATTTGGTATAAAAGTAAAGGATGGATATACATGGAGGAATTTTTTACAGAAGGCAACAGGACGGGGAGGAGGAAAGAGGGTCACATACAAATCGCATTCCTTGTGATGTGATGCTGTAGTGACAAATGATCTGGCTAGGTGAAGTGTTTATGAGCAGGGAAAAATTTTCAAAAACGGAGTATGGAAGTTAGCTTCATAACTAACTGAATGCTACTTTAAATACATTGTAATTTTGTATTGAGTTGCGGGGGGAACTTGAAAAGGTTTGGAGACCATATGCTGATATTCTTTTGATATGTTAAGAAATATGGCAGTTTTGTTTCCTATTCCTTCTTAAATGTTTTTAGAGCTTGCCCTGTTCACTAGTTGACAAAAGCCTGCAATGTTGATGTTTAAGGGCTGTTGATTGCTGGCAGCAAAGAATTCCAACTGTGCTGGCACCCGAGATAGCATCTCTACATTTTCTTCCAGGATCATCACCTTTGTTCTAAACAGCTCCCTCATAGTGTGAACAGAAGTCATATGTTTTAGATTTTCTGCCTTGGCACCCAGGAAATCAGTATGATTGAGTAAACATATTAAGCTTCTCCTGCATTTCCAGCCTGAACAGATGTTAAGTACAAGCTGATCCACCTACATTCAACCCGAGAGACACTACATCCACAGACTGTTTCATTTTCCTTTTTCAATTTATATAGAAGCATAGATTGTTACTGGCATGTATAAATGTGCCATTTAAAGCAATCAAAAATGGCTCCACATCTCACTTGATTTCCACAATTGTTGGTATAATGATGGACTACTGAGGAGAGAAACTTAATTTCCCTGGCAGATCTTCCCACGTTGAAGCAACATGTTTGTGGAGAGCCAATACACAGTAATTACAGCACAATTGCTCACAATTTCACAATTCACTAACAGTATGCATTTTCACAATGTGAAGCTGATTTTTCTTTAACCAAATAAAACATGAAAAGAGAATTGGAAGCAATGGGCAATCTAGATCATTAGATGATTGATGTAAAATTAGAGAACATTTAGACTGGAAGAGATTGCAAACACCAGGGAACTCAGAAAACTTGTAAGCTCTATATTTTGAGGAAATATTTTGTTGATGCTCTTTTGGCTCTTGGTAGCAACCTACCAATTAAAGACAAAGCTCAAAATAACTTATCTACTGATTACTTCAAGTTATTATTTGCGATTTTTCACATCCCACAACCTTTTCCTGAAAGTTTACAACTTGGTTACAGGAACAGAATTATTAATTCTAATTCCATGCCTCCATTCATACTATTATTTATCCCACCTACTAGACAAAGAGTCAGAAAAAAAGTGATTCTCAAGCCTAGAATTTTGTATTTGTTATATTTAGTATTTCAATGTTGTAAGAATTGTCTAATCAAATGAGTTGTGGTATTTGAAAGAGAACCCCAGTGAATAAATGAAAATAGAAGAAATGATGTACCAAGTCTATTTCATTGTAAGTTATGATGCCTTCTTTTACTGAATATTATTATTTTCTTTTAATAGTGAGGGAAGAAATTATTATTACTGAGTACTGAAATACATGTAAATACTGTGTTCAACTCTTTAGCCATTACGACAATGGTTAGTATAAGTACTATAACCTACATTCTCTCTGAAGCACAGTAATCTTCAAATTCTATATTCTTCATATCAGGAGAAGTTTAAAGAAAGAGAGACACACACAGAGTAAAAGTGAGAATAATGCAATCTGATAAGTTATGTAATAAAGTTCACAGTTTTATGGCAGCAAAGACAAGGGACTGGTAGACAAGAAGAGCCTTTCTATCTAATGGTGCTGAATCACTGACTGAATTTTAAAAACAGTATGGATTTATTAGGGCGCAAAAAGGGAAATCTAAGCTGGGGGAGGGAATTGGTTTGTAGAAGTTTGCCAAGTTCTGAACAAAATGTTATATTCCATTTCAAGGAAAAAAGGTAATGAGAAAAAACGTCATAAAATAATTTCCATGAGAGGGGTATTCCTGATTTATGAACCAATAGTAAGAGTGTTAACATATATTGAACACATTCAAATATACATATGCGACAAGATATTGAAAACTTGAATACTCAGTGAGCCTGAGTACTTCATTTCCTTTGCACATTGCCTACCACCACACCACGGGGAGAAACCACTCAATAATGGCAACAAGAATTGAGATGATACTTGTAATGATAATGATACTAGGAAAAAACATGAAGCCTTGGGTCAGGGGCAAGGAGACCAGAAAGTACTGATTCTTTCGCTAAATGACTATCTAATGCAACATTTCTCTTAATGATTCATTCATATTCTAAAAATTCATATTATTTTCGTTATTTCAAAGATTGAATTGGGATAATGGTCTTTACAGGTGTTAGACTAATGTAATAAAATTTTGTTTATGATTGATGAGGTGGGTATTGCAAATTCAAGAATATGGCAGATTGAAGGGAGAGGCTCGTGGGTGGTTAAGGAAAAAGAAATCTCACATGGGGTGAAGGCACAGGGCGTAAGTGAATAATTTTACTTGGATGATAGATGTGGGAGGGTTAACATAATTAGTACTTTCCTGTTTGTCCTAGCCTTCTTGCAATTAGGCAAAGACAGGAAATAAATTGTATCGAAAGCGCTGTGAGCAAAATAGATACATGTCCCTTTACAAAACCCTATATCATTTACTTCTGTTAAAGGGCGACCATGAGGCTTTATGCTGAAATGGTACATCCATGCAACAAAGACAATCTCAACCACTGAAGTATTTCATGGCAGCCAAATATCTTGGGAAACATAGATTCCAGATGATTTTGTGCAAGCATTAAATTAATGTCTGATGTTTTAAGCCTCTGCAACGTTAGAATTAGTTGTTACAACTGCAAAGCCTATGTTAACTTGATTAATACAGTTTATCAGAAAGTAGAAGAAACAGGAAAATAAAAGTTCTTGCATCATAGTAAATGGCTGTGAAGCAGAATGTTATCTGAAACATTCCATACTGTATGATTAGTGAGAATTTGTAATATTTGCCAATGGTTAGAGCCATGGTTGTACATTTACAAGGATTCAGTTGGATTAACCAGTACATATTTGTTTCTTTAGATATATATAATTTAAGTATCAAGCCTATCACTGTCATTAAATAAATGGGCAAAATGAGCTATGGAACATTTTATGCTTCTTACTGAAAAATAAACAAAATATTATTTCACTAATGAAAGCTACCAATGTAATACCATGTTAAGACTGAAGTGGCTCTTTCCTACCACTTAAAGAACAAATTTTAGAAAAGACAAGTTCTATAAAAAAAACCCAGAAAAACAAAAAACACCATTGCCATGGAAACACATACTTCAGCTTTTCACCTTTCATCACACAAAAAAGGATTTTAAAGTATTTTTATATTTTCATAGTTTATAATAACAGTGCTGACCTCTGAAGCTGGCATTTTCTGGAAGCTAGAAAGTGGCAAAGACACAGGCCCTCAACTTTTTGACTAATCCACTAGCACTTATAAAAGTTCAATTCATTTTCTGAGCTCAGAAACTTAAAGACAAAAATCAATCTAACCATGCATTACTTGAATAGTGCATATTAAAAATATATATGTTAGTTGTCAGATACACCTCTCTTTGAGGCAAACATTTTTATATGAGCACATCCCTTTTGTCTGCAGTGTGTGCATACACATGAATATGATTGTGTATGTGTATATATATGTATCTAATTTTTAAATTGGAATTTCTGTTAAGTCAGAAAGCCAGTGGTAAAGCATAAATTGTATAAATGAGTTTATATTAGTTCTCTATTGATATAACAATACCACAAACTTTTTAACTTAAGGCAAATTTATCACTTCGCATTTTCTGTGGGTCAGGCGTCTGGATGAGATTTAGTTGAGTCCTCTACTTCAGGGTCCCACAAGGCAGTCAATGTGTCAGCCAGGATTTTGGTCTCACCTGAAGCTCAACTGAGATTGTGTCTTTGCCCAAGCTTATGGGGTTCTTGACAGCTTTCAATTAGTACCAAGAAAGCTTCCAGACAAGGGACCTCAGTTCTTGCTGGCTGGTTGCTGGTGGCCACCCTCGGTTCCTTGATGTATGACCTTCTCCAGATGGCAGCTTACAACACGGTAGTTGTTTCTTCAAAGCCAGTAAGAGAAAGAGTCTCCTGACAAGCTGGGTTCCAATCTCATGTAATGTAAACATGTACCTATAATCATACATACCCATACCCACCACTTAAGGTCACACTTAGGGAGAGCATAAAGGTGTTATCACCAGAAGGAAGGGCTATGAGAGCTACACTAGAGTCTCAGACAACAGAGATTTTCGCCCTAGTCCACATGATTATACAAAGACAATTTGTGCATTTCAACATTTTTTTTTTGCTTATTTAGCAACAAAAATGTAATTAATTGGTGTGTGGCAATTAAAAATCTTGCAAAATTGTGTCATGATATTACTACTGTTTCCTTTCTCATAGAAGGCATTTATAAAAATTTCAGTATATATACAAAGTAATTCTTTCCATATTATTATTAACTTTTATTTTAGGTTATCTCTTTAGGGCAGTATTTCAGAGGGAAAGGAATATAGACACTAATAACCAAAAAGACCTAGACTCAGGCATGGCATTATCACTTGATAGCTATAACTTTTTGTAAATATCAATATGCCTGGTTATAAGTTTTACTGTCTATAAAATGAATATAACACATGCTTGATGTGTTTATTATGGATATTAAATATTAAAAGTTTAGAAAGTCCTAGTATATAGTAGTATTTCCTACATCATTATTTATACTTAATTCTTTATACATACAAGATTATTTAAATGTACATAGTATTATATTAGTATAGTAAAAATGGGTAGAAGATTTGATAGACATTTTCCAAAGACATACAGATGGCCAACAGGCACATAAAATTTTTTTCTACATTATTAATTATCAGGAAATTGCAAATCAAAACCACAAGGAGGTATCACCTCACATGTGTTAGAATGGCTACTATTAAAAAGGAAAGAAATAACAAGTGTTGGTGAAGATGAGATGAAGAAAAGGGAACCCTTGTGCAGTTTGTGGGAATGTAAATCAGTGCAGCAACTATGGAAAATAGCACGGAGGTTCCTCAAAAAAACTAAAATTAGAACTACCATATGGATCCAGCAGTTCCACTTGTAGGTATTTATCTGAAGGAATTAAAAAGTATTAACAAAGTCAGAAAGATATGTACACTCCCATGCCCCATGTTCATTACAGCACTATTTACAGTAGCCAAAAGACATATGGGAACAATCTAAGTGTCCATCAATGGATGAATAGATAAAGAAATTGTGATGTATATACTATAAGTAATATATATTGCTATATGTAACAGTGTATGTGTGTGTGTGCGTGTGTTGTGTGTATATATATATATACACACACACACACACAAGTTCCTTATGCTAAGGGAAAATAAGTCAGACTGAGAAATATCTTTTTTACAGGTGAAATCTAATAAATAAATAAATAAATAAATAAATAAGCCAAGCTACAGATACAGATAGCAGATTAGTAGTTGCCAGATGCAGAAGGTAGTCGGGGGTGGGATAACTGCATGAATTGGTTTTCTTTTTTAGTTCAAATAAATTGAATTAAAAAATCAAATGATACTGTATTTCCATATACTCATTTGAATTGCCAGATCACACATATTCATTTGATCATTCAATTAATTAAAAAATTTCCATCGCATGTTTATGTGTTTGGCATTATTCTATGTAGTGCTAGAATAATAAAAGAAAAACAGAAAAAAATCCATGCTCTCACAGAGTTTGTAGCCTAGAATGTGGTAAAGGGGCTAAAGAAATATGAAGAAAACTGTACAAAATATCAGAAGTACTGAGTGCTGTGGAGAAAAATAAAGCAAGAGAATACACAGTTATTATTCATTTATTGATCATTTACCAACACTGGGCATTAGAAAGACTTGAGAAAAATAGCTCTGAACATTTTTCCTGAAGCCGCACTATACTTGGTGGGACTGCTGTGGAACAATCCCTTGCTGTGGCAAAGGATGGTTTTAGTGCACAGTGAATATGTGGAAGCATAGAAGGGCATCAAAGCAATTTCTCAAGTATCTATTCACAGTGCCCAAGAAAAGAAAAATAGTTTTCTTGTTAGAGAAATCTAGAAGCTGATTCAATGAGTTCACACATTTAAATATATATATGTATGATGGACATTTTGTCCCAAAATTATGTACTATCACTTTACTTATCTTGATTTCAAAAAAGATACATGAAAAGGCAGAATGACATTTCTTCTGCTTCTTTTTATATTGCTTGACATATTCTGCAGCATTGATGAGGTTTAATATTTCCTTTGTTTTATACTGACATGGTCTAATGTATTTGCTTTATTCTGGTTTAATCTGTGTCATAGAATTCAAAAGTTGCTGACCAGGATGTAATAGCAAGCAGTGACCTTTTACCTCCTATTATGATGTAATCTCTACTAGGCTTCTTTTTGTATATTCTCCCTTAAAAATTCAGTGCTAATATGTCATCAGTTGGTGTCACATTATCTCAGCAAGCATTGGTGACTCTTACTGAAAGAAAAAAATGGACCTTTTTAGAGGAAAATTTGAAAATAAGTATTACAATTCCAATGTGCTTTTTCTTTGGTATATTAATACTATGTCTATTAATTATACTACTCTAACAAGACAAAATCAGGATTGTGTAAATTATTTCATTAAATCAGAAGTTTCACACCTGTGTATTGGAAACCAATAAAGGCTACATTTTAAGAATTTTAGGAATACATAATTGTGTATTTTAAAAGAAATGGGCTTTTGTCAGAGTATCTATTTGAAGTACTTCAAGTCATTGTGAAGAAAACCAAATGGATAGCTGATAGGATAAAACAACAAAGGAATTTTAGCTTATTATTCTATTCTTATTTTTTTAAAAAGCAACAGTAACCTAACTAAATGGAATAAGAATTTTACTCAACCTCTAAATAGAATGATGCTTTATATGAAAGAAAACTAAAAGACTGAGCATTTAAAGAGGAAAATGATTCAGCAGTTGTTTAGGTTAAGAAATTTTTACATCCCACAAACCCACAAAGAGACATTTTCTGGGGAAAACTGAAAAGGGTAATTAAGTCTTACAGACTCCAAAGTAATACCCAAGCCACATTTTTAAAAAGAATTTAGTTCAAAATGCTCTGTCTCTATGAATATATAACTAGAATGTGATTCTTTGCTACCAAATGTAAACTTTATACATATAAATATGTGTGTGTATATATATATACATATATATATATTTAATGATAAACTACATGTAAGCAGTTTCTGAACCATTGAATACTATCAATTGAATACTTTCAAGACTAATAGTAGGGTGTGTGTCTGTTTGTGTGTATTCATGAGTTATTGATGATTGAAGCTTTGTTATTAACCAGCTACCTTAAGTCCTGGGGTATTCCTTATATATCTGAATTGATAGAGAAGAGTCAATATAGATACTTCTGTAATACTGACCAAACCTCAAGTTAAAGGAGAACTGGATAAAACAAAAATGAAAATTGCTCATTATTAGTAGTAATAAACAAATATATGTCTCAGTCTGTTTGGATATGAGAATATTCTACATCAGTTATCCATTTATATGCACTAGTTAAGAAGATGAATTTCCCCTAAAAAACTTAGAAACTTAAAATAAAGAACCTAATTTCAAGTGAGAGCACTGTAATATAGCTTTTCTGTATATCTTCACCCAGAACTCAACTTATGTTCCGAAGTTAACATACTGTTTAAACATAGTACAAATTAAAAAATCACCAAATATATGTATTTATTTGTGTGTATACATTTTCTTTCCCCAATTATGTATCCCTGAACACAAAATGTGTATTACATGCTCATTTATTTTGAATGCCATTTACAATATTTCTAACAGCAGGTGCTAAGATACCTTATTTCTAAACTACTAATTAAAATTGTACTGTGAAAGACTGTGATAAGTATCACAAAATTTTAGTTAAGTGTGCTGTCGAGTTACTCTAAATCTGTTAAGTATTTTACAGAGTGTATTATCTTTTCCAAGTTACATCTCTGTAAAATGGATAAAATTTAAAATAGGTTCAAGATGAGAAACCCTAAGTATTCTGTAATAATAAAAGTACTCAAAGAAGAAACAGAATCTTTTTTATTTGCCTCGTTCTGCAGAATACAGAAAGGTATTCTAGCCTCAGCAGAATTTGACAATAGCAGGTCTCAAGCAAGCTCAGTATACTATACCTGGAGTTGCCAGGACCTACTTATGCATACTGGCAGTCCAGTGGTTACATGTGAGATATATATTTTTCTTTTTTCTTAAAGTAACACTGATAAACAATCTTATGAAGGTTTCAAATGAACAACAACTTTGGTTTCAATATTCACCCATATAATGAAGTCCTCACCCCCCCCATTAAAGTCACTATCAGTATAGTAAGATGCTGTAGTCATCACTTATCTTCTCCATGCTGTACTGCCTCCCCCATGATCGACCTATACTGTGAGTGCTGATTATAATGCCCCTTGATCCCCATCTCCCTCCCTCCCCAGCCACCCTCCCGAATCCCTCCCCTTTGGTAACTACTAGTCCCTTCTCTGAGTCTGTGGGTCTGCTGCTTTTTTGTTCTTTCAGTTTTGTTTTGTCTTTATACTCCACAAATTAGTGAAGTCATTTGGTGCTTGTCTTTCTCTGCTTGGCTTATTACACTGAGCATAATACCTTCTATCTCCATCCATGTTACTGCAAATGGTAGGATTTGTTTTCCTTTTATGGCAAACACAATGAATAATATTCTATTGTGTATATGCACCACATCTTCTTTATCCATTTATCTATTAATGGACACTCAGGTTGCTTCCATATCTTGGCTATTGTAAATAGCACAGTGATAAACATAGGGGTGCATCTATCTTCTTGAATCAGGGATTTTGTTTTCTTTGGGTAAATTCCTAGGAGTGGAATTCCTGGGCCAAATGGTATTTCTATTTTTAGTTTTTTGAGGAACCTTCATATTGCTTTCCACAATGGCTGAACTAGCTTACATTCCTTCCAGCAGTGTAGGAGGGTTCCCCTTTCTCCGCATCCTCACCAGCTTTTGTTGTTTTTAATCTTTTCAATACTGTCCATCCTAACCAGTGAGAGGTGATATCTCATTGTGGTTTTCATTTCCATTTCCCTAATAATTAGTGATGTGAAGCATCTCTTCATGTGCCTGTTGATCATCTGAATTTCTTCTTTGGAGAAGTGTCTGTTCAGATCCTCTGCCCATTTTTTAATCGGGTTATTTGTTTTTTGGGTGTTGAGGTGTGCGAATTCTGTATATATTTTGGATGTTAACCCCTTATCAGATAAGTCATTTACAAATATATTCTCCCATATTGTAGGATGCCTCTTTGTTCTGCTGATTGTGTCCTTTCCTGTATAGAAGCTTTTTAGTTTGATGTAGCCACATTTGTTCATTATTTTCATTTGTTTCCCTTGGCCAAGGAGATGTGTTCAGGAAAAAGTTGCTCATATTTATATTCAAGGGAATTTTGCCTATGTTTTCTTCAATGAGTTATATGGTTTCATGACTAACATTCAGATCTTTGTTCCATTTTGAGTTTACTTTTGTTTATGGAGTTAGACAATAATCCAGTTTCATTCCTTTACATGCAGCTGTCCAGCTTTGCCAACACCAGTTGTTGAAAAGGCTGTTTTTCCCCATTGTATACTTATGGCTACCTATTAGTTGACCATATATATGTGTGGGCTTATATCTGAGCTCTATAATCTGTTCCATTGATTTATGGATCTGTTCTTGTTCCATTATCAAATTGTTTTGATTACTGTGACTTTGTAGTAGAGCTTTAAGTTTGGGAGCAAAATCCCCCTGCTTTATTCTTCCTTCTCAGGATTGCTTTGGCTATTTGGGATCTTTTGTGGTTCCATATGAATTTCAGAACTATTTTTCTAGTTTATTGAAGAATGTCATTGGTATTTTGATAGGGATTGCATTGAATCTGTAGATTGCTTTAGGCAGGATGGCCATTTTGACAGTATTAGTAAGTAGTATCCATGAGCACAGGATGTATTTCCATTTATTGGTATCTTCTTTAATGTCTGTCATGAGTGTCTTGTAGTTTTCAGATTATAAGTGTTTTCACCTCCTTGTTTAGGTTTATTCCTAGGTATTTTATTCTTTTTGATACAATTATGAATGGAATTGTTTTTTTGATTTCTTTCTGCTTGTTCATTGTTAGTATATAGGAATGCAACAGAATTCTGTGTTTTGGTTTTGTATCCTGAAACTTTGCAGAATTCAGTTATTAGTTCTAGTAATTTTTGGGTGGATTCATGGAGTTTTTATTTAAAATATCATGTCATCTGCAAACAGTGACAGTTTAACTTCCTCCTTACCAATCTGGATGCCCTTTATTTCTTTGTGTTGTCTGATTGAAGTGGTTAGGACCTCCAGTTCTATGTTGAATGAGAGTGGAAAGAGTGGGCATCCTTGAATTGTTCCCAGTCTTAGAGGAAACACTTGCAGCTTTTCATTGTCAAGTATGATGTTGGCTGTGGGTTTGCCATATGTGGACTTCATTATGTTGAGGTACACACCCTCTATATTTTTTGTTAAGAGTTTTTAGCATGAATGGATGTTGAATTTTGAAACATGCTTTTCTGGCATCTATTAAGATGGTCATATGATTTTTGGCCTTCTTTTTGTTGATGCGATACATGGTATTGATTGATTTACAAATGTTGTACCATTCATGCATCCCTGGAATAAATCTCACTGGGTCATGATAGATATCTTTCTGATGTATTTTTAAATTCAGTTTGTTAATATTTTGTTGAGGACTTTTACATCTATGTTCATTAGGGATATTGGTCTATAATTTTCTTTCTTTGTAGTGTCTTTGTCTAGTTTTGGTATTAGAGTGTCCTGGCCTCATAGAATGAGTTTAGAAGTATTCCCTCCTCTTCTACTTTTTGGGAAACTTTAAGGAGGATGGGTATTAACTCTTCTCTATATGTTAGATAAAATTCAGTGGTGAAACCATCTGCTCCAGGCATTTGGTTCTTAGGTAGTTATTTGATTACCAATTCAATTTCACTGCTGGTAATTGGTCAGTCAGATTTTCTGTTTCTTCCTGGTTCACTCTTGGATGTTTGTATTTTTCTAGAAAGTTGTCCATTTCTTCTAGGTTGTCTGATTTGTTTACATATAATTTTTCATAGTATTTCCTAATAATTCTTTGTATTTCCTTGGTGTCCAAGGTGATTTTTCCTTTTCCATTTCTGATTCTGTTTATGTGTATACACTCTCTTTTTTTCTTGATAAGTCTCACCAGGGGATTATCTATCCCCTGGTGATTTTGGTGCAATTATGGTGACAATTGCAGCTGAGTGGCACCAACGCCTGCCAGGAGGTAAGAGCTCTCTCGGATTTCCTGGCTGCAGTGTCTTCGTCCACTCCCAGGTCCAGTCAGTGGAGAGTGCAGGGAGCAGCCTTTGTATTATGCCCCTGTAGCTGCCATATCAGTGCCAACTCCAGCTGGCCAGGCCAAATGGCAGGGCTCCAGATGAGCAGATGGTACCTGCTGGGAGGAAGGAGTGTCAGGCTCCATATCACACTGGGAGGCCTTGGTGCTGTGCCAGCTGGGGAATGGAACATCTAAAGCTCCTGAGGACCTCCAACCTGCAAGGCTGAGCTTACTGGGAAGATTTTGTCCACCTGCCTTTTCTCCTTAGCAGCGAGCTCCGTGTAATCTTTGCCCCTTTAGTGCCCCTCTTGCTGTTAGGAAGTCCTTTAAACTGTCCACCTTTCTTTTATCCAAGGAGGCCAGTTGTGCCTACCCATCCTCCACAAATGGCTGGAATCTCAGTCTCTTTGAGTATAACACCCATCTTTGCCTTTCAACCCCCAATAATCTCTAGTGCACCACATAATCTGGGTTTGTGTGCCTAGAGCAGATATCCAGGGCTGGGAGTTCAGTGATCCTGGGCTTCTACACCCTCTCCGTTCCTTTCTTCTTCCTCCCATTGGTGGGCTGGGGTGGGGGATGGCTTCGTTTCCACTGGATTGTGGCTTTTCCACTTTACCCTTTTCTGTGAGGTCTTCACTTCTTCCCCAGATATAGGCAGTCTGTTTTGCATGCTTCAGACCACTTTTTTATGATCAGTTGTATTTGCTGTATTTTCATGTTTTATGTGATTTGGGGAAGAGGTTTCTGCCTCTCTTTATTGCCATCTTTTTTCCCTCACATGTGAGATATTTTTGTGGTATTTTAGTTAATCAGCTCATTATTCTTACTGAGTTTTAGGAACAAGAATGATTTGAATGTAAAATATCAAAACAGGTTCATTTGTTCATGTTTCTCGAGGGTATGTTATTTCCTCTGTGAAATTAGAAGATGCAAATTACGTTCATTTAGTTTTATCAACATTACTAAAACATATTAGTATGGATCAATCTTGAGGAAAAGAATGGGGTAATTTGGAGGTGTTTATTTAAATAGAGTAGGGGGCACTGTTTTCATGAGCTCTTCTCATAAACTGCGATTCATTTGTTGGCAATTCTTGATTGCTAAGTAATTCTTTGGACAGATAATATCTGTTCTGCTTTACTATTTTATGTGGTCATCTAGCACTTCAATTTAATGTGACTTGCTTCAATTGCTATATCACATAGATGAGGGACACATTTTAAATAAGAAATAGAACATTAAAGTATGTCATAGTCTTAATACTATTAGTAAGTATATAAATGTGACATATAATAATATTTCAAAATTTTCATTGGCATTTTTAGGAAAAATAAGTCATGTAGTTAAACCTAATTCTAATATGTGAAACATTTATTGAAATTAATTTCTAAGCAGTGAGATTGGTATCATGTAACACTGAAATTTGAAGAAATTTAGGGGTATTTATTCAATAGTTTGTGCCAAAGGTAGAAATAGTCATTCACAATTAATTGTTGTTGGTTAAGACAATGACATATCATGGAAAATAATTTATTGTCTCTTCATAAAAAACATGCAGTCACACACACATACTCATACCACACCCCTCCCACAGCATTCAATAATTATTTTTTAATTTGTTAGTGAAAGAATTAAAAGGGCAATAGGTGAATACCTGAAATATTTATATACCAATAGTTATCTTTTATTACAGCTCAGACTTTGCAGTACAAAAATTATAACAATGAGCAATATTTTTTGTATGGGTTAATCTATTATCCTCTCAGGAATTAAACAAAACTATTAGATGTCTTCCTATATAAGACATACAAACACATTTGAATAATAGCACTACCTACTTCACAAATGCAATTAAATTTCACTGGAATGGCTTGTTCTTTTTCCCTACCAGTTGATATTAGGTAGGTGAAATAATGATATCTTTATACCAAAAAATTAGTATTCAGGCTGTGCTTCAAATTGTACAAAACTTATTCAATATTTGATAGCAGCACTGTTCATATTATAATTGCTAATAATATAGTGACGGTATTCTTATAAAAAACCTAGCTTATTCTATAATAATATATATAAATGTATAATTGTCAGTGAATGACTTTTTAAGGAACATAAATTAAAGGAAAGTTGAAATACTAAGAAAGCATATACAATTTACCCATAGCAGTTTCTATTGCTACTGCAGTTGGATTGCTTAAGATGCCGGATTGAGGTCCTTTTCCTAGTCATCTTCATGCTCCACTGACAAAAATCTGTACTTTCAGCTTTTCTCTGTAGTGGCCATGTCTCAAGGACTTTCAGGATATGTTTTCCTAAACTAAATAGGCTTTTTAATTTTAATTTAACTTGGTAAACACAGTAGCAAAAAGAAAATACCTGAACAGTATCAGTTCTCAAACTCACCAGAATATCATACACAAAAAACTGGCAAAACTGAAAGATGGACATCCTGATTATAAAGATTCACTGTCAAGACGACTTTTGTTTTTAAAGAATGGATACAAGGAGAAAGAATTAGTGTCGTCTACAGCTGCTTACCAAAGCAGCTGGCCAGTGTAATGCACGCGGCTGACAGTGCTTGTCACACATGAACTGGGAGGAAAGGAGACACAGTCAAGGTTATGCCTGTGCTGCAATGAGAAGCCACTTAACAGTGAACTTGATTGAAAGAACAGCACATGCATTGCACATTAGTTGCAGCTCCCATCTGGCTGTTATTAACACTTGTTCAGAATATTTGTCCAAGCATTTAAATTTAGCCCACCTTGTCATCGTTCAGTGTCCTCACAGAGCAGAAATATAATTATCCAGCTCAGGGGAGAAAAGGAAATGATTTTAAGTAACTGCATGACACAAGGTGGAGCTATAGAATGCAGAATCGTTCTGCAATTCTGCGGCAAGGGAAAACTGATGATGTCTCTGAAAAAACAGAAGATCCTCAACAAGAATGGATTTGTGCATACTCCTGAACAAGTATGTTTGGCTCTGTATTCATTAGAGAGATGCCTTAGTGACCTAAATCAGTTACATAGGTAAAGTATAAATTAAAAAAAAAAACAATTTGGTATAGAGATAACGTAATCAAATATCATAAATGAAGTCACCATGCTTCCGAAAATAGAATTTTGTATTTAATAAGTTCATGCCACAGTGAAGAAACAACTTTTATTCTCTCAAATTGCTAACACTTCAATCCATTCTTTCTGTCTTCTTTGATGCTGGTTTTATGGAAAAGCCTATTCTTTGATTTTTAACTCTGCTGATCTGGAAACAGTTCTAGTTAGACAAGGGAAAAAACAGAGTAGAGATTTTGCTTCTCCTGGTAAATTACAAATAATCCAATTCAATTACTATTGTTGTTTAATGTCTAGTAATTTTCTTTTATTTTTTAGTCATTTTGGCTGAATCCTATTAAAATATGAATAGTTTAATTAGTCATATGTTGCTTTTATGCAATTTAGTCAATTAGGAGGCTCTTCCTAGGAGTTTTGTGACATTGGGCATTATCATTATAATTTATGATACTGAAAATAATATGAACCAAGCACAATGACTTCCTTAAGAACAAATAAATTTAATTAAAATCATATTTTGCATTTACTTGTGATTTATCAACTTGCTGCATTTTTTAGAAGTAAAACATTTCTCAGCAAAATAACTGTTTACCTATGAATTGCATATGCTGCTGTCAGCAGAAAGCTCATCTAGGTAGAAAACATTATATCTGTAAAATTAGAATAATATTAGCAGAGAAGTTGCTAATACTTTCGCTAAGTGGAAAATACATCAGAAATTCTACTTTTTATTTTATAGAGGATATTATTAAAGACAAGGATGTAACAGAATGACACTTAGAAAAATAATTTCTTACAAAACCATTAGAAAGCTACGTTTTCTTTTATTCCCTGTTGAAGTTCATGTCTGTGAATTAAAAGTGCTTGTGACATCTCTTTACTAGCTTATTAAATGTTATATTTTCTATTTTGTGGGCAATGGTGCTTGCTACACTGATTGATTCTTGAACTTCACAAAAGGATGATAAATTGTAAGACATCTATGAATAGAAATTGACAAATACATATTACCAGTATGGTAGCAACTAGTTTAACTAACAAAATAGTCTTAACCTTCTATCAGAAACTTACAAGTAGATGTAAAGTAAGATATAGATTTTCTCTATTGCATGTATTATATTTTACAACTTTTCTAGGTGTAATTTTAGACATCATAAATTATAAAGACAATTGATAAACAAATAATGTAAAATAAGCTACATGTACATAAAGTGAATATTAACATTAGTGAATATTAATGTGCATACACAAGTTAAACACAACGAAAGTAGTATAAGAACAATTCCATCAACATAAGTTTCCTGATGCCATCTTATATGCCCTCTCTCCTTCAAAACCCATCCTTTAAACAACTGATGATAATATTCTGTCACTATAGATTATTTGCATTTCCTGGAAGTTCATATTAATGAAATCTTACAGTACATGCTTTTTTATGTCTGGCTTCCTTCACTCGGGATAATGGCTTTAAGTCTCATGCGTGTTGTAGTGTTTAACAACATTGTATTCCTTTTTATGGCTGAGTAGTATTCTATTTTACAGATATATCATAATTTTGTATCTTTTCACCCACTGGAGTATCTCCCATTTGGGGTACTAGAAAAAAAAGCCATTGTGAGCGTTTGACTTTAAGTCTTTATGTGGGAATGCGGGAATGCATTTTCATTTTTCTTGGGGTATCTTTCTGCATCCTCCAATGAGGGAGGCCGCTGGGCTCTATTTGGCTTCACCTTCCTGTGTTATAGCCTGGAACCTCTCTCCACACCATAAGCTGGGGCTCAATTGTTTGCTTCCTTTTTTTCCTAGTTTTGTTCTGAAATGTCTGAAACCACTTTTAAAAAAAATCCATGTATTTTGCCTGTTTTTTTTTTATTGTTTAAAGTAAAAGGGTGAGAAGTATGTTTGGTTCCTGTGACTGTCACAGACAGAAGGATGGGTCACCTATCAACTGAAATTAAAAGTCATCACAGAGAATTTGGCAAGGTAGAATTGGACTAGATTCCACTAGTCATTGCCAAGTTGCCAGGACAAAATATTTTCAACAATTTCTCATTCTATTAGGTCCCTTTTGGTATCATATCATGAATTACACTGAAAGCTGTGGTTTGGTCACTCCTGACTTCTCAGTCAAAGGGCAGAAAGTGATTCTCACATGATAAGTAGGAAAACATGAACATAATTTATAAAGTTCCTCCAATATGTTACCACTGTCACCTTCCAAATCAAGCTACATCCACAAACGTTAATGTCATCTCAGTTTCCGTAAGGATTACTCAGAGTTAGTTGTTATTTGTTGTTGGCTAAGGATAGATTTGGGGAAAGAAAGCAGAAGCAATGCTATTTTACCATCTCAGCAGTAAACATAAGATAGTCCTTTTTCTTTTTACTATGTATGCATTTTTTTTAAGGCAGTCTCTTACCCAGGCACTTCCCCAACACCCTTAACTCATTTGAACAGTTATTGATTTAAATTGCTTTATGAGTGCATGCAATCCATGTGCTCTCACTGTGAGAGAGGATTGTTATAAAGATGAGTGTGAGATCTTTCTACATCTCGTGCAACTCATACCCTGGTTTGTGGGGACTGGCATTGGTGATAAAGGGCCAGGTTATGAAATGAGAAATGTTAGGAAGCCATCAGAGCACAGAGGTGTGATCTTTAAGGTATATATCTTTATTTACCTGAGGCAACACAACTTCAGCCAAATGTATCTGTTGAATGGCAATGAAATTTTAAAATAGTAACTGCATTTTCACTCTGGTAAATCATTGTTGTTCTGTTTCATTCAGATAGATATGCATTCAACCTTACCTAGCTTATGCCTGTAAATGGTACATTTTGGGAATAGCAAAAATTCTTTGAGGGAATGGAAAGGGTGTGAAATCTACATTATAATTAATTTTACCATGGAATTTGAACATTTTGAAATTTGAGGTAATTCAGTTTTTTTAAAACAATAAACAAGTGGAGAAATACAAATATTTAGGCTGTCATCCACAACTGTAAACTAAATGTCAGATATGTTGATAAGCCTCTAGTTTCCTCAGATTTAGAATAAACAGATCATGGAAAATAGTGATAGGTTCTGTGAACAAGTAATAACTGAAACTGATTTTTAAAAAGTAATTATTAATTTTTATAATAATAATTTTATAAAATTTCTTAATATAAAAGATTACAAACTGCTTAGAAACCTATTTAAAATTACATTTTAATATCAACTGACAATGAGTGTGTGATATGGAATTTGAATATAGAGGTAGGATATAATTCAAATGTGAGAAAGTTGGTATGATTAAAAAATGCTATAGCCTTGGTTATTCATATTGCCCTTAACTTACTCAAATTGATATGCCTTATTGCTAACAGAAAAGAATAATCAAGCAGTAGTCAAGAAAATGAAGTGGAAATGGCACAAAGTGTCACAAAAGGTAACTCTCAAATAGACATTCATGTTGAGAAATGCAGTAGTTTCAGTAATATCTCTTCTATTGAAAAAATTGTATTGGGGAGGGACTTTAATAAGTTTATAGAATGAAATATAAATACATATAGGTAAAAATAGAAAATATTTCAGATACATATAATTTGATTTGAACATAAACTCATCTTGAAAATACAGAAAGATAACATAATTTTTCTATTATGTTCCTTTTAAGTTAATAGTGAAATAGTTTATATTCGTTGAAACATTTAGTAGTCAGTAGAATTGCTTAAAATAGTTAGATCCATAAGATGTATTGCTGCAGGTAAATAATGCCTGGTATTTTAATTTCAAACATTTGCTTTTTTTTACTTTACTTAAAAAACAGTCAATTTTATAAGATGTAGTCATTTATGTTCTTTTTTTACCCAGAGGAATTTTTCATTCTGTTAAAAATATTAGATGATCAATAGTTCTTATGAACAAGATAGAGAAAAAGGAATATGTTACTCACAGTATGATATATGAAAAGATTTTGATGTAGTTTTATTTACTAAATTTCTGTAATTTCTCTGACAATTAGACAGAAATAAAGTCATTGTTTCATAAATGGTTACTGAATGGACTCTGAAGGAAAACAGATGCCTTGTACAAGAATCTAAGTCCCTCAAAGTAAGAATTAAAGCTGATTGTAAAACACTTTAAGAGCCTATGAGGCCTGAAGTATTTTCAGCAGTCCCAACATGCATTCCCCTGCGAAGATGGAAGAATAAAATCTGAATTCTGCAATTTAAATCCACAGTCCATTTCGACTCCTCTAGTCTCAGTATCTCAGCAGCAGTTTCTCAAGCCTGAAATGATTTCTTTCCTTTTTGATCAGTCCGCATGAATACTGTGTTTGGGGACTTCAAACTGGTGTTCCTTTCCCTGAATTTCTTTCTTCAAAGCAGGTCATGGTGCAGTTAAATGGGCAGTGCCCGCGGTACTACACTGGGGGAGGCGGGCTTCAAAAGCTATAAAAGTAATGCCCATTCTCCCAGCATTTCTCCAGGGACTGGCTGGGATGGTTCTTTTCTGGAACTTGACAGACCTCTCTCCTTTTTTCTCTGCCACTCTTGGAAAATTGAGCCAAAAGTTCCCTTGGGAGCTTTGCTGTATTTGTAGTCATTGCATTTCATCTCCTGAGACTCCTCTACAAGCTAGTGGTTTTTTATCTACAGAACAGAATAACTGTTCATTGTGTCTGTGTTGTGTGTGTGCGTGTGTGTGTGTATATATTTTAATGAAAATGAAAGTAAAGGCAAAGTATAAAGATGAAACTTGCTGTGATCTTATGTACTGCACGGGGCTCCTCTTCAGGAATGCAATCAACAAATATTTGTTAAATAACTACTCTGAGACAAAATGCTGTAGTTCTGAGTGCTGGAGGTGAAGAAGGAAATAAAACATTGTCTTGTTCTCGAGGAGCTCATCTCATAATTATCTTCAGCATTATTACTAGCATAATAATGTTATCGGCATTCATGTTATACCAATAGATTCAGGGTTTGTGCGTATGTGTGTGCTCTATGAGTAAGCCTACCTGAAGATTTCAACTGTGAAAGTATGAAAGCATAATAAAAATGAGATTAAAGAGTATAGAAATGTACAAAATAAAAAAGGAAATTTGTTACTTTCACACTTTTAATATCGTTTAAATATTTAATCTAAATTGCTTTCTTCACTGAACAAAATAGTAAGGAAAGGTTCCTGTGTCATTAAACAGCCATTGAAGTTCCATCATAGGTGGACCAGGTGTAGATTACTTCATTGTTGAGTATTCAGTGTTGTCCATTCATTTTTATTACTTGTGCTACAATTACATCATTTTAGGTAAATTTTTAGTCTGTGATATTTTAGGTAAAAAAATCATAGATGCAAAATTGTAGCGTCAAATATCCTTACTTTTAATTTTCATCCATATTGTTATTCATTCACTTAACCAATAAAATAATCACTACACATTTATTATATACTTGGTTTCTGTAATTGCTGGAGATACAGCAATACACTATAGAGAGTGTTCACATTTTCATGAAGTTTTCAGTCTACTTAGACAAGAAATAAGGAAACAAACACACATCACAGAGATAAATGCTATAAAGAAAAATAAATGATGGCAGAGTTGCTGTTTGTACAGATGCTCTGGGAAGGCTCCAGATAGATGACATTTTAGCTGTCACTTGAAGGAAAGGAGAGAGGAAACCATGAGGATGGATATCTGGGAGAACTGTGCTCCAGAGATAAGGAAACATCAAAAGCAAAGGCTCTGAGCCTGGGGTATGTGTTATATTTGAAGAAGACGAAGGAGATCATTACATCTGAGGATGACTTTGAGTAGCGAAGGGTGGTAGGAAATGAGGTGAAAGACGTAGTGGAGAATCAGATCATTAGGGACATGTTGGTCACTGTGAGGACTTTTACTTTGAGTGGAAAAGAGTAATGTGATCAGCGTTACATTTTAAAGATTAAGTTGTACTAATTAAGTTTCCTACAAACCTTGTGCAAGAAGTCACATATTTGAATCACTTACAATGTTGGTGTGTTGATTGTATCATTTGGGTTTCAACTAAAGAAGTAGTACTAGAAGGAAATTGTGTGTGTGTGTGTGTTCAATTTGTTATAAAGAAGAGAGAATTAGTAGCATCTTGGAACCACATCCTGGGATCCTAAAAAGATAGATGGAAATTTGTATCTGTTCTTGGTGCCTCTAACCTTGGGGTAGGATATTCTGAAGAAGAAGGGGACTTTTGTCAAGTTGGTAAACACCCCCATCCAGCCCAGGAGTCAGAAAAAATTAAAATGAATCCCAGGAAGATAGAGCAATTGCAGTTTCAGATGCTGCTTCATACCAACAACATATGTGAGCAAATCAGGGACAACATGCGGCAGCTATAAAGTGGTTGCTCCCTCTCTCCCTTCCCAACAATCTATGGCTCACCCTAACTGGAAACACCAGAAAGAGGATTCTGATATGTAGTTTAGTCAAGCTATTTTGACACATTGCCAAGTCATCACACCAGTGTTACTCATTTATTAATGATTAATTTGTTCATTTGTTTATTTAGCAAATATTTATTAACAATATATATTTTTTGTCACAACTATAAAATATTGTCACAGATCGGGGTTTTGAGATGCAAATGCTAAGACTGAATTGTAATTGTAAAGTGTTTATTAGTGGTGAAGTTAGGTTATTTTCTCCCTGGAACTTGGTATAAACTGCCCATGGCATCTTTTCTGGCGTAGATAAACCATGCTGCTCAAACTCTTGTTGTTCAAGGGTCAACCACACTACTTGGTTGAGTTTGCAGTAGTTCCCAGCCTCCTCTAACATCAAAATAATCTCAACTGGGGCCAAACTGTTGGCTTAGTCTGTTTGGACTGCTGTACCAAAATGCCACAAACTGAATCACTTATAAACAAGAAAAAATTATTTCCCAAGTTCTGGAGGTTGAGAAGTCTCCAAGATTAAGGTGCAGCATGGTCTCATTCTGGTGAAGACCCTCTTCCTGATGTACAGCTGGAACTTTCTTGTTCTGCCTTTACAGAGTAGAAGAGGCTAAGGAAACTCTCTGGAGCTTCTTTTATAAGGGCCCTAGTGTCAATCATGACAGCTCTGCCCTCATGACCTAAGCACCTCCCAAAGGCCTCCTCCTAATACTGTCATCTTTTGGAAGCTAGAATTTCAACATATGAATTCTGGAAAACACAAACATTCAGACCATAGCATTGTTGAATTAACTGGAGATGTTTTGCAAGGCTGGTTATCCACCATAGATTTTTCTTGGACATTCTTGTCTTTTAAATATTTAATAGGTACTTTAGGATCTGCTTGTAACATAACAAAATCGTTATCTTTATTTTGTTCAGTTTGGTTCAATCTATAGAAAACTTGCACCTGTAATATTCATTTTTAACATATCATAGCATGTGTTTTTTTGTTTGTCTGCTTTTTCTCCCTCAGTAGCATTTTAGTGTTTTCATAGATTTCACACCTTTTTTCTGTTAGCTTCATTATGCAAATAGCATCTTTTATCTCATTGTACCTACATTTTTGTGATTTTCAGTGTCTATGATGGCTGTGACAAACTGAGAAAATGTAAAATAATAAATATCCTTCAAGTCAAGAAGGAAAATGGCAACAATGCAACAGAAAAATGTGAGATCTGTAAGTGCAGAATTTTTTTCCATTTTGTTTACTGATAAACCTCAGCACCTACAAGAGGACCTAACACAGTTGTTCAGTAAAGCAACTACTGAAAGAAGGAATAAATTTGTAAATGATATGAACAACAAATGAAAAAAATCCATAAAAACCATGTATTATAAGGTAAATGCAAGTTAACTAGAGGCATTATATAGCATTTTTCACCTATGGGATTAGCAAACATAAAAAAATTGCATATACATTGGACTGAAGGTAATTCCAGTAATAAAGAATGTATCTGGTGCATTGATTTTAGTAGCTAACTAAATATTGGAAACACTTTAAATGTCCAAATATACATATATTTAGGGGACTGGTTTATTAAATTTAGATACATCTGTTAGTGGGATATTATTTAACCATTTATTCATAAAGCATGTGTTTGTGTATATGTGAAGACGTGTGTATATATACAAACACATCCACATGTCCAAATTGAATATTCAGCTAAACAGAATATAGTACAAAACTCTTTCATATATATATATATGTAATATATGTATATATACAAATATATAAAATTCCTTGATTTTATATTGTCAAAAATAAGTAAAATAATTATGTCACATAATCTTATACTAGTATAACCTGTACTCTGAGTTGTCCTATGTGAATGAGTGTTAAATTTTGTAAAATAATTTTTCTGACATCAGTTGAGATTATAGTAAATTTTATGTTTATTTATATTTGACTAATTCAAATATATTTCAATTTAATGTTTAGCTATTAGTCATATCAGTTATCTCATACTTCTTATCATGTACCAGATAGTCTACAAAAATTATTTATTATGTAATAGTTCAGTTAATTTAAGCAAAAGCAATGATTTTTCTGTTATTATCAGAGACAGACTTAGAGAAATTTGCCAAGCTAATAAGTCATTGAGTCAGTAATGGGGCTTGGTAGGCTATCCTTCTATTTCTAGAAGTAATATTTCTGCCACTCTTTAGCCTGGTTGTGTTTGGTGTCATCAGAGATTTTTGTCTTTTCCTATTGTTAATCTAGTGCTGTTGAAGTTCGAAGAATCCAAGTGGGACCAGAATCTGGGTCATTTTCCTAAAGTATTGCAGAGCTAACAGGTTACTTATTTGTTCCCCCCAAATTACAAATTAACTAGAAAAATGACTACTATACTCCTCCTCTTGTTCTCTGTCTTGACCTTTATGTATAATAGCTTCCCAGGACACAACAGAAGAAAAAATTGACACACTCAGATTTCATTTGATTTGTGTAATTTCTTAGTTCATTTCTATGAATGCAATTATCATTCATATCAAATAATTAACATTTTTGAGACTCTTCTCCTAAATTTAACAAGCTCCTGCATTCAGCCATAAGATGACTTACTAAATGAATCAAGAAAGTGAAGTAACTCACAACTTAAGGTCAACCCCAAAATGGTATTAATCTAACATATGTCTACTTAAAAGATAAATAACAAGAAAAAATTTCATGAGCAAATATTTTTGTTTAATTATGTTAGTAGGCCAAAAAACCTTAGAAAGGAATTGTGAAGTTTTTTGGTAAGCAGAGCAGAGGCTTAATATTAATCTCACACTTAATTCTTTTTTCTTAATGTTGGGTAGCAATATAAAATCACAATTTCACCAAACTGAAGCTTCACCTATTTGATTTAAAGAGTATGTGAAAAAGGAGTTGTAAAAAGTCTGTAATTATTATTAAACTACGTATGTGGACAGGAGGACCAAACTTCCTGAAAAGTAGCAATTCATTTCTTCCACTGCCTGATCTAAAAAAAATTAATAATTCACCTCTTTATGTTATTGGAATAGAATGCACAAGTATTATTGGTAAGAATGTTTATATTTGATCTCAAATATTGTCCATATAGAAAAAAAGAAAAAGGATATCTAAATGTTGTATATCTGAAGGGAGACAGAAAGCCTGCTCTCATAAAATGTATGTGACTTATTTCCATGGGGACAATATTTATATATTTCACTTGTGCTAATATATGAACATGGTAAAATATTTGATCTGTATGGATATAAATGTGGTATTAGCATGTAGTTACATATTGTGACCATATACTCTTCCTAAACTCTAATGTATATTGCATTAAGAATACAACAGTGCCTCATCTTTTTGTTGTTGTTGGACAGTAGTATTTGGCAGATTTTCAAAAGCAAGAATTGTTTGGTAGATTTTATTCCTTCTATCAATTTGATCAGCTATCCATGTATTACAGGAAGACATGAAGAAAGGGAAATAATCCCTATAAGAAAAAAACATAGTTTATCCTTTCATAAGGAGATTTAAAGTGATAAAGTGTCTTTTGATTTGTTTAAGATAATAACAGTGATGAAGGAGAGAAGAAAAATTCAACATACACTTTGGAAAAGATCACAAGATTTTCTTCTGTGAGAGTTAAGGGAAAGATGTAAGGCTGTCTTCTAGGTTTCTGGCTTCTGTAACTAAGTAAATGCAGTTCCATCTATTGAGATAAGAAAGACAAGATTAGGCATTTGAGTGGTATGGGTGGCAAAATCCATTTTGACTATGTTATGTTTAAAATACATATGAAAATTCCACTTAATGATGTGAGGAATGTAGTTAAATATATGAATCCAATTTACAAAGAAAGTTCTTTTTTTCCTGGAGATAAAAAGTTTTGAGTCATCAGCAGAAATATAGTATATAAAATAACAATAAAGGACAAGATTAAATCTGAAAGTTCAAAAGATTTCCCAGAATTGAATCTGGGGACTTACCATCACAGAAAGACTGGATAGCCGAGGATAGGAAAGGAGGCTTAAAAGAAATTGCCAGAGACGTAACCAGCAGGTCACTGGAAAACCAGGAGGGTGAACTGTCAGGTGATGGGGCCCTTGGGTTTCTTGTCTTATCTATGACTTTAGTCCCTGCTTCTGGTGGACATTCCTGACTCACCTCTGACACAAGCATCCTACCTCTAATACACTGGCATGTCCTCATATGGTCTCCGTGGATGCCACAAGAGGATGAGCTGGCCCTTATAAAACACTAGTCAGAAATGTAAGCTTTATTGTACTCAGGGTGTCCCACGCCAATGTATACAGGATTCAAGCTCTAGTGTTTCAGGTAGGCAGTTCTGGAAGGCATTCTGTGCACTTCTCAGAGATCCCCCAAAACTGGGCTATCCTTGCTGACTTCACTGACCTCCTTAACAGACCTTCACATTGCCCACTTTTCTGCCCTGCCTCATATCCTCTATTCTTTCAGAACTGATCTTTGGGGTCCACCTTCTACATAAACTTCTACAATCCATTGTTTCAGTTTTTAATTTTGGCAGAATCCAAACTAAAACCTTATCTCCAAAGTTAAGAAAGGAGAATGATTTGAGGATGGGAGAGTGATCAGTTATCAGAAAGGCTACTGAGAGATCAAATAGAATGTGCTGGAGAATTGACCATTAATTTTATTAACATGGTAATTTTGATAATTTTAAAACACTAATGCACAATAGGGAAATTGGAAAAATGTGTAGATAGTATTTTAGTTGTCATGTTGATTAGCACCACTAGAAAATTTGTACCAGGAGCCAGGTGACACACAAAGCTCAGGAGACTCCTTCATTCAGAATGCGTGGGAGTTTCGAATGACCTACTCAAAATAGAAATCAAAAGGAGTTTAACATAAACCTGCATAACAAAGCCAATACTTTAGGAGAATATTATGAAAGAGGAATTTAAATAGATTAAATGATATTATCTTGAATTCATTAAATAGTGGACTTTCTACAGTTTTTCTATTTAATGTATTATAAACATTCAAAGTATCTCTTTGGAATATGCTGAATGCATAATTACAGAAAAAATATTAAAATAATTGTAAATATGAAAAAGATTAAAGCAACTGTATTTAACACATATTATGAAGTCTTATAACATTTAGGGATTTCCCTATATTTCATTATTAAGTTTCTAAGAAAATTACTATTATTCCATAGGTTTTAAAAAATATGCAGTACAATAATAAGGAATCTATGTTACTAAAATTACAAGTTGAAATTATATATGTACTTTTGGGTTGTCTAGTATTTTTTTCCACCTGACACTGGACATTTACCCTTTTGCATCTATCAGTATGATTCACTGTTGATTTTTGCAACCATTCTCTTTTGCATCTATCAGTATGATTCACTGTTGATTTTTGCAACCATTCTCTACTCACTTTTGCTTACTGGTAAATCTGTCCTTCAAGTTCCTTTTAAGGACCTGACACTGAACTCTAGTAGATATGGAGAGATTTCAAGATAATATGTTTTCTGTCATAATTTGTCACTGCTCTGTTCTCTATCATAATCACCTCATTTATAATAAAGCCTACTTCCAAGAATAGCATATTTTCTCATTTTCTATATTTCCTTTGTATGTAATTTATCTTGGTATGGTTTTCCTACTTCTCTTTTCCATTTATTACTCCTTTTTTCTTGCTATATATGAAAAAGTCTCATTGAAATTTATTCTAAACTTGTATTTTATTCCAGTTTCTACCACTATACTCTGCCTTTTAATCTTTTCAGTTTTCCTTTTGTTTTCCTAATTGCAGATTTTTTTCATCATAAATAGATGAAAGCACATGACTACTTCATTATTATATATTTTATGTAGTCATACACATTAACATTAATAATTTATTATAAATATTTTTATTTTATTCTCATTTATATATATTTTGGTATTATGTTATTTTTGAAATTGTGTTCTTAGGTAGTTATGATAATCTATATTTCATTACAGTTTTGTGAAGAGCCTATAAAAGAAAATGTTCTTCCAAAAGGTTCAAGGGTTCTTACAGGATTGAAAATATGGGGTGGGGATGTACTGATTGTTAGAAATCACTATATTTGAAAAACTGTAATGCAATATGGTTTTACTGAATATTTTTTAAAAAGTTAACTTTCTTAGAGCAGTTTTTAGGCTTATAACAAAATTGAGTGAGACATACAGATTTCAGATATAACTTCTGCCCTCACACATGCATGGTCTCTGTTATCAACACCACTCACCAGAAGAATATTTTTACCATGAATGACATTACATGGACATACCATAATCACCCAAAGTCTACAGAGTACTTTAATTTTCACTTCTGGTGTTACTCATTCTATGGGTTTCAACAAATGTACAATGACATATACCCATCATTTTAGTAACACACAGAATATTTTAATTGGACTAAAATGTCTTTTGTGCTCTTCCCATTCATCTCTCTCTCACATCTCTATCCTCTCCACCCATGGAAACCATTAATCTTTCTATTGTCTCCATAATTTTGTCTTTGGCAGAATTATTATATAGTTGGAATCACACACCATGTAGCCTTTTCAGATTGTCTTCTTTCAGTTAGTATGCATTTAAGGTTCTCCATGTCTTTTCATGGCTTGATATCTCAAGTCTTTTTGGTGGTGAATAATATTCCATTGTCATCATGTACCATAGTTTTTTTAATGTATTCACCTGCTGAGAGACATTTTGTTTGTTTCCATGTTTTGGAAATTGTGACTAATAGTATAAGCAGCTATAAACATTCATATGAAGGATTTTTTTGTGTCGATATAAGTTCTCAACTCCTTTAGATAAATAAAAAGGAACATGATTGCTGGATCATACGGTAAGAGTATGCTTAATTTTGTTAAGACATTGCTAAATGTCTGCCAAAGTTGTTGTACCATTTTGCATTCCCACCAGCAATGGAAGAGTTTCCGTTCATCCACATCCTCATCAGCATTTAGTGGTGTGAGTTTTTCAGATGTTGGCCATTCTAATAAGTGTGTAATCCTATTTCATTACTGCTTTAATTTGCATTTCCCTAATGACATATAATGTGGAATGTCTTTTCATGTGCTTAATTGTTTTCTTTATATCTTCTTTATTGAGATATCTGTTAAGGTCTTTGACACAGTTTTTTTTTTTTTTTGAGAGGGCATCTCTCATATTTATTGATCAAATGGTTGTTAACTGCAATAAAATTCTGTATAGGGGACTCAATGCACAATCATTAATCAACCCCAAGCCTAATTCTATACAGTCTCCAATCTTCTGAAGCATAGCAAATAAGTTCTTACATGGTGAACAAGTTCTTACATAGTGAGTAAGTTCTTACATGGTGAACAGTGCAAGGGCAGTCATCATAGAAACTTTCGGTTTTGTGATGCAGTTTTTTATCAAGTTGTTTTTTTTATTGATGAGACTAAATGATTAAGCTCATATAGAAGCTATTTCAACCTTCCCTTTTAATAGATGTTGAATTTAGTCTTAATATATAATCGAGATTAAAGTTAAGATTTAGTTTTGGAGCCAAAGAGTTGTGTTAGAACACTGACCCACCCACTTATTAGGTTTATTCTCATACTATTAATCTCTGTTCATATTATTTTTTCACATATAAACCTCAGATAGTATTGCATTTTCATAAATTCTTATAAAGAAATAAATTCAAAGAACTCATCACACTGCCTAGGATCATATGAATATAAATAAATATTTCTATTATTAACTAATTACTGAATCATTTATAATTAGTTATTGATAATGCATATAATTATTTTGTTTTATCATAGAACTATTCATAGTATAGAATCAAAAATAGTAATTTAAGGCTACCAAATAACACCATTTTTCTCCAGGGTGGTTTGCTGATCTATTGTGTAATTTTTAACCTCTCATTTGGAAACTAGAATGTTTAAATACTGTGAATCATTTGGCTTCAGCAAGCATGAGGTAGTGCTAAAGAGATAGAGAAATAAGTTGTATTTTCAAAGAAACTTATCTTAAATTTCAATCTTTTAACTATATTGATTGATTTAAAGCTGAGAATGGGGAAAAGCTTGTATCTGATTCTTCTGAAGAGAGAAGAAAGGATAAATATATTCAAGCATGCATAATTTTGGCAATATTTTAACTACAAGTATTCCTAAAGTACTTTTTTTGTTGTTTTCTGATAAAATGTAGTAGTTCATCTTTTATATCAACACACACAAAATCTTTTAATTCAACACACACAAAATCTAGCAATCCCAAGGAGGTAGATAATTATATTGGCCTTAATACATTGACATTTCTTCCATAAAAAATCATACTGTTCTTGTGATTTGTACAATGCTTAATTAAAATGAATTCAATAAATGAATTTATTTAGAAGCTACTTAGCAAGAAACAAATGGAACTCTGTTGATAGTAAGGCTCTATCAAGCTCTAATTTTAAATTAAATATAAATTAATTTTAATTAACCTAAGTGAAAAATTAACAATGATTTAAATTCATTAATAGCCAAATATTTAAAATGCACTAACAACTATGCATGATTTATATATATATCATTGCGTTGCTTCATTATTCATCTGAATTATAAATTTAAGAGTATGTGGTAAACCTAAGCTCCTACCTCCTATCGATTGATATTTAGTTGCCCAAAGTCACTGATCACTTGGGCATTTCCAATCTGTTTGGAGGCCAGGTTAGACAACTGCATCGTTAGTTAAATCAGACATATGTAAATTAAAAATCGTGTTAAAATATAAATCAGCCATGTAGCTAACACACATGTAAACTTGGTGGGGGTGGAACAATTTAACTGAGCACATTTTTTTCTTTTTATTACTGTTGTTTTGAGGCTATCTTCTGTGGAATTTTAGATCTTGATTTCAGTTGAATTTAGAATGTGTATATTTAGACAGTTTAATCTTCATTAAATTCCCTTACTGTTAATTAAATTTTCAGGCCAGTTCACATTAAACAACACACCAGAATGTACAGACCACAAGAGATTATACCTACATATAAAGAGAATAGGAAAGAGAAAGAATAGCAAACTTTTGCTAAAGATGATACTACTGATAGTTCCATGCCAAAATAAATTCCAGGAGCTTATATCCTCCCTTGATGTTCTAGCCATGATGCTAATGTTAGGAAAAAATATATATCTACTGAATTGGAGCAAGAAAATAGGTTAGTGAAATCAAACCTGAAGTTCCATTTCATTGAATCCTTACTTGTTTTCTGTGTGAGTGCATGTACAACAGAGCATAGTGCCTAAATTATATAGGCAAAGTAAACCAGACAAAATGAATGTGGGTGTTGATTGGGCCACCATTTTTAGGCTTAAGTTTTAGAACCAGAATTTCTACTCAAGTCTTATATCTGTTAACATTTCACTAGAGACGTTAATTTTACCAATGTTTATATAAACCAAGCATGCTTTCCAACTATAACTACCATCTATATAATAAAAATCAAAGACTGTGAATGAACTGAAATATATTTTACACTGACACCAATGAACAAACATATTTTAGATTTTAAAACAACCTTTTGGGCAATAGGTTAGATCTCTGTTGAGTGTTTTTTTTGGGATATATATACTTGTGTGTATGTATGTATGTCTTCATATATATATATGCATAATAAACTTGATCTGCTTAACCAAAATTAATGAGTAAATAAAATAAGAGAAGGTTATATAGGGGCAGCCATTGACAAATGTCTACAAAGATTTTACAGATAGACTCAAGAAATAAGTGATTCCATATTCATGTCATTATGTGTGTAGTTCTTTAGCAAAGCAGCTACACAAAAGTTACTGGGTAGAGATGAAAAAAGTGAGGGGTCAGTTTTTGGCTTATATTCAAATTCTACCCTTTCCTGTGAGATCCTGAACAAGTTATAGATCTTCATCAAATCTCTCATTCTTCACTTGTACAGACATATAATAATATATGTCTTGCAGGGCAAATGTGAGGCGTAAGAGGAAATAGGATAAATTCTATAAAGCTCTTGTAGCATAGTAAGTCTTTAATACATTTGTCTTTTATTTCCATGGTAGGATATTCTTACATCTAAATAACTATCAATCACTTTTGGTGTTTGGCCTGTAAAATATTTTGACCCCACCCTGACTTAAAAAAATGGGTAAAGCAGAAACAGTCATTCAGGTATCAGAACGATCACTAGGCAAAAAGACGATGTACTTTTCCTTCATGTATTACTGTAATTTATACCATTTCTCAAAGTCAAAATCTGAATCAATAAATTTAGCAACTTTAGTAACAGAGCTATTGAAAAAAATTCATTGAATGTCTTAACTAGTTGTCTCCAATAATTATAAAAATAGTGCATATATCATATATGTGAAAAATAATTAAAATAAAAATTAGGTACATATTATGTTATTATTCTTTAGAAATTGAAAGTACCTAAAAACCCTGATATACTTATGATAAGCATCCAATAAATGCTGTTTGAATGTATAAAAGGATATAATCAAAATAGTTTAATGATGATGCATCTAAAGAAGCAATAAAAGTATTTTAAAATAGTCAATAAAATTGGTCATAACTGATTAAACTACCATTTCACTTTTAAAAGGCCAAAAACTCCGAAACTATCAGTATACAGAAAAAGCTTATTTAGCATATGTGGCTTAAAGCAGTACTAAACACACTTTTTGTTATTTATGCCACTTATACTTTCTTAATGGAGTATATAGTACAAGCACAAAAATAAATTTTTTAAATCACTGATATAAAATTATGGTAAAATATCGTACCCTTTTCCTCTTAAGAAAGATAAAGGAGGCCTGCTTCATTGTGTTAACTTCTGACTTCCACCAAATGGCTTTTATAGAATTTAAATAACATGTTTAATAATATTTCCATTTAACATTTTTAAAATAGAAAGTGTAACAGATATGAAAAATTCACTAATAATGAAAATGTATCTTCATATATATTAATTTATTAAAATGTCATTTATAGAAATTTTTATTTTTTTCCAATTTTACAAATAACACATTTTCCTTTAGCTTTTTGTTAGCTGCATATATCTATCAATATTTACAAAAATAAGAAATATTTAGATAAGAAAAATACATAACATTTTCATGATGATGTGTATTTAATAGTATGTATCCAGTATATTTTTCTTCAATAACATTACTGGATTATAAATTATGTTAATTTTCCTCTTAATGCTTTCCTGCATTTTTATTACTTTACCTTGAATGATTATGTATTACCAGTTTAGAAAGAAAGTCAGTGAGTTACTTAAATTAAAAAATAAGATGGAAGTTGCCAACATATAAGGTGACTTAATTTAAGAGATTCCATGAGAATCCATGGACCATATCTTCAAACTGCCTTAGAATGTGTTAGAAGAAATGTTATACAGAGTGGTTTAGTTATTTTTTAAAATACACATTTCTATTAATGTAGTCTATGTAAATATTAGCTACATTTTCTTAGTTATGGTTTTTTTTTACACAATTATTTTCTTAGTTATAATTAAAAAAAACAGACTTGCATGAAAGGAATTCAGATAATTACCTTGCAACACTGACATAGTTGATGTGGGTGTGAGGGTATGATATATACAACACACATCTATATCTATGTCTGTATAAACATACATATATATTTATTTGCATCCTCATCAGTTTTGATAATAGGAATGGCATAATAATAAATTTCACTAGTACAAAAAAGTCAAGGGAAAGTGGAACATGAGGGAATTGTAGAATTTCAGGATGAATAGATCAAATTATGAGGTTTTTTAAAAAATGTGAAGGATAGCAAAAATGAAACTGATGAAGAAAATCTTTGTTGAGGTTTAAACTCAAATTTTAATGAGTAATCTTTTTCTGTACAAGAAAATAGTCCTCTGCTTTCATGGGTACCTTTGTTCACACCAAATACATTGTTCCTGTGGCAAATACTGTTTGCTCTCCTCTTATCATGCTGTTTTAAAAATGTTCAAATACCTTGATATATTCATGCTTTTATTGCTACTTAAATGTATTTCTTAATATTTCTGAGTGGAGCAGTTTATTATATGAATAATTCTATTAAAATTATTTTTCCAGTTATCTGTAGATCTATTGCATTAGCTCCAGGGGGAATGACCAGGAAGCAGCCACTAATTTTTTTTAATGTATACACAATATTAATCTTACATCATATAAGTCATAGCATAAATTTCAATGTCGCTGACATTATCTTACCAAGGGAAGGATCTTCACTATTATCAAACTGCAGGGGTGCGGATTTACTGGCTTATCTAATCTATTTATTCTACCCTCTTTAATCTTAAAATGACAAGACTTTCATGTATGTGATTTTTGCTCAAAGAAAAACAATGACATTCACAAAGTTCAGGCAAGGAATTCTTAACAATTGAAGTTTGTTTTTATATGATTGCTTCTACATATAAATGAAAATAAATGTTCATCTTTGTTTCATACTCAGATATCTGCCTGATTTGGAAAAATAAAAATAAATCTTCTCCTTACCTGCATTTCCTTTGGCTTAACTGGGATTTTAAACAGTAATTTGCTGTCACATATGTAAGTTCTTATGTATCCAGACAGATGTATAAATAAAAGATATTTCCAGACAAGTGTGCTTATTAGATACACTATGCAAGAGACTTTAGTGGGTGTTCCAAGACCCTACCAATGCTACAGTATTTATCCTTAAAACTTGAGAGTATTTATCCCTAAAATTGTTTACAGTTACCCTATCTCATTGTAAATGTAAAATATCACCCTACTCCTTTGACAATTAGATTAACAGTAAAATTATTTTCTAAAGTATCTGTAAGGATATATTTCCTAAGTCAGTAAGAGCATTAAAGCTATGTTTAGAAATCAACAAAAACTAGTGTGCTTGCCAGAATCCTTCAGAAATAGGTAGAAATAAAAGACATAATTTCAAAGACTTAGCACTTAGAACTTCAGTAATACATTCAAATTCAGGGAAAAATAAATGAATGAGGAGATTTAGTTGTCATGGGAGAATCTCACTTGTCAAATATTGCTTTCCCATACCGGGAAGGGATTGGAAATTTATGTGCACAGGTCATGCATGAGAAGAGAGATTACAAACATACTCTGTACAGTGATTTGTGTGCATTTACACAATTTTGGCCCTATGTGATCTCTGAGACATAAATTTTTGTCATCATTAAAAATATAAAATCCTTGAGCTCATTATTTTTTAACATCTCTTTATTAGTAACGACATCTATAGACTTTAGGGAAATGCCAAAGATATGTTGATACTGTGAAAACAAATTTACCTTTTATTTTCATCCATATTTTGCATGAAGAGGTGACTTTAGCAATGACATCTAATGGCTCAGCTTTTGCAATTTATGGAGCCCAAGGAAAGATCGGTGCACATAAGTGTTTTAGAAATTTTAACACTTCATTTGTCTGTGAATTGTATAGGGTGAAAAGAACACTGTAATTAACGTCCAAGTAATTATTATTACTGTTCTTGATTGTAAAGGAGCCTCAGGAGACAACTGATTCTGGCTTTGTCTTTATGTATTATTAAAATGCAGCATGCATCACCTTCCCTTAGCTGGGGGTGGTGGTAGAACAATAAAATTGCTTAATGTCATTACAGTCATTGAAGTGTGTCATAAATATGTTGAGCAACCATGACTGAAAAAGCATTTCAGGCAGGAGTGTGAGTGAAAATGATCAATATAATTTCTTTATAAAATGTTATAAAAACCATGTTTGATAGATTACTTTTTGTTCACAGTGTGTGTACTGGATTGATACTTTGCACATAGTAGCTGCTTAATAAACATGTGTTGGATTTATATTCATTTCTATTTACAAGAGGAAAATATCTTATTTTCTTCTGCTCCGCTGTGAAAACATTATGCTCTATTTGTGGCCCCCCATTTTAAAACTGAACAATTATCCCACTGACCTTGACCTTCTGATGACTTCTGTTAGGTGTACAGAATATACCTAAGCAGATCTCTAGAGAATCTGAGAAAAGGATTTATTATAAAGTTTGCTTAAGTACTAGTGTGAAGGTTTCTGTCCATTCAACATTCAGAAACAGAAAAGAAAAAGAGCCACACTTATTAAAGACTAAATTTTAAAAATTATGAATTTATTTATTTATTTAAAAAATCTACCACTCTCTTTTTAAGGAAAGTTTGATCCAGCTTTACTAATTTATAAGAAACAGTGAATAGAGGCAGCTTCTAAAATTTACTTTAAACATTTCTATATTTAAAAAAACCATAATGTCATTGCTCAGTGGATGGTCCAATTGATTGGTTTTACTGAAAAGGTAAGCACCCTTTGCTACTAAATTTCACCATCTTACTGTTTATTCCCAATATACCAAACAGAATAATCCATTTGAAATGTAGACTACATGATACGTCTCTGCTCAGAGCTCCTCAATTGCCCCATTTCACTCAAAATGAAACTGCAAAGTTCATCTCTGGCCTACAGGGCCCACCTGATTTACACCCTCTCCTCCACCCTGGTCTCCGGTTCACCCCCTGTCCTTCCTGTCTACTCTACCCTGGTTTCCTGTGGAATCCTCCTTATCCTAAGGTGGATGTGCTTTCAACTTGGAATGTCTCTCCTCCTTCTGTCATGTTAACTCCTTTTCCTCTAAGACTTTGCTTAATTGTTTCCTTAATGCATCCTGCCATTAATGCCATACTGAAAGCTACTTCTTAAGCAACCCCTTTTTCCGGCCAGTAACTCCTGATTTCTTTTATCTTTGTCATGCTCTTTCCTTTCCATAGTACTCACAATCTTTTAATACTCTATGCAACTTATTTAATTTTCTGACTACTTTTCATTGGCTATGTGGCTTTCTCTACCCCATAAACTCTTAAGTTCCATAAGGATCTTTGTTTTCTTCACAGATACGTCTCAAGAACCTAGAACAGCACCTGACATATAAGTGGACACACCATCAGTCTAGTCATTTAGCAAACAGCCAAAGTGTTTGAACCACAGCCAAGTTTCAGGTATTCATCTGTATGGTTAAGCTACATCAGTGAGCAAAACAGGACAAAACTCTCTGCTCTCATGGACCTTTTATTCCATCCAGGGAGAGACAACAATGAACAATGTAAGTAGAAGGTAAAGTTAATGTACAATTGCTGATAGATATGGTAACAAGCTTGTAGACTTAGTAATTGAAATGAAGGAGTGACACACAGCAGCAATTCACCAGAGAATTCCACTTTATTAGGCAAAGGTGCTGGGTTATATAGGAAGGGGCATGGGGGTGATTGTGGTGTTACTTCTATGGGGCTGGTGGCTATTGGCTAGGTGCTGGGATTGGGAGGGGGGTGAGGGGTGATTGGGCTTCAGGTGGTGCTGGCAGGAACTGAGGACCCAGAAGAGAAGCAGGAAGTTCACCATCTTATGGTTGGGGGCCCTTCATTCACCCCTTTCTCCTCTATGGGGTTGTGGACGTTGCTTTCTCTCTGCTTCCTGCTGAATGGGGGCGGAGAAGGGAGTGAGGGCTTGAGGATTGGGAGGAAAGGGTTGATAGGACTCCCCACAGTAAGGACGAGTAGATGTGGACTTCTTCAGGTTGGAAATCAATAAAGGTTCCCACCAGAGGTCGAGGACTTGTTGATTCCAATGGTGCCAAGAGGATATGGGTGCCAGAAGCCAGGCATCTGTGGCCATTGTTTCTAGGAACAGTTTCCAGCAGAGAGAGAGGTCCATCTCAGCGTGTGGTGAGGAGGTTACGTGAGGGTGAGGGATCTTCTGTGGCCAGAAGCTGATAGTTCCTGAGTAAAAGCTGGTTGAAAGTTTGATTAGAGATTTTTCTGACTTGGGATTTGATGAATTTTATTATACAGGGTAAGAAGAGACAGGCAAGAAGAATGATTATTATGGGGCCTACAATGGGCCAGAGCCAGGTAAGGAGGGGTTTTGTTAGTATTGAAGAGAATGGGTTGGAATTGGAAGAAGAGTGGAGGCTGGAGGCAAGGTCGGTGAGTTTGGTAATGTCAGTTTCTACAATGCCGGATTCGTTGATGTAGTATCAGCACTCTTCTCGAAGGAAGACGCAGGTGCCATCCTTTTCGGCTGTAAGCAGATCTAAGGCCCACTGGTTTTGAAGGGTGACCTTAGCTAGTGAAGTGACCTGTCTTTGGAGAGAGGCCAGGGAATCGGCAGTGGATGTCAGGGCTCCCTCAAGTTTGGCGTTGAGATCTCTTATTGCCCATAGAGAGTGACCCAAGGCTCCTCCTGAAAATCCTGCACCAATGGCTGAGGTGGTCAAAGAGATACTGTCCATGATGGGAAGGAAAGCAGCCCTTTTTGTGCGCTAGGGCAAGGGAGGTTGGAACTCAAGAAATTCTGCCATGCTATAAAGTGTAAGCTGTGGGATTAGGGTGATGAGAATGCAGGGTATATTGGAGTTGGGAGGCAGTGAGTTGAAAAGATTGCCATTAGACCAAAAGAAGTGTCCCAGTTGCATAAAAGTCTTAGAGCCGGAGGTAGGGGTGTAGATAGAGAGGTAGTGAAGTGCACTGGAGGGGGTGGAGTTGGGCCTACACAGTGGTGGATGGTGAGATTATCTGTGTATTCTGGTTCCCATAGGGGTATGTCTGCCAGGGGGCGGAGGGGTTGTCCTTCTGCATGGAAGGAGTAGTTGGAAATATTAAGGGGCACGGTGGCCAGCAGTGGGTGCTGTAGTGATGCACACAAGAAACAATTGGCGGTGCTGAGGGTGTGGTTGAGAAAGATGGTGGTGTCTTGAATGAGCTCTAACCAAGAGTAGGAGGAATAAGAAGATGAAGAGGCACCGTCAAGAGTTTGGATAATGACTTTTTTCGGAATGTCCGATATCTGATGCAACTTGAGAGATCTGGGAGTGAGAGGGAATATACTCTTGAGAGATATGAAGGGTACAGTGGGGGGTCGAGGACCCCCCATAGTAAACTGAGGCTGTGACCCCGGCTGCCCATTGAGAGTCCCAGGGATCTGGGATTGATAAGGAGAATGAGCTGTTGGGATATTTTATGAAATGGTTGGAGGAGTAATACTCTGGGTACCGGGAGTTACCCATGTAATGAATGGTGCAAGACCAGTAGGGACATCCCCCTTAGGTATCTGGCCATAGCCTGTAATAGGCTTGTTTTTGGTCATAGAGGAAGCAGAGGTAGGGAGAATAAAGGTAGCTGCTAGTGAACACTTCGGTGGAGGGAGGAAAGTGGAGGTATAAAGGCTCAGAGCAGCCTTTCAGAGGGCAGGCTGATGTGGCAATGAGGGCAGTAACTTTTGTTTGATGCTGTGTGTAAGTCTGTCTGACTTTGAATCGCCATACAAAGGAGGCTGGGGTGGCAGGGAAGACAATAGGAATGAGGAAAAAAAGTGAGAGAGCGGCAAAGGAGGAAAAAGTCATGATTCGGGTATGGATAGCAAAGGGGGTGAATGGGAGATGCGGAGTTTCAAGGGATCAGAGGGATGAGGCGTGGTAGAGTAGACAGCATGTTGGGCTGTATCCGAAGGACTCTGGATTGTGACTGATGGGTCTTGGGTGTCCAGAGAAGGTGGGTCCTGGGTATTTGGTTTCAACCTGGAGATATGAATCCAAGGGATGACAGAGTTATCAGGCAGTGAGAGCTTGGCGGCCGAGGGAGTGCAGAGAATAACTGGGTGTGGACCTTCCCATTTCGGGGTGAGAGAGGGCCAATCCTCTGGTGGCTTATAAAACACTAGTTGGCCGGGCTGTAAGACAGGAGGATTTTGGGAGGCGGATGGATCAGGAAGGAGCCAATCCTGATATTTCCACAATTCAGTGCAGAGGAGAGAGAGAGTAGCAGAAGGACCATATTGGGAGGAATTGGTCCTTTGTGGGAAGGGAGCCCCGGGGGTAGAATTGGGCAGCCATACATGATCTCAAAGGGCGACAAGAAGGAAGGTTTCTTTGGGAAGGCCCGAACACGGAGTAGAGCCAAGGGAAGTAAGCGAATCCAGTCAAGGTGTAGTTCTAGAGATAGTTTGGTCAGGATGTCTTTTAGAGTCCTATTGGTTCTTTCTACTTTTCCCAAAGCCTGTGGTCGATAAGGACAATGCAAATGCCAGGGGAGCGAGAGCGACTTGGAGAGGTTCTGGATAATTTGGGCAGTGAACTCAGGGCCATTATCTGATTGGAGGGAAGTGGGCATCCCGAACCTAGGAAAGATCTGGGTGAGGAGGATAGGGGCAACCGTGGATGCTCATTTGTTAGTGGTCGGGAAAGCTTCGACCCATCCTGAAAATGTATCTACTAACATGAGTAGGTATCTGGTATGCCGTACAGGTGGCATGTTAGTGAAGTCTATTTGCCAATCTGTGCCTGGGACATTACCCCTTGCTTGATGAGCTGGGAAGGGTCGGGCCTTGAGGGGGATATTAGGATTAGTGCGTTGGCAGACGGTGCACCTGCGGGTGATTTGGTTAAGTAGGGTTTTGTCTTCAGGAGAGAGAGAAAAAAAGGATTGTAAAAAATGGATCAAGGATTGGGGGCTGGGATGGAACAGATTGTGTAAGAAGCGGAAGAGAGACTCTTTGTTCTGGGAACAGAGGGTGTCTTGTGATAAGGCTAAACCGCAAGGGCAGACGGATTGTTGTCTGGTGTGTCTTCTGATAGGGCAACTGACCAGGCTACTCTGTCGGCTTTGTTGTTACCTCTTGTAATGGGGGAGTCATCCTTTTGATGTGATTTGCAGTGGACTATGCCTAGTCGGTGTGGGAGTTGTGAAGCCTGTAGAATTTTAGTAATTAAGGCTGAATTAGTGATGGAATTTCCTTTTGTGGTGAGGAGGCCTTGTTCTTTCCATACTGCCACGTGAGACAAGAGAATGTGGAATACAAATTTGGAGTCAGTGTACAGTGTGAGAGACGTGTCCCGGGCCAGAGTGCAAGCTCTGGTGGCTGCAATGAGTTCGGCCTGTTGATTGGTTGTACCGGGGGTAGGGCTCGTGCCTCAGTGACATCTTCGAGGGAGACTACTGCATATCCTGCACAGTGGGTGCCCTCATGTTTAAAGGAGGACCCATCAGTAAACCAGATGAGGTTGGGGCATGAGAGGGCTCCTTCAGAGATCGTGGAGTGGCATGGAAGGAAGTTGTGAAGGGCTTCTAGGCAATCATGCGAGGGAGTATGAGGAGAGTAGAGTAGAGAAAGAAGAGTGGCCGGATTCAGGAGCTGGCAGGCGAGGAAAGAAATGTCTGGATTTTGGAGGAAAGAGGATAGTAAGGTCAGGAGTCTGGAGGGAGGGAGAGTCTGTAAATTTTTTTAGGTTAAGAGATCTTTTAGGTGATGTGGGGACAGAATGGTAACGGGTGCTCTGAATGTTAGTTTATGAGCTTCTTTCTGCAAGAGCTGCCCAGCAGCTAATGCCCATAGGCAGGGGGCCCATCCCCGAACTGTGGGGTCTAATTGCTTGGAGAGATAAGCTACTGGGGCAAAGGATGGGCCATAATATTGGCCTAGGACTCCTAGAGCTTGACTGGACCTCTCATGAATGTATAATGAGAAGGGCTTCGACAAATCAGGAAGATGGAGAGCTGGGGCTTCCACAAGGGCTTGACAGAGCTTAATGAAGGAGTGTCAGGGTGAGGATGATAATGGGTCTTCAGGGGGGCCCTTGCTGAGGTTGTATAGGGGTCCTGCCAACAGGGAGAAGTTAGGGATCCACGCTCTAAAATACCCAGCCAGGCCTAGAAAGGAAAGGATTTCTGTCTTGGTTTTGGGAACGGGCAGGTCAGAGAGGAGTCGTTTTCTGTCTAAGGTAATGGACTTTCTTTGTTGAGACAGAAGGAATCCGAGGTAAGTGACAGAAGGGGAAGAGATTTGAGTTTTGACGGGGGATACCCGGTAACCTCTGGAAGCTAGAAGGTTAAGTAGGGAGGCAGTGTCAAGTTGAGACTGTTCCCACGAGGGACTGCAGAGTAGAAGATCATCTATGTATTGTAATAAGGTGGACTCGGAGTGATCATGATAAAACTGTTTGAGGTCCTGAGCTAGGACCGGTCCAAAAATATGGGGACTATCTCGGAAGCCTTGTTGCAAAACTGTCCAAGTGAGTTGTTCAGAATGTCTTGTGTATGGGTCCGTCCAGGTGAAGGTGAAAAAATCTTGGGAGGAGGGGTCCAGAGGGATAGAAAAAAATGTGTTCTTGAGATCTAGGACTGAGAAGTGGGATGCTGAGGCAGGGATCTGCGAGGAAAGGGTGTATGGATTTGGAACTAAGGGATGGATAGGAACAACGACCATGTTGATGAGGCGAAGGTCTTGGACAAGGCGGAAAGATCCGTTGGTTTTTTTAGCAGCTAATATGGGAGTATTAAATGGGGAGTGAGTGGGTCTGAGGTAATTTTTGTTTAAGAGATCTTGAATGATGGATTGGAGGCCTATGAGGGCTGAAGTGGTTAGGGGGTATTGGGCCTGACAGATATACTGAGAGGGGTCATGTAATTTCATAGAGGCAGGAGGACATAGAGACACGGAGGGGCTTGTAATGTCACAAACTTTGGGATTTACAGGGTGTATGAGGGTGGAACCGGAGCTTTCATTGGGTAGAGGGGGGTCATTGGGTATGAGGGCCATCAGAAAGGGAGTACTGGGGGCTGTGGGAGTGGATATAGTTATGGAAACATGGAGGAGAGAAAGGATGTCCCATCCTAGTAAAGGGATGGGACACTGGGGCATAACCAGGAAGGAGTGGGAGAAAGGTATGGGATTGTTTTGGATTGTGCATAAAGGGGGGACGTTTAATGGGAAAATCTGTTTACCACCTACCCCGACTATAGGAGTAATGGCAGGTGTGGTAGGGCCCCGGTATTCTCGCAAGACTGAGAAGGTGGCTCCTGTATCTGGGAAGAAGGAGATGGGGAGACTGTCTACTATTAAAGTAACCCTGGGCTCCTGTTTGGTGATGGAAATGGTCAGGCGAGAAGCCCCCAGGCCCCGTCAATCTTCTTCTGCCAGCCCCACTATGGCGGGCTTAGGATGGGGGTTGTTCGTCCGGCCTCCCCTTTGGGTGGTTGGGCAATCAGACCCCCAGTGGCCCTTTTTGTGGCATCTGGGCCATGGGGTGATAGGAGATCTGGGGGGAGGGGCATGCCCTTGACCAATGTCCCTCTTTTCCGCACTTGAAACAAGCTCCTGGGGGGCTTGTTTGTAGAGGGGTGCCCAGGTTGTGGTTTTATCAGCTGGGCCAACATTTGGAAATTGGCCTGATCAGCCTTTTGTTTACGGCGTTCTTTCTCCTTCTCCCGGTTATGGAAGACTTTAAAGGCCACTGTTAGGATCTCAGTCTGTGGGGTAGTGGGGCCCTGTTCTAACTTTTTGAGTTTAGCTTTAATGTCTGCATAGCTTTGAGCTAGGAAGTATGTCATAAGGACATGTCTTCCATCAGGCGTTTCTGGGTCCAGGCTGGTATACTGTAATAGGGCTTGAGTGAGTCTGTCTAAGAACTCGGAGGCGGTTTCGTCTCTCTTTTGAATTATGTCTTGGAGCTTTTGAAAATTGACTACTTTATGAGCTGCCTTTTTCAGATGTGCTATTAAGCAGGAGGCAAAAATATCTCGAGAGCGGAGACCCACAACGGTGTTATAATCCCAGTGTGGGTCTTGTTTGGGGACAGCAGTGGGGCCAGTCCTGTGGGTTTCGGTAGCGTGTGTTTGGGCAAAGTCCCAAACTCATCTACGCTCTTCAGGGAGGAGGGTATTGGCCAGGAGCATGAAAATGTCATGATGTGTGAGGCTGTAAGACTGGAGGGTCCATTGAAACTCCCTGATGTATGTCATGGGATCAGTGGAAAAGGAACCTAAGCGCTAGGTGTTTCTCAAGTTGGGCTAAATCTCCTAAGGATAAAGGGACATGAATGCGTACGATGCCTTTGGATCCTGCTACCTCCCGGAGGGGGGCTATAATTTTGGGAGGCCCTCGGGACTGAGTCTGAGGGGGACTGAAGGGTTCTGGCTCCATCTGTGGGGGGGAAACAGGTGATGGGGGCAAAGACATGATGATTTTGGGAGGCCCTCGGGACCGAGTCTGAGGGGCAAAGATGGAGGAGGCTCCTGGGACTTAGTTAGAGGGGGGCTGAAAGGCTCAGGTTCAATCTGTGGGAGGGGCGGAGGTAACGGGGACGGAGGAGGAGTTGGTGAGGTGGGGGAGGAGATGGTGGTGGAGGAAGGGGAGGAAGGGGAAGGGAGAGGATGGGAGGCTTCTGTGGGGGAGGAGGTGGAGGCAGTGGCAGCAGTGAAAGCCCAAGAGGGTGGAGGGGTTGTAAGAGGGGGAGGGGCCAAAGGGGGAAGCCTGTATGGCGGAGGCTCCTTGGCTGGGTCAAAGGTAATCGAAGAGGGACTGGGAGTGTGGGGAGGGGAGAGAGACGGCTTGCAGGCTAGGAGAACTTGGGGCGGGGAACAGGTAGTGCAGAGGCTGGGATTTTGAGCTAGAAGGCGAAAAGCTTCGATATAGGGAATCTCCTTCCAGTTTTTCAGGCACTGGCAGTAGTTAAAACAATCGCGAGTGATGTTAGGATCAAGAGTTCCCCCTGAAGACCATTGGTTGTTATTGTCTAGGGGGTATGTCAGCCAATCTTGGGAGCAGTATTTACGGAGAAGTTTTGGTTTTATATCAGGAGTCAGGGAGAGGGTAGCCAGATGCTTAAGCAGGCATTCAAGAGGTGAACTTTCAGGGAGGGATGAGGAGGCTCCCATGGCTAAAGGACAGAGAAGGAGACAAACAGGGGAAGACGAACAGAGATCCTTGAACTGGAAGCAGACTGCAAGGAGACAAAGGGCGTCCCCGATGATCCTTGGTGGTCTGCGGAAACTCATATACGAGTCGGAATTTCTTAGGAAGTGTGGGTCATCACCCAGACTTCTCTAAGAAGGCAGAGTGCCAGAGTTACGAGGTACCTAGTACTAGGAATTTTCGGCGGATGGAACGGAAGGAGGAGGGGGGAAAAAGGGGAGCGTTCTCATCTGCAAAGGAGTCACCTTGTTTATGGCTGTTGGAGGAGGGGCCTGAGGGTCCTCCCCAGCCGTGAAGGCCTGAGGCAGGGAGAGTTCCCTCTTTGTCCCCGAGCATCAGGGCCTTGCCGGATGATCACTGTCAATGGCACTGCGATAGCTTGGGGGAGAGTGGCCCACCCCGGGGAAATTTTGCTTAAAAAGTTTTGGCACTAATGGAAGGAGTGGTGAGTGTGTTTACCACTGTCGGAGGAGGGGCCTTAGAGTCCGCTGTAGCTGTGAAGGCCTGAGGCGGGGAGAGTTCCCTCCTCATCCCCGAGTGTCAGGGCCTTGCCAGACGATCACAGTCAATGGCACTGCGATAGCTCAGGGAAGAGTGGCCCACTCCGAGGGAAAACTTACCCAAAGGCCAGAGAGGAATGGTGAGTGTGATGAGCCAGCGCTGGAAAAAGAGGATGAGGGCAAGCTGCTGCTGGTGTCGGGGGGAAGACAGGGCCCAGTTGGGGTGTCCCATCTCCCAGGTTTTGGCACCAATGAAAGGAAGGAGTGACACAAAGCAGCAATTCACTGGAGAGTTCCGCTTTATTAGGGAAAGGTGCTGGGTTATATAGGAAGGGGCATGGGGTGATTGTGGTGTTACTTCTATGGGGCTGGTGGCTATTGGCTAGGTGCTGGGATTGGGAGGGGGGGTGAGGGGTGATTGGGCTCCAGGTGGTGCCATCCGGAACCGAGGACCCAGAAGAGAAGCCAGAAGTTCACCATCTTACAGGTTGGGGCCCTTCAGTAATTATTGGATAATGAATACATAAATAAGTAATGAAGAAATAATTAGGCCTAATTCCTTGGTATAAATCTTTGGGAATGTATTCACACATATACATTTCTAAGCAAGTTTAATAAAAACAAGAAAATAAATATGAAATACAAGAGAGTGTGTTGGAAAACAAACATAAGATTTGTTTCTTGAAATAATTCTGTTGTACTCTAAACCATATCCTATTTCTGATAATAATCTGATAAAGATGGAAATTTATATTCTCTGGACAGCATTGAAATTTTAAATGAAAATAGATAATTTTAATGTGTACATATATTTATATAATATATATGATTTAAGTATATATTATACATATTTAATATCTATTTATTTAATATATTAATATATTTAAAATAATTGTCATTATATAGAAGAGATTTAAATGAGTGATATGATCCTTTTAATAAGCAGATTATCCAAAAATAAATTTATAAAAGAAAGGCCAAATCAACAGTAAAATTGAAATTAATAGTCTCATCAGTAATCCTCAGTGGAGATGAGTCTAGGAAATGTGGTTCTTAAGCATTCCAGACTTCCAACGAAAAAGAAGGGAAACTAGAAAGGAACGGGCACAGATAGTTCAACTACTAAACATGTGCACTACAATATACAAAGTATTTGCTTTAGAAATGTTATGTTTAGAGATAATACCATCAGTACCTACTGGCATGTATAGAAATATTTACTGTTATATTGTTTGTGATATTTTTGATAACATATAAGATGCATTTAATTTGCATCAAACAGATGTTCCATGCCATTGATTGCTTTATATCTATATATAATTTATTGACTATTGTTTCATCATATACAGATACATGATAGGAGGATGTACTATAGAGTGAACTATAAAGCAGAGTGAAATATTTATGTGAAAAAATAGAATACTGACCATCAACATCATAGGATCCTCTTTACACTCACTTGGTTTTATGCTCCTTTTATTTGTTCATTTAGGCATAGAAACATGTGTGGAAATATATACTGTCCACTTGCTCCTGCTTGCATAAGTCACTAAATCTGAAGATGGAGGGGGAAGCTACAAGCATTGCACTATTTGTAATATATATAATTAGAAAAAAATTACCACTCTACAGCTATCAAACTATTATTTTTCATAAAAGTATAATTTACAAAGCAACTTGAGGTAGGCAAAATAATGGTTCCCAAAGGAGTCCACATCCTAATCCATGGAACCTGGGAATATTTTACCTTACATGGCAAAAAACATTTTACAACTGTGCTAAAGTTAGAGACTTTGAGATGGAGAAATTATACTGCATTATGCAGGAGTGTTCAACATAATCACTGGCTCCTTAAAACAAGAAGAGCTTTCCTGACTGAACTCACAGAGAGATTTAACAGAGCTGGTTTTGATGATGGAGGAAGGAGGCTACTAGCCAAGGAATGTGAGCAGCCAACAGAAGGAGAAGGCCATGAAATAGATCTCACAGAGCCTTCAGAAAGGGATTCAGCCCTACTGACACATGACTTCAGCACATAGGTCAGCCTTCTAACAGAACTGTAAGATAAATAATTAATTTCTGTTCTTTAAGTTATTAACTTTTAATTAACTTGTTACAGCAGCAATAGAAATCTAATACAAAACAGCCACAGTGGTTTTCCTTGTTTATTTGATTGTTATTTTTTTTAGTGTAATGGGTTTGTATCAGAGATGTGCAAGAATCAGATGAGGCCTTTACAAATGGCCTTCAACTTTGTATTATATTAAACACAATGTTGTCATAAAGTTTCATGGTTTTATTTTCTCTTGCCTTAACTGAATCTAAAAATATGTTTTATTTGTTTATGTGTTTAACTTTGAATCTGTTACCCTAAGGATTAAACTAAAACATGCAGAGTGAAATAGAAAAACATATGGCACACCTGGTATCATATGTTACATGCCTATTTCTGGGATGAGTAAATTTTTCTAATTAAGGAAGCTGGTTTTAATTTATACATTTTTTGAAATGCATAATTTCTTACAGAATATTTTCAAAACTAATTTATAAATTTTCTACTATGTCATCATGAGGCACTGAATAAAATTTCACCTATTCCTAAATACAGATGTCCTTGAAAAATATTCAGAGGTGGTGTCTCTAATGAACTGCACTCAACAATTCTAAACCTTGTGTTTTCTGATTGTTAGATTCCCATTGTCCATTTTTAGCAAATCTATTTCATAAGCAGACATTCTATAGGGCTGACTGAGAAACCAAATAACCAGCAAGTGAACTTGATTCTTGAAATATGTAATATTTCTATGTCCTTTGGTCAGAGAGCAAGTACATTTCTCCCTTGTCATGAAAAGAGCATGAGTTTGACTTCAGATGCAGGAAAAACATTTTTTATTTTTTTTCCAAATTGGACTTTGCATTAAATAGTGAAGATTCTTTTAAAGGTGCACTGGTGCACATACATTTTTTTTGCCTGAGTATTTTAAGAATTGTTTTGGAAAGGCAGATCTTATAAAGGAACTAATAAAAATCATGACTATAAATAAATAAATGAAATAAAATAAATGAAAATAACTAAATTGTACATATATTTTGACATATAAATTCTGTGTGGAGAGAAAATTTGAAATAGTCATGTTCATAGAAGGTGTGGGTATAAATGGTGGTTGCCAGGGGCTGGGAGAGGGAGAAACAAGCAGGTATCAATCAAAGGGTACAAAGATTCAGTTATGCAAGATGAACAGCTTCTGGAAGCTACTATACAGCAGAGAGCCTATAGTTACTCTGCTGTAACTATATATAAAAATTTGCTAAGAGATTAATCTTATGTTAAGTGTCCTTATCTCTCACACATACATATACACACCCACAATAATAATAGCAAATAAAGATGGTAGTAGATGGCTTTTGGAGGTAATGGGTATGGTGAAGGCATAGACTGTGGTGTTTCCCTAAAATAAACTTACATCAGACTCAACTGTGTATATTAAATATGTACAGATTTTTTTTGCATGTCAACTCTACCACAATAAAGTGATTTAAAAAAAGAATACATAGCTTTTTCAGAGAAGTCTTTCTGAAAAATTTGAGTCATGAATAATTACTTATAAGTAAGGTAGGCAAAATACATTGCTCCAGTTTTTTAAAAATCATGGTTAAATATACATAACAAAATTCACCACTTTTACTACTTTTAAGTGTATAACTCTTAAGTACACTTACATTGTTGTGCAACCATCACTACAACCCATCTCCAGAACATTTTCAACTGTCTCACTGGAAACTCTGTACCCACTACATTCTAGCTCCCTGTTCTCCCATTCAAAACCCCTGGCAACCACCATTCTTCATTTTGTCTCTATGAATTTATCTACTCTAGTTACCTCATATAAGTGGAATCACATAATGTCTGTCCTTTTGTGACTGGCTTCTTTGCTCTTAACAGAATGTCTTCAAGGTTCACCCATGCCATAGAAGGTATCAGAATTTCCTTGCTTTTTACACGCTGAATCATACTGCATTGTATGTATACCATGTGTTGTTTACCCATTCACTGATCAATGGACATTTGGGTTTCTTCTACCTTTTGACTATTATGAATAATGCTGTATGACCACAGTGTGTGGTAAATGGTAGAAGGTCCAGAATCTCCCGCCTAGCCTTAGTTCATTTACGTATCAGTAGGTGTTTACCACTGCAGAGCCTCCTGCCCATCTGGAGAAAGGGGTGAAGAGAAAACGGCCATTTTTTCCTCCCCTCCATTCCTGGTACCTAATTGGTCTGGTACCAGGCAGTCACCGTGGCCCTACCATGAAATTCCTCCTGAAAGGAGCAGTCGGGGGAAAGGAGAGCACTAGCCACTGCGGAGGAGATGAACGCAGGTCACGGCCAAGGGGACCCCGAGCCCCAAGGAGGGGGACAGAGCCTGGCCTGACTTGCGAACTGTACTGACCGTAAGAAATAAAAGCCTTTATTCCCAACCTACCATATTTCGATTTGATTGGATTTATGGGGGATTTCCCTTGGCCGGAAACACCTTTCCTCTTGGAGCTGTGCGTGGGTATGCAAATATCTGTTAGTTTCCTGGCTTTCAGTTCTTCTGGGTACATACCTGGAAGAGGACTTACTGATTCAAAATTTAATTCTGTGTTTAGATTTTTTAACGAATTGTCAAAGTTTTCCACCATGGCTGCAACATTTTGCATTCCCACCAGCAATGTATTAGGGTTCCAATTTATCCACATCCTTGTCAATACATGTTATTTTCCATCTTTTTTCATAATAGCTAGTCTAACAGGCATGAAGTGGAGTATCGTTGTGATTCTGATTTGCATTTTCCTAGTGATTTGTGATAGTGAGCTCCATGTGCTTATCGGCCATTTGTGTAGCTTCTTTGAAGAAATAGCTGTTCAAGACTTTTGCTCATTGTTTAATTAGGTTTCATTTTGAGAGTTTTATAGTTTTAGCTCCTACATTTAGGTTTTTGATCCATTGTGAGTTAATTTTTGCCCATGGCATATCATGTTTTTGTTTCTGTGTTTGTTTTTGGTTTTGGTTTTTTTGGGTGAGGATATCCAGTTTCCCCAGCATCATTTGTTGAAAAGACTGTGCTTTCTCCACTGAATGGTCTTCACACCCTTGTCAAAATAATTTGACCAATTGCAAGTTTTTTTGTTTTTTTTTCTGGGCTCTCTGTTCTATTCTATCAGTCTATATGTTAGAAGTAATGCCAGTACCACACTGTTCTGTATTAAATTTTGTAAGGAGGAAGCTAAAAGTATAGAACATATTCACAGATTTAGGGATACATAGGGTTGGAAGGGAATGAGTTGCAAAGCCTTTGTGATGTGTATTGCAATATTAACTATAAGCTTATAGAAATTAAGGTGAGATAACTTAATGGAAATATGACTTTGTAACCAAATAATATAGCATATATTACATTAATAAGCCACTAATTTTTTTTCAATGTTAAGTGTTTACTTTGAAGTCAAATAATACATTCACATTGTTTGAAGTGTACATTTTCAGAATTCTTTTTTTTTAAATAATACTTTTATACCCTTCATCCCATGTCTTTTCCTACATGCCATTTTTAAAAAATATTTTTTCAAGCTATCTTAAATAAAGAATTCTTCAGTATCCTGTTTAAATGGTAAGGGAGAGGTTATAAAAAAATCCCCTTATTTGAGGAGTTTAAGGTCTTGGGGATAAATTTAAAATTAAAGTGTACTGTCTTCATGTATCTATATTTGTCATAGAGGGTTTCAGGGAACTGCTAAGGCCCGTAACTAGATCATCAAAGATTTTTCAATTATCAGGTTGAAGACTTCTTAGTGAAGTATATCATTTCTTCATTGAGTTACCTTTTTAAACTTTGAAGTTATTACAATTTGTTTCATCAATATTTCATTGACCTTTTTCACGTATTTAGTTGCTTATTATTTTTCTGTAATTTTATAATACAAAATATCAGCACTGTAGATATATTATGAAATGCAAACTTAATTTGACCTTTTAAATAGTAATAGAAAATTAGAAGTCTCTAAAAGAGAGTGAAAACCAAAGCTTTGATTGTGAATTTCCATTAAACATTTATGTCTTCATAAAGTAGGGTTGTCTTGCATTCAACGCTATGAATAAAATCAATAGTAAGAATCAAAAGCAGTAGGATTATGAGGTGAAATGAAATACTCTATGAAATACATATGAAAATACCCTAATTAAATGCTTGAAACTGAAATACAAAGAACAATAAGGGCTTGAAAAGTCCTAAATATCATCAGATTTTCCATGTTGGGGTTTCATTTAAAAATATGTATATATTTGTTTCCAGGGCTTTCTCATTGAAAAGAAGCACATTGTGCTTTCACATATAGTGAGTTTAGATAAAATGTTGGTTCTATTTTCACAGTGATGTTTGAAAAAAAATATTTAGGGAAGAAATCAACATATTTTACTATCACCTTTTGTTTCTTTTTGTACTGTTGCAAATTCTTGAATGATTTTCTTTGACCTCAAGAGATTTCATTCAGATAGTTAAGGTAACTTCTCCTAAAAATGTGTATGGAATTATTTGGTAACACATATTTGAATCAACATGGCCATCCTCACATGAACTGATAAATGTGAGCATTGAGATATTTGCAGTTTTGTAGAATTTGATAATCTTCCAAGAGATCATAAGGCCAGAATCAGGGACTAATTTTCCTACTGCAGATAGAAAGCTGTGACTATAAAATGAAGATGACATTACCCATAGATAACAATATGGTTTAAATGATGTTGAGAATAGGGAAGGGGTGGGTATATCTGAAGTTTGTGACTGTGTACATAACATCAGAAAAAAAATGCAAAAAGAAATCCATGCTTGCAATATCCTGATTTGTAGACCAAAATTGATGCCAATAATGTAAATTGAGATGCTACATTATACATTCTCAATTAAGCTCATGTTTCTGCTTGTGGGTCTAAAACAGTGAGTCTAAAAAAGGACTGCCTGAGAATCATTTTCAACCATTAAGAAGCTAAACATACATATAATTTTAATAAATACATTAATACATTCAAAAGTGGTGAAAATATTCTAAGTACTTACTGAACATATACTGCATGTATTAGTTAAAAAAATAAAGGAAAAGAAAAATATCCTGTACCTAAATTAAGTTCTCAGATTTCCTATTTACAATCTAGTATCTTTAAGTGTAAAATTGCCGTGGTCTTCAGCAAACTAAAGGGCACAGGCCCCAACTAATCAGGTTAGACTCTGGCTCAGTTAGCAAAGATACTGTCTTAGAACCCAGCACCAGCCAACTGGTAAGTACCAAACAAATTGAAGCTTTGAATATGTGTTGAAGATGCACATTTAAGTAAAATGACTCAAAACTTAAAATCAAATATCTGGAAATAAATGTTCAAATAAAAACAATAAATATATCCATATATTTAAAGTGAGAGAGAACAGAAAGGCTGTAGGTGCTATAGTTAGAATCTAGTCTTCTAAATTCAGAGTTTTGCAGGTCCAGAAATAATTTACATTTTTTTTTGCCCTCATGGGGCTCTGATAGTCAAATTTATGAAAGTTTGAAATACATAAAAGGATGTTGACCTAATTATTTACCATCACAGATATCTTTTTTGATCAGACTGTTAATATATGTAATCTGAGACACCTCTGTCCCAGATATTAAGATTTCTAAAAAATCGAGAGTAAATAAATAAATACAAACAGCTTCATGAGATGAAAGAATTAGTACATAGAAAGGATTTGTGTCTGAGTAACATATTATAAAGGCTATGGGAATGAGAGTTTAAGTAGCCATAGTCTGAAAGAGTATACCTTTTTAATAACTAAAGTAAGAAAATGTGTCAAATACAATGTGATTTGAAACTGAAGAAAACAGTAAATAAAGAAAATGCTAACCTTTGGCTTTCTTTCTGAATTTTATGTAAAGTATAATTTTGGTATGTAAGAGTACTCTAGGGAATGTTCAAATACCAACTTATATTTTAGAGTTAATTTGCCTTACCACTTCCATGAAGTCTTGCTAAGAGCATACCCCCACTTTTTTTTAAAGACACTTGGGGTGTATGTTTGCTCCATAAATGTTTCTTCACAAATAAGCAGATATTCAATCTCATCTGTTACTTAAATCACATTCTCTGAAGGTTTTATTTCTGAAAATATTTCCACTTATGCAGATTGATTTATTTTACCCAGTTATATGCTAACTATATGTTTAGATACAAGTCAGTAATATTAGGAAATTAGACCAGGTTTGGGTAGAATAAATTATTATGTTGTGCAACAGAAATCACTTTCTGATGGTGATAGAAGTGAAAATATCCACTTGCAAGGATGTTAATTTCTTAGCCACCAGCTCCAAATTTCTCATTTGCAGATGCAGAAATTGAGCCTTAAAGTTGCCTAAAGAAACATAGCACAGATTTGGCCTTGTTGGGATGCCAACCCCCACACTCCCACCACTATGTCTTAGACATTAAGTCCCTCTTCTATCCATTATTTGGTGTAAAATTCTGAAAGAGTTTTCTACAGCTGGTGCTGCTCCTCCAAGTGCACCATCTGAAGAGTCAACCAGGGTCTAGATCCTCTTTAAAATACACATTATTCCTAACAGCTCTCCCTGTTCTCTGTAAAGCATGGCATACCTAGACAGTTACACAGCACTCTGCTCAATGTGTTTAGCTTTTGTTGTGCCCTTTTCCTTATTTTTCTTGCCTTTGCTAATGTGCTTAGGGCTCCATGTTCTTTTTTGTTAAGATTTCCCCTTAGCCTCTCACTAGACCTTGTTTCCTTTTCCTTTGTCCATGTATATTTTCTCAAGTCTATTTCCAAGAATTTTATTCCAAGGAATTCATATAAATTTGAATTTGTGGATAACTAGAAATATAAAACTTAAGGTTCTACTGTATCTTACCCAGAAATCCTTTTGCAAGAAAGCATGCTGTTTCATAATCATTTTTATATATGATTTGAAATTTCCCACATTAAAAATCATCTTTTAATATTATATAATACAGTTGATAGTGTTTCCCTTGCCATAACAGTATAGTCTCTAAAAACCTTAGTCAGAAGTTATGTTTTGATTGTATTGGGTATCCTGAAAGGTGGAAAAAAGGGTAAGAGTAAGTTGTTAGATTCCCTAGGCATTTTCCCCTCAAAACTGCCTCAATTTGTCATCATCACAGGTAAATGTCTAACGTGTAATTCTCGATTTAAGGGATTCCAATATCTGCATATTTATTTAGTAAGCTCAAAGCTATATGTGGGAAGCCCATTTGATGTTTTTAATGTCTAAATAAACAAAACTTATATTCATTTAATCACATATTTATCCCTGTAAGAATCTTCACATTAAAACTTGCTGGTTTTGCAGTAAGTCAGAAGGCTTTCCTTCTCAGGTGAACTTACCTTGGGAATTGCTATTTTCTTTATCATTTTGTTAATATGCCTTTGTGGGTTGATCACTTAATTCCCACTCTTTGGTTCCTTGATCCCAAAACGATTCTCTGTTAGTAATTTAGATAGGGCCATAATTGTTTCGATTGCTCAAAAGTACTCTCATTTCTATGGGCTATTATTTCTCTTCTTTGTTGTTGTTTGCTAGCCAGACACTGATTGCCTGGAAAACACTTTTTTTTTTTTCCTAGAGAAGTTTGCATATTTTAACAGCAGTTGAACAGCTGTCTTAGGAAGCAATGTTTCTATGTTTCACAGCTTGCAACAACACTATTAATACCATTTTACTTCTCTAATGGAGGTAATTCTTAAACACCACAAATCCTAATTATTTCAACAGCAGTAGGCCTTAATTCATAACCACTTCTTCTGAAAACAAAACAAAACAAAAAACTAGCTTGGAATAGAAGGCTTGCGGGGGGCGCCCTCCCTTTTATCTGATGATGAACATCATTTCCGGAAATACTGCTCCATAGGAGGTGACAGTTATCCCTGGGGGCAGCCCGGGAACATCCTACATGGTGCTGCATGCTGGTGCAGTCAGCAAACTCCCGCTGTCTTGGTCCCTCCCCTACCCCCGTGCTCATTGTTCCCAAATGATCTCATCAGCACTTTATTTTGGGAGGGAGGAGTAAGAGTGTATGAATCATGTTTATTCTTTTAAACTTCCTGTTTCAGGTGGAAATGTCCCACAGACATGTGCTTTTAATTCTCCCCAGCTATTGTAGTTCTGAAATGGAACTGACCCTATTAATCTAATTATTCATATGGTTATGCTGAACATGAGTTCTAAAACATTTGAAAATAGGAAAAGAAATACTGTTAAAATGTGATGGTTAATATATTTTTACTAGTGTGTGTGTGTGTGTGTGTGTGTGTGTGTGTGTGTGTGTATATCTATATATATATATCTATATATATAATGTATTTATGTATATATACATCCAGTGTCAAGCAGTTTGGTATTCTAGTACTTGGTATGTATCTCTGCTTAGCACTTACTCCACTAGATTGTGTGTGTGTGTGTGTGTGTGTGTGTGTGTGTGTGTTTGTATGGTAAATTGCATCAGTAAATTGTGAAGACCTTAAAAAGAGAGTCATTTTATTATAAATTATAGAGGTATACATAATATGAATAATAATAGTAGAATTATTACTAGATTCTACCTTAATAGAATGTTGGAAAATACTGGACAATCATAGTAAGTGAATAAGTAAAACATAAATATACACAAATAGAATAAATCTGAAGTAAATTGAAAAAGATAAGAGAGAACTTAGATACACAGTAATATTCAAATATTATACACCAAATAATGAAATACTGAATGACTGGGTATTGATTTGGAAGATCAATATGTGAAGGGCTATCAAAGGTAACAAGATATACTACAAAGACCCCTGTGTCAAATTCATAAAGTTCTCTTTCTTTTTTACAGCTTGCCATGATTAACTGTGTAATAATGGGAAATACACTTAACTTCTCTTGTCTTTATTTTTCCCTATCTTTTATAGTGAAAGAAATTTTGTAAATTATCAACCATGGTCTAAGTAGTTTAAGAATCCTCTAAATCCACACAATTCTAGCTGTGTGGTATTACCAGAAGCAATTCTGAGCTGATTGCCATTCTCCTGTTCAGTGCCAGAACTGATAAAAGTTATGTTTCTGGAACCTTGAGAAGTCTTTGCTTTCTTTGTTCCCCTAATGCCAGTAACATCACAGCTGCAACACAGCTGCTAATAATTAATTAGCTCCTTGATTCATCATAGGCATGGGTTTATTAAGAGGATTTATACATGGGAAAAAGATGTTCTACAAGTAGTTAATGATTTGTTAAAGCTCACACTGTGCCCATTATAGCTAATAACATGTCCCTTTAAGGTAGGTGTGAACACAACCATCTAGTCAGTGATTATTTGCTAGAAAAGTACAGTTGGATGGCTTTTCAAATTCTTTATGTAATTTATATCCTCTAATCACATTTTCATGTTTCTGTTCTGAGATCTGCCATGCATTTGACAGTCTTTATGTAATTTCTCCATCCTCAAAATTTTGAAGAATATCCACTACAAATTTCCAAGATAAGCAAATTCTAAATGCATTCTTACTCTTTCCAAGAGTACTTCATCTACTGTCAGTGCATCTGATTATTTGATCATTTCAACATGTAGTCTTTGAATATGCCCTTTATAATATGCTTTTAGAAAATACACCCTGCACTATGCCTTTTAGAATAATGTCTTTCATGATTAATTGTGTTTTATTTAACATTTTTGCTATTACAGAGTTTAGTGGTAATAATGCAATCAAAAATTTAACACATCAAAATTAATAGAAATTCTTCAATGAAGGTATATATGTCTGATAATTAGAGGATAATAAATGATAATAATAAAAACCAAACTAAGAATATTTAATAAATGCATTTCTCTCAGGATGCTACCAATCAAGCATAAGATACATTTGGGCTCCATCAAAGTAACATTCTTTCTGAATTTAAACTTTCAAACTAAGGAATGGAATGTTTTATTTTATGACATAGACTTATTCCCCCACCACACACACACACACACACACACACACACACACACACACACATACACACACATACACACACACACCAAATTTGCAATTATTCTTTCCAAATAAACCTCAGTTGGCGAACAGTTCAGGTTCAATTATATCTGAAGCACAATATTATTTTTTTCTGGTAAATAAAGATTCTCTATCTGGTTCAAAATGTCTTTTGGATGGTTTCATTTTACCATACAGGGGAGTAAAAGAGGAAAGAAATCAACTGAATTCAAATTTAACATATTCAGATTATGAATGTTTTTATTTTCAGAAAGCAATAAACTCCTTGTCATCTGAGAAAAAATTATCCATATAATCTTAGCTGAAATCTACATGGAATTTGTAATGTTTTACTCTCTACAAAAAGTGATTAATCTCAAGTTGTAATGTTATTATACGCAGTTTCTTTCCTCTCTACCTGTTCTACCCTATTTACAATGATAGTCGTTTAAGTGGCAAATTCAATGATTTTGTTATCAATAAAAAATGTGTTTTCAAAAGCCCTATTCGATTGTGCACTTTATTAGAATATTACAATAAAAAATTCTAGAGATCTTATCTTTGGACCTGGCCGTAACAGGACCTGATTTGTAAATCTGTTAACTTACCCAATCTTCTATTTTGCTTTGCACGTGAATATTTAAAATTCAGTTGAAGTTTCAAAGGTCTTAGAAGCTTATTTGAGCGGCCACATAATATTCTATTCTAAATTTAATAGAGAATGATAAGAACATGAAAACTGCTGATTATGGATATAAACACTTAGCAGTTAAAAAATAGTTGCATTTGTAATACCTCGGGCTTTGGTGATATAATTTTGTAATTAGGTGGTATTAGTGAAATAATCAAAATTGGACCTACCTTAAATGGAAACTTACTAATTTATAAAAGCCAAAGATGATATTTCAAACTATGGCAAAGACAGATCATACCTAGGCACCAGGAAGAGCTAGACAAGGGCTTTGAGAGCCACAGGAGTTTTCTCTGCATTTATTAATGTGGTATTCCCTTCACAATGTCCTCCATCTGTCTCACTAAAGTCAGGTTTTCTCAACAAGAGGGAAATGTGGCTGCAAATAGCTCTATATTGCTTTTGCTTTGGATGAATGAGTTATTAACCATTTCAATTTTTAAAAAATAAAAGTTGTGGGGAGGACAGAGTATACCCCCGGACTACAGCAGGCAGTATGATTTCCTTTGCTTGGATTAGATGCCTACCCATTGATAGAACGGTGGCTGATGGCAGTTTTCACAATATGATAGGAATAGAAGTGCCTTCAGAATGAGAAATATATGTATTTAAAGTATTTAAAATGATTACATATGTCTTAAATCGAGTAAGTTGAAAGTAAAAAAAAAAAGTACATTTTAGAAGCACATAAGAATTCAAATAGCAATTCTGTATGTATAGTAGCTAGATGACTGAATGACCTTAAGCAAATCATATATCCTCTCTAACCTTTGTTTCTTTGTGTGGAAAGTGGGAAATAATGCCACGTTTTAAGCATTTCACTAGAAATAATGAAGGGGCATTAAAAACATACTTCAATGACTCAAAACCCCAAAGTTGATTTCTTACATACTAAGGATCAATTAGGGATTGTCACGAAGTGTGCTTTGCTTAATTTATTTATAGACTCAAACCCATACAATTATGTCAAGTGCTTGTCACTCTGACAGAGGGAAACGGAGATTTGAAAAGTCTTGATCTAGCGATTAAATGATGTCTTCTGGAGCTGACATCTGACATTTTTCTGCTCACAACCCATTGGACAGAACTTGTCACTTGGTTTCATTTAACTGTAAGTGGACCTGGAGGTATAATATCACCTGTTAAAAGATGTGGGACTATTGACATATGAACAGCATAGGTTTTTCAACACTCCACCTTCTGGTCACCAATCATTCGGTTCTCTTCAGACTCTACCCTTGATCCCTTCTAAGAGGGAGAATGTTGAATTGCCATCTGCTCCTGGCATCAAGCTTAAATTTCAAGATATGTGTCTTCCTGGTTTTTATCCATATCAAGATATTATTTGTATCAGTCCCTTTATCAAAAATCCCTATGAGGTTTTCTTGATCCAGACACTTATGAACTAAATGGACAAATTACGCAGTATATCCAGGGAACTGGATTATTTCAGCAAACACCCTTTCAGAAAGAGAAAAAATTGCAGGTTTTGTGTCAATTTTGAAATCTATCAAGATTTCAAAGAATGTACTGTGAGGGGATCCTCAGTACCGTGTTTTCTGTGCTCCTTGGTTCCATTCTCTGGGTAATTCTATCCTCCCCTTTTATGTCCTAAACCTCAGATGAAAGGAGCAGTGGAAAATAGACCCATTTTAAAAACCTAACAGCTTTTCCTCAAGCTTTCTTCCTGCCTTAGAAGACTGGGGATCTTGAATAGTCCCAGCTCTGGTGTTTCTGGTATATTTTGGTCTTGAAAGCAGTTACAGATATTTTTTAGTTTGAGTCATTATTTCATTGATGGTACAAGTCTCTTCAAAACATGGTGGGCTTTCCATTAATTCAATTTACTCAGAAACATGTGCCAGTAGCCTCACCCACATTTCTTTTCTATACATTTTTCGTAGATTTGTAACAAGTTTTTGCTTTTTCAACTCTGTTCTCTCTCTTTCCTTAATAGTTAGTATCTTAAATATATCAGGTTTCTTTGGAGGAACACATTTTTACTTCACTTTTTCTGAGTCATTATATCCCATAGAGAGAATTTACTGGGAGTCAAACCTGAATTGAGTCTTTGATCTCAGACACCTAAATTGAGTCAGAGCTTTTAAGAATGAATGTGACAGCTGTGCCCTGACTTGATTCTTGTTGTAAGAGTGAATCTAATAGGGCTTTATTGCTCAAAGGTCTTCTCAATTTTATTTATTTTTTCCTGACTGCAGAGGAGGAGCAGTTACTTCTTCCCAACTTGCAATTCTCTGAATTTCTGGACTTTGTTACTCTGTTTTTATTGTTTCCTTCCTCCTTATTATACTACACTTGCAGTAATTGCACAAATACAGTCAATAGTAACTAATACAATCAACTAATTTTTTGCTCAACCTCCTCCTCTGGACCTCCAAGTTCACTTGGTAGCAGAAAGTTTGCCATTCTCAATAAACTCTTTGTTTAGTTCAGCCACAGGTACCGCATGGTTCCACTTCTATTCTTGCTACCATTAACTCATGTCTACTGCTCTCAATGGCAAGGAGTAGCGATTTATATTGGCAGCATCTAGTCAAAAGGTGAATGATCATGAATAGACACACACACAGATACTGTCTAATAGGGGTTCTAAGTATGCACAATAAAAGACTGCTTTCCATAAGCTGTCTCTTTCTTTATCCTTCAATCCTCTTCTCTAGAGGGAGGGAAAGGAAATACATATATTTTCTTTTATATATATATGGAGAGAGAGAGAGAGAGAAAGAACAGTATGAAAAGCTAAGGCTGTGTTTTATACCAATTTAATATTTAACTCAAAAGCAGTGCCAATGTTAATAAAGATTGAATTACACAAGAGAAAGGGAAGGCTACAGCTTTATTTCAAGATATTATTTAGTTCTGCCTCTGGAATAAGAACAGACTAGAATATTTTGATAACTAAAATTTTCTTTGTCTACTGGTCCAGGAAATTTCTCTTTATAGGATTTATTCGATGAACATTTCTTCTGGCATTCAGGTCTAGTCTGAAGGTCAATTATTCCTCTTGCGTTATGCTCAGCCACATGAGTGGCTGGTGAAAATCTAATCATGTTTTATACTCTGTCAAAGTCTGTGAAAATTTTAAAATAACTGCTCAATATCACACACAAAAAAGGAGAATTTGGCCATCTTGAAACTGATTCAAGTTCTTTGTTTTTTCCCCTTACGAAATTGCTAAGTATTCCACCATTGCAATAGAAAAATCAGAAAATAATTAAGGAAAATGATACTAATTTTAATCAGCCTAAATTCTAAGATAGTAAGAAAACTGCTGATACAGTTTTGATGTGTCTTCCCAGCATGAGCTCTGCTAGTAGTATTATTGCAGAAATGGGATCAAACCTTGGTATTTATTGATTGATTTAATTTGCAGTATACCACAAACATATCCCTCTGTACCCCTTCCCAGTTAATCCCCGATCCTGTACCTGCAATGGCAACCTCTGTTCTGGTTTCTATGACCATGGAGAAATTCCTGCACCAGTAGCCAATAAAATCTTAGTCTTCAAAGTGTCCCAATACATTGTTATTCTTAGGGCATGTCTAATTCATATCTATTACTAATTGTAGAGCTTTGGTTTTCTCTTATGTAGTTAAAATCTTACTAATATTTCAGTGAGGTGCTTGGTGGTCATTCCTCGTGGGTAGGTGGTCATGATAGTAAATGGCTTGATATAAACATGGCTTTGTATTTACTTTGATATTTCTGAAGTTTTTTACAATGTTATAAGCAACAAGTATTATAATTTCATTGTTAGGGCAAAGAGTTACAAGTATTTTTGCCTTACACTGTAACAACCAAACATGTTCTAAATAAATATGTGATTCATGTAGAACAATGTATAACTCCCTATAATTATTTTATGATGCAGTATTAAATATTTTTAATTAATTAAATCAATTAATAAAAATCACATTTCCTTTGAAGTTTCTATCAAACCATGCCATTATTTTAGTGTGCACTTAATCTATCTGAGGCAGAATTTTTCATATGCATTGATATGGAAAAAGAGAAAATGGTTAGGACATTATCAATTTCAGCAATATTTCACAAGTTAAATTTAATTCTTTTCTCCTACAATTGGGCGTTTTAACAATGGATCAGATCTCAGGAGATTTGTGCCACTCTCCTATTGAAAAGAAACTTCATAACTTTGGGTCAGTAATTCCACTCTTTCTAAATATGAGATATGATATGTTTAAAAATGAGAGATGGACCATGTTTTTATACTATCTTTTTCAACTCGATAAGCATTGTTTAATGTCTATGATCTACCAAAATAATAACACAGCAGTTTATTTTTCAAGAAATTATTTGAGGACAAACTATAGTATTCAATTTGTCAGAATATTTCACCAGGTTACATAGCTAGGTAGATAAATCTTAATGTATTTTTGTGTGCTTATTGGTAAGGGCTGGTTATTAATCTAATGATCTATTCATTGGTCTAATGGTTTAATAAAATGTTAATTTATAATGATTAATTTCTTTCTTATACTTTGAGGAAACATTTCAATGTGATAAATCATCATCAGATTAATATAGATATTATGTATAACTCATAGACATTTTGAAGGACATTAGTACAAATTAATGTCCATTTTTAGGTGGTAATTTAAATTCAATTATTCACTTTTCATGTATAACCCAATGTCGGAAATTTACCTTTTAATATTTTTTTCCTATTTTTATGCTAATCACTGCATTATGTTTTAATAAATTCAGAGAAGATGCAGGATTATTTTTATCTCTTCAATTAGTATTTATTTTGTAAATTCACACAAAATAAATAAACTCTTTCAAAAGGGACACTACTATATTTTGTTTCTTTGAATGTCTAGTCTACCTTAGCAAAGCAGAGTAACAGAATGCTGGGATAAGGGCACTCACACACTTGGGTTTAAGGCATATTGTATGTATTAAATCTAAGGTAAGACAACTTAGGGAAAAACTGAAGCCAAAATCAATCCATTTAAAGGATTTGTCTGGGTCCAAAGGAAAAATAACTTCCATGTAACAGGCAGCTGAAAGCAACTAATGATCCTAATATCAAGAACAGAAAGAGGAGTCCAGAGAAATCCTAAACCAAGAGCAGGAATATCAGCTTTTATGGTGTTTATCTTGTAGCACTCTATATGCTCAAAATGAGGAATTTAAAAGCAGTAAGTTGGGCTCCTGATTTATCAACTCATTTTTGGTGCTTATTATTACTTCTCCTCTCATGAATTAATCTACAATGTTATTAGCTAGCACTAGTTTCTCTAATCTATTACCTCAGCCTTTCTAGTTGTTGTATAAACACCCCATTCTGGGAATTAAATCATTTCCTGCTTGAAGTGTGTACATGGGCTTCAGTCTGACTGAAACACACATTAAATATTAAGTGATGGAAGAGGTAATTGGAAACCCAAATCTAATTCAATATCCACCCTTACTACACCAAATGGGGAAAATTCAGGAGCTAAATAATGAAACCTCCTTAACTTTAGGTCCAGTGATCTTTTTTTTACTGGACCAAATTACTATATAAGAAATTGACAAGCTTTTTATACAGAATTTCTTACACAGGTCACCATATCTATGCAACTCTGTGAGAGTTTTACCTAATTATTATTTTGTGGGAGGAGGTTATGACAATACAGGTAGTCCTCAACTTACGATGGTTCGACTTAACAATTTTTCGACTTGGTGGTGTGAACATGATAAATATGCGGTAGGAACTGTACTTCCAATTTTGAGTTTGATCTCTTCCTGAGCCAGCGATACATCATATGATACTTTCTTATGATCCTGGGTGAGGGCGGAGCCACACAATCACAGGCTAAACAACGAACACAATTAACATCCATTTTGTGCCCACGCAGCCATTCTGTTTTTCACTTTCAGTATTCAATAAATTATGTGAGATAGTCACCACTTTAATATAATATAGGCTTCATATTAGATAACATTGCCCAATTATATGCTAATAAAAGTGTTTTGAGCACATTCAGGTTAACAAAGCCTAAGTTATGATTTCCAGTAATTTAGGTGGATTAAATGCATTTTTGACTTAACTATATTTTCAATTTAGGATGGGTTTATCAGGGTATAATCTCACTGAAATTGAGATAGATTTATAGTTCTAAGATTTAAAGTGCAGCTGCCTATTTCTTCATAAAATTGATATACTTGACTATCTTTTAATATAATACTAATTTTCAATAAATTACTTTAGTGTTTCCTCTGCAGTTAAGTATTTTTTTTTCCAAATGCTTACAGATGTCATTCATCACTTATAACTGTTTGTCAACCAATGTCCTTAGAGAGCAGCAGGACAGTTGCAACTGGGAGCAGTCTCAGGCACGGAAGCATTTCCTCAATCTAGATATCCCCTTTGGCCCTGCTTGAGTCTCCTCTCTGCCTTTCTGTTGTCATCAATCATTTGCACTTGGGAAGTCTCACCTGATCCTCTGCAAACCTTCTTTCTTATTCTCTCTTCTGTCATCATTTCTCAATTTAAAAACACCAGAGAACAGATCAATTGAGAATAGAATGAATTTTAATGTGACCAAAAAAGGCTTTTGGTAGATAAAATGTTGATAAATACTCGAAATTCTAGACATTTTGAGATTTTTTTTCAGTCAATCATCATATAATCCCCACATTATACACGATCATCTCTATATATCAGTGAGGATCCAAAGTTCTTTGGGGAATATTTTGTGAACCAAGACAAAGCATATCAGCCATTTCCCCAAATACACACTCTTTCCATATACAACTCCTTTGCTAATTCGTTATATTTTACTATAGACTTGTTAAAAGTTAATAGGCAATATATATTCTCTGTAAAAATTTTAAAAGATACAACAGGAAATGAAGTGCAAACTTAGTCTCTCACTCACTTTTCCCCTATCCACCCAGTTCATTTTCTCAGAGGCAATGGTTGTTACTTGGTATTTGTGTGGTCTTTCAATCTGTGCATATATAATCACCTTCATGTATATTTCTTTATATAACTAACATGCTCTATTTTTCTTTCTTTTTTATTTTTTATCCTAGTTAATGTTTGCATTGCTTTTTGGAGTGAATTCATTTAGAAAACTACTGTATTTTTGTTCTAGTGGTTACTTCACAACTATGTTTTTTATGTAATATTCCTAGACATTTATATCTCAACATTAACTGACTTCCCATTGTAAACAATGAGGAAATTTATTTTCTCCCATCCCTACTTCTCCTCCTAGATTTTCATTGGTTCTATTATTTTATTGCTGATTAGCTTTATAACTTTACTTTTGCTTTTCTTAATTTTTATTATCTTTAAATATTTAAATATTTCCACAGCATAGAAAAGCAGCTCTTTATAATATAACATTTCTCTACTGTCATACTTCATAACATTACATTCTTGCCCATATTTGTGATGCTCATGTTTGTTTCAGTTTTAGCCATTCAAATAAATGGATTTGTTGTTTAGTAGTAGTTCATTTTCCATATTTCTCCACCAGTCTCTTAATTAGTTGTAACTTGTCTTCTGATAGTTTCTTCAAGAAGCTTGTACTGATTTTTCATATTGAAAATGGCTTCCATATTAAAAATTGATTTGAGTGTCAGCTTGCCTGGATATAGAATTTTGAAGTAATTCTTGATTTCCAAGAAAAGTCACAAGCCCTCTTCCACTGTTGTGAAAGAGACATGGGAAGGCAGACTGAATTTTTTCCTTTAAAGAGGACGATGTATTTTCATCTATATAACAAATGGGAATTCTTTCTTTGTCTTTAAGATTTACTCTTTACTAGGATATCCACTTGATATATATTTTATCATTTGTGTCAACTTTTCATGAAACATTTTGTGCTTTTGAAGTTTCTATTTTTGTCCGTCATTTTTTTCTTGAATATTATCTTCCTTTTTTTCTGTTTCTTTACATTGCTAGTCTTTATGAAATCAGTTGTATATTTTATTGCCTCTCCTTTTTCTATCTTTCAAAGGTATTATTTTCCTTAACATTTTTTTTGCTAAACCTTATATTTGGAATAATTTTAGGTTTGCAGAAATGTTGCATGACTATCAGTGTGACCAGAGGCAGTTTCAATACCATTTCAAACATGTGAATTAGATATTTCACATCGAATATGGCTGCAGTCACTAAAAGAAGGTGGAACTGAAATGGCAAGGGAAAAATCATAAACCATTTTAGTGGAAATATGAGTTGCAAATATGTAACAGCCTGTTCTAAACAGGATTTGGAAAGAGAGAGTGTGACCAGTTTTCCATTTTGTCTTGATGAACTAGAGGTGCTTAAAGCAGAGTGAAATTGTGTGCAATCGTTTTAAGGATCCTCTTTCTTTATTTTAGCTGAAACGGACATAATTATCAGTTTGCTACTGTCATCTCAATCTGCTGCCTTCTGTTACTACCCAACAAATAACACTTTGCTGTTTGAGGAAGTTCCTAATCAAATAAATACGTTTTTACCAAAGCCAACAGCAAAGGAGTACAAAGGGATTATGATAATGTCCAGAAGTATGTAGTAGCCTGATAATGGCCCTTAAATGCAATATGTCCTATTCCCTGGAACATGTACATGTTATTTTACTTGGAAAAAAGGGTCTTTGTAGATGGGATTAAATTCAGGGTCTTAAAATGGAGAGATTATCCTGGATTATCTGGATGGGTTTAAAATGGTATCATATGAATCCTTGTAAGTAGGAAGGAGAGGGAGTTTTGACACATAAACACACCCCCACACACATATACAAACACACATACAAACACACATTTACCCAGGCAAACACAAGGAGAAAGGAGACTGATGTGAAGCCAGAGGCAGAGGTGAAACCAATGTGGCCACAAGCCAAGGAATGCTGTGAGCGACCAGAGGCTAGGAGAAACAAGGAACAGGTTTCTCCCCGGGTGTGCCCAGAGGTAGTGTGGCCTTGTCAACAACTTGATTTTGACCCAGTGATGTGAATTTGAACTTTGGGCCTACAGAACTGAGAGAATACATTTCTGTTGTTTTAAGTCATTGCATTTATGCAACTTGTCACAGCAGTCACAGAGAAGTAAAGCAAAGTGCCTGTTCATTAAAAAAGCATCTTGAGAGTTTTCATGCACATATTGCATTGGATGATTTATGTAGAATGCAAGTTTCCCACTTCTGTCTAAAATGACCAACAAATATATTCAGTACTTTTTTTTTTGCATCGGAGTTGCACAAATTCTCCACTCATTTTGAAGGTATATAGACTTCCTGCATGCAATCTCAACTGAATGTGTATGGTGTGTGTGTGTGTGTGTGTGTGTGTGTGTGTGTGTGTGTGTGTGTGTATAATTTTTATTTTAAAAATTGTGTTCTTGTAGAAAAATGGCTTGGGGTTTTCACTAAGACTCTTCTTGCTGGTAGGAGAATAATGTGATCTAAGTTGAAACCCACATATAGTTGTGTGAAATTGGAAAATTGCCCTTTCTAAGGAGTTTGTCTCTGTAGGAACAATATGGGAATAGCACCATGTGACTCATGAGTCACTGAGGGGTTACACCAGAGAGTAAAATCAGAATATATAGCACAGTGTGGTATAGTATTTGAAACATAGTAGGCACTTAATGAATAATATGGAGTTATATTCCCTTTTCTCATGAATAAACTTAGTATGTTCCTAAGAGAATTACTCTGGCAGTAGACCAGAAATGTAGAGATTGCTGTTTTCAGGAGCAAAATTGCTTCACTTCCATTTTGCTTATAAATGGTTAAATTTGGATATTTTGGGGGTTGAATCTAATTTATCATTACTGTGAAGATGTCATGTAATACTGTATAGAAAACTGGCTTTTATGAGTACAAGGATGTTATAGTTTCCAATAAAATTACAAAATATTTACTGCATCCAGACCAGAGACTGTGTCTGATTTCAATAGCAGGTAAATAAAGACCTATTCTCATAGCCTTAAATCACTGTCATCTCTCCACAGGCATGTTATTAATTTCCAAACTAAAAGACCAACACCAGATAATTCTTATTCAATGTGAACTTTCTTCTTACTAAATTTTACAATCTGAAGCAAATAACAGTGGCTCAAAAGGAACAGTCATGGAATTATTAAAACTCAAGTAAAATTATTTTAATAATGTATTTTAAAAGCTCTGAAGTCAAAATTTTAATCAAACTTCTAAAATTCAATTAATCATACCATAAATGTTTTTAAAGCAGTTTTTCCCTAAGGGGTGGAATCAAATTAATCATAGGAAAGTTTGCTGACAAATGTTTATTAAATGCATAATGTAGACATGAAGATTCTTCTTTCTATTCTAAATGATGTGGCTGCCAATTTTAAGGCTGTAAAAGGAAATGGTGTCTTCAGTAAGCTCAGAGATAAATCTGTGTATTTTGTATCCATCTCCTGCTCTAAGATTCTGGCTTTTTGTTATAGAGGAGTGATAATAATGGACCAACTGTATAAGCCATCATTAAAAATTCTATTTATATATGATATATAGACCATTTCAAAGTAAAACCCAATGACTGAATGGGTTAGTACAATGAACAAACAACTATTTAATAAATACAAGCATATAATATTGCTTCTAGAACTGTAGATGCACCATAATCAATGCCACCATTTAATCATCCTCATAAGTCTATCATTTATATTATATTCCAGGATACTCCAAATTGATTAAATGTTTAAATGCAGAAAATGATACCAAAAAAATTCTTGAGTTAAGTTTGACTGAATTTCTTTATACTTTGGAAGGGGAAAGACCACCCTAACTATAACTCAATATTCAGAAGCAATAGAAGGAAAGATTGATAAAATTACCTATGTAAATAAGCAAAGAAGCAAAACTTTTTGAACAGTAGTGACAAAATATTATACTCCTTTTTAATGATCTCTCATTGCTGCTCATTTTTTTTGACACAGAATGAAACTGAAATCATATCTTTTAAAAAATCTCTAAACATCAACATAGTCATTTCTTAACATACTCTAACTGAACCTTAGTTCCTGTGAAGCTATTCTAGTAATTATTCTCCAGATAATAGCTTGGCTATCATTCTTCTTCATGTGTATGTGTGTATGTTTCTGTTTGTACTTTAATCTATTTTTTAAAAATATAACTCTACTTGTGAGCTTAAGTGGGCAAGGTATTTACCCATTCTCTCCCAACCCATGTTTAGTCTTCTCTGTGCTTCTTTGTGATCTGGGGCCTGTAGACCATACCATGAATTTCCCAAATAATTTGTCAGGTAGTTTTCTCTTAATTTGTGTCAATGAGGGTCACATGTGAAAGACTCTGACAGGAGGTCTGAAGAATGGATTCTTTGCAGGTGTCCAGAGGTAATCTATATCATTCTAACTGTAAAACACAATTATGGCCCAGTCCCAGTGTCTTCCATCACACCCAGGACCAACCATCAGTGCCTATGAGAGATACGGTCACCGGCTGCAGAGTGACACCCCTCTCCCCTCACACACACACGAGTCCAAGCACTTACTATGACTAATTAGCCATAGCAATTCTTTTCCTGATCTTCAGAGATTCAATGACAACCATTTAGCTACCCCCACCCCAAGGTCCTAAGTTTTGTGACAGCATCTCTTTCCTTAGATTCCCAACCCAAAGAAGTGGTAGTTTTCCAAAAAGCCTATACAATCAATTTCCTATATTAATTATCTCTGGTGTAATATCAAGCATGATTTCTCTTTTCTTGTCAGGATGTTAATTGATGCTGCAAATCGTGCCCCGATGGTAACAGGAACCAGATCCCTAACTACAGAATCCTGGAATTAGTTTGATGATGAAAATAGTTATTGAAAACTATTCAATAGTGTGTGGTGGTGTCAATATCCCTTAAATTAGCACTTGTCATTCCTTTTGGAATAAACTGTCTGTTTTAGGCAAAGCTTCAGGATATCAGTGACTGTAGTAATTGACTGTTAAGATATTAATGATGATATTAGAACTAAGAATTGGAAGCTGTCTTTCGATTATCCTGAAAGGCTTATGTGGATAAAGTGAAGGTTCCTGTGGCCAGGATTCTCACCTGGACCTGGTCAGCCAGCTCACTACACACATGTGGGCAATTCGCTGCTATTGACTCTATATACAGAGCTGCACCCTGTGCTCTGGGAGACACAGTGGAACAGCTGCTGCATGGCTGCAGGAGAACAGAAACTGGAGTGGTGGCAGTGCCGAGGACAGAGACTGAGATGGTTGTGGGGACAGAGAGGCCCAGAGGTGGAGATGGGCTTGCTGCATGCAGACTAGCTCTGAGTGGACAGGATTCTAGTGATTGACCTGCCACCGTGGAAATGAAGGTGGGTATAAACCCGTTCACCCCAAAAATGTTCCACTGTCATTTCTTTGGTCTCATTGAATCCATAGTGAACTTGTGTTTCAGCGGGCTGTGTCTGTGGAGGGGAGACATTTGAGTATCCCCCAGTGGACACGTGGTTTGTCGTGTCTTGCCTCCTAGGGGGCTGGGGCCCACCCCAAGCAACATCTGAGGCAGTAAAGTTGGGCTGCAGCATGATAGGGAATTCCTTAGAGAAACAGAGTGTCTGTCAGGCTGCGGGAATGGTGGGGAGTTTTCTTCTCACAATATTAAGAAAGGCCATAAGAGAGAAAGACAGCTTCCTCCAGGAAGCACAAGAAGAGGCAGCATGAGAACATGAGCTGTGAGGTGCTGTTGAGAAGGTAAAAAATTTGTTGGTGACTGAAATGGCATCACTACAAGGTGTTGTGGAAATGGTAAAGTACGTCGTGGTAGCCTGAGAGGCAGCAGCAGTATGAGAGCGCAGGCTGCCAGGTGCTGTGGGTCAAGTGAAGGATGCAGTGGAGCTGTCAGCCCCAGAAATGGAAGAGTGGAGGTTTGACAAACAGGTTGGGGTGGAGGCCCTGCCGGTGCTGGAAGCATCAGCCCCTCCTTGGCCGAAACCCCACTTGGTGGAAAGCCCAAAGAAAAATAAAGACCCGGCAACCGCAGGTTCTTCCAGGAGAGGTGCAGCCCCATCCCCAGGTGGTGGAGCCCTCCATGCTCTGCTTCTGTCCTCAGGCTCAAGCAATGAAAGCACAAAAGGAAATACAGTCTGCTTCTCGAAGGAAGAATTTAAAGGGCCCCATGAGGGTTATGATGACCCAGATCTGGGCTGATTTGATAAAGGCAGGAGGAGACAGAAAGAAATCAAATGGAAAGTCAAATAGAATCTCTCTGGAGCTGTGGCAACAACTGAGACTGGAGAAGTGGTTCTGGTCACTGAAGATGAAGCAGAGCCAGAGACAAAGCAACAAGATTAGCCTGTATGTCGGCAAGACTTTCTGCTGGAGAGGCTGGAGAAGGAGGGTATTGTAAGGCCCACCCACGATCCTTTTGGTTAACTCATTTGAGTAGAACTGGGTTGAATACAGCCAGGATGACCACTTGGTGGCAGTGGATCTCCTCAGGCTTGAGGGTTATTATAATTTGTATGTTATTATGGAATTTGGTTACAATGTTCCAGCTTCCTTGCACAGGGACCATTACAGAGGATTGAGGGGACATAGAGTGAGAGGTGGGAATCCTGGAGGGGTGGAGTGTGGATAAAGTGAAGATTCCTGTGGTCAGGATTCTCACCTGGCTCTGGTCGGCCAGCTCACTACACACGTGTGGGCAATACATTGCTGTTGACTCTATATAAAGAGCTCCATCCAGTGCTCTGAGCAACATGGCGGCACAGGTGCTGCACAACTGCAGCAGAGCAGAGACTGTACTGGTGGAAGTGCCATGGACAGAGACTGAGGTGGCTGTGAGGGTAGAGAGGCCCATAGGCAGAGACCGGCTTGCTGCATGCAGACTCGCTCTAGTGGAAGGGATTCTAGTGATTGACATGCCACCATGGGAATGAAGTTAGGTATAAACCCTTTCACCTCAAGAACATTCCACTGTCGTTTCTTTGGTCTCATTGAATCTCATATTGTCTCCCTGAATATCACTGGAAGCATTCACTATGAATCCATAGTGGACTTGTCTGGGTTTGAAACACATTGACAAGACAACTTACAAAAGAAAAGGACAAGCTCTGGGCCATAAACTCAGTCACAGTCAGATAATCAGAAAGGCACTATTGTGGTCCCAAAATAATCATTTATATCTTATAATGATTGAGCAAATAGTGATAAAAATTATGTCCAAATTTAATTATGATAGATGCAAATAAATTATACAAGTTGAATTTCCACTTTATCACGAGTGGAATGAGCAGTGAGATTCTGATAGTGGAATATGGGAATTTTCAAGGGCTTGATAGAAATTGAAATCCCTGAATATACAATTCTCTCTGTGATTATTTTTTATTTATTTATTTATTTATTTATTTATTTATTTATTTGACATATCTTCTTGTAGAGTAACTTAAGCACGTATAGGTTTTAAACTACTAACTAAATTGCACATACACATTAACATAATAGGAATACAGTTACATAACCAAAGGATATCTATAGTTACTAGTCATCTCCAGTGAAGCCAAGAAAGCCAGTTAGGCACCCTAGGCATTTGTGAAAATTTGTCTATGATATGATGGATATTGTCCAACTGTACTTGAACAGTATGAGAGAAATCAAACAAAACAATCCATTCCTGGGAACTGTTCACATCCCATATGCTCTTTCAACCGTAGATAGTCTGTAGTCATAAGATTTTGGAGCGCTACAACTTGCACTTCTCCTAATTCTTGGTTGAGTTCCAACAGTATAGATCCAGTCAAACTTTTTGTTTTACTGTATGCAGAGGCCAGCTTAGATATCTCCTTCTTCATTCCAATGGCAAGTCCAGGAAACGGTGGGATGGATGCAGCTACAACTGCAGCATCGCCTGGGTCTTTGTGGAGGTTTTTTGATGATCATCTTCTGGCATGAGTCTTCCAGAGAGTGCTGATGTTGGAAGTTCTTCTTCATATCATATCTTAGTTCATTTTCTGGGTAGCAAAATTAGGCTTTGATCTTCTGTATAAACACAAACAGAACCTTTGCCCACATTTTGATATGCCCTTTATACCATTGTGCAGAACTCATTGGAGGTAACCACACAGGAACTGCTTATTTCTTTCTTTTTTTTTTTTAAGAGAAAGGAATATTATCAGAAAAGTGTACCTCCATAGCTGATCATCTGACACCCTTTAAGTGAACAAAACTAAGGATATTTAAAGCATGTGTTAATCATTGATTTACCATTAGTTTTATCCTATCAAGGAGTAATCCCCCTTTTCTTTCTTTCTTTTTTTTTAATCTTTAATCTACACTTACATGAAGAATATTATGTTTACTGGGCTCTCCCCTATACCAGGTCCCCTCTATAAACCACTACAGTCACTGTCCATCAGCAGAGCAAAATGTTGTAGAATCACTACTTGTCTTCTCTGTGTTGTACAGCTCTGCCCTTTCTCCCTGCCCCTCTATGCATGCTAATCTTAATACCCACTTTCTTCTTCCCCCCCCCTTATCCCTCACTACCTACCCATCCTCCCAGTCCCTTTCTCATTGGTAACTGTTAGTCCATTTTTGGGTTCTGTAATTCCACTGCTGTTTTGTTCCTTCAGTTTTTACTTTGTTCGTATACTCCACAGATGAGTGAAATCATTTGGTATTTCTCTTTCTCCATTTGGCTTATTTCACTGAGCATAATACCCTCCAGCTCCATCCATGTTGCTGCAAAAGGGAGGATTTTCCCTCTTCTTATGGCTGAGTATAATTCCATTGTGTATATTTACCACTTCTTCTTTATCCATTCATCTACCGATGGACATTTAGGTTGCTTCCAATTCTTGGCTATTGTAAATAGTGCTGCGATAAACATAGGTGTGCATCTGTCTTTCTCCAACTTGATTTCTGCGTTCTTAGGGTAAACTCCTAGGAGTGGAATTCCTGGGTCAAATGGTAGGTCTGTTTTGAGCATTTTGATGAACCTCCATACTGCTTTCCACAATGGTTGAACTAATTTACATTCCCACCAGCAGTGTAGGAGGGTTCCCCTTTCTTCACAGCCTCGCCAACATTTGTTGTTGTTTGTCTTTTGGATGGCAGCCATCCTTACTGGTGTGAGATGATACCTCATTGTAGTTTTAATTTGCATTTCTCTGATAATTAGCGATGTGGAGCATCTTTTCATGTATCTGTTGGCCATCTGTATTTCTTTTTTGGAGAACTGTCTGTTCAGTTCCTCTGCCCAGTTTTTAATTGGATTATTTGTTTTTTGTTTGTTGAGGCACATGAGCTCTTTATATATTCTGGACCTCAAGCCTTTATCGGATGTGTCATGTTCAAATATATTCTCCCACACTGTAGGGTTCCTTTTTGTTCTAATGATGGTGTCTTTTGCTGTACAGAAGCTTTTCAGCTGAATATAGTCCCACTTGTTCATTTTTGCTGTTGTTTTCCTTGCACGAGGAGATATGTTCAAGAAGAGGTCACTCATGTTTATGTCTAAAAGGTTTCTGCCTATGTTTTTTTCTAAGAGCTTTATGGTTTCATGACTTACATTCAGGTCTTTGATCCATTTTGAATTTACTTTAGTGTATGGGGTTAGACAATGGTCCAGTTTCATTCTCTTACATGTAGCTGTCCAGTTTTGCCAGCACCATCTGTTGAAGAGACTGTCATTTTGCCATTGTATGTCCATTGCTCCTTTATCAAATATTAATTGACCATATATGTTTGGGTCAATTTCTGGAGTCTCAAATCTGTTCCACTGGTCTGTGGCTCTGTTCTTGTGCCAGTACCAAATTGTCTTGATTACTATAGCTTTGTAGTAGAGCTTGAAGTTGGGGAAAGAGATCCCCCCTACTTTATTCTTCTTTTTCAGGATTGCTTTGGCTATTCAGTGTCTTTGGTATTTCCATATGAATTTTTGAATTATTTGCTCCAGTTCATTGAAGAATGTTGCTGGTAATTTGAGAGGGATTGCATCAAATCTGTATATTGCTTTGGGCAGGATAGCCATTTTGACGATATTAATTCTTCCTAGCCATGAGCATGGGATGAGTTTCCATTTGTTAGTGTTCCCTTTAATATCTCTTAAGAGTGACTTGTAGTTTACAGGGTATAGGTCTTTCACTTCTTTGGTTAGGTTTATTCCAAGGTATTTTATTCTTTTTGATGCAATTGTGAATGGAATTGTTTTCCTGATTTCTCTTTCTATTGGTTCATTGTTAGTGTATAGGAAAGCCACAGATTTCTGTGTGTTAATTTTGTATACTGTAACTTTGCTGTATTCCGATATCAGTTCTAGTAGTTTTGGAGTGAAGTCTTTAGGGTTTTTTATGTACAGTATCATATTATCTGCAAATAGTGACAGTTTAACTTCTTCTTTACAAATCTGGATTCCTTGCATTTCTTTGTTTTGTCTGATTGCTGTGGCTAGGGCCTCCAGTACTATGTTAAACAACAGTGGGGAGAGTGGGCATCCCTGTCTAGTTCCCGATCTCAGAGGAAATGCTTTCAGCTTCTCACTGTTCTGTATAATGTTGGCTGTGGGTTTATCATATATGTCCATTATTATGTTGAGGTACATGCCCTCTATTCCCATTTTGCTGAGAGTTTTTATCATGAATGGATGTTGAATTTTGTCAAATGCTTTTTTAGCATCTATGGAGATGATCATGTGGTTTTTGTCTTTCTTTTTGTTGATGTGGTGGATGATGTTGATGGATTTTCGAATGTTGTACCATCCTTGCATCCCTCGGATGAATCTTACTTGGTCATGGTGTATGATCCTTTTGATATACTGCTGAATTCTGTTTGCTAATATTTTATTGAGTATTTTGCATCTACATTCATCAGGGATATTGGTCTATAATTTTGTTTTTCGGTGGGGTCTTTGCCTGGTTTTGGTATTAGGGTGATGTTGGCTTCATAGAATGAGTTTGGGAGTATTCCCTCCTCTTCTATATTTTGGAACACTTTAAGGAGAATGGGTATTATGTCCTCTCTGTGTGTCTGATAAAATTCCGAGGTAAATCCGTCCGGCCCCGGAGTTTTGTTCTTGGGTAGTTTTTTGATTACCATTTCAGTTTCTTTGCTCGTAATTGGTTTGTTTAACTTTTGTGTTTCTTCCTTGGTCAGTCTTGGGAGGTTGTATTTTTCTAGGAAGTTGTCCATTTCGTCTAGGTTTTCCAGCTTGTTCGCATATAGGTTTTCATAGTAGTCTTTAATAATTGTTTGTATTTCTGTGGACTCTGTCATGATTTTTCCATTCTCATTTCTGATTCTGTTGATGTGTGTTGATTCTCTTTTTCTCTTAATAAGATTGACTAGAGGCTTATCTATTTTGTTTATTTTCTCAAAGAACCAGCTTGTGGTTTCATTGATTTCTGCTATTTTATTCTTCTCAATTTTGTTTATTTATTTTCTGATCTTCATTATGTCCCTCCTTCTGCTGACCTTAGGCCTCATATGTTCTTCTTTTACCAGTTACAATAATTGTGATGTTAGACTATTCATTTGGGATTGTTCTTCCTTCTTCAAGTGTGCCTGGATCGCTATATACTTTCCTCTTAAGACTGCTTTTGCTGCGTCCCACAGAAGTTGGGGCTTTGTGTTGTTGTTGTCATTTTTTTCTATATATTCCTTAATCTCTATTTTGATTTGTTCATTGATCCATTGATTATTTAGAAGCATGTTGTTAAGCCTCCATGTATTTGTGAGCCTTCTTGTTTTCTTTGTAGAATTTATTTCTAGTTTTATACCTTTGTGGTCTCAAAAGTTGGTTGGTAGAATTTCCATATTTTGGAATTTACTGAGGCCCTTTTTGTGAGCTAGTATGTGGTCCATTCTGGAGAATGTTCCATGTGCACTTGAGAAGAATGTATATCCTGTTGCTTTTGGATGTAGAGTTCTATAGATGTCTATTAGGTCCACCTGTTCTAGTGTGTTGTTCAGTGCCTGTGTGTCCTTACTTATTTTCTGCCCAGTGGATCTATCCTTTGGGGTGAGTGGTGTGTTGAAGTCTCCTAAAATGAATGCATTGCAGTCTATTTCCCTCTTTAGTTCTGTTAGTATTTGTTTCACATATGCTGGTGCTCCTGTGTTGGGTGCATATATATTTAGAATGGTTATATCCTCTTGTTGGACTGAGCCCTTTATCATTATGTAGTGTCCTTCTTTATCTCTTGTTACTTTCTTTGTTTTGAAGTCTATTTTGTCTGATATTAGTACTGCAATCCCGGCTATCTTCTCACTGTTGTTTGCCTGAAGTATGATTTACCATCCCTTGACTTTCAGTCTGTGCATGTCTTTGGGTTTGAGGTGAGTTTCTTGTAAGCAGCATATAGATGGGTCTTGCTTTTTTATCCATACTATTACTCTGTGTCTATTGATTGGTGCATTAAGTCCATTTACATTTAGGGTGACTATGGAGAGATATGTACTTATTGCCATTGCAGGCTTTAGATTCCTGGTTACCAAAGGTTCAAGGCTAGCCTCTTTAGTATCTTACTGCCTAACTTAGCTCGCTTATTGAGCTGTTATATACACTGTCTGGAGATTCTTTTCTTCTCTCCCTTCTTATTCCTCCTCCTCCATTCTTCATATGTTGTGTGTTTCTTCTGTGCTCTTTTTAGGAGTGCTCCCATCTAGAGCAGTCCCTGTAAGATGCCCTGTAGAGGTGGTTTTTGGAAAGCAAATTCCCTCAGCTTTTGCTTGTCTGGGAATTGTTTAATCCCACCATCATATTTAAATGATAGTCATGTTGGATACAGTATCCTTGGTACAAGGCCCTTCTGTTTCATTGCATTAAGTATATCATGCCATTCTCTTCTGGCCTGTAGGGTTTCTGTCAAGAAGTCTGATGTTAGCCTGATGGTTTTTCCTTTATAGGTGACCTTTTTCTCTCTAGCTGCCTTTAAAACTCTTTCCTTGTCCTTGAGCCTTGCCATTTTAATTATTATGCGTCTTGGTGTTGTCCTCCTTGGATCCTTTCTGTTTGGGGGTTCTGTGTATTTCCGTGGTCTGTTTAATTATTTTTTCCCCTAGTTTGGGGAAGTTTTCAGAAATTATTTCTTCCAAGAGACTTTCTATCCCTTTTCCTCTCTCTTCTTCTTCTGGTACCCCTATAATACGGATATTGTTCCTTTTGGATTGGTCACATAGTTCTCTTATTATTGTTTCATTCCTGGAGATCCTTTTATCTCTATGTCAGCTTCTATACGTTCCTGTTCTCTGGTTTCTATTCCTTCAATGGCCTCTTGCATCTTATCCATTCTGCTTATAAATCCTTCCAGGGTTTGTTTCACTTCTGTGATCTCCCTCCGGACTTCATCCCATTGCTCTTGCATTTTTCTCTGCATCTCTGTCAGCATGTTCATGATTTTTATTTTGAATTCTTTTTCAGGAAGACTGGTTAGGTCTGTCTCCTTCTCAGGTGTTGTCTCTGTGATGTTTGTCTGCCTGTAGTTTTGCCTTTTCATGGTGATAGAGATAGTTTGCAGAGCTGGTATGAGTGACAGCTGGAAGAGCTTTCCTTCTTGTTGGTTTGTGGCCTTCCTCTCCTGGGAGAATAGTGACCTCTAGTAGCTTGTGCTGGGCAGCTGTGCACAGACAGGCTTCTGCTTCCTGCCCGGCTGCTGTGGAGTTTATCTCTGCTGTTGATGTGGGCGTAGCCTGTCTCGGGCTGCTGCTCCAAAATGGTGGCACCCCGTTGGAGGGTGAGCGGCTGGGAGGCTATTTATCTCCGTAAGGTGCCTCTGTGCTCCCTGCTGCCCAGGGGGTTAGAGTGCCCAGAGATCCCCAGATTCCCTGCCTCTGGACTAAGTGTCCTACCCTGCCCCTTTAAGACTTCCAAATAGCACTCTCCAAACCAAAACAGCAACAACAAAAGAAAAAAAAATGAAGTAAATTATATAAAAAAAAAAGAGATAAAAAAAGAAGAACACATGATTTTCTTTGTCCTCAGGCACCGGTCTCAGGCACCCGCTCACCGGTCTTGCTTCCCTGTTTCCCTAGTATTAGGGTGCCTGTCCCTTTAAGACTTCCAAAAAGCACTCACCAAAAAAGAAAAAGAGGAAAAAAGAAAAAAAGGCTGCTCCCGTTTCTTCGTTCTCTGGCGTCAGCCTTAGGCACCTGCTCACTGGTCTTGCCCCCCTGTTTCCCTAGTATCCAGGAACCCACACATGCACTGTGTCTGTGCTCTGGTCCAGATGGCTGGTGTTGGCTGTTCAGCAGTCCTGGGCTCCTCCCTCCCTGCTGACTCCTCTCCTCCCGCTGGGAGCTGGGTGGAGGGGTGCTCGGGTTCCACCAGGCCATGGCTTGTATCTTACCCCCTTCGCAAGGCGCTGGGTTCTCACAGGTGTGGATGTGGTCTGGATGTTGTCCTGTGTCCTCTGGTCTCTATTTTAGGAAGAGTTGTCTTTGTTATATTTTCATAGATAAATGTGTTTTTGGGAGGAGATTTCTGCTGCTCTACTCACACCGCCATCTTGGCTCCGCCCCCTCTTTGCAATTATTTTATCAGTGAAAGCAGTACCTCCAACTGTGGGTAAGGAGATGAACTTTTCCTTGCTTGATAACTCTGCTCAAAGCAGTTGCCTTGCAAGTGTATGCCATTTCTTATCAAGACCCACCACTTCCTATTGCCCAAGAATTATAATTATGATCAGATTTTAGCATGCTTTAGAGAGACAAGAGCAATATGAGACCCAGAAGAGAAGTTTTTACTTGAAGATATTTGTAAGATGTGCTAATTTACAGAAGTATACAACCTGTAAAATATATTTTGGTATAGATAGATCTACTGGAAATAGATTAAAGGAAGTAAAATCAAGGAAGCTAAAAACATTAAGAGATTAGGATCATATGTTGGTATAGAGACATACTTTAACTCAGTGTGTCAGCTCAGACAGCTGGGAAAGGCTCTATTCTTTATTTGGTTGATTGAAACCTAGTCTTGACAATGTCAACTATTTAATGAATTGAGATGTGTTGCAGGTTGGATTTTCTGGAAACAAAAGCTGAGATGGAGTGGGTAGTGCAATCTATCTCTTATGGGTCAATCCCTGTGAAGAGGAGGAGGAATTGGATGGTACAGAGTAGAGGGCTAAAATGCAATAGGTTCCTGACCAAATTCTCAGTCAAATCATTGGCAGAGAGCTTGGAAAATTTCCATTCTGAGTTTTTCTGCATTGAGAGGATACCCGAAACTATAAGCCCTCCTCACTTAGTTGCTGAATGTGGGCTGCCTAAGGAAGGATATGACCTTTAGGTGAAGCTACTCTGAAGCCAAAGTAAACCCTGAAGGAGCTGATAATGGGAGGGTATCTACTGATTTCTCTTTAAATCTGCAGAAATCCCTTCCTTGAAGGGAAACATGGGTGTACAGAAGGAGAGTCAGGGTATCATATGATCTGTCTACTGCAACACGTCAAAATGACCCTGATTTGATCAACAGGAAGAAAATTCAATTTGTTAAAGAAATAGGAAGGTTGAAATGGATTCTTTATGTCATTTGACTATCACCTCATGTTCCCTGAGTCTAAAGAACTCTTCAAACCATGGTACATTTAGAACCTCCCTTCTATTCAGAAGATGTTTCCATCCATATTTATCACTTTCTAAAAACTGCCAGCCTGAGCTGAGGCAACATCCCATATTGTCTCCCTGAATATAATTGGAAGCATTCATCTTTGCCCAAACACACTAGCCTTTTATACTACCATGCTTTTGTTCATGATGTTGTTTTATTTAGATGCCATTCCATCCCTATTGACTGGAAAATGAGTTCATACTCAGACTCTAAGTTGTTTTTCAAATATTATCTTTTTTAGAGCTTCTTGGACTCCTACAGACAGAATAGGTGGCATATCCCATTGCTTGTAAATATGAAGACATTATATTACTACATTTTCTTTACACATTAATCTTCTACCATGTGACTTTAATATGAAAAACTGAATTGAATCTTAATCATTTTCTTATATTCAGTTCTTGCTTTATACTATATCCCCTCATTAAGGTTTGCTGGGGAAAAAAATAGCTTTATGACAAACTGTGAAGTAATGGTGCAATTAGCTAAGATTAAGAAGCTGTGAAGAGGAGAACGCTTGTGAAGAACATGGGGAATAGTAACACGCTGAATTTAAGACAGTATGAGTTTGAAGAATCAGAAAGGGTCTGACGTAGAGAGATACTATAAATATGTTTATAAGATAATGGATAAAAGAATAAAATAATGAATGAATGAAAACTACTACAATGGAAAATCTCTTTAGCCAGTTGAGGCTAGTGATGAAATACAGAAATTATTTAGCAAGGAAAACACATTTTTCAGTGGTAGCTTTATCTTTGCACTACAGAGAATGGAATACGATACTGTAGTTTCTCCAAATCTCAGAATCCCCCATAAGTAAAGAGCCTCATACTTATTTTTCAACAGGATTATTCAGGTACAATTGATAGTCAATAAACTGCACATATATAACCCACATTAAAAGTGTTCAATTAGACATCTGTGTACACTATAGAAATGATCACTACAATCAAGAGACTATATTCATCATCTCCAGAAGTCTCCTCATGCTTCTCCCTATGCCGTATCTCCAACAAACCACTGATTCATGTTCTGCCGCTATAGATTAGTATTCATTTCCTTGAGATTTATTTAGAATTAGTTATCAGTATATACTCTTTGTCAGTTTATTTCATATAGCAAAATTATATTGAGATTCATCCAATTGTACATATCAAGTCTTTCCATTTATTAATATTCCAGTTAATTGACAGACACCATTAGTTTATCCAATCATAAATACTTGATTATCATTTGAATAATTTGCATATCATAGTTATCATTTGGATAGCCATAATTTTGATATCCACTGGAGAACCAATGGGTAATCAATAATCTTGATATTCACATTTGGGTTGTTTCAAATTTTTGGCTATTATAAATAAAGCTGCAATAAATATTTGTGTGCAAGTCTTTAAATGGACATTTATTTCCTTTGTTTTGTGGTAAAAGCATAGGAGTGGAATGGTTAGGTCATATGATTGGTCTGTGTTAAATTTTTCGAGAAACTGATGTATATTTCCCAAGAGGTTATACCATTTTACATTCATACATTCATGAGAGTCTCAGGGTAAAATTTTTCCATAACTCTTAGAATCACCACATGAAGAGCCACCTTCATATAATTTATTTAGTATTGCAGTTTTTTTCTCCCATGTGGTCTTTTCCACAGTCCTATCCAGAGCCATTCATACTTTAATTTCCTTTTAACTTGAGCACCTTGTAATTCCTGGCTCACTTTTTTCAGCATTTCCTTCTTTCTCCTTAGGGACCATTTATGCTGTCTTCCACATTGCTGTATAGAGTAGTTCTGCTTAAGTCTTCCCCCATCCTGAGGCATAGAAGGAGCATCCATACGTTTCACAGAGAGCTGCACTTATTTCTGTCAGTCAATCAGGGAATATCTTTGGAATAGAATATTCAATTTCTAAACCTTTTATTAAGAGTGGGATTTTCCTCCTTTGCAACTTCCTAGACTAGCTACTTTTGATGACTGCCTGTTTATATTCAGGCTTTTTGTGTATCTTTTTGTCATATGATCTTGTAATTTTTCTCCATTACTGAGATCAGTAAGATTTTCTTAGGGGCAATCACAACTAATCATCAATAAATTTTAATTAACCATAACTAATAGCCACCAACTAGAACTAGTCAGGAATTTTTAGAACTTCACTTAACCTTCCTCCATTTTTTTTCCAATAATTTATTTCCCTTTGCCAAAAGCATTATCATGAACACTCGTCTTTCATCTCTCAGCTCAGCACAATGAAGCCATTCATGAGAAAATGTTACACCAACCCACCCTCTCAGCCCAGTATTGTGTCCTTCCTCTTTAGCTCTCTGTATGGGCAGTGTACTTTTCTATCATAGCACCTCTTATATTATTGGACTTATATCTAATAAGTTTGTTTTCCTTTATTATGGTGAGCCTCGTAATGAAAGATCAAGTCTTATTAAACTTCTTATTTTCATACATGGTATTCAGTTCACACATAATCTTTTCAAGTATCACACGTGTGTTTTTCACTTTCCTGAGTCCAGAACTTATAAGACCAAGGCAACAGGCAAAACTTATAATTTATAGATTGATGAATCAATAAGGAGATTTTTCAGAACCATTAAGCAATATCTTCATTGATTCTGAATTAACATGCACTCATGCTGAAATGGCCTATTTAAAATGATTTCTTAGCAGAGAACCTGAGCATGGCAATCATTTTGTTTTCCATTAGCCAAAAATGTTTAAGATATCCAGTATTTTATGACTATATGACAGTTGTACTGTTGTGTTTTCATTTATCTGTTTCAAGTCTACACCCCACCTTGAGGATAAATAGCAAGTTCAGACATCAGTATTATATTTTGCTTTATAATTATTGAGATATTTCATGTTCTTCATCTTATTTGATCCATACCAGCTTTGTTAGGCAAATAAGACCATTTTGAAGAGCTACCTACAGTTATAAGTATGCAGGCTACAATTTGTTCAAAAGTTGCCACAAAAAGACACATATCCATTCATCCTGATAATCAATAAGGAGGCTATTAAAGTAAGGACATGTCTGTGAACAATAAAAATGTGGACTAAATAATGGCACGACAGGACCTTCGCCTGCCCTCACAATCAACACCTACTTGTGAAAGCTAAAGCCATCTTAGTGAGACAGACCAGATCTTTCAAATACTCAGAGTGTATGTAATACCAAAGCACTCAGAAATGAAGAGATGGAGTTGAGCAGCAGTGCTGATTCTGTCCTTAAACATGGGCTATCTCCTTTAAAGAGGGGCAGAATATTAGCAAGAAACACAAGAAAGGCATTCTTTACTTTACCCTTTCCTCCTCTAGCACATTCTACCAGTAACAGAGGTGTTTGCTCTAGAAGTCCCATTTGATGTTGCTTGTCCCCTAGAGAGCTAATTCTCACTGTTGTCTTCTACTAGGAAGAACTTAATCAGACAATGGAAGTCCACTCAAGTTAATTGACCATAGGAAGGAAAAACAGAGAGGGATGGGTTATAATAAGTGTCCTAAGTGCCCAGCATCCAAGGAAAGAGAGAGCTGCCTGGAGGTGGGAGCACAAAACTGTTAAACTTTACTTACTTTGCTAAGAAGCTGACAGAAGACAAACCCTACTCTACCCAGTTCTGTACATGCCCAGCTCCATAACCTGGAAGGCTGACACCAATGACTTTATCACCTGGACCCTCTTGCATTCTGACTTCTGCTGGGGTTCAGTCACTGGGAGACAACAGTAACTAAATTCAAGGGCAGAAGGAAATTAGATTAGAGAAATTTTCCCCAGCTCCCTCTCTGCTTTTCTTCTGAGATCATGGGAAAAGCTGCATGCCTCGGAGACTACAGCTTCCACTAAGTGGGCCCTTTACAATGACTCCAGCATTCATTGGGCTTTAGTGGCACCATCCCTTCTCTGAACCATCAGCCTGATGATGGCAAGTGTTCCGTTGTTGTTAGCCCTTGGGTACCTCAACATCCCTTGCTGTTCCTCTTTCTGGTTTCCTTCATCCTGCTCTCACTTCAATAGTCACATCATTAACACCTTGATTCCTCCATCTGGCTACAAAACCTCAGTCTCGTCATCTGTTGCCAGTTTAACTTCTGCTAAATGCCTTTGCTCAGGAAGGGAGTATGTTGTTTAGTTTGATGGATGAGTAAGGATCTGTTGAGAAGAATTAAAAGCAACATCCCATGTTCCCTGTTTTCTAGAAAGCTTGTGTGGTTCCTTTGGGCCACAAGTTTTTCTTGTACATTGTTCATTCAACAGTCTCCACTTACTTCCTTTCTCATTTTCATTCTCTCCCCCTACTTTTGTACCCTTTATTATAATTAAGTATACATCACTCATTTCTTCATAATTTCATTCTCACTATTACAGCTGACTATTTGATGAATACGCTATTCTCTGTTTAACAGCAGCCTGATGTGGTGGAAGTAGCAATCAGGGGACACACTTTCAAAAGTTGACTTAGCCATTTACTGGTTCTGTGATCTAAATAGATTGATTAAACTCATGAAGCTATCCACTTTTCTGTACCATGTCAGTGCTAAAAACTGCCATGCATTTTTTAGTATGTTTAAAAACAAGTCCTGCTTGCATTAGAGAGCTGCCTTGAGAATTAAGTGAGGTAAGCAAAAATGCTTTGAAAATGCCAAGGCAATATCTGAGCATAAGGTATTATTATTTTATTTGATCATTTAGAGGTCTAAAATGAACCATTTTATCATCATTTGTGCTATGTTGCACTTACAAATGTTGGAAAATGGTGCTTGAAAAATTGTAATAACATTTCATGCATAATCATTGACATTTAAATACAGAAACATTTTCTTCTAGAAAGAAGAAGCAAAAAGAGGTTGCTAAAATTACACTTAAATACTCTGAACCCATTAGGCTATGGTAAATGGAAAAAATTTTTAACAGAATAAAATAAAATCTAATGTGAATAGTGGCACCTAACCTCATTTCCACCTAAATTTTATTATATTACATTTATTATTTGGTCAGCTTCTGATTGAGCTCTGCATGCTTTTTTCATTCTTTTGGTATCATTAAAATACAATTTCACGAGCAACATGGTGGTTACTAGATTCCCCCCATTGTCAAGTCCCCACCACATACCCCATTACAGTCACTGTCCATCAGCATATTAAGATGCTATAGAGTCACTACTTGTCTTCTCTGTGCTATACTGCCTTCCCCATGGCACCCCCCTACATTATATGTGCTAATTGTAATGACTCTTACTCCCCTTATCCCTCTATTTCCACCCACCCTCCCCAGTCTCTTTCCCTTTGGTAACTGTTAGTCCATTCTTGGGTTCTGTGAGTCTGCTGATGTTTTGTTCCTTCAGTTTTTGCCTTGTTCTTATACTCCACAGATGAGTGAAATCATTTGGTACTTGTCTTTCTCCGCCTGCTTATTTCACTGAGCATAATACCCTCTAGCTCCATCCATGTTGTTGCAAATGGTAGGATTTGCTTTCTTTTTATGACTGAATAATATTCTATTGTGTATATGTACCACATCTTCTTTGTCCATTCATCTACTGATGGGCACTTAGGTTGCTTCCATTTCTTGGATATTGTGAATAGTGCTGCAATAAACATAGGCACACATATGTCTTTTTGAATCTGGGCTCCTGCATTCGTAGGGTAAAATCCTAGGAGTGGAAATCCTGGGTCAAATGGTATTTCTATTTTGAGCATTTTGAGGAACCTCCATACTGCTTTCCACAATGGTTGAACTAATTTACATTCCCACAAGCAGTGTAGGAGGGGTCCCCTTTCTCCACATCCTCACCAACATTTGTTATTGCCTGTCTTTTGGATGCTGGCCATCCTAACTAGTGTGAGGTATTATCTCATTGTGGTTTTAATTTGCATCTGATGATTAGTTATGTGGAGTATTTTTTCATGTGCCTGTTGGCCATCTGAATTTCTTCTTTGGAGAAGTGTCTGTTCAGATCCTCTGTCCAGTTCTTAATTGGCTTATTTGCTTTTTATATATTTTGGCTCATGAACTCTTTATATATTTTGGATGTCAACCCCTTATTGGATGTGTCATTTATGAATATATTCTCCCATACAGTAGGATGACTTTTTGTTCTATTGATGGTGTCCTTTGCTGTACAGAGCTTTTTAGTGTGATATAGTAGCACTTGTTCATTTTTGCTTTTGTTTCCTTTGGCTGGGGAGATATATTCATGAAGAAGTTGCTCGTGTTTATATTAAATAGAGTTTTGCCTATGTTTGTTTCTAAGAGTTTTATGGTTTCATTACTTACATTCAGGTCTTGACGCATTTCAAGTTTACTTTTGTGTGTGGAGTTAGACAATGATTCAGTTTCATACTCTTACATGTCGCTGTTCAGTTTTGCCAACACCAGCTGTTGAAGAGGCTGTCATTTCTCCATTGTATATCCATGGCTCCTTTATCATATATGCTTTACCATATATGCTTAGGTTAATATCTGGACTCTCTATTTTGTTCCACTGGTCTGTGGCTCTGTTCTTGTGCCAGTACCAAACTGTCTTGATTACTGTGGCTTTGTAGTAGAGCTTGAAGTTGTGAAGTGAGATCCCCCTGCTTTATTCTTCCTTCTCAGGATTGGTGTGGCTATTCTGGGTCTTTCATGGTTTCATATGAATTTTAAAACTATTTGTTCCATTTCGTTGAAGAATGCTGTCGGTATTTTGATAGGGATTGCATTGAATGTGTAGATTGCTTTAGGAAGGATGGCCATTTTGACAATATTAATGCTTCCTATCCATTAGCATAGGATATATTTCCATTTATTGATTTCTTCTTTAATTTCTCTCATCAATGTCTTTTAATTTTCAGGGTATAGGTCTCTTACCTCCTTAGTAGGTAATTTCCTAGATATTTTATTCTTTTTGATGTAATTATGAATGGAATTGTTTTCTGATATCTTTTTCTGCTAGTTCATTGTTAGTGTATAGGAATGCAACAGATTTCTGTGTATTAATTTTGTATCCTGCAACTTTGCTGAATTCATGTATTAGACCTAGTAGTTTTGGAGTGGATTCTTTAGGGTTTTTAATGTACAGTATCATGTCATCTGCAGACAGTGACAGTTTGACTTCTGCCTTATCAATCTGGACGCCTTTCATTTCTTTGTGTTGTCTGATTGCCATGGCTAAGACCTCCAGTACTATGTTGAAAAAAAGCAGGGAGAATGGGCATCCCTGTCTTGTTCCTGATCTTAGAGGAAAAGCTTTCATCTTCTTGCTGTTAAGTATGATATTGGCTGTGGGTTTGTCATATATGGCCTTTATTATGTTGAGGTACATGCCTCTATAGTCATTTTATTGAGAGTTTTTATCATGAACTGATGTTGTATTTTGTCAAATATTTTTTCAGCATCAATTGAGATGATTATGTGTTTTTTGTCCTTTTTTTGATGTGGTGAATGATGTTGATGGATTTTCTAATGTTGTATGCTTGTTGCATCCCTAGGATGAATCCTACTTGATAATAGAATATGATCATCTTGATGTATTTTTGAATTCGGTTTGCTAATATTTTGTTGAGTATTTTTACATCTATGTTCATCAGGGATATTGGTCTTTAGTTTTCTTTTTTTGTGGTGTCTTTGCCTGGTTTTTGTATTAGAGTTATGCTGGCTTCATAGAATGAGTTTGGAAGTACTCTATCCTCTTCTATTTTTTGGAAAACTTTAAGGAGAATAGGTATTATGTGTTCTCTAAATGTCTGATAAAATTCAGCAGTGAATCCACCTGGTATGGGATATTGTTTTTGGGTAGTTTTTAGATTACCCATTAAATGTCATTGCTGGTAATTGGTCTGTTTAGATGTTCTGTTTCTTTCTTGTTCACTTTTGGAAGGTTGTTTTTTTTTTTAGAAAGTTGTCCATTTTTTCTATGTTATCCAGTTTGTTAGCATATATTTTTTCATAGTATTCTCTAATAATTCTTTGTATTTCTGTGGTGTCTGTCATGATTTTTCCTTTCTCATTTCTGATTCTGTTTATGTGTGTAGATTCTTTTTCTTGATAAGTCTGGCTAGGGATTTATGTATTTTGTTTATTTTCTCAAGGAACCAGGTTTTGGTTTCATTTTCTATCATTTTATTCTTCTCAATTTTATTTATTTCTTCTCTGATCTTTATTATGTCCCTCCTTCTACTGACTTTGGGCCTCATTTGTTCTTCTTCATGCAGTTTCAATAATTGTGACTTTAGGCTATTCATTTGGGATTCTTCCTTCTTTAAATAGGCCTGGATTGCTATATACTTTCCTCTTAGAACTGCCTTCACTGCATCCCACAGAACTTGGGGCTTTGTGCTGTTGTCATTTGTCTTCATATATTGCTTGATCTCTGTTTTAATTTGGTCATTGATCCATTGATTATTTAGGATCATGTTATTAAGCCTCCATGTGTTTGTGAGCCTTTTTGTTTTCTTTGCACAATTTATTTCTAGTTTTATACCTTTGTGATCTGAGTATTTTGATACTCAGATTGATACTGAGTATTTTGATACTGAGTAAATTGATACAATTTCTATGTTTTTTAATTTATCAAGGCTCTTTTTGTGGCATAGTTTGTGATTTATTCTGGAAAATGTTCCATTGAGAAGAATGTATATCTTGCTGCTTTGGGGCAGAATGTTCTATAGATTTCTGTTAGATCCATCTATTCTAATGTGTTGTTCATTGCTTCTGTGTCTTTACTTATTTTTGGTCTGATTGATATGTCTTTTGGTGTAAATGTTGTGTTGAAGTCTCCTAAAATGACTGCATTGCACTCTATTTCCTCCTTTAATTTTGTTAGTATTTGTTTCATATATGTTGGTGCTCCTGTGTTGTGTGCATAGGCATTTATGATGGTTATATCCTCTTGTTGGCTGATCACTTTACCATTATGCAGTGTCATTGTCTCTTGTTACTTTCCTTCTTTGGATGCCTATTTCATCTGATACAACTACTGCAACACCTGCTTTTTTCTCCCTATTGTTTGCATGAAAAATCTTTTGCCATCCCTTTACTTTTAGTCTATGTATGTTTTTGGGTTTGAGGTGAGTCAATTGTAAGCAGCATATAGAAGGGTCTTGTTTTTTTTATCCATTCTGTTACTCTGTGTCTTTTGATAGGTGCATTCAATCTGTTTCCATTTAGGGTGATTATTGAAAGATATACTTATTGCCATTGCAGGCTTTAGATTTGTAGTTACCAAAGGCTCAAGGTTAGCTTCTTTACTATTTTACTCTCTAAATTAACTCACTTATTGAGCTATTATAAACATAGTCAGGTGATTTTTTATTTCTCTCCCTTCTTTTTCTTCTACCTTCACTCTTTATATGTTAGGTGTTTTATTCTGTACTTTTTGTGTTTCCCTTGACTGTTTTTGTGGATAGCTGATTTAATTTTGCATTTAATATTTAGTTTGCCTACTTCCTTTTCTGTGGTTTTATTTTCTTTGGTGACAGCTATTTAGCCATAGGCATATTTCTATCTAGAGCAGTCCCTTTAAAATATACTGTAGAGATGTATTTTTTTACTTATCTGTGAATTGTTTAATCCCTCCTTCAATTTAAATGATAATCTTGCTGGATAGAGTATTCTTGATTTGAGGCCCTTCTGTTTCATTGCATTGAATATATCATACACTCCCTTCTGGCTTGTCAGGTTTCTGCTGAGAAATCTGATGATAGCCTGTCAGGTTTTACTTTGTAAGTGATCTTTTTTCTCTCTTTGGCTGCTTTTAATACTATGTCCATGTCTTTAATCTTTGCCATTTTAATTTCTATATGTCATGGTGTTGTCTTCCTTGGGTCACTTGTATTGGGAGATCTGTGGACTTCCATGGCCTGAGAGACTATTTCCTTCCCCAGATTGGAGAAGTTTTCAGCAATTATTTCTTCAAAGACACTTACTATCCCTTTCTCTCTCTCTTCTTCTTCTGGTACCCCTATAATGTGAATAGTATTCCATTTGAATTGGTCACACAGTTCTCTTAATGTTCTTTCGTTCCTAGAGATCCTTTAATCTCTCTCTGCCTCAGCTTCTCTGTATTCCTGTTCTCTGATTTCTATTCCATTAATAGTCTCTTCCATCTCACCTAGTTTGGTCTTAAATCCTTCCATTGTTTGTTTCATTTCTGTTATCTCCCTCCTAAATTCATCCCTTAGCTACTATTTTTCTGTAGCTCCATCAGCATGCTTAAGACTTTTATTTTGAATTCTTTTTCAGGAAGTTAGGTGATTTTAGTTTCACCAAGCCCTCTTTCTGGTGTTTGAGGAATTTTGGATTGAACAAGATTTCACTGGTGATTGGTACATGTGTCAGCTGGGAGAACAAAGTCCCTTCCTGTTTGCTGGTCTCCATGCCTATCTCCACCATCTGTGTTGGTCAACCACATGCAGGGAGCAGCCTCTGGGTTTATCCCTTAAGCTGCCCTGGGTGTTACAGCCCTCTGAATGTTCTAGGGAACAGGTGGGTTTTGCAGGCCAGCAGCATGTGTTCTGCCATGAGAACAGAGCCTCTTCATGCCTCCTGATCTCCACACATGTCTCCACTCTCTATCATGGTCAACCATGTGCAGGAAGCAGCCTCTGGGCTAATCCCCTAAACTGCCATGGGCAGGGCAGCCCTTGGGAAGGCCTAGGGTGCTGATGGGAGTCACAGGTGAGCGGCATTTGTTCTTCTTTGGGAAAAAAGCCCCTTTGTGCCTCCTAGTCTCTGCTCCCACCTCTTCTGTCTGTGCTGGTCAGCTGTGCTCAGGGAGTGGCCTCTTGGTTAATCCCCTATGCTTCTGTGAGCAGGGCAGCCTTTGGGATGGCCTAGGGCAGTGGCAGGTTTGCAGGTGAGTGCTGCGTGTTCTGCCATGAGAACAAAGCCCCTTCCTGCCTCCCTGTCTCCATGCCTGTCTCCTGTCTGTTCCAGTCAACAGCAAGCAGGGAGCAGCCTCTGAATCTGGGCTGGTTAGCTGCTCATAGGGAGAAGCCTGTCTGTGAAGCTCTGTGGTTGCCATAGGCAAGGCTGCTCTCACAGCTGGTCTGCAGCAATGGCAGGGACGGCCAGTTTGCTCGCAAGTGCCAATGGGGAGGAATGAACAGCGGGTTGCTTATCATGGTGAGGGGCCTCAGAGCTTCATTGATGACTAGGGGATAGAGCACCTGAAGCTCCTTAAAGGTACCATCCTGCTGGGATGAGTGTGCCAGGACGGTTTTGTCCACCTGTTAAACCCTTGTCCCTTTAAGACTTTTAAAGTACCTGCCTTTCTTTTGTTTCAGGGCAGCCAGCTGTGGGAACCTATTTGCAGTCTTAGTCTCGGATTTTGCTTTTCTGCTCCTCTAATATCCAGAGCACCATGCAATGTGTGTCTTGTCTATGCTCCTGGGGCAGATTACTAGGGCTGGTTATTTAGGAGTCCTGTGCTTCCACTCCTTCCCCACTCTGATTATTTTCCTCCCACCCATGAGCTGGGTTGGGGGGAGTGCTCAGGTCCTGCTGGGTCACAGCTTTGTACCTTACCCTTTTCTGTGAGATGCTGGGTTCTCGCAGATGTAGTCTGGCTGGTGTACTGTAACTTCTGGTCACTCTTTTAGGAATAGTTGTATTTGCTGTATTTTCAAAATATATATGATTTTGGGAGGAGATTTCCACCAACCTACTCATGCCGCCATATTTTCCTCTCTCCCTGAATACTTTTTATATATATCTTTCTTTCTTTAATACTTTGGTCAATCAGTATTGGAGCAGAGCAGTTTTCAGAAAGTTTTATAAAGAGAAAATGATGGTTTTCCAAGATTTCCTAGTTTTAATTATAGTAATATATGTACTTTGCCTTTGTTTCTTTAGAAGAGGTCAAGTTAGTCCACAACGCATTTTTTTTACTTCAATTTCAGTATGTGAATTATAAGACAATAAGAAAAGGATATTCATTGCTTTTTGCTGAATGCACAAGGCTGCCATGTGGAAATATATTCCTTTTGTATATCTTTGAATAAAATATGACAAGAATTATATATATATATGTCATTTCAGACATCCACAAAACCCTCTTGATGGAAGGAAATATCCTCCAAACTCGCATTCAGTAAACATCCATTGATAATCAGATTGTACATCAAAGTGACTTTGAAATTCCAATTTGTAAGCCATCTTTATTTTCAACAGGAAGTTATCCTGTACTCTTTATTTTCTAAGGAGGCATTAAATTGTGTTTCCACCACCATACCATAGTCACCCTATTTCCTAGTTTCAATATTCAGTGATACATAATCAAGTTGAAAACATCTTTAGTGAAATTTATTTAACAAAGAAAAAAGACAACCTTTAATAAATATCCATTTAAATGTTCTAGCTCAGTATGTCACAAAAGATCAACTTGAAAGCTGTCTGGTTTAAATGAGCACATGAATTTTTAAATTCCACGAATGTCTTCTTGAATCATTAGTAGTATGGCCACAATTAGTTGATAGAAAGAGAGAGAGAGATACAGTCTCTAGACAGTTGAAAACACTGAGCAAATTTTCAGGCTGGCATTAGCAAAGCACAAAGATGCTATTTCACTATACTTTTAGCCATATCTTTTCATATTCAAAGCATAGTTTCCTGACTCATAACAGAGCAAGTGTTCTAGTTAGTATTCATCAGCTGAAAGAAATAGTGATAATTAACTGTATCCACTGAGATAGCTGTAAATGATATGTGCTGCAACCAGGCTGTTAATGTTGAAATAGAGCTAACTAAGGACAAATACTGCTAGGATCCAATTGTGAGCTTTTTCCTTCCTTGAAAAGATGTTGATAAGACCTATCATGTAATAGAAATTACTAATTACTTGATGGAGAATTGTATCTTGGTGATGATTCATTGTTTAAGAAATGACAATTTGTTCTTTAAAATTTTAACTCTACTTCTGAGAACTGCCAAGTTATCTCTGAGTATTTGATCTTTAATGATGTATCTAGAAAGCTTCAAAAATATATAATCACGGTAGCATAACATTATTGTTCTACATGTAATTAAGCTATCATTTTGAATAAAGAATCATTAAGATACAGAAGATTCTGTTCACTTTGTAGTTAATAAATTAAAAAATAAAACTCAAGGGATATTTGAACATTCTATGAGAAGGGCTTGAGATAATGTTGCTATCCATGACTGAGAACAGTAATTCCTGAAAAAACAGTGTGAAATAGAACCACCAGTCATCCAGAAATATTCCTATTCTTTGTCACTCATCAAAATCTGCATATATTGGTTTCCATTTTTCTTTTTTTAAATTGTAGATGATATACTGTTATATTGATTTCAGGTGTACAACATAATGATTGTTGGTACCTTTTTTTTAATAGACATATTTTTAGATCACTTTTAGGTTAAAGGCTAATAGGAGCAGAAGATACAGTGCCTTCCCATATACACCCAGCCTAACAACTGCAGGGCCTCCCCCATCATCAACATCCTTCAACAGTGTTATATTTATTAGAATTAATGATTCTTTACTGACACATCATTATTATTTAAAGGCCATAGCTTGTATTAGGGTATTATTCTTGATGTTGCCCATTCTATAGCTTTGAACAGATTCTCCTCTTCATCCCCAAAAAAGGAATTAACATTGCTAATACTTTGAGTTGGAATTTTTGGCCTCCAAACCTCTGAGACAATTAATTTCTGTTGTTTTAAGCAACCAAGTTCCTGGTAATTTGTTAGGACAGACACACAAAACTAATACACCATGCAACTTAAACTGAACAGGCTTATTTTTCTCTATCTGGCCCTTTCAACTGATTTGTGGTCTTGTTCTTTGCTTGTCCACAGATTATATTTTAGCTAATTTCTTCAAAATATAAATGTTCTTGTTTTCATTAATTAAAGTTCAAACCAGACTAATTATAAAATATTTAAAATTTGGTACAAAGGTACATATGTTTCCCCTACATCATCTTGAGTTGGCTGTAGGCTAGGAAGCTTGCACTGAGTTATTGGTCAGAGTTAGCTTCTCCACCGTACTCCCCCATTCATCATATATACAGACACGTCAATGAGGCAGCAAAAAAAACCCAGAAATATAGGAAACTGAATGTACTGTGCTTTGTTGGATGTACATTCCTCAACCCTCTCTGTGATGGTATGCTTTATGTGATAATCGGATATCCCACTCCTTCCACCCCAACACTTTTCTGGAAAACTACAAATGTATTCATTCTTATTATTGGAGATAGAACTTTTCCAGGTGGCATTAGCTTCTTGTGATCAAATGTTGGGTCAATTTACAACTCCTGGAAGGACTCAAGTAGATTCTCTTTCAAGGAAGTTCCAACCAGCTTCTTCCTACATGGCCCACTTTTAACCCAAGGAATGCAAGCTTTTTCAAACTGCTTTTATATATGGAAATGTGGATCACAGCTAGGGACAACTATGACTCTCTGATCTCCTGCCATTCTGATCTAATGGCCATTTAGTCACAGAAACTCAGAATACAGTCCACATGGTTCCCCCAATTCACAGGATATACATTAATCCCTCTGAGTAATCACCTTGAAATTCCCATCTTGTCCTTTAGCTTAAAATAAATTGGTAGGGCAAGATGCTGGCATGAGAAGGGCAGTGGGAATCTCCTCCCAAAAACATATGTATTTTTGAAAATACAAGAAATAGAACTATACCTAAAAGAGAGACCAGAAGACACAGGACAACAGCCAGACTATAACCATACCTGTGAGAATCCAGCGCCTGGTGAAAGCAGTAAGATACAAGCTGCAGCCCAGTGGGACCTGAGGGCCCCTCACCCCAGCTCCTAGCAGGAAGAGAGGAGTCAGAGCAGGGAGGGAGAGGGGGCCCAGGACTGCTGAACACCCAGCCCTAGCCATCCGCACCAGAGCGCAGACACAAAGTACATGCGTGGGATGCCGGAAACTAGGGAAGCAGGACAGTAAGACCTGTGAGTGGGTCCCACAGCTGGTGCTCCTGGGACAAAGAAAAGTGAGTGCTTTTTGAAAGTCTTAATGGGACAGGGACCCCACAGCTGAACAGAAGCATCCCAGGTCACAGTCTAGCAGCTGGAAATTCCAGGGAACTCTGGGCACACTAACCCCCTGGACAACACCTCTGAAACCCCCTCATGGAGGTAAACAGCCAAATAGCCCCACATCCATTACCCCTCTGGGGCCCGGCCATAGCAGAGCTGCAGTCTGAGGCTAGCCATGCCCACAGCTAGGGAGCGTCCTCCATACCGGCCATGCAAGATAGACCCAGTCTACAGGCAATTGCCCAACACAAGCCACTAGGGGTCGCAGTTGTCCCAGTAAAGAAAGGCTAGGAGCAAATGGAAAAAGTCTAGGCTCTCCCAAGCTGACAGATGTGACAATAGCATACCACTGCACCTATCAACATGAACAGGTAAAAAAATTTGATCCAGACAAGACTAACCCAGACAGCTTTGACATCTTCTACATCTTCTCCTGAGAAGGAACCTGGGGAGATAGATTTAACCAGTCTTCCTGAAAAAGAATTCAAAACAAAAGTCATAACCATGCTGATGGACTTGCAGAGAAATATGCAAGAACTAAGGAGGGAGAATACAGAAATAAAACAATTTCTGGAAGGACTTCAAAGCAGAATGGATGAGATGCAAGAGACCATTAATGGACTAGAAAACAGAGAACAGGAACGGAGAGAAGCTGATGCAGAAAGAGATAAAAGGATCTCCAGGAATGAAAGAATTTTAAGAGAACTGTGTGACCAATTCAAAAGGAACAATATCCACATTATAGGGGTACCAGAAGAAGAAGAGAAAGAAAAAGGGATAGAAAGTGTCTTTGAAGAAATAATTGCTGAAAACTTCCCCAAACTAGGAGAGGAAATGAGCTCTCAGACCACAGAGCTACACAGAACTCCCATGACAAGGGATCCAAGGAGGGCAACACCAAGACACATAATAATTAAAATGGCAAAGATCAAAGACAAGGACAAAGTATTAAAGGCCACCAGAGAGAAAAAAAAGGTCACCTACAAAGGAAACCCCATCAGGCTGTCATCAGACTTCTCAACAGAAACCTTACAGGCCAGAAGAGAATGGCATGATATACTTAATGCAATGAAACAGAAGGACCTCGAATCAAGAATACTGTATCCAGCACGATTATCATTTAAGTGTGAAGGAGGGAGTAAACAATTTCCAGACAAACAAAAGTTGAGGGAATTTGCTTCCCACAAACCACCTCTACAAGGCATCTTAGAGGGACTGCTCTAGATGGGAGCACTCCAAAAAGAGCACAGAACAGAACACCCAACATATGAAGAAGGGAGGAGGAGGAATAAGAAAGGAGAGAAATAAAGAATCATCAGACCGTGTTTATAATAGCTCAATAAGCGAGTTAAGTTAGACAGTAAGATAGTAAAGAACCTAACATTGAACCTTTGGTAACAACAAACTTAAAGCCTGCAATGGCAATAAGTACATACCTTTCAATAATCACCCTAAATGTAAATGGACTGAATGCACCAATCAAAACACACAGAGTAATAGAATGGATAAAAAAGCAAGACCCATCCATATGCTGCTTACAAGAGATTCACCTCAAACCCAAAGACATGCACAGACTTAAAGTCAAGGGATGGAAAAAGATATTTCATCCAAACAACAGAGAGAAAAAAGCAGGTGTTGCAATACTAGTATCAGACAAAATAGACTTCAAAATAAAAAAGGTAACAAAAGATAAAGAAGGACATTACATAATGATAAAGGGCTCAGTCCAACAAGAGGATATGACCATTATAAATATACATGCACCCAATACAGGAGCACCAACATATGTGAAGCAAATACTAACAGAATTAAATGAGGAAATAGAATGCAATGCATTCATTTTAGGAGACTTCAATACACCACTCACTCCAAAGGACAGATCCACCGGACAGAAAATAAATAAGGACACAGAGGCACTGAACAACACACTAGAACAGATGGACCTAATAGACATCTACGGAACACTACATCCAAAAGCAACAGGATACACATTCTTCTCAAGTACACATGGAACATTCTCCAGAATAGACCACATACTAGCCCACAAAAAGAGCCTCAGTAAGTTCCAAAAGGTTGAAATCCTACCAACCAACTTTTCAGACCACAAAGGCATAAAACTAGAAATAAATTGTACAAAGAAAGCAAAAAGGCTCACAAACACATGGAGGCTTAACAACATGCTCCTAAATAATGAATGGATCAATGACCAAATTAAAATGGAGCTCCAACAATATATGGAAACAAATGACAACAACAACACAAAGCCCCAACTACTGTGGGATACAGCAAAAGCAGTCTTAAGAGGAAAGAAGAAGGAAGAACAATCCCAAATGAAAGGTCTAATGTCACAATTATCAAAATTGGAAAAAGAAGAACAAATGAGTCCTAAGGTCCACAGAAGGAGGGACATAATAAAGATCAGAGAAGAAATAAAATCGAGAAGAAAGAAACAATAGCAAAAATCAATGAAACCAAGAGCTGGTTCTTCGAGAAAATAAACAAAATAGATAAGCCTCTAGCCAGACTTATTAAGAGGAAAAAAGAGTCAACACACATCAACAGAATCAGAAACAAGAAAGGAAAGATCACAACGGACCCCACAGAAATACAAAGAATTATTAGAGAGTACTATGAAAATTTATATGCTAATAAGCTAGGAAACCTAGGGGAAATGGACAACTTCTTAGAAAAATACAACCTTCTAAGACTGACCCAGAAAGAAACAGAAAATCTAAACAGACCAATTACCAGCAACAAAATTGAAGCGGTAATCAAAAAACTCCAAAGAACAAAACCCCCGGACCAGATGGATTTACCTTGGAATTTTATCAGACATACAATGAAGACATAATACCCATTCTCCTGAAAGTTTTCCAAAAAATAGAAGAGGAGGAAATACTCCCAAACTCATTCTATGAAGCCAACATCACCCTAATACCAAACCAGGCAAAGACCCCACCAAAAAAGAAAACTACAGACCAATATCCCTGATGAATGTAGATGCAAAAATACTCAATAAAATATTAGAAAAACAAATTTAAAAATATATCAAAAGGATCATACACCATGATCAAGTGGGATTCATTCCAGGAATGCAAGGATGGTACAACATTCGAAAATCCATCAATATCATTCACCACATCAACAAAAAGAAAGACAAAAACCACATGATCATCTCCATAGATGCTGAAAAAGCATTCGATAAAATTCAACATCCATTCATGATAACAACTCTCAACAAAATGGGTATAGAGGGCAAGTACCTCAACATAATAAAATCTATATATGATAAACCCACAGCCAACATCATACTGAACAGCAGAAGCTGAAAGCTTTTCCTCTGCTATCGGGAACAAGACAGGGATGCCCACTATCCCCACTGTTATTCGACATAGTACTGGAGGTCCTAGACAAGGCAATTAGACAAAACAAAGAAATACAAGGAATCCAGATTGGTAAAGAAGAAGTTAAACTGTCACTATTTGCAGATGACATGATATTGTACATAAAATACCCTAAAGACTCCACTCCAAAACTACTAGAGCTAATACTAGAATTCAGCAAAGTTGCAGGATACAAAATTAACACACAGAAATCTGTGGCTTTCCTATACACTAACAATGAACTAACAGAAAGAGAAACCAGGAAGACAATTCCATTCACAATAGCATCAAAAAGAATAAAATACCTAGGAATAAACCTAAACAAGGAAGTGAAAGACCTATACCCTGAAAATTATAAGACATTCTTAAGAGAAATTAAAGAGGTCACTAACAAATGGAAACTCATCCCATGCTCTTAGCTAGGAAGAATTAATATCGTCAAAATGGCCATCCTGCCCAAAACAATATACGGATTCGATGCAATCTCTATGAAACTACCAACAGAATTCTTCAATCAACTGGAACAAATAGTTCAAAAATTCATATAGAAACACCAAAGACCCCGAATAGTTGTAGCACTTCTGAGAAGGAAGAATAAAGTGGGGGGGATCTCACTCCACAACTTCAAGCTCTACTACAAAGCCACAGTAATCAAGACAATTTGGTACTGGCACAAGAACAGAGCCACAGACAAATGGAACAGAATAGAGACTCCAAACATTAACCCAAACATATATGGTCAACTAATATTCGATAAAGGGGCCATGGACATACAATGGGGAAATGACTGTCTCTTTAACAGATGGTGCTGGCAAAACTGGAAAGCTACATGTAAGAGAATGAAACTGGATCACTGTCTAACCCCATACACAAAAGTAAATTCAAAATGGATCAAAGACTTGAATGTAAGTCATGAAACCATAGAACTCTTAGAAAAAAACATAGGCAAAAATCTCTTAGACATTAACATGAGTGACCTCTTCTTGAACCTATCTCCCTGGGCAAGGGAAACAAAAGCAAAAATGAACAAATGGGACTATATCAAGCTGAAAATCTTCTGTACAGCAAAGGACACCATCAACAGAATAAAAAGATCCTACAGTATGGGACAATATATTCATAAATGACAGATCCGACAAAGGGTTGACATCCAAAATATATAAAGAGCTCACACACCTCAACAAACAAAAAGCAAATAATCCAATTAAGAAATGGGCAGAGGAACTGAACAGACAGTTCTCCAAAGAAGAAATTCAGATGACCAACAGACATCAAAAGATGCTCCACATCGTTTGTCATCAGAGAAATGCAAATTAAAGCCACAATGAGATATCATCTCACACCTGTAAGGATGGGTACCATCCAAAAGACAAACAACAACAAATGTGGGCGAGGTTTTGGAGAAAGGGGAACCCTACTACAGAGCTGGTGGGATTGTAAATTAGTTCAACCATGTGGAAAGCAGTATGGAGGTTCCTCAAAATGCTCAAAATAGAAATACCATTTGACCCAGGAATTCCACTTCCAGGAATTTACCCTAAGAATACAGCACTCCAATTTGAAAAAGACAGATGCACCCCTATGTTTATCGCTGCACTATTTACAATAGGCAAGATATGGAAGCAACCTAAATGTCCATCAGTAGATGAATGGATAAAGAAGATGTGGTACATATACACAATGGAATATTACTCAGCTATAAGAAAAAAACAGGCCCTACCGTTTGCAACAACATGGATAGAGCTAGAGGGTGTTATGCTCAGTGAAATAAGCCATGTGGAGAAAGACAAGTACCAAATGATTTCACTCATATGTGGAGTGTAAGAACAAAGGAAAACTGAAGGAACAAAACAGCAGCAGAAGCACAGAACCCAAGAATGGACTGACAGTTTCCAAAGGGAAAGGGACTGGGGAGGATGGGTGGGAAGGGAGGGATAAGGGCAGAAAAAAGAAAGGGGGCATTACGATTAACATGTATAGTGTGTGTGGGGGCACGGGGAGGGCTGTGCAACAGAATACAAGTAGTGATTTTATAGCTTTTTAGTATGTTGATGGACAGTGTCTGTGAATGGGTATGTGGGGGGGAGTTGGTGACGGGGGGAACCTAGTAAACATAATGTCTTTCATGCAATTGTAGATTAATGATACCAAAATAAAATTAATAAAAAATAAATAAATAAGTAAATAAAAGTAAAATAACATAAATTGGTCGGGCACAAAGTACTGACAAATCCCTCCAAAGACATTGTTTCTCCTTGACCCTTCTAAATAACTATCAGTAAGTGATTTCTAAATTCTGAATCAGTGCTGCAGTCTCTTGTTTTTTTATTGAAGTATAGTTGATATACAATTTTATATTAGCTTCAAGTATAGAGTTCTGCACTCTCTTAATATATCATGCCTGGATAATGCAGCACTACACAGTTGAATCTGGGGCAATTGTACCTGTTGAATTAATCTGTGTACCCAGGACCTCTCCTGAAACTCTGAGATCACATGAAAGTATCACATTAAATATTTTGATATTTAAGGATTCTAGGGTATTGTCTTCCTTGCCTCTTCCATCTCTACGTCACAGCCAGAATTTTTTTTTTCAGGTTACACAATCTCCTCTACAGTTTTCTTTTTTCTTTCTAGTTTACCATGTATTTACATATGCCATGGCCCTGCCTAAAAGCTGAAAATTAGATCAAATGAATACTAGGTGTCATTAGACAATATTTTTAAAAAACCTTGTAAACTGAAAAATTAAAGAAGATAACTTACATTTCTGAGCACCCTTTACGCATCAAGGGCTATATTCCCTTCACTTGTTTTTTTTTTTTTTTTGAGAGGGCATCTCTCATATTTATTGATCAAATGGTTGTTAACGACAATAAAATTCTGTATAGGGTGGCCAATGCTCAATGCACAGTCAATAATCCATCTCAAGCCTAGTTCTCATCAGTCTCCAATCTTCTGAAGCATAACGAACAAGTTCTTAGATGGTGAACGAATTCTTACATAGTGAATAAGTTCTTACATGGTGAACAGTACAAGGGCATTCACAAAAACTTTCGGTTTTGATCACGCATTATGAACAATAAAAAATCAGGTCAAATATGAATATTCGTTTGATTTTTATACTTGATTTATATGTGGATCCCACATTTTTCACTTTATTATTATTTTTATTTTTAATAAACTGCTGAAGTGGTAGGTAGATACAAGATAAAGGTAGAAAACATAGCTTAGTGTTGTAAGAGAGCAATTGTAGATGTTCAGGTGTGTGCCTGTAGACTATGTGCTAATACGAGCTAGACAAGGGCAATAAAACATTCATGGATGCAGAAGATTTCTCTCAACACAGGCGGGGGGTGAGGTTCTAAGCTTCACCACTGTTGTTCCCCAATTTCTCACCCGATTGCCCCCCTGCGACTGTGCCTGTCTTAGGTTGTTCCTCCCTTGAGGAATCTTACCCGTCTCTGGCTAACCAGTCATCTTCCGGGGCCATACAGGGAAATATAAAGTTGGTAAGTGAGAGAGAAGCCATATTGTTTGAAAAGGTTAGCTTTTTACTTCTTTGCAGATTTATGCCCTGTGGCTTCTATGCCCAGCACTTGTCTCGAGGTATCTTTACCACCTGGAGGAATTATGATACTCGGTAAATTCGATATGAGGCACGAATTCTATTTAAGGGTTGTAATTAGGAAGGAAGAAGAAAAGCTATAGAGGTAGCATATGGAAGAAAACATGGGAGGATTGATTATTTCTTTGACGTATTTTCTTGTAGAGTACCTTAAGAATGTATAGGTTTTAAACTACTAACTAACTTGCACACACATATTAACATAATAGGAATACGGTGACATAAACAAAGCAAATCTATAATTACCAGCCATCTCCAGTGAAGCCAAGAAAACCATTTAGGCACCCTAGGCATTTGTGAAAATTAGTCTATGATATGATGGATATTGTCCAACTGTACTTGAACAGTCTGAGAGAAGTCAGACAAATTAAAGCAACCCATTTCTGGGATCTGTTCACATCCCATATGTTCCTTTAAACATAGTTTATAGTCATAAGATTTTGGAGCGCTACAACTTGCACCCCTCCCGACTCCTGATTGAGTTCCAACAGTACAGATCCGGTCAAATTCGTTGTCTTACTGCATGCACATGCCAGCCTAGACATCTCCCTCCTCATTCCAATGGCAAGTCCAGGAAATGGTGGGGTGGATGCAGCCACAACTGCAGCATCCCCCGGATCCCTGAGGAGGCTTTTTGATGATCATCCCCTGGCACGAGTCCTCCAGAGAGTGCTGATGCCAGAAGCTCCTCCTCATATCGTATCTTAGTTCATTTTCTGGGTAGCCAAGCTAGGCCTTGATCTTCTGCCTAGAAAGAAACAGACCCTTTGCCCACACTTTGACATGCCCTCTATACCACTGTGCAGAACTCATTGGAGGTCAGCACACAGGAACTGATTTTTTTTTAAATCTTTAATCTATACTTCCATGAAGAATACTATGTTTACTATGCTCTCTCCTATATCAGGTCCCCTCTAAAAAACACATTACAGTCACTGTCCATCAGCATAGCAAAATGTAGAATCACTATGTGTCCTCTCTGTGTTGTACAGCCCTCCCTCCCCTTTCTCCCTTCCCCCACTATGCATGCTAATCTTAATACCCCGCTTCTTCTTCCCCCCCCTTATCCCCCCCTGCCCACCCATCCTCCTAAGTTCCTTTCCTTTTGGTACCTGTTAGTCCATTTTTGGGTTCTGTAATTCCACTGCTGTTTTGTTCCTTCAGTTTTTCCTTTGTTCTTATACTCCACAAATGAGTGAAAACATTTGGTATTTCTCTTTCTCCACTTGGCTTATTTCACTGAGCATAATACCCTCTGGCTCCATCCATGTGTTGCAAATGGTAGAATTTGCCTTCTTCTTATGGCTGAGTAGTGTTCCATTGTGTATATGTACCACATCTTCTTTATCCATTCATCTACCGATGGACATTAAGGTTGCTTCCAATTCTTGGCTATTGTAAATAGCGCTGCGATAAACATAGGGGTGAATCTGTCTTTCTCAAACTTGATTGCTGCATTCTTAGGGTAAATTCTTAGGAGTGGAACTCCTGGGTCAAATGGTAGGTCTGTTTTGAGCATTTTGATGTACCTCCATACTGCTTTCCACAATGGTTGAACTAATTTACATTCCCACCAGCAGTGTAGGAGGGTTCCCCTTTCTCCACAGCCCCGCCAACATTTGTTGTTGTTTGTCTTTTGGATGGCAGCTATCCTTACTGGTGTGAGGTGATACCTCATTGTAGTTTTAATTTGCATTTCTCTGATAATTAGTGATGTGGAGCATCTTTTCATGTGACTGTTGGCCATCTGTATTTCTTTTTTAGAGAACTGTCTGTTCAGTTCATCTGCCCATTTTTTAATTGGGTTATTTGTTTTTTGTTTGTTGAGCTGTGTGAGCTCTTTATGTATTCTGGACATCAAGCCTTTATCGGATGTGTCATTTTCAAATATATTCTCCCATACTGTAGGGTTTCTTTTTGTTCTATTGATGGTGTCTTTCGCTGTACAGAAGCTTTTCAGCCTAATGTAGTCCCACTTGCTCATGTTTGCTGTTGTTTTCCTTACCTGGGGAGATATGTTCAAGAAGAGGTCACTCCTGTTTATGTCTAAGAGGTTTTTGCCTATGTTTTTTTCCAAGAGTTTAATGGTTTCATGACTTACATTCAGGTCTTTGATCCATTTTGAGTTTACCTTTGTATGTGGGGTTAGACAAAAGTCCAGTTTCATTCTCCTACATGTAGCTGTCCAGTTTTGCCAGCACCATCTGTTGAAGAGACTGTCATTTTGCCATTATGTCCATGGCTCCTTTATCAAATATTAATTGACCATATATGTTTGGGTTAATTTCTGGAGTCTGTAATCTGTTCCACTGGTCTGTGGCTCTGTTCTTGTGCCAGTACCAAATTGTCTTGATTACTATGGCTTTGTAGTAGAGCTTGAAGTTGGGGAGTATGATCCCCCCTACTTTATTCTTCTTTCTCAGGATTGCTTTGGCTATTCGGAGTCTTTGGTGTTTCCATATGAATTTTTGAATTATTTGTTCCAATTCATTGAAGAATGTTGCTAGTAATTTTATAGGGATTGCATCAAATCTGTATATTGCTTTAGGCAGAATGGCCATTTTGACGATATTAACTCTTCCTAGCCATGAGCAGAGGTTGAGTTTCCATTTGTTAGTGTCCCCTTTAATTTCTCTTAAGAGTGACTCTTTTTCTCTTAGTAAGTTTCGCTAGAGGCTTATCTGTTTTGTTTATTTTCTCAAAGAACCAGCTCTTGGTTTCATTGATTTTTGCTATTGTTTTTCTTCTCAATTTTGTTTACTTCTTCTCTTATCTTCATTATGTCCCTCCTTCTGCTGACTTTAGGCCTCATTTGTTCTTCTTTTTTACTGTTTTGATAATTGTGATGTTAGACCATTCATTTGAGATTGTTCTTCCTTCTTCAAGTGTGCCTGGATCGCTATATACTTTCCTCTTAAGACTGCTTTCGCTGCGTCCCACAGAAGTTGGTGCTTTGTGTTGTTGTTGTCATTTGTTTCTATGTATTCCTTGATCTCTATTTTGATTTGTTCGTTGATCCATTGATTATTTAGAAGCATGTTGTTAAGCCTCCATGTGTTTGTGAGCCTTTTTGTTTTCTTTGTAGAATTTATTTCTTCTTTTATACCTTTGTGGTCTGAAAAATTGGTTGGTAGAATTTCAAAATTTTGGAATTTACTGAGGCTCTTTTTGTGAGCTAGTATGTGGTCTATTCTGGAGAATGTTCCATGTGCACTTGAGAAGAATGTCTATCCTGTTGCTTTTGGATGTAGAGTTCTATAGATGTCTGTTAGGTCCATCTGTTCTAGTGTGTTGTTCAATGCCTGTGTGTCCTTACTTATTTTCTGCCCAGTGGATCTCTCCTTTGGGGTGAGTGTTATGTTGAATTCTCCTAAGATAAATGCATTGCAGTCTATTTCCCCCTTTAGTTCTGTTAGTATTTGTTTCACAATTCTGGTGCTCCTATGTTGGGTGCATATATATTTGGAATGGTTATATCCTCTTGTTGGACTGAGCCCTTTATCATTATGTAATGTCCTTCTTTATCTCTTGTTACTTTCTTTGTTTTGAAGTCTATTTTGTCTGATATTAGTACTGCAACCCCTGCTTTCTTCTCACTGTTGTTTGCCTGAAATATGTTTTTCCATCCTTTGACTTTTAGTCTGTGCTTGTCTTTGGGTTTGAGGTAAATTTCTTGTAAGCAGCATATAGATGGTTCTTGCTTTTTTATCCATTCTATTACTCTGTGTCGTTTGATTGGTGCATTAAGTCCATTTACATTTAGGGAAACTATTGAGAGTTATGTACTTATTGCCATTGTAGGCTTTAGATTCGTGGTTACCAAAGGTTCAAGGTTAGCTTCTTTAGTATCTAACTGCCTAACTTAGCTCGCTTATTGAGCTGTTATATATACTGTCTGGAGATTCTTTTCTTTTCTCCCTTCTTATTCCTCCTCCTCCATTCTTCATACTTTGTATGTTTTGTTCTGTGCTCTTTTTAGGAGTGCTCCCATCTAGAGCAGTCCCTTTAAGATGCCCTGTAGAGGTGGTTTGTGGGAGGCAAATTCCCTCAGCTTTTGCATGACTGGGAATTCTTTAATCCTGCCATCATATTTAAATGATAGTCGTGCTGGATACAGTATCCTTGGTTCAAGGCCCTTCTGTTTCATTGCATTAAATATATCATGCCATTCTCTTCTGGCCTGTAGGGTTTCTGTCGAGAAGTCTGATGTTAGCCTGATGGGTTTTCCTTTATAGATGACCTTTTTCTCTCTAGCTGCCTTTAAAACTCTCTCCTTGTCTTGATCCTTGCCATTTTAATTATTATGTGTCTTGGTGTTGTAGTCCTTGTATCCTTTCTGTTGGGGGTTCTGTGTATTTTCGTGGTCTGTTCGATTATTTCCTCCCCCAGTTTGGGGAAGTTCTCAGCAATTATTTCTTCAAAGAGACTTTTTATCCCTTTTCCTGTTTCTTCTTCTTCTTATAGCCCTATATTATGAATATTGTTCCTTTTGGATGGGTCACATAGTTCTCTTAGTGTTGTTTCATTCCTGGAGATCCTTTTATCTCTCTCTATGTCAGCTTCTATACGTTCCTGTTCTCTGGTTTCTATTCCTTCAATGTCCTCTTGCATCTTGTCCATTCTGCTTATAAATCTTTCCAGGGTTTGTTTCACTTCTGTGATCTCCTTCCTGACATCTGTGATCTCCCTCCAGACTTCATCCCATTGCTCTTGCATTTTTCTCTGCATCTCATCTCATTGCTCTTGCATTTTTTTCTGCATCTCTGTCAGCATGTTCATGATTTTTATTTTGAATTCTTTTTCAGGAGGACTGGTTAGGTCTGTCTCTTCAGGTGTTGTCTCTGTGATCTTTGTCTGCCTGTAGTTTTGCCTTTTCATGGTGATAGAGATAGTTTGCAGAGCTGGTACTAGTGACAGCTGGAAGAGCTTTCCTTCTTGTTGGTTTGTGGCCTTCCTCTCCTGGGAGAATAGCGATCTCTAATGGCTTGTGCTGGGCAGCTGTGCGCAGACAGGGCTTCTGCTTCCTGCTGGGCTGCTAAGGATTTTATCTCCGCTGTTGCTGTGGGCGTGGCCTTGCTCAGGCAGCTGCTCCAAAATGGTGGCCCCCCGTTGGAGGGTGAGTGGCTGGGAGGCTATTTATCTCTGTAAGGGGTCTCTGTGCTCCCTGCTGCCCAGGGGGTTAGAGTGCCCAGAGATCCCCAGATTCCCTGCCTGTGTGCTAAGTGTCCTGTCCTGCCCCTTTAAGACTTCCAACAAGCACTCTCCAAACCAAAACAACAACAGCAACAATGAAAGAGGAAAAAAAAAAAGGAAAAAAAGTGCATGATTTTCTTTGTCCTCAGGTGCTGGTCTCAAGCACCTGCTCATTGATCTTGCTGCCTTGTTTCCCTAGTATTGGGGTCCCTGTCCCTTTAAGGCTTCCAAAAAGCCCTCGCGAAAAAAAAAAAACAGGAAACGTGTGATATTGTTTTTCCTCAACCGCCGGTCTCAGGCTCCCGCTCACCGGTCTTGCTGCCCTGTTTCCCTAGTATTTGGGTCCCTGTCCCCTTAAGGCTTCCAAAAAGCACTCGCCAAGAAAAAAGGGAAAAACGTGCAATTTTCTTTGTCCTCAGGTGCCACTCTCAGGCACCCGCTCACCAGTCTTGCTGCCCTGTTTCCCTAGTATTGGGGTCCCTGTCCCTTTAAGGCTTCCAAAAAGAACTTGCCAAAAAATAGGGAAAAACTCGCGATACTCTTTGTCCTCAGGCCCCTGTCTCAGGCACCCGCTCACTGGTCTTGCTGCCCTGTTTCCCTAGTATTGGGGTCCCTGTCCCTTCAAGGCCTCCAAAAAGCACTCACCAAAAAAAAAAGGGAAAAACATACAATATTCTTTGTCCTCAGGTGCGGAACTTTTTTAAAATCAAGAACTTTTACTTTGAATCACTCATAAAAACTATAAATTGGAATGTTCTTGCAGCATAATTTAATTAAAAACCTATTATAAAAATGTACAGTTTCTGCTTTTTCTCTTCCCCTCTGTTATGTGAGTAGAGAGTTGAATAGTCACAGGCATAGCTCAGGGTGCTATGTTTTTGTTCCCCTTTAAAAAGATAAAAATAGATTGCTACTTACTTTTTTACTTTCCTAGTTACAATGGCTTGTAAGCTTTTTAAAATTATTAACTGTATAGCATTTTATTGGCCTTTTCAAATGTATACTGGCATATACAATTATATATAACCATACATACATACATGTGTGTGTATATATATATATATATATACACACACATGTATATATAATATTTTATATACATACATACATATAAATGTACATATGTATTATATAATTAAATTATACATGGCCTTTGATATTCCTTTTGATTGTAAGTTAAGGGCATTAAATATCTTGACTGTCTAGTGTCTCACCCACTATTTGGAACAGAGAAAACAAGCATATTAATTACTCAATGTCAAGAACTTGGAGAAAGAGTGGATTTCTTCTTGAATAAGAATAGCCTGTGAGGATGCTACTTGGAATTAGAGACCTATTAGATCAGTGAAAGTTCTTAGCTAATGAGAAATGAACATACCCAGAGAGGCTCTATTCTGGATCTGGCATAGCATGTGGAAAAGCAATGTCAGCTTGAAGGCTACATAAAATATCTTTTATATTTGAAAAATTGATTAAAATTTAGGTTTTCATAATAAAGCACATAGTCAGAATTCTGTGGGGTTGATTAGATTCCCTGGTTGATTAGATCCCATGCTGTTGACTACGTTCCATGCTAAAAATCAAGAGGACTCTCTCTGATGTGTCACTGTTCTGTCTCTCACTAACTACATGTCCTGCTCCAGAACAAAATTTTTGATACTAAAAATTTATATATGTAAATATAAAAATATAAGTAAAGTACTAATCTTAATAACTATTTTAATATTTAGTATGATTAAACAAATATATATTAAATAAATACATTATTCACTATTAAAAGAGTCATAAATACATTATGTACAATATTCATATTTGGTTTTCACACACATATTTTTACATGTAAATATTTGTGAAGAGGGCCACATGCTTTGTACTTTGGTTATTGTAACAATCATACCAGTAATAATAATTATAACTAAATTATAACTAAAGCTTATTTAGTTTATCCCTTATTCTAAGTTGGACTGTTTTATATAGATGATCTCATTTAACATCCACAGAAAATCATTAGTATTTCAATATTACCAATGAGGAAATTGAGGCAGGTAGAGGTCAAATTTCTTGCCCAAGGTTAAACAATTTGCAAGTGACAGGGCCAGGATTTGAATTTTACAAAATTGACTCCAGAGTTGATGTTCTTACCCAAATACTCTTCTGCTTCAAATATTCAAATTTAAAAAAACAAAAATTGAATTCCATAAATCTGAGGCCATAAAGGAGAAGTAAACATTCCCATATTCAAGACAAATTCCTTCAATTGTGTATTTGTATATGACCTATTTTATACCACTGAGTTTTCCTTATATAAAGACAGGAAGTTTATCCTTATAGATATATTTCTCTGTAAGAAATGTTACTGCTTTTTAAATAACAAGTACAAACAACAGAAGAACTTAGGCATTGAAAGACATTCTTAAAAATATATGGTCATTTTAGAACAGATTGCATATGTTTATGGAGAAAACTGTCTTAGGTTCAATAAGTCTGCAAGGAAATTTGATAGTAGATTTTTCTTTTGAATTCAAAGTAGCCTATAAGTTATGTGGATGCCCTGAAGAAAAATAGAATTAATTATATCGTATAATTAGCCTGCTCTGTTTTCCTGATATGGCTAAGAAAAATTCCTTTTGCCTGTATGTAAATGCAATCAGTGCTATAGAAAAGAACAGAACTGGAGGCACTTTATATTTTCTTTTTTTGGGGAAGACACTATATTTGAGTGAGAACAGCCACAAGAACAGGATTTTGGAGACATGCATTCTTGTGTTTATCATGCTTCTGACAAGCAAACTTTCACTAATTTTTTTAGACTCCAATTTCTCCATCTGGAGTACACAAGCAATGAACCATTTCACCTCCATGTCCTCTTCTAATTTAAATATTCCAAAACCAGCTAAATGTTTGAGGTAATAGAAAACGCATAAATAAAAGAGCATGTTTTTCAAAGTATATCTAGTTGTATGTAGATGACATCTTATATACTCAATTTCTCACAGCTCATCGAAATAGGGAGACCTAGAATTATTAATCACTCTAATGATAAGTTAAGAAACATGTTCTTATTTCTTTGTTTTATGTCTGTTTTTATAAAAGGTGTAGTACTTAACTCAAACATTAAACAGAAACAACAAGTAAATTTATAAAATGCAAATGGGATTAATTAGTTTGCTGGGATACCTAAAGTGCATTGTTTACATTTAATTATTTAGTATACTATCATGATGTATAAATATTTGATGTAATTCAAAATAACTTATCCAGATTATAGTAAAAGAAAATGTGTTCTACATTTTATATAGTCATGCTTTCTATGTATCCATATGCAAGAACACCTTTTCTGAACACATGCTATAAGTTTTAATTTCTATTTCAAAATTTGAATTATAGAGAGAAGAGATAATTTAAATGATGTATTCAGACAATTTCATCAATCCCAGCTACAGCGTACAGTTGTCACCTCTGTGAATGGCATTTGTTGGAATTGTACAGTGCTCAACCTGTGCGTTCCTACCCTGAATCACTGAACCTTTAAGAGGTTTTCAAGCAAAGGAAATCTTTGAAAATAAGTGATGCTAATAAGTGTATTAACTCTGTTTGCTAGACATAATGACCAATAGGCAGGCAATAGTTCAATACTTAAAGAAAGACTAAGATAATATGGGGAAATAATTATTGAAATTGTTTCTCAACACAACAGACAGATTGGTGAGTGGGGACCAAGGATAAATCAAAATTATTATTTTTTGTGCCTTCACCTTTTAGCCATCAAATTAAAACATTTTGATAATTATATGCATCCACTTAAAGATAAAAAATTGAAACATGAAAGTTAGGTATCTTGACCAAGGTCATACATACAACTGATGTAATGGTCATGGTTGTGTTGAAGCAAAAGTGCTGGGGTCCACACCTTCTTTTCTACTTTCAAACTTCACAGTTATTTTACTCTTCTGTACTTACTGTACTAATAGATTCTAACCATTCTAGGGTTGGCTAGAATATCTTACTTTATTGCTGCTTCTGTTTTCTAACTGTGACCTACAAATTATAACAATGATATCCATATCAGAAGGTTGTGGAGATGATTACTTATACTAATTGCATGCAATTCTTAGAATAGTGCTTGGCACATAGCAACTGGTACATGTAAATTTGCTAATTTGATTATAAATACTATTATTATAATTCCTGCTCATTTGATGTATATTATTTTTGGCTGATGATTTTTTGCATTAGCCAATAATTCAATGCTTTATAGTAAATTACAAACTTCCTTTCAATGAAGATTAAAACAAATATTTCAAATAATTTTCTGTAGTAGGTGGCAAATAATATCATTATTTTTTTCTGTGGATTTGAGAAAGTAATTGTTGGACTATAAATAAAATTAATTTTCCAGAGTAGATAGAGCTTAATAAAATTATTTCTAATTCAGTAGTGAAAAAATCAATAGTTTTATTTTTCAGTAATCTTGAATTGTTTTTAAGGAAAACCATAAACATAAAATGCATTTTAATCCACAATATGCTATAATACCAAAACAGACAATAGAGGGAAGTTAAACGGGACATTGATGCAGAGGTGAAGACCATTTTGAGAACTGACTAAGGAGGAATATTGAAAAGGAAAAATCAGAAAATGATATTTTTTAACAATAAATAGGATAGAGCAAGAAGAGAGAAACCTATTGACTAAACTTTGGTGAAAAAAGTTAAGTTTCTCTTTATTTCTTTATAGGACTTTGGAATGATTTGTCGATCTGCACTCTTGGTAGAAAAAAGAAAACAGTGTTTATAGAATGGTGAGATGAGACCCTGTTGGCCATATACTGCAGAATAGCACTTTCCAGTAAAGCTGTCTGTAGTGATGGAGATGTCCTACATATGCACTGTCCAATACAGTAACCACAAATCACTTATGGCCATTGAGCACTTGAAATTGGGCTAGTATTACCAGCAAAATAATATTTAATATTATTTATGTTAATTAATTTGAATTTAAGCTGAATGAACCTAGCAACTGCCATACTGGACAGTGCAGTTGAGACATAAGCAGTCACTACATATTTGGTACTAAGCACCAGGATGCACAGTGGTGTCAGAGTGCTGGTCATTTCACCAACCACACTGTGCCAAGCATCCTAGTCAAGTGCTGCTACTGGGAGGGGGTGGAGGGGAAGAAAATGAATAGCTAGACTATGGTGAGTGAGGTTTGGTAGGCTATCTCCATTTCTTAGCAGTATTTTCCAGTTGCTTAGCATACTGCCTAATATAGATCTGGAAAACAAAAATGTTTCTGAATGAAGATTAAAAAGACAGAGACAGATATTAAATAGCTGTTAAAATATTTTATCTTAAAATAGAAAACCATCTTTGGTGAAAGAAGCAAAAAATCACTTTAATGTATATTTTTCCTACTGAAAGAGGACCTCTTTATCAGACTCAGAATAGTAGAAAACAGGCCAAGGAAAAGATGAATATAAAGTGAAAAAAATGAAATTAAAATAATGATGATGTATGTGGTCTTAAGTAGGAAGAGAGGTTATCTAAATACAAATTATCTAGTGAGAAATTCCCAGCAGAAGAGAATTAGCCAGAAGATTTGGACAAAGGATGTTGAGCTAATAAGAAAACCTTAAGGTATAATGTGTATGCTTATAACATTTTCTACACTGGAATTCATGAAGAGTTCAAATATTGAATGTACATACAGTGAGTCATTTCCCTATATTGTTGCTGCCTTCTAGTTTCACAATAGTTTATTTGTATATGTATATATACACTCTATCATATAGTCTATCTGCCTCCTAGTTTCATGATAGAATATATATCAACAACCCCAAACTACTGACCATGAATAGCATCAAATTTAAATAAAAATTAAGGAAGGACATTTTAGGAAAAAAATGTATTCTCTGCCCCAGAGATCAGACTCAGTGCTGATTTATCATCTGAAACAAACAAAGGGAGACCCTCTAGTAAATTACCTTTCTGCTTTACTTTCATGATGAATTTGAGTCACATAAACCATCTTTCAAATGAAGCAGGGAATCTATTTTACCCCATAATTAAAGCAAAGTCTGTTTCCTTTCACATGAAGAATGTGCAGACAAAGGAAGACACCTAATTGTAATCAATTTAAAATCTGCTGCCAAATAATTTGCGCATTCTCTAATTCTAAACGTGTACTATGGAGATTAAAATATGCTCTTCTATTAAGGTCACAGAGTTGTTATCTGTTATGTAATTGCCCTTTTTGGAACATGGAAAATGTTGGAATAAGATTGTATCTGGCACAAATGAAAATTCATTGCAATGTGCTCTATTTCTAGTATATATTCATGAGTTTATTATCTTCAAGGTAAATTTCATACCCATGTAATGTTCCCAGCAATACTTTCTGCATTAATTTGGAAATAAAAAATAGTTGTATCTGAGGGCATACATCATCTCCTTGTTAAACACAAATTTCATAGAATTTAAGAAAAGCAATTTATTCTGTTCAGGACAAAACTAGGGCATTAGAAATTGCCAATTATTTTATATATTCCTGACATATTTTATTTATTTAAAAATTCACCGCTGCTATATGGAAACATGAACTTTGTTTACTACTCATCAACCTATAGGAAAGGCATGAATGATGATACATGTAATTTCATTTTTTGCTCCTCACACAGAATATATTTGTCATACTTGTTTGTTGCTCTTGCTCCAGCTCTTTTTCCTGGCATTTATGATGTCTGTCTCTCCGACCTTATTTACCCCCTTTCCTCAGCCTGATCTTATTAGTCACTCAGCTGCCTCCAGGAAAACATACCTTTTCAGCTTTCTTCCATATTTTGTGACCTCTGCCTGGAATGTCCATTCTACCTTGCTAACCAACTTAGACACATCCTGCTGTGTACAACTCCCGTTATCTATGCACCATCAGCTTTCATGATTTCTTCTTTTCAACACCATCCTGTATACATGTATATATAATTGTCTCCTTCGTATCTGTAAAATCCTTGAGGGCCTTATTCTGTGGATCCCGCACCTGATTCAAGGCTTGCACATAATACAAACCAAATAGATATCATGAAAAAATGAAGAATATGGGTATGTTTCTACTTTAAAACTGGTTGGAAGATTATTCTAAATGCTACTAAACTAGTATCAATCCCTGTCTGATGCCAGAAAAAATGTTTAAAAAGCTCATCAAGTACTGTGTTCTTGGGAAAAGCTTCTTGGTCCTGTGGGATGGGCTGACTTTTAAGAGAGAAATAATCTTCAACACTGGAGAGTCTATACGGTAGACAAATGAATAGTCAATGTTATACACTGAAAGAGATGAATGGGCCTTCAGCATCTCAGCTAACTCGCCTCAACATCTAATTTGCATTTACATGGATATCCTTATAGATATAATATGTTGGGAAGATGGCATGCTTTCTACATATGCAGAATGATATCTAACCCATTCAGAAAACTTAATATGTTAAGTGATAGTAGCAATATAAAGGTAGAAAAAAATCTTAAAAACAGAAAGAAAGTGATAAAATTGATTCTATACATTCTATAATCCTTTCATCTAAACAGTTTTAAGTTTGCAATCTCTACTCTTGACAGATGATCTTGTGTGTCCTTGCTCAGCAAAGATAATGATTATTAATATTGAATGTTTTCTTATTGTCTGTAATTCAGTAGCAATTTCAGAACATTCTGCATCTCTCTTTAAGCGAGGTGAAAAGTTTTAAACTGCTATCTCTCCATATCCTCCTGTGCAGTCACACAATGGAAATCACTTGCCTTTCCTCTGTCCTACACTTTACCACAAATAGAAAACAATAACAATTTTCCACTACTCTTATAAAGAATTTGTTCTTTTGTGAGTTTTTTACTAACTTCCAAGTCAGTCAGTGTTTTAGCAAATGCTGTTCCCATGCCCAATTTAGCACTCTCTACCCGGGGAAAGATGGATCCAAAGAGAAATTAAAGTACAACATTTTTGTGTGTGTGTAATGTGTGGGGTCTATAGAAAAACACACCACACAATTAAAAGAAATCTTAATTTTAAGATTCTTAAAGATGAAAATATACAACACTATTGTAGATGACAATAAATCAGAGCTCCTAGAAATACTTAAAGGGAGAATGTATTTGCACAACTTTTATGGAGGGTAGTTTGAATAAAGGAATATTGTTTTACATGATCTCAAATCTGGAAATTCATCCTATAATATTATCTCAGAATATAATAAAAGATTTGTAAAAACATTATGTTGCCAGGATGCTCAGCATGGTGTTCTTTAATTACTTCAAAACTTTTAGAACCATCAAGATAAATATAAACATGTAATGTGTTTAATGAATGATAACAAATACTGCAGTACTATGAAGGTGTATTGATTAATAAGAGTGCATATTCTGGAGTCACGCTGCTTGGATAGAAGCCTGGTTTTGCTGCTTTATAAATAGGAACTTGCAGTAAGTTATTCTCTCCAGCATCTCACTTCCCTAAAACGTTGAAAATAATAACATCTACCTTTGTAGTTTGTTGTTAGCATTAAGTAGGTTAACATATTTGTTAACACTTCGGAATAATGCCCAGCCAAAAATAAGCACAGTGGTACTCTTAACTTTGGTTATGTAGCCAAATACATTTGTGTTGTAGAAAACATAAAAACATGGAAAGCTATTCTGAGGAAAGGGAATACATATTCTTTGCTCTTACCTTAAAGCAAACAATCACCCTGACAGATCAATCTCTTTCATTTAAAAAACACAATTGATAAAAAATATCATGTAAAAACATATTGCTTTCAACAATATGTGATTTGTAAATGGAGATGATAGATGAGAATTTGGTGTGAAAGGCTTAGAGAAATTCAGTGGTTTTTAGCTTATGATGAGAAAGTGAATTTTTATACTAGCTCTTTAAATACATAAGTAAGGACATAATGGTATGCCCTGAATATATGGGGAAGTCCATATGATTTTAATGTCGTCAGATATCTGTATCAGAGATCTAATGCTATGAATGATGCACCTACTTTAGTGAGACTGCCTTAAAAATTGAGGAAAGTCTTTGTGCTGAATAGCGCAGTAGCCTATTAACAACCCATAGATGTAGTGAATGGAGTCCACAGCATAACAAAAAGCAAACACAAGTAATTAAAAACATTAAAATTAAAGGACTCTAACCATCAATTTCTATTATCATCAGTTTTTGAACTTGAAGGTTTGACTTTCTTATAGTTCATAAAATTTCATCATTGATGAAGCAAACTGTATACAGGCAATATGTATAAAGGTGAGGAATAACCTTTTGAGCTGTTTTGTGTGGGTACCACTTCATAGTCCACTGGTCTTACCCCTTTTCACTAAGCATGACTTATTATAAGTTGTAATTTCATTCAAATTTTGCCTATTTTACTTTTCTACATTTTCTAGTGACATGATGCAAAGAAACCTAACTGTATTTTCAAAAATTAAAATAGAGCCACACTATATTCTCCAATGAACTTTTCCAGTTCTTAGTCTACATATGCTAAGATTAAAAAAAAAACAACAATAGCTCAACACAGTATCCTCAGGCTGATCTTTAATATTTTCTGCAGAATTCCCAGCTGACTGACATTTTCTATTTGAAAACTTTTCCTGAAATTTCACCTTCCTTCTTATTTCTAAATGCAGACTTTCTCTTCTGAATCATGTCCCAACTTTCTCCTCTGGAACATTTTATAAATTGCTGACGGAGTAGTTCTCCTCAAACACAGATATGATCAAAGAGACAGTTTACTTTCTACTTGTTTAAACCTCCAGCACACATCCTGGGGGCTTCATATTCCATTTTGTGATTTATTTTTCTTGATTTAGATAGAATGTATTTTACTATTAGTTATTTATTGATTAACTCCTAAAAATAAAAGTCAGGATCAATGAGGCAGGCAGGGATGTTGTTTGTTTGTTTTCCTATATTTGCAAAATTCCTTGTATTCACTACCTTATTTCCATTGCCTCATACAGTAACTCGCACATCGTAAGTGGCAGAAGTTGATGAATAGATGGCTCTTAACAGGTGGGTTAGCTTAATGTTTAAAAACAGGTCGCCTAGAATCAAAGTGCCTGTTTGCCCCTCTCACTGCGTCATGCACTACCTAGTATTCTTACCAGTTTAGGTCTCTTTTCTGTCCTTATTTTTCTTTATTAAAAAGTGCCACACATAATGGACTTCAAAGAACTAATGAGGTCATACAAGTAAATAGCTTAAAATTTAACTTAACTTTTTTGACAATTGATATGTTTTTTATTATCTTTGGTCAGTGGATTTAACACGTCTTTATCCTAAACATTTCCTTCTTTCAAGAAGGGCCAGAGGGAAGCACTCCATACATTAGAAAATTTCTCTCTCCCTTTTAAAAAATTAAGGATGCCAATTTCTTAGTATAGAATATTCGTCGTTATGATGACAGGAGACAAGACAGAATTCAGTGGGCTTCAAAGGATATGATCATAATCTTAAGGCTAAACTTAAGAAATAACTTTGGTGATAGTTTCCTGCTTGGGTTGACCTTGACTAAGCTTTACTTAGCTAGTAGCATGATACCAGTAAATACAAAATTATTCAAATCTCCTAATATTTTTGCTGGACTTAGGTCTGGTAGTAGTTTCAATAAGCCACTAAGAGTGCACGGAAATACAAGAGTCAGCCAAGACTCATGCCATCCAAGGCTTGACTTTTTAAATATTCTTTATTATCTGCGGATGGGACAGAATGGGCCATATTTTGGGTTACTGCCGTGTGTGTGCTTGTGCAGGTCTAGACATAAAAAACTCATGAGCTGTTCAAAGTGGTATCAGAGACACCTAGAAGCTGTTGATGTCCTCATATGAGATTCATGTTATGTGCTGAATTTGCTTTTGATAGTTTTTCCAGTGTGGGAATCTCCATGAATAAAAATAGGACAGAAGACAGCAGTCGTATAGGGCAGCTGAGAAAATGTTACTTAAATAAAGTTTCATCATTGGAATAACATAACAGATAGAAAAAGTAAAATTGTAAGAATGTGAGGATAGTTATGTTTTCAAAAATTCATTTAAATAAATACAAATCGTTATGCCCATGAGAAGAAACAAGGGAACCCATGGGCAAAGGTCAGATAAATACTAAGGATTAGGATTGGGTACTGTTGCTTTTTCCTTAGTATTTCAGTTGTATCTTGAATTCTTTCATGATTTTCTTCTTCAGATTGGAGACTCTACTGGAACTGATATACGTTGAAATATAAAAAAGGAATCAGTTCTAAAGTTTTTGTACTGACCAAGAATCATGTTGAAATAGTTGCCATCTTCATAATTCAGAGCATTAGTTTAGACATTTTTCTTCCTAAGTCCTTCTTATTCAAATGTGCTAAAGAAATAATGTGGGAACCTAAAAAGCCTCCCCAAATAATAAGTTGTTGCATTAATTTTTAAAAAATTAATGCATTAATTTTCCAGCATTTTGTTGTTACATTCCAGAAGCATGAAACAGATGAAATATGATTCAGTTGTATCAGAGAATTAGAGGATTTTAACACGTTGAAGTTAGGATTACAAATTAGGCTTTCTTCATATAATTAAACTTGAATATGCTTCTTGTTTTCATATTTTCTCACTTAATAACTATATTATGAATGACAGATTATTTTCTGTAGGTGAATTAGACAATTTGGAGGCAATAATTATAAATACTAAAATTATGGCTGAGTTTAATTTTTCATGGTAGTATGTAATTTATAAATAATATAAAATTGGAATGATATTTATATTGTTTTTTTACTTACATAGATACTGATATATGTACTAAAACTTCAGTGGAATATATAGCTTATCTGAGCTCTGCTGCATATTACCAAGTTTTCCTTATGTGTGACTCTGGGTATGTGTTTATTTTTATAGGAAACATTTGGGCCATTTCCAAAAATAATAATGGAGTATATTCAAAACTGTTGAGAAATATAAAAAGATAATACAGATTTGTAAATGTGTAGGAGATAATTTTACCTGAGCTGAGATGAAATCATTAATGGACAGCACAGGATCTGTCCTTCACAATTTGATTATGGTAATCCTAAGCAAGTTGTGATAGAGACAAGGACAAGTCTTAATAAGTTTTTCAACTTTCAGCCTTAAGGTGGAGTTTAATTTAAATGTTTACATACTTTATCTGATGATATTTAGTGAATAATTTGTCCATGTTTTCCAGCATTTTGTTGTTACATCTTACCTTCTTAACAAAAAAATTGAAAAAGTAGAGTAAAACCATGCTATACATCCTAGTGTCTCAGAGACTTTGGGTTTACAACATATATTTAATACTTGAAGCCTGATTAGAGCACCTATGTCAGGGGGTTCAGTCCAAGCCACTTGTTATTTTAAGACATTGTGGATGACATGAGGCCTCTGTGGTTTTCATTTCCTCTATTATATTGTTTTATATCTAATATTCCCTTAGATACAAGATTTTTTTGTCTTCTTATTCTTGTCAGTTACATAATTTCTTACCTATTAAGGTTCTAAGATTCCAGAGAAACAGTGATAGGGGAGATTAAAGCAAAGTATAAGACTACCAAGAACATCGTAGTGCATCCCAGTGAACTATGTGCTACTGATGGGGTCACGGAGACAGGTGGGAGAAGGTGTCTTTGAAGAGGAAAAGGTGGAGGACGAACACTACCTCCCAAATTCTAAATTACTATCTTGGATTTTATACTGTGGGTTCTCCCTTCTACTCCTAAGTGTGAATATTAGTAGAAGTCAGAGTAATAGACATCAGTTATATATTGCCTATTTAAATATAATAAGATGTGATGTACATAAATAGATTTAACACAAAATGTATTCCATTTTGAAAGTTGGATATTACACAAACCTTAAAAGTAAAGGTACCTTTGAAAAAGCATTCTAGACATATGCCTTACTGAAATCTTTTTTTAAAATAAGCAGATATTTGCATTAGTCCCAAGATAAATTAGGATTTTAAAATTATTTTTTAAATCTCTAACATATTCTGGATACTTAGGTATTATATTACCACTTTTTCTTTGTTATATTTTTTAGTTTATGTTTTTTGTTGAGTTGTCAGAGCTGGAGGAATATACACATAGCATTTATAAGTTTCTAGTCTCTTTTTAAAGACCTTATTAAAAATAATCACAAGCATACTATGTAAAAGGCAGTGCTTAATATATTTTTAGTTTCTTGAAATTAAAACAGAAAACTTATTTTAAGAATGGTCACCTCTATCCATTATAAAATTAACATTATAGTAATTGCTTTTCTGGGATTTATCTTAAGCATTTAAAGGAAATGATACCTGTGGATAAAAAACATGCAAAATATGGTAAATAATAAGGCGATTATCTTGATGTTAAAGTAAAAGGAACACTAAAGGACAGAAATAAGCTTGGAGATGAGCTATTGCCTAAAGAAAACATGGTTTTTGGATTAATAAAGTTTTGATAACATCTTCAGTTCTCTTTTTGAAAGGATTCATTCTGTACAACAAAATCACTAAATCAAACCAAATATACACCTCTCACTTTATTCAATAAACAGCAGATTATTAAATATCCAGTGTATCCTTTGTCTAGGTTAATGATCTCTATACATGTATAGATTATGGAGATTTCACTCATGTGGCATTTAAAATGTAACTGCAGTACGTATATAACTAAAACATTTTCTTTGAAAAGGATTCTAATTGTTTGTAATTATTAGTATAAATATCAGTGAAGAACTTTTTACACTAAGGCATTCAAGTAGTCTATCATACTGCTCAACAGCTTGCAATAGGTGTAGCCATAGGTGAAAGAAAAAAAAAAGGAAAATATTAAATTTAAAGGAAAAAAACTTCTGAAGTCTTGTGAGGTCTTCTGAGATCCTTTTGGCAAATACTTAAGGAATATTCAAATTATATGACTCCATGAAGATTTATAGGAGTTAATAATGTATATTTTTTCATTTGTTTCTGTCTTTAAATGTCTACTAAAGTCATTGAACAGAACAAATGGGAGCTAACAGATAATTTCCTAAATAGTTGTAAATTAGTGATAGGGAAGACAGCTATGAAAAATCCATGACCTTCTGCTCATTTCCCTACCCTTTAATATAAATGAGCCTTTCAAAATAGGAGCTTGATTAACTCAATCTCCTTGGATCATATATACATTAATAAGCTAAACCCCTTTCTCCTGTTTGTTCAACTACAGTAAATACAAAGTACTATTTATTAAATTTTAATTTTGTAACTACATTTTATTATGAGAATTTTGCTAATACTATAATGAAATATAATAATATTTTTCTTCCAAATCAAGCTAAGACTTTACACATAGGAGGTGGGTAAGCTTTTTTAAATGTTAGTTCTATTGTTATCTCTCCTGACTGACAGATTCTCCTTGTATACAATCCACACCAAATTAATAATTCATTTTTATGTGTAATAAAAAGTATGTTTTCTTGTTCATATTTTCAGAAGTCACACCTTCATATGTATTATTTTTCTGAACAATAACTGAATACATGAAGGTTTGGACTAAATTTATGTGCATACACAAGCACATAGTATTTTTCAATAATTGAATTAAATGCAGATGATTGATATATTGGTACAAATGATACATTTAAACATAACAAATAATAAATAAAAATAAATTGATACATTAAACATACTTTTGAAAATATGCTATATAATATCTTTTTGTACATGTAAAATATTAGTATCTTCTCTTGACATGGACTCTAACATTATAAAGACATTGGTCAGATTAAATTAGAAACCATCTCTGGATAGTATTCCAAACTCTTCCCAACTTTTAAATAGTATCAATCTGTTCTAGCTTCTCTCCCATATATAAAAATGCATTAACACTAAATTTTGATATACTTGTTAAACTACACTACATTAACATTTCTCATGTAAGTGAATATGGGGTCCTATTAGGATAATATGTTCATTGAAAATATTGATTCCTGTTTGTGAGCACATGTAATATGATAAGTCTAACTCCATAACATCCATACACTCTCAAGTATCAGGGAAAAGGTGTTGGTGTGGGTGGGCGGGGAGGATGAGGGGTATAAAGGGGCACAACAATTCTCAATTGTAATACAAGTTGGACATGGAGATAGTAGTATAGCATGGAGAATACAGTCAATGATCCTGTAACATCTTCCTGTGTTGACAGTAACTACACTAATGGGGATGAGGATTTAGTAATATGGGCAACTCTTGAACCACTGTGTTGTACACTCAAAACCAATATAAGATTGTATATCAACAATACTTCAATTAAAAATTCACTACTAGAATTTAAGTGCATTCTAACATTAAATCTCCAGCTCCATTAACTGAATACATAGAAATATATAAAAAGTAAACACAGTATCTTAAATAATTCTGATAAATCATCTTGTAAATAAGTATTCTTATCAGAAAATAACATACACAACTGTTTAATGACACTAGAATTAAAATACACAAAATTGTGGACTATAAGTGAGAAGTTTGGCATCATTTCATTGATAAATGATCACATAATAAAACATTGATGTCTCTAACTATAAGTGAATTGTCAACATATTTTGCACATTGTCATTGCCTGCCACTATTTCTTGTGTTCACATATTTTCAAATAATTAACATGTGTTATTACTGTCCAGGTCATTCCAGCTTCTAAAAAAGATGAAAGAAACTACTGCTATGACTCACACAAAAAATGCTTTGAGCTTATTTGTTTTTGTTCCAAGTCAGAAGTTCCATTTTGTAATCATAAATTACTAAACTAAAAACAAACATGTGCAGAACAGCACTATTTTTCCAAAGAGAGATGATATACAGATAAAATAAGAACACTTTGAAATATTCTCCTAAGAGATATAGTAGAACATATGCTGTATGTTTGTGAACCAGTGGTTTTAATAATCCTCTAGTGCTTTTCAACCAATCTTGGCTCACTTTAGGTGTATTATTCAGGGAAATATGTTTGCAAAATTATGTACCTATTTTATTTAAACGAGAAAAAATATGGAATGCATAATTGAATTGGGGTACATTTACTATTTCTTTCATCATCTAGCATTTGAAAATTCCCTTTATTAATCTTCCTCATTCTTCTCAAAAAAACAAAAGCAGTTGATCCCAGAACTCAGTCGCTATTAGTTTTCTGTTAACAGAAGATTTTAATTAATGGTTTGTGAGAAGTCCTAAAGGCTTGAGAATGAACAAAGTTATATTTCACTGTAAGCTTTCTCCTAAATGTCTTAGAAAAGACTACAGTGTAATTTTTTCTTTAAAAATTAGACAAATTGCAAAAACAGGTTAGGAGTGTCATATCATAATATATTTAATATAAAATCTTTTTTAAGCTTTTCTAATTCTCTAAAGATAAAGGTAGATAGTTTGTTAAAATTGCTTTCTTGAAGAATGCACTTTTAAAAGCTACTGTAAACATCATTTCTACTGGGTTTATCGCTAAATTGAAAGGAATAATAGAGACAAATGATAATCACTTAAGTACCTGCTGCATGTCAGAAACATTATACTTATTCCTCAACTAGCTTTTAAGATGGGTACTCTATTATCTATAGATGACTGTAAACTTGAGAAGTTTACTTGTCTTATTCAAGATCAGGCAATTAATGTATGGTCCAACCGTGATACAATGTGAGATGGAATAGCATAAATACCAAGAGGACAGGGTCATTGGTGGTTATCTTGAGGAATCTTTTCTGGACCCCAGCTATTAACATCTCTTTAAAACTATGTTCTCCCCTTCATCTATCCAAAAGTCTCATCCATTGTGATTTCAGTTCAAAGTCTAGGATTGCACCATCTAAGTCTGGTCCAGGTATGGATAAATTTCTTCCAGAATATTCTTTAAATACAGCTCTTCCAATACAGTTCCTCTCAACCTGAAGACTTTGAACTACCTCGTAATGGTATATCATGCATTTGAGTGGAGATATGCCTTCTCTAAAAATGTTAGCATGTATTTCCTGTGATTGAAGCAGAGAGATTTTTATGCTTATTGGAGATGCACAAAAAGTCTTTACAAGAAAAATTGTTCAAAGAACAAACTGGGTTTAAGAGAATACTCAAGTGAGACAAAATAGATGACTTCAAATATCCAGTACATGACAATATGAATGAGGATTTTCTAAGGGTCATAATAATAGTATATATAATTCTAGAATTTATTGGCAAGAAGTGAAAAAGATGATATACCAAATAGGTGATTAAATTTGTGACCCTCCGACTTGGAAGTCTTGTATTTTTATAAAAATGTAAGATCAAAATGATATTTGAGCACATGCTCAACAAAATGGCCAAAGCTAATGGAGAGTACTGGGAATTTAGGAAATTATGTTTTCATAATAAATATGAAAATGAAAAGAACAAATTAAATATAATCTGCAATATCCCCTACATGTTTTATAATATACTCTGATTATGAAAGAAGGTCCAAATTGTTAGAGCATGAGTGTCCTCATTAGACATTTGTAAGTCCTCAAAATTATCTTCATTTGTCTGAAATTTTTTGTCATGCAATTTCATATTTTTTTCTCTCCCATTCTCTCCATTTTTTTCTTATCTATCTCTCTTACATCCCATTTTCTTTTTTATTCTTTTCTTTATACCCATTCAGTCATTTATTATACACACTACCATATTTATTCTTACTAGGCAGTACAGAACAGAGCACGGGCTTGAAGTCAGGGCACTTTGATACATTTCTCCATACAGCCACTTAGAGAGACATTGGACAAGATACCCTATAATACTTCTAAACTTCACTTTCCTTATTTGTAAAATGGAAGTATTTGGAGTCTCTAACTCATTTATTTACTAGAAAGTGGCCTAGTTATGTAAGATACAAGCACATAATAAGATACATTATATATAAATTTATTTGTATTATTATTTTTCTATTTTATGAAATTAAACATCATTTTCCCTGATGCTTGCATCCCTCTGCAAATCCTTGCCTAGGAAGAATTGCTTATTCTTTAAAAGAAATATACTCATCATAAATTCTACAGTAGAATAAAAAAACCTCAGGTGTAGATATTCCTGGGGGCTTTTTATAATATGCAGAAGATAGTTAAGAGGTTAATTTTCTTCTTTGTCTTTATCACATAAACATCTGAGGTTAACATAAAGGATACAGTCGTGGCAAAAAGAAAGGGGAAATATGTACAAATATTATCTTGGAAACTAGTAATTAAACTGCCTACACAGTAAGCTTATGTTTTTTTTTAATAATTTCAAAGATTAAGGTTAAACCAAACACTTATTTATTCAATGTCTTTAGATAATTACTCCAAGTACTACTACTTTCAAAATATGTCCTTCAGGTTCCAAAATCTAAGAAAATAGCCCTGTGTATGTACTCCTTATAAATTTTGCTTTGTAAACTGAGAAAATTCTGAAGCAATAGTTTTGTTCAAAATAAATATTAATACCTTTAAATGTCAGGTTAAGTATTTCAAATACATGAAGTCAGGTAGAAAATAGTTAGCATAAATATAAGTAAAGATCAGAAATACTATGGGACCAAAGCCATTTCAATATATACTTTATAATATATTTATAATATAAATTTATAATACAATATATAATTTATAATATAAATAGTATTTTATAATCTGACGGAAGAAAAATCATCCACTGAGTTGAATTTAAGATTTTTAAAGTAATTTATGGCTGAGTTTATCAATAGTTTACTCAAATAGAAATACACATCTGTAAGAAGAAATAGGATCTGTTTGCTAAAATAATTTTAAATTAGCATGTAATTGTCAGAGCAACAAGATTGGTAAATTACAATAGTAAACAAGCATGACAATTGGTCAAAATGCAATAACTCAACAGCTTTCAGTCGAATATTTACTAATTCCAATATCTTATGATGCAAATACTAGTTGAAACAAGAAATTAATATATTAGCCAGAAGAGTTAAAACATGTCTGTATTGAAATAGTTATAACTAAGTTAATTAAGGGAGCATCATTTGTTATGCATCTCTCATAGCTGTCAGTGTGAACCTTGTCCAACATGCAGACTTCACCTTTACTTCTATCCTGTCTGTGCAGATAGATAAATCCCTGCATTGCTCTCCATGTCATGCTATACGGATCAACTTCAAACACACACTCCAGAATAATAATCATTTATTTTGATGCAACTGTGATATATGTGATATGTGATTGACAAGAAGATGTTAATTGGGAAAGCATCACAGGTTCTCCCAAAAGCAGGTATTGAAGTGGACATGTATATGCAGGACATTTATTAGTTAGAGTTCTATGATCAGTGTTTGGGGGAAAATAGAAGAAAGCAGAATGAGCAGGAGGAGACATACGGCAGCACCGCAGTCAAAGCAATACCTCTGCCAACCTGTGAGAATCCCTGAAGTAGGACCCTTAGAGCTGCACCAAGTTTCAGGGAGAAGGCTCAGGTTTTATACCCTTGGGTCAATAAGTCACTGAACACAGCTGACTGGGGATGGATGCATGAACAAAGGGGAGGTGAATCTTCAGCAAAGACAACTCCTGAAATGGTTTCAGCTCTCAGATGACAACCTTCTGAGCGGGCAGAGTAACAAAATCTGTCAGCCCTCCATGGGAAGAACATGTGTTATGTGGCTTGAAGAGCAAAGCAGAACACGAGAGTCCTCTCCTTATGGTATTTAGACCCACCTGCTTAGTTTGAGTCTTGGGAACAACTTCACTGCATTGGGCCTCTTTTCCTGGGTAAAGAAAGTATAAAAGGAATATTAATGGAATAAATAACAGTACCATTTTCTGTAGCTGGTTTAGAGACAACACATCAGCTCCCTACTCTACCTCACTCAACTCGCTCACTCTTAGCTAGCATCCGTGATCGGCATTTCACCCGGTGGAGTGACTGACACTCCTACTTGTGGGGTTCAATCCTGTAATTACCAGGCCCTTCTCAGGCCACAGGATGATCAGGTTCACCTGGTTGCCAAACGTATTTGTCCCTACCGTCTCTCCTCCTAAGGATTAAAATTAATTTACAGTATGATGATTCGTTATCTTGCCTGCTGATTCCCTGGCACAAGGTGCACAAAACTCCCCAACAGCATTTGAAGCGAGTTTCTGTGATCAATGTTTGGGGGAAAATAGAAGAAAGCAGATTGAGCAGAAGGAGACACAGGGCAGCAGTGCCGTCAAAGTAATACCTCTGCCAACCCTGTGAGAATCCCTGAAGTGGGATCCCTGAAGCTTCCCCCAACAGATGAATATTTAATAGGACTTTTTCTTGCTCTCTGTGCCTTGGTGGAAATGTTCCTTTATTGAGAAATAGGACTAGAATTCCACAGAGCACAGAGGTAGGTGAATGGAATTCCAACTTCCTCCAGTGAGTCTTGGGAAGTGATGGGCAGTGGGAATAGTCTTGCTTGGTTACTGGACATATATACTTACTGGGAAAATAGGAGCGTGTGATGGTAACTGATTTAGCATATATATATAGCATTCTGGAATATGGTTACCATCCTTCTACATTATCCCCAAACTGGTACCCCACCTATGCTTTCAAAAGACCATTCCATAACTTTTTGGTCAACCCATGAATCCCATGGTCATGGCCCACTGAAGGTATCTCATGTAAAATAGGTGCCTTTATCTGATGCAGTATCATATGGGATGCTGTTTTGGTGGATCAAACATTCTATGAGCCCTCAGTGGGTTGTGACAGTTGAAGCAGTGTGGATAGGAAGGCAAGCTCCAGTAGAGGATAGGTGGAGACTGCAGTGAAAATAAGTTGCTGCCTGATTCCAATACAAATTCAATATATTCTAATTTAACCAACTTATTACTAAGGACTGGTTTGTATCCTTTAGGAAAAATGCTTTATTAGGCATTCAGTGTTAATTTCTCATTCTAGAAAATTAGACTTTCAAGTGTGGGCAGCTTGATGAGACTAGTGAGCAGAAGCCCGTGGACAGCCTATAGCTATTTCCACATTGACTACTCCATTCATGGACCTATTTTGCCTGCTCTGAGTGGTAAATGATTGAGACTGATTGATATCAACTGCTGGAGTCATTCTGTCTGTTGGGTAATTTAGTGTGTCTTCCAAAACTGATGAGCTCTGGCAGGCATTGAGAATAAAATAAAACAATCTTCACTTGTGGCCATTTTCACTTAGTCCTTCCACGAACTTATATACCATATCTTCATTTCCTATCCTCTAACCTTTTTTCTTCCAGGTCTCTGACCAATAGACCAAGTGTATGCAACAGTCTATAAGTCTGCATATCCTCTAAACATGGGCTATTTTGCCCTTTAAGGACTCCCCTCATCACTGTCTTTCAGTGCTAACCCTGAGTGAGGTTGTAGAACAACCACCATCAGTTGTATACTGAGATGACTCATCCATGAACTAAACTTGGAGATTTTTCTCTTTTGTCAGGATGTCATAAAAGGTCCTCAGTGGAACTGTCAGTGTCTGTTAAGGGAGATACTGTGCAATCATAGTGAGTGACCTGACGGTCTGCTATTTACTCCTGAAGCATCTTTGTGCCCTCTGATGTTACTTGTGAACCCAAATGAAATAGGCTGAATGAACCACTATAGACCAGACCTTACAGTGGGAACTGTGGTCACTGAATTGGAAAACCTAAATACAGGGGTAATAACTGAATCCTAAGATTGGAAGGGTCAAGGGGTTGCACCTACATTATAGAAGAATGGAAGCCCAGGGAGGCGATAAAGTTGACTAAGCTCACATAGCTAGCTATCAATAATGAGGCTGCATGGCCCTGAAGCCTGCATTCTCCCATTTTTTTCCTTGACCATAGCTCATGTGGGGTAATGAAGGGGAACAGGATATGGAGTCAGAGGAAGGTAATTTCAGTCTGCACTCTCCATTTCAGACAGATTGCTCAGCTTTCAGTTCATCTGCGCATCCTTCTTCCTTCTGCCTGGAGTGCTGTCACCACCTCAGACTCCTCTGTTATGTATGTGACATTTGTTCATATTTCAATTCAGAGCTCTCGCCCAGGGAAGCCTTCCCCAACTCCTAGATGAAATCAGCTATTCCTCTTATATGTATTTATAATATGCTGCTTATTTTCTTTTATCATTTATTATGGTTTGAAATATTGTATTTGTGTGAAAAAATGATGAATATTGATCTCCTTCATTAGATTGTAAGGGTAAATACTGTTTTCCCTGACTGTTGTATCCTCAGAGGACAAGTACAGTGCCTTCCAGCAAGTACAATCATGGAAATATTTGCTGAATAAATAAATATTGCTTTTTTTAATTTGAAATCTCTTGAAAACACTTCAGTCAGAAATTCTCAGCTTGTGTTTTTAAGAGGAAAAGAAAGCTAATAGCGCAAGGGGCATGCTTTGTATCGGCCACATGCTATTTGAATGCATGTTAAAATTATATTCATATGCTTAAAATAAGAATCTGTCTTCATGGGAGACCATTCTGGCCTCATTTTCAGCACATGTAGGGTATCACTTGTACTGTCAGGCCCTTGCTTATATGTTGCCTTTTATTATTCATGATGTGTTTCATTTTCATTGAATTTACCTCCCTGGCTCAATATGTAGCAACATGAGAGCAAAAATCCTCTCCATTTTTTACTGGAATCTATAGTGCCACTAGTAAAAGGAGAGATGCTCATTGGCATAAGGGATACATTGTTAAGTGGATTATATTCCATATGTCACACTTAATTGAAATAAGCCAGGTGGAGAAAGGTACCAATGATTTCACTCATCTGTAGAGTATAAGAACAAAGAAAAATGGAAGGAAAAAAATAGCAGCAGACTCACAGAACCCAAGAATGGACTAATAGTTACCAAAGGGAAAGGGACTAAGGAGGATGGGTGGGAAGGGAGGGATAAGGGCGGGAAAAAAGAAAGGGGGCATTACAATTAGCATGTATAGCACGTGGGGGGCATGGGGAGGGCTGTGCAACACAGAGAAGACAAGTGTGATTCTTACTATGCTGATGGACAGTGACTGTAATGGGGTTTGTGGGGAGACTTGGTGAAGGGGGGAGCCTGGTAAACATAATGTTCTTCATGTAATTGTAGATTAATGGTAACAAAATAAATAAAATAAAATAAAATAAAAGCATTGTACATGTGCCACAGGAGAAATAAAGAATGTTTACAAAAAAAAAAAAAGAAAGCAACCTTGAAATTCAGCATTATCTCACTCAAGAAAGCAGAAGTTCTAAAAAATTTTAAATGCAGTGGCTTATGCCCTTTTGCTTTTATGACAGACTAGCCTGACTTAAGCAGTCTTGATTTACTAAAAATCTCTGGAGGCTCAAGTCACTAAAAATACACTTTAAGTCACTACTGCTATATTTCAGTAGAGGTTAACATTTTGCCTCAGCATATGAACAAATTGGATCTTCACAAGAGATGTTAACAGAATGACAAATGGTATTATCTTTGAATTTCAGACTTTGGGCTGAGTACTAACAATATGTTTCCTCACAGAAATTTTGAAACCACATGGATGAAAAGGCCTGCTTTAATATCAACAGAGATAAAGAAAAGGAAGAAATAAACATTTTTTGGAAGTTGCATTTTGCCCTTTTCACAAATAATTTTTATTGTAAATCGTAGACTCCATATAAGTCATGTAAACAATTTTCATTTAAAATATGTTCATAGGCTTCCACTTCTAGCTATGATGAATTAGCCTGTAGCAGAGCTATACTCCTGCTGAGAAGAACTAGGAAACAGAAACAAACCAAAATGTAAAACAAAGATATTTTCCTTTTAATGGCATAAGGTATATGGGAGTATAGGACTGAGTCCATAGACAGAAAAACTCTCTTGAAGTATGTATTAACATGGAGATGCTGAGTAAGAACTATCTGCTAAGAGGTAGAGGATCTCAACAAATCCTGCCATGGTGCTGGAAGACAAAAGTTGAAATTTAGGATGACCAAGATATTAGGACCTATGGAGTCAAGAAACCAGAGAGAAGCAAAATACATACAAATGAAACCAACAATCTGAGCTGGCTTTCTCGTAAACACTTTGGCAGTCCACACACTGCCCAGGACATGAGGTGCAGAAGCTGAGCAGAGTCATTCAAAGGTCATTACAGGGGGGAGGTAATCAAGGAAGGCGAAGGCCTTTCAGAATAGAAAAGTGTGTTCCCTCTTCCAAGCTCTCCAAGGAGGATCCTAAAAGGTGATATTATGTATGTGCTGGTTAACTGTGTCTTACATTTTGAGTTTACATGAGTTCTGATACAGATACAGTGCACTATTATTCCCTCGAATTATACTCATCATGCTATTTTTCTGCCCTACATGTATTCGCTCACTCTCATGGGATAAAGGTTTTGAAATTGGCAGAATACCACCATGCAAGATCATCACTAATCTGAGTGAACCTGTAAACATCTCTCCTTTGCCAGTCGGTGCAGTGTTAAATCTGTCAGTGGGGGCGCATGGAGGGATGCTGCAGGAGGAAGGGCCCTGCCTTTCTGGCTCCGGGAAACTTTTCTTTGGTGCTCTTTTGACACATGGTGGCTAGAACACTGCTAGAACTTCTCCTGGTTCTCACCCTCTGTGATTTCTAGTGGCCGTCTGTGAATTCTACATGGAACTGAATTCCCCAGGAATTTCAGCATTATGCCAGTGGGCCACTTTCCAGTAAGTCTTACTCGCATATAGTGCAAAGTCTCTCAACGAGTGTCCTGAGCACCCTAGGAAGCTCCTCAAGCTTTACCAATGACCCAGTGAGCCTTTTCCTTATTTTCAAACCTGCATTGTGGCACCTCAGCAAACTTCTCCATCAAACAATGGATTAAACACACATGCTTTCCAATGAAGTCTGCATCTCACACTTGGTGGGAGGCAAGGCTTTCCAAAGTCTGATCCTTCTCCAGGTACTCTGCTTCAGTCTTAGTGGTTTAGCCCTATATCTGTTATTATTTTTTTCCTTTGCATGTTTTCTAACCTTTTTAAATTAAGTTTTAGTTATTAGATATTCATATTAAAATTCTTACATTCAAATTACTGGTGTCACTTCTGTCCCCTAACAGTACCCTAAATAATAAATCCACTATCTTTTTTTAAATATAGATTAATATTCTCTTTATCTACATACCTCTCACTTATATCAACTCATGCCCTATCTACAGCTTGTCCCATGGCATGTCCTACTCATTTCAGAAGTTCTGCTGAGATACAGCTGCATAAAATGACACATATCCACTTGCAGCAAAAAAATATAATAATAATAATAATTGATAAAAATTCCACAGCAAACACACAAAGAACTGATTTTTACCACATATTAAAACATGCTATTCAGAAATCACCAAGAATAAAAATCAGCTTAGGAATTCTGAAATTTCATCCCACCTCAAGATGCTACAATGTAATCATTCTAGTAATAGAAGTTTTCTGTTCAGTGAAGATGTCATTGAATTTGTTACAAGTTGTGTTTTTGTCTTAACAATGTTCTGACAAACAACTTTTTAAGTAAGGATGATTACCAGGTCATAGAAAATTAAAAATATTATAACAATAAAAGATTCCTAATAATTTTATTGGTGATGGAAATCAATGTTCACTCCATTATAATAGATTAAATTTTACAACGTTTCCTAAAGAAGTTTCTGCAATTGAGTTAATTCTTACTTTCTATTACAAGAAAATTTTGGTGGTGCTTTACAATAAGATTTTTTTTTTTTGGTTTACATTAGTCATTTATTTATTTATTTATTTATTTTGAGTGGGCATCTCTCATATTTATTGATCAAATGGTTGTTAACAACAATAAAATTCTGTATAGGGGGGTCAATGCTCAATGCACAATCATTAATCCATCTCAAGCCTAATTCTCGTCAGTCTCCAATCTTCTGAAGCATAACGAACAAGTTTTTACATGGTGAACGAATTCTTACACAGTGAATAAATTCTTACATGGTTAACAGTACAAGGGCATTCATCGCAGGAACTTTCGGTTTTGATCACGCATTATGAACTACAAACAATCAGGTCAAATATGAATATTCGTTTGATTTTTATACTTGATTTATATGTTGATCCCACATTTCTCCCTTTATTATAATTATTATTTTTATTTTTAATAAAATGCTGAAGTGGTAGGTAAGGTAGATGCAAGATAAAGGTAGAAAACATAGTTTAGTGCTGTAAGAGGGCAAATGTAGATGATCAGGTGTGTGCCTATGGACTAAGTATTAATCCAAGCTAGACAAGGGCAGCAAAAATTCCACGGATGCAGAAGATTTCTCTCAAAGCAGGGGGGGGGGTGAGGTTCTGAGCCTCACCTCTGTTGATCCCCAATTTCTCACCTGATGGCCCCCCTGCGACTGTGCCTGTCTTAGGTTGTTCCTCCCTTGAGGAATCTTACCCGTCTCTGGCTAACCAGTCATCTTCCGGGGCCATACAGGGAAATGTAAAGTTGGTAAGTGAGAGAGAAGCCATATTGTTTGAAAAGGTTAGCTTTTTACTTCTTTGCAGATTTATGCCCTGTGGCTTCTATGCCCAGCACTTGTCTCGAGGTATCTTTACCACCTGGAGGAATTATGATACTCGGTAAATTCGATATGAGGCACGAATTCTATTTAAGGGTTGTAATTAGGAAGGAAGAAGAAAAGCTATAGAGGTAGCATATGGAAGAAAACATGGGAGGATTGATTATTTCTTTGACATATCTTCTTGTAGAGTACCTTAAGTATGTATAGGTTTTAAACTACTAACTAATTTGCACACACATATTAACATAATAAGAATACGGTGACATAAACAAAGCAAATCTATAATTACCATCCATCTCCAGTGAAGCCAAGAAAACCATTTAGGCACCCTAGGCATTTGTGAAAATTTGTCTATGATATGACGGATATTGTCCAACTGTACTTGAACAGTCTGAGAGAAATCAGACAAATTAAAGCAGCCCATTTCTGGGATCTGTTCACATCCCATATGTTCTTTTAACCATAGATAGTCTATAGTCATAAGATTTTGGAGTGCTACAACTAGCACCCCTCCCAACTCCTGGTTGAGTTCCAACAGTACACATCTGGTCAAATTCGTTGTCTCACTGTATGCACATGCCAGCCTAGACATCTCCCTCCTCATTCCTATGGCAAGTCCATGAAACGGTGGGGTGGACGCAGCCACAACTGCAGCATCGTCCGGATCCCTGAGGAGGCTTTTTGATGATCATCCCCTGGCACGAGTCCTCCAGAGAGTGCTGATGCCGGAAGCTCCTCCTCATATCGTATCTTAGTTCATTTTCTGGGTATCCAAGCTAGGCCTTGATCTTCTGCATAGAAACAAACAGACCCTTTGCCCACAGTTTGACATGCACTCTATACCACTGTGCAGAACTCATTGGAGGTCAGCACACAGGAACTGCTTTTTTTTTTATTATTAAGAGAAAGGAATATTATCAGAAAAGTGTACCTCCATAGCTAATCATCTGACACCCTTTAAGTGATCAACATTAAGGATATTTAAAGCATGCATTGATCTTTGATTTACCAATAGTTTTATCCTATCAAGGAGTAATCCCCCTTTTCTTTCTTTCTTTCTTTCTTTTTTTTTACTCTTTAATCTACACTTACATGAAGAATACTATGTTTACTATGCTCTCCCCTATATTAGGTCCCCCCTAACAACCACATTACGGTTACTGTCCATCAGCTTAGCAAAATGTTGTAGAATCACTACATGTCCTCTCTGTGTTGTGCAGCCCACCCTACCCTTTCTCCATCCCCCCATGCATGCTAATCTTAATGCCCCTTCTTCCCTCCCCCCCCTTATCCCTCCCTGCCCACCCATCCTCCCCAGTTCCTTTCCCTTTGGTACCTGTTAGTCCATTTTTGGGTTCTGTAATTCTGCTGCTGTTTTGTTCCTTCAGTTTTTCCTTTGTTCTTATACTCCTCAGATGAGTGAAATCATTTGGTATTTCTCTTTCTCTGCTTGGCTTATTTCACTGAGCATAATACTCTCCAGCTCCATCCATGTTGCTGCAAATGGTTGGATTTTTCCACTTCTTATGGCTGAGTAGTATTCCATTGTGTATATGTACCACATCTTCTTTATCCATTCATCTACCGATGGACATTTAGGTTGCTTCCAATTCTTGGCTATTGTAAATAGTGCTGCGATAAACATAGGGGTGCATTTTTCTTTCTCAAACTTGATTGCTGCATTCTTAGGGTAAATTCCTAGGAGTGGAATTCCTGGGTCAAATGGTAGGTCTGTTTTGAGCACTTTCATGAACCTCCATACTGCTTTCCACAATGGTTGAACTAATTTACATTCCCACCAGCAGTGTAGGAGGGTTGCCCTTTCTCCACAGCCTCACCAACATTTGTTGTTGTTTGTCTTTTGGATGGCAGCTATCCTTACTGGTGTGAAGTGATACCTCATAGTAGTTTTAATTTGCATTTCTCTGATAATTAGTGATGTGGAGCATCTTTTCATGTGTCTCTTGGCCATCTGTATTTCTTTTTTAGAGAACTGTCTGTTCAGTTTCTCTGCCCATTTTTTAATTGGGTTATTTGTTTTTTGTTTGTTGAGCCTTGTGAGCTCTTTATATATGCTGGATGTCAGGTCTTTATCAGATCTGTCATTTTCAAATGTATTCTCCCATACTGTAGGGTTCCTTTTTGTTCTATTGATGGTGTCTTTCGCTGTACAGAAGCTTTTCAGCTTAATGTAGTCCCACTTGCTCATGTTTGCTGTTGTTTTCCTTGCCCGGGGAGATATGTTCATGAAGAGGTCACTCATGTTTATGTCTAAGAGGTTTTTGCCTATGTTTTTTTTCCCAAGAGTTTAATGGTTTCATGACTTAGATTCAGGTCTTTGATCCATTTTGAGTTTACCTTTGTATATGGGGTTAGACAATGGTCCAGTTTCATTCTCCTACATGTAGCTGTCCAGTTTTGCCAGCACCATCTGTTGAAGAGACTGTCATTTTGCCATTGTATGTCCATGGCTCCTTTATCAAATATTATTTGACCATATATGTTTGGGTTAATTTCTGTAGTCTGTAATCTGTTCCACTGGTCTGTGGCTCTGTTCTTGTGCCAGTACCAAATTGTCTTGATTACTATGGCTTTGTAGTAGAGCTTGAAGTTGGGGAGTGAGATCCCCCCTACTTTATTCTTCTTTTTCAAGATTGCTTTGGTTATTCGGGGTCTTTGTTGTTTCCATATGAATTTTTGAATTATTTGTTCCAATTCATTGAAGAATGTTGCTGGTAATTTGAGAGGGATTGCATCAAATCTGTATATTACTTTGGGCAGGATGGCCATTTTGACGATATTAATTCTTCCTAGCCATGAGCATGGGATGAATTTCCATTCATTAGTGTCCCCTTTAATTTCTCTTAAGAGTGACTTGTAGTTTTCAGAGTATAAGTCTTTCACTTCTTTGGTTAGGTTTATTCCTAGGTATTTTATTCTTTTTGATGCAATGGTGAATGGAATTGTTTTCCTGATTTCTCTTTCTATTGGTTCATTGTTAGTGTATAGGAAGGCTACAAATTTCTGTGTGTTAATTTTGTATCCTGCAACTTTGCTGTATTCCAATATCAGTTCTAGTAGTTTTGGAGTGGAGTCTTTAGGGTTTTTTATGTACAGTATCATATCATCTGCAAATAGTGACAGTTTAACTTCTTCTTTACCAATCTGGATTCCTTGTATTTCTTTGTTTTGTCTGATTGCTCTGGCTAGGACCTCCAGTACTATGTTAAATAACAGTGGGGAGAGTGGGCATCCCTGTCTGGTTCCCGATCTCAGAGGAAATGCTTTCAGATTCTCTCTGTTCAGTATAATGCTGGCTGTGGGTTTATTATATATGGCCTGTATTATGTTGAGGTACTTGCCCTCTATTCGCATTTTGCTGAGAGTTTTTATCATGAATGGATGTTGAATTTTGTCAAATGCTTTTTCAGCATCTATGGAGATGATCATGTGGTTTTTGTCTTTGTTTTTGTTGATGTGGTGGACGTTGTTGATGGATTTTCGAATGTTGTACCACCCTTGCATCCCTGGGATGAATCTTACTTGGTCATGGTGTATGATCCTTTTGATATACTGTTGAATTCTGTTTGCTAATATTTTATTGAGTATTTTTGCATCTACATTCATCAGGATATTGGTCTGTAGTTTTCTTTTTTGGTGGGGTCTTTGCCTGGTTTTGGTATTAGGGTGATGTTGGCTTCATAGAATGAGTTTGGGAGTATTCCCTCCTCTTCTATTTTTTGGAACACTTTAAGGAGAATGGGTATTATGTCTTCTCTGTGTGTCTGATAAAATTCCGAGGTAAATCCGTCCGGCCCCGGGGTTTTGTTCTTGGGTAATTTTTTGATTACCATTTCAATTTCTTTGCTCGTAATTGGTTTGTTTAACTTTTGTGTTTTTTCCTTGGTCAGTCTTGGGAGGTTGTATTTTTCTAGGAAGTTGTCCATTTCTTGTAGGTTTTCCAACTTGTTGGCATATAGGTTTTCATAGTAGTCTTTAATAATTCTCTGTATTTCTGTGGAGTCTGTAGTGATTTTTCCATTCTCATTTCTGATCATGTTGATTTATGTTGATTCTCTTTTTCTCTTAATAAGTTTGGCTAAGGCTTATCTATTTTGTTTATTTTCCCAAAGAACCAGCTCTTGGTTTTGTTGATTTTTGCTATTGTTTTATTCTTCTCAATTTTGTTTATTTCTTCTCTGATCTTTATTATGTCCCTCCTTCTGCTGACTTTAGGCCTCATTTGTTCTTCTTTTTCCAGTTTTGATAACTGTGATGTTAGACTATTCATTTGGGATTGTTCTTCCTTCTTCAAGTGTTCCTGGATTGCTATATACTTTCCTTTTAAGACTGCTTTCGCTGTATCCCACAGAAGTTGGGGCTTTGTGTTGTTGTCATTTGTTTCTATATATTCCTTAATCTCTATTTTTATTTGTTCATTGATCCATTGATAATTTAGAAGCATATTGTTAAGCCTCCATGTGTTTGTGAGCCTTTTTGCTTTCTTTGTAGAATTTATTTCTACTTTTATACCTTTTTGGTCTGAAAAGTTGGTTGGTAGAATTTCAATATTTTGGAATTTACTGAGGCTCTTTCTGTGAGCTAGTATGTGGTCTATTCTGGAGAATGTTCCATGTGCACTTGAGAAGAACGTATATCCAGTTGCTTTTGGATGTAGAGTTCTATAGATGTCTATTAGGTCCATCTGTTCTAGTGTGTTGTTCAGTGCCTGTGTGTCCTTACTTATTTTCTGCCCGGTGGACCTATCCTTTGGGGTGAGTGGTGTGTTGAAGTCTCCTAGAATGAATGCATTACAGTCTATTTGCCTCTTTAGTTCTGTTAGTATTTGCTTCACATATGCTGATGCTCCTGTATTGGGTGCATATATATTTAGAATGGATATATCCTCTTGTTGGACTGAGCCCTTTATCATTATGTAGTATCCTTCTTTATCTCTTGTTGCTTTCTTTGTTTTGAAGTCTATTTTGTCTGATATTAGTACTGCAACCCCTGCTTTCTTCTCACTGTTGTTTGTCTGAAATATGTTTTTTCATCCCTTGACTTTTAGTCTATGCTTGTCTTTGGGTTTAAGGTGAGTTTCTTGTAAGCAGCATATAAATGGGTCTTGCTTTTCTATCCATTCTATTACTCTGTCTCTTTTGATTGGTGCATTAAGTCCATTTACATTTAGGGTGACTATTAAGAGATATGTACTTATTGCCTTTGCAGGCTTTAGATTCCTGGTTACCAAAGGTTCAAGGCTAGCCTCTTTAGTATCTTACTGCCTAACTTAGCTCGCTTATTGAGCTGTTATATACACTGTCTGGAGATTCTTTTCTTCTCTTCCTTCTTAATCCTACTCCTCCATTCTTCATATGTTGTGTGTTTCATTCTGTGCTCTTTTTAGGAGTGCTCCCATCTAGAGCAGTCCCTGTAGGATGCCCTGTAGAGGTGGTTTGTGGGAAACAAATTCCCTCAGCTTTTTATTTTCTGGGAATTGTTTAATCCCGCCATCATATTTAAATGATAGTTGTGCTGGATACAGTATCCTTGGTTCAAGGCCCTTCTGTTTCATTGCATTAAGTATATCATGCCATTCTCTTCTGGCCTGTAGGGTTTCTGTCGAGAAGTCTGATGTTAGCCTGATGGTTTTTCCTTTATAGGTGACCTTTTTCTCTCTAGCTGCCTTTAAAACTCTTTCCTTGTCCTTGATCCTTGCCATTTTAATTACTATGTGTCTTGGTGTTGTCCTCCTTGGATCCTTTCTGTTGGGGGTTCTGTGTAATTGCTTGGTCTGTTCGATTATTTCCTCCCCCAGTTTGGGGATGTTTTCAGCAATTATTTCTTCAAAGAGACTTTCTATCCCTTTCCCCTTTCTTCTTCTTCTGGTACCCCTATAATATGAATATTATTCCTTTTGGATGGGTCACATAGTTCTCTTAGTGTTGTTTCATTCCTGGAGATCGTTTTATCTCTCTCTATGTCAGCTTCTATACGTTCCTGTTCTCTGGCTTCTATTCCTTCAATGGCCTCTTACATCTTATCCATTCTGCTTATAAATCCTTCCAGGGATTGTTTCACTTCTGTGATCTCCTTCCTGACATCTGTGATCTCCCTCCGGACTTCCCATTGCTCTTGCGTTTTTCGCTGCATCTCATCCCATTGCTCTTGCATTTTTTTCTGCATCTCTGTCAGCATGTTCATGATTTTTATTTTGAATTCTTTTTCAGGAGGACTGGTTAGGTCTGTCTCCTTCTCAGGTGTTGTCTCTGTGATCTTTGTCTGCCTGTAGTTTTGCCTTCTCATGGTGATAGAGATAGTTTGCAGAGCTGGTACAATTGACTGCTGGAAGAGCTTCCCTTCTTGTTGGTTTGTGGCCTTACTCTCCTGGGAGAATAGCGACCTCTAGTATCTTATGCTTGTAAGCTGTGTGCAGACAGGGCTTCTGCTACCTGCTTGTTTGCTATGGAGTTTATCTCCGCTACTTCTGTGGGCGTGGCCTGGCTGGGGCTGCTCCTCCAAAGTGGTGGAGCCCCATTGGAGGGGGAGCAGCCGGGAGGCTATTTATATCTGTAAGAGGCCTCTGTTTTCCCTGTTGCCCAGGGGGTTAGAGTGCCCAGAGATCCCCAGATTCCCATCCTCTGGTCTAAGTGTCCTGTCCTGCCCCTTTAAGACTTCCAAAAAGCACTCTCCAAACCAAAACAACAACAGCAACAATGAGAGAGGAAAGAGCAAAAAAAAAAAAAAAAGGAAAAATACGCATTTTTTTTTGTCCTCACATGCCGGTCCCAGGCACCCGCTCGCTGGTCCTGCTGCCCTGCCTCCCTAGCACCGGGGTCCATGTCCCTTCAAGGCTTCCAAAAAGCAACCGCTCACTGGTCCCGCAGGGAAAAACTCACGATATTCTTTGTCCTCAGGCGCCGGTCTCAGGCACCCATCCTCTGGTTCCGCAGTGAAAAATGTGGGATATTCTTTGTCCTCAGGCACCGTTCCCAGGCACCCGCTCACCGGTCCCGCCGCCCTGCCTCCCTAGCATTGGGGTCCCTGTCCCTTTAAGGCTTCCAAAAAGCACTCGCCAAAAAGAGAAAAATAAAGGGGAAAAACATGCGATTTCCTTCGTCCTCAGGTGCCGGTCTCAGGCACCCGCTCACCGGTCTTGCTGCTCTGCCTCCCTAGCACCAGGATCCCTGTCCCTTTGAGGCTTCCAAAAAGCATTCGCCAAAAAGAGTAAAAAAAGGGGGGAAAACGCGCGATTTCCTCCATCCTCAGGCGCCGGTCTCAGGCACCCACCCTCCAGTCCCGCAGGGAAAAACGCTCGATATTCTTTATCCTCAGGCGCCGGTCCCAGACACCCGCTCACCGGTCCGGCTGCTCTCCCTCCCTAGCACCGGAGTCCCTGTCCCTTTAAGGCTTCCAAAAAGCACTCGCCAAACAGAAAAAAAATGGGAAAAACGCGCGATTTCGTCCGTCCTCAGGCACCGGTCTCAGGCACCCCCCACTGGTCCCATAGGCAAAAACGCACGATATTCTTTGTCCTCAGGTGCCAGGCCCAGGCACCTGCTCCCCTGTCCTGCCGCCCTGCCTCCCTAGCAATGGGGTCCCTGTCCCTTTAAGGCTTCCAAAAAGCACTTGCCAAAAAAAAAAAAAAACCGCTCCGGTTTCTTTCCACCCGGTGGGAGCCGGGGGGAGGGGCACTCGAGTCCCGCTGGTCCGGGGCTTGTATCTTACCCCCTTCGCAAGGTGCTGGGTTCTTGCAGGTGTGGATGTGGTCTGGATGTTGTCCTGTGTCTTCTGGTCTCTATTTTAGGAAGAGTTTTCTTTGTTATATTTTCATAGCTCTATGTGTTTTTGGGAGGAGATTTCCACTGCTCTACTCACACCACTATCCTGGCTCCTACAATAAGATTTTTATGTTAATGTATCATTTAAGTTTTTAGAAGCCCAGGTAAAAAGAAGCATTAGTGGGGCAAATTATCTTCACTTTTTTCTTGGTTTCCAAATGCATGTCTATAATTGCATTTTTTATTCAAAGCATCCAAAATCAATAAAATTATTATATACTGTCCCCTAAATTTAGACTGAAATTTTCTTACCTTGATTACAAGTGGAGATAAAGCAACTTCTCCTACCTATTATTTTGTGGCAAGTAGGGGCATTTAAATAATGGTGAGGTTATGAGTATCATCAAGTATTACCATTCATACAGATCAAAAGAACTTAGACAAACAACACCAAGGACCAGTGTTGATATGACATATTCTTAAGACCAGCCACTCTGCACAACTGAAACGGCAAATAAACTTCATATATTCCTGTGATGAAAGAATACTGAAAAATATTTCACAATACAATTTTTTGTAATAGAACCTTAAATGATTAAGCATTACTGAGCAGTATTGTTAAAGATAATCCAATGATTATATGCAATCTTTCTTCATGAACTTTAAAAGGAATTAAGTGATTGTCAAAATGGCCATCCTTTTCAAAGCAATTTACAGATTTAAGGCAATCTCTATCAAAATACCAATGGCATTTTTCAATGAACTAGAGCAAATCATCCTAAAATATATATGGAACTGCAAAACACCCTGAACAGCTAAAACAATCTTGAGAAAGAAGAACACAGCTTGGGTTATCATGTGCCCTGACTTCAAGCTATACCACAAAGCTATAGTAATCAAAATAGTATGGCATCGTCACAAGAACACACACATAGATTAATGGAACAGAATAGAGGACCCAGAAATAAACCCACACATGTATGGTCAATTAATTTATGACCAAGGAAGCAAGAATATACAAAGGGAAAAAGACAGTCTCTTCAATAACTTGTGTTGAGAAAATTGGACAGCTACATACAAGGGAATGAAATTTGATTACTACCTAACACCATACACAAAAGTAAACTAGAAATCAATTAAGGAGCTAAATATAAGACATAAAACCATAAAACTCTTAGAAGACAACAGGCAAAAATCTCTTGAACATAAGCATGAGTAGATTTTTTCTGGATATGATATATCTCTCTACAAGAGACATATCAACAACAAGCAAGAGACAACAACAAAAGCAAAAATAGACAAACTAGGCTGCATTAAACTAAAAAATCTTCTGTACCACAAAGAACACCATCAACAAAACAAAAAGGCAGCCTACAGTATGGGAGAATATATTTATAAATGATATATCTGATAACAAACAAAATATATAATGAGCTCATATGACTCAACACCAAAAACAACCAACTAACCCAATCAAAAAATGGGCAGAGGACCTAAATAGTCATTTCTCCAAAGAAGAAATACAGATGGCCAACAGGCACATGAAAAGATGTTTCACATTACTAATCATCAGGAAAATGCAAATCAAAACCACCATGAGATATCACCTCACACCACTCACAATAGCTAGTATCCAAAATCCAGAAAACAAATGTTAGAGAGGATGTAGAGCAAAGGGAACACTTCTACACTGTTGGTAGGAATGTAAATTGGTATATCTACTGTGGAAAGCTGTATGGAGATTCCTCAAAAAGCTAAAAATAGAAATACCATACAACCTAGTAATTCTACTTCTAGGAATTTAGCTGAGGAAAACAAAGTCTTTTATTTGAAAAGATATATGTACCCCTGTGTTTATTGCCACATTATTATAACAGCCAAGCTACATAAGCAACCAAAGTGTCCATCAACAGATGAATGGATAAAGAAGAGGTGGTGCATATGTGCAATGGAATATTATTCAGCCACAAAAAGAAAGAAATCCTGCCATATAGGGTATTATGGATGGATGGACCTAGGAACTATTATGCTAAGTGAAATAAACCAGATGGAGAAAAGACAAATACCATATGATTTCACTTATTTGTGGAAACAAAGCAAAATGAACAAAGCAGCAGTAGACTAACAGACACTGAGAAGTGACTGGTGGTTGTCATGGGAGAGGGTTTTGGGAGGGTGAGCAAAATAGATGAAAGGGACAAACAGGCACAAAATCTCAATCATGATGTAAGCTATTCATGGGCATGAATGTGAAACAGAGAATATCATCAACAAATCTGTACATTATTGTTGACAGTGCCTACACTAGCTAGGATAAGCATCTAATAACATATATAACTATCAAACCAGTATGTTGTGTAGTTGAAACCAATATGATATTGTATATAGACTATATTTCTATAAAAATATGTTGAGTACATAAATAAATAAAAAGAATTAAATGATTTCCAAGACCATTGGGAAAATGTATTTTTTCTCACCATACTACTTCAAACTTGTATTCATTTTACTAAGAAAACCCAGTTGTGACTTAAGTATCAGACAACTGGAAAAGACCCAGTTGTTTGCCTTGTTCCCAATAACTTTCACTGGACCTACTTCCTGAGAAATGGTAATGATGATACAGTAATGATGATGCTTGCACTCTATATTCTTTCTAGATTAAAACACATTTATCATAATGTTGATAGGTATAACACCTTTTCTCTAGATTGAGTAAATTGAAGTTTAGGGAAAATAAATGCTTTGCTAGGATCGTAATATGAGTGTGTGAAGGGCCTAGACTTAAACCAAGGACTTTAGATGCTGTCAAAATGAATGGCTTTCAGATCAGAAATTGCAATGTTCCAAACATAGGCATGATTTAAAATAATAACAATAACAGCAATATATTTATTATGACTTTGCTATGTGATAGACAATATAACAAATATAGTTATAGCAAGGTATAGTTTAATCCTGGCAAAAATCTATGTGACATGTATTCTCATATATATAGAGAGAGAGGTATAAGAGAGACATAGATATTGGCTATCTACTTGCATCTATATCTATTATCTATGTATCTATAACTACATCTATATTTCTATCTCTATCATCTCTGTTTCTTCTCTATCATCTGTCAAATCTTGAAGAACAATATGAAAGATAAATTCAATAATATATTATGGGCTATCCCTCTGGCAAACCTTTTCCTATAAATATTGGATTATACAGAGTATCCAGTTTCTACTTCTGCTCTTTGTTATACAAACAGGGGTATTCAGATTCTACCATGGAAGCTGCCAAGGATCAGGACAAGACAATAATTTCTTCTTTTTGAGAAATTCATGTTAATTTATCCATTTATTGAACAAATACTTATTTCTTAGGCACTTCATACAGGAAAATAGAGAATTTACTGGACATTTGTTTCAATGCCTTTCAGTAAAATTTTATTGTTGGCTTGATTATGTCTTGCACAGCCTTTCTGAGGTGTATTCTAAGATATTTTATGCTTTATTATTAAAATTATGAGTGAAATTAATTTTTCATTTTTTTTAATCTATAAAGAACTAATTTGTATTGCATTTTCTATTTTTGTGTGTAGGAAAGTATTACAATACTTTATATAGAATTTAAGGAAATAGTGAAACTAAGAATTTGTGCTCATTTTTCCTATTGCCAAGGGAAAAGAGGAAAAAATTAGCAAAGCTTAACATTTTTTATCATAAATGATACATTAAGAGAGTCTAGTAAGAAAATATTTTTCTATCGTGTCCCACCACCTAGGGCGACGGCAGGAGAACGATCACCGAAGGCCTGGTTCATTAGGAATCTTTATTATGGGCATCTGAGCATCCATCTAGTGAAAGGCAAAAGAAAAAAACAACAACCACAACCACACCCACTTCCTCCAGGGCAGCAGCTTATATAGCATATCCCAACCAATCAGCTGACTGATCACGCGCCAGGTTCAGTCTTATTGGAAACATGTGAAAAACATGCTATGAGCACGAGCACGGAAATGGGGACAAGCCAATCATGGAGACTTCCTTATGCGCTGAGCTGTAGGGCCAGGAAGGGTGGTGTCTAGGAAGCAGGCGCCATCTTTAGGGCGTTGTCCAGCTAGAGTGGGGCTCAGCATCGGCCATAGGCCGGGCCCCCACATCTCCCCCTTTATTGTTTTATAACCAAAGGGTTGTCGGGATCATGCCTGTCTTAGGTCGTCCGCAGTCTGCGGCATTCTTACCCATCCTCAGGCAACAGACAGCTTAGGTCTGTGCCCTGTCTTAGGTTGATATGCGCAGCTCCCGATCTTACCCGTCCTTGACTACTGATCCAGCATATTAAGCCATACTCTAGGGGAGATGCCTTCCTCTAGCGCTGCCATGGCCTGCAACAGGACCTTCCATTCTCCCCGTTGCTGTTTTTGTATGGAACAGACTTTCCTCCCAAGCAGGAGGAGGCCCACAATTAGCAATATTCCTATGACACCTACACCTGACCAGGCTTTGGTGGCGTTTAATATCTTGCCTAACTGTCTGGACAAATTGGCAGCTTTAGAATAATTATGAAAAGGAATACCAGTAATACACCCTAGTATATGCAGCCCACAGACAAAACCTTCCCCAAGAGGTTCAATTGTTCTTGAAGAAGGTTCATGCATTGGTTGACCAAGGCCATCCCATTCTTAAAATGGCCATTGCTGATTGCCAAGGCAGTGGCCTGGGACAGACCATTCAGCGTCTCTGCCATAGGAATGGTGATAGTCAGCGTGGCGGTGGCTGCAGTTGCAGCTCAGCTCCACCGTCGCCTGCTGTAGGATCCATGGCAGGAGCAGAAGCAGTGCAATCATCTTGTACCTCCGCTCCGGGGTTTTCCACTCTGCGTATCAGACGTTCAGGCACCCAAACGGGGTTCTGCTGGTCCTGTGGAAAAACACAAACCGAGCCTCGGGTCCAGATTTTCACTGGGTCCGGGCCTTTCCATGTTCCTTCCGACACATCCTTCCACAAAACTTTAGGCATGTGTTTTGGATTGGATTGCTGGCCATGCCGCTCTGCTGCACTGCGGCCATTTTTGTCCAGTGTTAAAAAGTTTAAAATGAGTAATATGATGTTTAATTTGTCTCTGGGGGATCTAAATTCTCCTATTCCCCCTTTTTGTTTATATAAGGCATTCTTGAGGGTGAGGTGGGTGCGTTCCACCATACCCTGACCCTGAGGGTTGTAGGGAATGCCGGTAGTATGTTTGATGTCTAGAGTTTTGACAAAGGTAAGGAATGGTTTGGATGAATACACTGGCCCATTGTCCGTTTTCAGATGCTTGGGCTTTCCCCAGGCCTAAAATGCTTGCAAACAATGGGAAATGACATCCCGAGATTTGTCCCCCGTGTGGCAGGATGCAAAGATAACATCTGAGCAGGTTTCCACAGACACATGAACATATTTCATCCTGCCAAATTCTGGGATGTGAGTGACATCCATTTGCCAAATGTGGTTGGGAAGCAATCCTTTTGGGTTAACCCCTATGGGGGTAGGGGGAAGAAACAATACACACCACTTGCAGCTGACCACTATGGCTCTCGCCTGTTCTCTAGTGATCTGGAACTTCAGGCAGAGGGTGGTGGCATTAGTGTGAAATTTCTTGTGAAGTAGATTGGCCTGTTCCGCAGGGTCTGTTACCACAAACATAGTAGATTCCCTAGTCAGGGAATCTGTGAGATGGTTTCCCTCGGCGAGGGGCCCCGGAAGGGAGGTATGAGCTCTTATATGTCCAATGAAAAAGGGGTCTGAATGGTCCCAAATTATCTGCTGTAGGCATCTAAGAATATTTAAGATGGATGAGGAGGGGTTAATGTGACCTGTGCACTCTATTGCAGAGACGACATTCACTACATCAGTGACTATGGCCCCAATGCCAGTTTTAGAACCATCAGTGAACAGTACTCTTACTTTAGGTATGGGTTTATGTCTGGTGTTTCTTGGGAAAACAACTGGGTTAGACAAGCAAAATTGTAGCCATGGATGCTTTGGGTAATGATTGTCAAAGGAGGCTTGAGAGACAGTGTGTACAATGGCCCATGTGTCACAACAAGAGACAAGGCACTCTAACTGTGTCGCTGAGTATGGAGTTATGATAATAGAGGGTGCTATTCCAAAGGTTTTGACTGCCACCTTGATTCCCTTGAGGATTAAGTCTGCTATAGACTGTGGGTACCAAATCAACGTCTTTCTTGGTGAATGAGCTAAATACACCCACAGAAGGGGTCCCTCTTGCCAGAGCACGCCTGTGGGGCTATGATTGCTGGGAAGCGTAATAAAGGAAAGAGGTTTCTGATAATTTATTCTATCCACTTGAGCAAGTTCTAAACGGGATTGGACGAGTTCCAATGCCCTTCTTGCCTGATCAGTGAATGAGCGGGGTGATGTTAGATCTGGGTCACCTCTCAGTATAGCATAGAGAGGTCAGAGCTCTTCATCAGTAAGCTTTAGTTAGGGTCGCACCCAATTTATATCACCAAGCAGTTTCTGGAAATCATTAAGATTTTTTAGGTGATCTGTCCTTATAACTATTTTCAAGGGTCTGCCCAGGGTGCTTTCTAATCTCATTCCTAAATAACTCTTGGCACTAGTCTTCTGGATTTTTTCTGGGGCTATAGCCAGGCCCCATTTTTGGAAGTGCGACTGCAAGAAACAGAGACCTTGCTCTAGCTCCCTGCTGCTCTCATGACACAAAAGGATGTCATCCATATAATGATAGATGATCATGTTAGGAAACTTTCCTCTGACAACTGACAAAGCCTTACTCACATATAGTTGACACATAGTGGGGCTATTGGCCATTCCCTGCAGAATACTCTCCATTCATAGCGCTCATCTGGGTGGTCATGGTTAATGGCAGGTATAGTAAAGGCAAATTTGGCACAATCTTCAGGGTGAAGGGGGATAGAAAAGAAACAGTCTTTGATATCCACAACTATCACTTCCCAATCCTTAGGTAGGGCCATGGGCAGTGGCAAACCCAGTTGTATTGAGCCCATAAGCACCATCTGCTTATTTACAGCTCTAAGGTCATGTAAAAGCCTTCACTTCCCTGTTTTCTTTCTTATCACAAAAATAGGTGTGTTCCAGGGGGAGGTAGAGGCCTGAATATGCTTGGCAGCAAGCTGCTCCTGTACTAAAGTGTGGGCTGCTTCCTTCTTCTCTTTAGTAAGGGGCCACTGAGGAACCCATACAGGATTCTCAGATCACCACTGAATCTTTATTTGCTGTTCTCCTTCAGTGGCCCCAAGGAAAAACCCAGCCCGGGCCCTCCAAATCAACTGGGCGTAATGTTAGACAAAGGAATGGGCTTTTCTTGACCCGACAAGTTCTTCCCAAGTCCACCTGTCCCAGGGTAGCCCTGTCTTTTCATAATGCAGTTAGACTGTTTGCTGTAGAAAGTTTCCGTGGTCAATTTGAGATTCATTTGGGTTAGTACATCTCTTCCCAAGAGGGACATGGGTATGTTTAGCACGAAGGGTTGAATTATCCCCTCGTGCCCTTCTTGGTCCATCCAAGACAGTGAAGCAGCACTACATAGGGGCGCTTGGGCTATCCCAAGTCCTCTTAAGGTTTGTGCAGCTCGATTTAAAGGCCATTCCTTTGGCCATTCATCTTCCTTTATGATACTACAGTCTGCTCCTGTGTCCAGCAATCCTGAGAAATGCCTATCTCTGATCTCTAAGGTGTGCATGGGCCTGGTTCCCAAATCCAATGTAAGACAAGCCAGCGGAGCCCCAGAAGACCCAAACCCTTGCTGTCCTCGAACAGTATTTTTATGAGCATACAAATCATGTTTGCTAGGAAGCATAAGAATTTGAGCAATGCGATCTCCTGGGCTAATAGCCATGATTCCTCGTGGGGAGGAGACCATAATTTTAACTATTCCTTCATAGTCTGGATCTATAACTCCTGGGTGTACTATTAACCCTGCTTTGGTAGTGGAGCTCCGGCCCAATAAGAGACCCGCTACTCCTTTTGCCAAAGGTCCCTTAAAATCTGACTCTACAACTTGAACTCCCATCTCGAGGGTCAATACGAGTCTGGTGGTGGCACAGATGTCCACTCCTGCGCTTCCTGCTGTTGCTCTCCGTGATCCCTCAGTGCTGGGTGAACTCCCTGATCTGTCAAAGGGTGGTGAGTTCTGGGTATCTGTTGAGCCACCCCATACATTTGCGGGCCCTGAGGTGGAGGGCCCCTCCTCCCATTTTTTGGCTCTTGAGGGGGCAGCAGTCAGCCTTCCATATCCACCACTGACCTACACTCACTGGCCCAGTGATTTCCTTTTCTACATCTCGGGCATAATCTTGGTTTGGGCCTGCTAGCAGGTTCGTTGGCTTCCTTTAACTTGGGACAATCTCTTTTCAAATGACCCATTTGTTTGCAGTAGAAACAGGCCCCAGGAGGGGTTGACCTGCCACGAGCATCTCTCAATCCCTGAGTTATGGCTGCGGCCATAACCTGTCCTTGCACCACGCTGTCATTAATGTCCCTACAAACCTTAACAAAAGTACTCATATCTTTGTTCTTCCAGGGTCTTATGGCCTCCCTACACCATTTGTTGGCCTGCTCATAGGCCAGCTGCTTCACAAGGGGCATAGCAGTATCAACATCACCAAATATGTGACCGGCTGTTTGCATCAGTCTCGCTAGAAAGTCTGCATATGGCTCATTAGATCCTTGCAGCACCTTTGACAGCTGACCCTGTAGGTCACCTGTGCCTTGCAGTGTCTTCCAGGCCCTCACTGCTGCCACGGCTATTTGCATATATACCGCTGGGGGGAATCCTACCTGATTCTGTTGACCCAAATACGGACCCGTGCCCATCAACATGTCTAAGTTCCATTGATGATTACCTGCTGCGGCATTACACCGAGCCGTGTCCTGTGAAAATTCTTGCCAGGCTGTCTTAAATGTCAGGTACTGACCTCCAGAGAGGGCTGCTCTTGCTACATTGGCCCAATCGTCTGGCGTCAGGTTAAGAGAAGCTACTGACTCCACTAAAGAAACAGTGAAAGCTGCCTGGGGGCCATACGTTGTAGATGCTTCCTTCAGACTTTTAATCACCTTGAAATCTAGGGCTTGATGATACCTCTGTTGTGTATTAGGGTCTTCAAATACAGGGAAAGCGGCACTTCCTTGTTCTCTCAGCCACTCCCTCCACCCCCCTCTTTCTAGTCCTTGATTGCAATCACACCTATGATGACAGGGCTGTACGTGATACGGGGGCGGTTCTGCAAATGAAGCCGGAGGAAGAGGGGGGGCTGACGGCACCATTTTCAAGGACAGTTTCAGGGTTGTTGAGAGGGGGGTGTCCTCTGACTCCTCTTCCTCTTTCTGTTGCCTCAGCTGTGTTAGGGAGGGATAACTGTGGGGGATAGGGTGTTCCTTCCTCTGGGCGATTCTAAGTCTCCTTATATGCTTTTCTAATTCCTCCCCCGATAGCTCCCCTTCCTCATCTGTAGATCCTCCTCACTTGGACCCCCTCTCTGAGGTCCTAGCGGAGGATCTTTCCTACCGGACATCTTCCAGGACTTCCTCCCCCTCTCTTATAGCCTCTCTGCAGCTTGGCTTATCCTCCTTAAGGCACCCCCTGACTAGACTCCATATAGGAATCATCCCTACTGGGAGCGGTTCAGCTTGATCTGCTTTGCGCAGATCGTTCCCTAGTCTTTCCCACAAGGGTGCAGTGATCCTTCCCTCATTCAAAAACCACTGCACATGCTTCTCAACAGTATGTAAGAAAGCCCTCACGGTTTTAGCCTTTAATGGAGTTCCATTAGCCCTTAGGAGTGCCCAGAGTGGTTCCTCCGGCCGCATCCTAGACACCTCTGAACCCATAGTGCGGAGGAAAGGAGGTTGACTCTATTCTAAGTCGAGGTTACGTGCGTCCGCGCTCGTACCCCTGAATTGAGTCTCCTTACAGCCTGAGAGTCCTCGCTAACTGGTTTTCGTCACTTCCCGCAAACTTTAGTCTACGTCGCTTTACCTGTGAACTTTCCGCAGTGCTCTTATTCTTTCGTGAGGAAACGCAGAAACATATACAGACTAAGACAGAACAAGACAAGGAACACAAAGGCTAAACACACACACCACAATTGCTTGCATTCGCATGACCTGATGTTGCTTTCACTTTGTCCCTGACCATACTCACCACTCTCCAAAATGTCAGTCACTTGTGTAACTCTTCCAAAGGGTGTCCACTCGGATCGCCGCAGGGTGAGAAGTTCCACTCCATCCTCGGACACCAGGTTTTCGTTCCGGGTTTCGGCACCAGCTATCGCGTCCCGCCACCTAGGGCGACGGCAGGAGAATGATCACTGAAGGCCTGGTTCGTTAGGAATCTTTATTATGGGCATCTGAGCATCCATCTAGCGAAAGACAAAAGCAAAAAACAACAACCACAACCACACCCACTTCCTCCTGGGCAGCAGCTTATATAGCATATCCCAACTAATCAGCTGACTGATCACGCACCAGGTTCAGTCTTATTGGAAACATGTGAAAAGCATGCTATGAGCACAAGCACGGAAATGGGGACAAGCCAATCATGGAGACTTCCTTATGCGCTGAGCTGCAGGGCCAGGAAGGGTGGTGTCTAGGAAGCAGGCGCCATCTTTAGGACGTTGTCCAGCTAAAGTGGGGCTCAGCCTCAGCCGTAGGCCGGGCCCCCACATTTTTCTAAAACAATCAATTTACAAAAACTTTTATGAAGTTAGTAACTTCTAAAAATTACAAATAATGTGCAATTACAAATAACAGAGGGGCTGTATCTCACCAACCTGAATTAGCCAACATATCATATTCAAGGATAAGTACTTTTGTCTTTTATCCAATTAAGACTTTTTTTACTGGCTTATCATAGCCTGTCAGTTGTGTTAAGTTAGTTGATCTTAACCTTAAGTAGACACAGATTATCCTCAAAGAGTTTATAACTGTTGACACACACAACTAAAAATAGAAATTGTGAGGTAGTGAAATAAATGCTATTTCAGGGATATTCCAACTTAATCATTCTTTTGAGAAAAAATGAGCATCTAATGGAAGTTATATGAGTGTCCTGAGCCTGTTGTTGATTTAGGTTAAAAAAATCAAAAAACAACCATATTCTTGTGTGTGTTTTAGTGGAATTATTTTAAAACTCACTCTTTGGGTTTACTTTGCTCCAGAGCTAGTAAACATTTTAATAAAGCTCTTCAGGATTCTTTCTATCTCTCCTGAGGATCTTGGCCTATAATTCTACTTTAACAGAGCACTTAAAAATTGAAACCACTTGTTTTATTAATTGTTGACATTTTTTTTCTTCTACAAAAATTCCTGTTATTTCTTTGAACTAAATATGTTCTGTATCTCTAAGGCAACCTTCTCATATATACTTAGTTTCTAAGAGGATATATCACTGGTGTTCCCTATCATTTTTGTATTATCTCAGTCCAGTGGAAGCAATGTTCCTGGACATAGAGATGTGAAGACCCAAAGTGGCATTTCACTGGCTGCTTTCAGTGGCTACTTCAACAGCTCTAAAGTCAATTTACCCAGACTCAAATTGTTACTCCACTACTCTGCAGCTTCATGTTGGTGGACATTTATTTATTTAATTTCTCTGTGCCTATTTATCTTTGTAGGTTGGTTGTGACTTGTGGGGACAAAATAGAGTAAAACATGTAAAGTAGTGAGTGTGCCCAACACGTGGCATACATTCAAAATATGTTGTTATTATAATGATGACATTTTGTGCATATCATTTCCTTCATTTATGTCTACCAACATGTAGAATTATTACATGAAAGTGAGTATACTGGAGTTACCTCCTCCAAAGCGAATTCGAAGAGCTGCCATTGTGTACATTTTTTTAAACAATGGAAGTGAAGGATGAAACCTATAAAAATACCTCAGTAAATTTTTAGTCTCTTGATATCAACAATCATTTTAAACAAGTCTCAAACATAAATCCTCAGGAATGACTTGCTCTGACAAATCCCTGTGTTTTCAATAGTCCGTGTACTCTTTACACATCCTACTCCAAGTCAGCTTTTATGGTACCCAACTCTATTGTCATCTGCAAACTGCTCCCCCCTCCTCTTCCTTATTCTTCCCCTCCTCATCTTTTCTTTCTCAGCTCCAGCTGCTTCTGGTCTTCCTCCGTCTCTATGCGTGAGCACCTAATTATTCAAAATGGAAATCTTTTCATTTTATTTGAATTTGCCTACCCATCTGCCCACCTTGATAATTCATCGTTTTACTTAACTTGACATAAACATCATTTATGTTTCCTTTAAGAAGTTGGTGTCTTCATAGCTAGCTTAACCCTATTTCTCCTACCCTTGGACAGGTGATATTAAAGGAAAACACATGATATTTACAAAATTTATTTTTTTACTGTTAAGTAAAAATTATATAAATTCTTAACTTCATCAGACTCATCTCTTAGACTCTTGTCAGAAAACAGGTATACATATTAATAAACAACAGCTTAGTTACAAGACTGGGAGGTCTCTTATCCTCTCTCTCTTTATCTGTAATCTTATTCTGACACTTTGTTGTTCCTTCCTATTGGTTTTTCCTCCCATCCTGAACATATCTACTGTTTTGGTAAATCTAGGCCTCTGCAAAGAAATGCCAATGAATTATCAAATTGCACACTAGGAATTCAAAGGACATTCTCACTTTTTAGGAGCTTGTAATTCAATGGTAATATATATTCTTTATTCTATACAGATGCTCACACAAAGAAGATAAGTGCAGAAGTAGTGTGAGAAATACTATAATAAGAAAACTAGAATAATTACAATGAATACTTGCAAGGGATTCTAGCAGAGGGAGCAGAATCTGTACAAAACCGGAAGAAATTTTCTGAGAACTACATTTGTATAATATGGCTGGAATCTTGAGTAGAAAATGCATGAGAATTAGAATTTCAAGAATCTAAGCAAATACAGAATAGAAATGGAATTCCCCTTTTGCTGTGCTACAGGATATTGATCTATCCTGAGGATAATCAAAAGTCACTGTAGGATTTTAGATTGAAGATACTTAATTACAACTAAATTTTTGCAATATAGTTTTAACTACAGAACAGAAATAGACCATGGAGAGAAAGAGGATGCAGAAAGACACACCGGGAGTCAAACTCTATCATAATCTAGGTTAGAAATCCTGACTTAAGCAATGTTAATGCAATGGAGATGGAAGACAGTATATCATTTATAATATGTTAATAATATAGAATTGATGATAGGCTAGGGTACAGGAGGCAGGAGACAGGAAAATGGGGAAATCAGGAAAGACACACACATAGCTGATCTGCTCAAAATAAGGAACACTAATTACCATGTTCATGATAAAAGTAAAAGGTAATGTTTAGGGAAAATGCAATATTATGAATTCAGTATCGCAGCTGCTGTTTCAGGTGTCTATGTGATCTATCCAAATACTAAATATTTGAAAACATAGGCTTGGACTTTAGGAGAGGAATTTGGACTGAGGAAATTAAGGGGAACTTACAATATGTAGACTGTAAATATTGCCACAGGAGGGAATGATATCTTCAGAGGTGATGGAAAAAGTGAGAAGACAGCCTAGGATAGAATACTGGGGAAAATATCTGCGAATATTTAAAGATAAAGAAACCCGTCCCTCCACAACCCACGTCTTTGTAACTTAACATAAAACTTTCTCCGAGGACCCCGTTGGCCTTTAGCACTGTTATCTGGAGGCTACTCATTTTCACATACGCTATTAGAAGGGGAAAAGTCAGCAGAAGGGAAAGGCAGTGCCACACTTACTAAGTAATTGTTTATCTTTCCACCATTCTACAATTAATTGCTTACACCTTCTTCCTTCTTTGAGGATTATGCCGTTCAACTAAGACACTTTCAACTTGACAATAATTAAAAGAAAAAAGAAATGTGTATCCTAGATTATTTATTCCTGTATAATCATTAGAACATGTCTTACACTTCATATTGTCTTTCAACATCTCAATTTTTACTTTTTCTCTTTGTTGAGCAAATAACCAAGAACCTAAAATCCATAACTTTGATCTGTCTGGACAAAATGCCCAAAGCTGTTGCCATTTTTCTTCCTTCCTTGTTTTTTTCTTTGGTCATATACACCTTGTTGACCCCAACCTAAAACAACCTAAATTCTGTATCCAGTTCTCTATCTCAAGTTCTCACTGACTAAGAAACCCTGGATACAAATATATATACAGTATAGACTTGTTTATAGTACTTTAATTTCTTAAATAATATTTGAATCCAACATGTTTTTATGCCTACTATGTTGTATACAAGTGTGCCATGGTTTCTTTTTATTTTTATCAAACTTGAAAACTATTGAATATTTTATGTGTTCAAAGAAACAATTTTTTATTTCATTTTTTAAATTTCTCTTTTTCTGTCTTTTTAATTTCTTGTCTTCCTTCCTTCCCTTTTTTCCTGTCTTCTCTTCCTGTCCTTCTCTCCTTTTTTAATGGAGTAAAACACAAAACATACTGGATGAAAATGCATAAATCAGATGCATTTAATATGATGAATTGTTCCAAATTTGGTGCACAGTTTAACTATCATACAGGCAAAGAAGTAAGAAAATTATGACAGCTCAGAAATGCAACAGTGCTTTTCCCAAGAGCCCCTTCACCCAGCCTGTGGTCGCTACCTTTATGCAGAAGTGCTCAGATGGAATCTTCACCTGCCTGGTGGTCATAGGCTTTGCCCCCAGACAGTACTGCTCCTGGCAGCTCACTTCAAGGGAATTATTTTGAACTAAACTTGGCTCCCACTGCAATAGTTTGAGCTTGTATTTTAAAAGAGGGCACAAGCTTGGTGACCTCCTCTTCAATTGGGAGACCAGTGATGACCCAAGGAGAGTTTCTCCTACAACTGGAACTTCCTCACAGATGGAACGTGTGTCACAGAGGCACAGCTATGGCATTCATTATTGAAGTCAATATTTTTATCTTAAGGGAGTAATTAGAGCATAATTCTTCAAAATAAAAAATTAAAAGCATGAAGTAGACCTTTAGGTTTGAGTCTAAATTGCACCATATATTTTTTGAATAAGCATTTGCAAATTATGTTCTCACATCTCAATCTCCTTACCTCTAAAATAAGCACAATAATAGTACTTCTAACAAGGATTGTTGTAACGGATTGGGTTAATATTTATAAAGAAAATGCAGCAGTGTATGGGATGTTGTAATCAATATAGAAGTATTTGATGTTATTAAATTAGTTTAGTTTAAAATATAAATTTAAATGATTTGGCCTTGGAAAATATTTTACATAAAGTCAAATTTAACCTAATATAAATACTACAGATGAATGAACCACTACCATAAATATTTTCTTATTTAATTTTCTGATTCACTCAAAAATAACTTTTTCCTCTTATAAAACAGTTATGTTTGGATTTATTATCTTCTTGCAAATGACAGTTTGAAAATGCTGATTTCAGTGCTCACAATTTGTCATTAAAATGTTTTCTTAGAGTTGTATTGTCAGAAGTGAGAAAGTTAAATAATAAATCCACGGCTACATAAAAGACAGTATGGCATAAAATTTTCCTTTTAAGACTCTAAGCATTTTTTTTCATTTGAGTGTGCCTGCTTTTAAAGTGTTTAAAATACACCAAACCACTTTTTTTTCAAGGCATAAGCTTAAGATAACATAAATTATACACTATTTGCTTCATTTCTATGTAATTATTTATACTATGTCATTAAACTTTTAAGAAAAATGTGAGAAGAAAGTAAAGCATTAAAGGAGTAATAGAACATCTGTTGTTTAACAAAATGATTTATGTAATATAAATTCAAAAAATATGATTTTGAAATGATGTCCTAGTTACGTTACATACATAGAGTTGTCTGGTTTGGCTTACATAAATATTTCTGAAATTAAGTGAGTCTGACACGGTGAGTTGATAGTATATCAATAATTATGTTTGTGTGTCCTGGATATTTTCAGATAGTGCTTGTTACTGCATGGTATATATGATTGTGTCTCATACTCCTGGCATATTTTGTAGACGTTAATAAGAATTTGAAAAAAGAAACAGAAAACTAATACTTTACTAAATATATAAAATAAATGCAGCTACTCTCCCTTTCTTTGTGCAGATATTTAGAAAGTGCAAAATGTCTAAACATCTTTTCCCTTCTTACTGCTTATTTCATAGAGTCAAAATAATTTTCCATTCTTCTAAAAGTCTGTTAGTATGGCACATATAAGTCATTTGGACCCAGCCTAGAAATCCTCAAAAGTGATGTGTATTGGACATTAAATATAGGAAAAATCTTATTTTAATAAGTCTGTTGAGTACAATGTTTGACTCACAGAGGCATTTTGTTTTTGTTGGGGGTGTTTGTGTGTGGCTGTGTTTAAATTAAGCACCAAATTTCACAATTGCATTGACATCCCTAATTTTTCTGAAGCAATTTTAGTTTGACTTATAAAGTACAGAAGAATCTCAATTAACTGATTAGGTAACAGAACCTAGTGAAAATAGCCTTTGGTCACAATCTAGATTTAGCAATTATGACTTAGAATTCTTACCATGTTTCACAGCAAATTCCATTATTTATTTATTTATTTATTTATTTATTTATTTATTTATTTATCTATATCTATCTATGTATCTATCTATCTATTTATTTATTAATACTGTCTGAGAAATTTACTCTTTCTTCTAATGGAACAATGTGACAGGCAGTGAGAAGAGTGGAATGACAGGAGATAAATGACAAGAGAGCAAGGGGAACAGTTGTCTTTATTAATGGCATAGGGTTTTCCCCAGGCCAGACTCAGTATTTGGAATAACAGAAATTGATGATTAAAATTAAAAAAGTGACTTAGGTCACCATAATTGATTATAACTCTAAAGTTCTGCAAATTTAGCTTAATTCTTCCAAATGCAATATAAATTCCAAAGTAATTTTAGGACAAAGCATACAGTATCACATGATAAAATGTCATCAGTTTAAAAACAATTGCTTTGGTATATGGGATTTTTTTTCAAACATAAAAACAAATGAATAATAGGATAGTATAGTAGCCCTTACTCTTAATAAATACTCATTATATTGACATCTTAAAATTTTTGGCTATTCTGATTTCACATGTCAAGAAACTTTTTTTAAATCTGAAGAATATCTCAACTTTAGAGGTTTAGGAAAGTGAAATTTTTTTTACCCTCCCCAAATGCAGAGGTAGAGCCATAAGAATAAAATCCTGATACATACCCACAAAACTATAACATTTTAGTACTAAGTCCTATACAGATATATATATTAAAATATATTTTATGTATTATAAAATCAATGTAATTTCTAAATTAACCAACTTTAATTGAATTCACTAAATGTCTCCAACTTAGCATGATTAAGATGGTTTATTAATTATAATAATATATGACTTTAAAAAACAATCTAATAACAACAAAAAGGGGTCTTAGAAGAAGTTCTTATTTATTGTATGTCATCTGTGTAGCTATATATATAGGAGTGTAGAAGATTATTTAGCAGAAAAATATCTGTTGGGGACATCCATGATGAAGATACTTAGTAATTACTTACAGAATAAAGGAGAAACTTGAGACACAAGGAACATAATATGTCTGATGCTTAATGACTAAGGATTTTTCATTTTCTGGGCAGTTCAGTTGATTGGTACATTCAGATGACAAGGACAGGTCAGTTCAGGGTTTCTTGAAGTTTACAGGGTTTACCAGTGTTACAGTATTTGAAATAATAAAAAAAAAAGTTACCCCCCAATCTTCAGTTTATTCCTATCCCTTGGGCTAATAATATAAATCTGACAGGTGCAGATGTGCCCTCTGGTATCTTTCCCTAAAGTAAAAATAGCAATTTAGCCATAATTAAACACTGAAATTTGAAAAATGTAGAAACAGAAAATGATTTATGAGAACTCTCCAAAAAAAGTTTTAATTAAAATCTAACAATTTAGATAATTGGGAGGAGATTTTGGGAAGATGGTAGCATGAGTAAGACAGTCGAAATATCCTCCCAAAACCATATATATTTTTGAAAATTCAACAAATAAAACCATGCCTAACAGAGAGACCAGAGGATACAGTACAACAGCCAGGCTACATTTACATCCGCAAGAACTCAGCACCTCATGAAGAGGGTAAGATACAAGCCATGACCTTGTGGGACCCAGCGTTCTCCACCCAAGCTCATCAGTGGGATGAGAGGAGTCGGAGTGGGTAGGGAGTGGGAGCCCAGGACTGCTAAATAACCAGCCCTGGTAATCCGCACAGGGAGCACAGACACACATTGCAAGGTGTGCTGGATATTAGGGAAATGGAAAAGGAAAATCTGTAAGTGGGTCCCTGCAGCTGGCTCCCCTGGGACAAAAGAAAAGTGAGTGCATTTTTAAAGTCTTAAAGGGGCAGGGGATTCATGCTAGATGAAATTTTCCTGGCACACTCAGACCAGCAGCTGGGAATCCCGAGGAACTCCAGGCACCCTAACCCCCTGGGTGATAGTGCAGCTCTGAAGCCCCTCACAGGGATAGGCAGCCTATGGTTCATTCCCCCTCCCCCAAGGCTCCAGCAGAGCAGCCTTGGTGCAGCTGCGCCCACAGCAGCTTCCCAGAGCCTCCTCCCAGCGCACAGCCCCCTGGGCCATATCCAAAGGCCGCCGCCAGTAAGCAGCTGCCTGGCGCATGCAGAGGAAGCTGGGGCAGGGCACGAAGGGGCACTGTTCTCACAGGAGAGCACACCCAGTATGCCTGACTCTCCCTGCAGGGCTCTGGGCTGCCCCACCTGCAGCAGCTCAGGAAATTAACCCAGAGCCTGCTCCCAGTGTGTGGATAACTGGCACAGGCAGTGAAGAAGGGCAAGGTGACCAGTAAGCAGGAAGAGACTTTGTTCTCCCAGCTGACACACATGCTACCTGCCTATGACTATCGCCATGAAAAGGCAGAAGAATTTGGACCAGTCCAGAATCACTCAGACAATCCCTGAGAGAGGGCCTGGGAGATAGATTTAACCAGTCTTCCTGAAAAAGAATTCAAAATAAAGGTCATAACCATGCTGATGGACCTGCAGAGAAATATGCAAGAGCTAAAGGATCAAGTTGGGAGGGAGAATACAGAAATAAAACAATCTCTGGAAGGACTTAAGAGCAAACTGGATTAGATACAAGAGGTCATTAGTGGAATAGAAATCTGAGAACAGGAATACAGAGAAGCTGACACAGAGAGAGATAAAAGGATCTCCAGGAATGATAGAATACTAAAAGAACTGTGTGACTAATCCAAACAGAACAATATTTGAATTATAGGGGTACCAGAAGAAGAAGAGAGAGAGAAAGGGATAGAAAGTGTCTTGGAAGAAATAATTGCTGAAAACTTCCCCATTCTGGGGAAGGAAATAGTCTCTCAGACAATGTAAGCCCACAGATCTCCCAAAACAAGGGACCCAAGAAGTACAACACCGAGACATAAAATAATTAAAATGGCAAAGATCGAAGACAAAGAGATTATTAAAGGCAGCCAGAGAGAGAAAAAAGGTCACCTACAAAGGAAAAACCATCATACCATCAGCAGATTTCTCAACAGAAACCTTACAGGCCAGAAGAAAATGGCATGATATGTTTAATGTAAACAGAAGGGCCTTGAACCAAGAATACTATATTCAGCACAATTATCATTTAAATATGAAGGAGGGATTAAACAATTCCCAGACAAACAAAAGTTGAGAGAATTTGTCTCCACAAACCACCTCTACAGGATATTTTAAAGAGAGTGCTTCAGATGGAAGCACTTCTAAGGCTAAATAGATGTCACCAGAGAAAATAAATTCACAGCAAATAAAAGCAGACCAACCAAATACTAACTAAAGGCAAAAAAATAAAATCAACTATGCACAAAAGCAGTCAAAGGAAACACAAAAAAGTACAGATTAAAACACCTAACATATAAAGAATGGAGGAGGAGGAATAAGAAGGGAGAGAAATAAAGAATCAGCAGACTGTGTTTATAATAGCTTAATAAGTGAGTCAAGTTAGACAATTAGATAGTAAAGAAGCTACCCTTGAACCTTTGGTAGCCACGAATCTAAAGCCTGCAATGGCAATAAGTACATATCTCACATTAATGACCCTTTAAATGTAAATGGACTGAATGCACCAATCAAAAGAAACACAGTACTAGAATGAATAAAAAAGCAAGACCTATCTATATGCTGCTTATGAGAGACTCACCTCAAACCGAAAGACACACACAGGCTAAAAGTCAAGGGATGGAAAAAGATATTTCATGTAAACAATAGGGAGAAAAAAGCAGGTGTTGCAGTTCTTGTATCAGACAAAACAGACTTCGAAACAAAGAAAGTAACAAGAGATAAAGAAGGACATTACATAATGATAAAGGGGTCAGTCCAACAAGAGGATATTACCATTAAAAATATATATGCACCAAATACAGGAGCACCAACATATGTGAAACAAATACTAACAGAATTAAAGGAGGAAATAGAATGCAATGCATGCATTCTAGGAGACTTCAACACACCGCTCACGTCAAAGGACAGATCCACCAGACAGAAAACAAGTAAGGACACAGAGGCACTGAACAACACACTATAACAGATGTACCTAATAGACATCTACAGAACTCTACACCCAAAAGCAGCAGGATACACATTCTTCTCAAGTGCACATGGAACATTTTCCAGAATAGATCACATACTAGGCCACAAAAAGTGCCTCAGTAAATTAAAAAATATTGAAATTGTACCAACCAACTTCTCAGACCACAAAGGTATGAAACTAGAAATAAGTTGTACAAAGAAAACAAAAAGGCTCACAAACACATGGAAGCTTAACAACATGCTCCTAAGTAATCAATGGATCAATGACCAAATTAAAATAGAGATCATGCAATATGTGGAGACAAATGATAACAACAGCACAAAACCCCAATGTCTGTGGGAGGCAGTGAAGGCAGTTCTAGGAGGAAAGTATATAGTAATTCATGCCTATTTAAAGGAGGAAGAACAATCCCAAATGAATAGCCTAAAGTCACAATTATTGAGATTGAAAAAAGAAGAACAAATGAGGCCCAAAGTCAGCTGAAGGAGGGTTATAATAAAAATCAGAGAATAAATAAATAAAATTGAGAAGAATAAAACAATAGAAAAATTAATGAAACCAAGAGAAGGTTCTTGGAGAAAATAAATAAAGTAGATAAGCCCCTAGCAAGTCTTATGAAGAGAAAAAGAGAATCTACACACATCAACAGAATCAGAAATGAGAAAGGAAAAATCATGACAGACCCCACAAAAATACAAAAAGATATTAAAGAATACTATGAGAATATACATGCTAACAAGCTAGAAAACCTAGAAGAAATGGACAACTTCCTAGAAAAATATAACCTTCCAAGGCTGACCAAGGAAGAAACACAAAATCTAAACAGACCAACTACCAAAGAAATTCAATCAGTAATCAAAAAACTAACCAAGAACAAAACCCCTGGGCCAGATGGACATATAGAGAAGATATAATACCCATTCTCCTTGGAGTTTCCCAAAAAATAGAAGAGGAGGGAATACTTCCAAACTCATTCTATGAAGCCAGCATCACACTGATACCAAAACCAGGCAAACACCCCACAAAAAAAGAAAATTACAGACCACTATCCCTGATGAACATACATGTAAAATTACTCAACAAAATATTAGCAAACCAAGTTAAAAATATATCAAGAAGATCATACACAATGATCAAGTGAGATTCATCTCAGGGATGCCAGGATGGTACAACATTCGAAAATCCATCAACATCATCCACCACATCAACAAAAAGAAGGACAAAAACCACAAGACCATCTCCATAGATGATGAAAAATCATTCAACAAAATCCAACACCCATTCATGATAAAAACTCTCAACAAAATGGGTATAGAGGTCAAGCACTTCAACATAATAAAGTCCATATAAGACAAACCCACAACCAACATCACACTTAACAGTGGGAAGATGAAAGCCTTTCCTCTAAGATCAGGAACAAGACAGGGATGCTCACTCTCCCCACTGTTATTCAACATAGTACTAGAGGTCCTAGCCATGGCAATCAGACAAAACAAAGAAATACAAGGAATCCAGAGTGGTATAGAATAAGTCAAACTGTCACTATTTGCAGATGACATGATATTGTACATAAAAAATCCTAAAGACTCCACTCCAAAACAACTAGAACTAATATCAGAATACAGCAAACTTGCAGGATACACAATTAGTACACAGAAATCTGTTGCTTTCCTATACACTAACAATGAACTGGCAGAAGGAGAAATCAGGAAAACAATTCCATTCACAATAGCATCAAAAAGAATAAAATACCTAGGAATAAACCTAACCAAGGAAGTGAAAGACCTATACCCTGAAAACTACAAGACACTCTTAAAGAGAAATTAAAGAGGACACTAACAAATGGAAACTCATCCCATGTTCTTGGATAGGAAGAATTGATATTGTTAAAATGGTCATCCTTCCCAAAGCAGTCTACACATTCAATGCAATCCCTATCAAAATACCAACAGCATTCTTCAACAAACTGGAACAAATTGTTTTAAAATTCATGAGGAACCACAAAAGACCCCAAATAGCCAAACCAATCCTGAGAAGGAAGAAGAAAGCAGGGCAGATCTCACTTCCCGACTTCAAACTTTACTACGAAGCCACAGTAATCAAGGCAATTTGGTACTGGCACAAGAACAGACCCACAGACCAGTGGAACAGGATTGAGAGTCCAGATATTAACCCAAATATATATTGTCAGTTAATATATGATAAAGGAGCCATGAACATACAATGGGGAAACAACAGCCACTTCAACAGCTGGTGCTGGCAAAACTGGACAGCAACATATACAAGAATGAAACTGGATCACTGTCTCACCCCATACACAAAAGTAAATTCGAAATGGATCCAAGACCTGAATATAAGTCATGAAACCATAAATCTCTTAGAAAAAAACATAGGCAAAAATCTCTTGGACATAAATATGAACAACTTCTTCTTGAACATACCTCCCTGGGCAAGGGAAGCAAAAGCAAAAATGAACAAGGGGGACTACATCAAGTTGGAAAGCTTTTGTACAGCAAAGGACACCACCAATAGAACAAAAAGGCATCCTATAGAATGGGAGAATATATTCATAATTGACAGATCCAATAAAGGGTTAACGTCCAAAATATATAAAGAGCTCACACACCTCAACAAACTAAAAGCAAATAATCCAATAAAAAAATGGTCAGAGGAGCTGAACAGACGGTTCTCCAAAGAAGAAATTCAGATGGCCAAGAGACATTAAAAGATGCTCCACATTGCTAGTTATCAGAGAAATGCAAATTAAAACCACAATGAGATATCACCTCACACCAGTAAGAATCACCACCATCCAAAAGACAAAGAACAACAAATGTAGGCAAGGTTGTGGAGAAAGGGGAACCCTCCTACACTGCTTTTGGGAATGTAAACTAGTTCAACCATTGTGGAAAGCAATATGGAAAAGCTCAAAACAGAAATACATTTGACCCAGGAATTCCACTCCTAGGAATTTACACTAAGAATGCAGCAGCCCAGTTTGAAAAAGACATAGGCACCCTTATGTTTATTGCAGCACTATTTACAAAAGCAAAGAATTGGAAGCAACCTAAGTGTCCATCCATAGATGAATGGATACAGATGTGGTACATACACACAATGGAATATTATTCAGCCATAAAAAGAAAACAAAACCTACCCTTTGCAACAACATGGATGGAGCTAGAGGGTATTATGCTCAGTGAAATAAGCCAGGTGGAGAAAGAGAAGTATCAAATGATTTCACTCATCTGTGGAGTATAAGAACAAAGAAAAAACTGAAGGAGCAAAACAGCAATAGACTCACAGAACCCAAGAATAGTCTAACAGTTACCAAAGAGAAAGGGACTGGGGAGGATGGGTGGGAAGGGAGGGATAAGGGGAGGGGGTGAAGAAAGGGGGCATTATGATTAGCATGTATAATGAGGGGTGGGGCATGGGAAGTACTGTACAACACAGAGAAGACAAGTAGTGAATCTATAGCGTCTTACTACGCTGATAGACTGAGACTCTAATGGCATATGTGGGGGGGGACTTATTGATGGGGAGAATCTAGTAAACATAATGTTCCTCATGTAATTGTAGATTAATGATACCAAAAGAAAAACCTAACAATTCACATTTGTAACAAAAAAGCATCTTCTCTCTCATAAGTAACTATTTGAGGGATAAAATATTTCACTGGTATACAGCCGATGCATATATTTAACTAATTCTTCATCATTTTTTTGGTTCAAGTAGGTGAGATATTTGTTTTCTCCAAATTTACTATCATTTATATAAAATTAAATTCACTCAATTTAGAATAGTGTTTGATAAATTTCAGCAATTTTATGAAATTGTGCAACCTCTACCAAAATCCAAAAAAAATTTATTTGCTATCAATGTCCTCTTTTTTATTTTTTAATTAATTTAATAAATTCCATATTAATTGAATAATAGTTCATTTCTTTATATTGCTCTGAAATATTCCATAATATACATATTGCACAATTTGTTTTGCTTATCTGCACCATAGCATTAATTCCAGTGCTTTGCAATTTTAAGTAATGCTTTTATGAACTTTCATATAAAAGTCTTTCGGTTGAAATAGGTTTTTATTTCTTTCGGAAAATGTGCCAAGAGTGCAAATGTTGAGCTATGTAAATTATTGTTTAACATGAAAAGGTTCTACCAAAGTACAATAAAAGGGCTCTACCATTTTGCATTCTAAGCAGCAATGTATGAGGGCTCTGGTTGCCTCATATTCAAGAAAGTAAAAGGCAACATACATACTGGCTTAAACCATTTACAAATTATGTATATAATAAGGAGTGCCCAGCATTCAGAATATATGAATAATTCTTACAACTCAACAAAAAAAGCACTTAAGTCAAATAAAAATGTGCAGAGGACTTGTGTAGACTTCTTTTGAAGATGTACAAATAGCCAGAAAGATCATGAGACAATTCTCAGCATCATGAGTCATTAGTGAAATGTAAATCAAAAGGACAATGAAGAGATACTTCACATCCATTTGATCAGCAATAATAATAATAAAGTAGTGGAAAATTACAGATGTCGACAAGGATGTGCAAAAACTGGGATCCTTGTTGGAAGGGATGTACCAATGTAAAATGGTGCAGGCACTGTTGAAACAGTTTAGTGGCTCTTCAAAAAAATTAAACATAGCATTACCGTCTAAGCCTGCAATTCCACATCCATGTATATACTAAAAGACTTAAGAAAATAATTGTACCTAATTGTTCATAGTGCACTGTTCAAGATAACCACAAGATGAAAACAATCCAACTCTTCAATAGATGAATGCATAAAGAAAATGAGGTATATGCATACAATGGAATATTATTCAGGATAAAAAGAATGAAGTACTCATTCATGCAACAGTGTACATGAACACCAAAAACATTTTGTTAATCTCAAAAAAGACAAACACAAAAGTTCATATTTTGTATCACTACATTTATATAAATATACAAAATAGGTAAATCCAGAGGCAGAATGCTCACTGATTCATTGTTGCCAGGGGTTGGTGAAAGGGGAAATGGGAAGTGACTGCTGAATGGGTATAGATTTTCTTTGAAGGTGATGAAAATTGATAGAGGTGGTGGTTACATCACATTGTGAATATATTATATGCCACTGAACATGGACTTTAGAATGGCTAGCTGAATTTGTTCAGAGTCATGGTCTCAGGGTTTGCCTGGGCAAAAGGCAGCAAGCCCAAATGCTCAAAAACTTCACAGCTTTTTACTTTTAAACAATAATCCTGTGCTAGCATGTTTACTAATGTCCTATTGGACAAAGCAAGCCACGTGACCTGTCTAGTTTATGAGCTGAAGAAATAGATTCCAACTCTTGATAGAGGGGCTTGTTGGCTCCTTTTGCAAAGGGGCATATATACGGGGATCTGAGGAAGTATTATGGTCTTTTTAAAAAATCTGCCACCACAGTAAAATCGTTTATCCAAAAATAAATATCATAATGACAATATAAATAAAATTAATGTCATAACTAAAATGTAATGTGAAATAAATATCTTAAATAAAATACATCCCGTTTCTATATCATTTTACACATTATACACAGTTTGGGTAAGGAATTATATTGTTTGAGCAATTTTATAAACATGTATTACAGGTGAACTATTCAAACAAATCAAATCTCCCCTAATTTAAGCGATTTTCTCATGCCAAATCTATATTAATCTTTCTTCAACGGAGCCTTCTCTTTGCTTCTGCACATCATACATATCTATCCATATGGAAATGGATCAGCAAACTCTGAAAAAGAGTCAGAAATGAGGTTACAGTATATTAGTTGTGATGGTTAATTTTATATGTCAACTCAACTGGGCCACATGGTGCCCAGATTAAACATTATTCTGGGGGGTCTGTAAAGGTGTTTGCAAATGAGATTAGCATTTGAATAGGTGGACTAAGTTAAATACACTCTCCTTCCCAATGTGGGTGGGCATCTTCCAGTAGTTGAGGACCTGAATAGGACAAAAGGGGAGGAGAGGAGGATTCTCCCCCTTTCCTGCCCGCCTGCTTGACCAGGGACACTGGTCTCCTGCCTTGTACCGGTGTTTACACTATCAGCTCCCATGGTTCTTCGTCCTTTGGATTCAGACTAGAATTACAATCACAGTTTTTCCTGGGTCTCCAGCTTGTACATAGCAAGTCATGGGACTTCTTAGCCTCCATAATCAACTCCATGAACATATGAACCAATTCCTCATAATCCCATGAACAAATTCCTCTTTCTCTGATTCTCATCTCTCTCTACTTATATACATATATATATTTATTTATTTAACATGTAATATATTTATATCTCATCTATGTATGATAAGTAGGTTAGTGAAGTAATTTTTAAATATGCCAAATTATTTCTTTCAAAATCCCAAAGACCTTACATATTTTTACCTTTCACACAATGCACTGGATTCAATGTTTAGAAAACGTTCATTACTTTCATTTTGGAAGGGATGTCAAGATGTGCCCTAGACCACTGGATTCCTAGGACCTTCAACAAGAAGAGAGTCCATTAACTCTGAAGGAGTTGTGCTCCCACTGCTTGGAATGCATTTCTCTCTTCAAATTATCATAAAATCCATACATTAAAAGAAAACTTGTTTAAAGAGTAATAGTAAAATCAACATCTCTGTATTGAACAATGCCAGTACTTCCATACACCTGTGTGAGCCCTCTAGACCACATATGCATTCCTCTTCTGAAAGGAAACAAATATACTGAATTTCATTAATTATTCCTTTCCAATTTTGGGATTTAATCACTTAAGAATCCATCCCTATAAAGTGTGTCTTTATATAAATAGAAACTACTACATAAATGTATATTCTATAATTTCCTTTCACATTTAAGAGATTCATTTGTATTAATGAATGCACGTAAGTTCTTTTATTTTAACCACTGTTAATTTTGTTTTGCATGCATACACAATAATTTTATCCATGTTCTCTCCTTAAGCATTTGAATTTTTTTTAACTTTTTTCTAAGCAAGGTTTCTATCCCCTATTGCATAGTGAAGAAACAACCTAGAAATGTAATCGGTGGATTATAGGAGGGAGTCAACATTTTCAACTTTACTAGTTATTGCCAAAATGTGGATTCAATTTACAGTTACTCTACATCCCATCTTACACAGCTTCTGATATTGTTGGAAATTATATTTACCTATTTTACAGGTGTGAAATGGCATCATATTGTGGATTTAGTTAGCATTTTTAAACTGAGTGAATTTTCAAGTATTACTTTGTTTTTTTCTCTTCTGTGAAATGTCATATTATTTACTATAGTTTTGTTCAACTCTATTTATTAAAAGAATTTCTCCATGTTTTGTATGCTAATCCTTTGAAGCTATTTACCTCCATATTTACCCTTCCAGTATGTGACTTGACTTTTGATCAACATAAGATCTTCTTTTAATGAATCAGTTGCTTCTTCATCATTTGCACTGTGTCTTGTTAAAGACATTTTTCCTTACTCCACAATTATAAAGATATTTCCCTATATTACTTTCTAAGTGTTCTATAGATTTGAATTTTATACTTAAGACCTTAATCCCCCTGGAATTGATTTTTCAGTATGGTATGACAGAGGATTTCATTTTTTCCATATTTTTAACCATTTGTTCCAGAACCATACATTGAATACTTAGTCCTTTACCCTATAACATGCAATACCCTCTTTCACAATTCAAGTTCCCGTATGTACCAGGGACAGGGAATGATTTTGGAATAGACATTCTGTTTCATTTTGTCTATCCTGGGAAAAGACCATACAGTCTTCATCACTAATGCTGTATGAAGAGTTTTAATATCCAGAAGAAAAGTTTAACTATCATGTTCCTCTTCAAGAATGTGTCAAACATTCTTTGCTCTTCCCTATAATATCTATATTGTTTTCCTGCTTATTTAATAATTCCTGGAATTGCACTGAACATAAAACTTTTAACAGAACAGACATTTAGTAATATTGATACTTCTAATGCAGAAATGTGTTGGTATATTTTCGGCATTTGCTTATTTTTTAATGACCATATACTCCACAATAGTCTTGCAGATTGACTTACAACTTTTTATACCTATTTTGTTACATTTTTTTCTTAGGGTATTTTCCTAAAACAGACAGACATGCACACACACACACACACACACACACACACACACGTAGTATATTTAGGTCTGTACCTATGTAAATATGTTTTTCAAATGGTATTTTTTAAACTTACTAATAATTGTTGGCATATAAAATTGCAAATCAACTCAATCTACTTTAAAAATGGATTTTGAATTCAGCAGTATTTCCAAACAAATTGATTAGTTCCAGTTTTTTAAAGTTTTTTAAATTAACTTTCTATGTAGACAATTTATGAAATGCAAATAATGAGTATTTATTTACTTATCTTTTCAATTATCAACATTTTTATTCTGTTAGTACAATATATCGGCCAAAACCTTAGACAAAACATAAATAGAAGTGGTAATTTAATAGATAACTACCTTTTTCAAAATCTAAAGAATGCTTTCAATATTTCCATCACTTAAGTTATTATGTAGGGGTTTTGTAAATGCACTTTATTCAATTATCATTTGTTTATTAACAGTTGCTATTATGACAGGTTGTTGAATTTTATCAAAATATTGTGATACCATGTAATAAAATTTAACATAATATAGTGATTGTGATAAATTTTCTAGTATTGAAATACCATTACAAAACTGGAAAAAAATCTATGTGGTTGAGATGTAGTCTCTTTTTGTGAATAAATTGTTAAGTTTGGTTAAATAACTTTTTCAGGATTTTAACAGCTGTATTGGTGAGTAAATTTAATTTTAAATACTTTTTTTCTCATAATGTCCTTAAATGGTTTCAACACTAGGTACACTAACCACATAAAATAACTTGAGAAGTGGGTAGTTTACCTTCGTAAGAGTTTGTGTGTAAGTAGAACTAGCAATTCCTTTAACCTTTGACAGATTATTCTTGTAAATCCTTCTGGAAACCTGATATTTTCGTGGGAGAGAGTTTTTTTTAACTAATTATGTTTGCTTAGGTATTATAAGCTTCAGATTCTATAATTCTTGTTAAGTTAGTTTATAAAATTATGGAATTGCACTTAATTTTATAGTAATTTCTTCATTTATTTTATTTACATTTTTACATTTATTGCCTATAATTATTCATAATACACACTTTCTTTTGAATTTTGTTAGTATCTGTAGTCATATTACCCTTTTGTTCCTAAAAGTTGTATGTTGTTCTTTTGTTTTCTTCCATTAATCACTTTGGAAGGAGGATGCCTATACAACTTTTTATAAAATACCTGAATTTTCACCTAATTTTATTTTTTCCTTGCTACTTTCTGCCAATATATTTTGCATTTAGTATTTGAACTAACTTTGTAACTCATACACTCAGCTAATTATCTTGAACATGTCTTCTCTTAAAACTGAGCATGTAAGGTTACAAAGCTCCTTATACATAATGTTTCAGTTGCATTCCACAAACTGTGATACCTATTTTATTTTTAACATTAATTTATAAATCAATGACATAAAGTGTTATTTGTTTGTAAATCAGTGTGAAAATATCTTGTTATCACTGTGGATACATCTGCTTCATTTAACATTTACAGTCTGGGTTCTTGCGCTACAATAGTGAGCAAACAATGGGGACATTGATCCCTGACCTCGTGGGATTTTGTAATGGAGAGAAAGATGAAATAAAAAAATGAGTACAAAAAATAAAACATATCATCGTTAGATGATATTTTGTCTGCGATAAACAAATAGAATGAGAAAGGGTTGAGCATGCTGGCCAGGAAACTATGTTCGTGATGATTGTACTCAAAGCGGACCTTGCTGAGAAGGTGACAGGATTTGTGAAGACAGAATGAGCCATTTGGTTAAATGAGCAAAGGTTATTTCAATCAGAAAAAAAAAACAACAGCACAAAGTCCCCAAGACTTGTGCATACCAGGCATACTGGAGCAACAACAAGAATTCCAGAGTAGCTGAAACAACAACCAGAATGGGAAGTAAGAAGGGGCTTAGGGGAAAGAAGAGGCTAGCTGGCCCACAATGTTGGTACATTTTTTTATTAAGGATGGCAATACATGACAAAATAGAAAATAAACCATCATGGCTCCTAGCCAGAGCCTCAAAGCCAGCAGATTTGAGAATGTGGAGAAAAAGGCCATTTGCAAGAAATCCTGGGATCTCATAATTTTTTAGCAATACAAAGGGATTTTTGCAGAAAGTTCTAAATTTTGAGGGCAAAAATGGAGATCTGTACATAAGATCCATTGGTCTTTTATCTAATATATATTTTACTCTGTTCTCAAAGGGTTGACTTGAGGACAATACATATTTGTTTTTGTACCATCACTCTACATGCTTAGTGTGGTGTCTTGCCCAAAAACAATCGAAACAAATTATTTTATTGAATTGATCATTTGTTGAGAGTTTTGGGGTTAAGGGGATTGAATTGATCATCAGTTATATTATGCTCTGAAGAGAAATATCATCTAGCCTTTTCTGGAAAGGATACAACATCCTTTCTTTTTTATCTGTTAGTGTTGATAGTATGTTTTTGTGTTATATGCTTATTAAGGGTAAAACTATGCCTATTTCTGCACATATCACTTTTTAGTGCATGAAATATAGGAAATGCAAACATCAGATACTCATCAAGCTTATTTTGACTGAGTAACTTTCTGTACCTGGATTGCAATTAATATAGTGAAGTTAGTGACAAACAGACAGATATTGTACTAGCAATAAATATGTATTTTAAATACACAAGTGATAAAAGTACATCCAAAAGGAAGTGTCTTTCAATAAAATAATTAAATAACAAATGTTTTTATTTGTGATCTTTTTTTTTCACCATTGATCTCTTTCATTTTTTAAATTATTTTTATTATCATTAATCTACAATTACATGAAGAACATTATGGTTACTAGACTCCCCCCTTCACCAAGTCCCCCCTGATAAACCCCATTAGTCACTGTCCATCAGTGTAGTAAGATGCTGTAGACTCACTACTTGTCTTTTCTGTGTTGCACATCCCTTTCTATGGGCCCCCACCCCAACATTATACATGCTAATAGTAAGGCCGCCTTTCTTTTCCCCTGCCCTTATCCCTCCATTCCCACCCCTCCTGCCCAGTCCTTTTCCCTTTGGTAACCATTAGTCCATTCTTGGGTTCTGTGATTCTACTGCTGTTTGTTCCTTCAGTTTTTCTTTGTTCTTAAACTCCACATATGAGTGAAATCATTTGGCACTTGTCTTTCTCCGCCTGGCTTATTTCACTGAGCATAATATCCTCTAGCTCTATGTTGTTGCAAATGGCAGGATTTGTTTTCTTCTTATGGCTGAATAATATTCCATTGTGTATATGTACCACATCTTCTTTATCCATTCATCTATTGATGGACACTTAGGTTGCTTCCAATTCTTGGCTATTGTAAATAGTGCTGTGATAAACGTAGGGGTACATCTGTCTTTTTCAAACTGGGCTGCTGCATTCTTAGGGTAAAATCCTAGAAGTGGATTCCTGAGTCAAATGGTATTTCTATTTTGAGCTTTCAAACTGCTTTCCATAATGGTTGAACTGATTTGCTTTCCCACCAGCAGTGCAGGAGGGTTCCCCTTTCTCCACAACTGGCCAACATTTGTTATTTGTCTTTTGGATGGTGGCAATCCTTACTGGTGTGAGGTGATATCTCAGCGTGGTTTTAATTTGCATTTCTCTGATGACAAGTGATGTGGAGCATCTTTTCATGTGTCTGTTGTCCATCTGAATTTCTTTGGAGAACTGTCTGTTCAGCTTCTCTGCCCATTTTTTTATTGGATTATTTGCTTTCTGTTTGTTGAGGTGTGTGAGCTCTTTATACATTTTGGATGTTAACCCTCTATCGGATCTGTCATTTATGAATATATTCTCCCATACTGTACGGTTCCTTTTTGTTCTATTGATGGTGTCCTTTGCTGTACAGAAGATTTTCAGCTTGATATAGTCCCACTTTTTATTTTTGCTTTTGTTTCCCTTGCCCGGGGAGATATGTTCATGAAGAAGTCGCTCATGTTTATGTCCAAAAGATTTTTGCCTATGATTTTTTCTAAGAGTTTTATGGTTTCATGACTTATATTCAGGTCTTTGATCCATTTTGAATTTACTTTTGTGTATGGGATTAGACAGTGATCCAGTTTCATTCTTACACGTAGCTGTCCAGTTTTGCCAGCACCATCTGTTGAAGAGACTGTCATTTCCCCATTGTATGTCCATGGCCCTTTTATCATATATTAATTGACCATATATATTTGGATTAATATCTGAGATCTCTATTCTGTTCCTCTGGTCTGTGACTCTGTTCTTGTGCCAGTACCAAACTGTCTTGATTACTGTGGCTTTGTAGTAGAGCTTAAAGTTGGGGAGTAAGATCCCCCCCCCTTTATTTTTCCTTCTCAGTATTGCATTGGCTATTCGGGGTCTTTGGTGTTTCCATATGAATTTTTGAACTATTTGTTCTAGTTCGTTGAAGAATGTTGTTGGTAATTTGATAGGGATTGCATCAAATCTGTATATTGCTCTGGGCAGGATGGCCATTTTGACGATATTAATTCTTCCTAGCCAGGAGCATGGCATGAGTTTCCATTTGTTAGTGTCCCCTTTAATTTCTCTTAAGAGTGTCTTATAGTTTTTGGGGCATAGGTCTTTCACTTCCTTGGTAAGGTTTATTCCTAGGTATTTTATTCTTTTTGATGCAATTGTGAATGGAACTGTTTTCCTGATTTCTCCTTTGGCCAGTTCATTGTTAGTGTATAGGAAAGCCACAGATTTCTGTGTGTTAATTTTGTATCCTGCAACTTTGCTGAATTCCGATATCGGTTCTAATAGTTTGGGAGTGGAGTCTTTAGGGTTTTTTATGTACATGTCATCTGCAAATAGTAACAGTTTAACTTCTTCTTTACCAATTTGGATTCCTTGTATTTCTTTATTTTGTCTAATTTCTGTGGCTAGGACCTCCAGTACTATGTTGAATAACAGTGGGGAGAGTGGGCATCCCTGTCTTGTTCCCAATGTCAGAGGAAAAGCTTACAGCTTCTCACTGTTAAGTATGATGTTAGGTGTGGGTTTATCATATATGGCCTTTATTATGTTGAGGTACCTGCCCTCTTTACCCATTTTGTTGAGAGTTTTTATCATGAATGGATGTTGAATTTTGTCGAATGCTTTCTCAGCATCTGTGGAGATGATCATGTGGTTTTCGTCCTTCTTTTGGTTTATGTGGTGGATGATGTTGATGGATTTTCGAATGTTCTACCCTCCTTGCATCCCTGGGATGAATCCCACTTGGTCAAGGTCTATGATCCTTTTGATGTATTTTTGAATTTTGTTTGCTAATATTTTGTTGAGTATTTTTGCATCTACATTCATCAGGGATATTGGTCTGCAATTTTCTTTTTTGGTGGGTTCTTTATCTGGTTTTGGTATTAGGGTGATATTGGCTTCATAGAATGAGTTTGGGAGTTTTCCCTCCTCTTCTATTTTTTGGAAAACTTTAAGGAGAATGGGCATTATATCTTCTCTGTATGTCTGATAAAATTCTGAGGTAGATCCATCTGGCCCAAGGGTTTTGTTTTTGGGTAGTTTTTTGATTACTGCTTCAATTTATTTGCTGGTAATTGGTTTGTTTATATTTTGTGTTTCTTCCTTGGTCAGTCTTGGAAGGTTGTATTTTTCTAGGAAGTTATCAATTTGTTCTAGGTTTTCCAGATTCTTAGCATATAGGTTTTCATAGTATTCTATAATAATTCTTTGTATTTCTGTTGTGTCCATCGTGATGTTTCCTTTCTCTTTTCTGATTCTGTTGATGTGTGTAGATTCTCTTTTTCTCTTAATAAGTCTGGATAGAGTCATATCTATTTTGTTTATTTTCTCAAAGAACCCATTCTTGGTTTCATTGATTTTTTTCTATTGTTTTATTCTTCTCAATTTTATTTATTTCTTCTCTGATCTTTATTATGTCCCTCCTTCTGCTGACTTAAGTCCTCCTTTGTTCTTCTTTTTCCAATTTCGGTAATTGTGACGTTAGACGATTCATTTGGGTTTGTTCTTCCTTCTTTAAATATGCCTGGATTGCTATATACTTTCCTCGTAAGACTGCTTTCGCTGCGTCCCACAGAAGTTGTGGCTTTGTGTTTGTGTTCTCATTTATTTCCATATATTGCTAGATCTCCATTTTAATTTGGTCGTTGATCCATTGACTATTTAGGAGCATGTTGTTAATCCTCCATGTGTTTGTGGGCCTTTTTGCTTTCTTTGTAGAATTTATTGCTATTTTTATACCTTTGTGGTCTGAAAAGTTGGTTGGTAGGATTTCAATCTTTTGGAATTTACTGATGCTCTTTTTGTGGGCTAGTATGTGGTCCATTATGGAGAATGTTCCATGTGCACTTGAGAAGAATGTGTATCCTTTTGCTTTTGGGTGTAGAGTTCTATAGATGTGTACTAGTTCCATCTGTTCTAGTGTGTTGTTCAGTGCCTCTGTGTCCTTACTTATTTTCTGTCTGGTGGATCTGTCCTTTGGAGTGAATGATGTGTTGAAGTCTCTTAAAATGAATGTATTGGATTCTATTTCCTCCTTTAGTTCTGTTAGTATTTGTTTCACATATGCTGGTGCTCCTGTATCGGGTGCATATATATTTAGAATGGTTATATCCTCTTGTTGGACTGAGCCCTTTATCATTATGTAATGTCATTCTTTATCTCTTGTTACTTTCTTTGTTTTGAAGTCTATTTTGTCTGATACTAGTACTGCAACACCTGTTTTTTTCCCCTATTCTTTGCATGAAATATGTTTTTCCATTCCTGGACTTTCAGTCTGTGGACATTTTTGGGTTTGAGGTGAGTCTCTTGTAAGCAGCATATAGATGGATCTTGTTATTTTATCCATTCAGTGACTCTGTGTGTTTTGATTGGTGCATTCAGTCCATTTACATTTAAGGTGATTATCGATAGGTATGTACTTATTGTTATTTCAGGCTTTAGATTTGTGGTTACCAAAGGTTCCAGGTTACTTTCCTTACTATTTAAGAGTCTAACAACTCACTTAGTATGCTGTTACATACACAATCTAAAGGTTCTTTTTTATTTCTCCTCCTTTTTCTTCCTCCTTCATGCTTTATATATTAGGTATCAAATTCTGTACTTTTTGTCTATCCGTTGATTGACTTTGGGTATAGTTAATTTAATTTTGCATTTGCTTTGTAATTAGCTGTTCTATTTTCTTTTCTGTGGTTTTATTACCTCTGGTGACAGCCACTCAACCTTATGAACACTTCTATCTATAGCAGTCCCTCCAAAATAAACTGTAGAGATGGTTTGTGGGAGGTAAATTCTCTCAGCTTTTGCTTATCTGGAAATTGTTTAATCCATCCTTCAAATTTAAATGATAATCTTACCGGATAAAGTAATCTTGGTTCCAGGCCCTTCTGCTTCATGGCATTAAATACATCATGCCACTCCCTTCAGGCCTATAAGGTTTCTGCTGAGAAGTCTGATGTTAGCCTGATGGGCTTTCCTTTGTATATGATCTTATTTCTGTCTTTGGCTGCTTTTAGCAGTCTGTCCTTATCCTTGATCTTTCCCATTTTAATTACTATGTGTCTTGGTGTTGTCTTCCTTGGGTCCCTTGTGTTGGGAGATTTGTGGTTCTCCATGGCCTGAGAGACTATCTCCTTCCCCAGATTGGGGAAGTTTTCAGCAACTACCTTCTCAAAGTTACTTTCTATCCCTTTCTCTCTCTCTTCTTCTTCTGGTATCCCTATAATGCAAATATTGTTCTGCTTGGATTAGTCACACAGTTCTCTCAATATTCTTTCATTTTTAGAGATCCTTTTTTCTCTCTGTGCCTCAGCTTCTTTGTATTCCTCTTCTCTAGTTTCTATTTCATTTATTTTCTCCTCCACCATATCCAACCTGCTTTTAATACCCTCTATTATGCTTGTCAATGATTGGATCTCTAACCTGAATTCATTCCTGAGTTCTTGGATGTCTTTCCGTACCTCCATTAGAATGTTGATGATTTTTATTTTGAACTCCCTTTCAGGAAGAGTCACGAGGTCCATATCATTTAAATCTTTCTTGGGATTTGTATTAATAATTTTACACTGGACAAGGTTCCTTTGATGTTTCATGTTTGTATATGGCTCCCTCTAGTGTCCAGAAGCTCTGTTTTGGAGCTTCTCAGTTCCTGAAGCAATGTCGGGGGTCACAGGGGTGTGGTACTGGTGCCTGGGGAGAGGAAAGAGCTCTTCCCCACTTCCCAGCTGCTATGCCTTTCTCCACTGCCTGAGCCAGTGGGCTGGACACAGTTATAAGTTTTTGTCCCAAGCAACCGGATATGGATCCTGCGTTCCGCAAGTGGCCGGAATCCCAGTCTCCCCAGGAACTCTGCCTGTATTAACTTTCCAACCCGGTATACATGCGAGTCTCGTGAAAGCACCATGAACTGTAGGTTTGTGCTCCCAGAACAGATCTCCGGATCTAGGTATTCAGCAGTACCAAGCCTTCCACTCCCTCCCTGCTCTGTTTCTCTTCCTCCCGCCAGTGAGCTGGGGTGGGGGAGGGGCTCGGGTCCAGCAGAGCCACAGCTCTGGTATGTTACCCGGTTCAGTGAGGTCTGCTCTTTTCTCCAGGTGTGTGCAGTCTGATGCGTCCTCTTTCCTGTTGCTCTCTCAGGATTAGTTCTGCCAGCTATATTTTCTAATTGTATCCAGTTTTAAGAGGAAGCCTCTGTCTCTCTTCTCACGCTGCCATCTTTAATCTATTTTGTGGTATTTTAAATATTTTCCTAAGGGAAGAATGCAGCAACATTGCCTTACAAGTGCCCTTCAGAGAGTCTACTATGCTCCAATGCCGGCAGTTTTATACAGTCAAAAGTCCTAACAATCGAAGAGAAGATTCACTGCCTCAAATATATTCCAGAAAAAAAGCATCATGTGAGTAGGTATCTTATCTGGCTTGTTGAAAATTAAATTCCCTGAAGCTGCATAAATGATTTAAACATAAAAAAATTAGTTATTGAAAGATTAATAAAGCAAATTAATAAACAGATACATTAATTAACCAAGAGGATGCAGATACATAACTATGAAATTCAGGGTAGCATTTAGAGCTAGAGTCATATATATGAATCATAGATACATGGGTAGATTCATATTTACATCCAGCATAAGATTACCTGTGAAGAGAGATAGTATAAAGAGTACAAAATTATAGAAAAGTAGCCTGGGAACAATGAACTCCTGAGGCAAACTATTTTTAGAAGTTAAAGAAAGGGGTAGAACCCAAAACAATTGAACTCAGGCACGTCAGTCAAGCATAAGGAAAACCAGGAGTTGATAGTATCAGAGAAGTCAAGGGAATTTAGTATTTTAATAAGGAGGGCTGTTCAATTTTTTCAAATGCTTCTGAGAGAGCCTATAAGATGTGGAGAGTCAGGGCCCTGCCTCTTGGTAATGTGGGGGTCAGTGGACAGGTGCTATGTAGCTTCAGTGGCATGCTGGCAAGTAAGTTACACACACACACACACACACACACACACACACACACACACAAATTCACAAAGTTGAAATGGATCATAGTAAATTATTTGAGCTTTTGTGTGAAAACAAGAAAACTGGGCAATATCTAAAAGCAGATATGGATATATGGAGAGAGAATATAGAGAGAGCATAATGTGTATGTGTATACATATACATATGATACATATATATATATACATATATGTATGATATGTTGTAAATTAATAGAAGTTATGTCTTAATTTCACAATAATTGCCCATTTTAAGTCACATAAACCTGGTAGAAATTAATTTTATTAATCTTTTATTTAATTGTATTTAATCAATATTAATTAATAAATGACATTAAATTTCACTACTTTGTTATAAAAAAGGAACTGAGATGTGAATAGGTAGGAGTAAATATCAGCCATCACTATAGATAGGTATAGAAAAGACAAAAAAAATCAAACCACTTCACATATACATATACATATTAAAGTTAAACAGATTTCTTTCCATTTATTATCTTGCATAACAACCTATTTAAAGGCACTGGAAGCAAAATGGTAATGAATTAAGGTGACCAATCTCAAAATATTTTCACTCTAGCTGCATTATTGTACTTTCTATATCTTGCTATAAAAATGTGTGCATAGTTCTGCCAGTCTAATTATGGTGCAATTATACATTTCATTCTTAACTTCTACCACATTAGATTATGAGAATTCTTCTACCAGAGGCCTTATTTTTTGTGAACGGTGGTCTCTGAAACTCTAGTACCTGGATTCAAATTATGCTGTGTCCCTGATTAGCTGTGTAACCCTGCATAAGTCAGCCATTTAACTTATTTAGTACTCAATTTGCTTTCTTTTATAGTGAGCAAAACATTACCACATACCTCATATGATTTTGCAAGCTACATCATGACCAATAAGGGTCCAGCTTTTAGTTCCGTGCACACAGTAAGCACCTGATAAACCTGGCTATTATTATTATTTTAAGGACCAGTTTAGCACATAGTAAGCAAAAATACAAGTAGATTTCTTAATTGAACCAGTAACTGAATGAAGGAATGCATGAATGACATCAGACCTGAAATTCCAACCCAGGAATCATTTAAGCTTCAACCACCAAAGGCAAGGATAGTGTTCCTGGAAGATCTGGCAGTATATTCCTGGAGCAGCATGGAAGGTCTTTGTTACCTAAAGGATGATTCTGAATTGGGAAAAGATTCAGCAATATTCTAATTTTGCTTAATCCATATTTCAATACCTAGTTAAGGAACAAGAAGGAATATGATTGTTCATAATAATCACAACAAATAAATCTTGATCTAAGCAAGAAATGGAACATAGCTTCTTGGTTAGGAAGAGGATAGAGCTGAGCCTGGGAATCTGCTAATGAGCAGGTGGCTTGCTTAGGTGGCTTTGGCACTTGGTTTTGAATACAGCTGTGCTTCTGGGATGTAAAGACATAAACACTCTTAGTATAGATGGCATAAACTTTAGCCACCTAAAAATGTGTTATTTATCATTGTGTCAGGCTATGTTCTTTAATAAAGGAGATTATATATGTCACTTGGTATTTATAATCTAAATTTTACTGTAAATAACAAACAGTGTCTGGTTTAAAATGCATTTAAAATTTGGGAAAAATATAATTAATTTTTTTACAGTATAATATCCTTACTTTTTTTGTAAATATAGATAAGAGTTTAGTGATTGGGTTAGAGTTTAGTGATTCATGATAAAATTTTCTACATTTATCTCAAATAAATCTAACTTTTAGACGATGGGGAGCTTAAAGTACAGGCCAACAGCAAAATATTCCAATGGTTACAAACTGTTACAGAATGTTGGTACTGTTCTGAGATTTTTGGTCCTCTGACAAGCAATTAAAATTGGATTTTAAGAAAGAATTGTGTCAAAGAATTGAGTATATAGAAAGAGAGGTCCTTACAGAATTAAAAAAGATGAGTCATGGCAGGGGTGGGGAGGAGGGCTTACATTAAACCATAGATACAAATGGTAGTTAAGAAACTTAATGTACAAACCTACTTTTATTACTTACAGAATGTATTTGATAGATTCACCTGAGCATATAAAATTGGTCAATTTCCCTCTGAGCTTATCCTTGAACAAAAAAGGAATGAATTTCCATTTCCACAAGAGACACTACAAAATCTCCTTATTTCCTTTTATTTTTTCATATCATAATAACTTGTTCTTTGATCTTAACTGCATAATATTCTTGTGATTGTCATTACTTATTTTTCAAAGGAGCCTCTATGGATAATTAAGTCTAAATATTTGTAGCCAGTTTGAACAATTAAATTCTGTCAAATGCCTGTAGAAATTAGTAAAGTAATTACATGCCCTCTGAATTAGTGAGAAATGCACTACCTTACTGCTATCATTGGGTAGTTCACAGAGTTATGGACATAAACTTTCTCAGTAAATAATATCCTTCACATACTATTGATACAGGTGATGGCATGGGATGGCATTTACTGTTTCTATTGGTTTTCTTCTCAAAGGGCTAGGGGCGTCAGAGTTTGGTAAATGATACTTGCCTCACAATGAGAAAATGTATATTCCTTCAGACTGCTGTTCCTCAGGAGGTTCTCATGTCATATCATTTAGATGGAAATTGCTGTTAAAAAGCATCCTACTTTTTAACTACATAGTGCATCTGACGCTTCTTTTCACTGTTATAATTCCTGTTCTTGTTCTTATAATATTGGGGAGAGGGGTGATTGTTCTTTGTTTGTTTAATTATGTCAATGCAAATGGAAATATGAGTTTTAGGAAAACAAATCAGAAGTGAAATTGGAATAAATCAAATATTAATTATAAACCTTACATTTTCTTTTCTTTTATGAATATATACTATTACATTATAAATGAATATTTAATTATGCAGCAGAATATCATATGTTATCATGTAAGACATCATGTGAGCTGCTGCTTCTTGAATAATACTTATGTAAAATTAAAAACTAGTTATTTTAATTATATTTAAATATAAAATCTATTGTGTACAGTATTTTAGGATTTTAACACCTATTCAAATGTACAAAATAAATTAGCATATCTGATACATATTGAAGAAGGAAACACCCAAAGACAAAATATGTCTCCTCTTATAGGAACATATAAATCTCTTTCATCTTCATGGAATCTCTTTAATTTCTCATAAACAATCTGAACCTCTTTAATTACTGCTTTTCATGTTTAGTTTCATATCTCACCTTTGGGGTGTTGACATCTTATTTTGAGTCAGCAGATGTTCATTTGATTTTCTCTCCCTATCCAAGGGCTCCATCTTCCTTTTTTATAATTTAAAGACCCAGCTCATTCTTCACCTGTCATATTATGCTTTTCCTTGCCCTCTACTTCTCCCTTTCTGAAATGAAGTGCCTTATTGGTTCCTGCCTTTCATGCTGCCCTAATTTTTAACAATTTGTCTTACCGTCCTGTTTCTTTGGATGTGAATTCTTTTGTCCTTCATCCATCTTTTCATTTGAATGCGTAGGTGCATTGACAAATTTATTTTGGGATCAAAAATTGAAAAGAACATGAAATGTTTACAAGGACACAAGGAAATATATGATGTGTACCTTTCCTTTATTTTTATTCTCTATGTTTTTCCAATTTTATTATTTAAATGAAATGTGCTAAATTTGCAGAGCTCTTAAAAAAAGTACAATATCTTTAGAAATATTTAGAATATGAAAGGAAACTCCGAGGTACAAAGAAAAAAAGGGTATGCTTTTTAATTATTTTATATACCAGGAGGCCATAGTGCCAAAAAATTAACGCACTGCATTTTCCATTATTTCCTAAATCGAACTATGACCAGCTGAATTAAAAAAAATCATTAAGACCACTTTAAAGAGTTCAAAGCAGACTCTTCAAAAATATTTATATAGATATTCACATGCTTTTTTATTTTGGCATTAAGTAAAATACTAAGTTCAAAAGTAATAAGGGAACTACTGATAAAAAGAGTAAGCACCATTCAATATCTAAATTTTAGAATTTCAGATATGATTAAGGGCTAGTAGTTATATGACTACAAACAGGAGTGTCAAGACAAAATTTCTTGTCTTCCTAAACAAGAAAATGAATTAACAAAAGTTACAAGATTTTACTAGCACAATGAGGGCTTTGAAGCCTCCTGACTACCGAATCTATTTTTTTTGTAGTAACGTTTGTGGTTGGACTTCATTCCCTCATTTCTGTGATTCACATCCCATAAAACAAGCAATAAACAACAGTAAACAAGTCAATGTGAACATTTTGTTTGTTCTACTCAGTGAAGTCATTGTTAATATACTGATGAGACCTTACCTAATATTCTAGACCATAGGTCTGTCTGTAAAGTGACAGGTTGTTTATATTTTAGGCTTTGCAGGCTATCTGGTTTCTGTTGTAACTACTCAGCTAAAGCAGCCATATGCAGTACCTAAACTTATGAGCTTATCTGTGTTCATTTATGCTCATATACACTGAAATTTCAATTTTGTATCATTTGAAAGTATCACAAAATATTCTTCTTCTTTTTTTTTAATTCTACATTAAGACATTTAAAGACCATTTTTACCTCCTGGGCCATAGAAAAACATTTTATAGATCAGATTTCTCCAAATCACTGTTATTTCCTGAAAGATAATCATGGTGAACATAGGAGTGTGGATGTCTTTTATTAAAAATGTAATCTTTTTTCAAAACTTCAAAGCTATTTTAATTCTTTAGAAGTATTCAGAATATGGATAAGGGAGAATCACTCACTGAGCTTGCACAATGTGCAGGGCACTCTTTAGAGACATTACAGAAGTGTAAGCAGATGTAGTTTCCACAATCTAGGAGGTGAGATTTGAAAATAATAAAGGTATTGGGGGTGAGGGAAGGTTAACTAACTTACCAGGAGTACTCAACTATCAGACAGTAGGTAGTTGATCTCAGGGTTGTAATCCAAGCTTGTTAGATTCTAAAGCCTAGGTTCATTTCATTTACTATACTAAAATACAGTTAATGTTAAATAAGGAATATGTGTGCAATGTGATTCCCAAGTAATATATGATACTCCTTCAAGAAAGGTTTAACATCGATTAGTGGTGACAGCATTTCAGATATCATTATGCAGGAAAGGCTGCTGTGAAATTCCCCTGAAAAGAAGATAAAAGCTTAGGGAAGAGGATGAAGGTACTTGACTTGCCTTTTTATGTTTAAGGAACTGAAGGCCACAGGGTGGTCTGAATTCAAAACTGCTGCTTACCCCAAATGAAAAGCAGTCTTCATTGGGAGAAATCCTCTGCACTTCTACAGGGTCTTGTTTACGGAAGCAGAGAAAGCTGTTCTAAGAAACTGGCAAAAACTTTCATTTCCTTAATTTTGCTGGCTATGCAAAACCGGGCACAGCTGTGCTCAAACCCATTAGCTCAACCTTTCAGAAAATTCTTTCACCAGAAATTGCTTAGAGGTACATAGGCTGACAGTTGCTGTGTGTTTTGAGAGCTTCACCTGTCAGAAGGCAGCTCAGCATTTTTTTGCTTAATTGGTCTGTAGAGGCTGGTCATTTTAGAGAAGTTCCACACCTCAGAGAGAATGACATCTACCTCAACCCATAATCAGCTCATTTAAAGATTGGGAATACCACTAGCTCCAGGGGACACTTACCCTCTACTCTATGTTGAAATGGGGTGAGAGGCATGCAGAAAGCATATCAAGCAGTGTAAAATTAGGGGAAGTCTGGAAATAGAGAAAAACAGTTTTCAAAATACACAAAATCTGCTACTTCAAAATCCAGGCATACCATCAGTCACCTCTGAGCACATCAAAAATTTAACATTTAAAACCGAGTATTTGATTTGGTTTACAGACAGCTGAATTGCAGTATTTTACATTTAGCTATACCATTGTGGATCATACAGGATGATTTTCTGAAGAAAAATGGATTTAGTAGTGGAAAATGATCAAAAGAGTAGAGCAAATTAGGCCTTGAATCATAAAGATGTGCTAGATAACATTCTAGGGCATACAGAAGGGAAATGCACGTACACTCCTAAGCAGTTTATGAAGGTGGAAGTGTCGTCTAGTGGTTAGAAGCTTGGACTTTGCCACATGAAGTCCTTGAGTCAGGTCCTTGTAATGTCACCTCCTAACAGTGCAACGTTGGGCGACCTAAACTTTCTGTGTTCTTATTTCTTTGACTCAATTGATTAACCTTCATGACAAAAATACCGGTAAAAATACTCAATAATCTTCTGTCTACTTTTAAACCAAGTCTTTTATCTTTGATGAACTTGGTAAAGTTGCATATACAAGAGTTAATAGACATGGATTGAAGTACAGTGACTTGGTGAATATGAAAAAAAAAAACCCAGAGAGTTACATAAAATGATGTATCCCAAATGCTTTAAAATTTAGAATTTAAATCTTACTATTCTGAATTAAAAGTTCTTAAAGCATTCTGGTGGCAAATCAATTAGAATATGCCAAAATGTCTAATAAACAACTATAATTTATCTTGAATGGTATAAAGACCTCCTATCATTCAGTTGGTGATTATTGAAGAGTCCATAAATTATTACATAATTCTATTTTATTTTACAATGAACATTCTTTTTTGAAAAATAAAACCGATAAAAATGATAAAGTTCCACAAAGAAATAAACCAACAAAAACTGGAAACCATATGATTGTTTACCTTAATTCTCACTTTAGAAAATATTATAGAATCAAATGGAAGTCACAAAAAGACATTCAGGGAGATAAGTTTTATAAACTGAGCCAGGACCATTAAAAATCTAAATAGTCAGAATAGCACACTGGAAAATAATCATGACCCTCATTTCTGATGAATCATGTGGCAAAAGCTAACGCAGTATAATACAGAAAGCATGAAATGGAAAAAATCAGGACTTGATCTATTAAGCTAGACATGTGTGGATTTAAAAGGGAAAATAGGAACTTAGAAAAATATCTGAAATATTGTTTAATCGGCATGCAGATTTAATTACATTTCTGTTTAAAAAAGAATGTATGAAAATCAATCACTATATGTATGAAAAAGAATAGTTTAGAAAAAGAATACAATAATATTCTATAGTTTGACATAAATTATTATGGGGAATATGTTCATAGTTACTAAAGTGATGGGAGGTGGCCTGGTCTTTATCAGATACAAAATAATGTGAAAACACTCTAAAATAGACAATGATTTTGAGGAAAATGTTTTCATATTTGTTTAATAATTTTTGAATTACTAGTTGAACATCTTAGTAGTCTCTAACATTTAGATTAACATGTAACAAAAACGTTAGTCCAGTCAAAACAAAACTTGTTCAGAGCGAACTTAAACAGGAAAGGAAGAGTTCATTCAAGCTTATTGTAGTGGACAGAGGGATAGGCTATTTGTGTTTCCTAATTTGCCTCACCCGAAGGAGAACTACACTTTCTTGTAGCTTCATAACTGGCAGTCATTTTACAACTTGGTTCACATTACCCACTGAACTGAGGTTCCTACCATCCCACACAGACTGGGAGATAGAATGCCATCTTCCTTGACTGCATTTCAAAGGGATGGCTCAGAGGCCCTTACAAAGACATTTCTAGGTTGCAAAACTGCCAAGAGGCTTTAAAAAACGTTTTAAATCCCCAAGAGAAAGAGAAGAACTTTGCAATTACAAGTTTTCTAAAATGTGTGCTCCAAGAAACAGGTCAGAAGCCTAGAGGCAGGAATTAGGCACTCTCTAAAATTTGGTCAAGCTAAGCAGAAACAAGGCCTACTTGGGCCTTCAGATAATAAGAAAGGGTAATTTTTTCTCCTTTAAGAGTCCCTTTTTGCTCTACAGATATGTACATCTTTCAGAAAGCTACGGTAAATTGATAGCAACTCTAAGAGCACATTAGAGAATGTTGGTGGTCAGAAGACAGTGTGTGTCAAAGGCTCAACCAACAAGGCCAGCATGGTGATGGGCTCCAGAAGTTAGTTTTGTGAGAAAAGGCACCTATAAGTCAATAAATCAGAGGTAGACGTAGATGAAAAGCTAACACATAGCTAAAAGATTAAAGGTAAAAAAATTAGAAGCAGTATAGAGGTAGATTACACAAAGACAATGGAACGTGAACTAGAAGATCTGAAAGTTATATGCAGAAACATTCAGTAATCTGCACACATCCTTGGATCAATTTTTATGTTTAAATAATAGTAGCTACTATAAAATCCTTACGTTCTTTGGGGGAACTCTATGTAATGCTGACAGAAACATTCAGTCTTCTTGTGGTTATTCAAATGCTGCTACATTTGCTAAATCTGGGCCTCCCAGAGGTTTCTTACCCTGCCACCCCTCTTAGAGAGTATGAGGGCTAGCTTGAGAGAAGAAGGCACCTTGTATCACATAATGCTGCTCATCAGGTTTATCCCATGGTGAATGAGTCTCCGAACTCACTGCGCATCACAATGGCATTAGGGGTTGGTAGTGACACAAAACTCAGCACTATCTCAGACGCCTCAACTCCATTAAGAAGTTTTAGTGTGAGGCCTGAAGGAGGTACACATATATATGCATGTTTTTTCAAGTTTCTCCCAATAGTCAGCCAAGTCACAAACTGAAAACCCAAATTTAAGAACCACAGAGGCAGACCATCTAACTCCTCTGGTTCATGGCAAGGGAACTCTCCAGGTTAAGCACTGGCTGCTAGAAGTGCATGACTCTTTCATGCAAATCAAATTCTGTCAAGACGTTGAAGACTGACATTAGTGATCTCAGTGGGGAGATCTTAACATCAGCTTTAACAGAATCATTGTTTGATGAAGCATTTAGTAAACAGAAGTCCTTGAAGATGCTCAAGACACTGTCACCCTAACTAATCCCTCATCCTCTGCCCTGTCCTCAGCACATTATTCCCAAAGCCAACTGACCTTCCAATAATGAATTAAGGCAATACAAGACTAATAAAAATTCAATACACAACAAGGCTCATCTATAAGTTGCAACAGAACCAATAATAACAAAAAAAATTTATGTCCTCTGTTACTTTACAGAAATGAACTGATACATAGGAAAAGCCAATCTAAAAGGAAAGTAGACTGGAGAAAGAGTGTGGAACCCCCTAGACCAGAAGTTAATTTCCTATTAATATGGAAAATAATTAATATGATCTATCCCAAGTGAGCAGTTTACTGAAAATACAGTTACTAATTTGACATTTTATGTTTCAATTATTTTTTAGCTAACCTAAAGAATATACTAGAACCCTAGCAACAAATGCATTCTGTAACTAGGTTCATCAAATGATGGTCTATGAGCCAGGCTCAATCCACAAAGAGAAGTTGAGTGTATTTTGCACTGTATAGAAATGTGAAAGTATTAATTTATATCTATTGAATCTGAAAATGAAAATCTGAGCTTATGTGTTTTTTATTTCATATTTACAATGACACTTGTTATTTTTTCACTTGTATAAAGTGGGGTTGGAGGGTCATCTGGTAAAAGTATGTTTACCTTTAGAAGAAACTGCCCACTTGGTTTCCAGAGTGGCTGGGCCATTTTGAATTCCCACTATGTATGAGAGAGTTTGCTCTGAATCTGCATTAACACTTGGTGGTGTCCTTTTTAAAGGCTTTTTTAAAAAGTTTTTCTTCATTATAATATGCATATATATTAGTATTTTATTGTGGTTTTAATTTGCTGTTCCCTAAGGACTAATGATGTGTTATTTTTTTTTATTATGGTATTACTGATATAGACCCTTTGAAGGTTTCACATGAAAAATAATGTGGTTACCACATTCATCCCTTGTTATCGGGTCCCCACCATTACCCCATTGCAGTCACTGTCCGTCAGTGTACTAAGATGCCAGAGTCACTATTTGCCTTCTCTGAGCTATACTGTACAATGACACTTTTTCATAGTATTTTATAAAAGCATTTTTACCATGATGGCCCAGAGTAAAACATTAACAACAACAATAACAATCATTCATGGGCAGAAATATTTTGAAAAGTCCTAAGGAACACTGTGTAAAATGTTAGGGAAACTCTAGGTTAAGTATAAAAGAAGTAAGTTTATTTCCTACAGGACTCCTCAGAGCCTTTAAAATTGAAACGTGCAGTATGAATTTCCAATGAAATTTCAGCAGACAGTTTTCCCCAATGTATTTGAGCACAGGTTTTCATTTCTTACACCACATTTTATGCTCTCATGAGACTAGGATTCTACAGAACAGATGGGAAATACTTTTTCAAAAATAATTAATAGTTGCATGGGAAGTATCTTTTTAGTTAGCACATAGACATAAAGTAAGTATCTTCAGAAATTCCCTATGTGCTTCATTTTCTAGAGAGGGGTCGATTAGATGCTAGGAGAAAAAATGAAAAGAAACAATTCTATTCAGTTCACTAAACAGTAAGATATAAAAAATACACAAGAGAGAAAACTGTATTTGATAGCCCCGTGCCTTTAAATTCAATGTCTATGGACTCCTTGAAGACTTACTATGTGCTGTTTTCTACTCTTAAGCTGCATCTATTCAAAGAGCAACAATTGAAGCAATAAAGCAACAAACATATTTATAGCTTCCCTAAAGGAAGCTTGGTTATTAATGGAAAATATTCTTGGTTTTACTTTGTAAACAGTTTTATGGCCAAAATATTTGAAAATGTAGTTTCTTTGTCTTTTATAACTTTGAAGAGCCCTAGATGATAAACTGTATATTTTTTTTTCTTGAAGAGACTAGAAATAAATTGACTTCAATATGTTTCACACATTTAATAGGATAGAAACAAAGACAATACCTTATGTAAGAGAAGGCTGAGCAGTACTATAACCTATTGAATAAGGATATTTTCAGAGCTGCCTGAAGGGCCTGAAGGTACTTTTCATCTCAGAACAATTCTGATGCTCTAGCCTGTTTAATCTCATTCACCTGCCTGTTAACTCCCAATGCACCAAACTACTCTGCGTTTCTACATCCTGGCCCTACCTCTTCAGAGAGCTTTCTGTAAACCATGCCAGTGCTTCAATCAATGCCAAATCTCCAAATGACACTTGATAACCGAGATGTTTGTTCGTGTACACAATAGTCTCCAGAGTATGTAAAAGGGTATGTGGCAAACTCTCTAATCATGAGATTTTGTTTATCCAATCTAGGAGAAAAGGCAAACAAAAACAGTGAAATAACAGTCAATGCCAAGGCAATGTATATCCTGCACTACAAATGAGCATCAACTTTGAGTCCATTACCTTCCAAGACTGAGCTGACTCTGTGCATTATACTATTTTTGAAATGTTTCCTGGAAGATTAATTTGAAATGAGAATTCAAAGACGAGCAGAACTGAGAGAACAAGTATTCTAAGCAGGCAGGATATGTGATCAGCAATGGAGAAAAACACATGACGTTTTCAAGGCATAGCAAGTGGGCCAGCGTGGCTAGTGCAGTGATAGAGGAAAATGGCAGGAAAATTTTTGACTTAGAAAGTACCTAACAATCACCAGGGACTTATTGGAAGTAACCATAAATATTGAAGGAGACTACATATTACATTATCAGCAATTCTGTGTCACTGAAGATACTTTAAAAAACTAGGACAAAGCAGATTTTTCAGAAATTTAATCCAGCTACCATGTGAATGTGAGGTTGAAGAGTAAAGAGGCCACTGAAAAGTCTATTTATAAAAATCAAACATCAATTGATAAGAGTCTAACCTATATTCTTGGCCACAAGAGGAAACAGAAAGGTTATCATGTGAGACACTGCAACCATTGCTACTAATACTAACGACAAGCTGTGATGGGATGGGGGTGAAGAGTCAGGAGAGAGAAGAGAATTAAATTTACTCTCCAAGTATCATGTCTACCCAAATAATGGCTAAGAGGATGCCCACTGGCTGATATTTAGATATACAGACAAGGATGTAAAGATTGAAATACACTTTTAAACGTGGACTCATTTGTATGTGAGAGTGTACTGAAACTTAGGAGAAAGGTCATGAAAACATTTCATTTGAGGATGTGACAGTGGGTGGTATATCTGAATGGATAAGAGCAGACTAAAGATTGCAAAGAAGCCTAGGACTGAATTTTGATATGCATCGAACATGCAGGAACCATATAGATTTATTCTCTAAAGGAGATAGAAAAACACACAAGTAAGAGGAGCTCGGGAATGATGTAATCCAAAAACATAAATGAAAACTTGAATCAAAATTGAGTGAGCTATAATATACAAAAGTAATAATGATAGTGCAAAAATAAGAAAGGGGATCCATTACGTCTAAAGCAAATAAAACCTTAATAACTGAAACCAAATAATTTTCTGTCCTTGTGTTAAACAATATTGGCTTCAGTAATTCTTCTTCATCCCTGAGTTAAACAAGTCTTAGGATGAGACATGATTTCCTGCTCTTTACTAAGCATTACTGAGAATAGGCAAAAAATAACTCAGATGCTCACTGCCGGAAATACCAGTTCCTAGAAAATAAGACACAAAAACAACTAAACAGCTTACTTATCGTGACTCACTACAAGTCTCTCATTTTGCTGTGCCCATCAACCCAAAGCTAATATGTCTCAATGGAAATCTAGCTATTTCTCAACACTGTAAGCCTCACCTCAAAATCACTCAACTCAAGCCCTAAAACCCTAACTACATCTGACCCCAGTTTTCCATTTTGAGACACTGAGATTCTGTTAAAGCACCATTCTCCCTTGCTTCAGTAAGTCTAATAAACCATGTGCCATTTCACAAACAGATTGTTCCAGTGGTCACTTTTTAAATAAACAGTGGATACTTCCAATGAAGAAGCAGGAGGAGGAAGGGATGTGTTCCTTTATTCAACAAATATTTACAGTATAACTACTAAATGCCAAGACAGAGCATGACAAGACAAAGTCTGCCCTCTCATACACAGAAATTGAATTGGAAATTCATTATAAAATAGTAAATAGATTAATAAATAATATAATGATTTTAAGTGCTAGGAAAAAAATTAGATAGGGTGCTGAGATAGAATGACTCTTTGGAACTAATGTCGATTGGTAATACACGAAGGCTTCTTCAGGGAAGTGATAGTCGGGAAAAGAGATCCAGGGAGATTTAAAGAAAGGTTGCTACACTTTCAGATTCTTAGTTCCATCATAAAATTCTAATAACAAGGAGGAGGAGGAGGAGGAGAGGAGAAAACAAAGAGAAGAGTTAAGATATATTAGATACGCACTCTGTACCAACTCCTTTATGTGGATTTTCTTTTTATACTTTAAACAATCCTGGGAAGTAAGTACTGTTAATATCCCCATTTTATAAACAATATAACTGAAGTTATCAGAGTTTTAGTAATTAACCAAGACATATAATCAGTGGGTGGTAGAACTCAGACATTACCCAGTCGCCTAATTAAAAAGCCTACATTCTTAAGTTACATACTATAAAGCCAAGAATGCATTGCCACGTATTTACTCTCCAGTCTATGATTATGTTTGCTATACTAAGTTCTTCCTTCACCCTTTCTAGGTTTTGTTTGATAGGTTAAAGACACTGGAAAGGTATGCAATTATCTGTTTTCTTATTGAAGTAGCATAGAGAAAAATCTATACAAATTGGGAATCATTCTTAGAAGTTTTGTTTTCACATTTGCTTAACCAATCAAATATCAAAAGAAAATACACTTCAGTCATTCACTTTTAAAAATTGACAACCAAAATTTACTTATCAGAGAATATGGTGGACAGTGATTCTATTGATTGCATGCTTTTGCTACTCACAATGTGTCGTGGCTGTACGGTGATTGAAAACTTCTGTCAGATTACTAGTAAACATATACTGGAACAGTTTTCTCTTTGCTTTTTTCTTACACTGAAAACTCACTATTTATGGAAACTCCTGCCTTAGGGAACATGTGGAGCAGTTGTGTTCATTGATTAAAGAAACTAAAGACATATGAAGACAGAGTGAAACACAGATAAGGGCTTTCTGAGACATTTAATGATGAGATTTCTTGAGGGCACACATAGTATCTTAAGTTTCTAAATGTCACATAAAAAATCCTTAAACAATCTCAAGCTCATTTAATTTTTAGAAGGTAAAATCCCTTTTTGTAGGCTGAAATGAAAAACTGGAGGCTTTTTCAAACCTAAAGTGAACAGAGAAAGACTATAGTAAGTATAAAGCAAAGATTTAATTAGGCTTTACTAATACATATAAATACAGCTAAGTGCAGTGCCCTCGCTTTAGCTAATGCTACAGGTGACTGAACTGCCTCATTATTAGAGAACACTGGATAAAAATTTCTGAACTTGAAAAACCTTACCCCACAACTAAGATGTTCAGCCCACCCTGATGTCTTATTTATATTACAGTCTTGGATTAAAAGCCACTTTATCAGTCTTGTAGATCTTCTTTACCATTGATTTTGGCACAATATTGCAATGTGTAATGATATAACAAGGGTTCTCTGGATTTACCTTAATATCTTTGGTTCATTACTTCTTAGGTAACAAAACAATTCAGAGAGGTTAGGTAACTCATACATAGTATATAAATTAACTGATGGCAGGTAGCAGTAAAAGTAACAACCTGCACACTAATTTTTTTCTTGTAAGCAGTGTGGGGAGACAGTACTTAGGAAGGATAATTACTTAAAGGTACCAAGCAAAGCAATGTCACCTAGAAAACTGTGATTTAAAAAATACACCAAATAATGACATCTGTGAGAAAAGGTAAATGTAAAAGGTAAATACAGCACAGTCGTTTTGTGGGATGGTCATATTTCTGATAACTTACATGATTTGTATGACAATTGCAGCAGTTTGGGTTCTCAAGGAAGGAGACTGGGCTAAGTTTCAGGAGAAGGAAGTCCACTAGAGTACACGGTGGAAGGAAGGACCCAGGAATGGACAGGGAGAGAAGCTGGGTTGCTACACAGATGCAAAGCACTCAGACAGCTGGTGTGAAGTAGCACTGCCCATCAGCCACACTAGGCTAAAATGCCTGGATACTTTGTATCCCTGCTTCCATTTGGTTTCCACCTCTGAAGGATAACGCTGGGAGAGAGACGGATTTGTCAGCCAAAACATCCCTGAAGAGACAGGGCTGAGGCTGTCTGCTGCCACATAAATAGAAAATGAGGGGGCAAGTTCGTTGTTGAAGGGATCTCCGGTGCATTGATCAGCTTCTTCTGCCTCTCAGGCTTTGTTCAGGGAGTGACTCCTCCAAAATTCTGCAAGGTTTTCCACTGGGAGAAACTTAGAAAAGGAAGGGTAGAGGGATGAACTACTGGTCCCAGTTCTACATCTGACCCTCGGGACTACAGCTTGTATTTCACCTCCTTCCTCTACTATCCATTCTGAATTACCCTCACATCTGCTGACACCGAATCATCCTCAAGGTGCCCGAGCTCCTCATCAGTATGTCTGACAGTTGTTTCACTTAAACATTTACTATTACAATGGGGTAAGGGAGTGTCAGAGGAATCCTTGTGTGTCAGCATAACTCCTGCTACAGTACCCCTCTTCATGTCCCCTGGGCGCGACATAAAGCACCTATAGTGACCAGGTGGCAGCCAGAGCTGAGAGTCCAGTGGAACTCTTTCATGGTTCTCAGGGACAGGACTTCTTCCTTTGATGACTCTGTGGCTCTTCATGGAATCCCTTATGAGTCCATTTATATTTAAACCTTTGTCAGGCCTCTTCGCACACAAAGCAGGGGATCAAGTGTATCGCCAAAGCTCTGCCCCTTTTTGTAAAATATTCTGTCATCAGTGTCCTTCAAGACTGTGCCTCACTGCGGATGTAATGCAGCTGCTTTTCACTTTCAGCATTCACACACATGCAAACCTACCCTGTATATAAACAACACTTGTTTTTCTTCCTGTGTTAGTTTAAGTGGTTTTCCGGAGTCATGAGTGTGAGCCAAGGAGAGGAGCTGGTGCAATGTGGTGGGTGATAATGAGTTCGAAGCAGTTTGTGCATGCAGACTGCTTTTGCTCTCTGGTCTTTCCTATGCCATCCCAGATGTACTGATTACATCATAAAATGGGCTATTTCTTGCTCTTCCCATCCTTAGTGATTTGAGGAATGGAAAGAATTCTGCTCACAATTAGAATTCCAAATCATGGTCACTTGAAGCCCATATTTGGGTGCTTCATCTATGCTAAAGCCCAGACCATGTTAGGGTCTGTTTTTTAAAAGGTGGCAAGACCTCACTCCAGACCTCTGGTGCCCTGCATTGTTGTTCTGTCCTGAGGGCTTACAGTAATCACCACACATCTTTTTTTTTACCACTGGTACATCAGTCGCCACAGATTTTGGCAGATCACAAGTCCCAAGTGACAAGGCTGCTTGCACCACAGCCTACATCACCTCAGAGTCCTTTCTTGCTTTATGTCCCACTCAAAACTGGCAACCTTAATGTCACTCAGAACTTAGGCTTGAGCAATATTCTTACAAGTGAAATATATTACCGTTATAATTCAAGTAGACCTACAAGGCATTTTACACCGTTCTTTGTAGTTATGGACAAAAATGTCATCATTTATCTTTTACTTTAGATGTCATGTGCTAAGATGTCCCTAACTATAGAACCCAAAAGTGATAATATGATGTAGTGATTTTTTCACAGTGTTCATCATCCATCCTCAAAAGTGGATTTATCAATCATAGTCTCTAACATGCTAGGTATTTCTTGCTCATATAATTCAATTAGCATGATGTCATTAATGTAATGGGTCATTTTCATTTTCAAGTTCTACAAGATAGCTAGATCGTCTCGATCTCTTTGGACAATATTATGATCCATAATTGAAGAGTTAACATAGTCCTTTGTACTAAGCTAGAAATAGATGTTGGCTGTCCCACGTAAATGCAAACTATGCCTTATCATATTTTTAGCCATAGGGATAGAAAGATAATGCATTCACAAAATCAATGTCCACATACCATATCCTGGAGATCATATAAATCTGCTCCAACAAAGATACCACGTCTGGCATAGTGAATGAAATTGGTGCTACTTAGTTGAGTCTGTGGAAGGTTAGTGTAATCCAAGACTTACAGCTACTGAAGCAACCAGCCTGGTGAGTTAAGTTGAGATATCACAGGACCCCCAGCCTTGCATGCTTTATAAACTTCAAGGTGGCATTTTTTGTTTTTACAACCCCCAAACCACCATGATGCAATTTTCATTTTCTTCCTTATTCCCTTGGCTCATGAAGGGAGCTTTTCTGAGGCTGTCACTCAGACTTCACTGCCGTCACAGCTCTTATGCAACAAGACAATGATGTAACTGATGGTGTATGGGGCTGTGCTGAATCACAAATGGGATATTTGGTATATTCATATCTTATTGCTGCATAACAAATTACACAAACTTTAAGTGGCTTAATGTAGCACACACTTATTATCTCACAGTTTTCATGGGTTACAGTTCTGGAAACAACTTAGTTCAAGGGTCTCACAAAGTTGCTATCAAGATGTAGATCTTACTGAATTCACATCTCGAACTTTATTGCGGAGATAATATTATCCCCAGTTATTGTATGTGGTAGGGACTTGATAATGGGGGGAGTATAGTAACTATAATGTTGCTCATGTAATTGTACATTAATGATACCAAAATAAATAAATATATATATTATTCCCAATTATTATAATAAATTATTGGAGGATAATCCACTATCACGGTCCCTAAGATCATTGGAAAAATTCATCTGTTGGTGATTTAGGACTTAGGTTCCTGTCTTCCTGATGGTTCTTAATCAGGGCCAGTCTCAGCACCCAGAGGCCACCCAGAGGTCTTGGCGTGTGGCCCTCCTCATAGGCTCTCCCACAGCACTGTAGCTGACTTCTTCAAAGTTGCCCTTCAGTTTGATAAGATGAACATGGCATCCTTTCACCTTTGCTCTAGAGCTTACCTAATAAAGGGAGTGACAGCTCATCACTTTTGTAAATCAATTTTAGAAAGGAGCAAGTCACAGAGTCCACCTGTAATCTAAGGGAGGGGATTACACTAGGATGTAATTATTAGGGTCACCTTGGTGTGATCTGTCACTTTTGAAGACCAAGTTAATGCCTCTTGTCCTGAACAGGACAGTGAATTTTACCAGGAAAGTATCCTTTGAAGTAATTTCAAGCAAGGAGCAAAGGATAGCCAGCAGGTTTTGGGTGCCAGGTATCCACATCCATTGTAACATATCATACATTGGAGATGGAAGGATCAGTAATCATATCTTCTCTTCTCTCTACTCCAATTTGAAAAAACTGAGAGATAAATGTGGACCTCAGACAGAGATAAAATTTTATTTATTTCCATTGTTAAAAATTGATTTTAAAAAGTTAATTTTAAAGCCAAGAGGGCTTGCTTACACTACCTAGATTAAATTTAGTCTTCCTCCAAATTTGCAGCCCTCACCCTTTTAGCCCTCCTCTGTTTACTGCATGCCAATGGAGCTGACCAGCGTGCCGCTCTGTGCAGATGAGCAGCGGGAATGACTGAGCATGCAGTTACATTTCCCAACTCACCAGTAAATTGATGAATTCATTTCTCCTTGGGATGAATGGATTAAGAGTAAGTAATGAAAAGACAAGTCAGGAATTTTAGTTATATCTGTACCTACACTGTGAAGATAAATATGTGATTAATTAGTATGTTATATCTGTATCTCCACCAGGAAGATTTATATCAGAGTCATTTTGAGTAATAGTGAGAATTACATATGAATTTAGAAGGTGACACTATCATAACCTTTTTTTTTTTACTTTGGTAGATTTATGTAACTATTTTGTGTCTTACTCCTACCTAAAATGGAGAAAATAATAAATTTTATTTACCTCATGAGATTTTGTTGTATTGAATAACTGTAGTGCATGTAAGAGTCCATGCCAAGAATCTGGACATATATGCAAAGGAAGTGAAATGTGGATATCAAAGAGATAGCTTCATTATTCACAATAGTTAAGATATGTAAAAAGCTAAATGCCTGTAGATAGACAAATAGATAAATAAAATGTGATATATTTATAATAGAATATTACTCAGCCTTAAAAAATAAGGAAATTCTACCATTTGTGACAAAATGGGTAAACATAGAGGACATTATCCTAAGTGAAATAAGCCAGACACAGAAAGACAAATATTGCATGACCTTTCTCACAGGTGGAATCTGAAATAGTCAGGTTCATAGAAGCAGAGAGTAGAGTGTGTTTCCAGGGATAGGAAAGGGTGGGGATGAGGAGATGTTGGTCAAGGGTATAAACTTCCATATAAGCAAGATGAATGCTCTGTGGAGATTTAACATGCAACCTGGTGATGATAATGAATACTGCACTGTGTACTTGGAATTTGCTAAGAGGGTAGATCTTAAATTAAACCTTTCATCAACACACACACACACACACACACACATACAATGGTAACTATGTAGAAGTGAAGTGATGGATAAGTTATTAAGCTTAGTCATGCTGATGTTTGATAATGTATATGTATATCTAAACATCAAATTATAGACTTTAAGTATACATAATTTTTGTATGTCATAGATATCTCAATATGTTACTTTAAAAAAAATAGAGTTCTTAAAAAATTGGCAAATGGTTATTAGTCACTTAAAAAAATGTGACCCCCACTTTGGCTTCTGTAAGGATACATTATTTTCTTCTGGATCCACATCTTGGATGCATCTTCATTTTTTTCTTCCGGGTCAGTGTCTGCCCTTCCTGAAGAACTGCGTATGACCTTTTGCGCTTCCTCTTTCTGAGATCCTAGGTAGTATCCTAACCTTGGTTCTCCCCTCTGTACAATGAAACCTTAAAACTGGATTCTGAGCATCTCTGCTCAACCAAGTATCTGATCCTGAAGACTGTTCTATCATCTGAAATCTATCATACTTAAACTAAATTATCATCTTCCACTATAAAATTCCTTGCTTTCCTAAATACTCCAAAGAGACTACCATTCTTCTTGTCTTCTATTTTTGAAACTTGAGATATTCCTGACTCCACCTGATTCTCTTCCCTTTTCTAGATAACTTTTGTATATAATCTATTTATTTTAATTCTCACTTTCTCAGACTTATTTATATTTTCTCAAAGTCACAGCCATATAGTTGACCCCCTTCACTAACTCTTTTTTGTGGACTATTTTAAATTTTCCACCTGGTCAATTTGCCACCCACCTCTTCTTGTTCCAGTAGATTCTTTGTCAGAATGACATTCTTCAAACAGTTTAACATGTGTTAAACCATCATGTAAGATTATAAAAAACATCCCACTTATAATAAAATAAATTCCATAATCCTGTCTGGCATTTGATATACTTCATGATCCATAATATAATTAATTCATATTTATCAGCAGCTTTTCCCTTAAACATATTCTCCACTAGGTATTACCTTACTCATATTCTAGCATGTCATACTTTTTACTTTGTTTCTTTCATGAAGCCTTCTCTGACTTCTGCAATGGCTTTATCTTTGAGACACTATACCTACATTGGTATCACAGTAGGCATTATTTACATGTTACTATGTCTCTGTTTCCTCATCTATAAAAAGTAATATCCATCTTACAAATGGAATAATATATGTAAATTTCCAAGTGCAGTGCCTTTCATATATTAAATACTGGGAAAATATTATTTTAATTACTCTATATTCTGCTTCATATACCTTTACTAATAACAGCAAAGAAAATTATATGAGTGGCCAGAAACTTAAGGAATACAGAATGCAAAATGGTAAAACAGAGAGAAAATAAAGGAAAAGAGGAAAAATATAAGTACTGATTTCTATGTCAGATGAGGTAAGTTTTTCTTGCTCTTTATATTTTGGACACATATTTTCTATACTGACAATGCCCGAAGATATTTATTGCTTAAGGATGAATGTAGTTCTTTTATATTTAAGTGTACTTGACATTTGCAACATGATGATGAATTAAGATGAAGTACTATAATCATTGAATAAAATATGTTTTAGAAGGACACATGATTTCAGTAAGTCAGATACAGTGTATGGATTTATATGAATGCTAAGAATGAAATCATCTATAATATATTTCAGCTTCTTTTGAAGGATTCTCAGGTGATAATTTGTGGGAGGTAGCATCATCAGAAATTTAAATGTAGTCATTTATGTTAAAAGAAAGGATTTATGATAGGTACATTTTTATTCATGAAATAAGATAAATTGGAATTATCCATCATTACTGTCTAGAATAGTTTGGTTTATTATAACTTATTTTATAGAGTATGATGTAGGAAATAGAGTTGTCTCACTTACATTTTATTATTTGATTCACATCATTTTTATTCCATAACAATCTGCTTCCTAAAACTTGGAATCTTTTATGTTAATTTTTCCTACTTTTTTGTGGTTAAAGTCAAATATAAAATGTCAATTCATAGAACTTGGTTCTGAATGGTTTTCATTATTGTCACAGGTTGGGTAATTTAAAATATTAAGTCAAAATCAGAACCATGGTTATTACATACCAATAGCTAGGTACAAGTAGAAAAATCTTTCCTAGTGGCAATAATTTTCATAGAATTTTTTTATTGAAGTATAGGTGATATACAATCTCATATTGGTTTCAAGTATTAAACAGCGGTTCAACAGTTACTGACATTATTAAGTCCTCACCCCAAGTAGTGCAGTATGTATTTTGGGTGTTAACCCCTTATTGGCTAAATCATTTATGAATATACTCTCCCATACTGTAGGTGACCTTATTGTCCTATTGATGGTGTCCCTTTGCTGTACAGAAGCTTTTTAGTTTGATGTAGTCTCACTTGCTTATTTTTGCTTTTGCTTGCCTTACCTGAGGAGATGTGTCTAGAAAAAATTGCTCATGCTTATGTTCAAGAAATTTTTGCCTATGTCTCCTTCTAAGAGTTTTATGGTTTCATGTCTTACATTTACATTTAGGACTTTAATCATTTTGAGTTTACATTTGTGTATGAAGTTAGACAGTAATCCAGTTTCATTTTCTTGCATGTAGCTGTTCAGTTTCCCCAATGCCAGTTATTGAAGATGCTGGCTGTCCCTTATTGTATATTCATGGCTTCTTTATCATATATTGATTTACCATATATGCACAAGTTTATGTCTGGGCTCTCTATTTTGTTCCATTGATCTATGAGTCTGGTCTTGTGCCAGTACCACAGTATTTTGATTACTGTAGCCTTGTAGTATATCTTGAAGTCAGGGAGCATAATACCCCCAGCTTTGTTTTTCTGTCTCAGCATGGATTTGGCTTTTTGGGTCTTTTGTGGTTCCGTATGAATTTTAGGATTATTTGCTCTAGTTCTTGGAATGTTGTTGGTATTTTGATAGGGATTGCATTGCATCTGTAAATTGCTTGGGCAGCATTGCCATTTTGACAGTATTAAGTTTTCCTATCCATGTGCACAGGATAGATTTATATTTATTTGTGTTTTCTTTAATTTCTTTCACCAATGTCTTAAGTTTTACAGTACACATCTCTCACCTCATTGATTAGGTTTATTCCTAAGTATTTTATTCTTTTTTGATGCAATTGCAAATTGAATTCTTTTCCTGATTTCTCTTTCTTCTATTTCCTTGTTAATATATAGAAATGCAAGAGATTTCTGTGAGTTGGTTTTGTATTGGCAAAAACTGGATTTGCTGAATCCAGTTACTTGTTCTAATAGTTTTTGGTGGAGTCTTAAGAGTCTTCTATGTATAATATCATGTCATCTGTAAATAGTGGCAGTTTTACTACTTCCTTACCAACTTGGATGCCTTTTATCTCTTTGTCTTGTCCGATTGCTGTGGTGAGAACTTCTAGTATTATGTTCAATAAAAGTGGTCAGAGTGGACATCCTTGTCTGGGTCCAAATCTTAGATGAAAAGTTTTCAGCTTTTCACCATTCAGTATGATCTTAGCTGTGTGTTTGTTGTATATGGCCTTTATTATGTTGAGACACATTCCCTTTACGCAAATTTTGTTGAGAGTTTTTAGTCATGAATGGGTGTTGAATTTTGTCAAATGCTTTTCAACATCTATTGAGATGATCATATGGTTTTTATCCTTTTTTTGTTGTTATTAATGTGGTGTATTGATTGATTTAAGAATACTGTACCATCCTTACATTCCTGGAATAAATCTCATTTGGGCACAATGGATGACCCTTTTGCTATATTTTTTAATTTGGTTTGCTAATATTTTGTTGAGGATTTTCTATCTATGTTCATCAGGGATATTGGTTTATAATTTTCTTTTTTGTAGTATCTTTGTCTGATTTTGGTATTAGAGCAATGCTGACCTCATAGAATAAGTTTGGAAATGTTCCCTCCTCTTCTACTTTTTGGAATACTTTGAGAATGCTAAATATTAGCTCTTCTTTGTATGTTTGGTAGAATTTATCTGTGAAGCCTTCTGTTTCTGGACTTTTGTTTGTTGGGAACTTTTTGATTACCAATTCCATTTTGTTACTGGTAATTGGTGTATTCAGATTTCCTGTTTCTTCCTGGGTCAATCTCAGAAGGTTGCACTGTATAATAATTTGCCCATTTCTTCTAAGTTTTTCATAGTACTTTGACTTCATAATAACAAAGTCAGCATCATAAAGTGTTATTCACTTCCTCACTAATTCTCTTGAGCACCTATAATGTGCCTGAAACTGCTAAGAATTGTGAACAAAAAATAAAAAACAAATGAAAATAAGGACCTTTGATTATACAACCATATTGAAAGAGATTTTAATCTGGTGGGCTAGAAAAATTGACAAACATATATATATACACTGATTCACACACACACGCATACACATTGTGTATTATGTTATAGTAAAGACATGTGCATTATGCAATACATTGAGAACTCTTTTGATTCTTTTAACAAAAGGTGAAATCTTCCAGAGAGAAATAGGAGATGGTCACACTCAGCAGAAAGTATTTTACGTTCAAAGGCATATACACGTGCAAAACCTTAAGAGATTCTAGGACATACAACATATTACATATGGCTAGAGCAAGTACTTCTTTGAAAAAAGTAAAGAAAGTAACAGTGGGAAGATATGGAATAATCAGTGGTTGGGACAGATTTTGATGGCCCTCATTGCTGTGGTGTTACTTGCAAATTAAATAGCATCATGTGTAACTGGAGTTATTATTAAGAAACTCATCAGATAGTTCTGAGAATTTAATTGATATAGTGTATTTAATTCTACCAGAAAACTGGATATGCGCCACTACACTGTACTCTTAATGCTAGTGCAATTTACACAATTGTAAACTAATAATGTTTTCTAGTTAAAATTAATACAATTATCATTTTAGGAAAATGCAAGATAAATAATTAGTGATGAAAGATGAACATGGGGTTGGTAAGGGAGACAAGTTTAAAAATTGTTGCGAAGTTTTGGTGAGGAATAATATAAAATAAATATGAAGCAACCACAATGTAGATAAATATATGATATATTCAGGAGAGGCATGAAGAATTGATAGGAACACAAAATACAAACTACTCAATTAACACTAGTGAATGACAATTTTCTTTAAGCCTAAATATCTATAGCAATAGCAGTATTATTTTATTAGTAATTTGAAATCATTCACTAAAGCACCTAAACGCTTTATTATAACAAGAATGAATCGTACTCTTATTGCTCTCCATTGAATGTAGTTTGTTATACAACACTGGCAAACACCTTGCAAAAGAAGATCTATTATTAAGTCTATCCTAAAAATACAAAAATTAGTGTTTCACCAGCTAGTAAGTGATGGAACTAGAATACAATGCCCAGTCCGCCACCTTTTCAATCTCAAGTGCTTAATTCCTACTTTATTGTCTCTCCTCTGAGCCCCATTCAAAATATTTTTAAGATCAGCTTAAAATTCCAAGTCTAAAAAATTCAAATACTAATTAATTCCTATTTATTATTCACTAATTAATAAAACTATTGTTATTGAATAAGATGACATTTCTACAGTCTAACATTTTGCATACAAATGTACTTTTAAAATAGTGAAAATTGTCAGAAATATTGTCAAGTGGAAAGGATTTTTGTGTTTGTTTTTGTTCTATAATTGATTATTAATTTCCTTGTGGCTTAATGTTGTTTCTTAAGGACTTCTTGAACTAGTGTATGTTTTCAATCTCTTTGTTTTAAATCTCATAATATTTCTACTTTTTAAGATTAGAGAGATTTTAAATTACTTGCGTCCTTCAGTAGGTGACCCTCCCCCTAATGGGTATTACCCTGCACCTTTCCCAGCATCCCCATGTATGTATATATTTACCACACCTTCTTTATCCATTCATCTATTGTGGACTTTTAAGTTGTTTCCACATGCTAGCTATTCTAAATAATGCTGCAATCAATATTGCATATGGGGGTGCATATTTCTTTTTGAATTAGTGTTTTCATTTTCTTTGGATACATATCCAGAAGTGAAGCCACTGGATCATGTGGTAGCTCTATTTTTAATAATTTTAGGAACTCCCTTATTGTTTTCCTTAGTGGTTGCACAAATTTATATCCCTACCAACAGTGCACAACTGTTACCTTCTCTCTACATCCTTGCCAACACTTGTCGTTTCTTGTCTTTGATACCTCCTTGTGGTTTTGATTTGCCTTTCCCTGAGGATTATTGATGAGCATTTTTTCATATGCCTATTTGTCTCTTTGGAAAAAATATCTGTTCTTACTTATCCTCTGCCCATTTTTAAATCAGATTGGATTTTATTTTTGGTGCTAAGTTGTATGAGACCTTTATTTTCAATCTTAACCCTTAATTGGGTATATGATTTGCAAATATCTTTTGCAAAAGTTTGCCTTTACATTTCTTAAATGTTTTTCTTTGCTTTGAAGAAGTTTTTTGTTTTATGCACTCCCACGTGTTTATTTTTGCTTTTATTTCCTTTATTTTTAGAGTCAGATTGAAAAAACATCACTAAGACCTATGTCACAGAGCTTACTGCCTATGTTTTCCTCTTGGAGATTTATGGTTTCAGGTCTTTTAAGTCTCTAATCCATTTTGAGTTAATTTTTGTATATAGTGTAAAATAGTGGTACAGTTTTATTCTTTTACTTATAGCTGTCAGAGCTATCTTTAACTTCTGACATTTTTATTTTAATGTGTCAGTGTGGGTCTCTTTGGGTTTATCTTATTTAGGATTCTGAGCTTTCTGGATCTAGTTCCTGTTTCCTTCTCCATACTATGGAAGTTTTCCATAAGCATTCTTTCATATAACTTTTCTGTTCCTTTCCCTCTTTTCCTTTTAGCATACCTAACATGCAGATATCATTCTGTTTGATGTTATCGTATATGTCCCTTATGGTATCTTCACTTTTTAAAATTATTTTTTTGTTCTTGCTGCTGTCTGGGTGTGTTCCATTGGTTTGTTTTCCAGCTTGTTTTTCTCCTTCATCCAGCCTACTGTTGGGATCCTGCAGTAGAATTTTCAGTTCAATTATTGTATATGTTAGCTCTGTGACTTCTGCTTGGGACTTTCTTATATTTTCTATCTCTTTGTTGAAATTCTTACTGTATTCATTCTTCTCCCTAGGTCAGGAGACCATTCTTATGACTACTATTTTGAACTCTTTATCAGATAGATTAGTTATCTCTGTTTCATTGATATATTTTTTCTAAGGTTCTGTTTTCTCCTTTCACTTAGAACATGTTCCTCTGTCTCTTCATTTTGCCTGATTCTCTGTGTTTTTTTCTATATATTAGGTGCAAAAGCTACCTATCCCCAGTCTTGAAGGAGTGATTTTGTGTTGAAGATGACCTGTGAGGGCCAGATGTGTGATCTCCTCTGGTCACTATGCCAGAAGCTCCAAGTGTGCCCCCTGTGTGGGCTGTGTGTGTCTGCCACTGTTGTGGGGCCACAGCTGCACAATAGGAACAGCAAAGCACCTGCTCACATCCTGTGGCTGCACCATGGGGCTGGGGGGAAGGGATGTGGTGCTTCCCCAGTGGACTATGGCATGGCTGCAACACAGGAGTGGGGGGCTGGTGCTTGCCCAGCTAACTGAGACAAAATTCTTACTAAACTAATATATAGAATGTATCATCTTCTGATAGTCCACTAAGACATGATAACCTTATAATGGCCTCCTCTCTCTCCCTTCCTTCTTAGGATATATAGTCATTGAGTCACACCCAATAGTGGAACATACAGGAATTGACAATCTAACCTCCTTTCCTGGAGGCTGAGGACTAGGTAAGATGGAGACTAGAATTGGATGGGGAATGGGAGAAAGCAGTTTAAGAGTAGAATAAACAGGTGGATCTCAAAGGCGGGAGAAGAGAGGGTAGCACAGAATGAATATTAGGAGTTACACAGTTATGTGCGGGCCTAATATCCACTATGCATAAGAGGAGAATCCATCTGTCTTTCTCTCTCTTCTCTTTTCCTTCATCTCTCTCCTCCTTTCCTAAGAGTAAGAGCAGAATTATATTTTAAATCATCCAGATTTATAACAAATTCTGTTTGTATTCCAGTTTTACTACTTAGTGACTTGGGTAAGGACATAACCTTCATTACCTCAGTTTTCTCCGACATAAACGGGTGAATGATAATATCATACTCATAGGGTCCTTCCTGTGATTACATAGTTAATATTAGCAAAATATTTAGAGAAATGCCTGGCAGTTATAAGCATTATAAAAATAAAAATTATAATTATTATTTCCTGCAGTTTTTCCATATGCTTGCTGAGGTTTTAATTATCATCCTTTATATATTTGGAATTTCCGAGTGTTCATGACAAGGCCTCTCAAATCTGCTGTCTGGACACTCACCTCAAGTGACAAGTCATGCTGCAGAGGGTCTGATAACTTTAAGGCACTTACCCACCAGAGTATTGGATTCTCCAGTACCATAAATCATGTAGATTTGAGCAGTCCTAGAAAATTCCCCTTGTATTATGAGTTTTAAGGTCTCATATCTGCAAGTTTTTCTTTCACAACAATTTACCTTTGTATCTGAAAGTTCCATCATTAGAGACTATTTTTTGGAATACATAGGGTGATCATTTAAATGTATGTCCAAACTGGGATACTGTTAAGAAGAAAACAGCATATTATGAAAAATTACTGTGACACACTTGGGACTATTAACTCTCCTGGGAAAATCAATATGTATGGTATGATTTCCAGAGGGTTAAGTCTCTCTCTCTCCAGAGGTCCCTTTTAAAACAAAAATATGGTATCTAGAATTTGCTCACTTGTTCACATACCTCATCCAATTGACTCATCAATGAGCAGAACCTGGAAAGCTGATTAGAATTTAGAGTAGCCCAGCCTTGCTCTGGTTTAGGGAGGTTTGGTAAAAAGAACGAGTGGTGACTTCATGAGGAGGTAAGTTCAGTTAAGGTGTTTATAAGAGAGATCCTGAAATAAAGGCTGCTGTCAGGGATCAATCAGGAGGGATCAGGGAAAAGGAGGTGGAGCTAGGGAAAAATCTTGAAATGAAAGAACCTGAAATCTACCTCCGCTACTTCACAATTTAGCCTAGAGCAGATCCCAGATTTGGGTGACAGCTCTGACCAGGCTCTGTCTCTGAGGCCAGACCTCACCTAAAGTACATTTCCAGATTCATGCCCCTCACTTTGTATTTGAATGAGTTCTTTCCTAAGTGGGTTATAACTAATTTGTATTTTATGCAACACATTTTAGGTCAGGTCTGAAGAACTCAAATTGCTTTCCTCATTTAAACTGCCTTCAGGCATATACTCAAATGTATTTCCTGATAAACTTACACTTCCCATAGCCTTATTTAAAGATCAAAAACATTTTTTTAAAAAAGAACTTGGCTTAAAATAATGATGAGGTTAAAAAAAAGAGAGTTTGTTCCATATATTTTACTTGAAACTGAAATTAGACAATATGAATACTTATCATCCCAAATTAGAAAAATATGAAGTAAGGTAATACAAGTGAGAAAAAAAGTAGAAATGGTGAGAATTTTGTATATTTCTTGGACTACTGCCCTTGCATGTCTTAAGAACTCCAAAAGAAAAACTGCATCAGGCCAGTTAAACAGGCAAGAAAGACTTTATTCAAGACTATCACAATGAGGCAGAAGAATTTTACTTCACTGAAACGAAAGGTAGAATGATTTTTAAAGGGTGGGGTGAGGTAATGGAAAAGTACTTCAGGATATTCAGTGGGAGGCTAGTCAGAGTGCTGGGGCCGTCTGTGTTCGCTGATTGTCACTTATTGAATTTTGGCTCCTAGCCTGGTACAAAGCCTACAGAGAGGAACCTTGTCCTTCTTATGATGACATTTGAGAGGAATGGCTCCCAGGTCCTTAAGAAAGCATTTCTGGATTGCACAAGGTTTACATCTCAAAGGGGCAAAGAAATAATTTATAGTTGCAAGTTTTCTAAAGCAAATGCTCTAAGCAAACGCCTGTTGTCAAGAAGAGGCTTGTAAATTAAGTCAAGCAGAAGGGAACTATAAGACTGTCTTAGTCAGACTTGAGGTAGTGTGTTTAAATAATAAATTAAGTGTTTAGGGGTCCACATTGCTTCACCTTTCTTCTCTGATGGACTGCACAAATAGAAGTGTAAAAGGAGTCGACAAATGCAAATCATCATGTAATCAAATACTCAACTTATAATATTTTGACTCGTCTACATTTTGTGATTATCTCCTAAAATAGCTTCCCTTTATAAGATCCCAAATCATCTTTTGTTTTCTCTGTCTGTATTAACCTCAGAAATATTCTTTATTATGAAGGTGGCTGTGTTTATGGATGGATGTGAAATATAAAGACTATAGTGAATTTCAATGATGAAAGCATGTGTCTGTTGGCCATACATGATTCTAAACTCGCTTATTGAGCTATTATAAACACAGTCTGATGATTATTTCTCTCCCTTCTTATTCCTCCTCCTCCATTCTTCATATGTTGGGTATTTTGTTCTGTGCTCTTTTTAGGAGTGCTCCCATCTAGAGCAGTCCCTCTAAGATACACTGTGTAGAGGTGGTTTGTGGGAAGCAAATTCCCTCAACTTTTGCTTGTCTGGGAATTGTTTAATCCCTCCTTCATAGTTAAATGATAATTGTGCTGGATACACTATCCTTGGTCCAAGGCCCTTATGATTCATTGCATTAAATATATCATGCCATTCTCTTCTGGCCTGTAAGGTTTCTGTTGAGAAGTCTGATGATAGCCTGATGGGTTTTCCTTTGTAGGGGACCTTTTCTCTCTCTCTGGCTGCCTTTAATACTCTGTCCTTGTCCTTGATCTTTGCTGTTTTAATTATTATGTGTCTTGGTGTTGACCTCCTTGGGTCCCTTCTCTCAGGAGTTCTGTGTGCCTCCATAGTCTGAGCAACTATTTCCTCCCCCAGTTTGGGGAAGTTCTCAGCAATTATTTCTTCAAAGACACTTTCTATCCCTTTTTCTCTCTTCTTCTTCTTCTGGTACCCCTATAATGTGGATATTGTTCCTTTTGGATTGGTCGCACAGTTCTCTTAATATTGTTTCATTCCTGAAGATCCTTTTATCTTTCTCTGCATCAGCTTCTATGCGTTCCTGTTCTCTGGTTTCTATTCCATCAATGGCCTCTTGCATCTTATCCATTCTGCTTATAAATCCTTCCAGAGTTTGTTTCACTTTTGTAATCTCCATCCAGACGTCATCCCTTAGCTCTTGTATATTTCTCTGCAGCTCCATCAGCATGCTTATGATTTTTATTTTGAATTAATTATTTTTCAGAAAGACTGGTTAGGTCTGTCTCCTCAGGGGTTGCGATTTTTCTCTGTATCAAATTTTTCTGCCTTTTCATGGCAATAGAGATAGTTTGCAGAGCTGGCACAAGTGAAGACTGGGAGAATGTCCCTTCTTGTTGGTTTGTGGCCTTCCTCTCCTTGGAGAACAGCGACCTCTAGCGGCTTGTGCTGGGCAGCTGTGCACAGAGAGAGCTTCTGCTTCTTGCCTGGCCGCTATGGAGTTTAGATCACATTTGCTGTTGGCGTGGCCTGCCTCGGGCTGCTGCTCCAATACGGCGGAGCCACATCAGAGGGGAAAAGGCCGGGAGGCTGTTTATCTCCATGAGGGGCCTCCAAGCTCCCCTGCTGCCCAGGGGGTTAGAGTGCCCAGAGTTCCCTGGGATTCCCAGCTTCTGGGCTAAGTGTCCCGGGATGCTTCCATCCAGCTGTGGGGTCCCTGTCCCTTTAAGACTTTCAAAAAGCACTCACTTTTCCTTTTCCCAGGGGCACCGGCTGCAGGGACCCGCTCACAGGTCTTACTGTCCTGTTTCCCTAGTTTCCGGCACCCCATGCTCCCACTGTGTGTCTGCGCTCCAGTGCAGATGGCTAGGGCTGGGTGTTTAGCAGGCCTGGGATCCCTCTCCCTCCCCGCTCCGACTCCTCTCCTCCCGCCGGGAGCTGGGGTGAGGGGCGCTCAGGTCCAGCAGGGCTGCAGCTTGTATCTTACCCCCATCGTGATGTGCTGGGTTCTCGCAGGTGTGGATGTGGTCTGGCTGTTGTTCTGTGTCTTCTGGTCTCTCTTTTGGAAGAATTATATTTGTTGTATTTTCAAAATATATGTGGTTTTGGGAGGGGATTTATGCTGATCTACTCATGACTCCATCTTGGCTCCTCCTCCTATAAATAGTTATTTTTAATAAAAGTACCTTCAAGTATTTTTAGTTTGAAGTTTTCAAAATATCAGGTGTAAAGTCTGGCATCTTATGCTTTTATATAGAGAGATGTCAAATATTTATTGAGTACCTATTTTGTTTCCAGCACTGGTATAGGCCAGGGGATATCAAAAAATGATAAATTTCTATCTTCTATCTATCTTCTCTCATAATCTTTTAAATGTGCTTGAAAAATAAGACCAATATTTACTTATTCAAAACTTAAATATTGAACCCCAGAATTAGATGTTGTGATAGATGCAGAAGAGAGTCAAATATAAGATACTTCTATCTGAATGGGTCTTTGAGATAAACAGAACATTAGGTCTCTCCTGATGTGATATATACAATTTGGACTTAACAATTATTGAGTTCCTAGTATATATCAGCCATCATGCTAGGCGCTCGAGACATGAATATGAATATAATCCTGCAGGAACACTTTAACCTGGAAATAGATAATTTGATATAGTTTTATATATATATAGTAATAGACATATAAGGGAGCATAGTCTTCACATAAGGAGGAGGGTAGCTATTTCAGATTAGGGGTAGAAAAGTTTTCTGATTGAATTAATTTGTCAACTAAATTTTAAAAGATGTATATAATTTTTTTAGGTGATAGAAGAAAATACACACAAAAAAGTAATTAAAGTTTTAAACTATACCTTAGAAGTAACATGAGTCCAGGGTAAGAATCTGTCTTTGTTCATGGCTTAATAGCTGACATCTTCCATTTCTAAGGGACACATACATGTGATGAATGAAGTTTTGCATGGATGGGTGAATAAATGCACAAAGTGATAACATCTCCAAAAAATTTGAAGACATGCTTTAATGATAATATATGATTTCTGAAGTAGGTTCTGGCAAGGAGGATCTAGATGGGAAGACAAGAAGCATACCACTGATAACCCCATGTCCCAAATTAAGGTATGAATATAGGTTAGGATCTAGTGGAGGAGAAACTAATATAGAAGAGGGATATTTGAATAGTGTGTTCTTAGGTAATTAAGTTTCAATATCATCCATAAAGTGGAGAAAGCCTTCTACTGAATTGTTGAGGATTTAGATAACTTTATTAATAATGTCAGGGAGTTTCCAGAGGGCATAGCAGAAAGGGATAAAAGTGAGCACCAGTGGTCAATGAACAAGGGCTGAACAAGTAGAGGAGTCAGGTGGTGAGATTAAGATACTGCATAGTAGATGGAGGAAAGTGGAGACGGTCCTTTCTGTTCCTTAGTGATATGGGGTACACAATAGAAGATGAGTTTAGGACTGACCTCAAATGTCCCAAAAATGGATCAATACTTTAATGTTCAAGAACTAATAGTGTTCAATCACAAAGGATATTAATTGCCAGAATGAGGGACTTTGACTCAAATAACTTTGTATAGGCAATACTGAGTCAGACTTTACAGAGCATTGAAAGAAGAGATTAGACAAATTCTTCTAGTAACAATAGACAAGCTTACTTAGCATTTACTCCATGACAGGCATTCAATTATCTTATGCATGCTAATTTATTTCATTCTTGCCACAACTCTAGGGAACATGTATTAGTATTTGTTCCATTTTACTGATTAGAGAATGTAGCACAGAACTGATGAATGACTGGCTCAAAGTCAAACAGGTACTAAGTTTTAGAGATGGTATTTAAATGGAAGAAGTGTGATTGAAAACACTGTGCTTTTGAATAGTGCCTCATCCTGGAAGAAACTGTAAACTACATTTGTCTTTGTTAAGAAAGACTCAAAAATGTTAAAATTAGAAAGGAAGTTTAATTCCCTTCCATGACAGCAAAATTTTTTTCTTCCTAAAACTGAAACCTGAAATATACATTTCCATTTACTGTGCAAGCCCTACAACTTGGAAAATCTTTTTACTTATATTTTAAATCATATTTTAACCAGATTTTTATATCTAGATATAGGTCCTAAATCACACATGCACACAATCTTTGTTTGCTTCATTGTTAAACTGAATAATAATAAATAATATATAAGCATTGGAGGATTACACCATAGCAAAGAGGGCTGTTTACTAACCACTACTATCATGTGCAGTATGGAGCCCATTGTATTTTAGGAATTTATTCTCTGTCACATATAGCAGTTGCTGGGGTTATGTCAGTAGATTATTACCAGCATTGCTGCAGTAGCTGTAAGCATAAAGTGCATCTTGCTTTGCTATAAATTTTCCACACTGTGAGGAAGTCAGCGGTACAGTTGAATGCAGGCTGATGGTACAAAGACTGGCTTTGTCAACTGTGACTATGACAGGCAATAAAACTGTAACAAAGCTGCAGCTATGTTAATGATATTTTCTAAAACAAAGAAAACCAAAAAGATGCAATATTCAAAGGTAATGCTGAAAATATCTGGCATACCCAGCAGCCCCAAGATTATTTTTGCTCCCCTTGTCTCCCCTTCCTTTTATCTTTTCACTTCTATTCCCTTTCTTCATGTGGTGCTTAAATCATCAGCTTATGTTGCATCACATATCATGAAACCCAAAGAATACCCATATATCCATATTTAAGATTTTTAAATAAAATATATGTTTCTCTTTGAAAAGTTACTATTCACTTTTTGTTTCCATTGACTTAATTTTGACATGTTTTGTCAGGTTTCTCCATTTATAATTAAGAGACCACCAAATTATAGTTCTTTAAGATTTTTATTCAGCACTTAAGCACTTTCTCATCATGCTTCATGTTTTTCTTGGTGATTTCTTAACTAAGAGAAGGCTAACTTTCTAAAAATGGAAAAAAAATTATGTCTAAAGAACTGATTGACCTTCATTGTGACCAATGTGAGAAGATAATGAATGAAACGATATCAGTCAGTTTTTAAATAAGGTAGCTTCTGCTAGTCAGTTTTTACTTGAGAAAAATGTGTCAGCTTTTTCAAGGGTAGCAAAATTCAGGCCAATAACTTAAATTTCTGTATGTACAAAGGAAATGCATTAGAGAGAAGTCTGAATGGTCCCATTCTTTCTCTTTGGAGAGGAGGTATATTTTGCAAACTTTATTATCCTATTGCACATTCTTTGTTGTTACAGTTATAAGATGAAAATATATTCTAAAACTTTGTTATGTGCATGGTACTTAATGCTGCACAGAAATATTTCGTATCTCCCCTCCTCCTGGCACAAGAGGCTATTACATGTCCCCACATCTTTGAAAAATAAGTATTGCCACGTATTTTCTTTTGGGCAATGAAGTCTGCCTGCAAGCTGTAGCCTTCCCTCTTCCCCTTTTGCAGTAGTCATTGGAGCACATCTTGATAGAAAATGATTGCCAGGTAAGAGCAATCCAATACTGTGCCATAAAATGGAAGTCAACTGTTCTCAAGAGTCTCCCAAACTTGATATGCCATAGCATGAGCAGAAGTAAACTTTGGGTGTAAAGCCATGGAGATTCTGGTGTTTCCTGTTTCTAAAACATACTTTAGCTTTTTCTGAGTTAAAAATAAGCTGTTTCAACCTTAATTAAATGTTGCAAAAAAAATTAAATTAGAAGAGTTATACTTCTTAAGGTAGTTGTATACAACTGCAGCAGCATATGTGGTAATTACAATAGTATATACACATACATATTTGAAAACACTTTAAGATACAGCCAATAATAACATAATGTGCTAATATTCTTATTTAAGAGAAAAGAATGAAACTACAGAGTCAAATTGTACTCACCTGATGCTTAATGAACTTAAACTCATACAAATGCATGCACATGCACAAACATACACAGATATTTTTTTTTATCTCTAGTACCTGAACAAAGAAAGGATCATGTCAAGTTCAGTAAGTGGTGGTAGCTGAGTGAAAAAAAGAAAATGGGACAGTATTGATGCTGTGAAAAGGCTCTTTTCTAATCATATTCCTATACCTGGAAGCCTACAAGTTCTACCTTGGTATGTAGAACAAAATGCTTATTGATAGCCTCAAATCTGAAAATCAACAATCTTCATGGATATACTCAGGAAGAAGAAATAGCTATGTGGAAGAAACTAGCAAAATACGGAGAGTGAATAACTGAGACCACTCCCTCTTGTAAGTCAAAGCCCCAGTGCTATGCATTGAGTTATCTTATGAATCCAAAACCTTGAAATGCATGTTGGAACAGGATGCACTCAGACCTGCCTAAATACATACATCCTTTGGCCTAAAATATGGAACAACTGCTCAAAATAAAAAGTCAATCATTGATAATGCAATGAAGAATGCACTGTAGCTGATAACAGCTCTTCCTGCATTCTGGAATTCTAAATTCCAAACACAAGAATGTATGATTGTTACAATTTTACCAAATATAAACAGAAAAATCAAAAAGACAGACACCCAGAGGGAAAAAAAATAGTAAGTTATAAAAAAAGAAGAAATGAAACAGAAACAGAAACAGACTCATAAGCACAGAGAACAGACTGGTGGTTCCATAAGGGACGAGTTGGGGGAAATGGGCAAAATAGGTGAAGGGGATAAGGAGGTACAAACTTCCATTACAAAAAATTAGCCATCAAGATAAAAGTACAGCATAGGGAATACAGTCAATAATATTATAATATATTTGTATGTTGACAGATGGTAACTGCACTTACCATGGCAAGCATTTAGTAATGTATATCATTGTTGAATCACTATGCACACCTGAAACCAATATAATACTATATTTCAATAAAAAAATAAAAATAAAGAAAAAAGTAGATACTCTATTTCTCTAGTTTTTTTTAATACAAACCTGATTATAAAAGATAACAGAGGAGTGAACAAAATCTAAAGACCAAATAAAAAAGTCCAAAAAAGTTATGGTTAAAGTTATAACTCATATAAAGTATTTTTTCAAATTCAAAAACACTCAGGAATAGAAAACCTGAAAGCTCATCTTTAAACAACAAAGAGCAGTAATGACCAACTAAATCTAGTCAAATATGAAAGAATTAAGAAAATTATCTTTTAAAATTACAGAGTGGTAAACAATAACAGAAAAAAAGTTGTGGTGACTGAAGAAAGAATGAAATACAAATAGAGAAAAAAAGAATGGAATTTTCCTGGAGGGAAGTAGTCTGAGTCAATGTTGAAAGGTAGGAGTGGATGTCAAGTTCTAAAAGGAGATTGTTGTGTCCATGGTCAAGATCAGGTCTGGGGAGCTCTGCTATATAAAGTTGGAAAGCTGTGAATATAAAACATATTAGAAAGAAAACATAAAAGAAAATTTTTGAACAAGAATATGAATAACTTTTTATCTTAACATCCTGAGCGATTATGTATGGTTACTTAGAAAAGGGAAGAAATAAAATCAAGGAAAGTATAATTTTATAATAATAATCTCAGTGCTGCGTGTGAGCACTGAGGTAAAATGAATGGAATACAATAATGGATATCGTGAATTGGCAAAACAATCTAAGGGGAGCTGTACTAATAATGAAAGAAAGAGGGGCTAATTTGCTTCATTTCACAATGTTCTTCTGCAATTGTGGAACAATCAAGTAGTCATATTTAGAAGGGAGTTTGAAATATGAAACTGAAGCTCATTTGGATATGAAAATCAACATAAAATTGAAACTTAAAACCAGGGGAATGGATGAATTCATTGAGAAAGAAAATATAAAGGTGAACAACGAGCCAGTTCATTTATACAGAGACGTTATAAAGAGGCAGAAACACAGGCAGTTAATGAAAGCAACAGCTACTAAAATGGTAACAAAAGAAAGGGAAAAAATATGGTTTGGTGTTACACAGGCTGACTATAGAGATTATCTAAACGTACTGATTGACAACAGCGCCAAGGGCTTTAAGTCAAAGGCTCAGTCAAGAAAGCAGAAACTATGAGTTATATTGTAAAGTTTTTGTTTTTTTTATAATTAAGAATTAGATATGGCACAGTTGTGAGAGATGGTGAAGTGAAGGACTTAAAGGACTGGAAGGGAAATTTAGGATTAAAAGAATCACCAATGACCCATTCTGAGAAGCCAAGGATGACCAGCCATGAAAGTAAACACACAGAGCTTCTAGATAAACCTCCAGGAGCAGCCCATAGGTCCAGAGTCCAGTGTTTGGCTGGAGCCACTCCCCGGTATCAGGGCCAATAAGCAGGGGAAGAGTTGGACATGGAGTGGGGGTGCTCTGCATCTGTGTCACTACAACTATCTATCTATATTTTCACAAAGCTATGACCACTGCTTCACTTCTATTTTCCAAATGTTTTACAAGTATCTCTAAAAACTAACGTTCACCAAGAACTATTCAGGGAAGAGACTTCTGGGATACAGAGTTCCAGGCCACTAAATTTATGATACACATTTCTAGCACATGCATAGAGATACCATAGCCTAGAGACCCCAGTAAATTTCTATTTGGTTTCATAATCAGGAAATGACTTTCTTGACTGCTTCTTATGTGGAGATGTGACAAACTAAGACATACAAGAGTAAGGATAGAATGGTTTATTGTGTATTACTACAATTTGGAATTTTATAGTGATAAAATGTGGTAGAAGAGACAAATAAGTACTTCAATGTGGTATCAGAGTCCAGGCAAAAACTGATGATGGTGTTGGTAGTCTTTTACTAATTTACAGAAGAAAGTGAAATAAATCAATTAGGAAATGTTATTTTATTACTTTTAAAACAAAGCAAGGCATAACAATAAAGTGCCTGCACTTTTGAGCCACTAACTCTCAGATGAATTGTGTATATTCTCTAAACTTCAGCTTTTTAATATTTAAAGATAATCATAATGTTCTTTCATATGGTTATTAACACAGAACTAAATATATTGCTAAACTTGGAATATAGTAATTGTACAATATTACTGACATTATTATTGGTACTAATATTAATACTAGATATTTTACATCAAATTGATGGAGTGATATTTTTATTTAGTATATATGTCAACAGAATTGTTTTTGATGCCCTTAGACTACAGACATTAGCATTAGATTTGCAATGCCTTCTGAATGGATTCATCTCAGTATATGCGCTTAAGTCTGTTTTGTTATAACTAAGAATTTATCAGATTGTAACCATGTTTGAAATTTGGAGATAAATGGTAGTAATGACTTGAATCAACCATTAGATATCCAATTAAATTGTGAGAAAACCTAAAAATACTGTTAATCATAACTCTAAATGGCTATTACAATCCACCAGTTAATTAATGGATATACAAAATTTAGTATGTACTTAAAACAGAATATTATTTTGACAATAACAAAGTTAAAGTATGAATATGTGCTGGTTCATGGATGAACCTTCAAAACATTCTACTAAGTGAAAGAAGCTAATCACAAAGGGTCATACACAGTATTGTGCCATTTGTGTGAAATTTCCAGAATAGGCAAATGCGTAAAGACAGAGAGTAGATTAGTGTTTGCCTGGAGCTCGTGCTGGTTGGGGGGAGGAGGAGTTGGAGTGGAGAATGACAATGAGGAATGACTGCTAATATGTACAAGATTTCTTTTGGGGATGCTGAAATAGTCTAAAGTTAAATTGTGGTGATGGTTGTACAACTCTGTGCATATACTAAAAATTATTGATCTGTATGCACACTTTAACTGGGTAAATTTTATGGTATGCAAAATATATCTCAACGAAGCTATAAAAATGTCATTGCATTAAAATTATTCAAAAAAATAAAACTTGATCTATTTTCTTTTATGGCATTTTATCTATATACCACTTTCTTTCCTCAGTGTGTATCTATGTGCTTAGAAAATAGAATTTTACATTTCACTGAGATAGTTATTTGCACCTTAATATTGATTCCTGTTCTTGCCCTAATCTCTTAGTAACTTTATACAGTACGTTAGCCTTCTTTTTTTTGTATGAGGTATCATTGATATGCAGCCTTATATTAGTATATTAGTTGTAAGTATACAACACAGTGGCTCAACAGTTACCCATATTATTAAATCCCCCACTAAGTGTATTACTATCTGTCAACATAGGCAGATGTCATGACTATATTCTTCATGCAGTACTGCTATCCCCATGACCAGACTACATTATGATTGAGAATTTTTGTGTCCCTTAATTCCCTTTAATATCCCTACCACCCACTGCAACCCCTTCCCAATGGTAATCCATCACCAATAATCAAGGAAATGCAAATCAAAACCACAATGAGATATCACCTTTAACCTTCCTAAGTAAAATGTTTCTGTCCTATTTTTTTTTGTTTTATTTTATGTGTGTATATAATCACTTTTTTTTACTTTCACTAAAAGTGAATGGAAATAGAGGGGCATAAAAAATACATTCAGTTACCATTGGGTTATTATAAATTGTTCTGAAATACCTTGTATAACTCCTAGGATGGTATGAAAACTAGACCCTCTGATCAAAGCCTGCATGTATTAAATTTCAGATGTGCATAGCAGTATTACTCAAGTAAAGTTGATCTTGGAATATGGAAATCAGTACTGGAAGTGTTAAAACAGGTTGTTCATAGCAAAATTTCATATTTATCACTGTGTACCTTATAGAAATAGAATATACAATTTAGAGAAGCTTTATTTGATAAGTTATGATTTATGAGAGATTCTAATTAATAAAAAAAGCTAACATTACTTTTCATTATACACATATAGTATGGGACAACCTAAAACTATATGTGTTTTTATATAACTGATTTTTAAATTTCAGATGGCAGCATAGTTTATAAGCTAAAGGACATACATATATAAAAGCAATGCTTTTTTAACTGTTTATTTTCTTCTCTCATTTTCCCTCCATTTTCTTAGCTAATCAGTTCCCACTTTTATTCAGTTTGAATGGCCTAGCATTTAGAATTTAAACATAATTTATAACCTTTCTGGAGTAGCCATCTCACAATCATGTGGTGGCAATTAATCTGCAGATTATTAATGACCCTAGATGCATATAACCTTAATTAAAAATGTTCTTTGGCATAGAGAAATGAGAGTAATAAGAAACAGTAGAATTTCAATGAAGTTTTAAAAATGAGTATTTTGGACTATATACAATGGTTCCTATATTTAAATAAAGGAAAGCTATGAAATAAAACCAAAGAGCAATATTGTAATGTACCTGCAACATATGTATTATATATAATTTATGTATGTATGCATATATATGCATATGCACATATTCATATGCTTTTGTGTATAGAAAGAAGTTACATTAATGTTGTGGAAGAATGAATGAATGGAATTCATTGGGCTTTCTTAATTGAGGTAGGCTACTCCCTTTGCATGCCTGACCTAGCATTTAATGTGAACTTGAAAAATAGGAAGAGGAAAATGACCAAATTGCCCCCACAAACAAAAGTAGAATCCTAAGAGCTCATCCCCTGAGGTGAACTGTATGATCTGCTTTAATAAAATTTAGACCCAATTGCATCACACTTTCTCGCAATGTCCACAGTTTTGAACAGACCCCAGTATTTCCTGAGAAGTCAAGCGAACCTGTGCTGGTTAAATGCTTACAGCGGGAAAGGATCAGCCTTAGGTTCTCCATTAAGTCCATGAAGAAATGAAGATAGTAGTCATTCCTGAAAAGTGCTCATAACCTCGTAGAAAGATACCCGAAACACTCATGTACACATGAATCAAGTAGGAGAAAACAATTCTAAACAGATCTGGTTCTGTAAGAGGTCAATTTTCTTCCTGTAATCTGAGTTTTGAAACACAAAAGTAGTTTTTTTCCCTTAGTTATCTAAACAAGTAGAGATGGTAATAAAGAGAAATTGATTTTTGCAAACTTGACAGAAACACTGACCTAATGTAAGTTATTTTTTTAATATAAATAAAAGTACATTTAAGATTCTGCTAACACAATTTTGAGTGTAGTAATATTTAAATATTTTGCATTGTACTTTAGTCAGAGTCAAATTTTTCTTTCCCAAAGTAGTGTCTTAGACAACTATTCAAACACTGAAAATGAAAATTAAGACAACACACTCTTCCTTAGTCAATCTCTTACCTTATGAATAATAAACCTTTTGTAGACACCTATAAAGTTATCAAATAGTAACAAACTAAAGTTCTCATTAACACTAGCTCTACTCACATTTTCTTTGTGATAATTGCAAACAGAATAAATTGTGATATCATAGGCTTTAACTTTTTATCTTTTCAAGACCAGTATTTCAACAGGATCTTCAAATCAAATCTTATTGTGTTTTCATTGCCCATAAGTAAATGGTAGATCTTAGAGACCAACTGGAATAAATGATGAAAGTACCCTTATTCTCAAGTCACTCATCCATATACAAATGTCTATGTAACAAGCTTTATTATCATAGATATCAATAAGATCACCGTATTTCTCATCTTTTGGCATGTTTAAGGTCTTCCCCACTCTCTTGGCAGTATGGGACCAATATTTCATTCACTGTCCTAATTTTGTAGATATTTTTATTATCTGTCCTTTGTGTAACAGCTACAGAAACATATACATACTCACTATTTTTCTTACCTGAGTTGTCAGTTCTGTAACCAGATTACCTTGCTTTACCATTGATATTCACCAGCATGCTTAGAAACTGACTTTCTCTTCCTAATCACCACATAATGACTTTCAGAGTGAGTGTGTGTGTCTGTGAGTGTGTGTCTGTGTGTGAGTGTGAGTATATGGTGTTTCACTTGATATCACAACGTTTCTAATATGTCAACCCTTTCATGACAACCCGGTCTATTTTCCTCTTCCTATTTTTTGGTGTCCCATTAAATTCTGGTCAGGAATTCAAAGAGGGCAGGCTTCTTAAAAAATGTTGGTATTTTTAGCAAATTCAGGAAATCCGTTTTGATTAGATACCCCAGTGACATACAACTTCTCCTTATGTAGGTCATTAATAAAAACTGAAGGTGCATTAGTACTGACTTCTAATAAAATCATATTCTTCTACAAAAGGCCTCTCTTTATATGCATTAATTTTCTTTTTTAAATTCATTTTTAAAAATAATATTTTAAAATCTTTTCATGTGTCAGACAGAGTTGAGTTATAATAGTGTATGGCCTGTGGGGCTTTTTTTCCTTTTCTGAGAGATGTGAGGGAGAAACCTTTGAACAGGTGTCTCAGGAAATTTGGCTCAGTAAGTCTGATATCTCTCAAGAGCCTGCAGTATTAACAGAAAGTAGAATACTGATGGAGAAAAGAGGAAGGGAGGGAACGAAGAGCAGAGCTGGTGCTTCCATGCCTGTCAACTCTCATAATGGAAATAACAGCTGGACAATATGTGATCAGGCAGCAAAATTCAAGGCAATGATGGACCTCTAATAATTATTTTTCACTGAGTTGTTTTTTATCATAATTTACTCACAAAACTTAAAAAAGCTCAGGAAAAAATTCCAGATGTATATTTTCCCCTTCATTATTATAACAGAAGAGAGGATTGATCTCCCCATCCCTTCCCTTCTACAACTATTAGGTCAAATCACCCCTACATATCACCACCGCTGGGGAAGATTAACTTTTATGAAATGATCTTCATCTTAATTCACTCAGTAAAAATGGAATTTTACTGTATTACCCATTTTTATTTTGTAGATATACAAAACAGTTATGTCAAGCAGCTTACTAGCAACTGCTAGAAGTCTGACTAGAAATCAGGTCATCTAACCATGATTTACAATTTGCAATTATAATGATGGAATATGTAGCATAAATGCTTTCAATGTCTTACAGTTATATAAAATACACCGATTAACCATAGATAAACTGTTCGCCATGGCATAGAGCCACAGTGCAAACTTCTAATGCCTCATGGAATGAGGCTAAATACCCAGTTTCTGGCACAGTCCCCCTTTGGGGCTGGGTCAGGAGTTGCTGCTGCTTTAAGTTGTGCTGATGGAAAAATCTAATCTTCATGAGACAAAAATAATCTTTTTGTGTTTTTTCTCTGATATATTTCTAGTGCTTAGGTCAAGCACTGCCTCTCTACTCAATATGCATTGGTTGAATAAATAAATAAGGTGCATACAGTACATAGTCAATCCATTCTGTTTTGTTCTTGCTGGAGGAACAAGCAACAGGCAGAGAGCATGATCAAGAGCGTATGTCTCTTTTCAGCAGTATCTCCCAACCCCTCCCTGCAGGGCTTCCTTGACATACTACTTATCATCATCTAGCCCAGGGTTATGCTTGAATATTAGCTTAGATGACCAGACACAAACTGAGGAAGGAATCAGAATTGCATAGATATTTTATCCCCTCCTCATCCCACCACACACTGTTTGACCCCTGGAGGTATCTTCAAAAAAGCAAAACAGATATCATGCAGGATTTTTCAAAATATAATCCACCCAAAGCTGTGTTGGAGGAAGTAATTGAGAAGACACGACCACTGGTTGACCCACCAGCTGGACCCAGACTTCACACCGTCTCTGTCCCTGCAATGTGTGTTCCATTTGCTTTTCCCAACTAAAAGTTGCCTCAAGGACAAAGCTTTGAGATAGGGATTTGGTGTTGAGACCATGTGGGTGGTATGTGACCTCACCCAGGTAAGGCCTGGGTATAAACATTTATGATTCTGGCTGAGGGACAGAGATCTCCTGGTCTTTCACCCACCCAAGTCCACCCTTCGATACAGGTTCCTTTGCTTATTAAACCTACCTCCTACCAATCTGAGTGGTCCCACTCTTTTTTTGATCTACTTGCCCTATGTGTAAACTGGTCAGTTTGCAAATTAACAGGCTGATACACAGATTAAGAGGAAATAAAAAAAATCAGAATAATTCCAATAATTGGTATTTATAACATGATGCCCTATAGTAAACTAGTAAACTCAGATCATAAAAATCCTTCATTCTAAACACAAATAGCACATTTCTTTGTGAGTAGATTGTGTTGTTACAAGATAACAGTAACGAAAAAAATACAACAAAAGCCTAAGAGAACAAAATGAATCTCATGATAAGTAATTTAATGTATGGTTCAGCATTCAAAAATCTGTTTTTAAATTATGTTCTCTTTTTGAATTACATTATCGCTACGTTTTCAACAAAATATAGTGCATTAACTATAATAATGAGCATATATCTAGAGGGTTTTCTTGAAAAAACTTTTAATGGTCATTCTAGTAATACTTTGAATGTTTTATCTTTCAGTGGAATAAAGATTTTGAGATTTTTTTTCTCTCTGATGGCATAGCCTTTTTTCCTAGTTAGAAGAATCATATGAGGATGCAATTAAACCAGGCAGTTGTTACTAAATAGATGTATACCTACGCTAAGTGAACTTCGTAAAACTGGTGGCCCAGTTTAATCAGTTTACAGAATTCATTGAAAACCTACAGCCATTCTTGTCATTTTGTAGCTTTGTAATCTGCATTATTTGGATACTGTAATAAAAGCAGTCTCTCGGGTGGTGAGGTTCATTAAAAGTTTATGTCTTTATTCAGGAGGTTAAGATTTCAACATGTTTTTCAATACTAGATCTCTGTTAAACTAATTTAAAAAAGCCACAGGCTGAGGAAAAGATGAATACAATAAGGATTGAGAATTATTCACAAATTTTTGAATTGATTAAAGCTGGATGGAAAAATGGGATAATGAACATAGGAAACTAAAATGAACAGGTATGAAATAGCTTTAGAAATGGCATTCAGGTCGTTAAAAACAGCATGAAGCACATGTTAAGTTACTAATTAAAATAAGCAGAACTAAACTCTCTGGTCTCTATGCTTTCCTCTGACACTCATTTTCTGCTACCGCCTGCCATGGAGAATTAAGGTTCTGCTTAGGTTCTAAGCTAGGAGTAAACTGGGCAGTGACTGCCTCTGTGGCCTTAGTCAAATTACAGCATCAGGTTTCTCTCAACACAGTCTAGCTGCTCTGGACCCCCGAGCACTGCACTGGGTTACTCTGGCAGTTTCCCTGGCCACCGATTACAGTTTTTCTTATGTAATTTGTCTTCTGCTTTGGTTATTGGGGTAGTTTAGTTCCCTAGTGAACTGAGAGGAAGAGGGGTTCTGAGCATTCATTATCTATTTTTTTGGTATTTTATTAATTGAACATTTATGAGCCACTGCTATGTGGTAGACTCTGTGCTGGGTGCTGGGACATGATGAACAGGACAGTGACCTGGCCCTTGGGAAGTTAGGGAGGGTAGATGTATTATCATGTGGGAATAACTGTGGTGAGGCTAAGTATAAACAGCTCTGGGAAACAAACAACAAACCCAATATCAGATCCAATCACATGTATCAGAGGACTCTTTCTGAAGTGTATAAACTGAAACCTGGTGTAGGAGGAATTTTCTGGGAAAAAAAAAGAGTATTGAATTTGAGGGCTTTCCCCACAGGAATGACAGTATGTGCAGCAGTAGATCAGACCTAAGAGGAATAATTTCATTCTTGGATTTGCTCCTCATTTAGGGTGGCTATGGAATTCATCAAGAAGGTAAGTGAGACAAGAGAACAGTGAGGAGAAAGAAAGACTAGGACACATCCACTACTGGGACCACCGGAGGAATGTGATTCCTGACTGAGGTGAAGCGAGGCTTTATTCCAAAGGGCCATTGCAATACGGAGAACGTTCTGATCGCAACATATCCAAGTAGCTCAAAACAAAACAAAAACAAACAAACAGAATATATGGCTCTTTTCTTCAAAAAAAAAAAAGGATAAGTAGGGAAGAAGCAGGATGGCAGTGATTTTGGGGCAGTTCAACAGGAATTGTTTCTGCCTGTGCCCAGGTAGTTCTTGGAAAGAGCATGTTCTACACCTTAGTGCTTGCTTACCAGCCAAAGTTTGGGGGTGAGCCAAAGTTCAGAGGCCACCCTGGGAGGAAGTGGGGAGCAAGGCCCTAACTAAAATTTGGTCAAGCGTAGTCGGCCGGTAAGGAATGGACGATTGTGAACCTGTACAGGATTCGAACAACCTGCCTGCCCACTTATTAGCCAGCCAGTTCCCCTTGGAGACCGAGTCTTGTTCTCCAGTTTTGTAAGGAGCTCTCCATCTTGTAACAGACTAATTCCCAGGCCCTTAGGGCCACCGCCCACAGCACTTTGATCACGCTGCTGCCGACCTCTACAATGAGTGGTTGGACACGTTTACATGTGCTTGTAACAGTGTCCTGGAAATTCTGATACCCGCCCTGTGGCAGCCTACCTTCCATACAGCACCTGGCACGATGGCCTCTTCTGTCAATTTGAGGCCAGCCTTCACTGCTAAATTTCCAGCCTGAATTGAGTCATGTCAGGGAATTTCATGCTCAGATCAGTTTTTATGCTTCTCTTTAGCTTTCTATTATCAAACCCCTGGGTTCTGAGCAGTTTTGGGAGATTCTAGCAAAACTATTTCTGGTTGCCAAAATTACTGCAGGATTAGCAATTATATTGGTAGAAAGAAAATTACTGTATGTATTGAAATGTGATGATTTCATACTTTATATATGTGTTTTGCATATTGATCTGGATTACAGGTAAAAAGGAGATCTAGGAAAATGCATGTTAGTCCTGACTTACATTTCTTTATATATCCATTAAGGTAAAAGTGCATTTGAAACTTAATTTTTTGGACTAGGTTATTATGTTAAAGTCATATTCTACCCAAACCTCTGGCTATACCCCAGGACAAGATATTCAAATTTTTGTTAAGTACTCAACAAAACTTATAACTTGCAATTTTATTCTGAGCTATTTTTTAAAAGAAAGCATTTTGCAAAAAAGTCAAGTAATTTTTAAGCCTACTTTCTTTTTATAATTTAAGCATGATTCATTGTGAGTACAAAAACAATGTCAGAATAATAGGTCATATTTTTAAAAATTCAGGTTTATTACAGCACACTGTAGCTAAACTAGGTTAACAAAATATTGCCTAGCAGAGGGAAACTGCTTTAATAATCAAGTAAGAATTGTAATTAGCTCTGAAAAACTTTTACATTATTAATTTGCTTAGCAAACTACTTCCTCCTAAGCAAAAAAAAAAAAAAATCTCTTCTCAGTCTTTTAAAATCCTTATCGCTGCAATTAGGAATTCCAAATATTCTACCATTTTGGTTAAGCCTGATACTGACATATAAGACAAATAAAGATATGCAAACTAATTATCAATTTGTTGCACTTAAGAATAGCTGGCATCTTTCTTGCCTTTTAATTTGAATCTTGCACAGGGTAAAAAATAAAACTGAGTTAACCAATTTTTTTTTTTTTTACTAAAAGGTTATAGAAACAACTATTACAGAAAACCCAGAAAGAAGAGTCATTGGAGAACAGAAGCCAGGACAGAGGCACCATTTCGAAGGGCAGACACAGAGAAGCCAGATGTAGAGGGAAAGGGCAGAGCAGAGGACTGACCCAAAGCCAAAGAGCAAGACAGGCAGGCAGGGAAGGACAGAAAATAGCTGTAGGTACCTGCATTTCTGTTGTAGCTAATGTCTTCTCTCAAAACCTCACTGTCAGGATAAAGTGATTGGAAGAATGAAGAAACGTATCTGGAGGGAAAAGGAGCTCATTTCTGTTTGATCCTTACAAAGCCACTGCTCAACAGGAATACGGTACAAGCCATGTAACTTCACGTTTGTTGTCTAGTAGCTATATTTTAAAAATTGAAGAAATGGAATATATTAATTTTAAGAATGTATTTTATTTAATATAATATATCTAAAATGTTACTTGTAAGTATGTAATAAAAATGAATAATAACATTATATACCTTTTTAAAATATAATAGATCTTTCAAAGCCTGTGGGTGTTTTATACTTCAAGCACATTCCAGTTTGGACTAATCATATCTCCTTTGCTCAACAAGCTGTATTACCACAATGAAAAATTTTGGAAAGAATTCCCCACAACTATGCTCTGCATTGTGGTCATTTCTGGGAGACTATTTTTTAGTCAGCTGCTAAGAAACAAAGCCAAGGTGGGACTGAAATTTGGTAAGAAGTTACTAATTATCAAACTAATTAGCTGACCCAAAATTATCTGGAAAACTCTACATTGTTCAATGACTGTTTTATTTTTATTTTTGCCTTCTTTTTAAATGTCTCATTGTACTTTCAAAGAAGCACTTTTCTTAGCCTTTTGTTTTTACTTTTATTTTTATTTTTACTATAGATTTGTTTCTCATATTCTCTTAATTTCTTCTCAAGTTGAATTTTCCTTTAACATACTTCAGAAACATTCTAATTTTGTCTTTGTAACATAAATTATTTTGCAAAAGGAAAAGAACCTGTTCATGAAAAGTTTTTCTTTGAGAGTGCTGGGATTATTGAGATTGTTCAAACTATATGGATAATACCATAAATAATGAGTTCTCTCTTTTAGATATACCACAAGGATTGTATACTATGAAGGAATAATATGATTCAGGATTGTCAAAAGTTGGGAAATAACAGCAGTAAAACCAGTGTGTCACCACAGTAGTAATTAGTGCACGTTTATTGTGCACACACCAATAAGAGAGTTTTGTAAACCAGGAGGACTCAAACCAAAACACAAAATGAGACATATGAGTATATTGTTATAAAGCAGCTTATCTACTGAGAAAGCAGTAACCGTTTATTCTTCACAGTTATTAGATTATATTATAACTTCTCTAAGTGATAGGAAATTAGTCAGTGGCCACTTTATATCAACCTTAGGATATTAAGTTTTGCTTATGATTTTCAGAGGCACAAGCAAGAAATGATCCAGGTCAAATTAGTCTTGCAAAATAAGCTAAATTAAGCTTTGTTTGGATGACTAAACTGGCTTTTGTCTACTCAGGGAATTTTCAAGGCTGGGCTCTATTTGTTTGTCTTTTATTTAGCAGGATGTTATAAAACTCATCACTCCCCCGAAATTCTGTACATTTTTAAAAATTTGTCTTCAAAGGCAGGACATTGACATATAATTGTAATTCAGATAATATTGGGTAGGGAATCATTGAGCTGTATGGGCCATTTGCAGCTGCTCCTGTGAGGCTGTTTAACCATGTAAGCAAATGAAGTGCTATTTTAGACACTTGTATGAAAACTAGAAATTCCATGACCAGGTATCTCATCTGATTCTCATCTTGCCAATTGCATATGCATGATGATGTACTACTTAGCCTACTGCACAGGTGCATACTTGCATACCTGTTGGCAATAAGCCATTACTGCCAGTATTGATATAAGAAGAGTTCTGCCCAGTGCTAGCGGCAGAGGGATGCAGTAGAGTGGAGTCTAGATAAGAGGGCAGAATGGGGAGCCTGGAGCAGAGGCAGCGCCTGAGCAGAGGCTGGAGCCAGAGGCAGAGACCAAGATGAGCTTGCCATTTATAGACAGCCAGGGGACTGCCACGAGAATAAAGTTTGGTATGATCTCCTTTTTTACCCACAGTGCTCTGTTGTCATTATTTGGCCTCACCGAATCCATAGTGAACTTGCCTGGAGTTGGGAACCCCCTTGGCCCAGAGCTACGACGCTGTTCTCACCAATAGGATAGCCAGCTCCAATTCAGAGTCAAAGAATCTGTCTACCAAAAGATGTTCAAAGTATTCCTCCTATTATCACTGCAAGAGAACAAAATTTGCCAGAGACAATGCAGCTGCGATAAAAAGGACAAAAACATAACAGAGACCTAGTGTTGTGTTTTCCAAAAAAATATTATCTTCAATGTACCTGAAAAAGTACAGTAGCTTTTGAAGGAGAGAAAGAGAGAAACTGATTGATTCATGAGTATCAGAGCAGAAATACTGAATCAGAATCTCTTGAGATGGGACACTGTAATTTGCATTTCAAATAAGATTCCCAATTGATTTTAATGTGCTTTAATGTTTGAAAAACTCTAGTTAAAGAGAATATTCAGGGGCATCATCCAGCCATTTTTTTTGCAAGTCCAGAGAGGGGCTTTAATTTAAGTAGGCAGCTGTAATTTGCAGAACACACTCAATTTAACAGAGTGATAATTGATTCTATGCTTATAGTACTTCAAGCACTTGCATAATCAAAGACTAAAGATCTGAATGGAGACACCATGACCCAGGGGAAGGTGGTATTTCCCAAAAGAATTTCCAAAGACTTCAGATAAATATTTTGGTAAACATAAAATTCTTCTGTAATATTGTTTTATTTTCATCTATCCCTCATCCCCTAGAATCATTAGTAACCAGAAAGACTTGATGCATAAATAGAAAATCATGCTGCTTAATCAGTTCTTGCCAGTGTGGGAGAACAGTACTGCTTCTCTTCAGAGAGAGCAGAATGGGAGGTCTGGGAAGTTAAAATACATTCCATATAAAGTTGCTCAGTGGTTCCTGTTGCCTGTGGAATTTAACTTTGACATGCATTTCACAGACTGATCCCTAAACTCTCTTCCTCAGGTTTTCTCCTATTATCCCTCTAATAAACCTTGTGTCTGCCTAACAGCATGGGACTCGATCAGGCCTTAGCAGTACCTTCATGCCCTCTTTTCTTTACTTAACATCACCTCTTCTTTTTAAAAATGTAGGATATGTTTTTAACAGTAGTACAGATGCACACATTTTAAAGAATTAAGTAATTCTACAGAGATTTAATGGGAAAAACATCTCTTGTGATCTTCCCTAGCCTCTTACTCACCAGTAGTATGTAACCACTTTGAACAATTTTAACTCTATTCTTTTTATTGTATCTCTATTTTTTCATAACATGATTATTTTTTTCACTTTTATGCCTTGAAAAATAGTGATTTATCACTCCTTTAACACCCTTATTCCATTCCCATCATTACTCAACGTACTTCTGCTCATCCATTTCCACAAAAATAGCTGTATCACAACTTGTGATTTTACACAAATTCATTATATTATGATTGTTCAAAGAGACATAAACTACACTGGGATAACATTTCCTTTCTTCCACCAGTAGCACCAAGTCATACACCTCTGGTTCAATGTAAGTATAAGCAACATATTCAAAACCATCAAGAATATTACTTTTATAACCTTGTACATAACTCTAGAAACTTATAACCTGCTGAATAGGTTGCTCCCTAGGTTTGTTACCCAGTGGTCATGCTCTTAACTCCCTTTATCATCAACCTGGGAGTTATTTCAACTGAACTCTTATATTTCATTCCCTGATTCTGTAACCTATGTGGTTTCTTTTATATTGTCTCATTTTATTGTACCTATCCTCCTGCAACTTCCTGAAAATAGAAAGTGTTACGACATCTAACATGTATGAAAATGACTTTATTCTCTCCTTGTTACATTGACAGTTTAAGTAGGTGTAGTATTCTAGTTGGAAATAATCTCCCTTTTGAATTTTAAGTGCATAGATTGTCTTTCAATTTCTCACTAAGTTCCAATTATCAATGCAACTCCCCCAATCTCAGTTATTTCCAGTGTTCCCCATACAAAATGTGTCTAATGTATCCTCTTTAAAAGTTTTAGTCTGCTTCAAAGAGGTGAAAAGCAGTTTTGCAGGAAATCACGCATTCTTACTCTTTTAAAATGCTTTGGTCAGCCCTTGGTTGAGCACCACACTTCTATACTGCAGAGACAAAAGCTGCCCACACCTTATCTCCTTTTCCAAATGCTTCAGGTTTTTCATTTATTTCCTTCATTTGCTTTCGTAATTAGCCTGGAACAAAGCATAATCTTACCAGACTATATATATTATCTTTATTTTATTCTCACTATGTATATTTGTATGTTTCATTGCAATATTAACTGGTGTATATTGCATTTTCTATGGTATATGCACCTTTTGACATTTCCAAAACCCAAAATTAAGTTTTACATTTTGAAATTCGTCTGTTGCCAAGGAATTCAAATAAGCAATGTGAATCTGAACTTAACACTGCAAAGCTTTGAAACTTTGTAGGCTTCTATATAAGAAATCAAGTTGCACCTTGGCTACCTACTCAAAGGGCTTATGTTTCAAAATTGTTCGTTATGCTAAGTCAGTACTGATTATCTCCTTGTTTCCCATCTCAATAATTTTTATTGTTTTTCTCCCATTTTCATAATGTGTGTGCATATGTATGTGTGTATGCTTAATGACAGAACAGGATATCATTTCATCGTTGTTCTAATGAGTTTTCTGACGGGAAATTGATTTAAGATCTCTCAAAGCAAACGAATTTTTTTTTTGCTTGCAAGAGATCTAGTAACTAATATTTTTTGGAGTAAAAGCTATGAAGAGATGCATCAATACATTTAGAGAAGTCTAGATAGATAAGTAGACAGAATTGCTGCTTTTACTATATTTTTTCCTTGACAGTTAAAAAATAGTAAAAATTATGTTTAATCAAATAATTATTTAAATTTCCATTAAGTATAGATACGTAGTCTGAGTCTTTCCTCCATGATTGTTGGACTAATATTTTGCTGCCCAGAAAATTAACATAGTCAAGTAAGTAGTATCCAAATACAATTTTGCCTCATCTTATGTCTCTTTATGCACTATTTTTTATTAAAAGCACACAATGGCCAGGCTGTATACCTCAAGTTCAAGAGTAGGAGATAACAGTGAAGTACCTCCTCTGAACCTCTATCTATCACTAAAGAATGTGAACTGACAACTTCTTTTATTGGTGAAAAATAAGTTCAAGAATGATTTCATTAGCAAAATATGACAATAGGTGTGTGTGAGTCTGCACACTTCTAACACCCAAAACTCCAGTGATAAATCAGCAGTGCCCTCTTCCTCCTGTAGGAGCCCAAGGCAGGCCATCCCAAAATATGCCACTTTGGCATAATGATTATTTTAAATTAAAAGTTACTTAAGGCACAACCACTGCAAGAACAGTCTGACCTCTCTTTATTCTCCTGAAAGCAGGAAATGAACCTCTCATGTGAAAGCTACCCTCCCTGCATCAGGGGGTAAAGAGACAGCCTTCTCATTGGAAATAGGAAATTGAGAACTGAGAGTGCAACACAAACAAACCCTATTACTTTTACTAATCTACTACCAAATTCTGTTTAGAATTCCTTACTAATTTGAAGGTCCTGTGAATGTTCCCTTTGTCCTGCCATTCTCATAAATGTATTATTGTCTCTCTGTCTAAAAAGCATAAAAAATTCCTGCGTTGGTCATTTCCTTAGGTCCCAATTTCATTATTGGGCCTTTGTACACATGTAACTAAACTTTGGTTTTCTTCTCCTGTTAAGTCTGTCCCATGTCAGTTTAGTCCCTAGACCAGCTAGAAGAACCTTGAAGGGCAAGGAAATTTTTTCTTCCCTAAAATTCTCCATGTAGTGTGGGTTACATGCCATTATTTAAGCTTGTTATAAAGCAAGTCTTTGTTAAGAAAGGCACTATATCTTCTAGATTATGCATATATATTACTCCTCACAGAGCAACTGCTGATAACTCTTAAACTATGTAATGAAGAGAAAATCCCTGATTTAGTTTTTCATAATTGTTTGTTTAGCCAAATCTTTGATATCATATGCTATTATTTTTCTCCACCTTATTTCATAGTTTATAGTTAGATCATCAAAACCCTTCTAACCATTTACACACTGTTTTTGTACACATTCTGTGTTTTGGCTATTGCTCAGTGATGATTTTAGCATATCGTTGATGATATATACAGAATTGTGCTTGCTCCCATATCTATTTTTATTGTTAATCTCAGGACTAGTTTAGATTATTTTAAATTATTTTTATCTTGTTTCTTACTTTTGCCATGCCAGATAATGTCCATATGACAGCCATTTTTATCCTTTCCTATGTTGTCCCCTGCCATATTGCAGGATTTAAAGGATAGAAAGGACATTTCCTTAACACCCTTGCTTCTAGGTTTCTTGATGCAATATAGGATTAGCCAAAGAGAGGCACTTAGAAGAAAGGCACAAAGGAGGTTGATCTTCTTGCTGTACCAATGGTATCTAATGAGCAGATTTCCACAGCATGAATGTTTGCAAAGGTCAGACCTTATGTTTCACTCTGTAGTCAGCATTTTTGATGGAACAGGGTGGCTCTGGCAGCAGGAACGGTGATAGGAATGAGGAACGGTGATAGGAATGACAACAGCAATCTCCTGAGTTTTAGATGGCAGTCACTGAATAAAGGAATGAACACATGAACATTCAGGACTACTACCCTGAATAGATACATTAATAGGAGACAAATAGTAAGGTAGAAAGAGAATCAGAAGGAAAAGAAAAGAAAGATTGTTGAATCTAGTGCTGGCTGTGCAACATGCCCTGGCAGCGAGCAAATCCTTGAACAAGCCTCTATACAAAAAGGCTTCCCGTTACTTAACTTACAAACTTTTCCACTGAAACCTCAGAGATAACAGAGCATTTCTGCAAATGGAGTGAAGCTGGTGATGTGAATGTGGATCTGCGGTGACCTCACAAAATGTAGAGGATATTGGCCATCTCCTGCTTTTTACACTAAATGTAATTAAAATCTAAATTCTACCTCATGATTTTTGGGGATTCCTTTTACACACAGTGTGATTCCTTCCACTCACACACAATGTAAAGTCCATAAATATTATGGGAACATTTATGTATTAAGAAAAAGTAGCATGGTTTTGCCAAGGGTTTAACATATTTTGGCATACCATCCCCTACCCCTGGGAATGGTGCACTATGGTGGTTTTTAAACAACAGAAAGAACTCTTATTCAAATTTAATATACCTAGTAATTACTGTTGGAAGGTAGATAGTTCATTTAATCAATTTATTACTGTTATTATTGTTGTAACTACTACTATAGTTCACATGACATATTTCTAAGAAATATCACATTTATTTTTGTTTTTGACATTAGGAGAAACTACAATAATAAATAATTATTTGTTATAAGAACCATGATATCATACCCTAAAATTAAACACAGAAATGCTAAAATATCTTCCTGTTACTCACATTTATCCATATTTTACATTAAAGAAACCTAAATGTCATTCAAAAAGCTACTGTGTATGTAGCTTATAAAAGATATATATATATATATATATATATATATAAACAATAGATTATGGAATGGTTCAGAATAAGACTGTGGAGTACCCTAAGGGTATTTAAATTTTGGACCCATCATGCAGTCACTGTCTGATATTAGATGAATTGTCTCATGCCCTGTTCCTCAATTACCTCATCTGTAAAATGGAAATAAATAATAGGACCAGTCACATAGAGTGTTGTGAAGATTAATCTTGAAACATGCTTGAAATAGTGCCTGGAGGGTATTAAGCTATAATACATTTGCTATTGATATCATACAAACATGAATAAATTGTGCTGACATTTATGTCTTTCAGGACCTAATACTACCTTGTATGCTAATATAATAATATCAACATTTAATCATTAAGAGGTCATAATTTATGAACCAAGGAGTACTCACTTATTGCTTGAAGATTTAAAACTTGCATTCAATGTCTTTGCTTTTTACAGAGCAGCTTTCAATCACATGTAAGAAGATGCACCACAACAATTATTTAGTAGGATTTGGAAAAGTATCTGCACTGAAGTAAATAAATTCATTAAGACACATGAGTATACAGATTGGATGATTTTATTTAAATGATCTTAATGCAAACCAATAGACTTTTCTTAATGTATGTAAACTGATAGGAGAAACATTTGAATATACGTTTATATATGAACTTAGATGTCAAAAATATATAAATACTAGGAAAGGAGTGACAGGTAAGAATGATACATATTCCTTGGTCATTTCCAATTTATTGCTATTTCTAACTTTGTGAAGGACAGAAAAATACTTGTATGGCTTTATGCAGTTTAACAAATATATATAGCTAGCTTTTGAGATCTGATCTTTAAAGTTATAAAATCTAGGTCATATGCCTGTAGCTTTCATCATGTTATATTTAGTAATTGAGGGAAAACACTTAATTACAGAAGGATGAAGAAATAGTATAATGGAATGTGAGAAAGTATAGTAATGTTAGATAGCATTTAATACATATGCTGCATTTCACAGATAACAAAATGCTGTTCAGAAAAGGTGATGGACATACCAAGGGTCATATTAACATTTTAATGGAAATTCTGAAGCATGTATGCAGTTACTTGCATAGTATTAAAGAATTGATAGCCAAACTGGTTTCTTATTTTTTACTACTATATTTCAGCATTTCTAGAAATATCTTCCTAGTTTCAAAGAGTTGAAAACTTCTTACTGCCTTTGATTAGGATCTTTTGTTAGACAACTAAAAACTTAAGTGGGCACATAAATTTCCAGCAGCCATACAATCAGGCTTTGTTGTAAACTGGACCATCTTATAAGTGTAAGAAACCAAACGTTTTTTGACTTTATGCCACATTAGTGGTATTGTTAACATGTTATCCTTTCAGATACAGCATCTGATGCAATTTAACCGAGTTCTTGACTTTGAGTCTCTCTAACCTTTCATTCTACTCTTTCTCCTGCTTCTGCTGTTATCGTCCAGTCTCTGTGCCTCTTCTTGAAAGACCCCTGAGTAAGGTATTGGAAATTCTGCCACTGTTTACTGACCCTTCTGTGCAACATTCTCATGTATTTCCCCTTCATTTATTTATACCCAGCTGAATATTGAATAGAGAATAACATCAATTGTGTCTTGTATGCAAGCAATTGTGGAATGAATTATAAATAATTTACACCCATAAACATTTATTGCTTCTTCCCATAGTAAAGGGAATAGGCATGACAGAAACAAACAATCTCATGGATAATCTGACTCAGTATATTATGTACCTCCTTTTCCAAACATAACCCCCTTAAAACTGCCGGGATTTTTTGTTATGTAGAAACAATATTCGTAACACAGGATAACAGTCAAAGTTGCAATTGTAGCAGTTCTACTTGGTATCTAAGTTACATTATTCAAAGGACTTGGCTTCTCAGAGTCTCACTCCTCCTCATAAGGAAAATAATAATACCTACCAGATAAGAATACTGTTATTGTTAATTGAGATAATATAGGAAATACTTAGCAAGGAAATGGTAATTCAGTAAATATTAATAATTACTTTATTATTTCATTTTCCATGATGTTCATTTATTTTTATATACCTGTATCTGTATAAATAAATAAAAGCATATCTTGCCTCTGAAATTAAGTATTGAATTATAATTAATGAAGCAAAAAGTAAGCTAGGCAATACAATGTAATATCTGGGAACATGGATTTTGGTGAGAGACATATATGGACTCAAGTTCTGGACCCTCCATTTGTGATTTGTCTGCCAAGTGACTCTTTTCCTATGACTGTGCTACAAGAAATAGGTGAAGGCTTTATTCAATAGTTGTTAAACCATTATAGTTAAAAGACATTTATAAACAGAATCCATGAAATAGGGTAAATAGATACGAAAAGCATGAGAAATAGTCAAGAAAGACTGGAGCTAATGTGTCTTTTTAAACTGAGTTTGCAATAAAGCAAGCACAAGAAAACTGAAGCCTTGGTGTCATATCTGACCACAATCTATTTTTGTAAATAAAGTATAATTAAAGCAGACATGGTCCACTCATTTGCATATTACCTACCGTGCTTTCTTCTCACAGTGATTAGCTCCAGCACTGGTAATATGACTACATGGTCCACAGTGCTAAAATGTTGACCTTTACAGAATTTTTTGCAAACTTTGGAATAAAGAAAGGTGTATTAAGCTTGATTTTGTTCATGTTGAGACAAGATACATGGAGAACATCAAGGAAAGAGTCTTCTACAGTCCAATTGAATGAGGAGGTAAGTCATTATTTCTGACAAAGAGTTAAGTGCAATTTCTTTTTTGAGTATAAGGGTATATTATTAATAAAAATGGAAAATAAATACAGAATTTTAGATTATGGTTCCTAAAACCCTACTGCCTTGGTTCCACCTGTCCTGATTGAAACGACCTGAAACCTTGATCAAATTAATTAACATCCTGCATTTGTAAACTCTCAATAATGATAGTATCTGTATCATAAGATGTTTGTGAGAATTAAATGAGTTTATATGTAAAATAAAAACTTCTGGCACACTTATTATACCAGAAATTTCTAGCTTTTTTTATATTATCACATTTAATGATATTCAGTGATAATACACCTATTATTAGTGATATTTTAATGATACTTAAATAACAATAGATCTCATTTAAAAGATTCAATGATAATAAAGTTTTCAGCAGAGGCAAGAGCCCAGTGAATTGGGGAGCTTAAGATCTGAGAATAGGTCACTAAGTTTTTTTTCTAAGGCTAAAGAGAACTTCAGATAATAATCGTTTTATTCTTATTACAACCTTCTTAAGGAAAGAGAGATTTTAAAAAGAAAATTCTTGATAGTATCCATTTTGTTTTCTTAAGAGGTTATAGGAAAAGCCAGGGATGGAATATTCCTCAAAAAGGTTGAGTTGAAATTTTAACTGAACTAGAATAATGGGAAAAAAGAAAGAATTTACAGAAAAAAATGAATTATAATTCAGAATGGAGGAAATAATAAAGAGATGCCACTCTCTTTACTCTTGAAGTTCAATGTTCCAGAATGCCATTGGACCTAAAACTGACTTAAAATGTTTCTTATAGATAGAATAATATTCAGAAAAATTATTTTCATGGTGGAATGATAGAATTATTTTTAAAAATATGACCATTAGGAATTGACTAAAAGTACTAATTTGCCATTCCAAATCATTTTATTGAATACCTACCATGTGGTAGTATTGTTACTAAGCAATTAGTCTGTTATTCACAAGGAACTATTCCAGAAATATTAAATAATATATAGATAGGAGACACTCACTTCTGATGGGAATGTGGAAAGTCACCAGAAACCATTCTTACTCCCAGCATATTACTCAGAGCAATAAACAGTAAGATACAAAGTCATGTATTTTTTTTATATATATTTACCCAACCAGGAAGCTGAAGGTATAACAACCACAAAAACAAAATAAAACCTAAATGAAAACAAATCCAGAGAGTGACACACACTCTTTAGGAGAAAGAACAGTCTCCGAGGCTTTCATTCCTGGCTGAGCTGCAGGAGGAGAAAAAGCCCAATATAAACAGGTGATGGAGAAACCAGCCATTCACAAACCTTCAGCAACCCTGTGTGGGCAGAGGGGAAGGTTCAGAAACCTAAGGGGCCGTGACCCCGGGAGAAACCGCATACCCTGCAGACTTTCTCACAGGCCTGGCCTTCACAGGCGGGTGGGAGCAGTGAGCAAAATGCTGGACTTGGGGAAAGACTGCTGAGGTTGCATGACCTCCAAGCGGAAAGCGGTGGCCTACTGAAATCTTAGGGGCAGGCAGGAGAGAACAGAGAAATGCCACCCAGATAATGGAACCTTGAAAGGATGCAAGGCCGCTGTCGCAAGATATTGGGAGTGTGGCACGAGGGCTGAGAGGAGGCTCCGCAGGCACAATGGCCTCGGACTGAGTTCAAAGCAGTGTTTGCTGAAGGCTGGGCGAATAGCAGGCGGGAGAAGAGAAATTCCTCTGAGGGAGTCTGGTCTTTCCTTCCAAGAGGACAGCCGTTAAAGTCTGGACCAAAGCAGGAGAGCTTACAGACCTTACAAGGCATCTGGGTCTTCACTGAGTCCAAGCAGAAAAGCTGAGAGAACTTTCATTTTATTTCCACTCTTCTTCTCTTTGGATTTAGTCCAGTATTTTGAAGGTGGAATTGGGACTTCCCCTTCAGCAGAGCTGGGGTCATGAGCATGAGATTCAGGAAACTCTTTGTGATTTATAGCCAGGACGCCAGCTTGTAGGGTGGGGAGATCCCTTTTCTCTCTGGCTCTACTTGCAGCTTTTGGGGCTTCAGTCTCTCTCCTCCTTGTTATCCTGACCAGCCTGTAGCAGCCATTACCTTTCTCCAGACGAAACCCCAAAGCATTTCAGAGGGACTTGTTTAATGTGTCTACTAGGTATTTATAGAACTGTCCACAAAACTGGTTATACCACCTATAGTGTTAGCAGCATGCCCACCAATAGCAGAGTGGGATAAAGAAATCAGGCATATTCATACCACAGAATAGTACTCAGCAATAAAAAAGAAACAAATGACATATGCTACCACATGGATAAACCTCAAAAATATCATGCTGAACAGAAGAAGCCATACACAAAAGTATATGTCATACTGTAGGATGACGTTTACACTGAATTCAAGAAAAAGCAAAACTAAACTATAATGATAGAAATTAAAACAGTGATTATGGTGATGGGAGGAGGAGGAGGGGTGAATACAAAAGACATGGGGAAAAATTATGGAATGATGACAATGTTTTTATCTTTTTATTGGTGTTTACCCATTGTGTGCAATTGTTAAAATTCATCAAACTGAGCATTTATGATTTCTGCATTTTATTATATATTGTTGACTTCAAACAGTGCCTCAAAGCCCATATCATAAACAATTGTGAAAGCAAACATTCTGATTTGAAAATACCAGGATTTGAAGATAGAAGGAATAAGAATCATGTTCTCCAAAGTAATATGGCACACGGTTCGTGATACCCAGATTATTTGACAAAGTTTACAGAGCGAACGCCCAGCAATCCAGATGAATGAAGAATCAAATTAGGCGTGAAAGTGATTAGGCATTAGATGATGATTGATGTCGAGACAAGCAGAGAAAGCATCAAAAGGCTGCCTAGACTATGTTAAGAATACCCTAGAACATGAGTGGAGAGTCAGGTTATATACCAGGCATATAGTCACAAGTCACATCTATTGTATCCAAGTAACTTACAGAGAACGTATTCTGACCTCCAGCTCAGGATGGTTAAGCAGAGGGGGATTTCTTATCAGATATTAATAAGCTGTCAGAATATTTGAGATGGCTAAGGAATGACCTTAGCCTGAGCTTTTAGTAATGACTTCCAAGGCCCACAATGTACACCTGAGCCCCCAAGGTAACCCCAGTTTCTGCAACTGTCAGGAAGTTGCCAGGAAGTTGCCGGCCCAATCAGAGCTACTACCACATGGCCAGATACATTGTCTCCTGTTTCTGCTTTTCTCAGAAGCAGCTAATGTTTGGGTTCAACAACCCAAAATCAAATCTTGATGCTTCAAGGGAGTCTGGGAAGCTATTTCTGTTTTGTTTCAGCTTTTTAGCCTCTGAAATGTAAGAAAGCACACAGTAATCAGTTTGAAATAGTTGTTGAGCAAGCCAACCCAACATATCCTCACTCACACACTTTCCTTCCCATACCCAAACCTCCAAACAGCCAGAGCAAAACAAAACAAAACAAAAATTCTCCTTGCTAATACAACACAGCTTTTCTAATAAAAACAATGCTCATCCTCTCTTAAAAGCAAAGAACAGAACACTCAAGCCCTACATCTATTTCTGGGTGACATTCGTTCCTCTCCAATTATACTCTCCTCTTGACATTGTATAATCTATGGAATAAATTATCATTTTCATTGCCATTAATATTATCTTTTAAAGAGTGGGAAAGGAGGAGAGATAAAGGGAAACTGAATGATATTTAGAAATATAGAGAAATATAACAGGAAATCAAATGAAAGTGGACCGGCCAACCAATTGAATGCTACTTCATAATCAATACTTATAGCTTGACCTTCAGGGATGGGATAATGTAGATTTTGGAATTCAGTAACCCTTACAATTAAATTTTGCATTTGATTTTGGAATTTTTATTTTTTGGCTCAAAGAAATAATTTTAGAGTTGTCATGGAAGCTCTCTTCTTAGACTATGTCTTGAGCTGGATTTAAAGTTGCTCAGCTTGTCACTTCTCACTTTAAGTGTTCCAATGAACTCAAGAAATCCCACCACAATCTTTGTAGTCACTATTATTTGCCATACACTGAAGTGCAGCAGCCAGTGGGTTCCCAGGGACTTGATTCACTTGTCACTTAATCACAATCCACTGCAGGTGATGTCTTGACTAATTGCTATGCTGCTACATGTCACAGATTACTAGTACCTTCTTTCCCTTTGGTGAGAGTTTCCACAGTATGCTGAAGCCCAAAGTAGAACTAAACCAATTCCCAAATTCCATCTCTTCAGATCTATCTCCAAGGATCATCCCACTTCCTCATACTGCTTTTGTATCTATCAGTATCCAATCAAGAGACAGAAAGCACATACTAACTTCGACAGAAAGAGTCTATAGGGGATTAGTTACTATGGGGAAAAGAGAACTCTAAAGAATTCAGAATCACATTTGGAGTGAGCAGCCATATCCTTTAAGGCTGAGGCAGAGTATCTTAGAAGGGAAAGATCTGGAAGTCTCCTCTACCTTTCCATAACTGAGATGCAGACGTCCTTGCAGAAGTTTTAATTATGGCTCATCAGAGAATACAGAAGTTCCTTCAGATGCTACATAGTGGGAATAGCTTGGAAGGTTCCGTCTAGGGTACTGGGAGAAACTGCCTGCAGGTAGATAGCATGTATCTGGAGCAGACTTAGACTGCTTGCTACCACATACTACTGGCTGCCCTGCAGTGCAGGAACATGCGCAGGGGAGGATACTGGATCCATGAAAACAAGCCCTTCATTCACAGCGTTCCTCCAGTGCCCTCTATCGACAAGTTAACATCATGCCACCCGGCAAAAATGATTACATTTAGCTCAATTATTACAGATCAGACAATGAAGTACAGACTTGGAGCTCAGAGGTAATAGACTGGTACTATCACTAGCTAAGAAGATAATTATGATGCTGAATATCCAGGCCCTAGATATGTGCCAGAAAAGTTGGCAGTGGTTGGAAGGAACCACCACCTTTCCAAGCACTAATGTTTTTATCAGGCAGGTACTAGATATCTCAAATATAGAGCTTCTTTATGTCATTAATTACAGAAAGATACAAATGGAATAGAAATCTATATATATACTTTTATTTCTTCTGTTAAAAAATTCACCATGTGATCCTCCAAATTAAAACATGGGAATTTTGATCTTGGAAATTATTTAATAGCAAAGTAGTAGAAGAAATGGGATAGGACATTTAAGGCCAAGTATCATTGTTTGCCTCCCCATGTATAATGAGTGGATATGGTTCATTTTGAACTATATAGAATATAACCAGATGATTCCTAAATCTTCATGGAAAATTCTGGGGAAATTGCATTTTCTCAAATTACAATATTGGGACAGCTTACTGAGAAGTTATTAATAAATGATAAATTTTTAATTGCCCTTATTAAGGAAGCATGAATGAATCCTGGGAAAATAAGGGTGTTTGAATTATCACATTCTAAATAGTTGAACTAAAATAGGAACCATGTGACTTTCCAGTTCAACATGGCTTAAACTATTTCAAATAAATATTTTTTTTCATTATTTAGTTAAAGAATGAATATTGTGACAAGCCTATCTATGGATGAAGTGGAAAAACATAAACTGCCTTCATATGCCATGTGGGTTTTTGTTCATTTGAAAGAATGTCCAGCATTGATTCTGAGATCTCTAAAATCTTTCAGTGTATGATAATCATAACTAACATTTATTGAGCAAATATTTTGTGCTAGGTGCTGCTATTAGAGCTTTCCACATTTGTATGCATTCAACAGTCACAAGAAAAAAGATTAAAAATAATTATCATCATAGCCATTTTACAGATGAGGCCATTTGCCAAAACATGACTTCCAAAAGTTAATGAGCTAGATAATAACAGAGAAATTCATTAAATCTGGCTCCAGAATTTGATATTTCTACCTTACTTTCTTCATACTAAAAAACTAAAAAAATGACAAATTTGGATGTGTAGTTGTAAATGATTAAAAATTCTGTCTTCAGAATCCTGGAGGACAAGATCAATGACCCCTTAAAGCCCTCAGCACTATAAGTTTAGAAGAGCAAAGTTTTGCAATCTGTGATGATATAGTTCAGGCATACAAAAATAATCCACTTTTGTCTATAGACACCTGTTTTTGAGAATACAAATTTTTGTGTGAAATAACTGGGGAAAAATCTGTGATTAGCATTTGAGGCATTGATAAATTGCCTAATTGCAAATTCTTGATTTAGCTTTTGATGAGTCCGTTAAATTCCTTTCATTTCCTACATATAGAAGAATATTTTCCATCAGACTGAGTCATTTAATGTGGGATACCAGACACCAATGTTGGGATTTTTAAAAATCAGTAAAACACATCCTCTTATATCCTTTTGGATTTTGAGACAGATTGAAAATATATAGGTTCCCCAACAGTAGTGGATGTATATAAAACATGAAAGTATATTTATCTTGAAAATAAATGGGATCATAGATACTGAACTGAGAAGGCTGTTATTTGAGAAGGCTGATAATTCACTCCTTTTCTGGGGAGGAGTAACTAAGGGATTAGAGTAAATATGGAAGAATTTCTGTGATACTCTACCTCATGGAGGGTATATATATATATATAGGCTTTTACTTCCTCTTATCTTCCTACATGGAATGCAACTAATTAATTAGTCCCCTTCCAAGAGAGACTATCTTGGCCACACTAATTTTTAACTTGATTTCCTTGCTCTGAAGTGTAAGTCCTTCTTTATCTCTAAAGGAAATACGACTATTATAGACGTGAAGTAGGTGTTTATCTAAAGCATTTGGTGTCTAAAGCATTCAGTCTGAATTAATGTCTGGGCTTCTTGATAGTTACAGACCTCAATACAGTGTATACTGTAATCATTACCGGAGAAGTGTGCTAGAACACTAGACTTTTTTCTTCAGTTATAGTTCTTCTAGGTTAAATATCTTTAATGTGAAATTCAGACAGAATAGTAGATGACCTCTTTTACTCCTGAAGATACTAAAGTAAACACATGCACATCCAGGGACAAGCAATAATTAGGGTAAGATAGAAGGGAAATACAGTCAAAACCTATTGATATATAATATATTTCCTTGATTAATGATGTTCATCCATATGAAAATATTTTAAATGGCCACATGCTATAGTAGTAATAAGAAAAACTAATGAAATAATGAAACAGTATTTTAAAAATAGCATTTGCATTTCAGGATCTCAAGCACCTTACCTTGATTGCATATCATTCTTAAGAATTACAGTATTGAAAAGGCTAATGCTTATTAACAGATGGTCAGGTATGAAGCATCCTTTCCAAGCTCAAACGAATTTGATAATCACATTCTATTACCCAGAATACTTTGGCATTATATTTCACACTGTGGACTCAAATGTCTGGCCCCCGATGATGTTTTTTATTATCCTCAACCACTGCTATGGATAAAGAAAAGGGTGTGATAAATGCTTTAGTCAATTAACTGTCAAATAGCAAAGAGAGGCACAGTGATTGTAAAGCAAACTGCAATTCCTGTCTCTGACTTTCTACTCATTACTTTGTCTGCTGTTGGCTATCATTACTCAGAATCACTAAATGTTGTAAATACTAGAAGACAATGAAAACAAACTATGATACAGTTTTGTATGTTAATACATAACTCATATATGCATCCTATATTGTAGAATGATGTAATAAATAAAAAGAGAGAATTAGTAAAATAGGAAACAAAAAGCTTGCTACCAGTGACTAACTTCCCAAAATTCAAATTTGAGAGTCAAGGGCTTTTGTTACAAAAATTAAGCAATGGGGACTCCTGTTGCTTCTCAGAAAATGGAAGAATGGGAATATTTTTAAAAAATTATCACACAAACTTAGAAGCTTTTTATATGAAAAGAAAAAAAGTGGCAAATTTTTTGCATTTCTAAATAATACCGGTTAAACTTCCAAGAACACATTTTAGGCAAAAATTTGCTTCATAAATAAGAATATAGATTACATGAGACTAAACAGTAAGACTTTCAAATCTGGAGTAAATGATGTTGGCCAGATGATTTAACCCAGTCCCAAAAGAACAAAAGAGAACACCTGCTAGGATACCATTTCAAGTCTACATTCCAGTCGTGGAAATTTTATTAGGCAAGCATGATCAGAGATGACTAAGGTCAAACAATATGCTAAATGAAGTTGCCCGTCGTTATTCCAAAGTAATCATAATATATTATGTTCATTTTTGTGACACCAAATGCTTACCTAAACAAAAATGAAAGTGGAACCAAGTGTATATTCACTTCTAACATATGTTTGCCTAAGAAATAAAATATTTTAAGACTATGGAGACAAATAGTATGATTTTTAAATGCACTTTGATATTTTGCTTACTTAGTACAAACGTGTTTAGATAAACAGTTGCATCAGGATCAATGTAGTTATTATTTTAAAAATTTAAAAAAAGATTACTAATCTTCCAACCACATCAAATGATTTATAGTTTCTGGGGCATAAGCCATTAAATGTAGTTTTTAATATGTTTCCAAGGAGATTCTTATGTTTATCAAAGTCTAGCACCACAGTTTATATTATAGTATATAGTATATTAAAGTATCATCTGATGTTATATAATCATAGTAAAATTCCTACTCTTCATTACAATTTACTACCATGCCTCATTGTCATTTATATTAGAGAGTTATTGCTATAATATTACCGAATAATGAGCCACCTCAGATCTCAGTGACTTACCAAAATAAAAGTATATTCTTTATTTGCTTATAGATGTACCTATGACTGGGGCAGATTTGTTTCACAGTGAGTCACCTGAGCCTGATTCCAGTCGTCACTGTCAATTCCTCTGGGCTCTTATAAAACAATGTCATCTCTTGTAAGCACTGTATGGTTATATGTTGTTTTTATATACATTCAGGCAATCCATGTCTTTTAAAGGTAACATTTAGTGCATCTTAATTTAATTTATTTAGTGACATGATTGATATTAAGACTATCATTTTTCAAATTATTTTCTATATGTACTTTCCACACTTTTATCTTTCCTGTCTTCACTTGAATTAATCAAGTATATTTTCAATTTATTTTTTAGTATTCTATTTTAACTTGCAAATGAGATTTTTAACTATACATCTCTATATTACATAGTGGCTGCTGAAAGGATTATAATGCAGACTCTACATATCACGGTGTATCATAAATTAATCTGATGTCAGTCTGTGGGCAATATAGGAATCATGTAAGATTTCTAAGAATATGAGAAAGTGGAGCATACAGGTCATCTTACTTTGCACAACTCTGATATGTAAGAATTCTGATACTGTGACTTAAGTAACATGAGACTTGGACTCACAGTTTAAATTTCATGTACCGCAGCATACTAGCTGTGAGTAAACAATAAACTTAGCCAACATTTCAGTCCAAAAAACACTATGTAAATAACCGATGTGCTTCATGAAAAGTAAGCACAGCACATCTGCTTTTCAGTTCATGCACAAAGAGGAAAGCATGTAGCTGGGCTACTTCCTTGTCTTCTGCTGATAAAGCCATGTGTCATTTTGCAGAGTGGATGACTGAAAGACAGAATTAACTAATAAAGTTGAAAGTGCAATAAAAAATTAAAAGCTATAGTATTGCAATTAAATTTGAATAAGACAGACATGAAGGTTGAGAAAAAAATGGCTGACCATAGGGATGCTGACAGTGCCACCATCTGTGTCATAGCTCAGTTTGCTGAGAAATTTAGTGAAGATGAATTATTGACATAACAGAGGAAAAGCGTTATGGCAGAAAGGATAGAAACATCCCAGACTGAGTGACTCAGGCAAATACTTGACATTAAAGGAACTCGCAAAAGTACTAACACTTAAGAGCAAAGGGTAAAACAGATAACTAATTCATGCATGGAAAGAATTCTGACAATCCACCAAGACATAGAAAGTTGCTTACTCCATATCCTCATTCATATGACTAGAAGAAGGTAACTGGAAGAGTTGTTCCAACTATATTTGCACTTTTTTTTATTACAATCTTTTTTTTGATTAAGGTATCATTGATATACACTCTTACAAAGGTTTCACAAGAAAAACAATGTGGCTACTACATTCACCTTTATTATAGAGTCCCCCCCATACCCCATTGGAGTCACTGTCCATCAGTGTAGTAAGATGCCACAGAGTCCCTATTTGTCTCCTCTGAGCTACACTGTCTTCCAAGTGACCCTCCTGCACACCGTGTGCACCAATCATGATACCATACAATCCCCTTCTCCCTCCCTCCCCCACCTGCCCTTCCCCACCCCTCCCCTTTGGTAACCGCTAGTCCCTTCTTAGAGTCTGTTAGTGTGCTGATATTTTGTTCTTTCAGTTTTGCTTCATTGTTATAATCCACAAATGAGGGAAATCTTTTGGTAACTGTCTTTCTCTGCCTGACTGATTTCACTGAGCATAATACCCTCTAGCTCCATCCATGCTGTTGCAAATGGTAGGATTTGTTTCTTTCTTATGACTGAATAGTTTTCCATTGGGTATATGCACCACCTCTTCTTTATCCATTCATCTACTGATGGGCACTTAGGTTGCTTCCATACCATGGCTATTGTAAATAGTGCTGCAATAAACATAGGGGTGCATATACTTTTGAAACTGGGATCCTGCCTTCTTAGGGTGAATTTCTAGGAGCAGAATTCCTGGGTCAAATGGTATTTCTATTTTTAGTTTTTTGAAGAACCTCCATACTGCTTTCCACAGTGGTTGAATTAGTTTACATTCCCACTGTCAGTGTAGGAGGGTTCCCCTTTCTCCACATCTTGCTGGCATTTGTTGTTCCTAGTCTTTTCTATGTTGGCCATACTAACTAGTATGAGGTGATACCTCATTGTCATTTTAATTTGCATTTCCCTGATAATTAGCGATGTGGAGCATCTTTTCATGTGCCTGTTGGCCATCTCAGCTTATTCTTTGGAGAAGCATCTGTTTATATCCTCCACCCATTTTTCATACAGTTATTTGCTTTATGGGTGTTGAGGCATGTAAGTTCTTTATATATTTTGTATGTTAACTCCTTGTCGGATATGTCATTTAGAAATATATTCTCCCATACTTTGAGATGCCTCTGTTCTGCTGATGGTGTCTGTTGTTGTACAGAATGTTTTTTAGCTTGATGTAGTCCCATTTGTTCATTTCTTATTTTGTTTCTCTTGCTTGAGGAGATGCATTCAGGAAAAAGTTGCTTATGTTTATATTCAAGAGATTTTTGCCTATGTTTTCTTCCAAGAGTTTTATGGTTTCACGACTTAAATTCAGGCCTTTGATCCATTTTGAGTTTACTTTTGGGTACGGGATTAGACAATAATCCGGTTTCATTCTCTTGCATGTAGCTGTCCAGTTTTGCCAACACCAGCTATTGAAGAGGCTGCCATTTCCACATTGTATGTCCATGGCTCCTTCATTGTATATTAATTGACCATACATGCTTGGGTTTATATCTGGGCTCTCTAATCTGTTCCATTGGTCTATGGATCTGTTCTTGCACCAGTACCAAATTGTCTACATTACTGTGGCTTTGTAGTAGAGCTTGAAGTCAGGAAGCGTAATCCTCCCAGCTTTATTCTTCCTTCTCAGGATTGCTTTGGCTATTCAGAGTCTTTTGTGGTTCCATATGAATTTTAGAACAATTTTCTCTAATTTGTTGAAGAATGTTGTTGGTATTTTGATAGGGATTGCTTTGAATCTATAGATTGTTTTAGGCAGGCTGGCCATTTTGACAATATTAATCCTTCCTATCCATGAGCATGGGATGTGTTCCCATTTATTGGTATCTTCTTTAATTTCTCTCATGAGTGTCTTGTAGTTTTCAGAGTATAAGTCTTTCACTTCCTTGGTTAGGTTTATTCCTAGGTATTTTATTTTTTTTTGATGCAGTTGTGAATAAGATTGTTTTCCTGATTTCTCTTTCTGCTAGTTCATTGTTAGTGTATAGAAATGCAGCAAATTTCTGCATATTAATTTGGTATTCTGCAACATTGCTAAATTCAGATATTAGATCTAGTAGTTTTGGAGTGGATTCTTTAGGGTTTTTATGTACAATATCATGTCATCTAAAAGCAGGGAGAGTTTAACTTTTTCTTTACCAATCTGGATGCCTTTTATTTCTTTGTGTAGTCTGATCACTGTGGCTAGGACCTCCAGAACTATATTGAAAAAAAGTGGGAAGAGTGGGTATTTGTACTTTTTTTTTACAAATAAATACATACTGTTTTAAATCACTAGGTACATCACAATGTGCTAAATAGATACTAGAGTTTTTATTCCTTTTCCTTATATTTTTAAAACTGACACTAAAAGTTTGAATGTTTTCATAAAATATTTAGAGGTCAAAGAACAACTGTGAGTTTTCCCATTTATTTTTAGACACTTTGCAAGGTTTCAACTTGCAAAATTAGGACTACCTTTGATTCTTTTTATAACATTCCTCTCATACAATTCTGTGCTGTTGTTTTCATATATTTTAATATATGTATATTATATACTAGAGCATATTTTTTCAATATATAATGCTAATTGAAGGAATACCTCCTATTTAGGGTTATTTTCATTATTTTTCTTACGATCTCAACTTCTACCTTAATCATTTCTCTTTAAACCTGAAACTTAAAATTTTTCCTATATCCTTAAAAAATTTACTTAGTGTCTCAACTCTTATTTGTCAAAAACATGTATTTATTTCCTTCTAAATTTTGAAGGAGATTTTGACTGAATATAGATTTCTAAGATGATTTGTTTTTTCTTTAGACACATTAAGCATGACATTTGTTGTCTTTTGGCCCCCATTGTTTTCAATTAGGTGGGAGTTATTACTCATTACATTTTTTTCCTTGATTATAGTATCAATTATTTTTTGGAAATGATTTTAAAACAAGATTTTTTTTCCTTTACCTTTCTTATCCATTTAACTGTTTGCCCAGGTGTGATCTCCATATTTATACTTTTGGGATTGTAATGAACCTTTTGGATCTGTGGGTTTACATCTTTTAGAAAAAATAGCTAAACGATTATTATCTCCTCATATTTATTCTGATCCATGCTGAATATTTCCTCTGTTCAATATTCACAGCCAATTTTGGCACTGTCCTAAAAATAGTAGCTTTGTATGTTTTGCTCGGTGTTACAATTATTTATATATATGGAATATAGCTGATACCAACAATTTCATCATGGCCAGAAATAGTGTTTATTATGTTTTAAAGGGTTTTTTTTTCCTTCTCTCCTACCAGAGGAAAGAGTTCATCTATCTTGTTTTCATCTATCCTCTTGCAACAACATAAGTTAACATTTTTATTGAAAAAACATCACAAGCTATTATTTGAAGACATTGTTACATGAGCCTATCATTAGATGATTCCAAGAATTATAAGTACAAGTACCAAATTTCTCTAAATCCTGGTGCTAAAATTCAGTTAATACTCACTGATACATACACGACCTTTAAAATCCTATCCTTATTTAAAATTATTTCCCCTTCATATTATTTATGTAGGAATATCAATTCAATGTAAATTTGTAGTAAGTTATTTATTACTTATTAGTTTACACTAAATTAATTTTACTATCTTAATTAGTCACTCACAGCAAAATAAATCCCAATTAATTCTAGTTTCCTATTGCACACTAATTATTTCCAGCTCCATAAACTTTTTGTTATGTAGCATTTATGATTTTAAATTAAGGCCTTTTTATATGGATTTAGGATACTTTTTTATTTTCTAATTTTAGGAAAAAATAACTTTATACTTTATTAATTTATTGCAAATTGATTAAGAATTATGTAACTACATTATAATTTTTTTGAATTGAAAACTTGAGAAAATGTTACTAAAACAATACTAATATAGTTACCAAGTTTAACTGGTAAGTAGATAGCAAAGCTCTATAGATAAATATTAATAAAATAAAAATATAAAGCAATGTATTTTGAATTTCTCCATATTATATTACAAAATTGTCAGTTGCCTAAATAACCTTTATTCCCTTCATTGTTAGTTTTGAAGGACTCCAAATTTTCCCATGTTTGTTCTGATTTTATTTTATTCTCAACTTCCAAGTAGCTTTACATTTGTTTTCCTGATTATAAAACTATTGTATTATTAAAAACACATATTAATTAGTGCATTACAGGAGAGAATGAAGGAAAAAGTACCATTATCTCATGCACTTTATTGGCCCATAGTATTTTTTTTTTATGTTTAGCAAGTTTTGGCATCAGAGTTAATCTAACTTGATGAGTCGAAAAGCTGTTTTTCTTTTCTATCCTAAAAGAGTTGGAAAAAAACAGAAAAATATCTTCTCCTGAAGGTTTGAAAGTACTCATCTTCCTTTAATGGTCTTTGTGCTATCTTTTCAGTATATCTGTAGTGGTCTAAAAATGTCTCCTAAATTTTTATTCAGTAAAGTCAACTCAATTCAACTGTGACTTACACATAATAGGTGCTCAGTAATAAATTAATGTTATAAATTAAGAATCTAGTCGATAACTAAGTAATATTCACTAACCCATTCTTGATATTTAACTTACTATAAAGACAGAAACACATTATTAGCATTTCTTTTATTAATGTACATATATCAATAATGTTCTATAACTCAGACTTTTAATCATTTTAACACTAGTTCTATTTTCTCTTCTACTCAAAGATTTCTTGGAAACATTACTGAGTCTTTACAGTAAATAAATGTGGTAATATCTATTTTGGACTTTTTGAATGTAATCACCACAGCTGTGTTTTATTTCTGGGAGGGTTTCATTTTTCAGCTTAGGAAATTGTAGGGAAGATGATGAGATAAGTAGAAAGCAAGTAAAAGCTCCAACTTAAGGATGGGAAACATTTTGTTCCTGCTCCCTAAAGATAATGATAAAGAAAATTTGTTTTATCCCTCATGGAATGGAATTTTAAGATAGAAACAGTAACAGAGGTATTCAATGATAACCTTCTTCATGCATATTACTGACTTAAAATTATTGAAATCATTTCAATAACATCCCCTAATTATTATGTTCAGGGATATGTGGATCCCTGTGTATGTGTCTATGTGTGTATTTTGGGACAACCCACTATGACTTGTATGTAACTTAATTAATAAGCCAAAATGGTATGGAATGTACAGATTGCATAATTAGGCACAGAGAATTTATGTATCTTATTCTCCAGAAGCAAAATAAATAATATGCTAGAGAATACATATTTATAAAGATGTTCCCACATCTACCCTATGCCTTTCACATCTAAATTTATTTTTATTATGGATTCTCTACTTCCTTAACCATATTTTCTCCTACAAAATTTTTGGAAACATATTTATGTTTCATTCATATTTTATCAAACTTGCCATAGAAGTATTTTCAGTTTCATATGATGTTTTAGAAACTTGCCACTCCATAATGTCAAGAGGCAAAATATGTCCTTGTCCCTTGAATCTGGGTCTACCTTTGGGATTAACCCAGTAAGATTCTGGTAGAAGTTACTATATACTTCCAAGGTTAGGTCATTAAAGCCAATACAGTTCCCACCTATCTTCCTCTCTTGGGATAATTTTCCTTGGAACAGAGCCACCATACTCCAAAAAAGTCCAAACTTCATGGACTGGAACCAAAGCTCCAAGCCTTCAGCCCCATCTGAGATCCCAGCAACTAGGCAATACCAACCTGCCAGCTCTGTGAGCAATCCATCTTGGAAGTGGATCTTCCAATCCTCAATTAAGTTGCCTCAGCCACAGCTGCATGGAATAGACAAGACTTTCCCTGTGCTGTGCCCAAATTGAAGATTTCTGTACAAATAATTAACTGTTGTTTTAAATCACTACCACTGAGGCCATTTGTTTTCAGCAACAGATAACCAGATAACTGAAATGAGAACACTAATAGTTGCTAACTTTCAACAAGATATGCCAATAAGGCCATAGAAATAAATCCAAAAAAAAAATAAGGTTTGAATCATAAGTTGCATTAAATTTAAGCATTGTCTTTGATCTGCTCATCTTCCAGAATTTCCATGAACCTACCTATTCCTATGCCAAATGATGACATGAAAAAATGTGAGATATGTGAGATGCTTTATATCAAGTTTGAAGTATCAAAGTCTGCAAGTTAACAACAAAAATTTTGACTTGACTTAAAATTGGTAAAAATGACACTGACACTGTTGAACATTACCTGGGACCTGTACTCCAGCACAGTAAGTATGATCAACAAATCTGCCCCCTCCCCAATCTTTGTTTCTCAACAAACATTTTTACCATGAAGAGTTTCCTCCCCACGTGAGTTCAGTAAGAAATTTGTGAATGTCCCCTTTGTTCACCTGCGACAAGGCCAGACACATACTTCTAAATATTTATTCTGTGTCTCATAAATGATTAAGTCAACTGTTTGACTCCACTTGACTGATTTGGACAAAAATCCTTGCAATGGAACTCCAACAACCCTTACCAAAGTTGCCTTCCTGAGTATCTGCTGGCGACAGAGAAACATATTCTCTGATCAGCTGCCCAGTCACACCACTCCCATTCCCCCTCATCCGGTTCTTTGTAGCTTGGTTGACTCCTCCTCATCAAATAAAAATCTTTTCTACCCTACCTTTGACACCCCTGCAGAGCTGAGTGTAAACTGGAGATTTTTCCTGATTTCAGAAGCCCCTTCCCTTATGCTAGAGTCCCTTTCTCTTATTACAATGATCTTTGGGGATAAAGTCTTCCCTTATACCTAAGTCTGGATTTGTTTTTACTTGATAGAATTCAATACTGGTAATTGAGAATCCCTGTTCCTATATCAAGAAACACTTAAAAATGTTCAATTCTATCTGAAGCCACATTCTACCAAATTCTGCAACAGAGCATGAGCTTCTTAGAGGCAGAAAGGTTGATGTTTTTAATACCTCTGACTGAATTTTGTGAGCAAGAAATTCACATTGAACCATACTTATGAGATTTAGGAAAGAAAAATAGGTAGAAAAGAAGAATGTGCCAGTTCTTCAGGTTTTCTCTGCATTGTGATCTGGAAAGATCCTGTCCCTGGTTAAAACTGCCTTGCACATTCATTAATTTGTCCTGAAAAAAAAAAATAAAGACATGAAAACAAGGTAAAATTGTGAGCCAAGAATTATCTGTGAGGAGCCAAACATCCTAATTAGAAAAAAAAAAGGTTAATTCTTTGAATAAGTTCTGTGGTGTTTAAAATATGTGGTAACATAATAACTCCTCTGAAAGAATGTCTAATAAAAAACTAATATCCCCAACAAGTGTGTTGAAATGTCTAATGTTACTATACAATAGGAGGCAGCTCAGCGAGTGAGAAGTTATGCTATCTACTGATACAGAATGTAAGTTTTGAACCCATGTTCTGGAGTCATTACTTGTTAAATGTTTAAAATCAGGAAAGTAATAAATTCCCAAATTATTTCATGCAACAATTTATATGAATCATCAGGAATATACATATTCATTTCAAATGAATTCAAACACATGCAATTCAATATATACAGAGGCATGCTGGTAATATTTAACTACCAACTTTCAGAGGAAAAATTTTAAAGCCCCACAAAACCCTGATTTTTAATGTTTGCGATTTCTATAATATAAATACTCCTACCATCACCAGTTTTGAACTACCAATTGAAAATCAAATGGATCCAGAATACCATTCAATATATATGTACACTGATATGTAAATTTATATGTACATGCATGTGTGTATATGTGTATTTATACATACCTATATATTTACATCTACTTATATATTCAGAGTATATGTATTCTGCATATACAGTCAATATATGCATGTGTTTTATATACAGTGAACAATAATAAAAAATAAAAGTCTGCCTAAAACTGGAAATATAGTAATGCATTTTAAATAAAGGATTAGGCATGACATTAAGATGCAGATCCTCAAAGAACTAACAGTCTTTAAGAAAAGTTTGAAAACAACCAATAAGAAAAGTTTTGTAATTGCCACACCTCTGTAATACTTTTCAACATGTATACATTAATATTGAAAAATATATTTGAATATTCTAGTATTTGTATTTCTAAATACATAGATGTGTTTGAGCTCTCATTCAGGTGTCTTACAGTTTTTGCATTCTATATAAATCCACTGTAAATTTTCTTTTATTTTGGTGCAGAATACTGCAATATATTTAATTGCATATAATGGCAACATAATCAGACAGTGATAAAAATTGTCCTTTTTGCATTTGCCTTGCAGACACACACACGCAGAGCTGACAAAAGCCGGCAACAGGCTGTGGCCAATAGATTTCACTGCATGTAATTAAATCAGCATTGCAGTAGTATAGCCAAGTGCTTTGGAAAAGTGCCTTTTTAAGAGGGGAAAATCTGTAAATCTTTGGGAGGAATATGGTAATCTGTACTATAATAAAACATATTCAGACGTATGATTGATTTTAAATGGATTTACAAAGAACAGCTATAATTCCACTGCACAAAAACTGAGCAAAAGATGTATATGGAATTAAAGATGGCTCATGAAAAAGTTACATTTATCATGCAAAAATTAGGGGAACACTTTCTTCTACTCCTTTTCTTTAAATAAATTAGGAAAATCTTATTACGTCTTTTTTGTCTCTTTCAATCTATGTACGATCTCAAAGGACTAAGAGTTGTAATCAATCTTTACTCCAAAGAGGAAAAGAATATATAAAATAATTTCAGTCACCAAGGTACAGGGTGAAAGGAGTAAACAGTAGTTCTTCACTGACTAGCCCTTTTTAGAAGAAATGACCATTGAACATACTCAATGGATGGAAAAGAAAAGATCCGTTTAAAGTTTCCTCGATTTGCATCATTACATTTTAAAGGAGTGGATGGGGCAGGTAAAGTTATAATCTAAGAAGTGGAGCTCTTACTGTTTCATTTTACTTCCTGTTCTTCTTTAAGGTATTTATGAAATGACAAATAAATGATTCTTTTGAAAAATTTGTTAACAAAAAGGAGAAAAAAATCAAATACAAAAGGAAAAATAAGACTTGAGTGACTCAGCAAAGTTTCTGTTTTTGTTTTTTGTTTTTGTTTTTTTTGGTAGATAATTATTTTTTATTGAAGGGTAGTTGACACACAGTATTACATTAGTTTCAGGTGTACAACACTGTGATTCAACATTTATATATATGATAATTCTAGGTACCAGCTATCACCATACCAAGTTGTTACAATATTTTGACTATATTCCTTATGCTATACATTACATCCCGGTTACTTATTTATTTTACAATTGGAAGTCTGTACTTTTTTTTTTTTTTTTTTGTGAGGGCATCTCTCCTATTTATTGATCAAATGGTTGTTAACAACAATAAAATTCTGTATAGGGGAGTCAATGCTCAATGCACAATCATTAATCCAACCCAAGCCTAATTTTCATCAGTCTCCAATGTTCTGAAGCATAACGAACAAGTTCTTACATGGAGAACAAATTCTTACATAGTGAATAAGTTACATGGTGACCAGTACAAGGGTAGTCATCACAGAAACTTTCGGTTTTGATCATGCATTATGAACTATAAAAAATAGTCCAAATATGAATATTCGTTTGATTTTTATACTTGATTTATATGTGGATACCACATTTCTCTCTTTATTATTATTATTTTTAATAAAATGCTGAAGTGGTAGGTAGATGCAAGATAAAGGTAGAAAACATAGTTTAGTGTTGTAAGAGAGCAAATGTAGATGATCAGGTGTGTGCCTGTAGACTATGTGTTAATCCAAGCTAGACAAGGGCAATAAAACATCCACGGATGCAGCAGATTTCTCTCAAAACAGGGGGGGAAACGTTCTAAGCCTCACCTCTGTTGATCCCCAATTTCTCACCTGATGGCCCCCCTGTGACTGTGCCTGTCTTAGGTTGTTCCTCCCTTGAGGAATCTTACCCGTCTCTGGCTAACCAGTCATCTTCCGGAGCCATACAGGGAAATGTAAAGTTGTTAAGTGAGAGAGAAGCCTTATTGTTTGAAAAGGTTAGCTTTTTACTTCTTTGCAGATTTATGCCCTGTGGCTTCTACGCCCAGCATTTGTCTTGAGGTATCTTTACAACTTGGAAGAATTATGATACATGGTAAATTCGATATGAGGCACGAATTCTATTTTAGGGTTGTAATTAGGAAGGAAGAAGAAAAGCTGTAGAAGAAGCAGGCAGAAGAAAACATGGGAAGATTGATTATTTCTTTGACATATCTTCTTGTAGAGTAACTTCAGCATGTATAGGTTTTAAACTACTAATTAAAATGTGCACACACATTAACATAATAGGAATACAGCTACATAACCAAAGCAGACCTATGATTACCAGCCATCTCCAGTGAAACCAAGAAAACCAGTTAGGCACCTTAGGCATTTGTGAAAACTTATCTATGATATGGTGGATATTGTCCAACTGAACTTGAACAGTCTGAGAGAAATCAGACAAATTAAAACAGCCCATTCCTGGGGACTGTTCACATCCCATATGTTCTTTTAACAGTAAATAGTCTGTAGCTGTAAGATTTTGGAGAGCTACAATTTGCACTTCTCCTAATTCTTGGTTGAGTTCCAACAGTATAGATCCAGTCACATTTGTTGTTTTACTTTATGCACAGGCCAGCTTAGATATCTCCTTCATTCCCATGGCAATACCAGGAACCAGCGGGATGAGTGCATCTACACCTGTAGCAGCGTGTGGATCTTTGTTGGGGTTTTTTGATGATAATCTTCTGGCATGAGTCTTCCAGAGAGTGCTGATGTTGGAAGTTCTTTTTCATATCGTATCTTAGTTCATTTTTGGGGTAGTCAACTTAGGCTTTGATCCTCTGTATAACCAGGTCCCCCCTATAAACCCCGTTACAGTCACTGTCCATCAGCATAGCAAAATGTTGTAGAATCACTACTTGTCTTTTCTGTGTTGTACAGCCCTCACCTTTCTCCCACCCCCCCATGCATGCTCATCTTAATACCTCCCTTCTTCTCCACCCCCTTATCTCTCCCTACCCACCCATCCTCCCCAGTCCCTTTCCCTTTGGTACCTGTTAGTCCATCCTTGAGTTCTGTGATTCTGCTACTGTTTTGTTCCTTCAGTTTTTCCTTTGTTCTTATACTCCACAGATGAGTGAAATCATTTCGTATTTGTCTTTGTCTGCTTGGTTTATTTCGCTGAGCATAATACCCTCCAGTTCCATCCATGTTGCTGCAAATGTCAGGATTTGCCCTTTTCTTATGGCTGAGTAGTATTCCATTGTGTATATGTACCACATCTTCTTTATCCATTCATCTACCGATGGACATTTAGGTTGCTTCCAATTCTTGGCTATTGTAAATAGTGCTGCGATAAACATAGGGGTGCATCTGTCTTTCTCAAACTTGATTGCTGCATCCTTAGGGTAAATTCCTAACAGTGAAATTCCTGGGTCAAATGGTAAGTCTGTTTTGAGCATTTTGATGAACCTCCATACTGCTTTCCACAATGGTTGAACTAACTTACATTCCCACCAGCAGTGAAGGAGGGTTCCCCTTTCTCCACAGCCTCGCCAACATTTGTTGTTGTTTGTCTTTTGGATGGCAGCCACCCTTACTGGTGTGAGGTGAAACCTCATCGTAGTTTTAATTTGCATTTCTCTGATAATTAGCGATGTGGAGCATCTTTTCATGTGTCTGTTGGTCATCTGTATTTCTTTTTTAGAGAACTGTATGTTCAGTTCCTCTGTCCATTTTTTAATTGGGTTATTTGTTTTTTGTTTGTTGAGGCATGTGAGCTCTTTATATATTCTGGATGTCAAGCTTTTATCGAATCTGTCATTTTCAAATATATTCTCCCATACTGTAGGGTTCCTTTTTGTTCTATTGATGGTGTCTTTTGCTGTACAGAAGCTTTTCAGCTTAATATAGTCCCACTTGTTCTTTTTTGCTGTTGTTTTCCTTGCCTGGGGAGATATGTTCATGAAGAGGTCACTCATGTTTATGTCTAAGAGGTTTTTGCCTTTGTTTTATTCCAAGAGTTTAATGGTTTCATGACTTACATTCAGGTCTTTGATCCATTTTGAGTTTACTTTTGTATATGGGGTTAGACAATGGTCCAGTTTCATTCTCCTACATGTAGCTGTCCAGTTTTGCAGGACCATCTGTTGAAGAGACTGTCATTTCGCCATTGTATGTCCATGGCTTCTTTATCAAATATTAATTGACCATATATGTCTGGGTTAATGTCTGGATTCTCTAGTCTGTTCTATTGATCTGTGGCTCTGTTCTTGTGCCAGTACCAAATTGTCTGGATTACTATGGCTTTATAGTAGAGATTGAAGTTGGGGAGTGAGATCCCCCCCCACTTTATTCTTCTTTCTTAGGATTGCTTTGCCTACTCGGGGTCTTTGGTGTTTCCATATGAATTTTTGAATTATTTGTTCCAGTTCATTGAAGAATGTTGCTGGTAGTTTGATAGGAATTGCATCATATCTGTATATTGCTTTGGGCAAGATGGCCATTTTGACGTTATTAATTCTTCCTAGCCACGAGCATGGGATGAGTTTCCATCTGTTAGTGTCCCCTTTAATTTCTCTTAAGAGTGACTTGTAGTTTTCAGAAGTCTTTCACTTCTTTGGTTAGGTTTATTCCTAGGTATTTTATGTTTCTTAATGCAATTGTGAATAGAGTTGTTTTCCTGATTTCTCTTTCTGTTGGTTCATTGTTAGTGTATAGGAAAGCCACAGATGTCTGTGTGTTGATTTTGTATCCTGCAACTTTGCTGTATTCCGATATCAGTTCTAGTAGTTTTGGGGTGGTGTCTTTAAGGTTTTTATGTATAGTATCATGTCATCTGCAAATAGTGACAGTTTAACTTCTTCTTTACCAATCTGGATTCCTTGTATTTCTTTGTTTTGTCTAATTGCCATGGCTAGGACCTCCAGTACTATGTTAAATAACAGTGGGGAGAGTGGGCATCCCTGTCTAGTTCCCAATATCAGAGGAAAAGCTTTCAGCTTCTTGCTGTTCAGTATAATGTTGGCTGTGGGATTATCATAAATGGCCATTATTATGTTGAGGTACTTGCCCTCTATTCCCATTTTGCTGAGAGTTTTTATCATGAATGGATGTTGAATTTTGTCAAATGCTTTTTCAGCATCTATGGAGATGATCATGTGGTTTTTGTCTTTCTTTTTGTTGATGTGGTAGATGATGTTGATGGACTTTCGAATGTTGTACCATCCTTGCATCCCTGGGATGAATCCCAATTGGTCATGGTGTACGATCCTTTTGATGTATTTTGAATTCGGTTTGCTAGTATTTTGTTGAGTATTTTTGCATCTATGTTCATCAGGGGTATTGATCTGTAGTTTTCTTTTTTGGTGGGGTCTTTGCCTGGTTTTAGTATTAGGGTGATGTTGGCTTCATAGAATGAGTTTGGGAGTATCCCCTCCTCTTCTATTTTTAGGACAACTTTAAGGAGAACGGGTATTATGTCTTCCCTGTATGTCTGATAAAATTCCGAGGTGAATCCATCTGTCCCGCGGGTTCTGTTCTTTGGTAGTTTTTTGATTACCACTTCAATTTCGTTGCTGGTAATTGTTCTGTTTAGATTTTCTGTTTCTTTCTGGGTCAGTCTTGGAAGGTTGTATTTTTCTAGCTAGTTGTCCATTTCTCCTAGGTTTCCCAACTTGTTAGCATATAGGTTTTCATAGTACTCTCTAATAATTCTTTGTATTTCTGTGGGGTCCTTCGTGATTTTTCCTTTCTCGTTTCTGATTCTGTTGATGTGTGTTGACTCTCTTTTCCTCTTAATAAGTCTGGCTAGAGGCTTATCTATTTTGTTTATTTTCTCAAAGAACCAGCTCTTCGTTTCATTGATTTTTGCTACTGTTTTATTCTTCTCAATTTTATTTATTTATTCTCTGATCTTTATTATGTCCCTCCTTCTGCTGACCTTAGGCCTTATTTGTTCTTCTTTTTCCAATTTCGATAATTGTGATGTTAGACCATTCATTTGGGTTTGTTCTTCCTTCTTTAACTATGCCTGGATTGCTATATACTTTCCTCTTAAGACTGCTTTTGCTGTATCCCACAGTAGTTGGGGCTTTGTGTGGTTATTGTCATTTGTTTCCATATATTGCTGGATCTCCATTTTGATTTGGTCATTGATCCATTGATTATTTAGGAGTGTGTTGTTAAGCCTCCATGTGTTTGTGAGCCTTTTTGCTTTCTTTGTACAGTTTATTTCTAGTTTTATGCCTTTATGGACTGAAAAGTTGGTTGGTAGGATTCCACTCTTTTGGAATTTACTGATGCTCTTTTTGTGGGCTAGTATGTGGTCTATTCTGGAGAATGTTCCATGTGCACTTGAGAAGAATGTGTATCCTGTTGCTTTTGGATGTAGAGTTCTATACATGTCTATTAGGTCCATCTGTTCCAGTGTGTTGTTCAGTGCCTCTGTATCCTTACTTATTTTCTTTCTGGTGGATCTGTCCTTTGGAGTGAGTAGTGTGTTGAAGTCTCCTAGAATGAATGCATCGCATTCTATTTCCTCTAGTTCTGTTAGTATTTGTTTCAGGTATGTTGGTGCTCCTGTATTGGGTGCATATATTTTTATAATGGTTATATCCTCTTTATGGACTGAGCCCTTTATCATTATGTAATGTCCTTCTTTGTCTTTTGTTACTTTCTTTATTGTGAAGTCTGTTTTGTCTGATACCAGAATTGCAACACCTGCTTTCTTCTCTCTGTTGTTTGCATGAAATATCTTTTTCCATCCCTTGACTTTTAGTCTATGCATGTCTTTGGGTTTGAGGTGAATCTCTTGTAAACAGCATATGGATGGATCTTGCTTTTTTATCCATTCTATAACTCTGTGTCTTTTGATTGGCACATTTAGTCCATTTACATTTAGGGTGATTATTGAAAGGTACGTACTTATTGCTGTTGAGGCTTTAAGTTTGTGGTTACCAAAGGTTCAGGGTTAGCTTCTTTACTATCTTACTGTCTAACTTAACTCACTTATTGAGCTATAATAAACATGGTTCTTTATTTCTCTCCCTTCTTATTCCTCCTCCTCCATTCTTCCTATGCTGGGTGTTTTGTTCTGTGCTCTTTTTGGAGTGCTCCCATCTAGAGCAGTCCCTGTAAGATGCCCTGTAGAGGTGGTTTGTGGGAGGCAAATTCCCTCAACTTTTGCTTGTCTGGGAATTGTTTAATCCCTCCCTCATATTTAAATAATATTCATGCTGGATACAGTAGTCTTGGTTCGAGGCCCTTCTGTTTCATTGCATTAAGTATATCATGCCATTCTCTTCCGGCCTGTAGGGTTTCTGTTGAGAAGTCTGATGATAGCCTGATGGGTTTTCCTTTGTATTTAACCTTTTTTTTCTCTCTGGCTGCCTTTAATACTTTGTCCTTGTCTTTGATCTTTGCCATTTTAATTATTATGTGTCTTGGTGTTGCCCTCCTTGGATCCCTTGTCATGGGAGTTCTGTGTACCTCTGTGGTCTGAGAGGCCATTTCCTCCCCTAGTTTGGGGAAGTTTTCAGCAATTATTTCTTCAAAGAAACTTTCTATCCCCTTTTCTCTCTTCTTCTTCTGGCACCCCTATAATGCAGATATTGTTCCATTTCAATTGGTCACTCAGCTCTCTTAGAATTCTTTCATTCCTGGAGATTCTTTTATCTCTCCTGCATCAGCTTCTCTGCATTCCTGTTCTCTGTTTTCTAGTCCATTAATGGTCTCTTGCATCTCGTCCATTCTGTTTTGAAGTCCTTCCAGAGCTTGTTTTATTTCTGTATTCTCCTTCCTTAGTTCTTGCATATTTCTCTGCAAGTCCATCAGCATGGTTATGACTTTTGTTTTGAATTCTTTTTCAGGAAGACTGGTTAAATCTATCTCCCCAGGTTCCTTCTCAGGGGAAGATGTAGCAGATGCCGAAGCTGTCTGGGTTAGTCTTGTCTGGATCATATTTTTTTGCCTTTTCATGTTGACAGGTGCTGTTGACTGTCAGGTGGGAGGGCCAAACTTTTTACTTGCTGCTGACCTTTCTTTACTGGGACAACTGCGACCCCTAGTGGCTTGTGTTGGGTAACTGCGTGTAGACTGGGTCTGTGTCTTGCCTGGATGATGTGGAGGAATTTCCCTTTCTGTGGGCATGGTCTGCCTTAGGCTGTTTCTCTGCTTTCGCAGCGCCCGGAGGGGTAATCGACTGGGGAGTTGTTTGGCTGTTTACCTCCGTGAGGGGTCTCAGAGCTGTTGCCCAGGGGTTTAGTGTGCCCGGTTTTGGCTGTAATTTCCAGCCACTGGGCTGTGACCTGTGTTGTATCCATCCAGCTGTTATGTTCCTGTCCCTTTAAGACTTTCAAAAAGCACTCGTTTTTCTTTGTCACAGGGGCATCAGCTTTGGAACCCTCTCAGAGGTCTTGCTGTCCTGTTTCCCTAGTTTCCAGCCCTCCACGCATGCACTGTGTCTGGACTCTGGTGCGGGTGGCTGGGGCTGGGTGTTTAGCCGTCCTGGGCTCCCTCTCCCTCCTGCCGGGAGCTGTGGGGAGGTGTGCTCCGGTCCCGCCAGGCTGGGGTTTGTATCTTATCCCTTGCACCAGGTGCTGGGCTCTCGCACATGTGGATGTAGTCTGGCTATTGTCCTGTGTTTTCTGGTCTCTCTTTTAGGATTAGTTGTATTTGTTGTATTTTCAAAAATATATATGTTTTTGTGAGGAGATTCCCACTGTCCTACTCATGCCGCCATGTTGGCCCCGCCTCTCTGTTTTTGTTTTTAACCAAATGTGAGAATGTCCCAACATGAAAGTGATTTCATAAATTGAGATCATACTGGCTTATACAGGTAATAATCTCTGAAAAATAATTTTGGAAGAGTAGGACTCAGTCATTCTTGAGAAATTTCACTGCTTCCTCCAGCTCCCTGTTTCTGTAATACTGTTTGGTTTCCCCTGGGAAGCCTTTCCCTTCCATTGATGTGGTAGCTCTTAGGAGTTCTGAGCCTATGTGGGAGTAGGGCTTTTAGTTAATCATATCAGAATCATCTGCACTGATTAATAGTTGTGTGGCCCCCTTGGGAGTCTCTAAATCAACTACTTTATACATTACTCAAATTGGACATGGGAACCTCTCATTTTAAAAAACACTTCAATGATTTTACGTGTATTAATGCTTGAAAACCTCTAGCCTAGAGGAAGATTGAAGTTACCTATCCCATGCTCATTACAAATTTGTGGGAATACCTCATTAACCCTCTTCCAAAACCCAACTTTAATACTAGCAAAGTCATGTAATTAATACAAAATATGCCACAGATGGAAGACAGTGCTTTCACCTCATTTTAACTTGGATGTAATTAATATTTAATTTTTTTTTCATTGAAATGTTTAATGAAAGTTGGTCATTTGCTAGAATGCAGCAGAAGAAAATCCATGAATATCATAAGTGTCAGAATTCCTACGCTTTAATCTTCACTTGTATAATAATTAGCTTTTTAACCTTGGGCAAGTCACTTATATATTCTCTAATTTAAAAATTAACTTTGATTATATAAATCATACATGAATATTTTATCCACTTAAGAAAAGGAAAATTTAAATATGGTACATAAAGGTAAATTTCCCTTTCACAACCATCCTCAATTTCAGTTTCTCCTCAGAATTAACCATAGTCATTACTTCAGTTTATATCCATCCAGATTAATATATGTGAATAGATAAATTAATAGAAAGATATGGATATAGACACAGATTAAGATATATGTGCAGGTATATAATGTATAATAGAACTGCATGTTTTACAGAAGGCATGTTTTTATACACTTTGTTCATAACTTGATTTTTTCCATTGGCTATTATATCTTTTAAATTTTCTATATTAGTCCATTGAAAACATACATATTTTTAACTACTATATAATATGCCACAAATGGATATCATTTATTTGTCCACATCATTACTGATAGCATTTAGGATCTTTTTTATATTTTTGCTTTGTTTTGTTTTTACTTTTTATTGTCATTATTAATACAAACTACTGTTCCATGTAATATTCTTTTTTGTATAAACTTCATGATTAGCATATATAAATGATCCTCCAAAGAATATATCACAATTAGAATTACTGGGTCAAATAATACATGCATTACATTTTTCCCCATTTTTATTGAGATTATAATTGACATACAACATGGTGTAAGTTTAAGATTTACAACATGTTGATTTGATACATCTATATATTGTGGAACAATTATTACAGTAAGATTAGTTAACACTTCATATAATTATCATAATGTGGTAAGAACTTTTAGATCCACTCTCTTAGGAACATTCAAGTACATAATACAATATTGTTAACTATATTCACAATACTGTACATTAAATTCCAAGAACTTTTTTATCTTATAAATGGGAGTTTGTACCCTTTGAGTTACATCTTCCCATTTCCCCCACTCCCTGCAAGCTCATGACAATGACCATTCTACTCTCTGTTTCTAGGAGTTCAGCTTTTTTAGATACCATATATGTGAGGTCATACAATATTTATCTGTCTTTCTCTTGCTTTCACCTAGCTAAGTGATTTAAAGTTCCATCCATCCATGTCACAAATGACAGGATTTCTTTTTTGTCATGGCTGAATAATATTCCACTGTTTATACATTTACACCACTCTTCTTTATCCATTCATCCATTGATGGACACTAACTTGTTTCCATGATCTTGACCATTGTGAATAAATGCTGCAATTAACAGGGAAGTGCATATATTTTTTTGATACTCTGTTCTCATCTTCCTTGAATATGTACCCAGAAGTAGTGTTGTTGGGTCATATGGTAGTTCCATATTTAAGTTTTTGAGGAAATTCCATATTGTTTTCCATAGTGGCTGTGCCAATTTACATTCTCAGCAACAGTACACAAACAGTCCGTTTTCTTCACATCCTCAGCAATGCTTGTTATTTCTTATCCTCTTAATGATAGCAGGTATGAGGTAATATCTCATTATGGCTTCAGTTTGCATTTCCCTGATGATTGGTGATATTGAGCATCTTTTCAGATATTTGTTGGCCATTTGAATGACTCCTTTGGAAAAAAAAGTTCATTCAGATCCTCTGCCCACTTTCAAATAGGATTTTTTGTTGTTATTATCATTGAGTTACATGACTTCTTCATATATTTCAGGTACTAACCCCTTATCTAATACATGGCTTGCAAATATTTTTTCCCATTCTGTTTGTTAGAACTTTTCATTTTGTTGATTGTTTCTTTTGTTGTGCAGAAGCTTTATAATTTCATGTACTTCCATTTATTTATTTTTGCTTTTGTTGCTTGTAATTTTTGTGTCCTATCCAATAAAATCATTGCCAAGACCACTGTCAAAGATTTTCCTTCTGTTTTCTTCTAGGAGTGTTAATATCTCAGGTCTTATGGTTAAGTCTTTAATCCATTTCAAGTTAATTTTTGTGAATGGTGTGTGTCCAGTTTCATTCTTCTGAATGTGATTATCCAGTTTTCCCAACACCATTTATTGAGGGAAATATGCTTTTCCCATTGAGTATTCTTGAGTCCCTTGTCAAATATTAGTTGGTTATATGTGTAGCTGTTTATTTCAGAAATTTCTATTCTTTTCTACTGTTTGGTGTGTCTATTTTTTGCTAGTACCATTCTGTTTTGATTACTATAGCTCTGTTGAATACTTCACCCCTAGAAAACGGGATGCCTCTGGCATTGTTCCTCTTCTAATGATTATTCTGGCTATTTGGAGTCTTTTGTTGTTTCGTGCCAATTTCAGCATTGTTTTTGCCATTTCTGTGAAAAATGTCATTAGGATTTTGATAGGTATTGCCCTGATTGTATAGATGGATGTTCCAGAGTGGGGTTGTAAATACTTTATCTTTACACTTTCAGGTGGTGCCTGCATATTGTGCAGAACTTATAAAAACCAGGCTTGGATTTTCTCTTCCTCTCAGTTGATCTCTTTGAAGACATAGGTGCAAGCTGGAAGAAAAAGCAGTGTAGCAAGAGTGGGCACCATGGGCAATTGGGTCACTTCTTCATGTAACCTACATGTGCCTTCAGAAACTGTTTGGGCTCAAACACAGATACACAACTTCCATTTCATGATGAAGTGTTGCTGTACATTCCCAATATTTGGCCTGATGGATCAGATAACACCCAGTTCATGATGGACAGCAAAGGTTGCATGGTGACTTGGAAGCCCATGGTTAAGCATTCAGTGTCTGCTAAGACATAGTAGTGGGCTAAGAGGTATTTCTCAAAAGGGGAATAGTAATCTGTGGAAGAGAGCAGTGCTTTGTCTGTGCTGTGATTCATGAGTAGGAGTCTGTAAAAGGCTCCAGAGAGAATCTCTGTCTGCCACTGACACATCAAGCATGATTACAACTATGGTTCAAGCCACAGAGAAGCTTACATGAGACCCTGACTCTACTGCAGAACCTTCTCTTATTCATGGCCCCACTCATGTTTAGCAGCTCCTAAGGTCACCAGGCAAATGGGCTGTGATAACATATCCAAATTATGAACAGGTTGTCTCCAAAATCCAAAGAGATCCAATAGGAGTTGTACCTCTCTTTCGGTTTTAAGAAGTCCCAGATACAATAATTTATTTTTCACCTAACAAAGGATATCTAAACATGACCTATGTTACTTCAACCCTATTATCACTGAGGCAGAAGTCTCCTGGATTTATTTCCAACCCTCTGGTGTGTAAATGTCTTACCAATAAATCTAGAGAAGTCACTACCTCTTACTCCTTGGCCCAGTTATGATAAAATTATCAATGTAATGGGTCACTGTTATTTCTGTGGAAGGGAAAGGTGATCGAGATCTCTGAAAACTGAATTATAGCAAAGGGCTGAAGGGTTGAAATATCCCTGAGGTAGGACAGTGAAGGTATATCGTTGGCCTTGCCAGCTGAAGGCAACCTGCTTCTGGATTTTACTGACAGGAATGGAGAAATGGCATTTTCCAGATCAGTAGCTTCATTTGAGGTACTGGGGTTGTGTTAATTCACTCAATAATGAAACCACATCTGCTACTGAAGCTTCTATTGGAATCACCACCTGGTTAAGTTGGTGACAATCCACTGTCATTCTCCAAAATCATCCACCTTCTACCCAAACCGAACAGGTCAGTTAGGTGGGGATGTGATAGGAGTCACCACCCAGGCATCTTTCAAGTCCTTGATGATGACACTAATCTTTACTATCCTTTCAGGAATGTGGTGTTGCTTTTGGTACACTCTTTTCCCAGGTACAGGTAGTTATAATGGCTTCTACTTGGCCTTTCCCACAATCATCTTCCTCATTCCACAGGTCAGGGAACCAATGTGGGGATTCTGTCAGCTGCTGACTGTATCTATTATGATTACACTGTTTGGAACTTGGGAAATTATATGAGGAGTTCAGGAAAGCACTGGATCCATTGTGAGAGGGACCTGAGCAAAAACTTCCTTCATTGCCAGACCCGCATAAGCCCCCTACTCATTGTGGACACAATGACATTTTGAGTCTCATGGAATTAGTACCAGTTCAGAGCCAGTGTCCAGTAGTCCTTGAAAGGTCTGACTTGTTTCCTTTTCCTCAATGTACATTTACTCTGGTAAAAAGTTATTGGTCATTTTGGGGAAGGCTGGGAGAAGGAATAACATTATAAAATTTTAGAAATGTACCAGAGTCCTTCCTCAAGGGAACACAGATTTTTGTTTCTTCGAAGGGTTTTGAATCTGAAAATCAGTTCAAGTCTAAAATTGGTTGAGGGGAATGACTCTCTGTTTTTATGATTCAGGTTAGGCTTTTGTTCTCTTGAAATTTTCAGCTTATACAGATTGGGTAAGAATTAGTAGGTTGCTATCTATTTCATTTAAACGTACACAGTGAACAGCTAGCAATGCCATACCGTAGACCTGTGAGAGTCAGACTTCTGAATGCTGCTGTTTCCGTTGTCCATTGCAGTAACCATGCTCACCTTACCTTTGTGGTTGAGCGCCTTCATTTGGCCCCTGCCACCCCCAGATCCAATCATTCCCACTGCATTTAGGTTTCCCAGTTTAGTGCCTGCTACTCCCCTGCAAGGTCTGGCCTTTAGAGAAGAGTGATCATGGACCTCTTCAAGGATGACTGGACAACTTTTCAAAAGTGTTTCTCACAATATTGGTGAAAGTTATATTATCTGGCCCTATCCTGTGTGGGTGAGTAGGTCCCACATGATAAAGCCACTCTTGACATTCTTAAGCTTTTGAATTCTTTCCTTCATGTTGTGCTGTGGCAGGTCTGACATTTCCAATCCATTCTCTGCGGGCCAGCTTTTGCTCCATGTTGCAGCCAAGCAAACAAACAGAACCCTAACTCCCTGAGCTGCAAACTTACTCTGCTTAGTAAGCCCATATCAACAGATGCAGCCTGATCTAACCCCGTGCTTCTTCCACTGCTATTCCATAGTGTCCATTCCCACGCATTACCCAGATTTCTGTCTGTATAAACTAGTTCTGTTGGAGTGTAGCACAGATCCTCAGTTGTTGCACTTTGCATCTCACCTTTAGGGGCCCCATGAGATTTCAGTCCAGTTGTAAGTAAAAAGAGGTGATGGGGCACTTCCTAAGGAGAATCAGCATTTCTTTCACCTGCTTCAGGTGGACATCACAGTGTCCTCAGGCAATGCAGAGTTAATCCCCTCAGTGGGGATGAAAAGGTCAGTACTATTTATTGGGCTTGGGGAGGCCACTTCCACTGGCAAAGAGGACTCATCCATATTTAGATCCTCCCTCAGGACTCCATCCTAACTTACAGGAGCCCATTCTTTTCCAATCAATGTCCTCACTTTAATACTAGACATCCTGGGTGGCTGGGAGTTCAACTCACATTTTAATGATGAGACTGTTTAATTTCCAGCAATCTCAGCCCTGCAGCTACAGAATATAAGGGTCTCCTTCAGGACATGGAGCTCTGTTAAGGTCATTTACCTGGATCTTGAGCTGCGAATTAGAATCCTGAACTCATACTTTTCTTTTACAACTTTGTACAGCAACATTTCAAACAATCAGCCAAGCCCAACAATTTTCAAAAGTTTCATATACACAGTCAGCAAATTCATGCTCCTTGTAAGTGATAGGAATATCCATGCAGATATTTTATGTGTGTCTCTATTCCAGTTCACATCATGGACTATCTGTGCTCCTCTATTACTGGAAATGGAATCTTTAACATCTTTAAGTCTAACCAGTTTGTCACTTCCAGAAACCAAGAACCTATTCAGAAAACTCCTTAAAGTTCTGTCCTTTTAGATTACTCACAGTACCCAAATTTGTATTAGTTAAGGTTCTTCAAAGAAACAGAACCAATTTATGTATTTCTTTATCTCTCTCTCTATTGGTAATCTATCATCTATCTATTTGTCTATCTATCTAAATACCTACTTGTCTATCCAACTAGATAGATAGAGATTGTTTCATAAGAATTTGGAGGTTGCAAGCTGGATGCCCAAGAAAGCCAGTTGTGTACTTCTAGACCAAGCTGGAAGGCTTGAGAACTAGCAGAGCTTATGATGTAAATCTCAGGCAAAGGTCCAGGGCCAATAACAACGGGAGCCAAAGGTGTAAGTCTTGATCTGAGTGCAGGGGAAGACAAATGGATGTTCCAGCTCCAGAAGTCCTTCTTCTGCCTTTGTTCTATTCAGCCTCTCAACAGATTGGATGCTGCCCACACATGTTGCCAAGAGAAATCTGCTTTACTATCAATTCAAGTGCTAATCTCATTTGGAAACACCCTCCTAGCTATACCCAGAAATAATGTTTGGCCAAATATTAGAATCCTCTGAAAAAGTTCTTGTTTAAGTCAAACTTAAGCATGTACTTGAGAAAATTAAGAAATTAAAGGTTCTGGATTTCTTTAGGAAAATAAAACTAAATGCTTATAGTAAAAACAAATACTAACTAAATGTTTAATTAAATCCATACTAAAAAAACAAAACAAAACAAAATATTTTGTGTACTGTTTCTTCATGATTTAAATGGAAATTTTCTAATGATACATTATTTGGCTCACAAAGTACTCAAGATTTTTGATTCAATGATTTATCCATCAGATTCTTAACTTTTGGCCACTTTATAAATCACAATATCTTCAGTATGAGAAAGGGGAATAAAAAAAGAAAGAAAATCTCCAATTAGCTAATATTGCTATGTTTTTGAAGATGAGATAAATTTTAAAGTCTATTTCTGGTAGATTACATATCTATTCCTTCTTTCTTCTCAGTCAAAAGTTATCTCAATTAATCACTAAATCAAATTAATTATATATTTTTAAATGCAGCAAAACTTCACCAGAGAAGAGAAAAATTAATTGCATCAGAGATGGAAGCTACTTCGTTTAAATTCTATTAATAAAATATAAAAGTTAGAGACCTCTGATGTCAAGCAGGCCAAGTCATCAATAAGATTGCCTTTCCTGTGTTACACCTTGTGTTGGTAGACTGTCAGCCGTAGCTTCCATGAAGTGCACCTAAATAAAAGTGTATACCTGGCCAGAATAGAGTGAATTTTCCTAATCATTTTTATATTGTATGTACATAAATATTCATTTGCAATATACTTATATTAATCACAAAAGGAAATTTACTTGTCTTGCAAAAACATGAAACAGGGCATGATCATCTAATTAAGTGCCCTTGGATGTGTATTTAAATTTTTCTTCAAGAATATTGGACTGAACTTTCATTTGTATGATACTCCTAAATTTTCGTGATTATGATTTAAAAATCATTGAATATATAAAACTCTACATGTAAGTTGGAGAGATCTAATTAAATGTGATTTAAAATGTTTTATGATTATCACATGCTTTTAAAATTTTTCAGATGTAGGGAATAATTAAAATGTAGAACACTTAATGTTAATTAAATCAGAAAGTTTTGTATGGAAATTTCCTCATTTCATTTTTTTTTGACATCTATAGTGTTTGGCTACAATTTAGTTGAATATTACTTTTAGTTTTTATTTAGAAAATATATTGAAAAAATAATTTTCAATGTATACATGTACCTAGAGACAATAAAGATATTCACTGTATTGGAATTAAGATTTGTATCTCCCCAGATCTGCTAGTTTCCACCAACTCCCCATGCCTCAGGCACTTGCTAGCTTCCGGAATGGCTGGGATGACCCTAGTAATTGCTTATACTCTCACAGCAACTGTTCTGTCTTCATAAAATCCAGGTACCTCTGTATAGATTTAAGCAAGTTACACACTCACAGTGACTTACAAAGAAAGACTGCTAAACCTGTACAATAGTGACATCATACCTGATAGAACTATGCCTTCCCAATGGTGCCCAGATAACCAGGTAACACAGTCGGAGAGTGGCTGAGTGGGAAAATTGCTGCCTTGTTAGTCTGTGACCAATGAAAGACACAAGTTAGGCAGGAGCCATCAGTTAAATTGTATTTCTTGCCTCCAAAGACTGCCCCAGGATAGATTAGCATCCTACTGACATTCCTAGACATCCCTCATGACATAGGAAAGTCTTTCTGAGTGACATATGGGAAGAATGCTACTTTCTGAGGAAGAATGAACCACTAGAAGTGCTGGGTCAAAAGTATTCCAGGCAAAGGGAATGACAAATAGTTTCAAAATAGTTAATAATCTGGAATTTAACAGGAGGAGTTGAAAGATCAGAGAGGCAGAATCTTACTTACTTAGTGAGAGATAAACTAGAAGATAAGGTCAAAAGCCTAAACAGAAGCAAATCAGTCAGGTTCATGTTGGCCATAATAAAGAATTTAGAATTCTAAAAGTAATGGGAAACTATTAGAGGTACTTAATTAAGAAAGGATGTGGCTGATCAGTGTTTTAAATAGCTTATTGCTATTTGGAGAATGGACTGAGACAGGGAAACACCAGAACTACAAGGATTAGCTAGGTAGCTACTTTTATATTACAAATGGGAGATGATGGTAGAAATGGGATGACAGAGGTGGAGTAAAGATTATAAAATTTATTTTGACAATAGAGCCACAGGACTTTCTAGGATAATGCATGTGGGAATAGGAAATAAAGACTTGATCAACTGGACATGGGGTGCTTTTTTCCAGAATGGGAAAGATTAGGGGGATAAAATAGATTTGAAAAGAGAAAAAGAATTAGGAGTTATATTTTGGTCATGTTAACTTTTACAAAATCAGACTATCATAGGTAGAAATAATCAATGATGTGTCTTTGCTACATCTGAGAGAATTTCTTGGCATGGAAAATGGAGGAAATTGCAAGGAAAATATATTTAGAGCCTTTAAATGGACCAAACTCAAGACTAAAATAAATGCCAGTATATTGCAATCAAGTCAAACTCCGCATCCCTCCAGGAGTTCTGGCAAGCACACTACACATGTTGCTTAGGGCATATTATCCTGGTCTAAGGAAGCCCTAGAAAAAAGGCTACAGTGAACATCACTACAGCTTCCTTCTAATGAGAGAAATATGTAAGACAAAAGAGCACAGCTAATGTGTAGCTTCCACAGCAAGCAAAGAGAAGACATTTTCAGCTCAGAGACAAATTCTCTGATTTGGATGCCTCTATTTCTAGACACCTTCCAGTAACCCCTCAGGCTTCCAATTTGCTGAACTACACAATAAAACTATTATGGAGTAAACTTTGTCCAATTTTTCTTCGGGCCTTAGAAAGTCAGACTGCTATGTCCAATCCTGATTCATCATTTCATTTTGCCTTTTTTCATTCAGAATATATTCCCTACTGACACCAAAAGGGTTCCTCAGTATTTTCAATACAGTCCTTTGCACCATAGGTCTCAGATAACCCTTGTATTCAGTCCTTATTTTCATCCCTTGTATTCAAATGTTTCCATTTGTACTTTTGGACTAAATCTACCAGCTAACAACCAGTCCAGTTCACTCATACAGCCAGCCTCAGAATAAGCTTTGCAGGAAGATGCAGGTTATCATACAGCTGCTGGCTCTAACCTCTGATTCTGTGGCCTGAACTATTGCCTCTAGCTTCCTATATAACTAACATTTTTGCTATTGTTTTTTATTCTTACCAATGAAATTCACTATATATTTCTGGTAAGAAAGAGTTTTGTTTTAAAATCCACACATTAAACTCTATTCTTGGTGGAAATGAACAATTTTAGCCTCAACTGGAATATAACTTGATATATGTAAGAATTTTAACCTTGGCAATGTGTTTCTATTATTTCTAGATAGTGACAAGATCAAAAATTTGTTTTTCTCCAAAGTCAGAAATTATCCCAAACAAAACAACTTCTATGTCTCAAAAGGAGAATCAGACTAATATTTGCATTTTGCAACCTCTGGCACTAAGAATTTTTTTTTCAGCATTTCAACATAGAATATAAAAATGAATCTCAAGAGATTGATCTCCACAATCATTTATATGCTGAATATCTGAACATAGACACTATCCAGAAGGTCATTAATCAGTCCCAGCTTAGCGTTTTATCAACATCAGGACAGATTTCTAACTACCTGAATCTTCTGCTTCTATTTGCCAGGATTAATATATCACACCGCTCTTGTTAACATGCTGAAGGTATGTAGAAAATAGTAAGATAGGTTTTCAAGGGAAAAAAAAGGAAAAGGGAAAAAAAGAAGTAAACAGAGAGTTAAAATAAAGGGTACACATTGGAAGACTGAACTAAGACAAGCAAAGATAAAGTAAAAAAGGCTGAAGGCTGCATGGCTCCTAAGGGAGGAATGCATAGGTTCTTTCTCACAGCGAGATTGAATTCAATGACTTTTTCATACTGTGTTGTCTTTCTTTCCCAGTTCTCACATAAAATATTTCAGGGTTACAAATGACTCCTTTGAGTAACATTTTAAACAGGTGTATGACTTTCAGATATAGGCAAGGTTGATTCTAGGAAATACTGTGATGCAAAATAAATGTGTTCTTGCCTCTCCTTCCCCCTTCATCCCGGCACATTTTCATCTCCTCTTGACTTGCGGCCTTGATAGCCATTCTCCAGCCTCAGTCTCAATATGAAAGTTACTTAACACCCTCAAGCAGGACCACATGGGGAGTCGAAAAAATTAAATACAGAATGTGAAAGCACATACGGATGGCTGTGGAAATGTGCCACTCAGATCTGCAGGGGGACTGTACCAAAGGCTCCAGCTGTCACACCTTTGGAGCACCACCATGTTCCCACTAAGGCTATGTTGTTTCTCCTCAGCTTCTCTGAGCCTATGACTGAGCACAGCATGGATACTAAAGCAGCCATATTACAATGAGATATAAATGTTTCCCAACAGGAGACTATAGTTTAAGGGCTCCTTTTTAGTTTGACCAAACTTTACTAGAACCATGCTGCCTCCGAGAACCTTCCACCCCAACCCTCTGTCCTTCCTGCTTTCCATCCACAGGTATCAGACTAGTGTGAAGGTACAGACATTCTAAGATTGTGAATCATAAAAAAAAGTAGTGGGAGAAGTCTCGGCCACTCTTCTCTGCTCTTCTCTGCGGGCTCCTCCTACAGTAGACGTCTTAAATGTCTAAGTCCGATTTGATGTGTGCCATTTGGTGGTCCTAAACTAATGCAAATGGTAACAAGATATTTGAAAAAGCAGATGGCAAAATGAAGATTTTGGACTTGGTCATTTATTTCCCAGAAGAAAAGATGCACTCCTGAAAGGCAGGAAGGGAACCAATAGAACATGATACAAGCTGGCATCCTACTGCTGAAGTTTCCCCTGTGGCTTCCTCAGGGAAGGGAGAAAGCTTCATCTTTGCAGGTACAATGATTCTATTATCTTAAATAACTGGAGAAGAGGGTGGCAACTTCTCAAAGATAGCCATATTGACTGGTTACTGCTAACTTAAGTTAACCGATTAAAGAGACATAATGAGATGAGAACCTGATGGTTGTTACCAAGCAGTCAAAGGCTGACTGTGACGGCCAAAGTTCTCTTTGGTCAAGAGTAAAAATTGTTATGTATCAGACTGAGAATCTGAAAGAACCACTGCTATTCAGAAGCATTTTAATGCTTATTCAAAGCAGATCTGTTATATTAGAGTAGGGGCCCTGGCTGGGTAAACATGGGTTCCTCACACATGGAAGGGGATCATCCGTATGGAACCCCTGAAGATGTTGGATTTCAGAGTCCCTTGAGCCTTCAGAGATTGCAGAAATGCCCCCATCATTCCTTAGTAAGCCTTACCAGTTTCCTGTTCTGAAGACATGTACTGTCAGGGGGCAAGGCAGTTATCCTGGGATTGGATTTTTAGTGTGTGATCAAGGGGACTGAAATATATAACTGGATAATCAATAGTTAGTTGACCTGGGGGCAATCTACCAAACAGAAGCCCTAGATGTTGGTGAAAACTCACTACCAGGTGTCATTTAGCAACTGCGTGACATAGAGTTGTCCAAAGTGTTCTGGCAGATGATAAGAGAGGTAGGAATAAAGAGGCTAAAAGAAGTGGTCATGTTGTAGTGGTATATAACGTAAAGCCAAGAGAGCCACCAGATGGTTATGTTTCAGGGAGGGTAACTTGAGCATGGGCTCCTTGGAATGAGTTATCATAGTGGGGAAGACCAAACATAACCTCTGAAATGTGCTGCCTCCCTCTAGTCAAGATAATAATTGAAAAAAAAATATATATATATATACATATATATCATCCTATGGCTGATGGCCATGACTGATGCCATTAATTTAATATTGGCAATGTGGACACATTTGAGTGGAATCTGAACATTTTACAGCAGGAATTTTGCATGGAATGGGAGAACCGGGTTCTTGCTGTCTCCATGCTGAAAATGATGCTTCGTTTCTCCTGAGCCTGTTGCCCATGGTGCTCATCATCTTTCTTACTCTAAAGCATATGTAGAGGATCTAAAGGCATTTGTCAAACAGGCCAGGGAAGAGTGGACACTTCAGTGCTGGAGAAACCACTTCTAAGGTCTTACCGTATAAGATAGAAAGGAAGTTCAAAGATGCGGTTGGTTGCTAGGAGGCCAAGCTAGAGATAATGGAATTTGTGAATTTCTTTAAAAACCCAAAGCAGTATCAAGACCTAGTAGCAAAAAAATCCTAAAGGGTGCCATTCTCACTGGTCCTCCAAGCACTGGTAAAATACTTCTAGCTAAGGTCACAGCCAGAGAAGCCAACGTCCCTTTCGTCACTGTTAGTGCATCCGAGTTCTTGGAGATGTTTGCTGATGTGGGTCCAGATGAAGTCTGCAACTTATTTCCTCTTTCTGGTAAGAACGTCCCATTCTCTTCACTGATGAAATTGATGCTGTGGAAAGCAAGAGAGAAAGATGCAATTTTAGGGACCAGAGAGAGCAGGAGAATACACTTAACCAGCTGCTTGTGGAAATAGATGGTTTTAACACAGCACAAAACATCCTTATTTTGCCAGGCACCAATCACCCAAATATCCTAGATCCTGCACTAAAGAGGCCAGGGTGCTTTGACAGGCAAATATTCATGGATCACTGGGCATAAAAGGAAGAGCCTCTATTTTTCAAGTTCATTTCAGACCACTAAAACTGGACAGTGCCCTGGGGAAGGAGAAACTGTCAAGAAAACTTACATCTCCAATGCCAGGGTTTTCAAGAGCTGATGTTCCTAATGAAGCTGCTTTGATCGCGGTGAGATACTTTCAGATTCCATAAATCAGAAACACTTTGAACAAGCAATTGAATGAGTGATTGGTGGCTTAGAGTAAAAAAATCCCAGAATCTGCAGCCCAGGGAGAAGAAGACAGTGGAGTATCATGAGGCAGGTCATGCAATTGCAGCTGGCATCTGGGGCATGCAGACACTCTTTTAAAGGTCCCATCAGCTGTCGGGGCAAAGGACTGGGTTATTCCTTATTTATTTGGAAAGCAGTACCTGGGCACCAAAGCTCAGCTCCTGGACAGGATGTGCATGACTCTGGGTGAATGGATTTCAGATGAAATCTTCTGAAGAATTACAACTGGGGCACATGATGACTTGGGAAAGTAACTCAGAGTGCATATGCTTTAATTGTTCACTTTGGCAACTGGACTTTATCTTTAGCCTCAGAAGTCCAAGTCTGATGGCAGATTGACTTTCAGAAGGCCCCTGGGGAGAACATATCCCTGCTCATCAGGGCTCAGACCCTGTCTGGGAGCCCAGGGTTGGGTGGCCATCTGCTCCCTGACCTGCGCAGTGGCCAGCTGAAGGCATGTGGGTGACTGAGGAGCAGGGCCCTGACCAATGCACAGAGGCATATTTCTCTCTTTCCATTACTCACTTTCATTCAGAGTTTCCCTCTGTGGGTATGCTGTGAAAATAAACTGGAGTCCTGATAAGAATACTTTAATTTGTCTTCATATTTTAAGGATTGAATCCATATCACTTGTTGATGTTTTAATGGAATGGTTTTCTACCAAGAGCTGTAATGTATTTAACGATATGAATGAATTTAGTAAATACAGTTTCTTTGCATCAAAAATAAAGTAATTATTGTGTTTTTTTTCTTTTGAACAACAAAAAATATCCCAGTAAATGCAGGGGTGATTCTATCATAGTTTGGTTTATTTTATCAGTCTTGACTCCTGAAAAACACAGATGTCTCATGGAGAAAAACTGCAGACTACCACAAGCTGACCTGGGAAATGCCTGGAAGCTAAGTTGATAAAGTCTTGGTCTTAGAACTGAGGAAGAGTGAAAAAAAATGGTTCCCAAGTATTTGGTTTATATAATTGTAAGAATGGACATTCCATTTACTTGAGGAAAGTAACACTAGACAAATCAACTCTAAAGAAATTTTGTTTTGAGGAAAGAAAGAGAAGATACATTAACAGCCAGTTGCGTCTAAAGTTTGGAGTTCATAGAATTCTAGTTTGAAGATATAATTTGGAGAGACAACATGAACTGAAAATTATGGAATAAAAGTTAAAGGAAGATTTGAGCATATACCCCATGCTAGCTTAAAGCAAAATCAGAAATAGTATCTCTAAATTGAAGGTGACTTTTAAAATATTATAGAACACAATCTGAAGTCTTTTCAGGGATTTTATTTTTCAAACCTGTAAGTTGAAATTTCTAGAAATATTTAGGGATAAATTCATAATGCCCAGTTTTTAAAAAACCCGATTAATATCCTAATCAACAGCCTTTTCAATATTATAATTACGATTTAGTGATTCATAATTCTAAATTTGACACTTTAGTAAAAATAATAGTTATTATTGTTACAAATTTATAACAGATTTTGAGAAATGACTAGCTTATGGAATAAAAAAAATTCCAGTTCTCTATGATATAAAATGAAATGTATAAATACTTTGAGTCCATGACATTTTCCCCAATAGTTTCAGTCACATTTTTATACATATTGAGATGAATTGTGGCTATTTCTCTAAGGAATGAGTGACTTTGTTCTGTGCCAGTGGTTATTTGTGTAATCTACCAGGATCTCTTAATTCAGCATAAATTCAAGAGCTTCAGGTACGTATCCAATGTGATAAAGAAATTGACAATGAGGTTGCCACTGAGATGCTGCAAGATTGATGATCCTTTTTAAACATAAGATCTCATTATCAATTCAGGGTCACCCAAAATGAAATCATGGAACTGTCAAAAGTATTACACTACTACTTTTCCCAAAAGAGACATTACTCAAGTTCTGTTGTAGTTAGTAAGTCTTTTATTCTGTATGCAAAAATAAAACCTATATAATAGTAAAATTTTTTAAAATAACTAAGCTCACTGATAATTCTTAAGGGTGAAACTATCTTTTCACTCTTCCTCCTATATTTAAACTGAAAAAATCAAAATGGAATACTTTTTTTGTTACTATGCTTCATTTTATGTTAGATTTGAACGTTTGGTGATAATATAATGCCTATTAAAATAGTCCTATGATATAGGCATTTTCTAAAGTGTTCTACTTTGTATTTCTACAAATACTTGCATGTATATATTAGATTCAGTAAATTTAATAAAATATTCAGATTAAAAGCAGTAAAATTAACAATTTAGTAGTAGGTTTATATTAATTTCATATATATGTATATGTGCAGATATATACACATACATGTATATATATTAATATTGGTTAGAAATAAACTGGATGTATTAATTCAGAATATATTCATGGGTCACTTATGCATATACATGATGTATGGAAATTGTTTTTAATTCCATTAGAGAGAAGATGCTAAATTCTCTTTGGTTTTATTTTCACCCAATAGAAAGAATGTGTATGTATGTGTGTGTGTGCACGTATGTGTACGTGTGTGAGATATTTCCAAGTAAGGTGGAGCTAAATTCATTCCAGGAAGAATTTGAAGAATTTGCAACATAATACCATTGCTTCACCAAACTGAGTATTAACTGAATGCTCAAAGAGAACCTTTCAGATCATTTACAGCCATACTATCAATGAAGATTAAGTGAAGAACACAGTGATAAGAAAGATGGTGTTTTGTCCTAAGAACTTGTAAGAAGCTCCTTATGACTTTTATGAAATAGAATCATGTCTTGGAATATTGTTTCAATTATGAAGCAATTGTGTCTTTCATCGGAAATAAGTTACAAAAATGTTCTATTTGTTACAATATTAATGCTGCCACTTGCACGTGCTATAGCATCCAGTAACTCAGAATTTCTGGACTTCCCTAATTTGATAACAGTCTATATGAGAAGGTATTAGTCACGGAAACACTTTTCATATTACCAAATATATTGAAGAACCAATGGGTACCATTAGATAGTTTGTGTGGAGAACTATGCCAAAGAATAATCTGATGATTTGGGCATGTTTGCCTCTTTATTTATTTGATCAGTATTTTGAGAATATTTAAATTGAAATTTTAAAAATTATTTTTCTTAAAGTAATCAAACCCTGAGCTTATTTATTTCATTGTTTTATTATATATTAAAACTAATTTCTGAACAACCATTATATGCTAAGCAACTAAATAGGTTCAGGGAACTTTATGTTCTACTAACAGACTAGGCTTTAGCCTAAATACTGAATCCCATACAGAAGATTCTAAGCAAACAAAAGGAATTACTAACTAATTTTGTTAGTAAGAATCTTTAATATTTTCAAAGTGCTCAGGTTACTATGACTGCAACCACAAAGACACATTTAGTAACAGAATATTGCTTACTTGATTACTGCCAAGTATTTCACTTATGATAGAATTAACTGGATTTCACACTTCATTTGCAAAACATTATGAATTATTCTTATCCTCTCAATAACACCTAATTGTTTCTCAACATTCACACTTGATCCTCACTGTCTCAATAACAGCTCTGTGCCATGTCCCATTTCATGTAAAAGACACTAATGCTATTAAAAGTACTGTGACTCCCCTAAGATTCAACTTCTCATAAGTGTTATATCCAAAACATGAAATTGACTCCTCTGATATTTGAGCCTGGATTTTTTAAAATAACATTAAGAGAATATTCAATTAATAGCCATAAAGTTTGAAATCCATTCTTGATTTATTCATGTTCTATTTTATGGTACTGAGCATGGCTTCTTAAACTTTATCAAAGTTGAATTTATTAATATGCCTAGAAATATTATTAAATGATATTAAAATGTTTGAGCCACATATCTAGGCATATATTTGTATATGATTAGACTTTTGAATAAAATAGTCTTGTATTACTCAAAGTAGGAACATGCTGGATCAAGTCACTCTAATTAAGCTTATCTTAGCTGCATCATCTTCACTTAGCCATTAATTATTAGATTTCTAATCCCAGTAGCTTAGCACAGATGCTAAGGAGAGCTTCTATTCAAGTGAATATCGTGCTATACATATGCATGTTTTTAGTCGTAAGGTAGTGGATTGTGTTTCATTTTTTTTCTTTTTTGCAGGGGTTTGGGGTGTCTTTGGCTATGACAAGACTTAATGCAGTTACTGAACTTAATATTTTCTCAAAGTGATCCAGGTCTCCTCCTCCTCCTCTTTCTCCTGCTTACCTTTCCTCCTCCTCCTCTTCCTTCTACAAATTCCAGAACACAGGACAAGTGAAGTATACTTTAAGCAGATTGAGTGGAGTCTCTTGATTTTCGAAAGGACAGTGAACCCCAGTTCTTATGATTTCTTTTCTCCTACAGCTCCCCTTCCTTCGCGATTTCTCTATTACTATGCCTTATGGTTACATTGCATCTTTGTATGGGGATGTCCTTGTCTGAATTAGGGGTTCTCCTAACAGAAGGAGATTGAAGAGATGACCTTCACAGATCACTGATAGTCCACAGATAGTGTGGCACAATATCAGAAAACTTGTGAGATGAGTAAGTGTCAAGTTAAAAAATAAAAAAGAGGGGGAATCTTTTTACATTGTTTTGAAAATATACTTATGCCTTTTAACCTCTTTGATATTTATTGTTACAAAAGCTTTGTGTTATTTTTATCTCAGAAATCATCCCTATGATCAGTATTAGTGATTTATGTGTACTAAGGATAAGAGAAATAATTTTGTGAAATTTGATGGTGATTCTTGCAGGGTTTTGTAGAAAATGTTGGAGGTCAGGTGCTTTCATCCTAAACATCATTTATATTTCAGCTAATTATAACCAATATTTACATATGTGTCCTTATGGTGCATACAGACTTGTCTACTCTGGGTGAAAGTCTTAGATTTATTTTTCAATAACACTGAAGCAACATGCATATATTTTTTTTCATCTATTGGAATTCAATTATGAAACAATTAAAAGAAATAGAAAAGCAGAGAGAAAAAGAGAATGAGCTAGAGAGCACAATTTAAATACTACATGCAACTTGCCATTCTGCTCAGAGAGTAGATGTCTTCCAATGAACATGATATGGTAGAAGTTAGCCTGCTATTCCCTCAGCCAATGTCAGTGCCCATGTCCACTCTCAAACCAAATTGAGCAGCCTTTGAAGATACTGTATCTTCTTACTTCTTGGCCCTCAAATACAAGCAAAACAACTGATTTGGTGTTCAGCTGAAAAAATAATAAGGAAAAAGTGGCTGTGTTGATTTAGTTAAGAATTAATACTACAGTGACCAACATGCCTTGCAAATAAATGCCAAAGTAATTTTCACTTTATGAGATACTTGTCTTAATTGTCTACAGATACAACCTTCCACCAAAATGCAGCTCAGTTTCTTCCTTGATGTCCCTCTGTCCTTGTCTTTGATTTTGTTTAGTTTAGTTTAGACTATAAATCATTTGAAACAGAGACTATGTTTTCTTTACACTTATTAATTCCACAAAATATAACATTATCATGACCATAGCTTGTGCTCCATAAAAACACATGAATTGATTTTTTAAATGAATAGATAGAATTATCAATGGATTCAAAAAATTATCTTACAAGTTATTGTAAGGAAATGATTTTTTTTCCCAATAGAAAAATGTCATAGATAAAAATGAAAAATCAAGGTGGAGCCAAGATGACGGCATGAGTGGAGCAGTGGAAATCTCCTCCCAAAACCACATATATTTTTGAAAATACAACAAAGACAACTCTTCCTAAGAGAGAGACCAGAAGACACAGAACAACAGCCAGACCACATCCCCACCTGAGAGAACCCAGCACCTCACAAAGGGGGTAACATACAAGCCCCAGACTGGCAGGACCTGAGCGCCCCACACCCCAGCTCCGGACGGGAGGAGAGGAGTCGGAGTGGGGAGGGAGAGGGAGCCCAGGACTGCTAAAGACACAGCCCTCGCCATCCACACCAGAGCGCAGACACAGTGCATGTGTGGGATGCTGAAAACTAGGGAAACAGGACAGTAAGACCTGTGAGTGGGTCCCTGCAGCTGATGCCCTGGGGATAAAGAAAAGTGAGTGCTTTTTGAAAGACATAAAGGGACAGGGAACCCACTGCTGGATGGAAGCATACTGGGACACTTGGTCAAGCAGCAAGGAATCTGGAGAAGTTGTGGCACTCTAACACCCTGGGCAGCAGGGAGCATGGAGTCCCCTCACAGAGATAAATAGCCTCCAGGCCGTTCCCCCTCCAACGCAGCTCCACCATATTGGAGCGGCAGCCCGAGGCAGGCCACGCCCACATAACAGCAGAGATAAACTCCATAGTGGCCAGACAAGAACCAGAAGCCCTGTCTGTGAGAAGCTTCCCAGCACAAGCCACTAGAGGTCACTGAAGAGGAAGGCCACAAAACAATAAGAAGAGAAGTTCTTCCAGCAGTCACTCATTCCAGCTCTGCAAACTATCTCTATCACCATGAAAAGGCAAAATTTCAGGCAGACAAAGATAACAGAGACAACACCTGAGAAAGAGACAGACCTAACCAGTCTTCCTGAAAAAGAATTCAAAATAAAAATCATAAACATGCTGACGGAGATGCAGAGAAATATATAAGAGCTAAGGGATGAAGTCCAGAAGGAGATTATAGACGTCTGGAGGGAGATTACAGACACCCAGAAGGAGGTTACAGAAGTGAAACAAACTCTGGAAGGATAAAAGCAGAATGGATAAGATGCAAGAGGCCACTGATGGAATAGAAACCAGAGAACAGGAACACACAGAAGTTCACACAGAGAGAGATAAAAGGATCTCCAGGAATGAAACAATATTAAGAGAACTGTGTGGCCAATCCAAAAGGAAAATTATCCACATTATAGGGGCACCAGAAGAAGAAGAAGAGAGAAAAAGGGATGGAAGGTGTCTTTGAAGAAATAATTGCTGAAAACTTCCCCAAACTGGGGGAGGAAATAATCAAACAGACCACGGAAATACACAGGACTCCCAACAGAAAGGAGCCACAGAGGACAACACCAAGGCACATAATAATTAAAATGGTAAAGATCAAGGACAAGGAAAGAGTTTTAAGGCAGCTAGAGAGAAAAAGGTCACCTATAAAGGAAAACCCATCAGGCTATCATCAGACTTCTCTACAGAAAACTTACAGGCCAGAAAAGAATGGCATGATATATTTAATGCAATGAAACAGAAGGGCCTTGAACCAAGGATACTGTATCCAACACGACTATCATTTAAATATGATGGCGGGATTAAACAATTCCCAGACAAGCAAAAGCTGAGGGAATTTGTTTCCCACAAACCACCTCTACAGGGCATCTTACAGGGACTGCTCTAGATGGGAGCACTCCTAAAAAGAGCACAGAATGAAACACACAACATACAAAGAATGGAGGAGGAGGAATAAGAAGGGAGAGAAGAAAAGAATCTCCAGACAGTGTATATAACAGCTCAATAAGCGAGCTAAGTTAGGCAGTAAAATACTAAAGAGGCTAACCTTGAACCTTTGGTAACCACGAATCTAAAGCCTGCAATGGCAATAAGTACATATCTCTCAATAGTCATCCTAAATGTAAATGGACTTAATGCCCCAATCAAAAGACACAGAGTAATAGTATGGATAAAAAAGCAAGACCCATCTATATGTTGCTTACAAGAAACTCACCTCAAACCCAAAGACATGCATGACTAAAAGTCAAGGGATGGTAAAACATACTTCAGGCAAACAACAGTGAGAAGAAAGCAGGGGTTGCAGTACTAATATCAGACAAAATAGACTTCAAAACAAAGAAAGTAACAAGAGATAAAGAAGCACACTACATAATGATAAAGGGCTCAGTCCAACAAGAGGATATAACCATTCTAAATATATATGCACCCAACACAGGAGCACCAGCATATGTGAAACAAATACTAACAGAACTAAAGGAGAAAATAGAATGAAATGCATTCATTTTAGGAGACATCAACACACCATTTACTCCAAAGGACAGATCCACCAGACAGAAAATAAGTAAGGACACGGAGGCACTGAACAACACACTAGAACAAATGGACCTAATAGATATCTGTAGAACTCCACATTCAAAGCAACAGGATATACATTCTTCTCAAGTGCACATGGAACATTCTCCAGATTAGACCACATGCTCAGCCACAAAAAGAGCCTCAGTAAATTCCAAAAGACTGAAATTCTACCAACCAACTTTTCAGACCACAAAGGTATAAAACTAGAAATAAATTGTACAAAGAAAGCAAAAAGGCTCACAAACAAATGGAGGCTTAGCAACTTGCTCCTAAATAATCAATGGATCAATGAACAAATCAAAATAGAGATCAGGGAAAATATAGAAAAAAATGACAACAACAACACAAAGCCCCAACTTCTGTGGGACGCAGTGAAAGCATTCTTAAGAGGAAAGTATATAGTGATCCAGGCACACTTGAAGAAGGAAGAACAATCCCAAATGAATAATCTAACACCACAATTATGGAAACTGGAAAAAGAAGAACAAATGAGGCCTAAAGTCAGCAGAAGGAGGGACATAATAAAGATCAGAGAAGAAATAAACAACATTGAGAAGAATAAAGCAATAGAAAAAATCAATGAAACCAAGAGCTGGTTCTTTGAGAAAATAAAAAAAATAGATAAGCCTCTAGCCAAACTTATTAAGAGAAAAAGAGGATCAACACACATCAACAGAATCAGAAATGAGAATGGAAAAATCATGACAGATTCCAAAGAAATACAAAGAATTATTAAAGACTACTATGAAAACCTATCTGCCAAAAAGCTGGAAAGCCTAGAAGAAATTGACAACTTCCTAGAAAAATACAACCTTCCAAGACTGACCAAAGAAGAAACACAAAAGATAAACAAACCAATTATGAGAAAGAAATTGAAACGGTATTCAAAAAACTACCCAAGAACAAAACCCCTGGGCCAGAAGGATTTACCCCGGAATTTTATCAGACACACAGAGAAGACATAATACCTATTCGCCTTAAAGATTTCCAAAAAATAGAAGAGGAGGGAGTACACCCAAACTCATTCTATGAAGCCAATATCATCCTAATACCAAAACAAGGCAAAGACCCACCAAAAAAGAAAATTACAGACCAGTATCGCTGATGAATGTAGATGCAAAAATAATCAATAAAATATTAGCAAATCAAATTCAAAAATATATCAAAAGGATCATACACCATGACCAAGTGGGATTCATTCCAGAGATGCAAGGATGGTACAACATTCGAAAATCCATCAACATCATCCACCACATCAACAAAAAGAAGGATATAAACCATGTGATCATCTCCATAAATGCTGAAAAAGCATTTGACAAATTCAACATCCATTCATGATAAAAACTCTCAGCAAAATGGGTATAGAGGGCAAGTACCTCAACATAATAAAGTCCATATATGATAAACCCACAGCCAACATCATACTGAACAGCAAGAAGCTGAAAGCTTTTCCTCTGAGATGGGAACAAGGCAGGATGCCCACTGTCATTTAACATAGTACTGGAGGTGCTAGCCATGGCAATTAGACAAAACAAAGAAATACAAGGAATCCAGATTGGTAAAGAAGAAGTTAAACTGTCACTATTTGCAGATGACATGGTATTGTACATAAAAACCCTAAAGAATCCAATCCAAAACTACTAGAACTGATATCAGAATACAGCAAAGTTGCAGGATACAAAATTAACACACAGAAATCTGTGCCTTTCCTACATAATAACAATGAACCAATAGAAAGAAAAATCAGGAAAACAACTCCATTCAAAATTGCATCAAAAAGAATAAAATACCTAGGAATAAACCTACCCAAAGAAGTGAAAGACCTATACCCTGAAAACTATAAGACACTCTTGAGAGAAATTAAAGGGGACACTAACAAATGGAAACTCATCCCATGCTCATGGCTAGGAAGAATTAGTATCCTCAAAATGGCCATCCTGCCCAAAGCACTGTAGAGATTTGATGCAATCCCTATGAAATTACTAGCAACATTCTTCAACAAACTGGAACAAATACTTCAAAAATTCATATGGAAACACCAAAGATCCCGAATAACCTAACCAATCCTGAGAAAGAAGAATAAAGTGGGGGGGGGGATCTCACTCCCCAACTTAAAGCACTACTACAAAGCCATAGTAATCAAGACAATTTGGTACTGGCACAAGAACAGAGCCACAGACTAGTGGAACAGATTAGACACTCCAGACATTAATCCAAACATATATGGTAAATTAATATTTGATAAAGGAGCCACAGACATACAATGGGGAAATGATAATCACTTCACCAGATGGTGCTGGCAAAACTGGACAGCTACATGTAAGAGAATGAAACTGGACCATTGTCTAACCCCATACACAAAAGTAAATTCAAAATGGATCAAAGACCTGAATGTAAGTCATGAAACCATAAAACTCTATGAAAAAACATAGGCAAAAATCTCTTAGACATAAACATGAGTGACGTCTTCTTGAACATATCTCCCAGGGCAAGGAAAACAAAAGCAAAAATGAACAAGTGGGACTATATTAAGCTGAAAAGCTTTTGTACAGCAAAAGACACCATCAATAGAACAAAAAGGTACCCTACAGTATGGGAGAATATATTTGTAAATGACTGATTCAATAAAGGCTTGGCATCCAAAATATACAAAGAGCTCATCCACCTCAACAAATAAAAAACAAATAATCCAATAAAAAATGGGCAGAGGAACTGAACAGACAATTCTCCAAAAAGAAATTCAGGTGGCCAACAGACACATGAAAAGATGCTCCACATTGCTAATTATCAGAGAAATGCAAATTGAAACCACAATGAGATATCACCTCACACCAGTAAGGATGGCTACCATCCAAAAGACAAACAACAACAAATGTTGGTGAGGTTGTGGAGAAAGGGGAACCCTCCTACACTGCTGGTGGGAATGTATATTAGTTCAACCATTGTGGAAAGCTGTATGGAGGTTCCTCAAAATGCTCAAAATAGACTTACCATTTGACCCAGGAATTCCACTCCTAGGAATTTACCCTAAGGATGCAGCAATCAAGTTTGAGAAAGACAGATGCAACCCTATGTTTATCGCAGCACTATTTACAATAGCCAAGAATTGGAAGCAACCTAAATGTCCATCGGTAGATGAATGGGTAAAGAAGATGTGGTACATATACACAATGGAATACTACTCAGCCATAAGAAGTGGAAAAATCCAACCATTTGCAGCAACATGGATGGAGCTGGGGTGTATTATGCTCAGTGAAATAAACCAAGTGGAGAAAGAGAAATACCAAATGATTTCACTCATCTGAGGAGTATAGGAACAAAGGAAAAACTGAAGGAACAAAACAGCAGCGGAAATACAGAACCCAAAAATGGACTAACAGGTACCAAATGGAAAGGAACTGGGGAGGATGGGTGGGCAGGGAGGGATTAGGGGGGTGAAGAAGAAGGGGGGTATTAAGATTAGCATGCATGGGGGGGAGGGAGAAAAGGGAGGGTGGGCTGCACAACACAGAGAGGACAAGTAGTGACTCTACAACATTTTGCTAAGCTGATGGACAGTAACCGTAATGTGGTTGTTAGGGGGGACCTGATATAGGGGAGAGCATAGTAAACATAGTATTCTTCAGGTAAGTGTAGATTAAAAATTAAAAAAAAAAGAGAGAAAGAAAGAAAGAAAAGGGGGATTACTCCTTGATAGGATAAAACTATTGGTAAATCAAAGATCAACGCATGCTTTAAATATTTTTAATGTTGATCACTTAAAGGGTGTCAGATGATCAGCTATGGAGGTACTCTTTTCTGATAATATTCCTTTCTCTTAATAAAAAAAAAAAAAAAAGCAGTTACTGTGTGCTGACCTCCAATGAGTTCTGCACAGTGGTATAGAGGGCATGTCAAAGTGTGGGCAAAGGGTCTGTTTGTTTCTATGCAGAAGATCAAGGCCTAGCTTGGATACCCAGAAAATGAACTAAGATATGATATGAGGAGGAGCTTCCGGCATCAGCACTCTCTGGAGGACTTGTGCCGGGGGATGATCATCAAAAAGCCTCCACAGGGATCCAGACGATGCTGCTGTTGTGGCTGCATCCAGCCCACCGTCTCCTGGACTTTCCATAGGATTGAGGAGGGAGATGTCTAGGCTGGCATGTGCATACAGTGAGACAATGAATTTGACCTGATCTGTATTGTTGGAACTCAACCAGGAGTTGGGAGGGGTGCAAGGTGTAGCACTCCAAAATCTTATGACTATAGACTATCTACGGTTAAAAGAACATATGGGATGTGAACAGATCCCAGAAATGAGCTGCTTTAATTTGTCTGATTTCTCTCAGACTGTTCAAGTACAGTTGGACAATATCCATTATATCATAGAAAAATTTTCACAAATGCCTAGGGTGCCTAAATGGTTTTCCTGGCTTCACTGGAGATGGATGGTAATTATAGATTTGCTTTGTTTATGTCACCGTATTCCTATTATGTTAATATGTGTGTGCAAATTAGTTAGTAGTTTAAAACCTATACATACTTAAGGTACTCTACAAGAAGATATGTCAAAGAAATAATCAATCCTCCCATGTTTCCTTCCATATGCTACATCTGTAGCTTTTCTTCTTTCTTCCTAATTACAACCCTTAAATAGAATTCGTGCCTCATATCGAATTTACCGAGTATCATAATTCCTCCAGGTGGTAAAGATACCTCGAGACAAGTGCTGGGCATAGAAGCCACAGGGCATAAATCTGCAAAGAAGTAAAAAGCTAACCTTTTCAAACAATATGGCTTCTATCTCACTTACCAACTTTACATTTCCCTGTATTGCCCCTGAAGATGACTGGTAAGCCAGAGACGGGTAAGATTCCTCAAGGGAGGAACAACTTAAGACAGGCACAGTCGCAGGGGGGCCATCAGGTGAGAATTTGGGGATCAACAGAGGTGAGGCTCAGAACCTCACCCCCCCTGCTTTGAGAGAAATCTTCTGCATCCGTGGATGTTTTGCTGCCCTTGTCCAGCCTAGATTAATACTTAGTCCATAGGCACACACCTGATCATCTACATTTGCCTTCTTACAGCACTAAACTATGTTTTCTACCTTTATCTTGCATCTACCTACCACTTCAGCATTTTATTAAAAATAAAAATAATAATAATAAAGGGAGAAATGTGGGATCAACATATAAATCAAGTACAAAAATCAAACGAATATTCATATTTGACCTGATTGTTTATAGGTCATAATGCATGATCAAAACCGAAAGTTTCTGTGATGAATGCCCTTGCACTGTTCACCATGTAAGAACTTATTCACTATGTAAGAATTTGTTCACCATGTAAGAACTTGTTCATTATGCTTCAGAAGATTGGAGACTGACGAGAATTAGACTTGAGATGGATTAATGATTGTACATTGAGCATTGACCCCCCTATACTGAATTTTATTGTTGTTAACAACCATTTGATCAATAAATATGAGAGATGCCCTCTCAAAAATAAAATAAAATAAAATAAAATAAAAAATAATTAAATAAAAAATGAAATAAACAAAAATATGAGGAATAAATTTCTATTGCTTATATATCAACCAGTCTATGGTAATGTGTTACAGCAGACTGTACTAAGACAAATTCTAATTTGTTAAGCATATAGCATTTATACTAGATAGTCAGTCCCTCTGTCATATTTACAATGGTATTTATTTCTTATCATAAATTGCTGCTTAAACACATATGGTAGATTGATGTTATCAGATGACAAATGTCAATCTACCATATGTCCTTTCTTGTTCCACTTTTTGAATATAAAAAAGAATATTCTTTATTCAACAGACCTCAAAACAGGAAGAGATAACTTAAAAACAAGTGAGAGATGTAAGTGAAAGCCACTAGTATATAGTGGTGTAACAATAAATAGTGATGACTTTTTTTTCCTTCTGATCTTAATACTGTTTATTCAAGGTCTTTCAGATAATGCAGGAGTCACGGGGTTTCTAATTGGGACCCAACTGGTAGTTCCAGTGTTCCTGATTCCCAACATTCCGCAGCCTTACCAGGTGGCCAGGAGTACATCGGGGCCTTTTGAAGCACATCCTCCAGCTCTCCTGCCTGTGGAGGGCTCACCGCAGCCCTGCGGGGGTCGATGACTAAGGGGCCTGCTGTTTTACTTATCCAGGAGCCCCCAGCAAGGCAGATTTGCAATGCAGAAAGCATTGCTGTAAACCTAGAGAACTGGCAGCTTTCCAAGCCATTGGATTTACTCCTCAGGCTGTATCATTTATGGTAATTGATTCTCTTATTTATGTCTGGGAGGTGCTAGCAGCTCTCCATGGAATGTAGCCATAGGAATAGCACAGGAGAGATACTGAGAGAGGCAGAATATTTGCACACGAATGGAGAAGTGCAAGGAAAGGGACAGTTTTTTTCTATGCAAATGTCAAGCAACCCTTCTGTTTTACTCAATAGCTCAAAACTAGTCAATATCAGACCAAGGTTTACTGATTACAAATAAAGTGCTGTTTCCAATATACCACAATCGTGTTACCTTAAAGTATTTCTGTTAAGCATTATCATTACTATGACTTGAGTCAAACCTATTTTAAACATGGCATTTCATGATGTCCTGAGCTAATTTGACCTCTGATATTCGTGTGGGTAAATAAAATCATGGGTTCTCATTTCCTGTACACCCCCCACATATACACACACATGTTTTGGAAAGCAGGAAGGCAAGGGAAAAAGATAAATTTTAGGAGTGTCCAGAAAATCAAAAGTCACTTGGAATTTCCAAAATGCCTTCTTCCTCCCAAAATTTACAATTTCTAATAAAAAAAATTGTTAGGCATTCTATTTGATACTGACAATGCAGAGATAAAATAAGGATAAATTTTGCTCTTAGTAGCTTATATGCTCAGAAGAAGAAACTAAATAAATACTGGCAATAACATTTGGTCACTTCTAAGGCTGAGATGAGGCCAGAATGCATATAAATGGGCATAACCTAGACTGGAGGGATACAGTAAGCATTGTAGAGGAAATAATAGCTGATTTCCTCTCTCTTAGCTCCACTAACAAATAAAATAAAAAGTTCTATTAAAACATTTAGCCAAACCATTCTAACCATCTCCACTCCTAATATCCTAGTTCCAATTATCATCATTTCTTACCTAAAGTCTGTGATAACCTCCTACTCAGTCTCGCTACATTCACTCTTGCCGTCTATCTATAGTCTATTCTGCAGGCAACATCGCAAATTATGCTTTAAAAATTTATATCTGGTCATGTCACACATTTGTTTAAAAGTAAACAGAAAATTTTCCTCTGATCTTAGCCGAAAAAACAACCATATTTTATTTTATTTTTTATTATAGCTTATAAACTCCTACATAATTATGTCCTGATTTATATCTCCAGTCTAAGTTCATGCTACTCTCCCTCCCTGTTGAATTTCTTTTTAAGCACTCTGGCCTTCTGTATATTTCTCCAATGTTGAAAAGCTAGTGTTATCTTTGAAGCATATAGTTACTTCTCTTGTAATGCATTTTCTAAAACCTTACCATTAAATTCTGCTTCTCAGTCATCAGGTTTCAAATTACATATTACTTAATCATAGATGCCTTTCTTGAACTTTGCCAAAGAGCTAAGGGATTTTGTTATACATTTTCATGGTATCCTCTAATTTTTCCTGATTTTGATAATATTTTTTGTATTTCTTATATTTGTTGGTTTAATAAATGTTAAATGTGTAATAAATTAAAATAGAATATCAGACTGATATTCTAGTAAAGTCAAGATTTATTAAACCAGTAACTTATAATAAATATAATTAAACAATATAAATAATAGGATAAAAAGAATAATGTATACATAAAACCTATGTTTTTCTTCATTATGTCACTAGCACTTATTATGTATGTGCTTTGTATATTCACAACCAATATTAGTCAAATAAATGAATGATCTGAATTCAAAAGAATGAACTAACCTAGTGAAAAGGGCAGGCATATTAAAAAATTTCAACCCATGTCTGTTAGGTCTATACATATAATCATTTACAGATGAATTCCAGAAGTCATGCCTGAAGGCATGAAGGTAAAACATGGGTTTCAGTGTTAGTAAAGGGATCATTAGTGAAGAACGTTTTATCCCATGCTAAAGAATCTGGATTTTATTTCAAAGTCAGTAGAACATAATGACATATTTTATAAGTCAGTAATTGAGTGTTTTAGATACTAAAGTACTATGTGCATTAGCAAGTAGCAAGATTTAAGCCATTGATTAGTAATAGAAAATCAAAGGTGGTGGACAGTAAATGTAAGTAGGAAGTACAAGATTATCTACATCCTGCTGATATGGAATCTCTAGTTCATTTCTTCTGTTAGGGACCTAAGCATTCCAAATTGATCCTGATGACTGAAAACATTTGGCTAATAACATCCCATTGTGCCCAGTGTAGGTTAGTTTCAGAGAATCACTGCAGTAGGTAAGTGGGAAATTAGCAAGTAAATATACTCATTTTGGAAGTTCAGCTCTGAATGGAATACTGACATGGGAAATAGCTAGATATTGAGAATTAGAATTAATGATAGATGGATATTTATTATAGTTATCATTATAATTATGGCTATTACTATGTCTTGTCCAAGAAAGAAGAAAAGATTAGACAGAAGATGAAAAAAAATTCTTGAGGAAATAGAAGCCAGAGTGTAGATTCAGTAGCAGGTCCTCAATAAGAGGAGGAATTCTACTTCTACTGAACTCTAAGCAAGGACACATGGATACAAGCATAGATAGCACTTTAAGGTGTAAAGAGAAGTGATGTGTAGTTTCACAATATGTTAATTTCAAAGAGAAATGGAACATGAATATGTGTTCTGAGAGATGTGTTTGAGTTGAATTATAAAGGTAAGGGTTAAAGCTAGAAATAGTTATTGTGGAAAAAAGGGAATTTATTAAGAACATATAAAATTTTCAAGGCAATATGGAGATATAATTGCAGGTCAAAGTGTTTTTTTTTTTTTTTTTTGGTAGCACGCAGCCTTTTGTGTGCAAAAGTGAAGTAATATGATAGTGCTGAGTTTAGGTTCATGATTTTTTGCAAAGAAATAGTAACAGAGAAAGTGTGATGTCTTAGTCTGTCTAGGCAGGTTAATAGAACACAATAGACCAGGTGACTTATAAACCACAAAACTTTATTTTTCATAGTTCTGGAAGTTGGGAAGTTCAAGATCAAGGCTCAGAAGATATGATGTCTGACAAGGTCCTACTTCCTTTTGATAGACAACTGGTTATGTGTCCTCAGATGCTGTAAGGGGTGAGGAGAAACTCTAGGGTCTTTTTTATAAGGCCAGTAATCCCATTCATGAGGCCTCCAACCTCATGATTCAATTACCTTCAAAAGACCCCACTTTTAATTACCATCACATTGGGCATTAGGATTTAATAGCATGAACTCAGGGATTATAGGAAAAAAGTGGGTTAGAAAGGGAAATTTTTAAAAAATTTTTTATTAAGGTATGATTGATATACACTCTTATGAAAGCTTCACATGAAAAAACAATGTGGTTTTTTTTTACCCGTATTATCAAGTCCCACCCATACCTCAATGCAGTCGCTGTCCATCAGTGCAGCAAGTTGCCAGAAAAGGGAAATTATGAGAGTTTATGATCAATAATTAAATACTAAAGTATATAATATCTAAATTTAAACAATTTACAGAGATGATAAAGTAGGAGACATTTGTGTTCAAATTGAGCTTAATCAACCCCATGTTTTATTGAAAGCTATCTACTTTTGCTGCAGAGGTTCAACATTGTGGATAAAATTGCAATATTTCCAGAATCTCTTTCCTGGCTGTAGTGCATTTCTGTATCAACAGGTATTACCAAGGGGTGGAGAGAAGTAGTCCATCTCCATATCAATAGGTAATTATAAAGGAGAGGGAGGGTATATCTGGACAGAGAGGTTGGGTGGGGTCCCTTTGGCAGCTGGATTGGAAGAAATATGGGCAATCAAAAGTGGATGACGGTTTATAAACAATAAACAGGTTTCTCCCACTTTATTTCTCCCTTTGACTGATTTCAGATTCAAAGGTATATTGCTCTGGGATTCCCCTATCCCCAGAGTTACAGATGTCCATAAAAATATGTAAGAACTTGTCATTTGATAACATGATCAAGTGTTTTGGTAACACTCTTTACATTTTATTGTCAGTACTTTTAGGGGCAATTAGCTCATACTAATGAAAATGCACATTTAGGACTGAATCTCTATTCCCAAAATGTTCATAATAAATATGTCATGTAAGCAAGAGTTTGTCAACATTTACCATCCAGTATAGAAACTAATGACATCTCTGACAACATAGGAAGATGCATATCTGTTGAAGAAATATCAGAAATATTTTAAAAATTAGTAGTTTGAAAACAAAGGTTATAAACAGATATAGCTATAAAAGTTGTACTTCTTAAAAACACTTTGTTCAAATATGATTGACATATGAAAAGTTGTATATCACCTCCTGAAGTGTAAGTTGTCTTTATAAGTGACTCTGTTATGCACGACTTTTCATTAAGAACAAATGTCTCTTCTTCTACATTAATTTTCCTCATTTTAAATTCCAAGTGTTGTGGGTATTTAGGAAAAGTGAACTAATAGGTATTAATATAGCACTAGGGTACTACAAGCAGCATGGAAGCAAAAGGCATTGTTTTCCAGCATCCTTCGCAGCTGGGGTTCTGAATGCCATGAGATGCATTCATGCCAGATGAATGGCAGCCTTAAAGTAGAAGCCATTGTCCAGCTGTTCCATCAGTTCTCTGCTGGCAAGTGTAGAGGTGTTGGCTTTTCTGTAACAGCTTCTCAAGTCTAACCACTAGTTTCACAGGAGCTGAGAGGCAGACGTGGAAGTGGTGGTGAGCAGCAGCTTTCTAACTATGAGGTGAAAAGTTCCAGTTAATAAATGTAGTGGATTCTCCCCCTTTCTGATTGCAGCAGAGCAGGAAGGATCCCAACAGGCCAGTTTGCAGGCAGGGCCGAGACCTGTTCATAAAGGACCAGTTGAGGAACCATGTCTCCAGACGTTGCAGCAATTTTCTACATTTCTGAGGAATTGCTTTTAGAGTGAAATCATCTCAGATGACTGGATTGATGAGGTTGAAACATTCCTGGCAAAATAATATAAGCTAGCATCTGCAGCTAGATGGACCTTTCAAGCCCTCCAAAGTTGCAGAAATATAGTTTATTACTCAAATAAGAATCCAATCCTGGAGTAGTTGAAAAGATGGGGCATGAAAAGTGAGACAGGGACCCTCCTAAAACCACATATAATATGAAAATATAATTAATACAACCAATCCTGAAAGAGCAACAGGAAAGAAGGCTGAGTCAGAATACAATACCTGGAGAAAAGAACAGAACTCACAGAACAGGGTAACGTACCAAAGCTGTGACCCGGTGGGACCCAAGCCCTTTCCCTAACCACAGCTCACTGGTGGGAGGAAGAGAAATGGAGCAGGGAGGGAGTGGAGGCCTGAGACTGCTGAACACCCAGCCCTGGAGATCTGCTCTAGGAGCACAAACCTACATTGCATGGTGCTCTTGTGATTAGGGTGGTTGGGAAGCTAGGACAGGCAGAACACCTGGAGAGACTAAGATTCCAGCCACTTGTGGAAAGCAGGGATCTATATCTGGCTGCTCTGGGACAAAAGAAAGATGGGAGGTCTGAGAGACTTCCTAACAGTGAGAGGGCTGCTAAAGGGGCAAAGATTGCACAGAATTTACTGCTCAGGAGAAAGGACAGGTAGACAAAATTGTTCAGGTGTGCTCTACCTAGCAGGGTGGGAACTTCCACGATTTTCATGCACTCCAGCCCGCTGGGTGGTTATGCAGCTCCAAGGTCTCCCACCATGATATGCAGCCTGCTGCGACTTCCTAGCAGGCCCACACCTGGCTTGCAAACTAGCAAACCCTGCCCTGGCGTCAGGCCAGCCAGAGGGAAGCCCCGCCTACAGAACCAAAAACACAAAGCATACAGACATACATGTGTGCTCAGTGCACTGGTTCTGGCAGTGGAGACAGTCATAGCAGCCAGGAAGCAGGAAACAGCTCTTTCCTCCCCCTAAGCACCAGCACCACTCTTCTCTGACCCCCAACTTCACTCAAGTGACTGAGCAGCTTCAGAAAGGAGAGCTTCTGGGAACTAGAGGGTGCCACATAAAGATATGAAATGTCAAAGGAACCTGGTTTAAACCAAAATATCAACACCAAAAAAAAAATGAGAGTGCATTAATAAATCTTTTAGAATGAGATTTGAAAATAAAAATCACAAGCATGCTCATGGAAGAACAGAAAAATATTCACGACTCAGGAATGAATTTAGGATGGAGATCTAATTGTTGAAGAGTACAATGGAGGGTATTAAAAGCAGGTTAGATACAGTGGAGGAGATGATAAATGAAATAGAAACTAGGGAACAGGAATACGAAGAAGCTGAGGCACAGAGAGAAAAAAGGATGACTAGGAATGAAAGAATACTGAGACAACTGTGTGACCAATCTAAATGGAACAATATTCATATTATAGGGGTACCAGAAGAAGAAGAAAAAGAAAGGAATAGAAAGTGTCTTCGAGGAAGTAATTGCTGAAAACTTCCCCAATCTGGGGAAGGTCTCTCAGGCCACAGAGGCGCACAGATCTCCCAACACAAGGGACCCAATGAGGACAACACCAAGACATATGAGAATGAAAATGGCAAAGATCAAGGATAAGGACAAACTATTAAAAGCAGCCTGAGAGAGAAATAAGATCACATACAAAGGAAAGCCCATCAGGCTATCATGAGACTTCTCAGCAGAAACCTTACAGAACAGAAGGGAGTGACATGATATATTTACTGCAATGAAGAAGGGCTTCGAACCAAGAAACTTTACCTGGTAAGATTATCATTTAAATTTGAAGGGGTATTAAACAATTTCCAGATAAGCAAAAGCTGAGAGAATTTACCACACAGAAACCATCTCTGCAGTGCATTGTGGAGGGACTGCTATAGATGGAAATGTTCCTAAGGTTAAATAGCTATCACCAGTGGTAATAAAAAGGGATAGACAAAGAGTACAGAATATGATACCTAATATACAAAGAATGGAGGAGGAAAAAAATGATGGGGAAAAAAAAGAACCATTAGATTGTGTTAGTAATAGCATACTAAGTGAGTTAAGTTAGACTCTTAGATAATAAGGAAGTTACCCTTGAACTTTGGTAAACAAGAATCCAAAACCTGCAATGGCAATAATCATCCTATCTATAATCATCCTAAATGTAAATGGTCTGAATGCACCAATTAAAATACACAGAGGCACTGAATGGATAAAAAACAAGATCCAACTATATGCTGCCTACAAGAAACTCACTTTAATCCCAAAGATATGCACAGACTAAAAGTGAAGTGATAGAAAAAGATATTTCATGCAACTAATAGGGGTAAAAAGCAGGAGTTGCAGTCACTGTATCAGACAGAATAGACCTCAAAACAAAGAAAGTCACAAGAGACAAAGAAGGACATTACATAATGATAAAGGGGTCAAGCCAACAAGAAGATATAACCATTATAAATATCGATGCACCCAACATAGGAGCATCCACATATGTGAAACAAATACTAACAGAATTAAAAGGGTAAATAGAATGCAATACATTCATTATAGGAGACTTCAACACTCCACTCACTCCAAAGGACATATATACCAGACATAAAATAAGTAAGGAGACAGAGGCATTGAACAAGAACAACACTTTAGAACAGATGGACCCAAGAGACATCTACAGAACTTTACACACAAAAGTAGCAGAATATACATTCTTCTCACGTGCACATGGAAGATTTTCAAGAATAGATCATATCCTAGGCCACAAAAAGAGCCTCAGTAAATTCAAAAAGATTGAAATTGTACCAAACAGTTTCTCAGACCACAAAGGTATGAAACTACAAATAAGTTATGCAAAGAAAATGAAAAATCCCACAAATACATGGAGGCTTAACAACATGTTCCTAAATAACCAATGGATCAAATGACCAAATAAGAACAGAGATCAAGCAATATATGGAGACAAATGACAACAATAATTCAACACCACAAAATCTGTGGGATGCAACCAAAAGTGTACGAAGAGGGAAGTATATTGCAATACAGGCCTACCTCAAGAAAAAAGAACAATTCCATATGAACACTCTAAACTCACAATTAATGAATCTAGAAAAAGAAGAACAAGTAAGGACCAAAGTCAGCAGAAGGAGGGTCATAATAAAGATTAGAGCAGAAATAAATACAATTGAGAAGAATGAAACAACAGAAAGAATCAATGAAGGCAAGAACTGGTTCTTTGAGAAAATAAACAAAATAGGTAAAGCTTTAGCCAGACTTACCAAGAAAAAAAGTGAGTCTACACACATAAACAGAATCAGAAATGGGAAAGGAAAAATCACTACTGACCACATAAATACGAAGCATTATTAGAGAATACTATGAAAAATTACATGCTAACAAACTGAATAAACTAGAAGAAATGGACAACTTTATAGAAAAATACAACCTTCCAAGGCTGACCGAGAAACAGAAAATCTGAATTGACCAATTACCAGTAACGAAATTGAACTAGTAATAAAAAAACTACCTAAGAACAAAACACCTGGAGCAGATGGCTTCAATGCTGAATTTTATCAGACATTTAGTGAAGACCTAATACCAATCCTCCTTAAAGTTTTCTAAAAAGTAGAAGAGGGAATGCTTCCAAACTCATTCTATGAGGCCAGCATCACTCTAATGCCAAAACCAGGCAAACACATTATAAAAAAAGAAAATTACAGACCAATATTCCTGATGAATATAGATGCAAAAATACTCAACAAAATATTAGCAAACTGAATTCAGAAATATGTCAAAAAGATCATGCACCATGGTCAAGTAGGATTTATTCCAGGGATGCAAGGGTGATACTATATTTGAAAATTCATCAACATCATCCACCACATCAACAAAAAGAAGTTCAGAAACCACATGATCATATACATAGATACTGAAAAGCCATTTGACAAAATTCAGCATCCATTCATGATAAAAACTCTCAACAAAATGGGAATAGAGGGCAAGTACCTCAAAATAATAAAGGCCATGTATGACAAACCCATAGCCAAGATCATACTTAACAGCAAGAAGCTGAAAGCCTTTCCTTTAAGATTGGGACAAGACAAGAATATATACTCTCTCCAGTTTTATTCAACATAGTTCTGGAGGTTCTTGCTACAGCAATTAGACAACACAAAAAGAAATAAAGGGCACCCAAATTGTTAAGGAAGAAGTTAAACTGTTCCTATTTGCAGATGACATGATATTGTACATAAAAAACCCTAAAGAATGCACATCAAAACTACTAGATCTAATATCTGAATTCAGCAAAGTTGCAGGATACCAAATTAATACACAGAAATCTGTTGCATTCCTATACACTAATGATGAACTAGCAGAAAGAGAAATCAGAAAAACAATTCTATTCACAAATGCATCAAAAAGAATAAAATACCTAGGAATAAACCTAACCAGGGGAGTGAAAGGCCTGTACTCTGAAAACTACATGACACTCAGGAAGGAAATTAAAAAAGATACCAATAAAAGGAAACATCCTGTGCTCATGGATAGGAAGAATTAATATTTTAAAAATAGCCATCCTGTCTAAAGCAATCTACAGATTCAATGTAATTCCTGTCAAAATACCAACAGCATTCTTCAATGAACTAGAGCAAATCATTCTAAAATACACATAGATCCACAAAAGTCCCCGAATAGCCAAAGCAATCCTGAAAAGGAAGAATAAAGCTGGGGGGATTATGCTCCCCAACTTCAAGCTCTAGTACAAAGTCACAGTAATCAAGACAATTTGGTACTGGCACAAGAACAGAACAATAGACCAAAGGAACAGATTAGAGAACCCAGATATAAACCCAATCATATATGGTCAATTAATATATGATAAAGCAGCTATAAACATACAATGGGGAAATAACAGCCTCTTGAACAACTGGTGTTGGCAAAACTGGACAGCTACATGTAAGATAATGAAACTGGATTATTGTCTATCCCCATACACAAATGTAAACTTGAAATGGATCAAAGACCTGAATGTAAGTCATGAAACCATAAAACTCTAAGAAGACAACAAAGGCAATAATCTCCTGAACATAAACATGAGCAACTTTTTCCTGAATGCATCTCCTTGGGCAAGGGAAACAAAATAAAAAATGAACACATGGGACTACATCAAACTAAAAAGCTTCTGTACAGCAAAGGATGCCATTAACAGAACAAAAAAGCATTCTACAGTTAGAGAGAATGTATTTGTTAACAAGGTATCCATAAAGGGGTTAACATCCAAAATATATAAAGAACTTACATGTCTCAACACCCAAAAAGCACATAACCTGATTAATAAATGGGTGGAGGATATGAAAAGACAATTCTCCAAAGAAGAAATTCAGAGGGCCAACAGACACATGAAAAGATGCTCCACATCGTTAATCATCAGGGAAATGCAAATTAAAACCACAATGATATATCACCTCACACCACTTAGAATTGCCAGCATCAAAAAGACTAAGAACAACAATTGATGGGAGAATGTGGAGAAAGGGGAACCCTCCTATACTGCTGGTGGGAATGTAACGTAGGTCAACCATTGTGGAAAGCAATATGTAGGTTCTTAAAAAAACTAAAAATAGAAATACCATTTGACCCCAGAATCCCACTCCTTGGAATATACCCAAAGAATACAACTTCTCAGATTCAAAAAGACATATGCACCCCTATGCATACCCCAAGGCAGTATGCAAGTGATACAAAAAATATTGGATCAAAGCATAAGATTAGTCAGGATGGAACATTCTGGAACAAAACAGATGGAATCTACCACAAGCTTGAGGCACCAGGAAAAGCCAAGATATGGAAGCACCCTAAGTGTCCATCAGTAGATGAATGTATAAAGAAGAGGTGGTACATATACACAATGGAATGCTATTCATCCATAAGAAAGAAACAAATCCTACTATTTGCAACAACATGGATGGAGCTAGAGGATATTATGCTCAGTGAAATTGACAGATGAAGAAGGACAAGGGCCAAATGATTTCCCTCATTTGTGGAGCATAACAACAAAGCAAAACTGAAGGAACAAAACAGCAGTAGACTCACAGACTCCAAGAAGGGACTAGTGGTTACCAAAGGGGAGGGTTGTGGGAGGGCAGGTCGGGAGAAAAGGAGAAGTGCATTGAGGGGAGTTATGTTTAGTACACATGGTGTGGGGGGTCACGGGGAAGACAGTGTAGCACACAGAAGGCAAATAGTGACTCTGTGGCATCTTGCTACATTGATGGACAATGACTGCAATGGGGTGTGGGTGAAGACTTGATAATATTGGTGAATGTAGTAACCACATTGTTTTTCTTGTGAAACCTTTATAAGAGTATATATCAATAATACCTTAATAAAAGTAAATAAATAAATAAATATAGCATTAGTTAACAGAAGAAGAAGTCAAAATAGTGAAATAATGCTGTTGGGTGTCATCAGTTACTTTTAATAGGAATTCACTTAATTCCAAAGATGGTCAATTTTGTTTTTATTTAGTTCATAAATTAAAATAGAGTGTTTAAGTGTTCATTGTCTGAAAAATGAAACATTTGACACTGTGAAACTTCTTTAAATTCAATTTCATATGTCAGAATTGAAAATGAAATTACTTGTTTTTGCAAATTATTATGAATACAAATTTAAGTATAGCATTGTATCAGAGTTTAAATAATATTCTTATGAAATTAAATATCTGCAGATCTGGAATGTACTTAGAATTAGTTTAGTGAAAATATAATTCATAATTAAAATCCATAGCTGTCAAATTTTATATGATATTAAGGTCACAAAATAAGTTACATATAGTATATATACTATATACAGTATACACAAATCTGATATTGATACTAAAATTAATCCAGCCAAGGCAGTATGCAATTTCTTTTTTCAGTGCTTATCAATTTAAAATGTTTTAGCATTTGAGGAACTATAGTAAATCAACTTAAGTTACTTACTATGAAATTGAAGCTTTTTGCAGATGAATCTTATAAAGTGTGATTACATTTCCAAAGTCATTAAGAATTGTAATTACAGCAATAATGAAAAAAATACAACCAAGTACAACAAATCAGTTTGAAGTTCTCAGAACTTTGGAATTATTTAAAATAACTCTCACAAAATAGAAAGACTTAGAATTCTACACTATCAAATAAAGGAGGATCTAAGCAAATTAAAATAATGACATGGGTCAAATATTATATGACATTTAATTTTGAAATATTATAAGAGATTTTAGAAGTGCCTTAACTTGTGGAAATAATCTGATGGACTCTCTGTTTTTAAGTTGATAAATTTATATTCTGTAGCACATTGAAAAATATATTATTCAGAAAAATATTAGTGACTTGGTATTAGAAGTAAATGCAATTAAGAATCTGGCTAAAGTATGTGAGTATATACCAGAAATATTTTTCTTCTTATGTTAATGTTGTGAAATCTCTATAAAGATTTCTATTTAATATATGTGTAGTATATGTTTTTATTTTAGAACACTTTTTGGAAATTTACTTTAGAATGTAACTATTTTTAGATTTCTAATACAGTTACCAGCCATTTAGCAAATAATAGTTCATAAATTATGTATTTTAAGTATGTTTACTCTTTTTCATAGTCAGTAGTACCCCTAGTTAGACAATAAATCATATTGCCACACCAATCATTAGTGATACAAAAAATATTGGATCAAAGCATAAGATTAGTCAGGATGGAACATTCTGGAACAAAACAGATGGAATCTACCACAAGCTTGAGGCACCAGGAAAAGGCAGTTTCTGCTGTAGTTGACCTGTTAACAAAGACTTAATATTGCAGTATTGTTGAGTGTTCCAGCAGGCATTCAAGGGACACTAGATCTCTACCATATCTTCTGTAAGGACTTACACCCAACAAAATGGAAAGGAATTATTATTCTATATCCACAATGTATCTAAATCTTGTCAGCCATTTTCATGTATCTATTCTCATTGAACACCACAGTTTTGCTATACAGACAAGGAATGAATCAGTTACAGAGATGACTCAATTTGATAATTGACTAGCTGTCATTTGAGCAGAGATTAGAATTGTGAAAACATAACCAGGAAAAAGAAGTAATATGGAGTTACTGGTTTGAGACCGGGAAATTCTATGTTAGGTTGCTAATACTGTCTTGAGGAATTTTAAGGTTCTTGAAAGCACACATGAAACACATGAAGAATTATGTGTAAATTATTGAAGAGTAAGAGATAGAAATTTAGATAATCAGATAGACAAAATTTTTGCCAAAGAAGTAAGTGAGAAAAATTCAGGGAAAATGAAAAATTAGAGGGAGAAGGGCAAAACACACCTGCTTAGGGTGATATGTGAAGTACACAGTAAGTTGCATTGTTACACCCACACAAATGCACAGTGTCTTCCTGAGGGTTTAACAAACTTTAAACTAGTCATAGTACTTGTAAATTAGTTCATGTTGAATTGCATTTGTTTATTTTACACTGACATGCATTTCTTTTGGTCAAGTTAAACTGAACTTCAGCCAAAACAAAGTTCCCAATATTTAGACCATTCATTTGCATTATTAGGTGCCATCAAAGTCATGATTCTGTAAAACAGAAGATATAAGACAAGGCTATAATGAATTAACATTTAGCTGGAAAAAAATGAAATCACTCATATTTGGTAATTGATTATCAATTTTTATTTTGAATAGTTCCAAGAAAATAGAAATTTCTATATCCTAAAACAAAGCTCTTTAGTGTTCTAAGAAAATACGTTTGCTCTACTACAGAGATCCAAAATGAAAAAAAAAGCCATTTCCTCTGGATATATGAAACATAATTAAAGTCCCGCAAATGGTTTGTAGAAGTAAAGAAGAAAAAGACATTAACATATGATGTTTGAATCAAACATCAGACTGTGCGTTAATAGAAGATAGTGATATAATACAAAATTATTGTCATCGATTTGTTATTGAAGATACTGTAAAAAAGCTTACCTTTCATCTGATCCATATTTTGCTTTCATTTTTCTTCCTTAAATGTGAGGTGGTTGATTCCACTACTTTTTTTAAAAGAATTCATTATTGTCAGTTTCCACAGTATCACCCCAAACACTAACGATCAAAAGTTACAGACTTACCAAGTAGTTTCCTCTGCCAAAGTCATCATTTAGTGCCTTAAAAACACACCATGAAAACATTGTAAATATTACGTCACTGATTTATGTGAAATCAACAAATAATTACTAAATATGCTCTGTGCACAAGAGACTTAAGTAGTTATTTTTAGAGAAAGATGGATGTAAAGTTTATTTTTATGGAATTTAAAATGTAAGGAAATAATGAGAAAGCAAAATTCACAAGAGTTATTCAATAAAATTTCAAAGTAATAGGAAATATTTTTTCAGGACAAATTTATAAAGTAAAATTATTGGTTCAGGACTTTAGAATTTGGAGAAATTGCTACAGTGGGGTAGTTTGAAAGTATGTTTTATACATTTATTAATATTCTGTTCTAGAACGTACTGGAAATATTGAGGATGTACTGATTGGAGATGTACAGTTAAGGTAAATAGCAAAAATATAATGCATATTGTATCCAATATTTACAATTTCAGAAAGCAAGTACTACTATTGCAAATGTTGAAAGGGAAATGGAACATAAATGACTTTACCAAGTTCACTGCTCTTGAGAAACTAAACTGGGAATAGAAACCATATTTATATGATTTTTGAAGCTCATGTTTGTTTTCCTTTTCTGTAATCTGTTTAAGACTTTCTTTTCCTTAATTAAGATTATCGACATTTATTTATTATGAAAGGACTTAGAAGGGTCTGATAATTGAGAATTGAAAAGTATACTGACAGTCACTCAAGGTTTTGTACATATATATTATTTTTATGACTTTTATAATTGGCATTATTGTTTTTACCTTATATGGTCCATTCCAATATCAAATAGTTTCATAACTAATCTCAGATTTTCATCATGTAGGTCATCTTTTTTATAATTGCCTTCAGTTATTTGACTCATGATTTGTTGACAAGAAACATTATTTTCTGTTTGACTTTTTTGTCAAGTTCTTCCTACTTAAGCAACTGGTGCAGACCAAATTCAAGCAATAAGTTAAATAGATTAAAAACCAGTATATTCTATCTGGTGATTACTGTATGAATAACTTACTTTTATCTACATTCAGGCCAGGCTCCAATGAATTTAGAACAAGCAAAGCTTCGTTAGTTCCTGTCTTCCTAGAGGTTATTGAAACGTAGGACTGAGAACCACAGGACAAGAGCATCGTCACAGAACCTCCACATAACATTCTACAAGGGACTCAGTGACATTCACAGAAACCTGATCAAACTCATTCTGGTAGAAAACGAGAGGATAAAGAATGGTAGTGCATCATAACATTGTCTCCTTGAACATTCTGGGATATTGTCTTAATTAGGATACCAGAGTTTAATTTTTTTAATTAGATTGTTCAATCCTTTTGCTACTTTGGATTGAATATATATTAGGAATATTTATATTATTTTTTTATTTTCTGTACACATAAAATTTACCAAATTACACAAAGGGAAATGTATGTGGATAATCTGTGTATGTATTTTTTGAATTTGCAAATCAAGTTAGTAAGTACAGTACTGCGTGTGCATTTTTATTGAAAGTATCTTACAGCTCTTTTCAGTATAGAGTGCAGAACCAGATAAGCAGGCCTCATTTCCCACAAAAATGTGTTGATTATATTAAAGTTCACAGTGTTGTTCTTTTTAATATTTTAATTAAAGGAATATGTCTTAGGATCCCATTAGCTAACAGAGAGTGGTAATCTAATGATACTTTGCATTTTGTCCATTTTCATATTATTTTATGCTTAACATAAAACAGTGTGAAACCGTATCATCAGAGCATTTTAATTATAAAAGCATGAAATTTTCAAGAATAAAGTATATATCAGCAATTCATAATACCTTCATTATAACACCAAGTAAAAGCAGTATTATGTTTTCATGTCCACCATAGCAGGAAAAATTTTTTAAACTTCCATTATTTCTTCTCCCTAACTTCTATGAGATTGTTTCAATACATACATAACTTTTGAAGTAGTAAAATTATAGTTTTAATACCCAGGATTAATATTTCTCATTGACAACTTTTGGGAAAGTTAGCATAATGACAATGCTGACTTTTATCTCCCCTATCTTTCATCCAAAATACAAGTGGAATGCATCAAATAAGCCAACATAATAAAATAGAAAAATAATACATTTAGAATAATTCCTCAGCTGGCAATCAAGAGGGAATACTGGTTCAACCATTTTCTCTAAATACATTGTCAGGTGGGAGGCCTTTGCTCAACATTGTGTTAATAATGTTACCCTCTTCGTGGATACTGACAGCATACTCAACGCAGCTGGATGCAAAGCGATATAATCTCTCAAATAGGTCTTTGGGTTAGATCTGTTATTCAGTAGCACACAAAAACTGAGTCAGGTAATATGACTGGAAATAGTGTCTAGCTTTCATTATCTGTTCATCTTTGTAATCATTTATCTTCGCAATATTCCTTAGCCTTCTCTCTTTAAAAGTTGGTATCTTAAAATAAGCCAATTTCAGAGTCTATAAATCAGGGAATTATAAAGAGATTCTCTAGCTCCCGAATACCACTTAATTTCCCAAGAATGAAAATTTCACCTCTTTCATAGATAAATTTCTGTTCCATATTGCCGATACCTGTGACATCGACATGGTATTTCTTCCTATGGGGCTATGCGTACAACAAACATATCCTCAAATATCACAATATTATAAATACAAATATTAATTTCAATAAGACTATGATGAACCATAATTAAAACCATCCAGCTTGGAACTATGTTGTTAACAATGGTACAGATAAAGCAAGACAGATATCAAAGTTATTGCATTCCTGTATTTCTAACTTCTGAGAGCAGGTTAACGTTTCCCTCAATCCTTATTTTTATACAGTAACCAAACACATACATTGAATGTCTTTTGCCTTAAGCTATACAAGGAAGTCCATGCAATTGTCCCTGCTTTAACTTACTATTTTCTTCAGCCAATTATAAACTATCAAGTGTCAATTACAGTCCTTAGGTAGGTTTTGAGAATTAGGTTTAGAAAATTCAGTTGTTATACCCATTCATAGTTGCCAGGGTTTTATAGACAATTTCATGCCTAAAGATTCTGATTATTTTATCTGAATTTTCTTGGGACTACTTAACAGGTTTTCAAAAGATGCAGCTATCTTTTATTGACTTACTTTTGTTATTCTACTTTTAAGATTGCAACAAAGTATTCCACATGTGCTCACTCTATAGCATTATGCAAGAATAATTACCTACGTTCTTTCTACTGTCCTTTTTTATCATGACCAATTTTTAGATTGACTTTTTGTAGAGAGTAAATTCTCATAATTTGGTCTTAAATAAAGTGTAGTAATTCCTAGATTATAATTTTCAGTGTGCAAATAATAATACAGAGATGATAATCATTTAAATTACTCATTGGTAATTGATTGGCAGCCATTAGTTTTAATCCTAATACAACCCACAGTATTTTGTTGTCACCTGAGATAATACATGATGGCATAAATATCCTCCATTAGCTGCTTTTCTTTACTTCTCACCATGAAATGTAAAGTTTATCACTAATTCCCAGGAAAATATTTAAGATGTTGTTTGTGATGTATCTCACACTTTAGGCAAAGTGTAAAACTATATTATGAAATTTATGTTCTAGTAATATGACTCATAACACACAGAAATTCTAGCAATGTGTAACAAAATTTATTAGGAAGGAATGTGCCTATACTTATAACTCAATGATAAATCCCCATGTTCCCAACATTCAACAGAAACTGTGATCCAGAGGAATGGGTACAGTAAGACATTGAACTTTCTCTAAAAAAGAAACATAGATATTAATACTCATTCATGAACAAAAACAAGTTAATAGACACAGGTGGCAAGACTATGGGGTGATCAAGATAGGCTCCATTGAAACAGCGATGTTTGAGCAAAGATTAGATGCCTGGGGAATTATCAAGAAGATATGTTGAAGAAAAGCATTACAGGAAGAAGAAAATCATATGCATAGTTTGATAACAGAGGGTGATGAAGTCATACAAAAATAAGGGTTGGTAGATTACACATAAGATAATGACAGTCAATGTAAACACATGAATCAGTGACTTCCCCCGCATGTGATATATGAGCTCTCCTCTTACAGTGTTTGGGTGGCGATAGAAAGGCTCTTTTAGGAATTAGCATGCTGGTACAGTATTAGATGCTTATTAGTTTATTTCACTGATATTGCTTAGTAACTGTAAGATAAGATAAATTTTTAACGAAATGTCACATGCAGAGAGGAAATTTGGTATGGTGTAATGAGGAGGTCATTACCCAAAAAAACTATAAAGTTGGTGGAAAAGAAATCTCAGATGAGCACCATATGTTGCATGCATGTGGGCATTAACCATGAGAAGTCTTTATGCAAAATGATTGAACTCAGATGCAGTGTGAATCTGTGAACCTCTTAGTCGGGCTGCTCCTGTCACTCCAGAGGGGAATGAAGATCAGGCCATGGAAGTCGGCCACTCTGTTCGTGAGGAGCCTTACTTAATTTTGAATAGAAAACAAAATATCCATGCCCAACAATGATGTCAGTAAAAGTAACAATTTCAGTGGCAATGCAAAGAGAGAAGTCCAGCAGATCTAGTTAGATTTTGTGTCCTAGTTAGGACAAGCAACTAAAATAGCCAAATTTTAAAGACAAATCCTATGAATGAAGTAGTCCCGGAGCGGCTTGATAATCTCTCAGCACATCACAGACCAACTGTATGACTGTGCGTGTGAGCAGAGCAAAACAGAGAACCCAAGTTATCAAGCCATGCACACATATTGCTTTAGCTGATAGGAAGGCTGTAAGCATGTGCAGAGGAGAGACAAAGGGCCTCAGAGAAAAGAAAAGGCCAGGGTACACATGAAAACTTCCTCAATTTTGAAAGCACTTCATAACCCACATGTACACGTCTATCAACAGAGGCCGGAAGCCTTACTGGCACAAGATGTTTAAACATATGACTAATCATTGGCTGATCACTAAGACATGCAGACACAGAAACAACCACTAGGGGTCAGGCTTAAGAAAACAAGAAAATAAAACTAAGCAGACATCACACACCAAAATGGAGCGGGATTCCACAGATTCAGTCTACAAGTTACTAAAGAAATAATAAAGCAGAAACAGCAACAAGAAACCCTAGGAAGAAAATTCAGAATCTAGAATTGCCACAATATAATACTTAAAATTTCTAAATTTTTTGAAGAGATTAAGAACAAAGAGAAAAATGGTTCATGCATGTGTGTGTAGTAATTTTATTTTGAAAGAATGTTTTAGTCAGTCTTTAATTTTCAAATAAAAATTTTTGGCAAAAACAAGTGTTACTTATTTAAAAAAATTCCTTTTTGACTTTTTGGCCACTCAACCCTGTGCACCTAGCCCAAAATACTTTGTATTGGCAACACTTCTTTTGTAAATGATAGCATTTTTCTTTTTTTACAAAAATATATTATTTTTTATTTAGTGCTGCCTAATTATTTTGATGAATGTAGAGGTAAATTCTCTTAGCCTATATTATAACCAGATTCTAAGGGTTTGATAATGAAAAGCATGTTGTGAATTTTAGTTATCTATAGTGAACAATCACAAAATATTTTTTATAATATATTCATGAATAATATAGTCTCCAAAATTACCCCTTTAAAAAAATTGAGATTGATGAATATTATCTCAGGATTAATAAATGTCAATTGCTACTTCTAGTAATACTAGGGCTTATGGAACATTTATGCATTCTAAGTACAGAGTAGACAAAAACAGGGCAAATAGCTAATAAAGACTAATGTAAGATTTTAATCCAGTGTTTTTAATTAGTAGACATAAAAAAGGACACAATATTTAAAGTGGAATTCTTGGGAGCACATATTTCTTTCCATTTGTTTGGCAACCAAAAAAACAGGCTATACTTACGTAAAAAAAATAGATTCTCAGTCAAAATCATATGCATATGATACAATGACACAGTCATAAGAGACAAAAGAAGGTCACCACATAGTAATAAATGAGTTTATTTAGCAAGAGAATGTAACAGTTATAAACACACACACCTAGCTTTGATACAACTATAACATAAATATTAACAGGACAGAGGACAGATGGAAAGCAGTACAATAGTAGTAGGAAACTTCATTATGCCACCGTCAACATTGGATATATCATCCAGACAGAAAATTTACAAGGAAATAGCAGATCTACCTAAAGCCATCTATAAATTCAGTGCAGTCCATATCAAAACTCCAGTGGTGTTTTTCATACAAATAGAAAAAAAAAATCATACAATTCATATGGAACAACAGAAGATCCCAAATAGCTAAAGCAATCTTGAGAAAGATAAACAAAGCCAGAGCCATCACACTTTCTGATTGCAAACTATATTACAAAGCTATCATAATTAAGAGAGTATGGTACTAGTAAAAAAGTGGACATATAGACCAATCGAATAGAACAGAGAGCCCAGAAATAAACTCATGAATAAATGGTCAACTGATTTTGGCAAAGAAGCCAAGAATATTCAATGGAGAAAATAAAGTTTTTTTAATAACTAGTTTTGGGACACTGGATATTCACAAGCAAAATAATGAAATTGTACTCCCATCTTACTACATCACTCATGAAAATTAACTTGAAAAGGCTTAAATGTAAGATTTCAAACTATAACCCTCCTAGAAGAAAATAGAGAAAAATACTCCTTGACATTGATCTGGACATCATTTTTTTGGACATGACACCTAATGTATAAGCCAAATCAACACAAAAGCTAAAATCAATAAATGGGACTATATCAAAAAGCTTCTGTGCAACAAAAGAAACAATCCACAGAATAAAGAGGCAACCTGTAGAATGGGAGAAAATATTTGCAAACCACATATGTCACAAAGGATTAATATCCAAAAATATAGGGAACTCAAACTAATACACATCAAGAAAGAATAATAATTATAGTAACAACGATTATATTAAAAAATAGGCAGATGACTTGAATACACATTTTTCCAAAGAAGACATACAAATGTCCAACAGGTACATGAAAAGATGCTCAGCATCATTAATCATCAGGTAAATGCAAATGAAAACCACAATTATATATATCACCTCAATATTATCATGCAATATTATATTCTTTTTGCAATTTTTGCAACATTTATTTTTTGAAAATATTCTGAGACCTGTAGCTTTGCTTTGTTTATTTAACTGCCATGTAATTTTTCTATTCTATGAATAAATCATGAACTTACATAATTCTCTACTGAGGGGCAATGTTTTTATTTTCCCACTTCAAATACTTCAAACATTACCACTATGAACATACTTTCTGTGCACTTAAGTTAGACTTTCTCTGCAAGTTGAGTTACTGGAATACTTGTTCTTGATGTTAAAACTGTCATTTTAATTAATCTTATAACCACTTAAATTTGCTTTTCTCTGAATGGTTGTGAGATCCAGCACTTTATTTGCCACCCAGATTTCATTTTCCATGAATTGTTTATGTTATGTATTCTGTTGCTTGTACTATTGATTACAAAGTGTTCTTTAAATATTTGTGATACTAATCCTGCTATTTATTAAATAAATGTCATTTATTTCACTGAAAGTATCTTCTACCTCTCTGTGGTTTCTTTCTTTTTCCAGGATGATTTAATGATCATCTGTATCTGAGAAAGAAAGTCTGCCATCCAGGGAGTAAGAATAATTGGAAAAGCAAAAGTGGAGTTGTTTGGCTGAGTCTGTCCCACAAATGAGCCTCGTAAGTAGTACAGATCTTTAATAGTAGACTGACCTACAGTTTGACTAGCAGAAAGAACTTAAATTGGCAATTTCTTAAATCAAACTCAAATGCTATCACTTTTTCCAAATGTATGATTTGGTTACCCCGATTTCAGACTGTCTTATAACCAATCATCGTTCTCAGCAAACGACGTATTTGTCATTTTCTATTCTTCTTCAGCTGAGGTAAATGAATAAATTATGTGTCTTAAATTTGCTCAAGTAAGTGCATTATGCCTATCAGGCTAAGCTTCTGGCAGTCCTGAAGGAAGGTACAGTGTATCTGAATGCTACTCCTGTGGCATTCCACCTCAGGCTCCTGCAAGACCCAGGCATAAAGAGCTATTTGTTCCTATACAATAGATTATTTTTCAACTATTTTGCCATGTGTTTTTCCAACTATGGGTATGCTCAGGTACTAAGATTGTTTCTTGTCTATTAATTTACAATTAATCACATCACAACAGGTTTTAAAGGTTTTGTTTAGTTTATTGCCTTCAATATTTACTAACTGTCATTTAGACATGTCACTTGATTTCTGTAAATCTTTGTTTTTTAAGCCTCAAGAAGCCTTCGAAATATCTCTTCTAAAACAAAGCCCTTTTTAATGCCTGGAACTTCAAATGGGACTAAAAAATAGTACATTCAAAGAGCAGCAGCTTTAAAAAGTTTTATCAGCTTGATAGACTAAAGAAAATCCTCAGAAGGAGCAGTTGTGATCCAAGCCATTGTATTTAGCAGTCAAGAATACATGTACACTATTTGATAAGGTGCTATTTCACAAGGAAACAGAACACTTATTTTTCTGGAAAAAAATACTTTAGTGAGTTATTTGAAGTGGTGGAAGCGATCTGAATGAGAGCTTAAATTTAAAAGAAAAATTTGCTAAATTGCTCAGCATACTAAAGATAACAATTTGGAATAAAACAGAAAAATAGTAGGGGGAGGCCCAATAATTTAAGGGCTAGTTATTGCTAGAATGAGTGGTAACAGAGAGAATTGCCAACACTAGCACAAGAAAGATGGAAAGTGGAGGTGAGATATGACAGTTTGGGGCTGAAATATTGTTCTCTGTGAAACATAAGCCCTCCATATAATACATAAAAACCATAACAGGTATGCCAATTGTGGTGCTTCTCTATGGAAAAGTGGGTATCAAAGTCATTTCATGGGTTTCCCCAATATATATCCAACTACCCAAATACTTTGTGAATATTTTAGCCTTCCTCAAAGAATTGACAGCCCAGTTGAAAACATACTGAAACGGCATGAAAATTGCCAGAGGACACCTTAAAAGACCATGCAAAGATGATGAGTGAAAATATTCCAGTGCATAAGGGCAGACGACGACCACAGCAAAGAAATGATGAGAGTGTGATTCAATGAACATCAGCTTCCTAAGAACCAAAGTGAGTAGACAGGAGCTTGGATATTGGTGATAAAATGCCAGAGCTAAAACAATGGTGGCTATGAGATGTGTCTATTTTCATAAGTAGTTCCTTTCAAAAAATATTTCTGCTGGAGTTATAATTTGTAGACAGTGTTAGCAGTCAGATTCTCAAGCATCAGCAGTCAAGTGAACAGATGGGACAGAATTTTAATCAGGTTATGTAGAGGAAATGTTTTAAAGACGCATTGAAGCACAAATTCAAATGACACAGCACAACTGTGTGCTACAGGCGAGCCCCAGCTGCAGCCCAACCTGCTGGCCGTTACTGTGGTTCCTGTCAAGTAGTGCTTATCAGACACATTTGGTTTGTTGCTATTAAGTGATGGTGTCAGAAAGAAAGCAAAGGTGGCTCTTGAGCTAACAAGACTAAAGGCAAAGTTCATTCAGAAGCAAAGCTGATTTTTTTTCCCCCTCTACATCTCCACTCCCTTTTATCTAAACTTTCCCTTTTGGCCTTTGTTATATCTACATCTCTTCTCTATTTATATTCCTTTCCTGAATAAAAGTTACTGATTTTATTTTCAGGAACTAACTATTGCCATCTCACTTTTCGACTGATCTACCTTGACCATTGTATTTGAAATGGCCCATCTACTGTCTGAATTCTCCTGGGTTCTGCTTTGTCCAAACAATAGTACACAAGGCATCGTAACAAGAGTGTGAATTCCAGTGTCCTATCTTGTAGTGAAATTAAAATATTTCATGTTGTATACTTTATGTGGTCTATAACACTTGCTGATGTTTTTCTAAATAAACATTTGAAAATACAACGTCTTAAGGATTCTGGAAGTGATGTGTCAAAATAGAAAGAGGTGTATCTGCACATTTATATCTCACAATTTACACAAATAATATCTATTTCAGCAAAGCAGATGCATTCTCAAGTGATGTAGTCCACATTCTTATATAAGCATTTCCCTTGATGGACTGGCACAGAATTGCTGCATGCACATTTCTAGTGAAGTGGGTCTTGAAGGATAACCTCATTAACATTAGTCTTTTAAACATCTTTGAACAATGCAACTATTGCACAAGGCTGCAAGTCTATAAACAGGAATTCCCATTGCCAGTGAACACCACTTTGATCTCAACATGTGGCTTAATAGATAAGTGCCCTCAAGCCAGAATTCATGCTGTCAGCAAGAAACACAACATATGGGGTTTCAATTGCTCATACTATTACCTTATTGAGCTTAACTAGCTGTTGAATATAACAAGGAAATATCTTGAATCAACTGGGGGAAAAAAGTCCAAAAAACAAAGAAGCTTAGTTTAAAGGCCTAGAAACATTCTAAATATTTTCTATTAAAGTCAGTTGGAACATAACTGATACATTCTGATATAGACAGTATTTCAAATAATAGATATTCTGGCTCTTTCAACAATCATAAAAGATCCAAATGACATATAAAAACCTAGATTGCAGTGCCACTGATTCCCGTTATTTACAAAGTGCCACTTAGATGCCTAGAATCAACAAGAATGATTCTTCTCATCTCTAGGACACACAGATTTGAGGATTTTATATTCAATACCAGGAAACATATATTCTTAAGCTAAAAAATAAATGTACCTCTTACATATATATATTTCATGTACAACACAGGAAACCATTTATAATCCCATATTTCAATGTCAAATAGTTTGCTCTTCTTATATCACTCTGGTTTCTTTATTTTAGGTCTGTGTTAAAGATACTAAAGCAAATTTATTTATGAGAGCACATTGAATGCATGAAATGGACACACGTAAACTTGTCAGTCCCTATAAAATACCTACTTTGATCTGTAAAGTTGATATACAGGTAAAAGGAAAATATCTTGGACTTTGAATCAGACAAGTGTGAGATGACATTTTTCCATTTGGAATCTTTGTGACTTTAGATAAGTTACTTAAGCTGTCTGTGCACCTCATTAGTCATTAGTCATTTTCTGTGCACTACTCTTCAAAAGGGGGTATAACTTCAAGCACGACAGCTCCATTCTGATTTGGTCAATTTCTGAGGAGGCAGAGGACCTCAAGCTTTCAGCAGACAGCCCTCCAACAGTGGCAGGTGGAAAGAATACTTCTGTTTGGTAGGGGGATCTACGCAGAGTACCACGGCACCTGTCATTGTCAATAAGTTTGTTATTTCTCTATTTTCAAAACAAAATATTTCATCCCAAAATAATAAGTCCTTCCTCTCTAATCTTATAGATCACATCTATACCAAAAATGTCCCATTTTATTGCTTTTTTTAAAACTGCTTTCTAATCATAGGCTTCCTGCACAATTAATATAGTAAATTAAAGAGCAGTGTTTCACCAGGTAAGAGTATGTGATTTGGAGCTAAAGCGCTTGGATTCATACCTCAGTGAGGAATTAGGAAAGATTTATCTCTCTGTACCCTGGTTTCCTAATTCACAAAATGGTGACAATAATATTCCTCACTTCATTGGTAGTGAAGATGTAATGAGTTTGATGAGTTTAATATTGGCACCTGGTTTGAAGTAATCACTATGTATTTATTAATGTTCTGTACCATGTTGTAGAGTCCTCTTTGACATGACTCAGTATTTATTATAATACTTCATGTATTATTTTAATAGACGAAAATTAATTTAAACTACACCATTGTCATTGAAGAGTTTTATTACATTCAAATTTCTCTCAGAATTATTGTTTCATTACACACAAAAAAATGGATAAACAAAAAAATCACCCTTTCTGCCTGGTGAGTTAATTTTGAAAACCATATAAGATAATATATGTGCAAAATTCCCTCCTCCAGCCAAGAATTTCACCTTAAAGGTTCCCAACATACCGTGCTTTCTCACATCCCAGATCTTTCATGCACAAACTATTCTGCCTAGAGTTTTTCCTTATCTCTCTCCCATCTTTGGACTTCTGCTTGTCCATCAAGATTCAGTTCTCTCACTCCTCACTAAAGTTTCCTATAGCACTTCAGGGCCACCCACCTGCCCCCAGACTCCCTTAATACTCTGGAGATAATAGTAGCATCACTTCTTTGCCACTTTTTTATAATTATCTGTTTTTGTTAGGGACATTTGCAGATTGTTTATTAAGTGACTTGACAAGATTGTCGTTTAAAGTATGGCCTTACTCATTGATCTGGTAATCTCAAGCCTAGCCTAAGATCTGAATCACTAATTTATGAATGGAGTGGGCCAGGGTGGAATGGGATAAGGTTTATGGGATGAACTGAAGCTTTCACCAACAGCTGGATCTCAGGAAATGACTTAAGATAACAACAAAATAAAAGTACAAATTCACCTCAATTTCTGTGAAAATCATCAAAACTAATTTTTTCCTAGACTGAATTTCCCAATACTACTTCAAATTTATATCTTCTTGTTTCAACAGCTCATCACAGATCTGGTCTATCTCCCTTCTGTATCTATAATGACCTTTCAAAGTACATTCACAGCGTACATGATTTTTGAATGTTTCTCGCTAAACATAACAGAAAGAATACTTGCAGTTAGGAAGAAGACTACTGGAAGTGACTTAATATTTTATATTAATTATATCACCCTAACTGGAGGTACACACACATAATACCCACAGGTGATAATGTCAGTGGTAATTGGAGTTTATATTTTTATGAGTAGTTGTAAGGCAACTGACAATTTCTAACAAATCCAATATTTCTTACATTGCATTTGCAGTTAGAGTTGGAACTGTGAAATTTGATCAATCTCATTTTTCTGAGGATGACAACAGATTGAAAATCAGAGACTAGGGTATGGAAACATTGCAGATGTCACAATACTTAGGGAACCACAGTCACATTTAAGAATGATTGTATTATTTAATTAGTATTTGCAATGAATTTTTTTCTCTTTTCAGAAGTGGGCTCTGTTTGTCTTATACTACTATGTCTTATCCTTTTAGGCTGTTTTCTCCTAACTTTATGGTGGTCATTTCTGGGCATCTGGGTATTACAGTATCTTAGTTAGCAATATTTTTGACATTACATGTGTTGTAAAAAGAAGACTGAAATAGAACAGGGATCACAAAAAATATATATAAAGGACAAAATTGCATTTAGTAATGTATTCCTTCTCATTCTCATGCCTTTCATTGACTTTGCAGAATTAGGAGCAGTACTTCTGGGTCAAGTGAAGTTTCACTTGCAAGGTTTGGTAAGTTTCATTCCCATTTAAACCTTCATTAAACCCCCAATTTTAGCTGTGCTCTTCTAGAGATCGGTGCTTTCGACTTTAATAAGTAAGGGTAGCAATACTGCTTAGTGACCCACACATATTTTCACAGGAATATGGGGATAATGATGCTGCACCTTACTTTCAGTGCAACTAGTTCACTCTCAATTTTCTAGGAGTGATTGTCCATTTTGCTCATTATTTCTAACCTTTACTTCTTTCTTTTCCCCCGTCCTAATATTTTGTTGCATTGTGCCAGCAGAAAATGAAGAGGAAAAATGATGAAATACAATATAAATGAGTATTGTGTTGTCATTTCCAGCTTTTTAAAAATGAAACTATATTGAAATAATTAGATTTATTTTGTTCACTTGGATCATCTTTGTAGATTTTTTTCCTTGCATTGCCACTGAAAATATATGGTTAAGGAAATTAACAGAATAAAGATTCTAAAGGAGAATATTAAAAATACCTAGTAGGAGAAACTTAAATAATTATAGCACATTGATTATTTATAAGAAAGAGTAGATTTCTAATTATTATGAATTAGATATATGTCAATTAAAGTCCTTCCCTGGTCTCTACATGAAATCATCTATTAGACTAATTTAAGTTACTATATTAAGCTAACGCTCATTAATTAAATTTACATATTCTACAGTTCTGACATGTTCCTATTTTGTATTTGAATTCATTTCCAATTATTTTGAATTCATCTTGTCTTATTTTTTCTAATACAACTTAGGCATTATTAACTATTCACTGACTATCCTTTTTCCTTGTATGGCATAAATGCAATTCCATTTTTCCCTCCCACACCAAAGCATCCTGCATGTTGATACTAAGATAACCTCCCCCAAAAATGCTCTTCCAAAAATCATGTGCATTTCATTCTTCCAGATCAGTATAATTGGGTCCGTATTTCCGTAGTTCCCACTCTTCCCTAATTCTCACACTCTGTGCTATCTAGATTACCTTCTTTGCTTTCTCACAAATACAAAGTGAGATTTTTAATTCTATTTCCTGATGTAGTTTTCATTGTTGCTAATAATGTTTCAGTTCTGTGTCTTTTCTCAGAAAGTGGACATATTGTGAAGTCAGAGAAACAGTCATTGTAATAATACAATTATAATGATAGCAATAAAAAAGTAAACACACACAGTGATTACAATGTGCAGTGTATTTTGTGTCTCATTTAGCTCCTCACAATAACCTTACTTATAAGGTATATATTATTATTCTTATACAGATTTTGTATCCAGGAAATTAAGGTCTAGAGTTTGACAGAGTTGCTCAAGGTCACAAAACTGGTAGGTGAAGGATGTTGGAATATTACCACACAGTTTGGTCCAGCATCTACTCTTTCAAACAGAAATACATGTTTGTTCTTTTTGACACTGATTTGCTTGTGACTTTACACACGTGACATAACCTCCCTGCTCCTTTATTTCTTCCTTTTTAAAATGAACTTGCTTTGTTTGTGTGCATGGTTCATATTAGCCATTTTCCAAGGAGCCCTGGGGAATGGTATATAGAAATCAAAATCTGTGGGTTAAGTATGCTCATTGTATCAGAGTTTCTTTACTTTCAGGTGCTTTTATCAGACAGAGCTAGAAAACAACATCTATCAACTACATTCCAGCTTTCCAGTTTGTACTGATCCTTTCAATGTATACAACACCAGGGTTGATTCTAGTTCTCTCCTTTTCCAAATTTATAAGTCCCTTCTCCAGGGTTTGTGAACCCTCATTTGAATATTTTGAATATATGTCTACCGATTAGTAGTTTGTGAAGGCTAATCTATAGTTAATTTTATTCACATAATAATGAGATTACTATCCATTGTGACCTGGTATGAGTAATTTCACATTTTGGGAAAGATAATCAAATGGCTTCTGAATATTTTCTGCTGAGTTTTAGATTTGTGCCAGTTTTTGGTCAACATGACCAATATGTCATGTCACTATATGACAATGTCACTATTTTTATGTTTAAATTAAAGTTAAAATTCAAGAATGATATACACAAAGCAAAAAGTTAATGGCACATTCTTTGGATTTAATTCTCAGATTTTTCTTTGGAGGTGGAAGGGGAACATTCAAAATTACAGCCAAATGTATTTTTTAACATCCATAAGGACATAATTCCCAATCCTTATGCTTAATTAGGATCAGATTAATGTCTAATTTCACTTCTCAAACCTGGAGTCTACATGTTAGATTTCACAATCATAGTACAGCATACCTGTATGATCCATATTTGAAACAGATTGAGACAATATCAATTAGGCCCATCAGATAAACAACGTCCATCTGCATGTCCATGTACCTCTGACAACTGTGTGACCCAAGGTTTTTCCTTGCTATAGCCTGGAATTCTCAAGGTTCTTAAATGTAGAGATTATTTAATTTAAACAATTTGGATACAGTCCAACCTTAACTAATGGAATTTTTCAAATGGCTCCATAATATAATGCAGGGTCCCTGAAGAAAGCTCATTTTAAGGTGGAATGGCAAAGATCAGAGCTTCCTATATCCCTGAACATGCTTGCATTGTTTCTTTACTCTTCTTTAAGAAAAGGCAGTGGGATTTCTGAATGATACACTGTTTAAAGTCAGAAACTTTCTTAGTGATCCGACTCCACCCACAGTTTCTTTACTGATGGCTCAAATAGTTTGACAGGCATGGCTTGTCAAAAAACTTAAGAGTTTTTGCCAGGCTGCTTGCCTGAATCTAAGATGCCTCACACAAGCTTAGCAATTCATCCAGAGACTCAGTACAATTCAGGTGCACAATGATTGTTTCTCAGACCTTAATGCTCATCACCTGAATTCTATTTCTCTTGCTGTTGTTTATGCTTTACATTTAAATAAAATCCTCACGCGAATAGACTCTGTGGAGTCTGCTAGGTCTTTCATATATCCAATGGGGAAAACAATACAAACACCATACTGACTATTCCAGGCAAAACTGTATATTATTTCAGGCAAGCCTTAATGGACAGAAGGTGTGGAGAGGTTGGTAAGCAACTCCAACCTGGTTGAAGGAAACTCCAGAAGATAAGACCCAATACTGAATAGGTAATTTAGAACAGACCAAACCTGTGGCTATGTTCCTCCCTGGAAATATAAGTCTTTACAAGGTTCAAGGATCTATTCTGACCCAGACAAAGCAAAATCTGGTGTGATCTTCATTCTGTGTTTTAACTGTGAGAAGTTATAAGGGTCCCCAGGTTGCCTGACTCCTCTTCTGTATCCTGCAGGAGAACAATTGATCCCTGTAGGAAATATTGACTCAGGATTGCTCCTGTTAAACAGAATCAAGACTTATTGCTAAACTTTGTCTTATTTGTTGTTTTCAAAAATGTGCCTGTTGTGGTAGGTCCAGGCATGTTTTTAAAAGGGAGTTTATCCAGAGTCCAAATTCTACCTCTAACACTAGCAAAATGTTCTTTTGTTACAATCCTTACCCATAAAATGAGGGTAACTCTACTTCCTTCATGAAATTTTGTGTATCAAAGAGGCAATGCATGGAAAATACTTACAGAGTGCTGGATTATAAATGCTCCGTAATGGGTGACTTATTTGATATTTCCAGTCACGTGGCTAGACAGTCTAAGTCCCTTCCACAAAGTTTGGTTTGACAGAATTAGCTTCAGAGCCATTTAAAGCATTTGAAAGGAGGTGCATTTTTTGAGAGTAGCACATATGAGGGACATCAGGTCTTGGTGAAATTTTATTAATGACTCGGGTGACTTAATAAAGAATCCTACCCAGTGAAGGCTCAAATCTGGTAAGAATGGTATTTTCCAATTGAAAATTAGATGTATCTGGGGTGATTTTGCCCTTTTGAAAGAAACAGTGAGTAGAAATAATTTACCTTCCTTTCAATATTAATTAAATGTCACCAAAGCCACTAGTACCTTTAGCTTCTTTTTGGAAAATCCAAGTCATTAGAACTGTGAGAACTCTGTAAAGTTTTACAAATAAGTAAATGATTGAATTTAAGTATGAGCTGTCAAATACAAAAGAAATCTGACCATCACAAAAAAAAATGTAGCTTGATTAGCATATATTTAAAATAAATATTGTAACTAAGATTTTTGCCCCAGGTTGAATAAAAATTTTGTTTCATCTACTATATATTCAATAGTAAAGGTAAAGCTTTAAGAGAAAGGAAGTAAGATGGATTCTCATATGGTTGCCAAGATTCCCCCCCACCCATGGTGGATGTACCCTTTACTGCAGAAGGCCCTTCTCCTGAATGGGGACAGGCATAGTAAGATATCACTTTAATGATTTTAGTTCTCATCAGTTGAATAATCAAAATAGATAATACTGGGTGGACTTAACTTAATTAGGGGAGACCTAAAAGACATAGAAGAAGCATTAGTGGAGACCCTCCTGTTGAAAACTGACATATTGTAAAGAGGGCTATGTAGAAAGGATCCAAAGTAACCCTCAGGACCCGAGCACATTCCCAGCCCAACATGTAGCAAGACATGCCCTCTTTCTACTCTCATTTATCCTCTTTAGAATATGGACATGACAGTGAGCTATTCTTGATTAAGACCACAGACTCAATGAGGGATTATTATGAGAGGCATTTCATGCCCTTAAATATTTTACAACCTACTGGACAGATAAAGTTAAGAACAAAACAAACAACCCAAACTGGCATGAAATCAAAATTGTACAGAATGTGTATATACTGAGTAATAAAGGTTCAATAGTAAATCATCAGGAAGATATATTGTTATGTCCATAACACATGTAACCAATTACATGTATTTTAGAAATATTTTCATTAAAAAACAACCCTGAAACAATGAGTCTTTCAGTTAATATCAGCTTGCCAGACAGTTCAATTAATAGAACATTTTGGTTAGTTATGGTTTTGCAACAGTCTATTTATTTCCATTCCATGTGCTGAAACATATTAATTAAACTATCTCACAACCAGTCAATTCATTTCCATTCAGAATCATTTATTAGGTGGTAGCTGTGTGTAAGATTATACCAGGATGAATGAGGAATGCTCTCAATCCATATGAAGTTTATATTCCAGTATTAGAAACGCATAAGGAGATGAACTAAATACAATGTGAAAAAAGCCACTATAAAGGAGGATAGAGGAAGGACACTTGACCCTGGCTGAGAGGTCAAGTAAAAATCTTGTGGGCATGGGGTCTGACAATTGAGGTAGAGAAGCAAGGAAGAAAACACATTATAAAGAGCAAAAGGGATCTGTAAGCAGGAAGCATGATGGAATCATTGGGAAAACATGGGCAGTTTAGACTTATTACATTATAATACAAGGAAGAAGAAGGTCACAAAGACAAGACATAAAGGGCTAAAGACACCAGATAATGAATGGCATTAGATGTCACATGAGGAGGTGGGATTTTATTCTCTAGTCAATGGGAATCATGGGAAGCACGTAAACTGGAGACAGAGAGAAAGTAGTAGTTAATCTTCCTTAAGTACGGTCTTGTTTATTAAAAAATAAACTTTATATTAACAAATGTGATAGCAGTGTGCAGCTTCACTGTGATATTAAAAGGCAATTTTGGCAACCTGTATGCCCTGTGATGAGAATCAACAGGTACAATATATTAGAAGAAAAGAAATTCTGAAAATTTTAGCTGTGGTATTTAAATGCATATTCATGATCATAAAAACATAAAATTATTAGTAAAATGTGAGAAAACATATAATTACTAAATTATGTGTTAATTAGACCTTGCAAATCTAGAAGATTTATGCTACATATCAAAGGAGTGTAAGATTGGGTAATACATTAAGTGGAAAGGAACAAAGTCTGTCCAACTTAAACCAACCCAAACTAGTAACTTATTTGGGACATGCACATAACACAGGCTCTTGATTCAGAAAGTGTTGGATTTCAGTTATTTCCTTTATAATTTGCCACCAATGGGATCATGAGAAAAAAAATGCAAATACTTCTAACTTGTCTTTTTCTTTTACAGATGGACAGGCAAATATGATTTTTCAGAATTAAACCATTAACCTAACACTTGACAAAATATTAAATCAATATTTTCATTCAAATCTCAAAATAATACCTAAGAGTTTAGATATTTTTAATAAGGTTAATATCTTTCAAAGGAAAGTCACTTTTAGGCTAAAGTCATGATCATTGGTAAGCAAGCTTCTTACCTGAATTTATTTAAATATAGGCTAGAGACAGCTTATGCAAATTTCCATCAGAAGTATTATTTTAGTGTTAAATATTATGTTGCAAAGATGATGTGCTGACTTCCTCATCACCTTAAAAAGTTCATATAGTGTATAAAGCATCCATAAGAACGGTTTCTTTGTATAACTGTGAATGTTAAAACAAGTGCATGTTGCAATCTGACCTGAATTGTCCAAAGAAAAAGAATGACAAATCCAGGATGAAGGCCAGAGCAGCTTCAAACTTAATCCACTACTCTGTATAGCAAATCATGCAATTTTTGAAGAACTTGGTTAATTCCGTGGGAGCTTATGCCATGCTAGCTTATGTAACTGATCCTGCATAAAAGACAGAAATACTGATGGCTCAGCACTCCACAGATCTGTGAGCATTGTGTCCTCCTGGATAATTGCATGGGCAAAGAGAAAAGGACATAGCTTCCTCCTCACTCTCTCCTTAAATGTCAAAAAAAATAGGGAAGAGAGAAAGAAAAATAAATCCAGTATTTTCATAAATAAAACAAAATATTATTAAAGGAGAGCATTTTTGAAGTATGCGTTAACTAAGCTTAAAAATTCAGATACATAATTTATTAAATTATGGCATGTCAAAAATTTCAAACTAATTGCATTTGTGTAATTAAATATATTTGCCTCCTAGGAAAAAAGCATCCAACTGTACACAAACACATATATCTGAAAATCATTCTACATGGTTTTGCTGCTGTTTGCATTCAGTTCTTCCTGACATTGAATATGGATGTGCATCCTCCTAAAACACGCTAAAAGTACAGTGTTAGGAAATAAAATTTTGGTAGCTGCAGTTATATAATTTTGTACAAAGAGTGTTTGTAAAACATTGTCATATTTAAGGATTTAAGGGTATTTACAAGAGAAATCTGAAATAATTTATGTGTACAAGAAAAGAGATTAGATAAAAAGTATGAACTTGTGGATGAAATGCATCTAACTAAACAGTACTTTACAGGGTGGAGAAAAAAATAGTTCACAGATTTTTAGAAAACAGGTGTAAGTGATTCAATAGAATTAGGAATGTCAAAAGGAAGCATTAATATACATAATTGTGCCAAATTTACAGAAATTTGAGAGTCATTATCATAACACTCATTCTTAGGACACTAGAAAAGTCAAAGAGAAAGAGTAGGGATTCATTTGTCTCAATCTAATTTTTATAATGCAGAGAACATGATGATCCACTTGAACAATCTAGTTTCCAAAACAGTTATAATAACTAATCATCATTGCTCAGTAACTCAGTGCTTACCAATGTGAAAATGCAATGTATAGAGTTTTTTCAATAGTTGTATTTGGTGGATTATTTATACTGGCTCTTTTGACAAAATAAATTCAAATAACCTGAGATTTATGTTTAGCACAGAACCATCCAGCTGTTTTACAAAGACAAACACATAAAACTAGTCATTTTGGAAACAACAGGTCCATAATGTATCTTTTTCAAATTTACTTTTGTAAAATATCTTCAGGTGCTGCAAATTCCACTAGTTTAATATATATATTTAGTCACTCTAAAAGAACTTAAAACATATAGGTATAAATTTAGTGCCAAGATTCATATAAGTATAAAATTAGTGAAATCTTTGTAAATTTGCATTGAATTGTTTAATATGATTTAAAAAATCTAAAGGAGCACTGTTACCAGTGTATTTTTAAGTAAGAATTTTTTTCCAGATTAATTGATTGCTTTATTGTGGCGGACTACATTTTCCTTCTTCTGAAGAGATCATCTGAGAGGATTTGTGCTCGTCACAGGGGAGCTCAAAACTCCAAGGGAATAAACAAAACAACTAAACTCCAGACTTCAGAAGATAACTTACATTCACTTTGTCCCAGGCAGAGGGCATGTCACCCATCAAATGTGACGGAAATGTTCTTGCCTTGAGGAATTTTTATACATTGTTATGTCTGGTTAATTACTACCCATCTAATCAAGCAGGTCTTAATTCACTAGCTCTTCCAAAATGATGACTGATCTAAATGTCACACGTGGCTGTAACATCCTATACTGTGACTTCATAGCACTTATGCTTCTCTTGTAATTATGTAATTTCATGTTATTATTTAATATCTCTCTACCCATTATCTGTAAGATTCATGAAGACAGTAATCTTGCCCATTTGTTCTTCATCACATGTCCCGGAGAGACCATAGGTTTGGTGTATAGTAGTCTTTTAAATAAATATTTGTTTCATGAATAAAAAGGAAATGGGGAAAGCTTTCCTCATAGAATCAAAGTATATCAACTTATCACAATGGTAATGAATGACAAAATTCATATTACCTGCTATATTATTAAAAATTAACAGTTCATCTCTGTGTCCACATACATGTGTTCTATGGAGTAGTGTTTAGTTGACTAAAACTTGTTTTGTGGAAAGGTGGGGATGCAAGGATGGTGAAGGCTTGTGGTGAGAGATTACTTTAAATGTCTCTGCAAGGGAGAAAGTCAGGGTTAGCCCTGATATTTTGATCCACAGACATTTCTCCCATCCACAGAAAAGGAAAGACACAATTAGAAATAGATTCAGGAATGTTTTTAAATGAGTTTCACTTAACATTGTTTAGGGAATGTTGTGCCAGGTCAGGATGCCCTGTTATAAATCTCTAACATGCAACTGCAGATGTGGAGATATGATTCATGGAAGCAGAGTCAGGGGTGGGAGAGAGCTGATTTGCAAGAACTTAGTCAAAAGCACAGCAGTAAGTGTATATTCCCGTTGAGTTAGAGTTATTCTCCCTGGCTTACAAGACTAGAAAGCTACAGAGTGGATGTTGTTCCTTGGCAAAATCTCTGGGAGGCTGAGTGGCTGAGCATTTTCAAAATAACAGAAAGTAATTTTAGTTTAGCAAAATTACATACAACTGAAACATCCTGGTGGGGGATGGTACAACTTCTTGTGATCTGTCACCTGAGTCTAGATCATAAAAATACATTAAGTCAGAAGTGTAAAAAAAAATGAAATTGAACAGTTTAGATATGGATCAAGACACTCTACTGAAGAGGTGCCTTTTGCAAATATCAAAATTATAAAAATGGAGCAAATGAATCAAATAAAAGCAGTGTGCATGAAAGCTTTAATAAAACTCTAGTTTGACTTGGCATGTCATAAATGTCAAAAGGGACACCAGCCAAAGACATTTTATTACTAAGACCCTACAGCTCAAATAAAATCTGTTAACCATTGGCCTTTGAAGAAGAGTAAGAAGAAAAAGTGTAAAAACAATCCCAGCTATTCTGGAATCAAAGATTATTACAAAATAACACAGGTAAAAAAAACAAAATGCAATAACAGGAAAAACAACAACAAAAAAAAACGCTTTCTTTATTATTTTACAAGTGGAAATGTGGGGACAAAGGAAATCTTTGTTATTTGTGTTTCTGAAAAGACAGTGTCTACAATGTATTATAGCTTGTTGTGTATATATTTTAATACTTGTGGGGTGTAAAGAAAAATAATCTGTAATGACTTAAACAGATATCCCTCTTTTTATACATTAAGAACCTGTTGCTTTGTTAAGCTTCCCAATAGTTAATGTCATCCAATGTGCTTTTATTTCTGGATTTGGCAATGAAAAGATGGAGAAGTGAGGAGTTTTGATAAATATCCATATAAGTGTGACAGTTTTCATCTCTACTTTCTGCCATAATGCCTATGGATCAAAGAGTAACAAAATGGAAGATGAGGGTGTCCTAAGAGCAAAATCCCCTACTTCAGAATTCTGTCAAAAACCTTCCCAAGACCATGCCAAATACTTTCAGGGAATGGGTGTTTGACAGAAGAGTAAATGAAAACGGTGAACGAAAAGTCACTTTCAGCTTTTCTATGTGTGTATTTATATTGCAGACCTTCTGTTACTGTTTAACTAATAACGACACTATGCTAAATACAGACATATTTTTCTTCTAATTTTCTTTTGCATTGTTTTCTCCAAAGGTACTGTGTCAATATCATGACCAATATCTAGTAATTATTACTAAGGATAAGACAGTATTATTACACACAAGAACACTTAGTTTAAATCTTACCATGATTAAAACTTTAAAAAGGCCTACAATTTTCTTAATAGAATATTATGTGGCTTTTCAAATATGAAATATTTATGCATTCTAAATTCATACTCTAAAAACAAAATATTTATTTCTCCAGTATTACATTTTTTTTAAAGTGTTGTCATTCACTGAACAAAGTACCACCACAGTTGATTCATCCTCCCTTCCCAATATTACAGTGGATGCACTTCATCTCCCATTGATTAGCTGCTAGGATTTGTTTCACTGGAAATGTCTGTATCACATCAAAATGGCTATAACTATCATGTTTTAAATTGCACCATAGAAAGGTATGTGTTTATTACTTAGCTTGAAAGGCATTTTGTAAAACCTAGAATGTACTTTTGGAAAGTATGTGGCTGAAATTGGTAATCTTAAACATAAGGAGACAGACACTGCTTTTAGACAAAGAAATATCCTATCCATTATACCTTAGAATCTTAATAATAGTACTCCAGCATTTTGGGAGGCAACATTGTGCCCAGTTGAAAATAATGATCTTCCTGGATTCCCTTAAAGCTTATGGTGACCCTGAGACTTAGTTCTGACTGATAAAATGTGAATGGAAATTAAAAGGATTTACTTCTTGAACAACTTTCTCAAAAGTCAGGCTTTATTGCTCATTTTCTTCTATATTTTTTTTACAACATGAAAATGAAAGCTATTTCTTAAAGATCATTGAGTCTAAATACACAAAGTATTGTGATACCACATGGTATCATGAAACAGTAACTCTTACACTGAACTGCCAAACAACATGGTATTCATCAGAGGGAAACAAAAGTTGTTTTCTTTGAGTGATGCAGTGATAATGTAAAAGGGAGCTCAGCTCAAACTGACAGACCTAAATCATTTTGTTTGACTCTCATAACAATCCTTTGAGGATGGGTAATCTTGCTGGGATGTCAATTTGAATTTCCCTAACTTCTAGGAAAGCTGAATGTCTACCGGCCATCCACGTTTGCTTTTCTATAAATTACTCTGTCCTTTACTCAGTTCCTTACTATTGAGTTGCATGTCTCTCAGATTAATTTACAAATTCTCTTTGGATGTTATATATACTAATTGTTACTAATTCATCTTCAGTGTAAATATTTTTCCTCTTAACTTGTTGCTCTTTTGTACTAATCTAACAATGTCATCTTTTGATGCTATGGAAATAAAGTAATATAAGCTCCTTTTTTTTTTTTTAAGAAGGAAACCAAGAAATCAGACACTTAGGGATCTTCTTTAAGACGGAAAATTCGTTTTGATAAAGAGTATTGTAAAACAAATTACTTGTATCTAGAAGAACTTATAAAAGTGGTGCTCCTTCTTGCAGAATAAGTCTGTCTAGAAGTTACAGAAGTTTTAGGAGCCCAGAAACTATAAAAAGAATTTGATCATTAAGCTGTTTGGTATCTGAAATTATCTAAGTAAAATTAAACTTCACTTTTTTTAGAATAAGCATTATATTTTTCAAGGTGTACCTTCAATTAAATATAAAAATTTTAAAGCTGTCTTTCTAATTTGAATTTGAATTGTCTGTCTAAAATAAAAACTTTGAAATTGTCAGAAATACTGAAATCTATTAGATGATTATTAGAAATTAAAAATCATGGCTAATGTAGACAAATGAATTCTCATTAACTATTTAAAATTATTTTATGTATAACTAAACAATATAAAAATGTACTTGATTTAAATTTCTTTTAAATTTTTCATAGCCAATGTCAAAATATTTTGTTCACATCTGAATATAACAATTTTTTAATGCTTGTAGCAGAAATTCTGTGAAACAGCTTGCCAGAATGTGATTCTGACAGTTTTATGAGTTAAAGGTAGAAAAAAATAAAAATAACTCTATGTATACTATTATATAGATTGTCTCTCTGTCTTGCATATATACACATACATATATATGCATATATAAAAGTATATATATAAGGTAAATAAATAGGTATACACATTTCTGGGTTCCCAGTCTTATTAAGAATTTCTTCCTAACCCTTTGCATATCCATATAATATTATAAATTTTGTTCTAAGACTTCTAATTGCCAATGGTTGTTGTTAAGGTGATTTCAACCTAAGACTCCATCAGGATTTATTTTCAATGTATTGTGTAAAGTACAGATCCAACTATGTCCATTGTGCCAGCATAATTAAATAAAACTTTATTTTTCCATTTAATTAAAATAATCAACTTTGTCATGCATGTTATATGTGGGTATTTATTTTGGGAATTCTATTCTGTTCCATAAGTATATTTGTCAATGTCTATAACAGAACTCCATAGTTTTTTCTTGGCAGTGACTTTATACTGTATTTTAATATATGATGAATCTTTAGCCTTTGACTAGTCTATATTTTTGTAAGTTTAATATTTTTAATTTTTTGTACTTTTAACATTTATATTTTAAAATTCTGTTACTTTTGATTTATATGGTACATGAAAAATTTAGAATATCTTTTAAGAACTTTTGGTAGAAGAATAAAACTTGTTCAGGAAAGGGAAAATATCAACGGAGGAATTTTAAAATCCGAAGAGAAGGAAAGGAGATGGGAAAAGGAAGAAGGAAAGCTGTGGGAGAAAGAAGCAGATTCAGGAAACCTCAGAAAGCAAAAAGCAGATTGCCCTATTTTTGAAAATAACAAAAAAGAAGGCTCTGAAAAGAAGAATGAGGAAGAGGGGGAGGAGCTGTGGGAGGAAGTATATTATAGAGCAACAGAAGTATATTAAAATGTCCCACACCATACAAACTATTACAGAAAGAGAGCAGGAGCAGAAAAAGAGCCGAAAGACAATGGCAGCACATTGAAAAGACAAATGCACGTAACAAAACAAATGACCTACGATTTCATCACAAAAATTTTTAATAAAATGACGGAAGATAACGCGTAACTTAAGGAAAAGTGAGACAAACCTAGAGCATTCACAGGTCACAAAACTTGAATAAGAATTATATCTTTTTAGAAGTTCAGAAATGAATAGTAACTTGGAAAAATAAAAGTGAGTATATCAGATAATCCCTTAAATAGAAGGGAGTAAAAGGAGCCACAGTTTAAAATAGAAAAGAGTACATAGGTATTCCAGGGAAACTGACACGGATGATGGGAAAAGGATATTTTATGTTCAGTAACAGAAATCTTTGAAAAAGAAATCCAGAGAAAAATAGAATAAATAAAAAGTAAAATCCAAAAAATTCCGAAAATTAGAAAAACATAATTTGAACCCATATTCTGAACAGCTTACTATGTAATTGAGAATATTAAGCCTGAGTTACCAGTATCAAGATATAGTCAAGTAAAATTACTGGACATTAGTGAAAAAGACAAAAACAATAACTGTACAAAAGAACACATGGCAAGATTTAAATGAGATTACCATCAGCCTTTTAAAATGCAATATAATATTTTATGCTAGAATAAAATGAAGTACACATTTAAGATACTATGGAGTAATACCATGCAACAACTTAACGAATACTGTTCTTATGACTCCTTTCTGAAAAATTTACAAGTACAAACATCAGACCATCCAAATACTAGAGAAACAGTCACAAAGACTGAAACAAATCTAAAGAGCCTTAAAGTGATGCTACATGGTAGAAATGGTTATTTGCCCTATCAGTGTCAGTAAAATAGAGAATAGGAGAACATATGTGAAAAACAATTTTAACTATTCTTACATTTGTTGAGGCAGTAATATGTAAAAGGTATTCTGAGTCTAGTCTGTGTCTATTGTTAATAAAGCAAATGAGTTACTATGAGATATTATTCTGTTATCCTCTGTGGACTTGAGAACCAACACTTTGAGTATAGAATATTTCAAACTTCCAGGAAATTATAAAATTAGTATATTCTAATTGTACTAATTGTATAGTCTATAGAATGATGGAAGTTAGTGAAAACGTTTTAGTTCTCTAATTAAAGGCAGTTCATATGTACATATTTTATATATGTGTGATTATATTATATAATATACATTTATATTTATGTTATGTGTAAATAGAAATGTTTATTTATTTTTCCCTTCTGTCCACTGCAAAGACCTATAAATAAGATCTATCCAGTAGAAAGAAATAATTCTAACATCTAGACTGTGGTTTCAAATTTTATTTCACAGTACAAGAAACCAGGGATTCTTAGAAAAATGTCAGATTTCAGGTCTTGGATGGAGAATGTACAAGATGATTCTGAAACTAATGTCTAAATAGATGGGCAGGGAAGCTATAGTGAACACTGGGCTCATGTCAAAAGAGCTTGCTTATTAAAGAGTTTCCCACTGACTGAAAGCCCACAGTTAAAATAATTGTTACAATGGATTAAAACCAATCTAATGTACTTAATTCTGTTATTTCACAATGATATTTAAAAATGACCTATAGTTAATGAATGATAAGGAAACAATTATTATCTTAACTTCCAAAGAATACAGAAAATTAATGAAGCATTTAGTCTGTACTTCTTATATCACTTTGTAATCATAGCACAGGAGTTGTATCTTTTTATAAAGTAATCCCAACTAATAAATTAAAAGAAATACTTCAGTTACAATATCACTATTTTGAAATCCCTACTGAATTAATGAATGTAGTCTTGAGCTTCCCCAGTTTGCTAATATCACAAAATAAAGATAATCAGAAATTTTTTCTGATGAAGACAACATTCCCTTAAAGTCTTGACAAAAGTACTGAAGATAAACCTGGTAAATAATCGGGATGTAGCTACTGATTTGCTGGAGGCACAGACTACAGAAGGACAAGATCATCTGCACCATGTTTTTGTGCTCAGCAACATCTGGCCTAGGAAGGAAACTCTACAGGTGAGTGGTTGTGCAACAGATGTTTTAAGAAAACTAATGGTATGGACAGGGACTCTACAGAATAAGAGATCTGAAAGGCAAGTAACTTTTTTAATGGGCAAGCCTAAAGTATCATGTATATGTGTGCACATTTAGATAACAAAATAATTTTTTCAAGAGAAAGAAAGTTGTACAATTCAGGAGAGCGATCACTAATGGATAGCAGAAGCTCATTGCAGGATGACCAGCAAATGTCCTAATTCTTTTCTGGTTGTAATAACAAGGGTGTCCATCTTTAAAAATTCATATGCAAGGTGCTCAAAATCATTTGTCATTTGAGAATTTCAAATTAAAACACTAGTGAGATATTACTACATACTCATCAAAATGGCTAAAACCCTAAAACATAACTACATCAAGAACTGTTAAGGGTGTAAAAGCCACAGGAACTCCCATACATTGCTAGTCAGAATGTGAAATGGTACAGCCACTTTGGAAGACAGTTTGACAGTTTCTCATAACATTAAATATTGCCTTAAAGTTATTACCCGGCTATTGCAATCCTATATATTTATCCAACTGAGTTAAAAACTTTTATCTAAATAAAACCTGCAAGTGAATGTTTAAAACAACTTTATTTAGTCACCAAAACAGTGAAAGGAGCCACATTGTCCTTCAATAGATGAATGGATAAACAAACTGCAGGACATCTGCAAAGTGGAATAGTATTCAGCAATAAAATATAATGGACTTTCAAGTCACAGAAAAGACTGAGGGAACATTAAATTTATATTGCCAATTGCAAGAAGCCAATCTAACAAAGAATTATGTGATGTGCTAGAAAAGGCAAAACTGTGGAGAAAGGTAAAAGATCAATGGTTGTCAGGTTTAGATGGAAGAAGAGGCATGACTTAGGTGAAGCACAGGGGAATTTTAGGGAGATGATACTATTCTCTAGGATACTGAGATAATGGGTATATAACATGCATTTATCAAAGTGATAGAATATTAAAACACAAAGAGTGAAACTTTACAGATTCAAATTTAAAAGTAAATCTTCCAGGTGGTCAGAGAATGATCCAATAGTTTAAAACAGGGCTCCTAGAAGGAAACAGCCCAGGCTATTTGGATGTAATTCCTTTACAGAGGCAAAATTGCAATGCATTATATAGCTTCATGGTCTTAGCCAAATTTTTAGAAAATATCTGCATATTTTTCTCTAACTACAACAAATACAGTAATTGATTATTCTTTTTTAAATGTTTTCTATTTCCATAACTTAACTGACTCTTTCATGAATCAACTTTTCCTGAAAGCTCAAGGTTCATCAGAATTTGTAGAAACCAGAAAGCTCTTGCAGAAAAGCCTGCTCATCCAGCCTTAATAGTACTAAAACTTATACAAAAATGTAAATGTCTTTTGACCAACTTGATACTAGAGTGCTGAGGCTTTTTTAAAGTTGAATTAACATAATCTCAAAGAAATTATTGTGAACACTGTATTTTTTTCCAGAACTAAAGTCAGAAAATACTACTCAAATAATCTGATCTCAGAAGAATTGAACTCAAAATGCCTTACAAGACACACAGTGTAAATTTATATGAATTTTTCTACATTTCATTGTGTCAAAACCGAATAAACCTACTCATTCTGACATATCTCTAGCCAAATGAATTCCACCAAATCAACATGCTGAGGGTAATCCCTAAATTTCCAAAGATTTCTCAGAACATCTGGTACAGTTGAAGGCATGTATATGCCAATGTCAATTTATGTACATCCTGGATTAATATCAAAATCTGGGAATTGGTAAATGCCTAATCCTTACATTTAATTGTGTAAAATCTTTAATGATTAGAGATTAACAACACGAATTAACAACAGTTACCCTGAAAATGCAAAGGGAAGAAGAAAAATGAAAAACATTTCCAAAATTCCAAGACCAGTGTATTCCTTTCAGAAGCCATTTAGACAAAATAATGAATGAATTCAAATGTATCTACACTACCTTTCCCTCTTGCTAGGGAATCCTTTATGGAAACTTAGGTGCACTTATCATAAATGCTTATTTTAACTTCATTCATTCTACAATAAAAGAGATGAAATAAAATGCCTTTAGGAATGATAACACTTTGAAATAAATCCACTAGAAGGCACTATCAAATGTTTTATGAAAACCAAAGGGACAGAATAGAATTTAAGGAACATGGAGATTGAGTATATCACCCTAGAAATGTGGAGAAAAAAGACAAAGAAAGAAGAGACAAGGGTGGCTGACTTCAATTTATTGATAGTTTACTCTTTTGCCTAGACTTGGTTTTCTTCTTTTTGACATTTGTGCATTTATGTCCCTGTGTTGTGCCCTGGAGAAGGAGGTGCATATATATATGATTATGGAATATGTCTAGAAAGACCTCAGAAGTAAAGGAAGAGTCTATTTCCTTCCATCCCTGCCCTTAATCTGTGCACATTTTTGTCAAGTAGTCAACACACAGAATCATATATAGAAATGCAAGTACAAATGGGCAAGGTTGTAACTCATTCATTCATTTTTCAGTCAATCAATTGTTCAACAAGTACATGCTTTGTTCCTCCTCTGCATAGGAACTAGAAATAAAATAGTGAGTTAAAAGGACATATTTCTAGCTTTTGTAGAATTTAATGGAGGATATAATTATAATAAAGCAGCCACATGCATACTGTGAATTTATAATTCCAATCTGTGATCCTTGCTACAAAGACAAAGTAGACATTGAGAGTTGATCAGTGTGCATGACTTAGGCCAGGGGCCAGGGGACAACAGAGGCTTACCCAGAGAACTGAAGTTAGAGCCAACATTTGAGAGATTAGGAGTTACTTCTTTAGTCTGTAAAATAGGTAATAACTGAAGTTGCAGAGGATTCATGCCAATATTACTTTTCAAAATCAGGGGAAATTCAGATTAATTTATTTCGTTGTGACGGGGGAAAGCTGTAGCCTGGACACTGAATATGTGACATACTGGACATGTAGACAGGATTGGTCTTTTCATTTTTCCTTCTTTTCTTTTGTTTGGTTCTATCTGTACCCTAGTTCTTAAGACTTTCACATAATCTCCCAGCTTCAGTGTTATCCCTATGCGCCTGATTGTTAAAATTGTTATTGCAGCCCAAACCAATCTTTGATTTCAGCCTTAAGCTTAAAACTCCTTGATGGATGTTTTATTTTAATTTCCTCATCTTTCCTTACCTGTATTTGATGAAAGCATCTCATTTCTCCCTCCCTCCTTATTACAGATAGTTGTGCTACATCTCTGAGCCTATAAAATTTAGGATAATATCGATCCCTCTCATAATCATTCATTTATTCATTCATCTATTCCTTCTCCGTCCTCAACCCCTGGTCCCTGTATGTGATGCTAGCGTGTGTGTGTGCATCTAGGTGTGTCATTTCCTTAACTTCTGCTTAGATTTTCTATCTGTGTGTGCCACCCAAACCAATAAAACACAGTTTTGGTTTTTGGTTGATTTTAACATAAATGGAGTCATATCAAGTGTATTCACTTAATTATTTATCCAATGTGTTAAGTGTAACTCTAATTCATTCATTTTCTTTGCAATAAAGAATTATATGAATATACTACAATTATTCTATCCAGTTTAAAATTCTGGAATCATTGAGTTATTTTCAGTCTATGGCTATCACAAATAGTATTTCAAAGGTTATTTTTGGAAAACGCCTCTTGAAGTTCATATGACAGAAATGTTCTTTTTGTGCTGTCCAAAATGGTAGCCACTAGTTATATATGGGTACATAGCACTTGAAATATAGTTAATGTAATTAACTAATTGAAATTTTGGGTTGATTTTATTTAAATTCGAATTTAAATGGCCACATGTAGCTACCAGCTACTATATTGGACAGTGCAGGTATGTGATATACAACTAAGAGTGGGATTTCTGGTTCATATGATATGTTCAACTCCAAATTTTCCAGATAATGCCATATGATTTTCCAAAATGGTTGGAAAAATTCCCACAACACTAGGAAATTTTCTACTAGCATCTTTGTTAGCATGTGGCATTGTCAAGCTTTTACATTTTTCTCAGTCTGATCAGTATAAAATCATACTTCATTGAGTAATTTACTCTTTGTTATTTACTAATGAATTCATATCTTTTCAAATTGTCATTGACTTTCTTAAATTGTGTGTGCATGCTCACACATGTGTGTGCATTCAAGGGTTGCTTGTTAAATAATTTACTTATCTTTCCCTTTGGTTGTCTAGCTTTTTTTCCACAAAGGAGATGTTCCTATATATTCTAGGCTTTCTTTCTTTCTATTTTTATTCTTTTTTGGGGGTATCGTATGTTACAAATACCATTTTCTTCCTTTCTATGGATTCTTTTTCCATTCTTCATATGTGTTTTCAGTGAAATAAAATCTATTTTTAATGTAGGAAGTATATAAATAAGTGCCTGCTAATATGTGTTTATATTGAATTTTTTCAGCTCTCCAAATACTATTAATTTTCAGAAGTTCCAAGAAATCCAGCCAGTGTCATCCCAGCACACCCTCATTTGATCTGTCTTAATTGGATATCCTCCTTTAGGCCCTGCATCTGTCACTCTCTCACCCTACCACTCCTCTCATTCTCTGTAGATCATGCTTCATTTAACTAACAGAAACTGATGGGTAAAATTTAAAGCCTATAAAATTAGATTATTAGCACACTCTAAACACAGGCTGCCTCCACGGCTCTGAGACTCTATTTTCCAAATGGGTGTGATTCATACTATACCCACTGACTGTCTTCTGTGAGAAGTGCTCCTCTAATCAAGAATATTTATTCAGTCTAGGAAAAAAAATTATGGTCTTAGAACCCTTGAAATTTTAATCATTTTTTAAACTTATTATTGTCCTGTAATAGTTTAGATTATTGCTTAGTAAATATTCACTCATCTCCTTGTCCCACTGAAAGTAAAGTATATCTCTGTCCCATTAATATTGGACTTGGATATTTAACTTACATTGACCAATGCTGTGTTCATACATGTCTTCCAAGCAAAGTCCTTAAATAGGTTTGCAATCTGGCTTTATGCTGTGAGTAGCATATGACCAAGGTACACTTTCTCTTTCAGGCTAGGAGCCAGAATAAAACTAGTTGCAGCCTCGTGCAAGGCAAGTGATCTACAACCCAGGGCAGAGTTATCAGTCAAACCAATGTTAGGTCAGTGGAACCAGTCACCCTGCAGACCTGTGTAAGCATAAGAATGGGTTGTTATAGGAGTGAGCCACTGAGATTTGGAAAGCTTCAGTGCCCAGCATTACTCTGACAACAACAACTAACACTGGCTGTGATGGTTCATTTAATGTGTCAGCTTGACTGGCCAGTGGGTGCTCCAATGAGACATTATTTTGGGGTGTGTCTGTGAGGGTATTTCTGGATAAGATTAGCATTTGAATTGGTGGCTCGGTAAACTGCTTGAGAGTGAAGATACTTTTTCTTAAGGCTTTAGGAGAACAAAAAAAAACAGAAGTTTTGTTAGCATACTCTGTCAAAAAAAGCTTAACTGAATTCTTTCACAAAATACGAAACCAAAGCCAGCACAGAATACTATTATTCAAACAAATCCTAATGTTATAGCCTGACTTTGTAGGATATTTCTACACTGGGAACACTCTTCTATCAATCCAAACTTAGTTTTGGGCTCACTTGTTATATATTTGCTTAGTTCACCTTATGTTTTTTTAAAACCTGAGTTTCCATCAGACTTTTATATTTACTGCTGTTGTCCAAAATGTTCTACCTAGAATTCCCAGTCTTCCTTCCACAAAGCTGTTCAGAACTGATATAAATACCAAATGTAACCATCCAGTCATGTAACAGAATTTCTCTAGTTGTGTGTTCTGTTATTGACTTCTTATCTTAACTTTAAGAAACAGTCTCTCAATAACTTTTTGGAGAGAGTTTCCCCCTAGGGAAACATTTTTGTTTACCCTCTGAGATCTGCGTTTTCCTTCTGTTAGAGTTCTTAGAGCCCTCGTAATCTTTACTGATTTTGTCATGAATAAAATAACTTCCTGTTTCCCAGCTCCACGTTTCAAAGCTGTTAGTTCTGGATAGATTATTCTGGTTCCATTTCTTTTTCCTTTCACATAAGACTTGTTAGGCCTTCAAGTTTTCAAAGAAGCTTCCTGCCTTTCTCTATTCCCTGATATTTCTCTGATTTTCTCACTGTCATTTCTAAAACTAAAATTACTATTGTGCTACAGTTCTCTGTTCATGAGAGTTTGTAAAAATTGGAATTCTATAGTATAGCCTTTGACTTCTGAACATCTTAGAAGTAGTATCTGAGTGATCTTCAGTGATTTACTTAATATTCTGTGCCTCAGAGTCTCATTTGTTCAATGGACATAATGAAAGTATTTACTTCATGGAACTGTCCTGGGAACTAAATGTAAGAGTTTATGACTATTCGAAAAGTTTTGGGACATATGAAACATTTATTAAAATGTTATCAATATTATTATTCTTATTCAAGTGTTAGGAGGAGAAAAGAAATATCCCATGTAAATAAATCATTTAGCAGAGAACCTGGTCCAATGTAAGATTTCTATGAATACTAATTCTGATAATCATTATAATTAAAACTACCTTTCATTCCACTCAAGGTCTATAACTGTTTTCAGATACTTCTGGTTCTGAAAGCTGAGACTCTTCAGTAAAAAAAAAACCTTACATAAAATAATAGATACTGATGCAATTTTACCTCCTCCCACTCAAGTTTTCTCACTAGTAAGTTGTAATTTATTATATAAATCACTCATGCTCTTATTTTTTGAGATATAACTGACACATGACATTGTATTAGTTTCAGGTGTAAAGCATACTAGTTTAGTATTTATATGTATTGCAAAAAGGGCAACATAAGTCCTTTCAACATCCATCACTACACATAGATTTTTTCCCTCGTGACTCATGCCCTCAATTACTAAAATATAAAGAGGGAAAAAAAAGATGAAGCCCAATACATCTCAAGCTAGTGGTCTTATCATTGCACAGACAAGTTCTCAATACTCCCCCTCCTAGAGGGCTTCTTAATGAAACAGGTCAAAGACCATAGCATGTTACAGCCTCGTACTCCATGCTGAAATGTAGACCGTAAGAAGTGGGGTGAGTTTAATTTGCATGGAAGATGCAGTCCAGCTGGCTATTTTCCAGTTTCTTGAAGTAATGAACACTTGATTAGCACCCAGTTTCTGGCAGAGGAGTTGAGGTAATAGAGCCTGTGACCTTACAAGCCAGTGACCTTTCCTCCTGAGAAACACACATTCCAGTGAATATCCTTGATCCTGACAGTTCAGACTAGAACTGCTCTTACTTTGTGGAAGAGAGAGTGGGTGCAGAGTATTCATTTCAAAACTGTCCTTATTTAGACTGAAGTAGATGACATTCCTTCTATATCCCAGGAAAAAAAGGAGCATTGTTCTCAACACTCACCAGATTATATTACAGTCTCACATTTATGTAACATATCTCATCATATTATTTACTTTTGTATTCTTAGTAATAACTAAAGTTATCTGGCATAGAGCAGAGAATCAGTAATTATTGAGGAATGAATAAATATATTGATGTTAAAGTAGCCACAGTTTGCAGAAACCCTCTGTGTACATGAACCAGGTTTTATCTTTACAGTTTCTTTTGTTCAAAAATCATTTTGCTTTATAAAGGTGAGGCAATGTATACTGCTTTTAACACTAATACTTGCAGTCATGAAAAAAGTCCATCACATGGCCTATGGACATTATTTAAATTTTTATCTGTTTATAGGTAGGAGAGATGGTTTGTAAAATCCTTTAAGAATACCTAAAGAAAACAAAATCACCAATTTGAACAGATATATATGCTCCTATGTTTACTGCAACTCATTCACAATAGCCAAGTCATGGAAGAATCCTAAGATGAATAGGTAAATAAGATGTGGTCCATATATATAATGGAATATTACTCAGCCATAAAAAAGAATGAAATCTTGCACTTGCAACAACATGGATGAACCTAAAGGTATTATGTTAAAGGAAATAAGCCAGGCAGAAAAAGACAAATACCATATGACTTCACTAATATGTGGAATTTTAACACAAAACAAATGAACAAAAGAATGAAACAGAAATAGACATACACACAGAGAAAAGATTGGTGGATGCCATAGGGAAGGGGGGACAAAGAGGTACAAAATTACAATTATGAAATAATCATGAGAATAAAAAGCACTGTATAGGGAATATAGTCAATAATATTATAATACATTTTTGTGAAGGCAGATATTAACTACGTTTACTGTGGTGAGCATTTAGTAATGTATATAATTGTCAAATCACTATATTGTACACCTGAAACCAATATAATATTGTATATCAAGTCTACTGCAATTAAAAAAAAAGAATGCTATGAATTCACATAATTAACACTGAGGAAAAAGAGCAACATATTAGGTAAAATAATAAAGTTAAATATATATGATGAAGTAAAAAATATAAAGCTAAAATATATGTAAGCATGTGTTTTTTTACAATGCCCTCTTGATTAGGCTATACAAAACCACCTTCATAAGCAATTCTGAAACAAAATGGAGAATGTTGAAAACATTGGGAGGAGTTGTATGTCTGTAAATACAAATGTGTGTGTATACACACATATATATATATGTGTACACACACACACATATATATATATATACACATATATATATACAAAAACATAAATAAAAAGACATACAGTTATACTTGACTCCTCACATTCTATGTAAAGGAACTTTCTTGGAATCAAACTCTCCACAACAGTTACTCTATTCTTCCCCTAGAGGAGATTTGTGCAACCTGATTAATGCCACTGGATGAAGAGAGTGAGCGTACTCAGAAAATCAATGACGTTTTTTCATTATCCTTAAGAAAGTCAACTTGTATGAAACATGCAGTCCAGTCTGCTGTCCACCACTTATTTAATGGATTAGAAAGCCCATTTGGCATACATCTGAGCCATATACTTTGATCTAACATTTATCACTAATAAAGCTGGTGATCTGATCTCCTCTCTTATGCTTTTGTATCTATCAATTGACTCCAAAATCATGTCAAAAAAGTTTGATGGTCTCAGGAAACCTCTAATATCTTGAATGCTTGTGTGTAAGCACACCATGTATACGTGTATTTTGCATTTGTGTTTGTGTGTATGCAATGTTTTGTGAAACTGTGTGTGTGCATGTGCCCACAAATATCTGTATTGAATTGTTTTTATTATTTCTTAATCCAAGATATTTCTACACAAAAATAAAATGTCCTTCGTTGGTCTATAATTTATTCTGGGAACTCAAAACATCAATGCCTGCAATCCTGTGTGTGCACATGTGTTTTCAATTCTAGGGTATTTATGCTGAATTCCACTGTGATTTAAATTGTTTAAGCTGTTTGACTCAAAATTTCTCAGAAATACCTTGCAACTTAATTGTCGAAAACTGGAGAAACAAAAGCAAAAGCCTGGCTCCTAGAGGTGTGTGGGCTGGTCGCTCTGGCAGTTTGCCTATTTCGGTCCTTCTCCCTGAGATTTGTCTCAGATCCGTGCTCTTCTCTTTCATGGGTCCCAGATGAGCTTTCAAGTTTTCTTTTTATGGACAATTCTGCTTGAGAAGATTCTGCTTTACCTGTACTTTTCCAGGTACATCTCTTGGCTTTGATACATTATTAATACGAATATTTCACTATAAAAATACATTGCTCTTTTCAGGAGATTAAACATACCAACTAAGATTCTCTTCCAGGGGGACATAAAATCTAGCTGTTTACTGTGAGAACAAAATATTGAGCAAAATAGTTTTACAGCAAATCTTGTGTCTAACTGAAAGCACAAAGTTGTACCCTCAGCGAAAAACAATTTTCTGTTTGTTTATGTAAAATAGCAGATTCCTTAATTCTGTTAAAGACGATATATGCCAAAGAGCTACAGGTGATATTTTAATGCTTAAATGGACACTTTTTATACACTTCAAGATCTGTAGGCTTTTTGATACTTTCAAGGAAGCTGTTTTTCAAGCACTTGAGGAATTTGTAGTTCATTTAACAAATATTGGGGCCTTTATATGTGTATCTCTAGTTTAAAATTGTTTACTCCAGTTCCATCTTGATTCCACAATATAACAGAGTGTATATTCCAGCCCAGATATTTATTAACTGGAAGACATTTAATTAATTTTTTAACCTTTCTGCACACCTCCAAAATAAAAATAATAATATGAATATACAAATAATTGAAATATATATAATAGTAAATATATGAATATAGTATATACATTTTTATGCATATGATACAAGCATACATATTATACAAATACTAACATTAAATTTAAAAGGGCATGCCTGGCAATAACCAAAAAAGAAGCTTGTATTAATCCATCAGGGACCATGAAAAAATAATTTCATTCAACCTTCAAAAAGCTTGTGTTCATCTCAAGAGAAAGACATGGAACCATGCAGGAAAACCAGATATTAATGCACTATAAGTGACGTGATAGTGTTCTAGCTCCACTAGTTGATTTGCATTGATCATATGGACAGATAATGATGGCAAAGGAGTAGATTATATATTGGATTACCTGAAAAGATGACATATGGACTGTGTGGGATCAGCACATGTGGAAGGATGAAGAAAGAGGTAGGATTTGTCAATATGGAGAAACTGAACAGCAATATAAGCCCAAGGACAGCCTCAGACAACCACGAATGGAGCTTTTCCAAGTTATTTCGTGTTCCTACTTAGACTTTAATTTTTAATGTTCATTCATTGTGGGCACCAAAGGAAGGCAGTGTGCCACGAGCTAAAGTGGCTCTTTTTGCTGAGGTAATTCTTGAAATGGTTAACAGCTGAGGGTTGTCCACAGAGAGAATACCCAGCGGTTAAAATTCTTCTGAGTAGAAATCTAGGTATGTTCATTGTGGGGTGGATATAAGATGCTAGTTCATTATGAAAATCCTATTGAGTAGAATTTCCCTTAATAAAAGTTAACAGTAGATTACTGGAAAATCATGGGGACAGTATCACCTTGTGTATGACAGCAATAACTTTTTCAGACATGGTGCCAATTAGCTTAGAAAGACCAAAGCTAAACACTTATTTATCACACTATCTAAAATTAACTTTAAAATATTTCATATAAAGGGCACATGTGTATATACATGTATAAATATAGATAAATATATAGATAATTATAGATTATCTCTATACTGGTCTAATTTAGCATGTTTATGTAATTACAACTAGAACTGTGTTTAGATCAACTCACCATTAAGTAGAGCTTGTAAATTAGCATGATTATTAGAAATTATTTTTCATTAGTAAATAAAATGGTGGTAGAACTATTCAGATAATGAAGAAATACTTGTATGAACTTTCTGATAAGTGAAAGAATTTAGTGTACCCAGTGGCCCTGGCCATAATGGAGTCCTAGGCTTACAACACTGCTGCTCCTTTGCTCCTGTAACAAATGATTTTGTCATATGATCCTTTCTACAGGATAATTAAATCCTTAAGAGACCTGCCATAAAAGGGACTGCCTTGATTGCTGACAACAGAAACTTCACCTTTCCAGAAAAAGTTGTATGCACCTGTGTACATGTTTTGTGCACACACATTTGCTTGCTAAATAAGTGTGACAGAATTTGATCTGAGACTTTTATTGCAACATGCTTTACTGTGGTAAGTTTTTTGCAGAGAAAAATTTCACCTTCAACTTATTTCTAACTATTGGAAGCCATCAATGATTACTCAAAAAGTCTCATAAATCTGATAGGGAGCCAAGATGGTGGCATGAGTAGAGCAGTGGAGATCTCCTCCCAAAACCACATATATTTATGAAAATATAACAAAGACAACTTGTCCTAGAATAGAGACCAGAGGACACAAGACAATATCCAGACCACATCCATACCTGCAAGAACCCAGCACCTCGTAAAGGGCGTAAGATACAAGCCCCGGCCTGGCGGGTCCTGAGCGCCCCTCCCCCGAGCACCCGGCAGGAGGAGAGGAGTTGGAGTGGGGAGGGAGAGGGAGCCCAGGACTGCTGAACACACAGCCCCAGCCATCCGGACCAGAGGGCAGACACAGTGCATGCGTGGGGTCCTGGATACTAGGGAAACAGGGCAATAAGACTGGTGAGTGGATCCCTGAGGCTCGCAACCTAGGACAAAGAAAGGCAAGTGGCTTTTTAAAAAATTAATTAATTAATTAATTAATTAATCATTTCACCGAGTGCTTTTTGGAAGTCTTAAAGGGACAGGGATCCCAAAACCAGATGGAAGCGTCCCGGGACACTTAGTCGAGAGGCAGGTAATCTGGGGATCTCGGGGGCACTCTAACCCCCTGGGCAGCAGGGAACACGGAAGCCCCTCAAAGTGATAAATAGCCTCCCGGCTGCTCCCCCTCCAACGCGGCACCACCATTTTGGAGCAGCGGCCCAAGGCAGGCCACACTCACAGCCCCAGCAGTGATGAACTCCATCCCAGCCAGGCAAGAATCAGAGGCCCTCTCTGAGCGCAGCTGCCTAACACAAGCCACTAGAGGTCACTGTTCATCCAGGAGAGGAAGGCCACAAACCAACAAGAAGGGAAGTTTTTCCAGCCGTCACTGATCCCAGCTCTGCAAACTATTTCTATCACCATGAAAAGGCAAAATTACAGGCAAACCAAGATCACAGAGACAACACCAGAGAAGGAGACAGACCTAACCAGACTTCCTGAAAAAGAAATCAAACTAAAAATCACGAACATGCTGATGGAGATGCAGAGAAATATGCAAGAGCCAAGGTATGAAGTCCGGAGGGAGATCACAGATGCCAGGAAGGAGATTACAGAAGTGAAACAAACTCTGGAAGGACTTATAAGCAGAATGGATAATATGCAAGAGGCCATTGACGGAATAGAAACCAGAGAACAGGAATGCATAGAAGCTGACATAGAGAGAGATCTAAGGAACTCCAGGAATGAATCAATATTAAGAGAACTGTGTGACCAATCCAAAAGAAACAATATACGTTTTATAGGGGTACCAGAAGAAAAAGAGAGAGAAAAAGGGATAGAAAGTCTCTTTGAAGAAATAATTGCTGAAAACTGACCCAAACTGGGGGAGGAAATAATCAAACAGACCACAGAAATACACAGAACTCCCAACAGAAAGGACGCAAGGGTGACAACACCAAGACACATAATAATTAAAATGGCAAAGATCAAGGACAAGGAAAGAGTTTTAAAGGCAGCTAGAGAGAAAAAGGTCACCTATAAAGGAAAACCCATCAGGCTATCATCAGACATCTCAACAGAAAACTTACAGGCCAGAAGAGAATGGCATGATATATTTAATGCAATGAAACAGAAGGGCCTTGAAACAAGAATACTGTATCCAGCACGATTATCATTTAAATATGAAGGAGGGATTAAACAATTCCCAGACAAGCAAAAGTTGAAGGAATTTGCCTCCCACAAACCACCTCTACAAGGCATATTACAGGGACTGCTCTAGATGGGAGCACTCCTAAAAAGAGCACAGAGCAAAACACCCAACATATAAAGAATGGAGGAGGAAGAATAAGAAGGGAGAGAAGAAAAGAATCTCCAGACAGCGTATATAACAGCTCAATAAGCAAGCTAAGTTAGGCAGTAAAATACTAAAGAGGCTAACCTTGAACCTTTGGTAACCAAGAATTTAAAGCCTCTAATGGCAATAAGTACATATCTTTCAATAGTCACCCTAAATGTAAATGGACTGAATGCACCAATCAAAAGACACAGAGTAATAGAATGGATAAAAAGGCAAGAGCCATCTATATGCTGCTTACAAGAAACTCACCTCAAACCCAAAGACATGTACAAGGGATGGAAAAACATATTTCAGGCAAACAAAAGCGAGAAGAAAGCAGGGATTGCAGTACTAATATCAGACAAAATAGACTTCAAAACAAAGAAAGTAACAAGAGATAAAGAAGGACACTACATAATGATAAAGGGCTCAGTCTAACAAAAGGATATAACCATTCTAAACATATATTCACCCAACACAGGAGCACTAGCATATGTGAAACAAATACTAACAGAACTAAAGGGGGAAATAGAGTGAAATGCAATCATTTTAGGAGACTCCAAGATGCCACTCACCCCAAAGGATAGATCCACCAGGCAGAAAATAAGTAAGGACACGGAGGCACTGAACAACACAGTAGAACAGATGCACCTAATAGACATCTATAGAACTCTACATCCAAAACCAACAGGATATACATTCTTCTCAAGTGCACATGGAGCATTCTCCAGAATAGACCACATACTAGCCCACAAAAAGAGCCTCAGTAAACTCCAAAATATTGAAATTTTACCAACCAACTTTTCAGACCACAAAGGTATAAAACTAGAAATAAATTGTACAAAGAAAGCAAAAAGGCTCACAAACACATGGAAGCTTAGGAAAATGCTCCTAAATAATCAATGGATCAATGAACAAATTAAAATAGAGATCAAGGAATATATGGAAACAAATGACAACAACAACACAAACTCCCAACTCCTGTGGGACACAGCAAAAGCAGTCTTAAGAGGAAAGTATATAGCGATCCAGGCACACTTGAAGAAGGAAGAACAATCCCAAATGAATAGTCCAACATCACAATTATCGAAACTGGAAAAAGATGAACAAATGAGGCCTAAAGGCAGCAGAAGGAGGGACATAAAAAAGATCAGAGAAGAAATAAACAAAATTGAGAAGAATAAAGCAATAGCAAAAATCAATGAAACCAAGAGCTGGTTCTTTGAGAAAATAAACAAAATAGGTAAGCCTCTAGACAAACTTACTAAGAGAAACAGAGAATCAATACACATCAACAGAATCAGAAATGAGAATGGAAAAATCACGACAGACTCCACAGAAATACAAAGAATTATTAAAGACTACTATGAAAACCTATATGCCAAAAAGCTGGAAAACCTAGAAGAAATGGAAAACTTCCTAGAAAAGTACAAACCTTCCAAGACTGACCAAGGAAGAAACACAAAAGTTAAACAAACCAATTATGAGCAAAGAAATTGAAACGGTAATCAAAAATTTATCCAAGTACAAAACCCCTGGGCTGGAATCATTTACCTTAGAATTTTATCAGACACACAGAGAAGACCTAATACCCATTATCCTTAAAATTTTCCAAAAAATAGAAGAGGAGGGAATACTCCCAAACTCATTCTATGAAGCCAAAATCACCCTTATACCAAAACCAGGCAAAGACTGCACCAAAAAAGAAAATTACAAACCAATATCCCTGATGAACATAGATGCAAAAATACTCAATAAAACATTAGCAAACGGAATTCAAAAATACATCAAAATGATCATACACCATGAGCAAGTGGGATTCATCCCAGGGATGCAAGGATGGTACAACATTTGAAAATCCATCAACATCATCCACCACATCAATGAAAAGAAAGACAAAAACCACATGATCATCTCCATAGATGCTGAAAAGCATTCGACAAAATTCAACATCCATTCATAATAAAAACTCTCAACAAAATGGATATAGAGGGCAAGTACCTCAACATAATAAAGGCCATATATGATAAACCCACAGCCAACATCATACTGAACAGCGAGAAGCTGAAAGCTTTTCCTCTGAGATCAGGAATAAGACAGGGATGCCCACTCTCCCCACTGTTATTCAACATAGTACTGGAGGCCCTAGCCATGGCAATTAGACAAAACAAAGAAATACAAGGAATCCAGTTTGGTAAAGAAGAAGTTAAACTCTCACTATTTGCAGATGACATGATATTGTACATAAAAAACCCTGAAGACTCCACTCCGAAACTACTAGAGCTAATATAGGAATTCAGCAAAGTTGCAGGATACAAAATTAATACACAGAAATCTGTGGCTTTCCTATAACACTAACAATGAACCAATAGAAAGAGAAATCAGGAAAACAACTCCATTCACAATTGCATCAAAAAGAATAAAATACCTAGGAATAAACATAAACAAAGAAGTGAAAGACCTATACCCTGAAAACTACAAGTCACTCTTAAGAGAAATTAAAGGGGAGACTAACAAATGGAAACTCATCCCATGCTCATGGCTAGGAAGAATTAATATCATCAAAATGGCCATCCTGCCCAAAGCAATATACAGATTTGATGCAATCCCTACCAAATTACCAGCAACATTCTTCAACGAACTGGAACAAATACTTCAAAAATTCATATGGAAACACCAAAGACCACGAATAGCTACAGCAATCCTGAGAAAGAAGAATAAAGTAGAGGGGATGTCACTCCCCAACTTCAAGCTCTACTACAAAGCCATAGTAATCAAGACAATTTGGTACTGGCACAAAAACAGAGCCACAGACTAGTGGAACAGATTAGATACTCCAGACATTAACCCAAACATATATGGTAAATTAATATTTGATAAAGGAACCATGGACATACAATGAAGAAATGACAGTCTCTTCAACAGATGATGCTGGCAAAACTGGACAGCTACATGTAGGAGAATGAAACTGGACCATTGTCTAACCCCATACACAAAAGTAAATTCAAAATGGAACAAAGACCTGAATGTAAGTCATGAAACCATAAAACCCTCAAAAAACACATAGGCAAAAACCTCTTAGACATAAACATGAGTGACCTGTTCCTGAACATATCTCCCCAGGCAAGGAAAACAACTGCAAAAATGAACAAGTGGGACTATATTAAGCTGAAAAGCTTCTGTACAGCAAAAGAGACCATCAACAGAACAAAAAGGTACCCTACAGTATGGGAGAATATATTTGTAAATGACAGATCCGATAAAGGCTTGACATCCAAAATATATAAAGCGGTCACCCACCTCAACAAACAAAAAACAAATAATCCAATTAAAAATGGGCAGAGGAACTGAACAGACAATTCTCCAAAAAAGAAATACAGATGGCCAAGAGACACATGAAAAGATGCTCCACATTGCTAATTATCAGAGAAATGCAAATTAAAACCACAATGAAATATCACCTCACACCAGTAAGGATGGCTACCATCCAAAAGACAAACAACAACAAATGTTGGCGAGGTTGTGGAGAAAGGGGAAGCCTCCTACACTGCTGGTGGGAATGTAAATTAGTTCAACTGTGTAAAGCAGTATGGAGGTTCCTCAAAATGTTCAAAATAGACTTACCACTTGAGCCAGGAATTCCACTCCTAGGAATTTACCCTAAGAACGCAGCAATCAAGTTTGAAAAAGACAGATGCACCCTTATGTTTATCGCAGCACTATTTACAATAGCCAAGAATTGGAAGCAACCTAAGTGTCCAGCAGTAGATAAATGGATAAAGAAGATGTGGTACATATACACAATGGAATATTACTCAGCCATATGAAGAAAATAAATCCTACCATTTGCAACAACATGGATGGAGCTAGAGTGTATTATGCTCAGTGAAATAAGCCAAGTGGAGAAAGAGAAATACCAAATGATTTCACTCATCTGTGGAGTATAAGAACAAAGGAAAAACTGAAGGAACATAACAGTAGCAGAATCACAGAACCCAAGAATGGACTAACAGGCACCAACGGGAAAGGGACTGGGGAGGATGGGTGGGTAGGTAGGGATATAAGGTGGGGATGAAGAAAGGGGGTATTATGATTAGCATGCATTATGGGGGGGAAGAAAGGGGAGGGCTGTACAACACAGAGAAGACAAGTAGTGATTCTACAACATTTTGCTATGCTGATGGACAGTGACTGTAAAGGGGTTTGTGGGGGGGACCCGGTATAGGGGTGAGCCTAGTAAACATAATATTCTTTATGTAATGGTAGATAATGATAACAAAAAAAAAGAAAGAAAAGGGGGATTACTCCCTGATAGGATAAAACTAACTGTAAATCAATGATTAATGCATGCTTTAAATATCTTTAATTTTGATCATTTAAAGGGAGTCAGATGATCTGCTATGGAAATACATTTTTCGGATAATATTCCTTTCTCTTAAAAAAAAAAGCAGTTCCTGTGTGGTGATCTCCAATAAGTTCTTCTCAATTGTAAAAGGGGCATATCAAAGTGTGGGCAAAGGGTTTCTTTGTGTTTATACAGAGGATCAAAGCCTAATTTGGCTACCCAGAAAATGAATTAAGATACGATATGAAGAAAAACTTCCAACATCAACATTCTCTGGAAGAGTCATTCCAGAAGATGATCATCAAAAAACTTCAACAAAGATCCTGGTGCTGTTGCAGTTGTAGTTGCATTCATCCCACCGGTTCCTGGACTTGCCATTGGAATGAAGAAGGAGATATCTAAGCTGGCCTGTGCACACAGTAAAACAATAAATTTGACTGGATCTATACTGTCGGAACTTAACCAAGAATTAGGAGAAGTGCAAGTTGCAGTGCTCCAAAATCTTGCAACTATAGACTATCTACTGTTTAAAGAACATATGGGATGTGAACAGTTCCCAGGAATGTGTTGTTTTAATTTGTCTGATTTTTCTCAAACTATTCAAATTCAATTAGACGATATGCATCATATCATTGATAAGTTTTCACAAATGCCTAGGGTGCCTAACTGGTTTTCTTGGTTTCACTGGATGTGGCTGGTAATTGTAGATGTGCTTTCATTATGTAGCTGTATTCCTATTATGTTAATGTGTGTATGCAATTTAATTAGTAGTTTAAAACCTATACAGGCTTATGTTACTCCACAAGAAGATATGTCAAAGAAATAATCTTCCCATGTTTTCTTCCGTCTGCTACTTCTATAGCTTTTCTTTTTCCTTCCTAATTACAACCCTTAAGTAGAATTCGTGCCTCATATCGAATTTACCGAGTATCATAATTCTTCCAAGTGGTAAAGGTATCTCAAGACAAATGCTGGGCATAGAAGCCACAGGGCATAAATCTGCAAAGAAGTAAAAAGCTAACCTTTTCAAACAATATGGCTTCTATCTCACTTACCAACCTTACTTTTCCCTGTATGGCCCCGGAAGATGGCTGGTTAGCCAGAGGTGGGTAAGAATCCTCAAGGGTGGAACAACCTAAGACAGGCACAGTCGCAGGGGGCCATCAGGTGAAAAATTGGGGATCAACAGAGGTGAGGCTTAGAACCTCACACCCCCTGTTTTGAGAGAAATCTTCTGCATCCGTGGATGTTTTGTTGCCCTTGTCTAGCTTGGATTAATACTTAGTCTACAGGCACAGACCTGATCATCTACATTAGCCCTCTTACAGCACTAAACTATGTTTTCTACCTTTATCTTGCATCTACCTACCACTTTAGTGGTAGTACCTACCATTTTATTAAAGATAATAATAATAATAATAGTAAGGGAGAAATGTGGGATTCACATATAAATCAAGTATAAAAATCAAACAAATATTCATATTGGACCTGATTGTTTATAGTTCATAGTGCTTGATCAAAACCGAAATTTTCCGTGATTACTGCCCTTGCAGTGTTCATCATGTAAGAACTTATTCACCATGTAAGAATTTGTTCACCATATAAGAACTTGTTTGTTATGCTTCAGAAGATTGGAGACTGTTGAGAACTAGGCTTGGGATTGATTAATGCTTGTGCATTGAGTCCCCTATACAGAATTTTATTGTTGTTAACAACCATTTGATCAATAAATATGAGAGATGCCCTCTCAAAAAAAACAGAAAAACAAAAAAAAATCTCATAAATCTGGAAAACAAATTAGTTTGTGTCAGTTTGTTATATAAAGCAACTCAGACCTTTAACACAATGAGCTAATATTTGAATACTGAAATAAAAGCTTTTTTTTAATGTCAGAATTGATATTAAACTACCATTACACACATCAATCAGTTTTTTTCCATTGTTCAAAGCACTTCAGAACTACACATCAAAGAATTCACAATGAATTTGAGGATATTTACTCCTGCAGCTTTCACTATTACTATGATCTCTGGAAACTGGAACTTTGCTGCATCCTTTATTCAAATGAGAATGATGATAGATTTTAAAACTACGTGGTCTTTTGTTGTTTACAGAACAAACTGAGGGTCAAAGAAATTATATTACTCATGTAGTGCTGGCAAGAAGGAGATTTGCTTTTTAAAATGTTTATTGCCAATACTAAAATATGCATGTTCATCTGGAACCCTAAATACAAGATGCTATAAGATATTAAATCTAGAGATTAACAACACACAATTATTGAATTAATTTGGGGCCAAACTATACAATATTAACCAACAAATGTTGAAATTCATGTCCATTTTTATAGCCTTTCTGTATAGCATTTTTGGCTATACTGGATTTATATGATTTCAGAGGGCATGTCTTACTCTTTTTTAAATATCAAAAGATTAAGTAAGAGAGAAAATGAATGAAGACATGAATTGATATTCAAAATTAGGTGTAATAAATCCTCAACTATTGAGCATTGTCTTTGATTTCTATAAATCTCTCTTTAAGGGGTTAAGCTGATATTAAATTTCAAGGTATTTCTAAAATTAAGTCACATCACAGAATTCTAATTACATTCATATTTGAATATAAAAACCAGTTACCAAGATCACTTTTTCATCTTTCTTCCTATGTCATGAACATACCTGTTGGTGTATTTAAGTAGGGACCTGTGCAGTGGCACTTATTCAATAGTCTGCATACTGACTCTGTGTGTGTGTGTGTGTGTGTGTGTGTGTGTGTGTGTGTGTGGTGCCAAGGCATATGCTGTATTTCTCATGGTATCTCCCTTTGATTATAATCCCCAGGGATAACTGTGCCATTCCACTGAAAGAAAAAATTTTATCTGAGTCAAAATGACAAATGAATATGTTTTCAAATAGGAAAAAAGAATTGGCTGAATAATGATTGTTAAATATTTGAATCAGTATCCCATATGGACTCAATCTACTAATTTATAATAATGAGGTGATAATTTTTAATAATTCCAATAAAGATATAAGCAGCTTTTACTCCTTCCATTTCTAGAAATCACATTTTCCTTCTATTTCGAGGATGTATGAAGTACTGTAGAATGGTAGATAAACATTATATATTATCAATGTATAGTAATCTACTGTGAGACTAAATGACCTATATATTTTTAAGCATTTATGAGAACAACTGTTTTATTTTTATTGTTCTTGCATGAATCACTTCAAATTTACCAGCCACAAAATTACAGTTTCATGAATAAACTCGTAGATTCAGCTTTTTTAGCTACAATTTTATCAAAGCATCCCTCATACCTCTTGAGTTATTATTATATTTAACATAATTTAGAAAAGTGAAAGGCATCATTTTAGAAAGTAACACAATACAACACTAAGGGAAAATATCATTAAAAAACGTTTACAAATCATGGTTATATATAATTTCATACTGTTTTACTTTTATATGATCTTTAACTCTGGACTTTAAATGGTTATGTATACTATGGAAGAATGACTCAAATTGCAATTGATCATAATGGCTGCTCTACCTACACTAATGTTTCTCTAGTGGGGAGCAGTAAATATTACATGCCTCCTATTATACATATCACCACTTCCCATGCTACAATTCAGTTTCTAATCTCTTAAATGAGTTGCATAGAACATCAATGCCTCAGATAGGCTAAAGCATACAGCCTAGTGTTCTTTATATATATTGGAACTCAGAAAATATTCATTGAATGAATGATTGACCAAATAAAATAATTGGAACTGCTTATGTTATATTTTCATTGGCTGGTTGTTTTTATTTATCTGTTTTTTATTCATGTATTCATTTTTGCAGATAGGGAGAAGCACATCTATAAACTCTAAAAGGAATCATTTTCTCCTTTTTGTCACAAATTTAATCCTTCAATCCTTGTGGAGGATTTATGCCTTGGAACACATGAAATTATTACTTCTCCAGCATATCGTGTGAATTTATATTCTAAACTCTTTATTTATTCCTCAGAAGACATACTATTAAATTTACAAAAGAGTCTTTAATCCTTCCAATAGTATTGATGTACAAGATCTTCCCTCACAAAAGCAAAGGTCACACTGAGAGTTCCAAAAGCTTCAAGCTGATAAGAATTAATTTTGGCAGAGACTGTTGCTTCAAACTACCTCAAATTGAAGGAATGGAAGAGAACAAAAGGCAGAAACTTTCAGAATAAGGATTATTGGTCAACCCACTTAGGAGGTATATTCTGAGTCTAAGCAAATTGGATTGTGTGTAGAAATGTAGACTAGGCAGAAACTGAGTATATAAACTGAGGTAGATCTCAAGAATCAAACAGATACATAAGCCTCAATTTTCCATCTTGTTCAATTATCTTACAAATGTAAGTTATTCAAACTCTTTGAAACTCAGTTTCTTCCTCTATAAAATGGGATAAATGACAGTAGTTGCCCCTTAGGATTTGTCTTTTATTTGAAGTTTATTTTCTTTATAGGGTTGCATATCGTGACGCATTATAACACAATATTCATTACTGAAACAGTATTCATTTATTTTTCAGTGTCTTACATCAGGCCACACTTTAAATCAAGTGCGAACGTAAACCTTGTGAACTGAAGTTGAAGATGTACATCATCAGGCAGAAATGTTTGCAAGTATGCAATGGTAGAGAGAACATAGGAAGCAGAATAAAAACTGAAATGGGGATCAAAACACCCTATTGTGGTCCTAGATCTGATTATAACTAATTTTGTGATGTTGAGCAAGTTATTGAGTATTTCTCAACAAAAAAAATGCAAAGATTTTCCTAGATGGCTTCTTATGATGTAAACACTTTCCAAATGATAGGTTTTATAAACATTCTTCTTGGAATATTTTCCCATGATATTATTTGATATAACAACAGGATTGTGCTGCTCCTATGAATCTGAGAGGAACAGACGTGAGCTTGTAGGTAGGTTAGAACACAGGCAGAATGCTAAGTCTCCTGAAATCTCGTCAGATTACTAAATCTCTGAATTCTCTGGACCACTTCACAGAGGTAAGGTTCAGTCTGCTTTCCCCTGTTTTTTGCTTCACTCACCAAAAGAGCTATTCTTCCTAGCAGTGAAGAAAAACTGAAGTTCAATAATATTCTCTTAATAATGGCTCGCCATGCTGTTCCTTTCTCCAACAAAAAAAAATGACCTAAAATTTGAGCAAGAACACCAGGTTCTAGGAAATATTTAGAATAGATGGATATAAAGTTCTACGATGTTTCTGTAAATATAACTACCTGGTAAGGAGAAACTTATAATTGCCTGCTACCTCCCTCATGAAAATTTGAAAAGCACCTTTAAAGCTCTTTCCAGAAACACAGAAATTGAACAACATTAGATATGTGTTCTATAATCATTTTTCCCTGAAAGGAGAAGGATGTAAGTTGCCTAATAAATGTGTATATGTGTATATGTATTTTTAAGTAGGTACCTTCAGATTTTGTTAGTTTAACTCAGATATCAAACAACATGAATATGTTTAGTTTACCCCTCTAGGGGTGAGCTTTTTCTTGCAAAACTGCATGAAAGAAAGGAAATGCAAGAAAATACTGGAACAAATGAAATGAAAGCATCAAGGTTAAGTGAAATGTCATTTATGTTACTACACCAGGTCTAACAACAACAAAGTAACTTACGACTCAGCTCACACAGTGTGGGTGCTGTGGAATGGACTGCTCTGTTTTTCACGTTCTTCTTTTTACCTTACTTTTACCCTTAACGGTCTCTTTATTATTGGTTTCTACTGTGAAATGGCTTGTTTTGAATACTTTCTCTGTGTATCACTTGGGTTTTTTTCCACTCAACTGCCTGCAAAAATTCCTGTCTGTCTCATGTTAACCAATGCTCAAGAGGAGAGATTTGCTTGGGTAGTCTTACAGGGTTTCTAAGTCAGTCTTCCTCATAAAGCCACTGGCCTCCCTTACATTTAGCTGAACTTTTGGTCAGACAACAATCTGTAGTAGAATCGGGTCTGAGTAAATCCTCCAGGAAGTCAGACCCAGGGCATGACAATTCACATACAGGGAACTGCATCCAGATACTTGACTCCAAACGGAACTGTGGATGTAACAAGAGTATAGACGGCCGTTCATCATACAGTTCTCACTCTAAATTAATTTTTTTAGTAAGCACTATTAATTAATGAAAAATATGTATGTGAACATATATAGAAGCATATAATATATGGACACTTATTTATATATTCAGTGTGATGGCGATTGTTGATGACATGTATTTCCTTCTGATCAATGGATAACTGTATCTTATAAATACACACAGGTAGTTGGATAGACAGAAAAATAGGCATAAAATAAGACAATGGTGCTTTTATCTTAAATCTTCAGTGTTATTTACTTTTGAATACTCAAATATATCTAATTACCTTCAGCAGAATTTTTAGAAAGTTGAACTGGAGGTAATTTTTTCCTTAGGGTGTGATTTTAATTTCATGTATTTATTAATGTGTTTTCAAAGTCATCACCACATTGATAAGTCACTATGTTGAGATGCTGTGGTACTTTAAATGTTGAATGATAATATATTTCTTTATAAATTAAAGCTTACATGTCTATGAGTACCCAAAATATGCTCATAAATACACTATTAATAGCAAAATGAATTCTTGAAATTCCTTATTAGATAAATGTTGTCTGTCTTATTTATCTTCATAAGATGTACTCCCCTCCTCTACCAGCTTCAGATTATTTTTTAAACAAGATTAATCACTACAATATACCCAAATGAGCAAATCAGCGATGATATTGATCCAACTTTTCAAGAACTCTGCCTAAATTACTGAATCAACCAGTATTTACTTAGGCTACCTATTTAAAATGTCAGTAGTTTACTAGTCCTGACTTCTCCTCTTTGGTTCCCACTATAGCATCTTATTCTGTTTGCCTTATTTGTAAATACTTAGAAGCACAAATGATCACTATATTGCTATTATCTTTATAAACCATGTGTTAAGGCAGCTGCGCTAAAAGTGGTTTCTATTTAAAGGAGAACTGCTGAACTCAGCACGATGGTTAACTATGCCACAGAAAAATTTTAAAAATTATTTTCATGATTAAGACCTATACAAATGATATACCTAGTTAAAAGGATTGATATATGCAATCGGTAAGCTTCTAAATTCACAGAACTTGGGCTTAATCTTGATTCCATTACTCAAGAAGAACTGTGTGTCTATAAACAATATGCTTAATGTTTCGGTGCCTCTATTTCCTCATAAATTAATGTGGATAATAATAACTTTGTGATAATGCATATAATGTGCTTTATGTAATTCTTGATAGTTCCTTAGTTAATGTGAAATCTTATAGTGTCAGAGAGATTAGACAAGAGGACCGCACGTATTTTCCATGCGCATTTTCCAGGACACATCCCTGGCTGCCTTTTTCTCTTGCTTCACAGGCTGTAAGTATCCTCCTCTATTGCTGAGATAAAGGTAGAGAGAGCATAAAGTTATAAAGTTAGAATATTTATGTGAGTGCCTTCTTGAAATAAGAAGAGGCAATAAAACACGCATTTTTTTGACAGAAGTTTTAGTGCTCAGACCAGACTCCTTTCCAGATCATCTCTATTCTAGAGGAAAAATCTAGGAACTCAGTTACACAGAGGAGTTCAAAAAGTGCCTTAAGAATTAACGGCTTTATAGCTTGTTAGTTTTCCAACACAAGTGGCCAGTTGAGGAAAGTGCAAATTAATGTGTAGTGTTTAAGTGTGATATGGATCATATATTCATTGAGTCTAATGGTGGAAGGCAGGAGTTTGCTCAAGCCTGATTGTAGTAGTTAGTGAGAGCCAATTTATAAATATTCAGAAAATTTGTGAGCCAGTTATTAGATAATTATGTTTAAAATTAAATTACGTTGTTACAAAGATTATAATTTTAAGTGTTTTAAATACTTTAAACTCATTACTTCCCAATTATTTTGCTGCATTTTTCTCTTACCTGTGCTCTTATATTAATCTCTCTTGGATTTTTGTAACTGTGTATTATTGTATATCTCTTCCCAACTCTGAGTTAAGCTACATGAGAAGCTTAAAATTGGCTACTGTAGGAATATATATACTGCAGAAATTGGAAAACACTACAAATTAGAACCTGATTTTTTAAAATTGTATAGACAAAAAAATGAAGAATGTTAATGGAGAATAAACAGTTTGGCTAGTAACATGAATATGTTCCTCATACAATAACTGGTCAGTGGAGTATATTATAGGACCTGGCTTCTTGCCTTTATTTGTATCTCACTCTGAAAAGTCATCACAACTTCACTTCTACCTGTAGGATGAGCTAAAGCCTCTGTCGCAAAAGCATCACAGTTCAATCTAACCTGTCAATACCTGCTTCCTTGTTCTTTTAGAGATGTTGTTTCCAAGAATATTTACAACTACACTTACTGTGTGCAACTCTCTAAGTCTGTTTCCTGAGAAACATAAACTAAGACAGTTGGGGTCTGGAGTGATTTAAGAAAGCAGGTTATAAGATAGGATTGTGTAGCAGGCAATGAGTACCCTGACATCGATGGTAAGTGGCATTTGCACAGCTCCAGGTGTATTGTTAGGGCACAGATGTTAAAATTGAGATGCCATTGTTAAGTGTATGAAATGTCAGGTGTAGTATTTCAGAACATCAAGGGGCTTAAGAGAATTAGTGGTTCTAAGGACTATGTCATAATTTGAACTGTAGTTGATAGATTCCTTATAGATAATAAAAGACTGAAAGTAAATGATCACCAATTTATGACAAAACGTGGAAACCAGAAGAACTAACTGGCGACATATAAAGAAATAATCAATTTCTGCAGCAAGAGGGCAAACAAAAATGAGAAACAGTCCTTGGATTGAGTTAAAAGGGTAGCAGAGTATCAAAGCAGTGTAAATTCTCAGATCTGGCAAATCTGATAATATTAGATGCTTTAACGGGAAAAGTGGAAACCATATGAGTTAGAAGAGGTTCATGAGGATCGATGCACTGAAACCATGAATCCTTAGATTCCCCAAATACTTTGGGTCCACCAAACTGGCCAACACTTCCATGTTAGTGCCCCCCCTCCACCACTTGTAGACAATTGAAAGGGTCTATTTTAAAATAAAACATGCACTACCCCATTTGCACCTGGTCTCCTGGCTACCAGGAGAAGGAACTGTGATCAAGATGCACAGAATCTGGCTGCACAAGTGCTCAGTGTAATAAAAGAAGAAAGGGACTGTATGTGAAGAAACTGCAGGACCTGACAAAATGTTCTGGCAAAGTTATGCGACCGTATATGAGATTGGATCCTGAGGCTGTTGGGAAATAATGTAAAATTGGATGCAATCCTTGATATGGCAGCACTCTTTCAGAACAGAGGATTTAACACCCCACAAGGATTCTGGGAGATGTGCTAACATGTGCTAGGAATACTTTTGGAAGCTTGGAGAAGCAATATTCCACAGCAAAATTGATAAACCAGAAATCTATGGCAGATGGTAGAAGAAAGGATCATAAGTCTCAGAAAAGTAAGAATGTTAGAAGAAATATAATAATAAAACCCATCCACTGGCTCTTTTAGACAGCAGACTCAAAGTACATTCTGTCCAATAAAGCAATAAGAAAGGCAGGTTTGAAAAACCAGCCAGCATTTCTTAATTGTTTCGTACAACTTTTGAAGTTGCTCCACAGCTACTGAATATTCCTTTTTTTTTTAATTTTAGTTTTTCTCTCTTTGCATTTCAGCTTGGGGAGTTTATAGTGATCTATCTTTAAGTTCATTGATGCTTTCCTTGGCTTTGTCCAGTCTACTGATATGCCCATCAAAAGCATTCTTCATTTCCATGAAGGTATTTTTTATTTCTCGCATTTCCTTTTGAAATTTTTACTTAGAATTTCCATGTCATTGCTTACATTACCAGTCTACTCTTACATGTTTTACCCACTTTTTCTATTAGTGCCTTAGCATTGATCATAGTGACTTTAAAACTTCCGTGAGATAATCTCAGAAGCTACCATTTGTGAGTCCAATTTTGCTGCTTACATTACTTCTTCAGACTGTTTTTTCCTTGCCTTTTAGCTTTGCTTGTAAGTTTTTTACTGAAAACCAGTCAGAAAGGATAGTAGGAATGGAGATGTAGACACACTCCCATGTGTCTCTTTTACTGTCACCACTCTGCTACTACAACACTACTTCAGACAACTGACAGGTGAGTTTTCTACACATCAAGCAAATCTGTGACACTAATTGGCATCCTGTAACCTTACTCAATTCTGACCTACCCACTTGGAGACCTCACAGGTTATGTAAGAGTTTAGCGGCACAAGACTGCGCTCCACCCCACCTCCTTCTGCAGATGCTAATCAGAAATACATTTTGTCACCTGTGCTTCTGAACTACCAGAAGTCCCCATGATCCTCTCCTTAGATTTGATTAATTTGTGCAGTATCTCAAAGAACTCCGGGAAACAGTTTATGTACTAGGTTACTGGTATATAACAAAGGGTATTAGAGGATATGAAATAGCACCCATATAAAAGAGATACATAGGGCAAGTTATGGGGGAAAGAGCACACAGCTTCTGTGGTCTTCCCAGGCATGCACTCTTTCTGCATCACATGATACCAACTGGGAGCCCTGTGAACCTCGTCTTTTTGGTTTTTTTTGGAGGCTTTGTTGCATAGGTGGACTTGATTAATTCATTAGTCAGGGGTGATTGATTTAACATCCAGCCCCCCTTTTCCTCCCCTGAGGTCAGGGATTGGAACAGAAAGTCCCAAGCCTCTAATCTTGATTGGTTTCCTTGGCAAACAGCCCCACTCAGGGCTTTCCAAAAATCATCTCATTAATATGAACTTACATGTGTTTAAAAGAGGTTATGAATAATAAGACACCCATTGCATCTTTATGACTCTAGAGCTATTTAAGGAACAGATGACAGAAAAGTAAACATGGTTTTCTATAACCAAAGATGTTCCCACTCCTCTTATGTTTAGGAAATTCCAAGGGCTTTTTTAGGAGCTCTGTGCCAGAAATGGGGGTAGAGGTCAAATATATATATTTCTTACTATAAATCTCAATATCACAGGAGTTATATAGGTATTAGTGTGAGTTTATATTAATACAAATAGGATTTCCAATTTACTGAATGTTTGCTGCAGCTCTGGGTGACAGAGGCTTCAATCTCCTCAGGGTTCCTTGGTCGTTTTGACTTTGTGTTTCCCTATTATGTGATCACAAGTCGGGTCACAGGCCCAAGCGGGTAAGTTGCCAGGGCAAAGTGTTAGAGACAGAAGGAAAAAGCCAGATATGCCATATGAGATATGAGGGTTGACTAGGACATATGTACAGTGAGTCCAGGGGTGCCAGCTGGACAAAGTTGTGCACCATTATCATGGCGACAGAGGGAAGCTTATATGGGGTGAGGAGATAAAGACTGAGCATATGCCGAGGGTGAGAACACAAGACATAAGACTTGTAATCAGGCATCATTTTTGTGCTCCAAGGAACAAACCCTTGATCAGAGGGGCCTGCCTCCAGAACAGATGTTTCTATAGATAAGGTGGGCCCAGGCCATCAACATACCAGATACTTAGCATACCACCCAAAGGAGGGGGCCTTGTGGACACTTGGTTATTCTGGGACAAAAGGTTCCAAGCAGGCAGTGCTTGTTTCCACACCCATGAGATATTCTGCATCTTGTAGCTGTTTCTATTGTGAATCACTGCTATTATACCAGAGCCCTGTTGGTTTAAATGTTAAGACTTGAAGACATAGAAACCTTTTTCAATCTTAAAGATTAAATGTCAGTACTTGAATGAACCTCGGTCCCCAAAATATGAACTTCATAACTCAGTTTCCATTCTCTACTTCACTCTCTGGAATGGGGCTGGAGGACAAGAAAGCCCTCTCTCAGGTGGAAGAGGCTCTAGTGACTTTTTCTGGGGAATAGACCTCTGTTGTGGAGAATGCTCTGGATTTATTTCATTAATCTCCCCTTCCAACTGTGAGAAACAAGAGTTGCTTTTTCTTGACTCTTCACGGTGAGAAATTGGTGGGTTTCAGGTCATAAAACCCACAAGGGTGTGGGAGGTCCCCCAGGACTTGAGCCTCAGAAGTTTCTCCTTCCCAAGAATGTCCACATTCAGCCTTGAGCAGTTCATCAAGGTTACCATTTAAATACTCCGACCAGTTTGTCACTTCAGCAGCTTCTAGTCTTGGTAAGGAGATCTCATCTGTGACTGAATTCACTTATCCTTCCAGATTTGGAGGTAGCATTTTTGCCCTGGAACTTTTCTTTGATGGATAGGTTAAAAAAGGCATTAATTTTATGTTTGTTCAGTATTTATTTGTTGTAAAGATGGAGCAATGATTACTAAATGCTCCGTGTTGGTGCTGAAACCTAAAGTCTTCATTGTACCTTTTTAATAAACTGTGCTCCACTTAAGAGCTGGAGTGATATCTTTTCTTTCTTCTTAATTATACTGATCCGCTTCGCACCCATCAGTGTCCCATAATCTAGCATTCCAGTACACCATCTAGGCATATTTTTTAGATTTGGTGTTGTCTTATACCAAATGTTTCAAATGGAAAACGGTTAAGTATTTCTTCTCCATGGTTAGCCTGGTCACAGGCATATGTTCTCAGCCTGAGCAGTAAGATTCTCCTGTCGGTACTCTGAATCTTAAGGCAGTGGTTCAGATACCTGGGAACAATAGAGAAATCATGTGGCCATGTAGAAGAATCTGTTTGGAATTAAGTAATTAGTAGTGTCTGTGCTGTATTCAGAGGTCTTACCAGTTACTTTGACTTACCCCCTCTTTGCTTTACTGCAGCCCCTTACTATTTTTCAAGCCTACATGTGCCCTGGGCAGTCTGCCCCAAAATGTGCCGCTTTGGCACATTGATTAAGTTAAATTAAAGCAACTAGAAAAACACCTGAAGCAAGGATACTCTGACCCTTCTGGATGGTAGAGAAACATCCCTATCACCAAAACAGGGAATTCAGAGCCAAGAAGGCTGCATAAATTAATCTTATTACCTTTTTACTAATTTAACACCCTAGTCCAAATGAGGCTTAGAATTTCTTACTAACTGAACTTCCCAAATATAAGTTTTCTTTGTCCTGTCAATTCCTCACAGATTTATGTTTCTTTGCCTAAAATGTATAAAAGCTACATGCTTTTGTTAGAGTAGATAGATAGCCAGACACGAGCAGGGAGGGGGTGTGGGGAGTTCAGCGATCGTTTACATTCTGCTGGACGCCTACCTCCTACACATTCCATATAAGCTGCTCAGGAAGGATGGGAGGAGTAGTAATATGGGTAACAGACCAGCCAAAAATGGCTGGTTCTGATATAGAGGAGAAGTTGACCTAAACTTCACCCCAAAAGATATTATACACTCATTAACATAGGAGAAATCATGCTTCCCTGTGCATGACAGTTTTGGTAAAAATAGAATACAGCCAAAAACTCTCCCCACCCACTGTGAGGGTGGAGCAAGCCGAAACCCCAAGAGGACTCCACCTGTTACGTTTGAAAATTAATTCCACTTAGTGAATATTCATCTATCTGTACGTAAAAAAGGCTGCCTGTTGCTTCTTCAGCATGACACCCTCTGGGTCTGCCAGCACACCACTCTGAGGAATGTACTTTCGCTCTTCTCTGTACTTAATTCCCCAAATAAACTCTCAGTGCTCAACTGCCTTTTCCATCTGTTTTTTTTTTTCATTAAAGTATTATTGATATACACTCTTATGAAAGTTTCACAATAAAAACAATGTGGTTATTACATTCACCCTTATTATCAAGTCCCCCCCATACCCCATTGCAGTCACTGTCCATCAGTGTAGTAAGATGCCACAGAGTCACTATTTACCTTCTCTGAGCTACACTCTCTTCCCTGTGACCCCCTACACAGACCATGTGCACCAATCATGATACCCCACAATCCCTTTCTCCCTCCCTCCCCACCTGCCCTCCTACAACCCTCCCCTTTGGTAACTGCTAGTCCTTTCTCAGAGTCTTTGAGTCTGCTGCCATTTTGTTCCTTCAGTTTTGCTTCGTTGCTATACTCCACAAATGAGGGAAATCATTTGGTAATTGTCTTTCTCTGCCTGACTTATTTCACTGAGCATAATACCCTCTAGTTCCATCTATGTTGCTGCAAATGGTAGGATTTGTTTCTTTCTTATGACTGAATAGTATTCCATTGTGTATATGTACCACATCTTCTTTACCCATTCATCTACTGAATGAATAAGGCAGCTTAGGTTGTCTCCATATCTTGGCTATTATAAACAGGGCTTGAATTCTTTCTTGCAATGAGACCAAGGACCTGTTTGGGGTAACACCTAGGTCAATTCTTGGGGTTTTAATGTAATTGAGCCTCTCTGTAAGTACATAATAAAATTGTACTATTTTCTCCTGTTAATCAGCCTCACGTCAGTTTGATTCTGAGGCCAGTGAGAAGAAACTTGAAGGGTAAAGGAAAATTCTTCCTCCCCAACAATGAATTTTTGAACTGGTCAGAACCTTCTAAACAAATTTGTTATCTTCTTCTGGTAACCAGAGTTAAGTTTCCTTGCACACATCCCTGAAAAGCAATTGATACAAGAGACCTGTATCCAAAACACAAATTATTTACTTGTATTTGTCTATTAAAAACATAAAGCTTATTACAATAATATATTCATTATGATATCATATTTTTTTTATCTTTTGCTTCTCTGGTATGAATAATACAAGTAAAATATAATCTTCATTGAGCACTTTACAAAGTACTGTGACCTAATGGAAGTTAACTTACAATTTAGGTTATTCATTATTCACCGTATCTCTAATAGAAATTTTCTTAATGCCAAAAATAAGTATTATTCTGGAAGTTATAACTGGATGTAGTTATTAAAATGCATTATTAAAATGTTCAGTAACAGAATAAATCTGTCAATGAAATATGAACCTTTAAAATATAAATTGATATTCATTTCAAGGTAAAGCTATTTTTTGTGAGATTAATTTCATATATGCACCATAGAAACACAAAGATTTACTTTTCTATATGTATTATACAAATATAAAATACTTAATTGATAAGTTCACAGAAAGTAGAAGTTAATGAGGGGAGAAAATATCTTAAAATTTAAATCCCTGCACTCCAGTTAAAATATATTTATTCTATTAAAGTTTTACATTATTTTGTTTGTTTTTCAATCTGAATAAACAAGAATATGTATGAAACAGTGACAGCATAAAATAAGTAAATGAGACCCATGAACTAATGTCAGAGGGCACTGTTTTAATAATAAAATATCCATGAGCATTATTTTACAAGTCACAATTTATTAATTAGTAGATCTATATTAGTTTAACTTTGCCTATAAACTGAATTAATTCACAGTAACTGAGATTACTTGAAAAGATCTAGGGAGACAATGAGAACTAAGACTATAAGGGAAAAAAAGTATTGTTATAGATATTCCGCTAAACTGAAATATACAAATACGTACTAGCAGTCAGTAATTTATTCACTCTCTTCAGGCAATTTTTCCTATGCCACCCTACTTTAGTGGTAAATGCAAACACACCCACATACATGTGAAACAATTGTGTGCTTAAATCCATATATATATATATTTCACTTGGTATTCCACATACTCATTTTTAAAGGTGTAATTCCTCATATAATTTGACCACAACAAGAGTATCAAATGAAATTAGAAATGATGATTAAGAAATAGACATTCAAATAGTGAGATATAAAGCCGTATGTCACTAATTCATGATTTTAAAACATAGGATTCAGAGTTACATGGAAATTAGAACAAACTTAGACAGTATAGCAATCATGCAACAGGACTGGGGGTCATTTTGAGGTCAGAAAATTTGTCATAAATTAAAATTCCCAGACATGCTGTGGATTTTTGCGAAGTTAGTTGAGCTGTCTTCAGTGTCAAGAAACCATGTGTGTAGAATGTGGAAATTTTCACACAGTCTTGCTACTGTGTTCTTAAAAGTAGCTCTTAAGTTATTGGTGGTAGTGCTAAAGATGTGTTAATGAGCAGGGAAACTCAAAGGAAAGTTAGTTATGGGAAAAATGGTTACTGGTTTTTGCATCCCCAAATTCAGAGCTTGTGAAAGATAATAAATGTTGTATAAATTTTTGTCTGTTTTTATTTAATCACCAAATAATACTCTTCTATGTAGAGTTAATTACAAAGAAAATAATAAAGTCTTTTGGATTTTTTAATTTAAGCCAATGCCATACCTAATTTAACATTTAATTTAATTTGCATTTTTTTCCAGCCCATCAACTTTTCTTTCCAGTGCATTATTTCTTTACATACTTTCCAATTTTCAACCCTTATCCTCACATCTCACAGTTAACACCAAAGGAACCAGTAAGTTTTAGAGTCAACAACCACCTCAGCCATTAAATAACTGAGTTTTAGCAAAATTTGCCCCAAAGCATTTCTCTGCCCCCATGTTTTAACTCCTGCAATGTATCCAGATGCTGTAATATATCCAAATGATACTGCATCCCCATTAATTCTCTCAAACTTTTTTTTCTTAACGTAGTGCTCTTGTTAAGCCCTTCCAAGGGAATAAAGTCCTCCACAATTTTACATCAGCCTTTCATTCTCGGTCTAAAATGAATCCTAAAGCTATTACTTATACTGAAACCTAATTTCCGTTTTATTTTTCCTTTTGAGACTTTATGCTTTTCCCTGATTCCAAATATAAGCTGTCCCCCATACATGTTTATAAAGTTAGAGAATTTGACTTGGAATGATCTAATATTTTTCTGTTTCCTTCTTGAAATCTTTGGTATGTATTCTCTTGTCTGGATGTTCTTGATACTACCTTCTATTGAGATCCCCCGATATCTTTGTAAATGTCTTCTTGTGAATCAGTACTTAGCAAAAGTAATAAAATGTTTTCATATAATACCTTCCTATTACACATTTAGGGAGTGATTATGTATAAATAAAGGAACAAAGAAGCAACAGCAAAATAATAAGTTAGTAAGGAATACAAATCAATCTGTAGAATGTGTAACTCTTCACACAGTCTTGCTACTGTGTTCTGAAAAGTAGCTCTCAAGTTGTTATTGGTGGTAGTGCTGAAGATGTGTTAATGAGCAGGGAATCTCAAAGAAGTTTATTTTCAGAGCGGGATTTTATGTGCAGATGTCTAAACATCCCCCACACCCAGGGTTTAGAGCAAGATGATTATACAGTGCAAACTCTGGGACTCACATGGCAAACTTTCCCAAAAGCTGCAACTTTGTAGAATTTAAAAAATGCAATGCATTATTGACTGTTTGTCTAATGCCCAATAGATTACTTTTTCTAGGGCTTAGTTCCCAAAATACCGTTTGATGTTCCTGCAGAAGAGGTGAGTACTTGCAACGCCAGCAGCCTAATGAGGAACACTCCTCACTCGGGGATATCACAGACCTTCTTCATGCTCAATCATCATGTCCTGAAATATCCAGGGTGGGGTGGCATGTCTTAAAAATGCCTATTCATTTAGGTTCTAATCACAGATACTTCATCAAGTGACAAAAGAAAAGCCTCAGTAGGTATACCACTTCAAAATCTGGGACAACTTACATGTAATTTCAGGAATCAGCAGGGACACACAGCTGGAGAAAAATAAAAAACTTGCTGTAATTGAAAATTGCCTTGCAGCTTGTTTGTGATTAAAATGAAGTTCGGTTCCTTGAAATCTTGTTTAGCAATTAAATATGTTTTACTTAGGCATTGAAATATTGTCTATTGTCCTGAAATGATCAAACTCTTACAGACATGTCTTAACATAAGATGTTACATGGAAACGTAAATTTAAGAAAACGTAGCCGAATTCATCATAAGCGGAAGGCTGTCTTTCAGAGAAATGAGAGGTAGAACCAACTCAGTTAAATTATGTATCTAACTTGAAAATTCAGAATTAAATTGGATCATTATAATGGAAACAAAGTTAATAATGACAAAGCTGAGCATCATACCTAGAAATGAACCGTCTCAAGGCTGTATGCTCTTTAAAATCCCTCCTTTGTTCCAGCCTTTCTAGTTCACTAATTTCCCTTGTGGGTCTGTTATGCTGGTATATTCAAATAAATTTGTGGTTAATAAAATCTATTATCTTCAACTAGGCTCCAAATTTCATTGTTTTCCAACAGCTGCTTCAAATAAATAAAATGAAGGTAACATTTACAAAAGGAAGGAATTATTTCCTTCTCTTCTAGAAGGACTTCATTCCCAGCAACTAAATAACAAAATAAAATTTATTTGATTCATTTTGCTGCTCTGGGAACCTGCGATCATCCTCCAAGTTCTTGGGAATATGTTTTATGACAGCTTTGTTTTCTGGTTAATATTTTTCACTGTTGAAAGGCTTATGTACATTTTCCTCCACTTTAATCTGTTTTCCCTCAGAGAATGTAATAAATTCCCCTGCAAATATTTGCATGTCTGTGTATCTATCTTGGTAGGCTGTTTACATTAAAGCTCTCATATAAGTTAGATGAGTTCACCTCAGTAGCTACAACTTCGTTATTAATACAGCCTGCAAGGCAGAGTTCAAAATCTTTCAAAGAGAAATTCTGGAACAATCACCATCACTCTTAAGTCCACATCACTGAATGAACATTGTCAATGGACTTCAGAGAGAAATAGAAGGGTTCATTTAGATTGGGTCTGTCCATTTATAAGTGGATGGATCTGGTCTTGTTTCACACAAAAAAATTTTGAATCCTTTTCCCTCATCCCAAAGGAAGGTTTCTGTCGGATATTTTTTATTATTATTCTCTATACACTTGATTATAAACCTCCAGTGGGCTAGCTTTGCCTTTTGATCACAACTCTCTACCTATGCTCACTGGGATGCTCTTTGAAAACCTAATTATAATCTTTGTAAAGGAAAACTTTAAATACATAAAATAGAAAGATAACCTTTGAAGTGGACATTTCACTGTGATTCCTAAACTTGAAAAGGATCAAATACATTGAGAGAGCTAAAGCAGCGTTTTGTTCAAAATGTTTACTGCATTTCTGTCCCCTTTTCAATGTAAAATATATTAGTAGGTTCTTCTCCCTTCCCTTCTGCTTAATATAATAACAATTGCATTTATATGAGCAGGAACTGGATGTTAGCGTTTTCAAACATTTTTGTTTTTGTACCGCTTAAAATAATTCTGAGAAAATACGTAGCCATTGCAAATTTTAAGTTGAAATCTAAATATTTTATCATAAGTTTAGATATTTGCAAAAAGTGTAACGTATAATTTTTGTGCCTTAAAAATATTTTTATCAAATACTGGAACTGCAGATTTAGTTTGCTGTTTTTTAATACAATGATGGCTAGAACTTAATTAGGAAAAATAATTCTTTAGGTTAATCACTCAAAGGAAACTTTATGTCAGAAAAAACTTTGATTTTTTAATATCTAAAGAATCTGTTAATACATGCTTCCACGACCACCTTCTCACCTCTTCTGAATGAATTTCTACGGTAGAATACTTGATAGATTTGACAGGAAATTTGCTGAGTTTATTTTTGGAGTGAAATAAGGCACGGACCTCTGCAGTACGTCTTGTTTTGCTCTTACCTAACCCTCAGTCAGTTGCAAGACACTCTCGAATTGTGCATTGTTCATCACTCCCCAAGGATTTGCCATTCCTAGGATGGCTGTGCAACGTGATAAAAGATGGAAAATTTGCCTTAATTTTGTGAAGTGAGAGCAGACAGGTGATTGTAAAAAGAAGTATTGGAGAGCCAAGAGACCACAGATTTCTCTGAGGTAGGAAGTTGTATATCTGAAAATAATTTCCTAAAAATTATTTATGCTTGTGTATCTCCTAGAGAGAGTTTTAATGTTACAGGAGTACATAATTCCAGTTTGACTTTGAAGACTCTTGCTTGAGACATCATGTAATCAAACCTCTCTACTTTTAGGGGAGAAAATGAGGCTGAAAATCAATGAATTACCTGCAGCAGAAATTGTGTCCCTTTGCAGCCTGCAAAGCTAGTCTTCGTATTGTTTTCTTCCTGAAATCTCCCTTATCTGACTCTACCCTATGTGTATTGTTTGTTGTCTTTGGAAACAGTGTTTACTTTGTACAAAAATCCAATAGATCATTATAATTGAAGACTGTGGGAGAGTTACCAGGACTTGAATGTTCTCAAATCGAGGTTTCAAAAGTGCATATATCATTCATGCAAGGGGAATAAGGTCTAGGATCATGCAATCTTCAGGAATGTGGAAACATATTCAAAATGACATGGTTGCTTTCTCACTCACGCTGTGTAGATTAACACTGAACAAACTGTCCACTCTGGGTATATTTTATACATATAACTGTACTTAAATCTCTTTAATTGGGGATTAGCTATTTTTTTTCCCTGATAACCTCATCAAGTAGTTTAGCATAATGGTTTGTAGATAATAGACAATAAGTATTGACTGATTTGCTTTAGTTAGCTTAATTTTAAAGTTATAGATGGAGAGACAATTGTCAACAGAGAACTCTTCCTCCAAGTTACTCAATAGAAATGATGAGGATAATCCACATAAACAAAGCATATAGTCAAAACTAAATAGGAGGTGGCCACCTCAAAGCAAAAATAAAATATGTTTGTGTGCATATTTCTCATTATACATAAAGTTCCTTATTTTGAAACTGAGCAGGGAATCCTGGTATCTCCAAGTAATTGCATAAATATGAGCAAATTTCTCAAGTCCTCTCTTCTAAAATCTAAATTCCATAAAATATTTAAAAAATATTGATCTGGATGACAGAAAAAATTATTTCTCTTTGTATGTCTCATGATTTTCTATGACTTTATCTAAAAAAGATCCACCTGCCTCCATGTTTTACTAAAGTACGTTTGACTTTCATACACATACAATTTATCTTAACACCTTTTCCTATAGCAATTAATACTTTTTAACTGCTAATTACAAAAGAGAAAGGATTATTGTCTGTCATGTCAATGGCTATATGACTGTCATTTATTTACTCAACTATTCAAAAAAGGAAAATTGAATGACTACCACGTACCAGGCACTGGGGGTACACCATTTGGCAAAACAGACCTGATGCCAGTGCTCTCATGGAAGCTCACCTGAGTCTCAGCATTGCAACAAAATGGGATAAATATCCTTATAACTAAAGACATAAAGGCCACAAAAAAAAAATACACAACAGCCTGGCATTTTTTTTAAGTCGATACCATTTGTTATATATTCTCCTTACCCATATTTTTCCAGAATCATCTTTAACAATCCATGGATTTCCAGGACACTTACATCATCTCCAAATATTGAGGTACTTATAATTTACTTAATCAGTTCGTGACCTTCTGCTCATTGATAGGCACATTTATATCAGAGTATTATCTTGATCAGTGTTCCATTCAGTTCACTGACAAACATAAATAAGGCCTCAAGTACTCTTAGATTTGTTCTAAGATTTCAGTTATGAATTGTTTTCTGTTTGCCACAGGTATCCTGCTTTGCATTTGACCTATATTAATTCATGTAATCCTCACAGAAAAAGTGAGGTTGTTGTCGGTGAATTGTGTCTCCTCAAAATGATATGTTGAAATCCTAATCCCCCTACCTCAGGATATGACCTTATTTGGAAATAGGGTCTTTACAGTGCCTACCAAGATAAAATAAGGTCGTTGTGGTGTGCCTTAATCTGATCTCTCTGCTCTCCTAAAAATAAAGGGAAATTTGGACCCAGAGACATGCACAGAGGGAAGATAATATGAAGAGAGAATGAACATGGCTATCTACATGAGCAGTCAATTGTGTACTGTATTCGAGCCCCAACAAAATTTCTGGATATCAGGACACAGATGAACTTCTCTGAGAGTACAGGCAATACTCTGTGAGGACTGTCACACATCAGGCCTGGGAGGAGATGGTGCAGTCTGATTCCACTGGGAGAGGCTGACAGGAAGCTTCACACTTAGAACCCTTCTGGACCTGCCACATGTGCCCCTTCTCTTGACTGATGTAAATCTTTATCCTTTGCAGTAAAAAGCTATGAATATTAGTATAAAAGCTTATGGTGAGTTCTGTTCATCCTACACATGAACTATTGAACCTGAGTGTAGTCTTGGGAACCCCTAAAATTACAATAGTTTCAGAGGTGAGTGTTGTCTTGGAAATGTCCTGAGTCTATAGGTAGATATTACATTTTGTTGGCTTTTCTATAATACTGGGTGAATAAAAACTTCAAAGGATTTATCCCATTGGATTAAATCAGAAATCAGCAAATTATGGCCTATAGACCAAATAAGACCTTTCGACTATTTTTTAAATATCACTTTATTGACACAAACTATTGACATGGCTGCTTTAGTACCACAATAACAAAAGTAGCAGTGAAGAGAACTTATGGCCCTCAAAGCTTAAAATACACACTATCTGACCACTTAGATTTAAAAGCTTAATGACCACTGCAATAAATCATAGTGTACTGTCTGGCTTTGTCCATATCTATGAAGAACCTGCCCTATTGGTACAGAAATTCAGGACAGCATCCCCTAGTACTACCACCAGTTCTCTGATGCCGTTATCATTTGCAGTAGTATCTGCCCTTCTATTTATGCATTAATCCTCTGTGCTTGGTTTCACAGAAAGTACATAATAAATATTACATTGATTTCAAGAAAATCTTATTAGGTTTACTTTTATCTACAGAATAAAGTTCAAAATTATATTTGTGTCACACAATGTTCTCCATGATTCCAATGTTATTCCTTTGGAAATTCCTTTCCAATATTATCTACAGCCGCTTTTATTCACAAAGACTCATATTCTATCACACTGAACATGGCATGAAATTTAAAGGCAATCTCTGTGCCTTGGTCCATATTGACCTCTTATCTTGGAATTTCCTTTTCCTCTTTTCTTTCTAATTATAACTCATCTTTTAGGGATGAGCAGAGAGGCCCTACTTCTTAACTGTTTTACATCTCCTCCTGAGTGAATAATTCACTACTTCTTTCAAACTTTTACAACTTTTACATGTCAACAAAACTGATCACAGTATTTTTCAACAATATTGTAGGTGCTTAAAATGCAAGAAGAATGAATAACACTCAAGATTTTCTGAAAGACATACAAGAAACTACTCATGTAAGTCTCACATGCTACTACCTAAAATTTTAATGGAAGACTAAAATTTCTCTCAAATCTGAATTGCAGTCATTTGTATTGACTCTACAGAAGAACTCTGTGATTGCTATGGCCATGTCTTATTTTTTAATATGTTCACAAGACTTAACAGCATATCTGAGAGTGCTGTAGATGCTTAAAATTTATGAAGAATAAATGAATAGCTACGATCACCTTAGTATACTATACAATGCCTTCTTTTGTTTGTGAAACCATTATCACAAAGCATGAAACTTCATTTTCTTCTTAGTGCCTTTAGACTAATACTACTATAAAATTCCAGTTGTTATTCTTATTTTATCTATGCTTTAACACAGCTAACAGAAAAAGAGAGCTGGATTTTTTAATGACCAACTTGTTTTTTTAATTAGAAGGAGGTGATGCATTTGTATTCAGAGGATAGATTACATGTATTTGGTATTTGTAACAGCTGAGCCTTTACAGTGCTTGGTATTTTTATTCTTCCTTTATTAATTCTAAGTTTTAATCTCTAATGCAGCTGGGATAAACTTTCACTAACCTATAGCAACCCATTTCCTTCCCTGCCCCTAACATACACACATAGGTGCTCACAAGAATGATTCACCTACTGTTGAAAACATTTAGGTCACATGCATTAATCTCCTCATCTGATTATTATTGCAAGCTGTTAGTCTTTACGAGTTAAGCATATAAATAGGGTTCATGTGATAACTTTACCCACTGAAAAATTTACCCAGGTAAGTTTCCCTGTGGGGAAGCAAAGGACAAAACCTTTGTATCCTTCTTTCTCTGTATTCTGTCAGCTTTCTTGAGGAGGCAAGTCCTACTAACATTTTGTATTAAATTCCAGTAATTTAAGTAGGTCTGATAATTTGATGCAATGGTGATAGACAGTATAGAATATACACCTGACCCTGCTTTAAAAGTTCTGTTAGACATGGTTTCAACACAAGATAGCACCTCATTATTTCCCGTAATATGAAAATGGGACTGAAAAAATTCATAAAAGTGTAAAGTGTCTCCTATATTATTGATAAAATAGGATAAACCAAATCAATATTTTTTAAGAAGGGTGATATAGTCAAGTAGCTAAAATCCTCTGCTGTTTTTCTTCTATAAAAATTTTGTAGGGGATACAATACCATCTATTACTAGTCAATCCAAGGACATCTTATGGTTATCTTTTTCTACCAGGTCACTGGGAATAAATAAGAATGAACTTACTGTGTTGCACAGCCCTCCTGTGCAACACAGAGAAGACAAGTAGCGAGCGATTTTACAGCATCTTACTACATTGATGGACAGTGACTATGAAGGGGTATATGGGGGGGACTTGGTGAAGGGGGGAGCCTAGTAAACATAATGTCCTTCATGTAATTGTAGATTAATACTAAAAAAAAAGAATGAACTCACTTATTCAATAAATTTTATTATGTACCCATTTATTATTATACATACATTTCTTCACTTAAAGGAATATAAAATAAAATATGGGGCTTGCAGTTTTATGGCAGAAAAAGACAAATCTCCCACTTAGAGCAGATAGTAGTTCTTCCACAGAAGCTAGGACCTACCACAGTAACACATAGGTAAAAGGCACTTAAAAATGTCTATTTATTAAAGAGATAACATAATCACTTCAATGCACAACAAAATCAATAAATAAAATTAAAGAAAGCAAAACATTACAATCAGAAAATTATGGAGATATGGAGATACTAATCATGATTTTTAGAAGCCAGAGCTAACAAAACATCTGAGAAGAGATGGCATTTGCTCTGAACCATAAAAAGTGAATAGATTGGTTTTGAAAAAGTGCTAAAGTGCAATTTTTACCAAGTTTATGCCTATAACAGAGTATTTGAAAAGTAGTATGCATTCTAGTCAAGAGCCTGACCTATAAAAATCCTGCCACATTTATTTACTTATCAGTTTGTGAATGTGGACAGGTTATTTAACCCTACCTCTAGGCCTCATTTCCCTCACCTGTAAAATGTGGTCATTGTATCTGCCTCGTTGCATTTTTTCAGGTTTAAATTAGTTAATATGAGAAAAGCCATGATAGTAGGTTATATAATGCTAATGCTGAACACATGAAATTTATTAAGAAAATATCTTGTCATGAATCATGTACATGGCACAATCACATGCCAATAATCCATAGAATGGGTGCTATCATTCATGATCTGTTGGAATATCTCTGCTGTCATACAGTGTAGTTTTTCCAAATACAAAGCAGCAGAAATAAAAACTGATGTTTCAGAGTTAATCCCTTACAGCAAGAAGTAGATACCAGCATATATCTGTACTTGTACCAGCTGTCTCAAGGTTGTACTGTCTCAGGTATTGTACTCCAGGTGTTGTACTGAGTACCCTTAGAATGGTCTTTCCCATGCTGTCTACTGATTAAAACATGCCAACAACTCTTGTTTTCCCAGAGGAAAGAATATCAAACTCCTCTACATGTCCTCCATGTTCTTATTCCAGGTTGCCTCTCTAGCCTAATCTTCCTCTGACAAATTATGATCTAATAATATCCAACTAAGGATTACTTTGTCTCTTCTAGCCTGGAATGTTCCCTCCACTAGAAAACCATGCCTACCTGAAAAAAATAATCATCTTCCAAAACAGTACTAAGCTTTGCCATCTTTTGAAACCTTCCTTGTCTCCTTTCTGTCCCATCCCCAGTATAGATATAACACTTCTCTACACTTTCATAGGATTTTATTATGACATATCAGCTTTCATTTAAATTTCATTTCCTTTTTCTGTATTCACCACAATTACCTGAGCTTCTCTGCTCAGCCAAGTTTGGGTAAAATTAGGGGTCCAATAAATACTGTTTCATGAAATCTGTCAATTTTCCAAAGAATAGGAAAGAAGGATAATTAATATCACAGTAATTTTTTTGGTGAAATATATTGGTTACACCTATAATTTAGTTATAGGTAGAAGATATTTTTAGAATTTATTCACCAGTCATAAAGTTGGATTGCATTGGATACCTTTAAGACAGAGAATGATATTAAATTAGAACTACTGGTAGTAAAATTGTTGAAGTGAATTTAGATCCAGTGAGAAGTTCGAAACTGAAAGCAGCAAACGGTTTACAAAAGCATAGCCATGACTGGATCTCTCAGGTGATGACAGCAGTGTGCACTGGAAAGGACAGTTTTATACCATAGACCTACACAGCATCCCTCGGACCAGTGCAAGAAGCTAACACCCATCAGAGGAGTCTAGCACCCTGAGCATGCACAGTATTGGAAGAGAGTTTATGAGTGGATGAGAAAAAAAAAAAACTTTATTTTTCCTCAAAAACACATCGCACTGTTGTTAAAATTCTAGTATCAAAACTCTGCCTCTAAATTCGGGCTGCAGAGCCCATTACTAGAAATTAAGAAGGCAAATCTACCTTTAAATGTTGTTTATCAGAAAACATTCTAGCATGTGCTAATTCCACAATAGAAGTCTGTATAACTTACTGGGAAATAAAAAAAAGTATGAAGAGTTTTTCACTTTTTTTTCAACTTCACACATTCTAATGAATATTTAAAGTAAGGCAGAAATTAACCCTGCTTAGATTTCAAGAATAGTGATTAGGTTTCCTTGAATGTTCTTTGAATACTCAACTGGTGCATACATCCATGGATGCATTTTCTAATTTAATACTTGAAAAATTCTTGACCATCACTGATGATATATAAGGCATTTCTTAAAAATCTTAAGCCAATACTATTCAATCTTGTAATTTAGAATGAAAAAATAAAATCATGAGATTTTTTTCCAGGATAAACAAAGGTGTGAAAGGCAAATCATTATTTACCCAGCTACTAATTATTCACATATGTTAGTTACGATGATAAACAAATATAACTAATAAACAAAATATTTTTACTGAAAATCTTTGCATAGAACTTAACATATTTCCCACAGTATGAAACAGGAGTTACACTACAGTTAATTTAGGTATTGAACCAAATTTGTGGAAACACTGAATTGCAAACTAACTTCTGAAAGGACTCCTCAGAGCACTAGCATGTTATAGATCATTGTGAGTCTTCCAGAGGAAGACATGTTGTGTGGCAATTTGACTTGTTTATTTTGTCAATAAAAATCTCCTAAAACTAATCTAAAAAGGATGAGATGAGGAATCCGCATTCAGAAATTTCAGATAGCCTGCTCCTGCTGCAGCCTCTTTACCCAGCAATAGTAATCTCTTTATCCAGTATAGTAAATGTCTGGTTCATAATGCAAGTCTCCCCACTTCCCCCTTATGTTTTCTTTTATTTTTAACACTGCAATTCAACCATTTATTGAATGTTAATGGCTAGGCACTATGCTAACCCATACTGGAAATAAAGAAAACAAGATGTTGTTTCTTCTCTCCAGGTATGTCCTGCCAATACAATGACCAAACTTCACAGATTAAGTGCATCTTTCTGCAAGCAGAAGTAACATAGTAAAGCTAAATTAAGCATAAGGTATCACAACAAGTGTTCTCCTGAACCAAAAGGGACTAAATAATGTCCAAAGTTAGAATTACAGTCTTTTATAAAAAGTCAAGTTCTGAAGAAATATTTCTTCAATGATCTTTAAACACATACTCTTTATTATTTAGATGCCAAATGAGCTATGTTATGTTAGTTAGATTGCATATGAAAAGGTGGTTTTGAGATTTAGTGCTGCATGGTATAAAAATACAGACTTTCTTGTCAGGCTGAACTGGTGTTTGAATTTTAACCCTGTGACTTTGGATTAATTATTTCTTCATCTACATATTGGGGTGGCTAATAGCACCGACTTCTATTGGTGCTAAGGAAACCCATTATAATTGTTGCTATATAAATGTGCTTAATAAATACTAGCAATCATTTATCTTCTTGACTTAACAAAATAATAATAAACTTATATATATTGTATAATGTTAATAATTAAATGTATTATATAGTACTGTTTTTTGACAAACAATTTGCTCTTTACTAAAATGTTGATATAAATTAAGTTAAGTGTTCTGAAAATAATATTAGTATACACTATCATATCCAATTTATTTAGGGCAGGAGGAATTTTCCACTTCCTAATATTTATAGATGTTTACAAATAAATTTATAAAAAAGTTTTGTTTTGTTTAAGGGCGGTCTGTTCATGAGTTATCTACAAAATAAAGGCTGTTAATATGCCATGCAGTCTATTGGAAAATAAAACTTGAAACATTATTTTACATTTCATTGGTTCATATAGGCCATTCTACTTAAGTTTTAGCCTAAATGTGAGATATATTGCCATTTAAAAAAAATTTTTTTAAGTTACATGGGAACTGGTAATGTAAATTTTCATTTAATATATGCAAGTAAGGCATGGATCTCCAATTACTATTATTGATAATCAGTTTTTGCTGTACTCTTGGTATACCAAAACTTCCCTAGCATGACTGAAAATGTCCTTTATCAATCATTTTGACATGCAGTTTTCTTGTTTGTTATGTGTGCCTACTTCCTATACTGCCTTTTGGTGGCTCTGAGGAAATAGTCATGTCACAGCGTCATTCACATTGCCAGCACCCCAAGGCAACAGAAACATTTGAGACAATATATCGGAAGGCAATTAAGCTACTGATTTAATAATCCAGTACCCAAGGGCTCTCGCTTTTTTTTATTGTTTTTATTCTCTTGATCATGGGGCAGCTCAGAAAAAGACATAAAGCACATTTAAGCAGCTTTGTGTTGTTCTTTTCAATCATTCTAACCAATTATTTTCCTATTAGGAATTGAGTTACAATTTGAAATTTGTTCATAAACTTGTTAATACTACATCTTGAATTTTGGTTTTAAAATTAAAAGCAATTAGGCATTAACAAGTCTTTGTTATAATTTCTTGATGTCTGAAATAATAAGGGAGTCATCAATGTGCATAAAGGGAAATAGAAGCAATAAATTTAAATCTTTTATTACAACTGTCTGTTGCAATAGCTCACCAGATTTATATGAATATATCCAGTTATTCAGTGATGGATCTCTTTTCTCCAATAAGAGTGTTTTCTTTTATTACATAAATATGTTTATTGGGCAGTTTTAAAAGTATGTAAAAGCATTGGATAAAGTAGAAGTCACCTAAAACCTCACTTGATTATATAAACTTTTCCATGACGTTATTTCATGTATCTCATTGCGCTCACACACACACAAGCACACACACACATGACTTTACTCCAGTGAAGTCAGGTTAGACTGTTTTCCTTCCTTCTTTCCTATTCACACATCCATCAATCTTAACAGTGTTAACAATGAGTCTACTAGATACATTGTATTACTACATTCATTCATTGTATCCAATAGTATTCATCATACTTATATAATCACATAAAATATGAATGCAAATGCAAATATAGAATTGGAGAATTACTATTGCTTGTATAAGCAAAATTGAGTAATATTACATATTATATTCTAAGCTTATATTTTGCAGCTGCTTCAAGCCAACTTACAGTTCGTTTCTGTCTACTGGTTTATATTGTAATATATGAATATATCAATATGTGATTCAACCATTTTTATGTTAATAGAGTTCCAGTTTCCTTTTCCTTTCAAAGTTTTTAAAATTTCATTTGTTTGATGTCTTAAACTGTGGAATTATCTGCCTTACAGTAACTAACGAAGATGACATAATGGCCTATCTATCTATAACAATGTAAAATTGGATCCATATCTCAAAATAAATTACATGTTGGTTTAAAACTTTAAGCATAAAATAGATTGGAGAGACTTTAAAAAATTTTTTAAAGATCCTAAAACTATGCAGTTAGATATTAATTACTACATAAAAATAACCATACATTTCTTTATTATAAAAATCTCATCTTTGTTGTTAAGCTTTGTTATTAATGTGACAAGTATTGATAAAGTGTGTGTGTGTGTTTATTATGCCAAAAGAGTAATTTATAGCTATAAATTTTACATTAAATAATATAAATCTTACATTAAAAAACAAGTCAATAACCAAATCAATAACCTTTATAAGTTTACAACTTAAGGAACTAGAGAATGAAGAACAAACAAATCCCAAATCTCACAGACATAAGGAAATAATAAAAAGTAAAGCAGATACAAACAAAATACAGAATAGGAAAACAGTAGAAAAAATAAACTACCCCAAAAGTTGGATATTAAAAAATAACAAAAAATAAAGATAACAAACCTTCAGCTAGACAAAGAATAAAGAGAAAAGACTCAAATTACTAAAGTCAGAAATAAAAGTGGAGGCACTACCACTGAATTTACAGAAATAAAAGGATTGTAAGAGGGTGCTATGAACAATTGTACACCAAGAAGTTGGATCACATAGATGAAATGGACAAATTCCTAGAATGGATACAATCCTACTAGGACTGAAAAGTGGAGAAATAGAAAATCTGAAAAACCGTATGTAACTAGGAAGGAGACTTCATCAGTAATCAAAAATCTGAAAATGCAAAGCCATGGACCCAATGGCTTCACTGGTGAATTTTACTCAACATTTAAAGAAGAACTAGCACCAGCTCTTCTCAAACTTTTCTAAAATATTAAAGGGGAACTTCCAAATCCATTCTATGAATTCAACATACCTAATACCAAAGCCAGAAGTAAACATTACAAGAAAAGAAATTACAAAGCAATATCCTTTGTGAACATTGAGGAAAATCCTCAACAAAATACCAGCATATAGAATTCAGCAGCATATTATTAGGATTATATACCATGACAAAGTAGGATTTATTCTTGGGTTGTGAGAATGCTTCAATATATGCAAATCAATAAATTTGATATAGCATCTTAGCAAAAAAACGAAAAAATTCATATGATCATATCAGTACATGCAGAAAAATTGTTTGACAAAATACAAGCTTTCATGATGAAAACCCTCAAAGTTTGGCCATAGAGGAACATACCTTAACATAAAAAAGGACATATAAGACAAACTTACAGCTAACATATACCTAACAGTGAAAAATTGAAAGAATTTCCTCTTAAGTCAAGAACAAGACAAGGATGCCCATTGTTGTCACTCTCATTTAATATGTTACAGGAAGTCCTAGTTAGACTAATTAAGCAATACAAAGAACCAAAGTCATCTAAATCAGCAAGGAAGAAGCAAAGTTGTCATTATTCACAGATAGTATGATTTTTTAGTATTTTTAGATCAAAATACTATTGGAACTAATCAAGAAATTCAATAAAGTTGCAGGGTATAAAATCAATATACCAAAATCAGTTGCATTTCTATATACTAACAGTAAAACATCTGAAAAAGAAGTAAAGAAAACTATCCCATTCATAATAGTAGCAAAAATAATATAATACATAGGAATAAACAATAAAGTGAGAGATTTGTACAAGAAAAGCTAGAAATTCAAGAAGACACAAATAAATGGTAAGATATACCATGGTCATGGATAGGAAGAATTAAAATTGTTAAAATGTCCTTACTATCAAAGTCAACTACAGACTTAATGCAATTTCTATCAAAATTGCTATGGCATTTTTCACAGAAAAAGAAAAAAAAAATCCTAAAATTTGTATGGAACCACAAAAGACCCAGAATAGCCAAACCAATCATGAGAAAGAACAAATCAGAAGTATCAGACTTCCTCGGTACAAACAATACTACGAAGCTATAGTTATTAATGTAGTATGGTACTGGCAGAAAAATAGACAAGTAGTAGACCAATGAAACAGAATAGAGAGCTCAGAATTAAACTCCCACATGTATGGTCAGCTAATATTTGAGAAAGGAGCCAAGAACACCCAATACAGAAAAGATAGTCTCTTCAACAACTGGTGTTGGGCAAATGGGATAACTATAAGAAGAAAACTGAAATTAGATCCCTATCTTATACCAGTCACATAAATTAACTTGAACTGGATAAAAGACAAACATAGGACCTGATAACATAAAACCCATAGAAGAAAAAGGGAAAAAGCTCCTTGACATTTGTCTTAGCAATTATTATTATTATTGTTATTTGGATATGACATCAAAAGTATGAACAACAAAAGCAAAAATCAGTAACTTACAGCATCTGTACAATAAAAGACACCACAGAATATAAAGGCAACCTACAGTATGGGAGAAAATATTTGCAAACCATACATCTGATAAATGATTAGTGTCTAAAATATATAAAAACTCATAGAACTCAAGAACAAAAAAATAATCCAATTAAAAAATGGGCAGAGGAGACAAATAGACATTTTTCTGAAGAAGACATCTAAAAGACAAACTGGTACATGAATAATGCTCAGCATTGTTGATCATCATGCAAAAAATGCAAATCCACAGTGAAATATCCCCTTACATCCGTTAGAACTGCTACCATTAGGACAAGTGGTAACAAGAGTTAGAAAAGGGAGCACTGTACGCTGCTGATGGGAATGTGAACTGATGAAGCTACAATGGAAAACAGTATGGAGGTTCTTCAAAATATTAAAAATAGAACTACCAGGTGATCCAGCAATTCACTTCTGGGTTTATACCCAAAAGAAATGAAATCAGGATCTGAAAGAGATAATATACACTCCCATTTTTATGATAACAAAGATACAATAACAACCTGAGTGTCTATCAACAAATGAATAGACAAAGAAGTGCTGATATATATGTAAATATAATATATATACATATATATATATATATACAATGACATATTATATATATTATATATACACATGGAATATACAATGAAATATTATTTAACAATGAGAAAAAAGGAAACCTTGCCATTTAAGGCAACATGGATGGACTTTGGTGACATTATGCTGATATTGTTCAGACAAGAAAAGACAAAAATTGTATGATATCACTTAAATGTGAAATCTAATAAAAGTCAAACTCACAAAAACAGAGAGTAGAATAGGGTTTACCATGGTTGGATGGGAGTGTGGGGGAATAGGAGAGATGTTTAACTGACAAATCTGCAACATATTTTAATAAGCAGTATAGTGATTATTGACAATAATACTCTAAACATGAAATGCACTTAGAGACTAGATGTTAATTATTCCCACCACAAAACAAGATAAGTATGTGATCAGAGTTGTTAGCTAAGTCTACAAGGGCAATCATATTGCAATATATAAATGCATAAAATTAACTTGTGCATCTTAAGCTTATGTTATATGTTAACTATATTTTAATTAAAAAACTATTGAATCAGAAAAACACTTAATCAAAATGAACATTTAACATGTGTGCATTTGTTATGTGCCAATTATCCCTAAATAAAATTGATAATAATTATTGGATGGGGAAGAAGCAAGTAAAAAGGAAAAGGAAATAAAGTGAAGAGAAAGTAATGTCAGTCCACAATAAGTGTCTTTGATGACATCAACTATAGTCTGGCCTTCTTGTCATTCTGTCTTAAATTAATACAGATTTCCCATTCCTTTTAAATTTCTTCCTTCACACATCATACATTCTCATATACAATTGACTGCTGAATTAACACAGGTTTGAAATGCTCAGTTCTATCTATATGCAAATTTCCAGAACATATATTGGAAAACTTTTTGTAAATTTGCAACAATTTGAAAATAACATTTTCTTTTCTGTAGCCTACTTTGCTATAAGGATATAATATTCAATATATACACAAAATATGTACTAATTGATTGTTTACATTATCTGTAAGGCTTCTTATCAATAGTAGCTATTAGAACTTAAGTTTTGGGGAGTCTAAAGTTATACATGGATTTTCAACTTTGCAGGTGTTATGTGTCCCTAAACCCTGTGTTGTCAAGGGTATTTTAAGTTATGTTTATATAAGGTAGGATTTTCAGATAAACTGTAACAGCTTGATACTTGTCTCTGGAGATGCACTGGAAATGACACACTGAACTTAGAACAAAATAGGAATCACATGTGATTCATAATATGCTGTTTAAAGCTAGTAACACCTTGTTGTACATTGTTGGGGAATGTTCAACTTGAAGGTTTGTACAACTTGGCTTGAGTTATGTCATCAGTTGTGTACTAAATACCCTGAAGTCAGATGAGACTGACAAGAGGTCCTGGATGGAAAAGCAGTGCTATGTCTGAAGGACTTAGACCCTCAATGATTTCCGATATGTTTTCCTGTTATGCTATGTGCTTTACCATTATTAAACAGTAATGAGAGTAAACTCTATGGAGCCTGGTGAGTCCCTTCAATTTTTCTACTCTGTAATTGGTGCAATGATTCTTAAGTCATTGTCATAATTTTAAATTATACAGCTTACTATTTTTCATTATAGCATATAACACTAAGGTTAGTCCTCAAAATATTAAAAGACCTCTTTTGAACCATTTGAACCATACTACTTTTAGTTTTCCCAAGATATCCTTCCTTCTCAACTTCACCCCAAATATCTACCCAGAATAAAAGCAATCTTAAAAGGTAACATCTCCAATGTTGATATTTTTACCACTTGTTAAAGCTAGGAAAAAATAACAAAAATGCTGTTGGCAAAGCGGTATCACTTTAAGTTGACTTCTGGTGCCCCAAATATCAATCAAGTCTGAAAGCAATACATTTAGAAAGATAAGAGAAATACTATAGCGATCATTCAATTTAATTTAATCATAGTGTTTGATTGATATTTAACATTTTTTCACCTTTAATGTCATGTAAGAGTTCATAAGCCTAATTTGAACTAAGCAAAAAAGAAGTTTTTTTTATAAAAACAGAAAATAAAATAGCAGAAAAGCATATGTACATTTGACCTCAGGAGAAATTTTACACATGTACATAAAGCAGTCGATAGTATCTTAAACTCTCATCTCTTCCCCTCTCTAAGCATCAGTTTCATTCTCATTCTAATTTATTTCATGTGGCATATGCACAAATGGTCTCATTCTTTCCATCTTTACTATAAAAAAAAAAAAAACTCCCCAACTCCTTTGAAAAAATCTAAGAAATGCACTTTGATTAACTGTTTGTTCTAAGATCATGGATATATTACCTGGATCAAAAATTGCTGTACATGGAAACAGATAACTATAATTTTCTCTTGACATTAGGATCTCACAGTTGTAGTGAGGAAGAAGTAGCTCCCCAATGAGGCAGTATCAAAGACATTTTTTCAAGAACATACTTTGTGAGTAAGGCAGACATCCCTTCATATGAACTACATCGTCTACTCTTAATCCACACAAATACAGAATCATACAATAATATATGTATGGCTTTTCACTGAAATTTTAACCAAGATATATCATTTAAGTGAATAGGTACTGCTACTTTATAGAAAATACCAGCACCTGAATGATCTCTACCATCGTATAAACATAAATAAAAAAATATCACACTTTAAAAATTGATTAATGGTTATCTAGAATGTTCATAAGTAAATGTTCATAGCAAAAAATTTTTAAATATGCAAAACAATGCCAATAGCTTTCCATTAAATAATATATTTTTCTAATATACAGAATAAATATATGCTAATAGCTCAAAATGATATTATGCCAGCACATTGATATAATTACAGTAAAAAATGTCAATCCTAAATCATGAGGACTTAAAGACAAAATTATAATTGAAAACAGTAGATCACCTTACATGTAAACTTGTCCAAACAGCGACATCCAAATCACTTTACAGCCAAATATTTCACAATTAGTCTTTGACATATTCTGTGAACCATTCTAAAACCATGCCCTCAGTAATATAAAAGCATAAATGAAGCCAAGACTGCAGAGAGCCATTTACTTTTTTCCTCAGGTAAGGTACAATGGTGACTGCATTTAAAAAAATTATCAGGGCCATACAGACATTGGAGCTTAAGAATAACATCCAATTTTATAACAATCTGTTCAACTTTAAGCCATCATCATGACATAAATGTTCACCACAGTAATTAGCATCTTGAGCGATGATACTACAAAGAAATAGTTCATACCTAAAATAAAACATTTATATGCTATGAGACCAATTTAATAAGAAGGCAAGCTATGAATGAAAATTTAGAATTTTTAAATTATATGCTTTTATTGTGATACCCATATTTGTGCGGACCATTTAATTAGAGATGTGAGCATGAGAGAAAATAATATAGTAAAACTGAAAATGTTGACTTTTTATATTTAATATTTGTTTGCATAAATAGAGCCTTTCACTGATCATCTATAGGTCCAAAGTCTTGGAAGCTAAGATTATGCTTTGCAAAACAGGAACTGTGAATGCCTATCAAGAAACACAAGGAATGATTTCCTGACTTATTTTGGTATTAGTAGATCCTGAGAGTCAGCATTTTCTGCCCAGGTACCTGAGCATTATTCCATTTTTGTTAGGGACAAACTAACATTAAGACAGAGATTGATATTTGAACCTTTTAAACAAATTAATTGCTATCCATCTGACATTGATAAAAATGTTCTCTTTCTATAGAGAAATCTACACAAGGACCTAAATTCTTACCAGACAATCATTTGATGTACATGGAATCAATAAAAGGATGTTCAGAAGAGTGATGTCAGCAAGGTGGTGTTACATGAAGTTCCAGTGCTTATGCCTTGACAGAAACACCAGTTTTACACACAGAATAGAATATATTGATAGGAGTCTAGGAGTCCAGCTGAGAGGTTCCAGCACCCCAGTGGAGCCAAAAATCTAAGAGCAGACACAGTGAAGATGGCAAAAACAGTTTCATTTTACCTGTATCGTCTTTCCCCTCATGCAGTATAGATGATGCTCTGAAACCTGACTGAAGTAAAGCCAATTTGATTAAAGTAGCCATTTTAAAGGACAAACTGCTGGGCTGCATTCCAAGGGGAGGGTAGAGGAGAGGGACAACTCCCCATGCCTCAGCCTGCAGTCCGGGGACCTAAGGACTACTAGGATATTTACTGAGACTTCAAATCTCAAGAGAAAAAGAAGAAGTTGGGGAGGCAGACGACTGGTAGAGCAGCTGCCCAAATATCACCCACAATTCTGTAAGTAAAGCCTTAATAAAACTCATCGACTCACCAAGCTGGGCTTGTGTGAGTCAGTTCTTCAGCCCATCAGGTTCCTCACAATTCAGAAGAAGGAGTTTCTTTTACATCCTTCTGAGAGATTCTTGTAACACCAGGTGGCACAGCTCAGGGACAAAGGAGACCCCTCAGCTCACAGTTTCCCCCATAGAGGAAAGGGAAACCAAAGTGACCTCTCAGCTTCCCAAGACTTAAATAGCCTGGGGCCAGCTGGGAGCAGGGATAATGGGCAGGGCCTCACAGCAACTGACAGCAGATTATACAACTGGTTCACAGATTCCCCAAGAGTCTTACCCATGTTCTTCCAAGGACACCTCACCTGCAGACCCCCTCAACCACCTGACATGTACCCCAGTTGCTGGTTGGGAACGTCCTAGGTAGATTCCCAGGTGTAAGTTGAAATCAGCCCCTGTGCAGATGGCAGGGAGAGACTGAAGAAAGAGGCAGACCACTCCAGATTGGTAGGTGGCACTTTAAATAAGCCAGGGAATGAGGACTACACCTGCTCACCAGAGAGCTGCGCTGGGAGCACAAACCTACATTTCATGGTGCTTTCATGAGACTCACATGACTACCAGGGTGGAAAGTTAATACAGGCAGAGTTCCTGGGGAGGCTGGGATTCCAGCTGCTAGTGGAAAGCAGGGATCCATATCTAGCTGCTCTGGGACAAAAACTTATACCTGTGTGCCCGGCCCACTGGCTCAGGCAGTAGAGACAGGCACAGCAGCCAGGAGGCGGGGAACAGCTCTTTCCTACCCCCAGTACTGCTCCCCACCACTCCCCTGTGACCCCTGACATTGCTTCAGGGGCTGAGCAGCTCCAGAATAGAGATCTGGACACTAGAGGGCGGCACATACAAACATGAAATGTCAAAGGAACCTTGTCCAGAGTAAAATTGTTAATACAACTCCCGAGAAAGATTTAAATGATATGGACCTCATGACTCTTCCTGAAAGGGAGTTCAAAATAAAAATCATCAACATGCTAATGGAGGTAGAGAAAGACATCCAAGAACTCAGGACTGGATTCAGGTTGGAGATCCAATTAATGAAGAGCACAGTGGAGGGTATTAAAAGCAGGTTGGATATGGTGGAGGAGATGCTAAATGAAATAGAAACTAGAGAAGAGGAATACAAAGAAGTTAAGGCACAGAGAGAAAAAAGGATCTCTAAAAATGAAAGAATATTGAGAGAACTGTGTGACAAATCCAAGCGGGACAATATTCGCATTATTGGGATACCAGAAGAAGAAGAGAGAGAAAAAGGGATATAAAGTGTCTTTGAGGAAGTAGTTGCTGAAAACTTCCCCAATCTGGGGAAGGAGATAGTCTCTCAGGCCATGGAGAACCACAAACCCCCCAACACAAGGGACCCAAGGAAGACAACAGCAAGACACACAGTAATTAAAATGGGAAAGATCAAGGATAAGGACAGACTGTTAAAAGCAGCTAGAGGCAGAAATAAGATCACATACAAAGGAAAGCCCATCAGGGTAACATCAGACTTCTCAGCAGAAACCTTACAGGCCTGAAGAGAGTGGCATGATATATATAATGCCATGAAGCAGAAGGGACTGAAACCAAGATTACTTTATCCGGTAAGATTATCATTTAAATTTGAAGGGGGGATTAAATAATTTCCAGATAAGCAAAAGCTGAGAGAGTTTACCTTCCACAAACCATCTCTGCAGTCTATTTTGGAGGGACTACTATAGATGGAAGTGTTCCTGGGGTTGGATAGCTGTCACCAGAGGTAGTAAAATCATGGTAGGGAGGGTGGAGCAGCTGATTGTGAGACAAATGCAAAATTAATTTGACTATCCCCAAAGCCAATCAAGGGATAGAGAAAAAGTATAGAATCTGATACCTAATATATAAAGAATGAAGGATGAAGAAAAAGGAGGAGAAATAGAAAAGAAACTTTAGATTGTGTTTGTAACAGCATACCAAGTGAGTTAAGTTAGACTCTTAGATAGTAAGGAAAGTAACCTGGAACCTTTGGTAAACACTAATCTAAAGCCTGAAATGGAAATAAGTACATATCTCTCAATAATCACCCTAAATGTAAATGGACTTAATGCACCAATGAAAAGACACAGAGTAATAGAATGGATAAAAAAGCAAGACCCATCTATATGCTGCTTACAAGAAACTCACCTCAAACCCAAAGACATGCACAGACTAAAAGTCAAGGGATGGAAAAACATATTTCAGGCAAACAACAGTGAGAAGAAAGCAGGGGTTACAGTACTGATATCAGACAAAATAGACTTCAAAACAAAGAAAGTAACAAGAGATAAAGAAGGACACTACATAATTATAAAGGGCTCAGTCCAACAAGAGGATATAACCATTCTAAATATATATACACCCAACACAGGAACACCAGCATATGTGAAACAAATACTAACAGAACTAAAGGAGGAAATAGAATGCAGTGCATTCATTTTAGGAGACTTCAACACACCATTCAGTCCAAAGGACAGATCCACCAGACAGAAAATAAGTAAGGACACAGAGACACTGAACAACACACTAGAATAGATGGACCTAATAAACATTTATAGAACTCTATACACAAAAGCAACAGGATACACATTCTTCTCAAGTGCACATGGAACATTCTCCAGAATAGACCACATACTAGCCCACAAAAAGAACCTCAGTAAATTCCAAATGATTGAAATCCTACCAACCAACTTTTCAGACCACAAAGGTATAAAACTAGAAATAAATTGTACAAAGAAAGCAAAAAGGCTCACAAACACATGGAGGCTTAAAAACACGCTTCGAAATAGTCAATGGATCAATGACCAAATTAAAATGGAGATCCAGCAATATATGGAAATAAATGACAACAACACATAGCCCCAACTTCTGTGGGACACAGCAAAAGCAGTCTTAAGAGGAAAGTATATAGCTATCCGGGCATATTTAAAGAAGGAAGATCAATCCCAAATGAATAGTCTAACGTCACAATTATCGAAATTGGAAAAAGAAGAACAAGTGAGGCCTAAGGTCAGCAGACGGAGGGACATAATAAAGATCAGAGAAGAAATAAATAAAATTGAGAAGAATAAAACAATAGCAAAAATCATTGAAACCAAGATCTGGTTCTTTGAGAAAATAAACAAAATAGATAAGCCTCTAGCCAGACTTATTAAGAGACAAAGAGGATCAACACACATCAACAGAATCAGAAATGAGAAAGGAAACATCATGATGGACCCAACAGAAATACAAAGAATTATTAGAGACTACTATGAAAATCTATATGCTAAGAAGCTGGAAAACCTAGAAGAATTGGACAACTTCCTAGAAAAATACAACCTTCCAAGACTGACCAAGGAAGAAACACAAATCTAAACAAACCAATTACCAGCAAAGAAATTGAAGTGGTAATCAAAAAACTACCCAAGAACAAAACTCTTGGGCCAGATGGATTTACCTCAAAATTTTATCAGACATACAGAGACGACATAATACACATTCTCCTTAAAGTTTTTCAAAAAATAGAAGAGGAGGGAATACTCCCAAACTCATTCTATGAACCCAACATCACCCGAATACCAAAACCAGGCAAAGAACCCACCAAAAAAGAAAATTACAGACCAATATCCCTGATGAATGTAAATGCAAAAATACTCAAAAAAATTTTTAGCAAACCGAAATTGAAGGTATATGTCAAAAGGATCATACACCACGACCAAGTGGGATTCATCCCAGGGATGCAAGGATGGTACAACATTCGAAAATCCATCAACATCATCCATCACATCAACAAAAAGAAAGACAAAAACCACATGATCATCTCCATAGATGCTGAAAAAGCATTTGACAAAATTCAACATCCATTCATGATAAAAACTCTCAGCAAAATGGGTATAGAGGGCAAGTACCTCAACATAATAAAGGCCATATATGATAAACCCACAGTCAACATCATACTTAACAGCAAGAAGCTAAAAGCTTTTTTTCTGAGATCGGGAACAAGACAGGGATGCCCACTCTCCCCACTGTTATTTAACATAGTACTGGAGGTCCTAGCCATGGCAATTAGACAAAACAAAGAAATACTAGGAATCCAGATTGGTAAAGAAGAAGTTAAACTGTCACTATTTGCAGATGACATGATATTGTACATAAAAAATCCTAAAGACTCCACTCCAAAGCTACTAGAACTGATATCAGAATACAGCAAAGTTGCAGGATACAAAATTAACACACAGAAATCTGTAGCTTTCCTGTACACTAACAATTAGCAAATAGAAAGAGAAATCAGGAAAACAATTCCATTCACAATTGCATCAAAATGAATAAAATACCTAGGAAAAAACCTAACCAAGGAAGTGAAATACCTATACCCTGAAACCTATAAGACACTCTTAAGAGAAGTTAAAGAGGACACTAACAAATGGAAACTCATCCCATGCTCCTGGCTAGGAAGAATTAATATAGTCAAAATGGCCATCCTGCCCAAAGCAATATACAGATTTGATGTAACCCCTATCAGATTACGAACAACATTCTTCAATGAACTGGAACAAATAGTTCAAAAATTCATATGGAAATACCAAAGACCCCGAATAGCCAAAGCAATCCTAAGAAAGAAGAATAAAGTTGGGGAGGATCTCACTCCCCAACTTCAAGCTCTACTACAAAGCCACAGTAATCAAGACAATTTGGTACTGGCACAAGAACAGAGCCACATACCAGTGGAACAGTATAGAGTCTCCAGACATTAACTCAAACATATATGGTCAATTAATATACTATAAAGGAGCCATGGATGTAAAGTGGGAAAATGACAGACTCGTCAACAAATGGTGCTGGCAGAACTGGATAGCTACATGTAAGAGAATGAAACTGGATCACTGTCTAACCCCTTACACAAAAGTAAGTTCAAAATGGATCAAAGACTTGAATGTAAGTCATGAAACCATAAAACTCTTAGGAAAAACATAGGCAAAAATCTCTTTGATGTGAACATTAGTGACTTCTTCATGAATATATCTCCCCGGGTAAGGAAAACAAGAGGAAAAATGAACAAGTGGGACTATATCAAGCTGAAAAGCTTCTGTACAGCAAAGGACACCATCAACAGAACAAAAACTACCCTACAGTATGGGAGAATATTTTCGTAAATGACAGATCCGATAAAGGCTTGACATCCAAAATATATCAAGAGCTCATGCTCCTCAACAAACATAAAGCAAATAATCCAATTAAAAAATGGGCAGAGGAGCTGAACAGACAGTTCTCCAAAGAAGAAATTCAGATGGACAACAGACACATGAAAAGATGTTCCACATCACTAGTTATCAGAGAAATGCAAATTAAAACCACAATGAAGTATCACCTCACACCAGTAAGGATCACCACCATCCAAAAGACAGACAACAACAAATGTTGGCGAGGTTGCGGAGAAAGGGGAACCCTCCTACACTGCTGGTGGGAATGTAAATTAGTTCAACCATTGTGGAAAGCTGTATGGAGTTTCCTCAAAATGCTCAAAGTAGACTTACCATTTGACCCAGGAATTCCACTCCTGGGAGTTTACCCTAAGGATGCAGCACTCCAGTTTGAAAAAGACAGATGCACCCCTATGTTTCTTGCAGCACTATTTACAATAGTCAAGAATTGGAAGCAACCTAAGTGTCCATCAGTAGATGAATGGATAAAGAAGATGTGGTACATATACACAATGGAATATTACTCAGCCATCAGAAGAAAACAAATCCTACCATTTGCAACAACATGGATGGAGCTAGAGGGTATTATGCTCAGTAAAATAAGTCAAACGGAGAAAGAGAAATACCAAATGATTTCACTCATCTTTGAAGTATAAAACAAAGGAAAAACTGAAGGAACAAAACAGCAGTAGAATCACAGAACCCAAGAATGGACTAACAGTTACCAAGGGGAAAGAGACTGGGGAGAATGGGAGGGTAGGGAAGGATAAGGGCGGGGAAGAAGAAAGGAGATATTATGATTAGCATGTATAATGTAGGGGGTGGGGGAAAAGGGAGGGCTTTGCAACACAGAGAAGACAAGTAGTGATTCTACAACATCTTACTATGCTGATGGGCAGTGACTGTAATGGGGTTTGTGGGGGGGACTTGGGGTAGGGGAGAGCCTAGTGAACATAATGTTCTTTAAAAAAATTAAAATAAATAAATAAATGTAAAAGAACAAAAAACAAAACAAAACAAAAATAAGTCAAAGTCTTAATATGGCCCTAAAGATAGCTTGGTTTTGGATTTTTAGCCTCCATAATTGTGAAAGAATAAATTTTTCTTATTTTAAGCCAAAAAAAAAATTATGGGAGTTCATCACCACTAGACCTAACTAAAATAAATTCTAATGGATATATCTTCAAGTCAAAATTATAGTCATTAGGAACATGAAAACATAAATAAACTGTTAAAGATAAGTATATAGTCAAATTCAGAATACTCTAATACAGTAATAATGATGTGTAAATCACTTTTAACTCTAGTATAAAGTTAAAATGCAAAACTATTAAACATATCTCTACTTACGATAATTTGTTAATGAATACACAATATAAAAAGATGCAAACTCTTTGCAAGGAAGGTCTACTGACAATAAATATCTTCAATTTTTGTCTCTCTGAAGTTTATTTCTTTCACTTTTGAATGATAATTTCATAGGGAACAGAATTCTAGGTTGGTGACTTTACATATTCCCCATTATCCCTTGCTTGCATGGTTTCCGAGAAGTTAGATACAATTCTTATCTTTGTTCCTTTATAAGTAAACTGTTGTTTTTGTTTCCCTCTGACTACTTTCAGGAAATTTTCCTTATCTTTGATTTTCTGTAATTTGAAATTGACATGCCTAGGTGTAGTTTTTCTTGTATTTATTCTGCTTAGTACTCTCTGAGCTCCCTAGATCTGTGATTTCGTGTGTGATATTCACTTGGGAAATTCTCAGTCTTCAGTGTTTAAAATATTTATAAATATTTAAATATAATCTCAAATATTTTAAAATATTTCTTCTGCTCCTTTCTGTGTTTCTCCTTCTTCTATTCCCTTTATGTATATGCTACATATTTTGAAGTCCACGTTCCCTGCATTTTCTGTTCCATTTTTCCAGTTTTTATTCTCTTCGCTTTCTATTTTTCAAGGATTCAGTTGATTTCTCCTTTAGCTCAACAATTCTTTCTCAGCCATGTCCAGTCTGCTAGTAAGTCCATCACAGGCATTTTTAATTTCTATTCAGTGGCTTTCATGCTTAGCACCTCTTTCAGGGACTTCCATAACATTTCCATCTCTGCTTACATTGCCCATCTGTTCTGTATGCTGTGTACTTTATCCCATAGTGCCCTTAGCATATTATTCATAGTTTTAAAAAATTCTTGGTCTGGTAATTTCAACATCCCTACTATATACAGTTCTGGTGTTTTCTCTGTCTTTAAATCGTGGTTTTGCCTCTTGGTACGTCCCTGTTGCTTTTTTTATTTTTTATATAGAAGGACATGATGGGCTGTTAAAAGGAATTGCTATAAACAGGCTTTTTGTAATGTGAAGGTGAAGTGTGGGTGGATGGAAAATATTCTGTAGTCCTATGATGAGATCCCAGTCCTTTAGTAAGCCTATGCCTCTGGATAGTGAACTTATCAAGTGCTTCTCAGTCCTTTTTTCTCTCCCACTAAGTGTGAGGAAAAGCTGAGGCTGCAAGAATTGTGTATTTCCTTTCCCCAAGTCAGTTAGTTTCTGATAATATCCTAACAGCTTAGGCGCTGATTAATTAGTTTCTCCTGAGGGTAGGCCTGTTAAGATCAGAATGCTCTGACTTATTTCAAAATGTTTCTTTCTAACCTCCCTCTACCAGAAGCATGAGTGGATTTTTCTCTGATATTTACTATGAGAAACTAGATAAACTCCTGGAGAAAAATCACACAAAATGTCATCTCCTAAATTCTCCTGGATTTTTTACTTTCAGACTTGTCCATACTAAATTGCAACTCATCAATTAAAATTCTGATTTTCCTACTCTGGTACTTATTCTTCTGGCAGTTTTGCTCATGACTCCCTGTTAACATCCTCAATAAACACACTTGATTAAAAACTCTCAACCAAGTAGGTATGGAAGGACTATACTTCAACACAGGAAAGGCCATATAAGACAAGCCCAAGGATAATATAACCCTTGATGGTGTAAGGCTGAACCCTTTTCCTCTAAAATGAGAAACAAGACAAGGATTTGCCTCACCATTTTTATTTAACATAGTACTAGAAGTGCTAGCTAGAGTAATTAGGCAAGAAAATGACATAAAAGGCATCCATATTTGAAAAAAAGAAGTAAATTTTATCTGCAGATGACAGGCTATTATAAATAGAAAATGCTAAGAACTCCACCAAAAATTATTAGAAATAAATGAAATCAGTAAAGCTGCAAGATGTAAAATCATATACAAAAATCAATGGTGTTGCTATACACTAACAGCAAAGTATCCAGAAAAGAAATTAAGAAAATAATCCCATTCACAATAGCATCAAAAACAATAAAGTGCTAAGAAGTAAATTTAACCAAGGAGGTGAAAGATCTTTACATGAAAGTATAAAACAATGATGAATGAAATTGAAAACACAAACAATTGGAAAGTTATCCTGTATTCATGGGTTAATATTATAAAAATATCCATAATACCAAAGTGACCTATAGATCTAATGTAATCCCCATAAAATTCTAATGGCATTTTTCACAGAAATAGTAAACACCTTAGAATTCATAGAGAATCAGAAAAGATTTTAAGTAGCTATCTTGAGACAGAACAACAAAACTGGAAGCATAACACTGTTTCTAAATTATGTTTTGGATCTATAGTGATCCAATAACATGGTTTTGGCATATAAACAACTGTAGAACAATGGAACAGAATCAAGAGCAAAGAACTCATGAACGTATGGCTAACTAATCTTCTTGGGTATCAAGAATATGAAATGGAGAAGGAACAGTCTCTTCAAAAATATGGTGGTGTGAAAACTGAAAACAACCTGCCAAATAATTCAAATGAACCCTCTTCTAACACTGTACACAAAAATCAACTCAACTCAAAGTGGATTAAAGATTTAACATGTAAGACCTGTAACTGTGAAGCTCCTATAAGAAAACATGGGAAATTTTCTTAAACACTGGTCTTGGTAATGATCTTATGGATATGATGCCAAAAACATATGAAAGAAAAGTAAAAATAAATAAATGGGTTTGGCATCACTCTAAAAAGTTTTTCTGCAGCAAAGAAAACAATCAACAAAATTAAAAGGCAATATATGTAATGTGAGAAAATATTTGTAAATATTTAAAGTAGAAATGCAGCTCATAAAAGTCAATAACAAGAAAACAAATAATTTGATTTAAATATGGGCAAATGCATGAAGAGATGTTTACCCAAAAAAGATATACAAATGCCCAACAAATACATGAAAAAGTGCTCTAATCATCAGGGAAATACAAATAGTTGGGGATATTTAAATCAAAACTACAAAGCAATATCACTTTACATCTGTTAGGATGGCTATTATTTGAAAAACAAAGGATAACAAGTGTTGGCTAGCATGTAGAGAAAAGAGAAGCCTGTTATACTGTAGGAATATTAAATTATTATAACCGTCATAGAAGTACATGCAGAGTTTCCTCAAAAAAACTAAACATTGAACTACCATGTGACCCAACAAGCCCTCCTCTGGGTTTTTATCAAAAAGAATTGAATGCAGGATTTGGAAGAGGTACTCACACTCTGATGTATGTTCATTGCTGCATTATTCACAATGGTAAGATATAGAAATAACCTAAATGTCCATCAACAGATGAACAAATAAAGAAAATGTAAGATACATACACAATAGACTTATGCCATCTTAAAAAAGAGGGAAATCCTCTCATTTACAACAAATGTATGTTGTCGGAGAACTTTATGTACTAAGTGAAATAACCCAGACACAGAAATACAAATATTATATGATCTCATTCTCTGTAGAATCTAAATTAGTCAAACTCAGAAGCAGAGAATGGAATGGTGGGTTGCAAGGGGCTGTAGTGATGGAGAAATGGGAGGTAACGATCAAAGAATACAAAGTTTCAGTTTTGCAAGATAAGTTCTGGAGGCCTTCTATATAGCATGGCACCTACAGCAAATATTTTATTGCATAAAATTTGTTAAGAAGGTATATATTATGTCAAGTGTTCTTACTACACATACACACAAAAATAATAATAATAAAAGTGATGGGAGGAAATGTTGGGAGGTGTTGGATGTATTTCATGGATATATTCTTATCCTCAAACTCATGGAGCTGTATACAGTAAAAATGTGTCCATCATACCTAAATAAAGTAGTTTTTAAAAAATTAAAAGAAAGTTTAGTTGATTGAATGTAATATTTCATTGACATCAGGTCATTTACACTTAGGATAACATAACAAAATAAAATTTAAGTATTGACCTCCTTCACTATAAATTCAACAATTATGTCAGTGAGTCAGTTTTCCAATATCCACCCCTTTCTGATTGATGATACAACTTAATTCTTCTTGTCCTGGAATTCACTTTCCCTAAAATGACTTTTTGACTGTATGTTTCTATATCTGACTTAAAATTCAATGGATGATACGGTATACTTTTGCTGTTTTTAAGATCATCTTTCTACATTCACCAAAGTTAGTCCTATGCAACATATCCAGACATGATTCAAGGAATTCTGCTATCAACTAGTGTAAAACTTGAAAGTATTTTAACTGATTAGATTATCAATAGAGAAAATGAATCTTAATATAGTTTACTCTCATTAGTTGATATAATGATGCATTTTATTTCATGTTTTTTACAATAATATTTACCATATTTAATATTCTCAAAGTTAAATATAATGCCTGTGTTTAATTATTAGTGTGTAAATCACTGTCTTATTTCAGTCACCTTGCATGTTCTTTTAGTCACAATATTGCATATTGGTTTCAGTTCTTTCGAACTTCTTTAAGGTACTTTGTGTTGCAATACACAGCAGATGTGTTTGTCTAATTATTTCTTATCTTTTTTTTCTTCCTCATAATTTTGTTCACATTTGTGGTAGAGATTTTAGAAATCATCTAGATTGTTTGGTACAGGAAGAAAATCAACCCTGGACTGTCTAATTGCTTGCAATCTTCCTGTTTTTCCTTGGGTACATTTTCATTCTTACATACATACATTGGGTATTTTTGTTAACCCTTTCTATATAGAGCTCTATTATACATCCCACCAGAGCTTGCTGTACATGAAATCAAACTGTTTTTATATTGAAATTGGATAAAGAAAGCCATGACATTCCAGAAGGAAATACAATGGAATCATCATTTTTAAAATAACTATAGCTTGAAGTTTTACATGCATTCATAAGAGAAAGAGAATCGGGAGAAAAAGAGTAGAGATATACATGAAAAAAAATCTCTATCTTAATCAATTGCTCATACACCTCTGTATTCTTAGTTTTTAAAATTGTCTTGGCATTTGGCTACATCTATTTCTATTTGATTCACTTCACTTCTAAAAACGGAACAGGAAGACAAGGACAATAAAAATTGGATGCAAACACAAGTCTTGCAAACATGGAGAAGCACAAGTGGGAAGGGTATTTGGGCATGGAGATATAAATCTCAACAAAATAATTACTAGCTTGTGTCTAAATCTAATGCCCCCCCCCTTTTTTTTCCCAATCTTTTCATGACTCGGCCTCTCGTAGCAGAGTGTTTCAGGGGATGAAGGCAAAGGGAGTAAGAACAGAGTTTGTTATGTGAGCTGGAGATCGGGTGGAGTGAAAGAGTTTGATGTTCAGATTGAATTTTTGAAAAACTTAAACTAAATAGACCACATAGACTGTATACTTATGCTCATAATTGTACATTACTTATTTCTTCAAATCTCTTCTTATTCTGAATACAAAGCTGATAGAATGCTTTCTCTTTTTCCTTTTATCACTTTACTTTCCCTTTTTGCCTTCTATTTTTCTTTTATTACCTAAGAGATGCTATATGAGTAACTGTCAGAGAAACCTGAATTAATCTTATATCTGTTGAACATTTGATTTTTCCAGTCCCTCCATAATATTCCAGTTAAGCACATACATACCATTAACCTCTTTCTCCTCTGTCTTTCAGTGCTCAGACATCTCTCATTAATCATCTGTACACCTAGAGATTTTGTTTTGTGCTAAATCTCACACCAGTCTAAAGCTTTAGAGATTCGACAGGCATTATTTTCTTTTTTAACTTCCAAATAAGAATCACAGTGTCTCATAACTACCCAAATGAGGCTTGGAGAATATGTTTTAGATAGACTTGGACTAAGATAAAAAAATATACATACATACATACATATATATATATCATCAAATCCAAGTACTCCAGCGACAAATTTCAAGTAAAAAAATCAAGTCCTTTTATGTGACTGAGTTACTTATCCTAATTTAAATAGATAATGCATGATATCAGACATTTTGATATTTTATGTATAATTGGTAGGATTAATAATAGATTTTATAGAGAACTAGCTCATTTATCTCTGGGGTGACATGAGATGCTGAAATTAACTCTAGAAAATAGAAAATACTTTGATTATACTTGAACATTACGAGTACATCTTTGGTGGATGTAATTTTTTAAGGAACTCTTTTTCATGTATGTTAAGCCTATAATACAAGGATTCAGAAAACCAGTAAATACACTGTGAAATAGCTCATTGGTTTATGGATGAAAACATTTACAAAGTTACTATGTCCCTTATTAGGAAAAGATGATTAGTTTCTCACTGACTTTGTTTTTTTTTTCTTTTGAAAACCCAGAGATTAATTTACTGATGGAAAATGAAATCATTTTCCTCAAATGAATTTTATTGACACATGAATAATTTTATTTGATGATCATAGCGAATTTTTGTATTTGGTTTATTTCAGTAAGTTATTTCATTCTAGTCACATTCCTCCCCAAGAACTTTTTTCACTCATTTATTGGCAGTCCCCCCTATCCATTCATTAAGTATATACTGAGTTAAATCAGTTGATGTAGATTTAAAAACTGATTATTCTTGGTGTCAAAAATAATTAAGGAAGCAGACATACAAAAAACTACTGGATAAATGTTATCATTGATACTGGAAGTCACTACTAAATATTAAAGTTACACAAATTGAGCTTGAGTGATAAACTCCAGTTAGAGAGTAGAGGAGGAATTTACAAAAGTAGAGACATGAAGTAGATCCTGAAGGCTGAAGAGATTGATTTAAAGAGGACAGCAGGGGTTGACCATCATGTACAGTTTCAGGAAGTATAACTACATTGAGCAGTTGCAGAAATCGACATAATTAATTAATACAGCTTAAAGACTGCAAACAGAAGTGGCTAAAAGAAGGCTAGCTATGTCAGACCAGAGTGGACATAGCTAGTCTTCTTTTAGGCTAAACATTAGTCCTGAGGAATAAAGATTCATTTTAAAGAAAAGGAATCATATTGATAGATTTCTGTTTTAGTGAAATTATCCAAGTAACAGTGGAAATGACTAAATTGGCACAGGCAAAACTAGAAGCAGAGAGACAACATTAAAGATACTTGATAGTGAAGATGTGGGAGAATAAGTGCTGGTATAACATAAGAATAGTGTTAATGGGGAGGAAAGAATAAACGTGAGAGATTATAATAAATATCTGAGATATAAACCTGGAGTAAATAGTCAATAGATACTAGTGAAGAAATAGAAGTAGCAGATATGGAAGAGGAAGAAGTTTTGATGAAAAAAATTGCATTCCATGAAAGAAGTACTGTGTATATTTTTACCTTACGGAATTGGTGGGTTCTTCAGATGAAGGTGGATAGCATACAGTAAAATATACAAAAATAAAAGATTCTAGCCTCTAAGTACAGAGTTAGCAGCTGTCAATGTACAGGTAGTCGTGGAAGTCACTTGTAGTAGACGGTACACAGTACAGATTGTATAAGAAAATTAGGATTAGGAGTTTTCAAAACAGTACACTGCAGGGCACACGAACCAGTTGTTCACAGAGGCACCTGGTTTGCATTTAATAAGAAATGAGTTTTTGGAGATTTTTAATGGAAGTTATCGTTAGCTAAGGAACTATGAATGAGGGGGAGATTCAGATCTAGAATCTGAAGAAAAAATTTCTTCCTCTAGGCACTAAGTTTTCCATCTGTCAAAGAACGCTATTGCCCCCAAGGGACCCAAAATTGGACAATGATTTGGAAAAAATATATATATGTTCAAGAAGTTTCCTGAGAGGGAGGTGATAAAAAAAAACTTGAGAAACACTGGTTTAGTAGTGGGTGGTGTCTTCTGTTATTTTATAAAGATATTTCTGTGTGTCATATATGATTTGTGAACCCTTCAATGTCAACTCTCATAACAAATGTGATTTAATGGCTACAGAATCACAAGGACTGGCCATTTCCCTCTCTTACGTTCTTGCTCCAATTTCACAAGCTGACATTTTGACATATTTTGCCCATTCAGCTGTGTGAAGATGAACATCTCTCTGCTTAGTTCATGTCCCTGAGGGACCATAAGCTTTTAAGCCAGGGACTTAGTGCCAATATCATTAGTGTTACTTATTAGAAGATCTTTAATGGCATCATCTTCAACAATCACTCCAACTATGAGAGCATCCTTTCTCCAACAAAGCCTTCATTTACTTTACCATGTTTGCCCTTAAAATGATCATCCAAATGGGTTGCACTTTAAAAGGTCTTTTTTTCTTGTTGGAATTTATGCACATTTGACCTGAGTATAGATCTTATTGAGAGGATGTTTTAATTGTTAGTTAAATTTTGGATATTTTTTTTTGGCCCCAATGGTATTCTGCATAAAGAAGCAGAGGATAAACTAGTGGTAGTACAACTTCTTCCCCTGTAGTACTTTCACATACAAAGTGGGTTTTAAACAAGCTTAAAGAAAAGGAATGTTTCCCTGGATACTTTGTGTGGAATAAGTGGTTGGTTTCTCTGCCTAATGTATGCATGAGGCAAGCACATGAGATTTGTAATAGTCCTGTCAAGCAAAAAGGCAGTTTGGGCAAATAAGCTAAGAGATTCTTAAATCACAAATGGGTTTGCACATTTAATTCCTAAATTTTTACAAACAAAATATTCTAAAAATAAGGCATATGAAAATAAATCTGATTTTTAAGTTATTAAACTTAACAATTGCTAAATTAATTTACAATTACTAATGTAAGGGTTTTTTTTAGTAAGAGGTTGTGAACTAATATTGTCATAAAATATATCAATTGACTGTGAGTGATTTCATCCTTGTCTATATAACTTTGTGGGGTACAAGTTATGTTTTGGTGGGATAATCTCCTCCAAGAAAGTCCTCTTTATGTTTCAGTCTTTTCTTATGCTCTCACTCTTGAGATTTAGGTCTGGTGACATTTTATTTTCTTATATGAGTTAAGTTTTAACTTAAAATCCATGAATTACTCCTGGGGAAGCAGGGGTGCGGGTGGAGGTAGGGGGTGTGGGAAGGTCTGTAAGTCTAGAAAAATGGAAGAATAGTAATGTATGTTCTTTTATTTATTTGCCTACCTCAAGTAGAGATTTTTCAAAGGAGTTACTGACCTGCAAAAATAACAACATTTTATCTCATGCTTTTTTTATTTGAGTCTTCTGTTCATGTTTGTAGGGAACTAGTAGCATCTTTTTACTTGGCAGAAGAAAAGAGTAAAGTCTGCTCCTTTGCATATTTCTATGGTTCCCCTTTAGCCAGGCTTAAGTTTAGCTCAGTGACAGCCAATTTTGACTGCTCAGCACAGATGCAGGCTCCCTGGCTTGGCTGGACTCTCTCTTTCCAAATCCACTTTTCTTCTCCTCATGCCTGCACACTGACGAAGTCTCCTCTTTGCCTGAGGAATCCAAGATGCCTCATATAACCAGGAATTTGTACACATTCTTAGGTAGGGTTTATATTAATGATAAAATAGTCTAATGATATACGCATTACAATGAATTTCACCAGAATATTGGTGATAGAAGAACTAAAAGGTATCTACAGTGCAAATTGTTTTTACCTAAGTGTAAATTAATAGAATTAGTTCATAGATGTTATCAGGTTATTAAGGAAAATAAAAATAGGAAACAAAGCATGATGCCAGAGCATCATCCCTGTGTATATCCCAATAAAGACTGAATAAAAGAAATATGTTTACATTGTTCTTAATTGGAAGCAATTATCTTTATATGTTATAGGAAAAATGCATACACTTTTGCCAAAGGACATAACACATTTGTCTCATAACAGTACAATATCTGTGTTTTTTATAACCCAGAGAAGTTGAATACTTATGTGATGTTACTGTATAACAAATAATAAATATTCTGAGGGCAGGAAGTTCACCTTGAGAGTGGATAGTCACTGGGACTGTGCAAATTAACTGAAGGAAAGGACAAAAATATGTGAATAGACAGCAGTGTGTTTTCCTGGACAGGAGGAGCAATAGACTATTCACAGAAAAGCAATTACTGAGAAACTTAGCAATGTGTTCAGAAAAAAATAAAGGGAATTTAGTAAGTTAAATAGAAAAGAGAAAGATGGCAACACAAATGTTGAAACATAAACAAATACATATCCATAAATAACACTTGTAGATCACGTGCTTCTGAGTGCACATGGCTATCTATGCATATCTTATCACCTCTACTTGATTGTAAACTATGTGAGAAAATCTGATATGTTCATTTTTAAATTACTGATGTCTCCTTTTGAATGCTCAGCATGGAGTTCAGAACTCAGAAACATGTTTCTTGGACAAAGGAAACCTCTTTGTGTAACTAGAGTCTGTCTGGACATCTAGATACCAAATCTAAAGTGCGTGAGAATGTTTTCTAAACTAAGCCTCAGTTGTCATTTAGACATCCCTTGAGCTTAAGAATCTAGCTGAGAAAAGGTTTCTGTACTTCTTCCTTGATGTTCCATTATGTTCAGACATCTGAGTCCCAAAGCTTAATGATCATTCAAGTAGAAATGTACATTAAAAGCCTTAGCAAAAAGTTGTCTCTAAACCATGCTGCAGCAGAGCTGCCCAGATAAAAGCGATGACCAAGGAAGGGAGTCCACACTCCCCTGATTGAAGTGTGAGGGACGTTATCACATTCCTCCGTTGCAGAGCTGAGTGCTTTACTAGACTGGATTAATTTCTTAAAGTATTGTCTTTGTACAGTGGTCTAAACTATTTTTGAAGGTCATCACCAGGGCTTTAAACTTGGGCTTTTCTTAATTCTAGGCCCCTGACCTCTCTTTTCTCAGAGCATTTACTTTAGAAAACTTGTCATTCTAAATTCTTTATCTGCCCTTTTAAGAGGTCAATCTTTTTTGAAAGCCTTTTGCCAGTTTACTATCCAGGAATGTCTTCCTAAGAGAACTGGGAACCATCTCCTTAAAATATAATTATTGCAGGTGACAGCACCCCCACCTCTCATTCTTCATCCCTTTTGTATATACTGAGCCTCCTTTCTTATTTGCTGCAGTATGTTTTTTCTCTAGCTCACACCAATGCTTAAAAACCCAGTGTCTTCTGCTTCACTGGAGCTGAGCTCAGAGTGAATTATGGTTCTCTCTTACCTGTGATCATGAGTGATGTCGTCCTTGTCTATATAACTTTGTGGGGTACAAGTTATGTTTTAGTAATGGTCATCAGAAAAAAGAATCATGTGGTACTGGATTTTCATTTGCCCTGTCATTGTGAGGGTATCTATTATCTGTTTTATTATTTCAGGACCCAGATAATGTCTTTCATAAGATAGTGACAGTAAAGTTTATTTTTCATTTATTGGTTTTTCAATAACAAAACTGAATATTCCTAAGTTATATATTGAAATGGCCTTTATTTTAAACCATTGTTGGGAGTATAAACTGTTTCTATTTTTGGAGAGCCCTTTAGTAATGTATAACAAGAATTTTAATATTTTTATACCTTTTAAGCAATAATTTCAGAAAAATTTACACTAAGGGAATAGTCAGAGATTTACACAATTATTCACAAAAACATTCTTATATGTTAGGCAATGCAATAACTGTTAGGTAAATTATGGCATGACTGGAAGAGATATTATTATAAAGATATCAAATAACACTGGTGAATGATAATTAATAGCTTTCATTATCTTTTTTTATTTTCAGTGCCCATTGGGAGTAGGAAGAAATTTATTAAAGCCTCATGCTAATCATGTTGAAAGGAATTATCTAAACAGAGAATGACTTTGAAGGCTTAGGAAGAATGAAGCCTGGTTATGAAATAACAGAGAACTAGAGACACAGTAATCAGCAGCTTTATTCATGAGGCAGCTGCTTGAATAAGGCATATTTACCTAGAAACTTGCAACCCTCAATTAGGACTTTGGAAAGTCTGTGACTCTCTAAAGTAACATGGTAATTTTGTGATCTGTATGTACTTTTCCAACCAAGGATTTCTTAGATTTATTCAGATTCTAAGGATTTGACCGTCTCCAAGATCTTAAGAACCAAACACATTTGAATTAATAGGAAAGTATTTCTTATATTGGAGCATAGTGATTTTCAGCTATTCCAATAATAGTATCAGTAGTATTTTTAGCCATTCCTCTAGGTATGCACAACTTTCTGGTAAATGTAGGCCCATAGTCAAAATACCATCAGTTAAAAACGGAAGTGGAAATAAAAATTATTTTATTCAGCAAGTGCTCTCCATGCCATCAACCAATTTTGCTTTCCTCACTTAATTTTATATAATACCCACTGTTGCTAAGAATGACAGAAACTACTGGAATCAAAAGTTATCTCTCACTCATGCAGGTACAAACTAGATTTCAAATTATGAAGCCATTTGCTTTGTTCTAGAGAACCTGTTTCTTCAGGTAACAGCATTTTACTCTCCATAGTAATTGACCTTTTCAGAAGCAAATTGCTCTGCTATTAAGTTTCCTTTAGTGAAATTTCTGCAGAATGTACTGAGTTCTATTTCTTTAAACATTTAAAAACATTAGTTTGGAGGGGAAAAAAGATGGTGGCATGAGAATTGAGGCAGAAATCTCTTCCCAAACCATATATAAATGAAAATAGAGCAAATACAACTAATCCTAAAAGAGTGACCAGAAAGAAGATTGCAACAGCCGGCCTACTTCTGGACAAAAGAGAAGATCTCACGGAAAAGGGTAAAGTAACAAAGCCATGATCCTGCGGGACCCGAGTCCTCACCCCACCCCAGGTGAGTAAGAAGAACAGAGTGGGGAGGGAATAGAAGCCAAGGACTGCTAAATATACACCCTGGAGATATACACTGAGAGCACAAACCCACACTGCATGGTGCTCTGGTGACTAGAAGGGTTGGAAAGCAAAGACAGGTAGAATACTCAAAGAGATTGAGGTTCTAGCCACTTGTGGAGAATAGGTTCCCATAACTGGTTGCTCTGGAAAAAAAGAAAGGTGGGCACTTTGAAAGACTTCCCAACAGTGGGCTGCTAAAAGGGCAAGGATTACACAGAGCTGGTTGTTCAGGAGAAAAGACAGGTGAACAAAATCATCCAAGCACACTCAGTCCATCAGGTTGGAACTTACACTAGCTTCAGGTTCTCCATCCCCCTGGCTGACAACACAGCCTGGAGGCCCACCACTGCAAAACACAGCCTGCTGATCCTTCCTCCCACCAGTACCTGCTAACAAAACTGCTGCCCCTGCCATCAAGCCAGGCCATCTGGAGGGCAGCCCTGCCTATGGCAGGTACAAGGGTGTATCACAGAGGCTGCTACCTGCATGTTCAACCACTGGCCCTAACAGTGGAGACAGGCACTGCTGCCAGGAAGAAGGAAGGAGCTCTTTTCTCCTGGCAGGCACTGGCACCACTCACCTGAAAACCATGCCATCATTCTGGGCCAGCAGGAGGGCAGCATCACCTATGGCAGCTACAGGGATGTATCTAAGAGGCTGATCTCCATATGCACATCTCACTGGCCCTAACAGTGGAGGCAAGCACTATGACCAGGAAGCAGGAAAGAGCTCTTTCATCATGGCATGCAATGGCACCACTCACCTGCAACCCCTACTATAGCTCTGGGTGCTGGGAAGCTCTGGAGAGTAGAGCTTCTGGATATTAGAGGGTACTGCCTACACAAAACTATTATTCCATATTATGCAGTAGGATTATGAAAAAACAGAACCTTATTCAATCAAAAATCACTGAAACACCAGACAGAGGGCCAAGTGAAACTGAAATCACCAATCTTCCTGAGAAAGATTTCAAAATAGAAATTATAAATGTGCTAACAGAGCCACAGAATAATATTCAAGAGCTGAGGGATTAATTCAAGACAGAGATAGAGACTTTAAAATATACAGTATCTGAAATGAAACATACAATAGAAGGATTTAAAAGCAGACTAGAAGAGGAGATGATAAATGGAATAGAAACTAGAGGACAGGAATACAAAGAAGCTAAAGCAGAGAGAGAAAAAAGGGTCACAAGGAATGAGAGAATAATAAGAAAACTCTCTGGCCAATCCAAAAGGAATAATATTTACATTTAGGGGTACCAGAAGAAGAAGATAGAGAAAATGGGATAGAAAATGTCTTTGAAAAAATAATTGCTGAAAACTTCCCAAGTCTGGGGAAGGAAATAATGTCTAAGGCCACAGAAGTGCACAGCCCAACACAAGGGACCCAAGGAAGACAACACCAATACATATAATAATTAAAATGGCAAAGATAAAGGACAAGGACAGAGTATTAAAAGCAGCCAGAGAGAGAGAAAAGGTCACCTACAAAAGAAAACCCATTAGCCTATCATGAGACTTCTCAGCAGAAACCTTACAAGTCAGAAGTGAGTGGTTTGAGATATTCAAAGCAATGAAACAGAAGGGCCTCAAACCAAGAATCCTCCACCCAGCAAGGTTCTCATCTAAATCTGAAGCAGGGATAAAACAATTTCCAGATAAGCAAAAGCTGAAGGAATTTACCACCCACAAACTATCTCTACAGTGTATTTTAAAGGGACTGCTCTAGATGGAAGTGCTCCTAAGGCTAAATAGCTGTCACCAGAGCAAATTAAACCATAGTAAAGAAAGAAGACCAATTAATTACTAACCAAACACAAAATTAAATCAGCTACCCAGAAGACAGTCAAGGTATACACAAAGAGTACAGAATATGATACACAATATATAAAGAGTGGAGGAGGAAGAAAATAAAGGGAGGATCTAGATTGTGTTTATAGCAGCTTAATAAGCAAGTTAAGTTAAATTGTTAGATAGTAAAGAAGCTGCCTTGTCCCTTTGGTAACCACAAGTCCAAAGTCTGCAATGGCAGTAAGTACATATCTATCAATAATCACCCTAAATGTAAATGGCCTACAAGAGACTCACATCAAACCCAAAGACATACACAGACTAAAAGGGAAGGGATTGAAAAAGTTATTTCATACAAACAATACAGAGAAAAAAGCAGGAATTTCAGTACTTGTATAAGTTAAAATAGACTTCAAAAAAAGTAACAGGAGACAAAGAAGGACATTATATAATGATAAATTGGTCAGTCCAACCAGACATTATAACCATTATAAATCTCTATGCACCAACATAGGAGCACCCAAATATGTGAAATAAATACTAACAGAATTAAATGGGGAAATAGAATGCATTGCATTCATTTTAGAAGACTTCAACACACCACTCACTCCAAAGACAAATCAACCAGTCAGAAAATAAGAAAGGACACAGAGGCACAGAAAACATTAGAACAGATGGACCTAATGAACATCTACAGACCACTCCACATGAGAGCTACAGGATACACATTCTTCTCAATTGCACATGGAACATTGTCCAGAATAGATCACATAATAGGTCTCAAAAACAGCATAGGTAATTCAAAAAGACTGAAATTGTACCAACCAAATTCTCAGACTACAAAGGTATGAAACTAGAAATAAATTGTGCAAAGAAAACAGAAAGGCCAACAAACACATGGAGGCTTAACAACATGCTCCTAAATAATCAATGATCAATGATCAAATTAAAAGAGATATCAAGCAATATATGGAGACAAATAAAAATAACTGCTCAAGACACCAACTTCAGTAGGATGCGTAAATGCAGTTCACAGAGGAAAGTTTACAGCCAAACAGGCCTATTCCAAGAAAGAAGAACAATCCCAAACAAACAGTCTAAACTAATAATTAATCAAACTAGAAAAATATGAAAAATGAGGCCAAAAGTCAGTAGAAGGAGCGACATAATAAAGATTAGAGAATAAATAAATAAAATTGAGAAGAATAAACCAATAGAAAGAATTAATGAAAGCAAGAGCTGGTTCTTTGAGAAAATATACAAAATAGATAAATTCCTAGCCAGACATATCAAGAAAAAAAGAGAGTCTACACATATAAACAGAATCAGAAATGAGAAAGGAAAAATCACTGCAGATACAACCAAAATACAAAGAATTATTAGAGAATACTATGAAAAATTATATGCTAAGAAATTGGAAAATCTAGAAAAAATGGACGACTTTATAGAAAAATACAACCCTCCAAGACTGACCCAGAAAGAAATAGAAAATCTAAACAGACTAATTACGAGCAATGAAGTTGTATCAGTAATCAAAAAACTACCCAAGAACAAAACTCCTTTACCAGATGGATTCACCACTGAATTTTATCAGACATTTAGAGAAGACTGAATACCCATTTTCCTTAAAGTTTTCCAAAACGTAGAAGGTCACTGAACACTTCCAAACTCATTCTATAAGGCCAACATCACTCTAATACCAAAACCAGGCAGAGACACTACAAAAAAAGAAAATTACAGACCAATATCCCTGAAGAACATAGACACAAAAATACTCAACAAAATATTAGCAAACTGAATTCAAAACTACACCAAAAAGGTCATACATCATATTCAAGTGAGATTAATCCCAGGGATGCAAGCATGGTACAATATCCAAAAATCCATCAACATCATCCACTACATCAACAAAAAGGACAAAAACCACATGATCATTTCCATAGATGCTGAAAAAGCATTTGACAAAATTTAACATCCATTCATAATAAAAACTCTCAACAAAATGGGTATAGAGGGCAAGTAGCTCAACATAATAAAGGCCATATATGACGAACCCATAGTCACCATCAAACTTAATAGCAAAAAGGTAAAAGCTTTTCTTCTAAGATCAGGAACAAGACAAGGATGCCCATTCTCTCTGCTTTTATTTAACATAGCTCTAGAGGTCCTAGTCACAACAGAAAGAAATAAAAGGCATCCAGGTTGGTAAGGAACTAGTTACAGTAGCTGTTTGCAGATGACATGATTTTGTACATAAAAACTCTAAAGAATCCACTCCAAAATTGCTAGAATTAATAACTGAATTCAGCAAAGTTGCAGGATACAAAATTAATACACAAAAATCTGTTGCATTCTTATATACTAATGATGAACTGGGAGCAAGAGAAATAAGGAAAAAAAAATTCATTTAAAATCGCATCTAAAAGAATAAAATACCTAGGAATAAGCCTAACCAAGGAAGTGAAAGACCTATACCCTGAAAACTACAAGAAACTCATGAGAGAAATTAAAGAAGACACCAATAAATGGAAATACATCCCATGCTCATGGATAGAAAGAATTAATATTGTTAAAATGGCCATCCTGCCTAAAGCAATCTACAGATTCAATGCAATCCTTATCTTCAATGAATGAGAACAGAGTTCTAAAATTCATATGAAACCACAAAAGAACCTGGATAGCCAAAGCAATACTGAGAAGGAAGAATAAAACTGGGCTGATTATGCTCCCCAACTTCAAGCTCTACAGTGCCACAGTAATCAAGGCAATTTGTTACTGGCACAAGAACAGACCTACAGATCAGTGGAATAGAATAGAGAGTCTGGATATAAACCCACACATATATGGATGATTAATATACAATAAAGGAGCCATGGATAAACAATGGGGAAATGACAGCCTTTTCAACAACTGGTGTTGGCAAAACTGAACAGCTACATGTAAAAGAATGAATCTGCTTTAATGTCTGACTCCATACACAAAAGTAAACTCAAAATGAATAAAATACATGAATGTAAGTCATGAAACCATAAAACTCTTAGAAGAAAACATAGGCAAAAATCTCTTGAATATAAACATAAGCAACTTTTTCCTGAACACATCTCCAAATTAAAGGCTTCTTTCTATACAGTAAAGGACACCATCAGTAGAACAAAAAGGCATCCTACAGTATAGGAGAATATATTCATAAGTGACATATCCAATAAGGGGTTGACATCCAAAATATATAAAGAGCTCACAAGCCTCAATAAACAAAGAGCAAATAATCCAAATAAAAAATGGGCAGAGGATCTGAACAGAGACTTTTCCAAAGAAGATATCCAGATGGCCAAACAAGCACATGAGAAGATGCTCCACATCACTAATAATCAGGGAAACACATATTAAAACCACAATGAGATATCACCTCACACCCTTTAGGATGGCCACCATACAAAAGACAAGCAACAATAAATGCTGGTGAGGATGTGGACAAAGGGGAACCCTCCTACACTGCTGGTGGGAATGTAAACTAGTTCAACCATTGTGGAAAGAAGCAATATGGAGGTTCCTCAGAAAACTAAAAACAGAAATACCATTTGACCCAAGAATTCCATTCCTAGGAATTTACACAAAGAAAGCAAGATCTCAGATTCAAAAAGACATATGCACCCTATGTTTCTTGCAGCACTATTTACAATAGCCAAGATAAGGAAGCAACTAAGTGTCCATCAGTAGGTGAATGGATAAAGAGGAGGTAGTGTATATACACAATGTACACAATGGAATATTATTCAGCCATAAGTAGGAAACAAATCTTACCATTTGCAACAACATGGATGGAGAGAAGGAAATAAACCAGGTGAAGAAAGATAAGTACCAAATGATTTCACTCATCTGTGGAGTATAACAACAAAGCAAAACTGAAGGAACAAAACAGCAGCTGACTCACAGACCCCAAGAAGGAACTAGCGGTTACCAAAGGGAAAGGATAGGGGCAGCATGGGTGAGGAGGGAGGGAGAAGGGGATTAAGGGGCATTATGATTAGCACACATAATGTGGGAGGGGGGACAGTGAGAAGGCAGTATAGCATTGAGAAGACAAGTAGTGACTCTATAGCATCTTACTATGTTGATGGTTAGTGGCTGTAATGGGGCATGTGGGGGGACTTGGTAATAGGGGTAAATGTAGTAACCACAATGTTGCTCATGTGAAACCTTCAAAAGATAGTATATCAATGATACCTTAATAACAATATAAAAAACATTAGCTTATAGCTTTTCATATACTATACAAATTCAATAAGCTGTTCTCATTAAATAATTCTTATATAATTGTGGGGGATAAAGTTAAATATTACATTGCAAGAAATATTAGTGGGCATCTTTTCAGCATATCGAATGTAAAAAGGGCAATATTCATCCATCAAGTCATCATTTTATTTTAAACACACGCATCAAAGACCGAGCATGTCTAAAAGCTTAAGGTAAATCTGGTCCCATGCATTTTTGTTAGGTTGTTACCAGCAGACACTAGAAGAGGATCTCCAGTGTTGGTCTTCATGTACTAAAAGAATTTAACACCGAGACTTAGGAGTATGCAAGCAAGCTATGCACTTTATTAGAGAAGTGAGGAAAAGAAACACTTGATAGATCAAGGTGAACTGCTCAAGAGAGTCAGCACTGAGAAGAATCAAGGTAGTGCCTATCAGGAGAGGTAAAATGTTCATGCACTATTTATTAGGTCACCTAGCATGAGTAGGGAGAGTTTCAATTAGCACATATGGAATTGACATTCATGTGGCAATGTCATCTCATATTGATTTATCATATAACATCTCCACCAGGGGGTGGAAAATTTAGGATTATTACTATCAGACACCCCATTTTCCCTATGTATGTGTCACAAGTTATTTGTGTCTTGGTCCATTATTATCTGACCAGGGGGTTCTCTAAACATAGGATGTGGTGGCTGTAAAACTTGTTAAAACAATAAATATGTTGACAGGAAAAAAAAATGTATTGAAGCTTTATAGAGCCAGTGGTCTGAGTCACAAGACACTTTTTCAGAACTTAGGTAGGTGGGGTTGGACAGGTCTCTCAGTTTTGTTTTGTTTTCCCTGCCTAGCTCAAGGTGAAACAGAATGTGTAAATGTAGGGTAGCTAAAAAAAAATATATATATATATACATATATATATATATATGTATATATATATATATATAAAACCAACATGTTTGATGGACAGCAGGAAGTTCAACAACACCAGAATGTATATTCATACTTGATTCTTTGGAAAACAAATGGAATATGAGTAAATATAATTACAAAAATCCTAAAACAAGAAAAAAGTATTTGTTATAAGGTTGCTTTGAATTACAGTATCATTATATTTAAGGTATGCTACATAATCTTCTTTAAAAAAATTAGTCATGTTTTATTTTGCAGTTCTTTCCTCTTATTGTTTCCTTCTCTCTGAGTCTGAGCTTTACATCTTTCTAATTATTTTTGTCACATAGATATATGTGTAAATGCTGCAAGGTTGATTCCAAGTCTATATTAGACACAAGTGTGCTTATATTTCAATTCTTGTAATTATAAGTGGCCCCTCTCCAGACTATTTTGTTTCCTATGAAACACAACAGAAAGCATCAAATTAGGGGAAAAGAGTGGCTCAGGATGCCCCAAGCAATTAAGAGAATTAAAGAAAATTAGGAGTGGATGTTTTATGTACAGCAGGGGCTCTGTGGATGAAGAAATATAACTACTAGTCACACCTGTGCTGATTTGCACTGTGGAATTGAAATTATCGTGAGTAAATATAATTACTAGAAAATTCAATAATGCTGTTTGGAGTTCTGAAAATGGCACTTGGATCTACAAATTACATAGCGATAAATGTGCCAGCACACATTCAACAGTACCATAAAAAACTAAAATATGTAGAATGTTCTGGAATGTAGCAGGGTGGTTATGGAGAAGTAAGATGATACATTACTGCAAATATTGGGTATTAGACACTCAGTTACCCATGCTCACATTCCTTTCTGTCATTATGTACTTCTGTCAAAATTATTTTTTTCTAAAGCTCTAATAGCTTAGATATTCATGTTGTCCTCCTGAATTACAAGTAACTTTGTTTTTCATTCATAGTAAGGAATTAGTAAATATTTGTTAACACTTGAAATGAAGTGCCCTGAATAAGTATTTAATTAACAAATAAAGTAGTTATTGCCCTACAGCTGTAATGATTGGCATTAATTGCTTTAGAGAATTTAGTAGTTATAAAATTAAGAGATAAGTAATAAAAGGAAGAAATTAAGCTACACTTTTCATCCTAACTTTAATTTGTGCGCTCTTAAAAATTATAAAAATGACTGTCTTTTATTAAATGAGTAGGAAGATAAGCATTCATATATTCTATTTTATCGTTAAGGAAGTGTGTTGACCCACTAAGTCATAACTGATAATTAAAATCCAATACAATTAATTTTTTTATTAAAAGGGAATAAAGTATTTATGTACTTTGTAAAATTGCCATATGGTACAAACCTATTCAGAGTACAAGGCATTTGCTGTAATACTAATAACCATTAATCTTCTTTGTCTTAAGCCAGGAAAATGTTAGAAAAATTTCAATAATTTAAATGTGTTTACGCATTTCATCAAAGTGGTTCAAATCACTGTATTAGTTTCCTAGGATTGTTGTAACAAACTAACACAAACCAGGTGGCCTAAAACAACAGAATCTTATTCTTTCACAGTTCTGAAAGCTGAAGTCTGAAATCAAGGTTTCCGTCAGACGAAAGGCTTTTGAGAAGCATTCTTCCTTGCCACTTATAGTTTTTATTTTTTACCGCGAATCCTTGGGTTTGCTTGGCTTGTAGATCCATTGCTCCAATCTTTGCCTCCTTTGTCATATAGACTTTTTCTCTGTTTATCTGTTTCTTTATATCTTCATGTTGTTGTACCTCTGTCTTTGTACCCACGCCCAAATTTCCCTCTTCTTACCAGGATATTAATTGCATTGGATTTTATGGTCACTCTTATCCCATATGAATATATCTTGATTTGATCATATCTGTAAAGGGCTTATTTATGGATAAAGTCTCTGTTAGTCCGTTTGGACTGCTATAACAAAAATACAATAGACTGGCTAGTTTAAACGACAGACATTTATTTCTCACAGTTCTGGAGGCTGAGAAGTCCAGAATCAAAGCACTGGCCAATTCAAAGTCTGGCAAGAGTCTACTTGCTGGTTCACAAACAGCTGACTTTTCACTCTGTCCTCACATGACAGTCAAGGGGTTACAGAGCTCTTTTGGGGTCTCTTTTATAAGGGCACTAATCTCATGAATGCTTCCCCCTCATAACATGATCACCTCCCAAAAGCCCCACTTTCTAATATCTTCACATTGGTGGTTAGGATCTCAACATACCAATTGGGGAACATCAACATTCAATCCAAGGCAGTCATATTCACAGGTTCTGGGTGAACATGAATTTTAGGGGACACTATTCAGCCCAGTACAAACATGAAATATCAGTGTCCTTGCAAGTCCTAAGACTGACTTCCCCAGTTCTATAAGTTCCTACAATGAACAAAACTCCCACTGGAATATTTACTGACATACAAAGACAAAGTATTTATCATGCTATAGGATAGGGATTGGAAAAGTTTTTCTGTTGTGCCAGGTAGTAAATATTTTAGACTTTGCAGGCTGGATGGCCTCTGTTGTAGCACAGAAGCAGCCATAAATAATAATTAAATGGATAGGCATACTTGAATTTTGGCCCCAGGCCATTTTTTTGCCCCTGCTATAGTGGAAATAAATTACTATTTTACTGAATAGGATATATTTCTAAAATATAAATACCAAGGAAAATCTATCCATTGTGAGCATTGTCCACAATTTTTCAAAATCCTGCCCTTAATTTTAATTCTATTACAAAACTTAGAAAACAAAATGAATTTTAAAAATCAAACTTGTAGAAATAAAAAGGAATTATAAATTTAAAAATATCAGTTTAGGGGTAAATTTTTAAATTTAGATATGTAGTCTTTCTGAGTGTAGTGCCCTGTTTGAGTTCCTGGACTATATGTCCTTGAAACTAACTGTCTGAGAGTATTTCTGATATTTTATTACCTCAATACACTTAGTCCTAAGAAATGGTATTTTTAAAAACCCACTAATAATAACTCACAAATGGATCAGATAAATAATATAGTAAAGTGCCTATATAGTATTCACTTTTGCACACTGAGTGATGTCCCACTATTAAGTGTTTAAGATGCATTTACTAGCATCCTTAATAATATTAACATTGAGTTGTGAGTGTTGCCCAAAAAGGTTATTTTAAATGGAATTTATTATAGGTTAATATTATTCTTCTAATTTTAATAATACTGCAGTTATCCAAATATCAATAAGTAAGGTATTACTTGGTTATATTATTTGTGTAGAAATACTCAAGGTTTTAGTTATGATGTTGAAAAATTAACATTCAGTGAGTATCTTCAGTCACTGGAAAAAATCAATATTGTAGAATTCTTACAAGTTTCATCTATTTAAGTTTGATTAACAAAAGAAGTAAAATGCCAAATAGTATAAATATTTGCTGTTCTTTTAATGTGAGAACTTTATCCAGGAATGAAAACTTTAAGTTCATCTACTTGTCATTTAAAATATAAAACCTTTAACATGGAGGATGTCCTGAAACTTACAAATTGTACAAAAAAACAGTGTATCAGGATACTGCCAGATCCTTTGAGTTAGCACCTAATGGCCTGAGCAAATTTTACCTGGGAATTATATTAGACATCTTTCTTTGAATGTCATACATCACCCTATCACATCTATAATGTCACCAAGTCTTGTTGAATCTCTTCAACCTGTTTTTGTTATATTGTTTTAACTTTGATCAGCCTCTCCATTCCTAACATGCTGCCTTATTTAAGCTTCTAGATATTTCCTCTTAAAATATTAAATATGTTGCTATCTCTCCTCTTCATATCAGTCAATACCCTTCCTAAATAATTCTCTACATTCTCCTGAGAGTACTTTTTATAATACAAACTTTATCACAAAAAATATCTTAGAATCCTTCAATGATTGTCTTTAAGGATTAAAATACATTTCAAACTTTTTAAACAGCTTTTTGTATATTAATTATATTGAGGTATAATTGATAAATAAATGAGGAACCACATATTCAATGTTTACAACATGATGAGTTTTGATATATGTATACACCCAAGAAACCATCACCCCATTCAAGGCAATAAACATATTCACAGCCTTCAAAACTCTTTTCCTTGGTCTTTGAATTTTGTTTGTTGTTTTTGCTTATATGCCTTTTTTTGTGTGTGCTGACAATACATGAGATTCCATCTTAACAAATGTTTTAGGGTATAAAACAGTATTAACTATAGGCACAATGTTGTACAATAGATCTCTAGAACTTATTCATCTTGCATAACTGAAATGTCATATCTCTTGAGTAACTGTTCAATCATCACATTAACAGAATGAATGATAAAAAATCACACAATCATCTCAATAAATGCATAAATAGTATTTACAAAATTTAACACACTTTTCATATCAAAAACCCTCGACGAACTAGGTATAGAATGAACCTCAACATAATAAAGGTCATATATGAGAAGTCCACAGCTAACATTATACTCAGTTGTGAACAACTGGGAGATGTTTTGTAAGACAAGGAGCAAGGCAAAGATGCCCACTCTTGCCTCTTCTATTCAACACAGTACTGGAAATCTTAGCCAAGAAAAGAAATAAAAGTCAGCCAAATTAGAAAGAAAGAAGTAAAATGATATCTGTAGTTGATGTGATCTTATACATGGAAATCTTAAAGACACCTCAGATTTCATAAGTGAATATGAACATCCTTTAATAACTTGCTCATATATATATATATATAATATGTAGAATATATATGAATATCTATTATATATGTGAAGTCCCCTATGTGCGTGTGTGTGTGTATAATATTAAATATATCAATATATATAAAACCTCAGCTCCTATTAAGGCCATGCTGTCCTTTATAGAAAGTATTCTCTTTATCTGAAATATCATTCCACTTGCCTTTTTTCTGTTAAGCTAGATTCTAATTTTCCTTTAGGAGTTCTCAGCTCAGCTGTTACCTCTATGAGTCTATTCCTGACTCTCCCAATCGGATTTAGACGATCATTTTCTTTGAATTTAACACAATCCATGTTTAATTTGTGCACAGTATATGCACTATTACAACTGATAAATGAGAGTTTTATCATTCAGTAGACTGTAAAGCGTGATGAAGGAAAGCACATGATATCTCTTCCCAGGACCCAGCAGAGTGTCATGCACAATTAGACACTTTATAAGTTTTTGAATAAACAAATGAATAAACTAATGTCTAAAGATACAGGATGGAAGTCTTCTTTTAATGGAAGGAGCTTGGTTTAGCTGGATCCTAGTATGTACAGAGGGTAGAAGGCTGAGAAATGCTGCAGAGGCAAGTTAAGGCCGCGTGATAGAGGATCTGGGACACCAATGACAGAATTTTAATTTTCTGTGCAAGTGATGGAGTGCAACTGATGATTTTTTAAACAGAATTATGGACTAAGAAGTGCATTCAGGCAGTAATGACCAACATGAAATGGAGAAGAGAAAAGCTGAAAACGAGAGCAGTCAGGGGAAGGCAGCATTACTCTAGCCTCGCTGATGCACACTTGAACTAAAAAGGTGGCCGTTGGAAAAGATCAGCCGGGATGCTTTACTTGTGTTGCTTGTTTTCTCTCACATGGGTTAATTCATTTCCTCATCAGTTTTATGTACCCTTGTGTCCTTCGAAAAGTGGTCCTACAATCTACACTTCAGAAGAGTTAAGACCTCTTTCTCCTATGCAGCAAAGTTGGACTCCAGACCCCTTTCAAAAGATTTTTACTATTTCCTTTTCCGGATTCTCTTCCTCATATTTATTGCATAAACATATTTTCAGATTCTTGAGCTTAAACTTTTCCATTAACTTTGTAGGACTTCAAAGTTTACCTAGAATTCCAAAATTGCAAGCTTTGGAAGATTTTGTGACCTCAGTTTTCCACACCAGGGATTTAATTATATTTTTTACTAATGTTTATTTAAGGCTCCCTATGAACCAATCATGAAGCTAAGCACTTTAAATGCAGTATCTCTTTCATTTATCCTCACAGTATTAAATTATAAGTCCTATTTTCAAAAATGAGAAAGTTGATGCTTCAATAGATGATGTAAATTTCCAAAGCCATATGAATAACAAGCACTAGAGGAAGAATTCAGACTTAATTCAAAGAGTAAATTCTATGGTTTTAATTACAAAAAACTCCCAACTGACAACTTTACAAATTTCAGAGCTAATGTGTGTGTGTGTGTGTGTGTGTGTGTGTATGTGTAATGCTTTGATGTGTTAAAGTGAGCGTGTGTGTATGTGATACTTTGATTATGTGTTAAAGTAAATTGTGAGAGGGAGAAGGTGGCAGGTAAAAGGCTAGAGTTTTACATTTGTTAGGGCAGAGATAATAACAATATGACTGATTTTAAAATCTGTACAATGGAGTGGATCTAATGAATTTTACATGTAGGCAGATAGAGTATGGAAAACAATAACCCATTAGCATAATGGGAAGATGGTTCTGCCTAAGTACCTAGAGGAAATTATTCTGTAACTGTTAATGCAAATCTATAGAGTTTTCATTTTCTATTACCCAATTATTTTAAATAATGTGCCTAGTAGTAAATAAAGGGCTTTTTTTCTACAAAAGACCATTGTAACATTTGCTTTTTTTCACTTTAGCAAAACACTCCTAGTGAGCTTACTTTGAGGTCTTGTAAAGAAAACAGACACATAAGTCTTCACATTTTCACTTTTAATGGAATTGTTTTTGCATTTTGATATTCAAACAATGAAAAATATTCTAATAGTTAATATATGTTCATAAGAATCCAGTATTCTGTTAGGCAACACATTAAAACTTAAACATTTTCTTTATATTTAAAAATTTGAAAATATAAGGGCTATATTTAAACTCAAAAGTTACACTCTCTGAGATTACAACCTCAAAATACCACTATACCATTTCAGTATAGGAAGATAATATTTTTTAAGATTAAAGAAATTCAAACTGAAGTTCTTTCAGTGAAGTAATTTATAGTAACTTGGTTGGGATGTTAAGAGGCCATGTGAAGAAATATAGCTCACTTAGTTCAATACATGGTTGCAAAACTTTATAAAAGTTACTCAGAAATATTTAGCTCTTAAAGTTCATTTTAATCCTTTACTCTGAGTTTAATAAGTTGATTATACTTTTGACTTAGTTTTTCAAAGTTGTTTTCTGAAGTGTGAATATGATCCCTCACATGCTGTTTGGACAATTTAGAAGATTTTTAAAGAAGATATTTATAGATTGAAATTTCAGACTCCTTCTTTTTGCAGGCATGGAAAATAGACTCTATGCATAGCTGCCTCCCCACCTTTTCATAGTCCAAGTCTACATTCTCCGTGATAACATTAAGAAAATGATTCTGACTAATGTCAAAGAAGATGTCCGTTTCTTGGAGAAGCAGTTATCTTTATCACATTTTTGACCATCACTTTTGTTATATATATGAAATGGTATTGGCTCACTAGATAAACTTCTAGTTTCTATAGATATGTCTAATTGTTCTATGTTTCCATACTTTATATTCCCAAAATTATACTTCATATTTACATTTTACTGCTCTATCCAAACAGGTAAACATTTAAGATAAATATGCAGACTATAGAATTAGCCTATTATTTCAATATTTTAAGATATGTTGAAGATCTACAATAATAATAATTGTTCATTCTGAAAAGAATATTACTGATCTGTATCTTATGAAGTAAGTTAAATCATTCAACGTTTTCAGGCTCTTATATCCCATGCAGTGTGAAAAATTGTAAGGAGATATGAAATGACACAAGGTCTTACTTCTTTCCATGAAAAGGCATGGGATAAACAGTCATCATAAAATAACTAGTGATAATTAATGACTCACTGAAGGAAGAAAATATTTCCTGTTAAGGAATAAAAGTGAAGAAAGAGTCACAATTGGTGATGAGTAGTATTTGAGTTAGACCTTGAAGATTCACAGAACTTTATTAAGAATATATGGGGAGATCAAATCTGGGTAAAGGGAATAGAATGAAAAGAAGCATAAAAAATAAAAAAAAAAACAAAAATTCAAGACTTTGAAACTTAATAATTCCCTAATAACCAGTTTAGAAAACAATTTTTCCTTTCCCCTAGATTCACATACTTAGTTATTAATCTTCTTCCAAAGTATCTCTTAATCTCATTGCTCCTTCATTTTCACTGTTCCTATCCTAACATGGATCTTTATCATCATGATTAGTGGTTCTCAACTGAGGGTGGCTTTGCCCTTAAGGGTGTTTTTGGCAATGTCTAGAGACATTTTTTGACACACTGAGAGCAGGGTACTACTACTGGAATCCGGAGATGACACTAAATACGCTGTAGTGCATAGGGCAGGCTCCCACAGCAAAGAATTCTCTGGCCCAATATATCAGCAGTGCCAAGGTGAAGAGAACCTAACTCTAGACTGTGGTAATAACTCCCTAACCTTACCCCTGCTTCAAGGATCACCCAAATATAGATTAGAAATCACCTAGTCAAGCCACACCACCTACTGGCTGTGTTGAGTCGTTTATGAAATGTCCATGAAGAGATTCTTATGAGCCAGTTAAAAATGTTTGGGGTCAAAAGAGAAATCATTTCTGGAGATACAAATTAGATATGAAAAAAGTAAAAGGGTGATAGTTCAAAATACAGAAATGGCTAAACTTTTCTGATAATATCTTTAGAAATAAAGAAGGAATAAGTAAGAATAAAATATTTAACAGGTGACTGGAGAGAGACTAAGCAATAAAAAACAAATAGCAGAAACATCAGAAAACTAGAGACAAAAAAGCTCTTAATAAGAAACCTACCTTTAGTCACTGTCTATTTTCATAAATTTGACTGCCATCCTCAACAGGTCCTTGCTTCCTATGAGTCAGTAGCAATTCCATTTTTCCCAAACATGGACTTGTTATTTATCTTCCTATGATTTTTAAGGCCTCTGTTCATTCTCATTCTTAGAAAATCTTCAAAGTAATAGAACCAAGAGAGGAACAACCAACTTATTTCAAAATGTGAAAATTTTGGAGTTACAGAATAGAAATCAGGAGACCCATCAGTGGACACATAATTCCAGCTGACTACCAACCCTCTCTTAGCTTTGGAATCTTTCAGTCCACCTGTTGATGTATCAAGGATGATCAAGAAAGTCAAACAGCACTATTTCAGAAACAATTTCCAGGAAGTCTTTGAAATACTGTCCAGTTCAGGAGAGAGGGCTATCTTTTTTACATAAAAAGAAAATTTCCTTGGCAGAAACTGGGCTTAAACATTGTATCCAACACCGTAACGTTGGCATTTTAAAATTACCAGATGGTCACATTACACATTCTTATAATTAATTGGATTTTTAAAAATTCTGAAGTGACTGTGTTGGGTGAAAAACCTATTTCAATATTTGGCCCAACTTTTCCCAGGTGTGAGTGAAATATTTGTATTAGATTCTGCCTGCATTAAAACACTGTTTAAATATTTTGACTTCATTGATTTGTTAAAACTATCAAATGGTTTACTTAGTAAAATAAATATTCAATTCAGAAAATAAAATAAACCAATTACTGTGTGTAGAACCATCCATATAATTAGAAGCCATTAGATCACCCATTTAATTGCTCAGACAGAAGTGGCAACTTTTTTCGCTCTCATGATCACATTCTCCTATATTCCTGAGGCTGTGCACTATAAATACAGGCACTGAGAGGAAAGAAAAATAAAGCAAGAGAGATGCTAGGAAACTAAGCCTAAAATTGAGAAGATATTACTATTTTATTTGTTTCTCCTGTCTATATTCCTCAACACATTTATTTAAGGGATGATGAATTATACTATAAAGGTTTATGGCTGAGAATGTGAAGTGAAAAGGATTACTTATATTTATTTATTTATTTATTTATTTATTTATTTATTTATTTATTTATGTGTCATATATTTACTGACCACCTACAGTGTGCAAAGTGCTAACCTTGTCATTGTATTTACAGTTATGAACAAGACAAGGAAAATTTTTAAAGCTTGGAGTCCAGAGTAAGAGGTAGAAATTGAAGAACTGATTCCATTTTATTAAAATGCCAGTAAGTAATGTTTGCAGAAATTATAGGTTGCTATGACAGCATATACCATAAAGTATAACTAAAGTCTAGAGATTCAGATAAAATTTTCTGAATTAGAGTATGAATGAACTTATCTTTGAAGAATTGTGACAACTGGGTAGATGAGGAAAACTGGAAAAAATTCATTCCAGGAAGAGGAAAAGACATGACAGAATGTCCTTCAGTTGAAGGGAGCATAAATAATTTGAGGAACAGTGAACACCATCAGGAAGAAAGTAGGGTGGATAATGAACTGAAGACAGTATTGGAGATAATGGAAGAAATCAAATGGGCAAGAGTCAAATTGTGCCTACTCTGAATTCTTGTTAAGATGACACTCTTTATCCTATATCAATGGAAAACTAGTAAGATTTTGAGACAATGGGCTAGTGGGGACATTTTTATTTCTACTGTGTACATGATCCTTCAGCTGCAACAATTTGAACACAGTAAGAGTGCATTTAGGAAAAAAACTATAAAAGAATGTATCTCTTTCAGTAGAAATGAGGTAGAATGGTCTATGTTGGTATCAATGGAGATTATGGAAAAGCAAAGAGATTCAAATTATTTAGGTGTTACAACAGGCACAACTCGCTAATGCAAAAAACATACACTATGATGAAAAAAGGCATGGAATTAGGATTTCAGGTTTTTCAAGTTTATAGTCTGGGAAACTAGGTGTCTGGAAATATCATTCCATTAAATGGGGACAAGCTTTGGCCTTAGAAATTAGTGTTTAGAGAGGGAACAGGTTTGCTATAAATTTTGGACAGTTTGAGAGCTACTTAGATACCCAAGTAGAGATGAAAATGTAGGACAGCATATATGACATTTAATATGCACTTAATACATATTAGCTTAAAAATGAGTCCATGAATCAACAAATGAAGAAAACATTTAGCATGATATTTTTTTGCTATTAAGAAAAGGGGAAAATACTAGACAAAGTGGAAAATGCACAAAAAATTGAGTTACTTGCCAAAGGTCTTTCGGAAACATCAAGAAAATAATTAAAATAAAATGGAAAAGAAGCACAAGCTTATATTAAATTATGCTGAGACCAGTAGCTATTAATTTTTAAAATTGGAACACTTTTCTCTGAACTTATGATACATTGAAATTCATTGGAAATAATATTCATACACATTCTAAGTCAAATATATAATCTACCCAATGGTTTCCGGCACATATTTTCAGTATTTCTTCAGAACATAGCATAAAAATACATGAGCTAAATGGGATTTATAAGGAGAGACTTAACAATTTTTTTGGTAAACAAATAAGAAATGAAAATCTAATTTAAACATATCACAGGACTTACTCGTTCTCTGCACAAAGGATATTTTGATGTATCATGTGCAGATGAGTGTTTTACATTTCTATGGAATTAGTTAACAATGTTCATTATCCACTATTATTTCTTATGAGTGGTGTCTGCTTTTTCTCAGTTTTCAGTTTTGGATTTTCTATAGGAGATTATGTTTGGTTGTAAGCTCTTAAAAATAACCATATTATATTAAGATACGTATTTCTATTGAAATGATGTCTTTTTCCAAGTTTAAAATTAACCATGTCCCTCCATGATTGAATTTATTGGAAATAGGGAGCTCACTAGTAGTACATGTCAGTGATTTTAAATGCATTAATAGAGGAAAAAATTACATTTTAGTTTTGAGAAATGTTTTCATGATTAAAAGCATTCTTATAGTCATAGAACCTAAGGTAGTTGTTCTGTGGTATATTTGTATATTTGAAACTCTTTTTGAGTGGAAGATGAAGGGAAAATCTAAATTCCCAATTTCAATGATGGAGCAAATATCAAAATTGTTACCTTTGATATCCTTTGATATATAGGTTATATTGAGGAAATATAATTAAAAATGAATTTTCCAACCTTAAAAGCCTCTCCACAAAGGTTGAAGAAAAGGAAAACAATTTTATTATTGAGTAAGTATGAAACCAGGATGCGATGCACACCACAGGCAATCCAAGGAAAGGATTGTGGAAAAAAGGAAATTGCACTGTATGGTCAGATACTACCTCCTACATAAAAGTTCTCAAGATAAACAATAACTAGCCCTCAGGAAAAATGACTTGTCAGTACTACTTGTCATGCCAAGTACATCCTAAACTCACTTGGTGATTGGGGAGACTGTCTGTGTTAGCTAACTGGCATTATCCAGAGGGAAATAAACTTCTCATATCTTTACAAAAACAGCTAGTTTCTCACTTTGGAGTGAGGCATCCTCTGAAGTTAGGTGGCCACCTTCCTGCAGAAACTAGGAAATAGAGAGAGGTGCTATCTTCCTTGATGATTACAAGTCAAAGAGATGGTTCCCAGGTCTTGAGGAAGATATTCTTGGGCCTTAAAGCTGGTAAAAAGGCTTTATTAGCTTTAAAATGATTTCTATACATTTCAGAGATACACCACAAAGTTAAGATTCTCAAGCAAATGGACTAAGAAGAGGGAAGTGGTATCTGGAGTCTCTTCCTGTACTTTCAATAGGAAGAATTAAGCCTTTTATTTTTCATTCTTATTTGTCTTTGCAGTCAGCTCCCTGTTTTATGATAAAACAGTAACAGTTTTATATTATTTCCATCTCTGTTTCTACTTCTCTCTGGGCAAATTGCAACAGTGTAATGATCCAACAAGTCCCTAGTAAAATACAAAGCACAGCAACGAAGACTTGGTGATTTTTTTAAAAGGTAGTACATTATTCACCTTTAAGGAACAGCCTTGGAAATACCATACCAGGCTAAATACAATTCTTAGTTAGCAATGCACAACAATTTTTCTTAGACATACATGAAGTTTTACAAATTGTTGTGATACCTTTGTTGCTACTGTTTTCAACGATTAACTACCTAAATATTGTTTGGTGGATTCTTATGAAGTCACCCCATCTAAGCCTAAAGAGTAGCTTAATTCTGGGTCCTGATAATCTAAATTTTTAATTAAAGAGTTTTCTTGCACGGCCCAATGCCCAATCAATTTATCATGAGTTATAGAGAATTATATAAGTACCATCACATTTATATGACACTCCAGACCCTTTACTAATTGTTCTATCTTTGCAAATAATTTTCTCAAATATGATATGCAATGATATCCATGGCCACCATCTAGTATAAAAATTATTGTAAGGCATGCATTGAAAGTTACCCAATTGAAATGACAATTTTAATGTATATGTCACTAATGGTTTTAAGTCTTGAGGACAAACCCATACCATGGGCTTTTTTTTTTTGCATCAGGTATAAATCAATATATATATTACTATTTTACAATATATTTTACTATTATAACACTTAACTAAATCTTCCTGAATAATAGGCATTCATATTTATTTATCAGTCTGTACTGGGACTGGAGAGAATTTACATCCTGGAGTTAATCAAGTAACATTAAATCTGTTTCACAGTATCTATATTAAAATGTCAGTTTCTCTTTTTTTTATTAATTAAAATGTTTATATCATCCTTCCAATCAAACAAGCATAACTTTTTTATTTCACATTTAGAACTTGAGTCCCTAGACGCATATTATTTACTTTTACTTTGTTATTATCAAAAATTACTAATGAAAATGGTCTGTCTTTTATGTCATTAATCACATTGTTGGACTTATTATTTGTTACATTATGTATCACATGGGAAGCAAGAATCCATCTGAGGTTTTCTAACTCTGATAGCTGAATGGATGGAGGCTCAGCAACACTGGAAAGGGGTCCTGCCCACACACTCATAGTTTGTCTTTCTTACAGAACACCTATATGTAGATAAAATTTCCCAGTCTATTTATTACTTTAAGTCTCAGACTGTCTAGGGAAGAAAGAGACTATTCTAAGTTTTGAATATGATTCTGATAATAAGAGGATTCATTATACCTGACAGCACATGACATCAGGCTCAGTTTCATGGGGCCTGCCAAACACAAGTTCCGAGGAAGAGATTCTGTGCTTGTGGGCAGGAGTCACTCTAACAAAGCTAATGATAAAGTGCTGGGCTAGTTCAACCTTCAGAAAGCTAAATTCAGCCAATGTGGTTTTTTTTTTCTTTTACATTCAATTCATCTCTACATGTCTAGAGAACTAGGGATGATAGGGTGTCTGATAACATAGGAAACTACAAACGTTTGCATAATTCCTGGACAACAATAGAAATATCGTCAACTTTCTCTATCAGATTCAAGTGCCCTGGTATCCCGAAAGTAAATATGATGTTTATTGAGAGTTGTTACTATAGCCTCAACATCTTTTTGTTGTCATTGTTTTATTTTGTTTTGTTTCATACGGATTCATACTCATCCAGACATCAGGATTCATGCCATCCAGACATCATAAACACCGTAAGTACACAAACTCTTTTACCTTTTATATTCATTATTTTTATGAAATCAAACTCCCACCAGGCATCTGGGAGTTAATTAGGGTGGACATTTTTTTTTCAGTATTCTGTACTCAGATAGTGCTGACAGAGCACCTCATTAGTCACTAACAGGCTTTCTGCTCCATGGAAGACCCTCTTCAGGGCTTTGGCCCTGGGTTCTCAAAACAAGGACAATTGCATCTGAAGGTCATGGTGCTTGTGCATTGTACTCCTCCTGATGTCGGAGAAGGACATTGCTTTACAGAAATATGGACACACTTGAAAAGAAAAATACTAATTTGGGATCTAATGCACAGCTTTGTGATTATACTTAACAATACTGTATTATATACTAGACAGTTGCTAAGAAAATAGATTTTAAATGTTCTCACCACAATGAAGAAATGATAATTATGTAATATGATGGAGGTGCTAGATAAAGCTATGGTGGTAACCATATTCATATGTGGATCAAATCAACATGCTATATGTCTTAAAGTTATACAATGTGATGTATCATTTATAGCACAGTAAAAGAAAGAAATCCAAAAGGAGAAATAAACAGTAACAAGAAAAGAAAAAAACGTACAAATTTAAGGCACCAGGTTCTTGCATAGGGAAATATAACTTTGCAATACTGCCAACAATCAATTTGCTTGCTTTTGTTCACCTTGAAATTTATGATTTTGAAAGTACCCATGATTTAGGGCAGATTTTGCAACAGTGTCACTTGGTCGTTATTAAATATTTTAACATTAAATAATTCATATAGCCAGCAAATTTATATATCTATAGGACTTGTGTGCATGAATATTTTTTTTACATTGGCACACTGACCTTTAGAATTGTGAATGTCTTTATTCTTATAATAAATTATGAGATTTTTTAAGTTAATAAAAAATATGCAATTCAATTGTTTGTTTTAATATTTATTATTTATAATGTATATTTTGTTTTATCTTAGATAATTATAGCACATTAGAAATACATATGAAAATATTTCTTTTTATAGTCATTTATAAACTAAACGGTTATTTATAAATGCAAATTTCTAAACTTTTTGCATGTAGAATTGATTAAAAAAGAATAAATGTTCCTTCAAACATTAAAATGCCATTGAAAACAGATATTAATATATTTAATCAGTATGTCAGAACACTCACTAATATACGAGTTGTACCTGATATTTTTCCCCTTCCATTAAAGAGCTTTCTATCTTTCCTTCAGCCTAGCTTTTTTGTTTGTTTATTTCTTTGTTTCTTTGTTTCTTTGTTACTTTTTTCCATGGCAGATAGGTTTTTTGTGTTTTGAGATGGGTATTGGGAGAATGGGTAGAGGGAGACAAAAATGGATAGAGGGAGGCAAAAGGAAAATGGAAGATGAGAAAAACATTCAGGCCAGAGCAGAGGAAAGCTTCTGGTTGATTTGGAGAGAGTGCTATACAGAAGCATCTGCGGGATGTGACAATAGATTTTTTACAAAGGTAAAGAACTAAATTTTTTGCTACATTCTCTCTGGAATATTTGACAAGCATATGTAAAAAAATTTTAAATTACTTGTAGTTGCTGGATTTTTTTAGTTGCTACACAATTGCTGGGGCCTGGACCATGTCAGTCACATGATAGATTATAATAAAACTTTTAAGGCTAAATAAGAACATCAACTTAGTCTAGTAGAGTTGGTTCTGGATCAGAAGAAAGTCTATAGTAGCATCAAGTTCAGTTTGTTCCCTGAGGTAAACACTGACTCAGTCAGCCCTCAGTTAGCTAGACATTTGGGGATCATTTCATCTTCTGTATCAAATCTCAGAATAAGAATATTTCAGTTTTTGTCTGTAAGTATGAATATTGACCCCTACTGATTTCCTAGGCCATACTATTGCACTCTATTTTCTTGCCTTTTCTCCTTTAAGTTCTATGCAAAACACAAAGTTGAAATACATATTATTTATTTCAATATTATGCCTGCAGGAATTTGGCTATTACAGAAGTGAAATCTAAAGATATTCACAGGTGGTTGGTTAGACTACCGAAATGAAAAGATAATCAACTATTAGACCATATAAGTCTATGCATTGTAGCTGTTACATGAGAACTACAACATGATGTGAAGAAGCTATATACACAGCTATATGCTGCCTACAAGAGACTCACTTCAAACCCAAAGACATACACAGACTAAGGAACAGAAAAACATATTTCATGCAACTAACAGGGAGAAAAAAGCAGGCGTTGCAGTACTAGTATCAGACAAAATAGACTTCAAAACAGAGAAAGTCACAAGAGACAAAGAAGGACATTACATAATGATAAAGGGGTCAATTCAACAAGAGGATATAACCATTATAAGTATTTATGCACCCAACACAGGAGCACCTACATATGTGAAACAAATACTAACAATTAAAAGGGGAAATAGAATGCAGTGCATTCATTCTAGGAGACTTCAACACTCCACTCACTCCAAAGGACAGATCAACCAGACAGAAAACAAGTAATGAGACAGAGGCACTGAGGAACACATCATTAGAACAGATGTACTTAACAGACATCTACCAAACACTCCACACAAAATTAGCAGGATACACATTCTTCTCAAGTGCACATTGAACATTTTCAAGAATAGATTGTATACTAGGCCACAAAAAGAACATCAGTAAATTCAAAAAGACTGAAATTGTACCAACCAGCTTTTCAGACCACAAAGGTATGAAACTAAAAATAAACTATGCAGAGAAAATGAAAAATCCCTCAAACACACGAAGGCTTAACAACATGCTCCTAAACAACCAATGGATCAATGACTAAATAAAAACAGAGATCAAGCAATATATGGAGACAAATGACAACAATAATTCAACACTACAACATCTGTGGGATACAGCAAAAGCCATGCTAAGAGGGAGGTATGTTGCAATACAGTCCTACCCCAGGAAAGAAGAACAAACCCATATGAACAGTCTAAACCCACAATTAATGAAACTAGAGAATGAAGAGCAAATGAGACCCAAAGTCAGTAGAAGGAGGGACATAATAAAGATTAGAGCATAAATAAAGAAAAGTGAGAAGAATAAAACAATAGAAAGAATCAATGAAAGCAGGATCTGGTCCTACAAGAATATAAACAAAAGAGATAAACCTCTAGCCAGAATTATCAAGAAAAAAGAGAGTCTACATACATAAACAGAATCAGAAATGAGAAAGGAAAAATCACTATGGACACCACAGAAATACAAAGAATTATTAGAGAATACCATGAAAAATTATATGCTAACAAACTGGATAACCTAGAAGAAATGGACAACTTTCTAGAAAAATACAACCATCCAAGGCTAACTCACAAAGAAACAGAAAATCTGAACAGACCAAATACTAGCAACAAAATTGAATTGATAATTTAAAAACTACCTAAGAACAAAACCCCTGCACCAGATGAATTCACTGACAAATTTTATCAAACATTTAGTGAAAACCTAATACCCATCCTCCTTAAAGTTTTCCAAAAGTAGAAGAGGAGGGAATACTCCCAAACTCATTCTACAAAGCCAATATCACTCTAATACCCAAATCAGGCAAAGACACCACAAAAAAAGAAAATTACAGACCAATATCCCTGATGAACATAGATACAAAATTACTCAACAAAATATTAGCAAACCAAATTCAGAGATACATCAAAAAGATCATCCATCATGATCAAGTGGAATTCATCCCAGGGATGTGAGGATGGCACAACATTTGTAAATCCATCAACATAATCCACCACATCAACAAAAAGAAGGACAAAAACCACATGATTATCTCCATAGATGCCAAAAAAGCATTCAACAAAATTCAACATCCTTTCATGATAGAAACTCTCAACCAAATGGGTATAGAGGGCAAGTAGTTCAACATAATAAAGGCCATATATGACAAACCCACAACCAACATCATACTTAACAGCAAGAAGCTGAAATCTTTTCCTTTAAGATCAGGAACAACACAAGGATGTCCGCTCTTATCACTTTAATTCAATGTAGTTCTGGAGGTTCTCACAATCAGACAACAAAAAGAAATAAAAGGCATCCAGATTGGTAAAGAAAAAGTTAAACTCTTCCTGTTTCCAGATGACATGATACTGTACAGAAAAAATCCTAAAGAATCCATACCAAAACTATTAGATCTAATATCTGAATCCAGCAAAATTGTGGGGTACAAAATTAATACACAGAAATCTATTGCATTCCTATACACTAAAGATGAACTAGCAGAAAGAGAAATCAAGAAAATAATTCCATTCACAATTGCATCAAAAAGAATAAAATACCTAGGAATAAACCTAACTAAGGAAGTGAAAGACCTATACTCTGAAAACTACAAGACATTCATAAGAGAAATTAAAGAATATACTAATAAATGGAAATACATCCTGTGCTCATGGATAGGTAGAATTAATATTGTTAAAATGGCCATCCTGCCTAAAGCAATCTATAGATTCAATGCAATTTCTATCAAAATACTGACAACATTCTTCAAGGAACTAAAACAGTTCTAAAATTCTTAAAGAACCAAAAAAGACCCTGAATAGCCAAAGCAATCCTGAGAAGAATAAAGCTGGGGGATCACCCTCCCTGAGTTTAAGCTCTACTACAAAGCCATAGTAATCCAGACAATTTGGTACTGGCACATGAACAGAATAGATCAATGTAATAGACTAGAGAGCCCTGATATAAACCCAAGCATATGTGGTCAATTAATATCTAATAAAGGAGCCATGGAGATATAATGAGGAAAAGACAGCCTCTTCAACAACTTGTGTTGGCAAAACTGGACAGCTACATGCAAGATAATTAAGCTAGATTATTCTCTATCCTTATAAACAAAAGTAAACTCGTAATGGATCAAAGACCGGAATGTAAGTCATGGAACCATAAAACTCTTAGAAGACAGCATAGGCAAAAATCTCCTGAATATAAACATGAGCAACTTTTTCCTGAACGCATCTCCTCAAGCAAGGGAAAAGAAGCAAAAATGAACACATGGGACTTCATCGAACTAAAAAGCTTCTGTACAGCAAAAAACACCATCAACAGAACAAAAAGGCATCCTACAGTATGGAAGAATATATTTGTAAATGACGTATCTGACAAGGGGTTAACATACAAAATATATAAAGAACTTAGATGCTTCAACACCCAAAAAGCAAACAGCCCAATTAAAAAATGCGCAGAGGATATGAAGAGACTATTCTCCAAAGAAGAAATTTAAATGGCAAACAGGCACATGAAAAGATGCTCCACATCACTAATTATCATGGAAATGCAAATAAAAACCACAATGAGAAGTCACCTCACACCAGTTAGGATGGCTAGTATAAAAAAGATTAAGAACAACAAATGGTAATGAAAATGCAGAGAAAGGGGAACCTTCCTACACTGCTGGTGGGTAAGCTAGTTCAACCATTGTGAAAAGCAATATGGAGGTTCCTCAAAGAACTAAAAATAGAAATACTATTTGACAGGGGAATTCCACTCCTAGGAATTTACCCAAAGAATATAATTTCTCAAATCCAAAAAGTCATATGAACCCCTATGTTTATTGCAGCACTATTTACAATAGCCAAGATAAGGAAGCAACCTAAGTGTCCATCAGTAGATGAATGTACCAAAGTACCAAATGATTCCCTTCATTTGTGGAGTATAACAAAGAAGCAAAACTGAAGGAACAAAACAGCAACAGACTTGCAGACTCCAAGAAGGTACTAGCATTTACCAAAGGGGAGGGGTAGGGGAGGGCGGGAGGAGATGTAGGAAGAAGGGGATTTAGGGGTACTATGTTTAGTACACATGGTGTGTGTTGGGGGGTCAAGGTGAAGACAGTGTAGCACAGAGAAGGCAAATAGTGACTCTGTGGCATCTTACTACACTGATGGACAGTGACTGCAGTGGAGTATGTGGGGGATACAATAATGTGGGTGAATGTAGTAACCACATTGTTTTTTCATGTGAAACCTTTATAAGAGTGTATATCAACAATACCTTAATAAAAAATAAACGTGATTGAATAATAATATCCTCTTCATTGTGACATTGTAACTTTAAATCATTGATATCTACGTGGCCTCAGAGGAAGGACTGAGTCGGTATCAGCTAATGTTAGTTACATCTCGGCCAAGGTGTAAATCAACATAGTTTAGCTCGCTGGAAAGACTTTCAGGGTTAAAAAGTTTTCTGGTGCTTGAGATGGAGGGGAAAAAAAGAACTTTAAAATCCAAAAAATTTTTTAAAAAGAAGCTATATAGTTGACTATCCAAATATCACAGATGGAAATACAAAGACACATTCACAAACACTAAACAAACACACAAAAGACTTCCTGAGCATTTCAAACATTGAGACTAGATGCATACTTATTCCTAGTTTTTGTGGCTCATGCCAACATGCTCGTTTTGGTATTAGCAATCATCTGTGTTCTGTGAGATTTGCACTGCTGATCTGATGACCAACCATTGCTGAGCAGAGGTCCTTGTGTGATTGTTAATCCCAAGGAAGTAGGGCACCATGCTCGGGTTATCAGGTCCAGGAGAGGACTCCGAGTCCATGGAGGCCAGCAAAGATCATCAGGAATAGCAGTCCAAACACTTCTGCTCACTGCCTCTTGGTACTGGGGTCACCGCAATCAGTCCAATACAGTCTAGCATGGGATGGAATTCTGCTTTACTCCCATAGAGAAGTGACAGAGCAAGATGTGCTTCGACAATGGGTGTTAGGCCCCCTGGCCAGCTGGTCTCTTCCCTTGGTTGGTTAAGGGCAATTGCCTATATACTGTGCCAACTGTCCTCTCCCTGCATAAGACAGATATAACAGTGGGGTTGACCAGGTGCCATTTGACACACATGCTTCAGAGACCAAAGAACATTAATTGAACCTGAAACAGGGAAAGGTATTCCCATACTCTGTAATAAGGCAGCACAGGCCATTTTGGCTCTTTATCACAGGGTACGGCAGCATCCCAAGCCCATGGCCTTCTAAGGAAGGTAATAGGCGGGTTGAAAGACCGCCTTCTTGAAACTGTCCTTCCCAACAATAATCAGATTGAGTGTGACTCAAATAAGTCTAAACTGATATATAAAAGGTCTGTTCTGTGTCCTTGAAAATGAGAAATCCATGTTATTACATAGCTACTTATCAGAAAAAAAAGAATCATTCAATTCTGTGATTCAATTCACTCTTCTTCTTGGACCTGAGTTTTCTGAAAACTCCACACACTTGGGAAATAGCTTAGGACATGTTATTATTCAGTAGGCTTAATGTGGATTTTCAATTTCTGCTTGTATGTAGTACTATATAATTTTTTTAAAAAAAGAACAACTGCCAACAAAATGAGAGAGAGAAAGTGGAATATTTGTTTTGCTTGCAGTAAATCTGAGAAATAAATGTTAAATGAGCCAGATGCTAACACAAGTAATTCAAAAATGAAAAATTCAAGTAATGAAAAGCATTTGGAAAATCATTAGTAATCAGATAAATAAGTAGGTGGCATACTGACAAATTACAAAAAGAAGAAAGGCTTTAAATAATCTCACAATGATACAGTGTGTGTATGTGTGTGTGTGCAAAAATACAGTCTAGATCCTGTACAAGAGCATGAAAAATATAGTAGTCAACAAGATAGACACACACACACCATGTAACATTTTGGTTAGGAATATGTGCCAAGTTGAAGCTTTGAAGAACCCAAAATCTTTCCATCTGATTGTTCTGTCATCTCTAGGGTTTGCCTTTATCTATGACTAATGATGGATCACCAATACTTCAGCACTCCAACCCGTATACTGGAGAAAGAAGCTTCGTTTTTGCAAGCCTGGCCCCCAAGTTTCCTACTTCACTTGTGCTTATAACTCACTGGCCAGAACCTTGTCATAGAGCCACATTTAGCTTCAGGAGAGGCTGGGAGATGAACATTTTAGTTGGTCAGCGATGCATCATTTACATCTTTAATTACTACAGAAGAAAGCAGTAAAGGATTTTAGGAGGACAACTAGCTGCCTATCTCTCCATATAACTTCCTCTCCTAATAATTTTTGGTGTGAGAATGAATAACGATGAATGTCAAGAATCTGAGAAACTGTATATAAAGAATACAATTGAATTCAATAACTTAACAAAATTAAGATATGATATAATGTTGAGACAAAAAATTTAAATTAGGGTTCATTTTGGGATAAACTTTCTAAATAATGCATAGATTCTAAGTATTTTAAATATTAAATATATTAAATCTATATGTACATGTGTGTATATATACATATACACATAAAAAATCATATACACACACACAATTCAAATCATATTGATTGTAGATCATTGGAATAGGAAATAGATAAAACATGAAAATAGTATTAGTTTTAGATCATCGGCTCCAGATAGTGAGATCACAGGTAATTAATTTTCCATTCCTCACTTTCTGTATTTTCTGAATAAGAGAAAACTTATTTATGCTAAATTATAGAACAGAAATAATTTCTTCTTCCAATTTGCTTGGATGAATCTGATACTTACTGCCATTTTGTACTTAGAAATTATTTTTCAGAACATAAAATGCTTCCATTACTGTGCCTTTTTTAAAAAACCAGGGATATAATATTTGTAAGGAAAGAATCACTAAGATGACCTATTTTTTAAACAAGTGACCATGTTTATCTGGTGAATCACTACATGCTACTATTCTACATATTCTGCACCTTCTATAATAAGCATGTATTACTTTATAATTTAAGAATAATCAAAATAAAATTCTTAAGTAAGGAAAGAAAAGCTAAAATCCTTCAAAAATGATTAATACCATTAATAAGGTAGTATTTTTCCATTTCTAGTATTTTAAGTTAACAACTTCATTATAATTTCTGTGTGAATTTGTAGCTATCCACAATTAGTAAAGCTTTATATTTAAAGTCACAGGATTTTAAAATATGGGCAATAAAAACTCATATTATAAAAATGAACCAATACTGGTAACTTTCCATAAAGTACATGTGGAGAAAGGTTAGTTTAGTTTTTGTTTTTATGTTGGGGAGAGGGTCCAGAGGCTTCCCTGCATGTATACATACATGATTCTCGGAAAAAAATGCACTTAAAAACAGAGAATGGTTTCCCTTAAGTTCTGGTCCACATTCAGTAGTCGTCCTTTCACTCAAGTATTGTAATCCTAAGGGTCTTTTGAATCTTATTCAACTGAATTCTTAATATGCTGAAACCTGAAGTTTTAAGAATGTGAAGCCTGGCTGCTCTTGAATTTTTCATTAGTACCAAAATGAAGTGCTTCCCATCAGAGCCCTGGGTCTTTATCAGTACTAATCTACTATTTTTTTCCTGATGCTTCCAGACTCCTGAAAGCTCCTAATTTGCAATAATTAACCTCCTAAGAATAGTATTTCTCATTTATTCCAGGGAGCAACCACATTTCCCTATGTTCAGCTTTGCAGCCTCACAGACAGATTATTTTTTGGTTTGTATTTCAGGAATCACATAAATTATGCAGCAATAAACACTGAGGTGTTCTGTAGTATAAAAAACAAAACTATATGGATGGCACATATCATATGGAAAGGAAATTTGCTTAGGAGGTCAAAAGCATATGGCTTAGTGTCATACCTGATTCTGCTTAATGGCTTATGTGATGTTAACAAAGTTGTATAAGCATTCTTACCTCAGTTACCTTATCTATAATAACCTCATAACACTGTTGTGAGGACCCAAGGAGTTAACATCTATGATGTCCTTAGAATAGCATCTGGAACACAGACATAGTAAGTTCTAGATAAAGGTGGTTGTCATTATGAGGAAATTTCATTTTGAAAATGTAGATTGGCATAGAAGAGAGAAGGAATTAATATAATAACAATAAACTTATTTTCAACTTAACAAGCATACTTTTGAAAAGAAGGAAATACAGAGTGGATTGAGAGGGACAAGAACAAGGAGAAAAAGAAGTGTTTCATACTCACATCCTTACAAAAAGCGTGAATACCAAACACACCTTTATATGAATATTAGGTGCTTCAGTTTCATTAAAATCATCCCTCTCATCCCTGTCATCCATGCTCCATCATACCACACTGTCTACTATGTACTCCAGAAATATCAGTTTATATTGCTGTCTTGTTCTTGTCTTTGTATCTTTTTCCAGATTGCTCTTCCTGTCTTAAATGGTTTTCCTCTCAGTCACCAAACCAGTTTTTCCATGAAGGCTTCTTAGAATTCAAACAATGTAATAATATTTAAAATCTCATTTAGACTCTACCTCCTTTACTAAATAAGTTTTGAGATATACAATTTTATTCATCACTACATTAATGGTATACCCATGGTGCTCTATGGTATCTTCAGTCTACATAACACCTAGCACATAGTAGATACTGAATATATCACTGACCAAAACTGTATGCTAAAATTCTGAGTTATCTAAAACTAGTTAATTTTTAATATAAAATTAAAATGCTTAATGCAATTCTTTTTCACAATAATGTCTAAAAACTATTGAATGCTTACTATGTTCTAATTCAATGTTTTATATTATTTACACGTATTAATTTTTTGAACCTTAAAATAATGATTAAAAAAAGAAACAAAAGAAAAAACAAAAGATAGTTTTCCTATTGCAAAGTAAGAAAAAAATATGAAAAGACTGAAAGCAATACCAAAGCTCAAACTTTAATCAACAAAACTTCTTTCTTTAGCTGCACAAAATTTTCAATCAGGAAGTTATCTTAGTACTTCATAAACATGCTAAATTAGGAATGAGATGAATGTATATCTGAAAACAAAATAATGCATCATTTTACTGCAAGAATTTACAAAGCTTCAAAGAACAGATGTTTTAGTTCTACCAAACTGTAGTTGACAAATTTGCTAGCAGTGAGAGTAGAAAATTAGTTTTCATTTTTAGAAATTATTTGATAGCATATACAGACCTTTGCAATTTATCACATTGATTAAAAGCTGTCATTTGCAGCATTTATAGTCTTCAGGAACATGTCAAATGTTTTCTAGCAATTCAAATGCTCTTCTGAGAACGCATATTAAACCAAACTGGGTCATATATCTTTTCCTTTCTTAGGAAATAGCATCAAAACTATGCAGTAAGGTACATTCTAATATAGTATTGAGAATGTCACTGATTATATTTGGAAAGATTCTTATCTTTCACTTACAAACTTGGAAAGATCTTGGAACCAAAGATGAATATGATTAAGTAAGAAATACTGCTTTGAGGTGTCATGATAAAATGGCTGCAATTACCATAAAAGCAACAATATCTCAAATCCATGTCCCAAGAGAACAAATTTTCATTTCAGGAAAAAAAAATCATTTATTGAAGCTTGTGAATATCTCATGATCACCAGGAGTTTCTTACATGGATAATAGAAAAACAGCAAAGAAAGAAAGCCTCCACTCCTCCTTATCATTAGGCTTGGGATCTGCCATGAGCCCACTCATGCCTGCACTTTTACTGCAGATTGACATTTCTGAATACATTGCATATTTTTGAAGTATTTGTTTAATTAACTAAATAGCCATTATTTTGAAGAAAGAGTTTGTATCTAGATGTTTTTTGATACATTTCTAAATAATACTAGCTTTTGACTAGTTTAAAAATTTCCTTAGTTTGCATTGCATATTAAGGTTTTTAATAGGCTATATTATTATGAAGCATATAGATATGCTATACAAATATGTATTATTGTATAGCATATGTATTTTTTCTTATGGTTTTATCTTTCACACAATATTCATTTTTGTGATCCTAAAAACTAAGAAACCAGGTATCATTTGGTTTCTAACAATTGCAGATATTCAAAAAATGTAAGTGGGTTGAAGAGAGTGTGCACTGAGTGGATATATGTTTATATGTATATTTCTTATGAAACTTAGCTAAATCAAACTCAAAAGGGGAAAGTAAAAAAAATGGATATGTTCTTATAGAAACATTATCTGAAATATCAAAGCTTTAAAATGAGGGGGAGGGCAAATGATGGGCATATTGGACAAACTTCCCAAGATGGGTGAGTCTTGTGGTGGGGTTCCTGATTATTTTAAGTATCAGTTTTTATGTGGATCAAATTTTCTTTCTATTTCTTCTCTTTTTTGCCTTAAAAAATAACTCTAAATATCTCAAAAATGTTTTTTTGTCATTTCATAGTTTAAAAATGTTGAAATAAGTTTGAAACACTTCTTCCCTAAACTTTGGTCAATAAGGCTAATAGAATTCATGCCTGTTTTTCCTTTCTCATTGTCTTTCTTTATAGAACAGGTAGCTTTCAAAATATATTATTGGGAAGACAATTAATATGTATTTGTGCAAAATGGTATTAAAATTAGATATTATATATATAAATATTTAGAAGTGTTTTAAAACTATGTAGAAATATAATGAATGTTAATATTATAAATAAATCTTAATCTCAGTTCAGAGAATGTTATTAAGGACAATACTTTTAACATGAAATGATAGATTACTATGTATTATTCTTGACATAGACAATATGCACATAGGTATAGTATATATATGTATATATATTTATGTATGCATATATATAATCTTGTTACAGGATTTGGGCTTATGATAGTTGAAGTTGGGCAGGGTTCAAAGTTTTGCTTTGGATTGAGGACTGTCAGAAAGTGGGAACTATTATATGATTGGATAAAAACATTATTTGGAATATATATAATAAACAGTGTATTGTTATTTGTCATTATGCTTCAGGAAAATATTTTATGTTCACGTTTTTTTTAAAATATCAACCTCTTTCAGAGTCTGCATCCTGATACCCTGAACAACATGCACTCAAAACATAGTAATATTAGACACGTGGTACAGGTTGACTGAAAACAACTTCCTGTTTGTTTAGACAAATAATCAGTCCAAGAGTTAGACTAAACAAATAGATGAATGCAGTGTCAAATGTAGTATATCAATTCAACTCTACTCTTAGGAAATTAACATTCCTGAGTAATTCTAAGTCCAGTTATGTCTACATATATCTTTAGGACAGGTGCACATATTCAAACTGCATAAACAAGTGCTCATGTGAGTTCTTTACTTTTTCTCTGTAATTTTTCTACTTATTCATTCACCCTGAGAGATAGGGAAAGCAATTCTTTCCCCCTTCCTCACCCTGATTTTCTAAAGCCCTATAAATTAATTTATTGATTCATCACCTCTCTATATCATTGGACTTCAGGATAGGGGGCCTATATATATACACACACACACACCCATACCCATCAAAGGTAATTATTCTCTTTGAATCTGTCTATTGGTATCTTCCCTTCAGTCAGAGTCCACCTTGTGACTATGGCAAAGAAATACACCAAGAAACCAGATCTTTTCAGCATATAATGGAAGAATTTATTATGTAGAGTAAGAAAGAACCTGTTTACATGGATGATAATAAACTAAGTTAGAAAGTCATCTTTATGGTACCTGGTTAATATAGCTATCCAGAGTGTAAGGTACTGCACTAACATATATAATATGCAAAATCAGATTCATCTATCACACTGAAAAATAACCTGAATATACTCCTGCCTCTAGGCCAGCACCACTACTATAATAAAACCTAAATTATTTTACCTACCTTTCTAATGGCAGATAGGGATAGATAGATTATAGATTGAGACATGATAGACAGATAGATAGATATACATATATTTTGTTGTAGTGAGATTTATCTACTGATTAATTCATTTAACAAACATTACTTTCTTCCATTATGCAAGGCACTCTTTTAGGTACTGGGCATTCAGTAGTGGACAAGAAGACAAAGCTCTTACTCTCATGGAGAAAATATTCTAGGAGGACACAGAGCTACCCGATTATTGATATACATGTTGGGGAGGGAAGACCATTTTAGTTAGGATGACCAAAAACTATCTTGAAAGGCAGGTAATGTTTGCATGCAGACCTGAAAGAAGTCAGAGAGTAATGTTGTGATTCAGTAAATGAGAAGTATGATAGCTTTTCTTCTATCTATGGCCCCTACTGAACCATGCTAGTGTGCATGTCCTTGAATTGCCTCTAGGCTGGCCTATGACTGCATTAACCAACTGAAAAGTAACAATGACAATTCTGTTTCTAGGTTTTAAGAAACCTGGCAGCTTTTCCTTCCTCTCCCTTTGAATGCTTGTCATTGGAAGCCCTGAGCTGCCATGTGAGAAGACCTTTGACCTTGCTGGAGACCACATGGAAAGACTATATGTAGTAGCCACACGGGGAAAAGAGGCTCTAGATTACATGGAGAATGTGGAGGGAGGTCCTGCTGTCCCAGCATCCCAGTCCAGCCTGAAGATGACATGACACCAGCCCTTGCCAACATCCAAAGCAGGTATTATGGGCGTTTGACTAGTGCAGTCACTTCAGGCCATGTGCCAGGACCTAGCTGGGTACTGAATTCAGTTAACTGCTCTGATGTTGCTCTCATGACATTCTCAATAATTGTTTAATCCACTTTTTCACTTATGTAGCTGGCTGTGCTAACAACTGACTGCCGTTACCTGAGACATCAAGTGAGTCCAGCAGGACTACAGAGCTGAACACAGTCAAACCACAGAACTCTGAGATAAGTTGATGTTTCCTTTTAAACCACAGGTTTAGCTCATCAGGGAAGTTTATAAGTATGGAAAAAAAATTGAAGATCTTTGGGTGGGGGACATGGGTGAAATAGGTGAAGGGGATGAAAGAGGGACAAACTTCCAGTTATAAAATAAATAAGTTGTGGGGATGAAAATTCAACATAGGGAACATAGTCAATAATAATACTGTGACATCTTTGTATGGTGACAGATGGTAACTACTCTTATTGTGGTGAGCATTTCCTAATGTATATAGTTGTCAAATCACTATGTTAGACACCTGAAACTAATATTGTATATCATTATACTTCAATTTAAATAAATACCTTTGGAAAAAAATCAAGTTTTGGAAACACTGCCTTATTCTCAGCACTGAGCAGGCCATGTTGTAAGCCTGTAAACGAGACACAATAACAAGTTAAGGGGCTTATCAAATTCACCATTTATTAAGAATTAAAATACTCAATCACTTTAAATGTTCAGAAATGGAGCTATACGGATATTAAGGCCTTAGGTTTTTATAGTGTCAGAGCTAAAGTATCATGATCTAGGATACCAGTAAAAGAACTCACTGCCTAATGTCTACGCTAGGTTATAAAGTTGCTAAAACATCTGTGACATTTTTCCGAATTCAAAGATTGGCATAGAGCCAGAATTAACTGGCATTGCCTGAAGAGACTGTATCATGTTAATTAGTCTGGATTGTTTTAGACGACTTCATGAACAGGAACAAGTGATCATATTATTTATCCCATCTACCCTAACACTATAATATTTCATAAGAGGTAGAATGTGCCATGGTCACCTTCCCTTTTTAATTAAGGTAATTTATTATTTGCTTCCTATTCTCTACTACTTCCCTATTATCACCTGAAGTTGGATCATTTAAAATATACTCAGATTTTCAGTCTTTCAAAAAATTCATGATTCCTTTCATCCTGATGCCACATCTCTTAGTCTCTGTTTCCGTTTCCAGAGGACACCTAGCTTATACTTCTGCCAAGTAAATCTGTCCACCTATAGAAATCATGAAAGAACCTTTCACGTGTTATCAACAGCACCGCAGGACACAGTGAGCTCTTTATGCTCAGCGCATTCTGATTGAACAGATGCTCAGCTCTTCAGTTGTAGCTACTGTTCCCAGATACACTGTCCTATACATTATTGTGAAAATTTCACCTCTCTCCTGTCCACACTAGTAATGGCATTCCTTATGGATCATTCATTGTAGTTTAATTACTCTAAAATTTACTCCTTGGTATTTTAAACATCATCACATTAATTATTCATTATTCAAGATAGTGAGAACACTCTGATAAAGAAATTATATTAACATATTTGGGCCTCAGTTTCTTCAAATGCACGTCAAAGAAATATATGCATGTTACTAAATCTAGAGAAGGATAAATACTATTAACCCCTAGAGATACTTATAAAATTTTAAATTTGCCTTATTTTCAGTGTTCAAATGACTTCTTAATATACCCCAAATAAATCTGTACTCCTTGCCCAGGGCTCCAGCGTGCAGAGGATGACATCCAAGCCCCCTTGCCTCCTCTCCTCCCACCGCCTTCCTTGCACTGCGCCACAGTCAGACTGTCTTCTAAGTTTGGAAAATAGCAACATTTTTGTTCTTGCCCCAGAAGTGTCCCACATGCTCTTCCCTCAGTCTGGAAGTTACATCCCCCAAACCTTTGCATTGCCTCGCTCTACTTATTCCTTTACTTTAGCCTTTCTTCTTAGTTCACTGCCCCCAAATCATGTCCTGACCACCTATACATTCTGCTCTACTGTGACCCCTTACCCAGGCTTATTGCTCCTATCATTCCTTAGAATTTGAATTTATATGTATTTTATTTAATAGCTCTCTTCTTCATTAAAAAATAAGGATGGGCTTTTTACTTTACTATTGCTGAACAACCAGCATCTAGAACTAAGGTTGAATACATACTTGTGAAATGGATAAATAAAATGGAGAGGTGAGAATGTACAATAAAATGGTTCTTCCAAGTTGATTGCAATCATGACTTCAATTCTTCTCCCCTCCCTGTATCTAGTCTCTTTGCCAAATAAGTTTGCAACTGTGGATATTCTGCCTCATTTCTTGACACTGGGCTCAGCCTGGTGACTATTGGCTACCATGTGCAATAATGGATGTTAGCAAATGTGAATAAGCAGAGGCCAGAAAAAGCCCTTGCCTATTTCTGCTTGCACTGTTAATGCTCAGACTTTACTATAAGAACAAACTAATTTGGACTAACCTGTGGGGATATACAATGTGTCACCTCAATTGATACCATCCTAAATGAGTTGACCCTTGGTTCATGCCAAACGTGTGCATGAGCCCAGCCGTGATAAGAACTGCCTGATGAGCCCATTGCTGAACTACAGGCTCATAAAAAAGTTTAATAAAATTTTTTGTAACATTTTACTGAAACTTGGTGGTTGTATGCAGCCTTATTGTGTCAATAGATAACCACTAAAATGGTTAACACATTTTAAAACTTTTTAAAATTCCTTTGTAATTTCATTACAAAAGTAATGCATTCCCCTTGTAATAAGTAAAACAATGAGAAGAAAGGAAATTTAGTTAACAACTAAATGGTGTATATATTTCATTATTTTTTCACAATAAATGTTCCTAAAAGTCAACAAGAATGAGAAATGTGCAGTATAATCTGTCTATTTTGGGGATCTGTGGAAATATTCTTCAGGAAAGAAAGGTGATCTAATGCCTTCTTTAGAAAGTGTACTTAAATGGCAGGAGCATGGCGGCAGGAAGCTACATAGAGACAGGAGAGAAGAAGTGATTCTAATAGACCATAAAAAGGTAATGAGGGTTGATATTAAGGTAGGAGGACTTAAAGTAACAAGTGTAGAAGATATAACTAGGACTCTATTTTTCAGAATTTAAACCTGTGTGGGAGAGATGAATCATAGAAAGATATGACTTGTCAATACATGAATAATTCTTTAGAAACTGAAGAGTAAAGTGTACCTGAAGTTAATCTCTTCTATACTAGTCCTCTCATTTGATATCAGTTCTGTATTTGTGATGCTAGTTAGTCCACCCAGCCAAACATACTAAGGCAGAAACATTGACATCATCCCTAACTCTTCCCCCTCCCTCATTTTTCAAAATTTACTCTTCTTGTTCTCCACAATCTAATTTTTCATTTTTCTTCTTTCTGCGTTTTCTTCTTTTCTTCTTTCATATTCTGCTTCATCTATACCCACCACCATCCCCTGATACCTTGCCATCAGATATTTTGTTTCTTGACTTTGACTCCTGTGCATTGCTACAGCACCGTGAAACTTGGCTTTCTCAAATGTAAACCTAACCTATCATAAAACTGAAAGCTTCAAAGGTTTCCATCCACAAAGCAAGAAATTCAAAATCCTTACCTGGTCAGATAAGGCTCTTATTAATGTGGCTCCTGCTTAGGAGCCTTCTGTCTACCTGCCTTGCTGCCATGATAATCTGAAAGGTTTCCTGGTACTCAGTAGAATATATAATAGTATATATTCCCTCAATGTCTTTACAGATGCTATGTCCCTGTTTAGATGTCACCCATGACACTGACTTTGAAAATACTTCCTCTTCCTTTGATACCATTGTTTAATAAATAGTTGTTTAAAAAAAGTGAACTCCTGCCAAGATTGTGACCTTATATCTCATAGGTCCTCCATCTCCTAATTAAAAATCTCTGGACATACAACAAACAAGCACAGAAAAACCTCAAAAATGGAAAGAAGTCAGATTGCCTATGGATGGTGGGATTTGGGGATCAAGACGATGGCAAACTCTCTGAGCTTCCTTATTGTGTCCCATATATCCTGAACAGGGTGCTGCAGAAAACTCTAACTCAAAAGCACCAACTTACAGAGATTTAAAAAAATAAAATAAAAAAAGAAGCTAAAGTACAGCTTGTTTGCCTAGGTAAAGGCGGGGAAAGACGCAGCCTAATGATAGAACACCTTTTGGCTGTACTCAGCTGTCTTAGTTGTTTCAGGCTGCTGCAGCCAAGTACTGTGGACTGGGTGGCTTTAACAACAGACATTTATTTCTCACAATTCCGGAGGCTGGTAAGTCTAAGCTCAGGGTGCCAGCACGGCTGGGCTCCAGGCAGGACTCTCTTCCTGGTATACAGGTGGCCATCATATTGCTGGGCCCTTGCATGACAAAGCAGGGAGGGAGGAAGCCCTCTAGTGTCCCTTCTTACTTATAAGGGCACTAATTACCTCCCAAAGGCTCCATCTCCAAAGAGCATCACATTGCAGATTAATGTTTCAATGTATGAATTTGGTGGGGGGAGGGCACAAACATTCAGTCCCTAGCACCATTACCCAGCCAAACACAGACGGAAACCCACATTTCCCCTCACCTCCCACCACACACACTTATTCACACAGTTTCAGTGGGGCAAAGTGCAGAGTCATCTTCCAGCCTACCTTCCAGGCTGCGTGTAGACAGGAGACAGTGCTCCAATTCTCACATCTGCTAATGTCAGCTGTGCTGATTAGAGAGCAACTTCCTGCCCCTGCCTGGTGGAAGCAGGTGGTGGTGATGCAATTTTCCTTTAGGATAGTGTTGCTAGGCCAAGACTTAAGCTGCTCTTCTTCCCCAAATGGCAATTGCAGGCAGTGTTCAGTTGTCTCAACCAGGACCTAGTAGTAGGCTTAGCATTTACCTCACCTAGCATCAATGAGATGGGCAAGACAGTGGAATTGGAGCTAACAAGCACTGTATTTCCCTCCTGACCCTTGGTATCAGTGAGACTGGGTGGGGAACTGAACCTCTGTACCCACCTGACAGGGGATGCGCTGAATGGTACAGTGCAAATCAGAGTGTCAGCCTTCCAATTTTCCCTGTTTCCTAGGTCCACAAGACCTAGTGAGGAGCAGAGCCTCTATTCCCACCAGGTCTCAATGAGGTACAACAGGGTGGTCAGGAATAGGTAGATGACATTCCGCTATCTCCTACTTTGATGTCAGTGGGGCCCAGTGGGGAGGTGAGCTGATACCCTCAGTCAGAGGCAATAAGACGGTCACTGATCATCAATGACCTGCTTTCACTGAGAAAGTGTCAGCAAGGCCTGGGGGGAGAAGTGTTTCCACCCTACTCATCTGAAATGAGGAAGTGCATGCAAGTTGCTCTACTTTTGCCAGGGTGGTGTAGGTAAGGCCTGAACATACACACCCACCTGGCTCTGGTGATATACCTCAATGGGGGACGACGTGCTACAAAAGTGTAAACAAGATTCAGAGACTCATAATACAAAGTACAAAATGTCCTGTACATCATCTGTCATACTGAGAACCAGAAAAATTGCAACATGAATGGAAAAGGGCAATCAACAGATGCCAATAGTGAGATGAATCAGACACTGGAACAATCGGACAAGCATTTTAAAGCAGCCATCATGAAAATACTTCCACAACCAAACAGGGATTCTTTTTAAAGCAAACAAAATGGAAAATCTCAGTAAAGAAATAGAATTTTAAAAAAGAACCGAATGGACATTACAGAACAGGAAAATGATTAAATCGCACGGGCCCGTGTGACAGTGACAAAGGAGCTAACATGCATATCATTGGAGTCACAGGGGAAAAAAAGAGAAGGGAGTCAAAAACATATCCAAAAAGTAATTGCTGAAAACTTCCCAAATTGGTAAAAAGCCGTAAACCTACAAAAGAAATCCATACCAAGAAACTCATAATTAAACTTTGGAAACCTAAAGACACAGTAAAATGTGAAACCATGGAGGCTGGAATGAAATGGCTCAATATTTTTCAAGTAGTAGAAGAAAAGAATTGTCAACCAGATATTCTATAGTCAATGAAAATATTCTTCAAGAATGGTAATAGGATGATTTTCAATGAAGTAAAACTAAGATAATTTGTTGTTGGCAAAACTGACCTTTAGTTAAGAATGGCTGAAATTTCTCTTGTAAGAAAGTAAATAATAACAGAAGAATGCCTGAAATTTCAGAAAGGAAAAATCATCAGAATGAGTAAAAATAGAAGTAACATAATAGATACTTCTAATTCTCATGAGTTTAGCCATATTTGAAGGTGAATGCAAAAATTATAAAAAATCTGATACACTGCTCAATGCATATAGAAAACTACTTGGACAATGAAATTTTAAAAGGGAGGAGAGTAAAGGAGCCAAATGGAAGTAAGATATCTACATTTCACATAAACTGGCAAAACTTCAATACCAGTCAGCAGTGATGTTATTTATGTGTATTTTAAAACCTGAAGAAACTATAAGAAAGTTATGCAAAGTAATATACTAAAAAACACTGCAAGTAAATCAGGAGGGAATTGTAAAAAAAAAAAAAAAAAAGCTTATATATGTGCAGAAAGTTAAGCAAAAAAAAAATACAGAAATAAGCCACTGAGAAAAATCAGAAAAAGAAATATTAAAAATATAGGCTCCTCTTATATCCCAGGATCATTTGGTTTGAAGCTATGTATTTACTGAATTTTTATAATTGCAAAATTTTCATGTTATTTTGAAATTCTCTATTTCACTTAAAGTTACTATGCTTCTATTAAAAATAAGCCATTTTTTTAATCTGCTTATTGTAAATGCCTGCCACGTAATGCCATTTGATTTATGTGACTACTGAAATGGCACTGCCAAAGGGTCGCTCCGGGCGGGGAGGATTTAATCCTCTCACATCCTTATCATTCATTCACTCCCAAATCAATTAAACTAACCTAAGTCAAATGTTGGCGTAATAGTCGAACGTAGTTTCAAGACAGTCCCCCCAGCTTCTGTCTTACCGCAAAGTGTTAGCTCCTCAGCTCTTCACACATAGAAATTCACATGTAGGGATCCTCCACTTGTCAATAAAAACATGTTTCCATTTGTTTACCAGAGAGTATGCTCTAAGGTGCTTTAGTCTTATTCTTAAATGAAAGTATATATTTGTTTATCTTGTTAAAGACTTCTTCATGAGATTTACAGTTCAAATGGCAATCTTTTATATTATCAGGAGCAAATCAGAAGAACATACATGTAACAGATGTGTATTGTATTTTTAAGATTCTTAAGTATATTGCCTAGTTGTTGAGTTGTTTTCTTTTTTCACTTTGTCAATCCACCAATAAATTTTTTTATTTGTTTCCCTAGATTCAGTGATGTAGATTTTATGTATTTATGGTGTTTTTCCTGAGTTAGTCATATAGGTGATTAGGTGAAATAAAAATGGACATTTGGAAGAGGAAAATAAAGACCAGTAAAACAGATGATAGCATAAATTTGGGATGATTGCTGTTAATCTTATTTTTTTCTTTTTTGTTGTGATGGATCCCTCTAATGCATTAGAAAATGTTTTTTGATATCTTCTATCAAATATACTTAACATGAACAGTATAAAGTATTGTTTGTCATTATATTTAAGATATTTGTTTTTTCATAGTGTGATTTTTCTTTGCAAAAATTTCTACATTTTGCTAGAATTTTGTTGACTACTGATACATGGCTTGAATCTGCATTAGATTCCTCGTAAGCTAAATTTACTACCGCAGTTCAGTGTTTGATACTTCAGATTAAGGTTTTTCTATCTTCTTAAAACATTTTTTATGTTACCTTTCCTCCAAGTCATATCTCTATCTGAAGTCTAAGTTCTACTCAATTTTCATCTACATGTATAATAGTTTCTTCTGTCCATGTTAAAAAGTCAAAAGAATTTAATTTATTATATCAACAGAATTGGTAGTAGCAAAAGCAAAGTTTGAAGTTTTTTCCAAATAAAAGTAGGGACAATAAATATAAGTGACATTTCAAAAAACATAAGCCATGTATTATATAGTGTGGCTACATGTGGTATAAAATGTTTCTAAAACTTGAATATAAATTCATATGTAATACTTAAATGAAAGGTCAAACTCAAATGAAAGGTCAGTGTTATACTACGGCAATATTTAATAGTATGAGTAAAAGAATGTATTTACATTTGTCTTTGCTCTTTGCTATTGTATTAGGGTTCAGGCATTGTGACAAGAGACACAGCAGATCAGTTTATGCAGGACTCTATCCACACTGCCTTCTATCCTTCCATTGTTTGAATATACCCAGTATGTTCTCAACTCAGGGCCTTTGCACTTACTGTTCTTTTTCCCCAGTTATACACATTACTCCTTCCCTTGCTTCTGTCAGCTCTCCAGTTAAATGTCACCTCTTTACAGGTGCCTTCACTGATTACCTTACTAAAAACAAAAATAAATGAACCATCAATATCTTTCTCTCTCCTTGCTTTATTTCACAGCCATATCTGAAATGTAATATATTTCTGTACCATATTTTTCTCCAGGTAAAATATATGTTCTTTGAAGTCAGAGACACTTTTTCTTTTCCTATAATTTGGTTCCCCAGAAAACAGAAGGTTTTTAGAAGAAGGAGTTTGATAAATTAATTGCTCTTTGGTTCTCCAGAAAACAGAAGTTTTTGGAAGAAGGTTTTTGGTAAATAAATTGCTCTATTGACACTATGCATCTTGCAGTTACAAGAATGCAAATCTTTCCAAGTTCTGTTTTATCTCCCTGATTTGTCTTTTTTATTTCCACAAAATTTGGTTAACCTCTATTGTTTCTGATTCATAACTAATTGATCTGTAAAGCAGTATCTTCTAAGTTTGTTACCACTTGTCTTTCTAAACTTACTCTTCAATGTAATACCTTCCACTGAATAATCTAAATGTTGCTGTAGCCACACAATCAAAAGACTGCAGATCATGAATATGCCTGCTATATCTTGAAATAAATGTATGTGTGTATACATTTATTGATACATACATGCATTCCTCTATTATATATGGAATGCATACCACAGGACAGGATTTGTCCACATGCAATTATTACAGCTTCTTTTTTGGTTCTGCAGAAAACAGACATGTTTACATACAGGAGATTTATCTGGGAGAATCCTCAAGAACAATACTGATAGGGCTGGATTGGAAAGAGAGAGAAGCTGGAAGTTTCTCTGTGTGACAGAGGGATGCACCTGCAATAAAGGTGTCAGCCAGCCCCACAGGGAGTTCTAAGGCTGGAACATTTCAGAGATAGCTAACTTGAGGCAGTGGACTGGATCTCTGTAACCCCAGATGACCAGTTACTGGCTGTGGACAGCCTCTGAGAAGAGTAACCTTGGGGAAGACAGCTTCTTCCACCAAAGACAATTGAGGAAACACTCCGCTTTGAGCTCTCAGCAGCCATCATTCCTGCCAGCGGGAGAAACTAACGCTCCCGTCCTGAGCAAGCTGCACACAGCAGCCTCCACTCTGCTTCCTCCAGGAAGAGGCAGGCTGCACTGGGGCTCAAATGAATAGTGGAGTCATGCCACAGGAGGAGCCAGAATACCTGGGTTAATTTTTGAGAGAAGCTACCCAGGAACATCCACTTATGAGCAGAAAATAAAGTACAGTGTGTTTTAGCTACTGGAAGTCAAGTCTAAGTGTAAATCTGATACATGTGTCACAGATACATTTTGCCAATTTTCCACAGAGTAATCTAATATTGTCCTTTTTCCCCACTCCCCTGCCTTTTAAGTTAAAGGAATGAACACTATGTAGAGCAATTATACAGATGGCATAATGTTTACCAGTGCTGCCAGGAATCTCCTGTGAGAGGTTGTATTTCAGAAGCATAATATCTGAAGTCATTGATTTAAAATTATTCACCCCTGAGGGATCTTAAACTACCAGCATTCTCTGCTACAACTGTTTTCATGTGAGGTGCTAAAATCCAGTGACTGTACCTATGTATTCATTATTCAAGTAGTATCCACTTGCAGAAATAAATGTTTATTGCTAGGCACAACTTTTGAAGTTTAAAAGGTATAATTTAGTCTAAAATTGCTCTAAGTCTCAAAGAGAGACAATACAGACAGGCATCTGTACATGATCTGTCTTGAGAAACACAATCTCAAATTCTTGTATTTTTTAGTTGCAGCTCTAGAATAAAATTTGATAACTTAAGGAACAAACCATGGTCGCTACACAAATATAATTCAAGTATCAGAGATAAATAATGTTCTTGCTCATGTTGCCAGGAATAATTCTGAATATTAAATGTTTCTGCATCCCAGGCCAAGGTAGCCAAATGATTCAGAGCTGAGTCTTTACCTAGTACATTGAAATTTGGGGATATGGTACTAATATTCATGTCAACATAGATTTCCATTTCCAATACAGAAATTATGTAGGAGATTTACAAGCCTAAATGTAAGAGTAGACTAGGAAATTTGAAGAATTTTAGAAATTGAATCTTTCAAAGCTAACTGAACACCCAGCTGTAATATAGTCATAGGAAACAGTAAGTACTGGTTAGCTTTAGGGCTAAACATGTGACTTGTGAAATAAAAGTGTCCTGAACTAGAATCCTTAATACAACCCTTATCAGCTGTGTGTGACTGCAGATTAGTAATTGAGCCATAATATTCTTACTAATAAAATGGAGTACATTATGTCTGTGTCCTACTGAATTTGTAAAAGTTAAGTGATATTCATGCAATGCTTTTAAAGCAGTGTATCATAGTCAGCAAATGTTCAAAAAGTAATTGGTATTTTTACTTTTATTATAATTATAATTTAATCCCATATAAAAGTAAAGTTTCCTTTGAGAAAGTTTTTCAAAAAATAGCATGAGTTTCTTTAATTTTACTGGTTTCTACAGTTTTGTTAAAGTGTACATGAAGTAGCTAAATAACCCAATCACCTGGTACCAGGGAATAAATAATTGTTGAAACTGGAAAAAAATTTCAAGAGATTAGAAATTGTTATCTCATTTGTATAATTCAAAAATAGCATTTAATTTGAAATATATTTTGCTAATATTGTAAGAGCTAAGTGATTAAAGATATCTAATATTCTTGAAAGGACAGACTAACAGCATTTCTGAAGATACCAATATTATGAGACCAAGACCTAAATATAAATATAGCTGTATGTAATTAAGGTGGGAAATGCATAGATTATTTAGTGATTCGTTCTGGGAAAATCATTCACTATTTTGAAGGAAAATAATGTAAAATTTCTACTTTAATTATTAAATAATTGAAATTCCTTCAATTCCTTGAATGTTGTATTCCTTTTTGATGCTAAGTTTTTGAATAAATATTGTTCCCTATTGGAATGTTACTATTAACTCTTACACCCAATTAATTTCTATACATCCTTCAAATGTTTGTTTGAGACATCTGACCCCTTTTGAAAAGCCTAATTTATCCTTTATATTTGGCATAGAGCTTGATACCTTCCTTTGTAGCATATGGCTGTTGGGATTTTCCATGTATTTTAGTGATTACATGATATTCTCCAAGTCCTACCACAGTGCCTGGTATTCATTACCAGTAAATATTTATGGAATAGTAGATGCATGAACAAAAACCTAAAGGTTAAAAGGAAATCACCAAGAAATTGAAAGAAAATAATGATCAAAAGGATAAATATGGAATCACACTGGGCAAATGTTTCTTAAAGATACTTGTTCTTTGAATAGAGGCATTTTTGCACTATAAAAGCAAAGTAAAAACCTGTTACAGGTAAATTCAATTGATTTTCTAAACAAGTAATATGAGTTTTAGGACAAAAGATGAATAAAATATCTAACTGTAAATAAAAACCTGGAAAAAGTATTTACGACATATAATACAGGGATTAATGTAGCAATCTAAGTCTAATAATCTGTCAGCCTCAGCACTAGTGATATTTTAGGCTAAAGAATCCTTTGTTGGCGGGAGACTGTCCTGTGAACTGTTTGCATTGTTAGGAAGCATCCCAAACCTCTACCCAATAAATATCAGTAGCAGAACCCCTCCCCATCCCCTGCCCAGTTGTGACAAAGATATCTTCAGACATTTCCAAATGTCCCCTGGGGGGCACAATCGTCCCAGTTGTATGGAGTGATCTAAGTAGAGGACAAACCCAGCAAGTCAGGTCAAAGTTTTATTTCATAGGAACTGAAGTAAGTGCTTGTTTATAAATATCTTATGTGTAATGTGCAGCCATGTAAATTGAAAATATTAGCATTGAAGCATTTTACTGACCTTTCCAATGTTTATGATTTGTTTATTACTCATATGAACATAGACATGTTCATTTCATTTTAAAATGGCCTTCAATTCATGGAACAGTGAAATTGGGTTCCATTATTCAGCTTTTTTTCAATTAAAAATGATGTCTAAAATGTGCTAGTCTCCCACAGAGTCAGTCTATCCCATAAAATAGATATACTTATTTTCCATCTTTAAAAAATAAAGTGCCAATAAAATTAGAAGTTAAACTATGCAGCACTGATATCTGTGCAACTGATAATTTGGTTTTGCTTGCACGTCATTTAACGTAGTTTTACTGCCATAGACTGCAACCTGTGTTTCAGCAAGAAATGCGTTCCAGTTTCTCAGAGGTCCTTTCCCCCTCTTCTTGCAAACACGTCACATTCATTTGTACATGAAATGCTTATTTAGGAAAGAAGATTTTGCTTCTTGTGGTTAGGGTTCAGCTGATAAGAAATGAATATATATTTTGCCTGCTAGTTTGCTTTCGAGAAAGATTAAGAACATAAAATACATATTTAATGTATTTTAGCTGAACTCAAGGATCAAGTCAACTCAATATATCTCTGATATATTCTGTGTCTAAAGATCACCTCACTTCATAACAAGTATTGATTCAGTCAGAGCAAGCTTCCCTCTGACCAGTTTTGAAACACTGTGGAGAATGGAAGATAACACTTAAGATGAGGAAAATAATTGTAGAATTTTACTACTAGAAGGGACTGAATGATTTTATAGAATTCCTCACACTTTTCAAATTTCAATGTGAGCCTTAGAGAAATTTAACCACATATATAATGACCCATGCAGCTAATTAATTGTAAATTTGGAATTTGAACCAAAATCATAGATTAACACCAATTCCCACTGCCCCAGAAAAGGAGGTTGGAGTAAAATTTATTGTAATACAGTTTAGACACTTAGGCAAATGCTTGGAAAGAAACTGTCAGATCAATTTGAACAACCTTAAGAGATCAAGCTATTTAGTACCTGCTCATGACTTAATTACAGTCATACCACAAATCTACTCTTGTCTGACACAGTGACAGTCCTAACAAATCAAGCTTATATCTGTGTATAACTACATATAGATAGATATATACACACACACACATATCTGTATCTATTAGTGTGCCTGTCTATATCTGTATCAATTTTTATCTCTATCTCTTTATATATTCCATTATGAATGAGACAAAACATTGATTTTACCATGCAAGAGCTTAATGCAGATAGCAGAATTTACTAGGAGGAAAATATGGCAAACACATCCTGTAATTAATTATTCAAAGGCAAAATCAGAATCTGAAATTTAAAGAAAACATGCATCATGCAAATAAATGTGTCAAAGATATCTTTTCATTCTGTTGTTACATTCTCTGTGTTGTTATAGAATTAACAATAAAGTATATTACATATGATATTATTATAGTGAATAAAGTAAATTCATTTTGAATTTATTACATTATAATGAAGGAAGTAAATCACTGATGCAGAGTTGGATATTGGATATTGTTTTGTGCTCTTCAGGTTAAATCATGTATAACACCTGTTTTATAATCAAATTTGCTTATAAAATTTTCCACAGAACTACAGATTCAGCATACAGATTTAAACATTTGATCAGCTATTAAGAAATCTAGTACAGGTTTGCAAGTCTGTTTAAAAAAAGCTGGTCGGAGAGTCTTTAAAGTCCTAGAAGTCTTATACCACAAACACCTCACCCATAGAGGTTCACTATTAAGCCTTCTGTTAACACTTCACATTTGTTTCATAGGCATCATCACAATTTAACTCTATTTATTTTATAGTCTTTATTCAAAATTTTGTTCTTTCACTAACATGACTCCATAAGTACTGGGATCAGGTCTGCATTAATCCTGCAGCACCTGAATTCAGCAGACCTATAAGAATGTGGAATAAATGAGTAAGTCTGATCCGTTTATAAATGAAAATAGAAAGCACTGGCATTAAAGTACAGATAAAGAGTATTATTACATAAAATCTCCCACAAAATGATTAACTGTTTTTCCACAGGAGCAGTCACAAGTAGGTTTACTTGGGGTTTTGTTTTTGTTTTTGGTTCGTGTTTCGGTTTTGGTTCAGTTTTGTAGGTACAGAGTCTTTCACAGGGCAGGAATTTCTAGTGCTAATATAATTTCTGTTTTTCGATTAAAATCTCCAGAGACCATTCCTTGATGATTCCTACCATGGAAGATAATGCATTTCTTTATTCTTCACACTCTATCGTTCTGATTTTTATATCCTGTATTACCTTTCAGGCCTTCCCTCCAATTATTCATTTGTATAAATTCATTGGTCTCCCCAAATCTAAATATATATCAGCAATAATTCAATTGTATGCCTTCCCAAATCTCTTCATAGTAATACCTCAATCCATAATTGATTCCTTTAAGAGACTATATCTTCTCTCCTCTCACAGTGCTTAACTGAATAATTATTTTAAATGTCACTAAATAGCAATGATCAATGGAATAAGAAAAAAAAAAAGCTGTACTATGGTGTAAAGTTCTTACCTGGAAAAAAACATACAAAAGAAAACATTCATTTAATTCCTTCATGTTTCCATTTCTTCATATATAGATGACAGGGTCGAATTACATTTATGTTATATAATTTCACCCATTTCTATAATAGCATGAATCTCTGTATCTAAAAGTGATCTCTTTCTACAACAAAACTATACTTATAGATGTTCATGTTTTACTCTAATGAATACAATTTAATTTGGATAACATTTTATCTCACTTTATAGTAACAAGAGACTTTGAAACTTGGAGAATATCTGGATGTGGTCTGTTTTCTCTTAGTCTCTAATTGCTTATAGCTCTAACCCTTTGCTATGAGAAAATTTGATTCCCACTGGATTTGAAGTAAAACTTAAAATACTTATCTGCACCCATGTCACAAATTTGTTGGCTAGTTTTTGAAGCCCATGCCCCATTATTCTCCATTTTACACAATGCCCTTCGTTTGCACTACTTCTTTTCTATTCTGCACCAAACCCCTTTCTACTTCTCATGCACACTTATCCCTTTATCTCATTATTATCCTTCAGGTCTTAATGTAAATGTCATCTACTCTGGGAGTACTTCCTATATCAACAGAAAATAATTAGTGAGAAAATGAGAAGTTTATTTTGGTTTGTGAACTATAAATTTAATTACTCCTTGAATTACTTTGTTTCTTGAACTGAATGTCAATGATTTCAATGGTTTTTTCCAAATAATTCTCAACGATTTTGGATAATAATTATAATGCATGAGAAAATTTGAAAGGTATCAAAAACTGATCTATTTGAGATCTTGCACTTGCTGGAATGGAAGCCATAACTTCTGCAAATCATTATTATATAGATGTAATTTGCTTTTAAGTAATTCAGATACAATCATCATTCTTAACCAAATACTAACATACCTAATTAGCGACTAAATACTATTTCTGAGATACACATCACGTGAATTTATAACAGTTGTTCAAATACTATTTGCCTTGTTGATACTAGAAATTATGAGGTCCATAAATATTTATTACATGAGTCAAAAACTTCCTATGTACAAATGGCTTTTGTGACTCAGTTTCCATTTTGATTTTCCATTCAAGTAATCATGTTTGCTTAATGCATTTTAATTTTTTAATTATATAATAAGATTCAAAATATTACTAGGTACATACAAGTTAAAATATTGAAAATAAATACTATTTTACTTTAAAAAAATATAATGCTGTATAATATGAATTTTAGCTAGTGTATTAGGTAAATGTTCCTGGTAATTGATATACTGCTTACATCTGCTATAATACAAAATAATTTAGACAATAATAGTAATAATAACAGTTTTGGTTTATAAACTGCTCAATATATCAGTACATACAGTTAAAAGAGCTACCCTTTCATATGACTTGAGAGCTATGAGAGTTTGTCCCCTAATATTTTCCCCACTGCTTAGGAAACTTACTGAAATTTTTGCACATTGAAAAGTATTTATTAAGGTTATTACTCCACCTATGATAATTTTTTATCAAATGCATATAAGCAACTCCAGAAAAGTTTTATATTTAGAGTTAACCTTTATATCTTGGGAATCTACACTGCACCAGATATATTTTTAGTGCTTTTAAGAAAATTATCTTGTTAATAGTATCACACTTAAAAAACCCATTGTGCATCGTTTTTCACCTTTATAGAGCTTATGAGATCATACAGACTATTAGATGTAGAACCAGAAACTACAATCAGAGCTCCTGGTTACAAGACAATTATTCATTTATGAGTGCAACACTAAATATTGAGAAATGAGGCAATAGGTGAAACTATTATTGGTTAGACTAGAAAGATTAAGGTTACCCCTAACATGGGCTGCCACAAGGGAGGGAGACACAAGTGAGGTTTGAAACTAGTAACTGAGGCGGGTGTTTTACTGGAATTAGAGATGCCAACGCAAACACGGTAATGGTCAGACATTCTGAACTTGCACTTGACCTGTTCCTTCCTGCTGTTAGCCTCCAGAAATCCAGCTAACACAGCTTGACTGTTTCCCTGAACCCTACAAGAAGTTAAGGAACACTTCTCCTATATTAAATTTTCAAAACAAAAATAAATTTTTACCCAAAGTTCGCAATTTAAATCTACAGGTAAGAAATTATCATCATTTGACTATCACTAGTTAGCCTTGATATGTACCTTTTCATTTATAAATTTGAAATTTACATTGCAACTCCTACATGTCAGTTACCTGGACATATTAATAAAACTAATTCTTCTAGTGACCATCTTGTTGCTTGTTTCTAAAATACGTATTTACCTGGAACGATTATGAATCGTTGCTATTTATTCTGGGTTTTACCTTTTTCCTTGGCACACTGACCCTTTCTTGTGGAGCAATAGGGAATAGTCTGATACCGCTGTTAATCTCGGGCCCATTCTCATTGACTTTGCAAAAGCAGAACACCAAGGTAGAATACGGAATGGAGTGACTCTATTAATGCTTTCGTTGCCTTAACCAAGTTAAGCCTAACATGGCTGATAAATCTATTTGAATTATTTCTCCTCATTGGCACCAAATTATTTTTTCATCTTTCCTTCAATGTTGCATGAATAATTATTTTACACGGAAGACTATTTTATATATACCTTGGATTACATCTTTAATAAGTAGGTATTTACAGCTAGCATACCCATCAGTTAGACGCAGAAAATTGACCATAATATGCTCAGCTCAACAATTTCTTCAGCTTTTTAATCACTTCACAATCACTATCAGATGGTTTGTCAAGATAAACTTGCATTTTCTTAAAGCAAAAAAAAAACACAATAATATCATTATCCTGTTTTACAGTCACAAACAAGAATAACAGTGCAAATGGTTTCCAATAAGCTCTTGCCTATTTACATATTCTATTTTGTCTTATGTCTTCACCATAAACAAAAGTAGTAGCAAATATCAAAATATGGGTCTAATGGGTAGAAGACATCAGATTTATATAATTGCAACTTAAAATAACATCTGAGAAACAGTGATTTGGGAAGAAAAAAATGTTGACATGCTAAAATAAAGGGGAAAAAATTACTATAGAGAAACACAGACAGTTTTTCAGAATAGTAACAAACCTGGTAAAATACAAAATGGTGCATGGATCTATTGCAAGAATGTACCAGTTGAATTTATCTACTTCTTTATCCCAAGAAGTGCTAGATATGCCCTAAGATTTTTCTTTGAACTAGTGATGAGTTTAGCATGCCCTCCATTGTTCTCTGTGTGCTCCTACTTACGTGTTATCCCATTTGCCTCCTTCAAAAATGGCATTTGGCTTTCACTCTTCACTGATCTTCACCTGACAGATCAGATGGCGTTCCTCTGCCTGACTGAGCTCTCTTCTTAAAAGGACGGAGGATTCTTTTGATTGTTTTCCTGATTCTGCCCTCCGCTTTCTCTCATTCTTACCATAACCTTGAAGTAAATTACATGTAACAGGCATGAACTGTCTCACAATCATGCCACTTCTATAGTACTTGTAATTGAATTTGAAGTGTATCAAGGTTTGTATTTTACCTTTAAAGCAATACATTTATATTACCAGCAAATATGACTCTTTTCCCCAAATGTATACATCATCAAAACGCAGCATCAGCTTGCAATGCCTGGATTCTCAGTTTGCTTGCAGATAAGGTGAGTGAGGTGTTTTTAGTAATTTAAAGATATTTTCAAAAGGATGGATAATATGCTTCATTTTTCTAATTTATATACTACATGCAGTAAATTATCACAATTAGGTAAAAATGGCATCAAAAGTAAATGCCAAATTGACCATGTACCTTTCTCTCATGTAGTAATTTTTTTTCACACTTTTGATCATCTAATAGCGATTTTTCTACTGAGCCCAATAAATGGTTTGCTTTTATACTACTAGAAATTGCTTAACTCATCTCCTGCACATGCTAGACAGGTGTATGATCCCACAATAGGTTATGTCTCTGCTCTAGGCTAATTATTAAAATCTTCATCCCTTTCCTCTTTGACTCTGAAAGCAGTAATTCTCTAATAATGTTATTCTGTCTTTAAGCAGTTTTCTTCTTGAATGCTTTAAAAAAATTCTCATGCAATCAAAACAGATAATACTCTGGTTGAAGAACTATAAATAAGATGAAAACAAATGAACAGATAATTGTTTGGGTACTAATGAGTATTTCCTTTTAAGAAAGGAAACATGAAGTCAAAAATATGAGATTAACCTTTATATAAAGAATGGTATTCAAAATGCAATTAAGTCATTAACTTCCGTAAATAGGCATTTAACCTTTGTCAAAATGCAACAGAGTTTATTTAACCTTTGTGTTTAAATTAGGGCTTCTATTAGGTATGCTTCACTTGCTCCAGATCAAGTAGGAAGCAAGCTGCGTCTTGACCTGAAATTTAAACAAATCCTGATGCAACCTTTGCAGGAAGTTAAACCAAAGTTTGTTGAACTTTACTTTAAAACAGCAGTTGTTGTTTAAGTTTTTCAGATCTTTGTATATATCCCTCTTCCGGCAGAATGGGACAGGTCCAAAATGCTGCAGTGAAAAGCTATTGCTGTTGTATTTGCAGGGTTTTTTTGGAGGCTCGAAACAAAGAACATTCCTCTTGAGAAAATGTTTTAACAGTATCCCCAGCCAAATTTTGCAAACCCAGGAGATTTTCATTAATATTTGTACTTTTGGAAAAGTACAGCCTTGCTGTTTACTCACTGTTAATTTGCAGTCATAGAGGAGAAAAGACATAATTTGATTTACCTGTTTTAGGCATACCAGTTGTATAGAAGGCATAATTTCAATTCAGAAAGAGCTGTTTTCTTCCAACCATTTGCATCACTCTCAGTGATCCACTGGTACATTTCAACTAATTTTCCTCTCTAATTAGAACACATGGTTCTGTCTTCTGTGTGTTCTACAACAGATGTGATATTTGCAAGCGTCTTGGGGGAAGGACTGTTTTTCTAAAAGATGCTTACCTGCACAACCAAAAGGTTTTCAGAAGCCTCTGAAAATCTAAACATAAAAGCACACATTCTCCATAAATAGGCACGAGTAAAAGGTGAGTGAACTGGGTCCTGCTGTCCTTAATTGCCTCCTTTCCTCTGTTGCGAAGATCTTCAAAAGACATTAGGAGCTAAAGTTGCTTTTTGATGTAAAATCATGAAGGACAAATTATAGGAGAATATGTTCACATTTTAAAGGAAAATGTGTCTTCCTTTCAGACTGTGTGCCTCTGTAATACAGTTTTTGGCCTTGAGTTGAGACCCATGATTTTACTTACACTTACATATTCTATAAATGTTCAACATGAGGGGCTTTCAACCCCTCTAATTCCAGAGAGGGAAATCAAAGCTCTGAAGGAAAGAGGCCACATAGCCACTTCAGGACACATGAGCCAAGCAACACCATGGAACGTTTTCAGTAGATGAAGTCAGTTTTGAGTATTTGGCGACCTGCATCTTCTGGTGTCTACTTCTCTTGATTTCTAGCTCTTACAGGTCTATAAATTGTCCATCTGTACCTTCCCTGGAGCTGTTAGCTACTTAAAGACCAAAAATTCTAAAAACGTTGGCCTTGGAGTCTGCTTCTGTGTCCCCAAATCCTAATGCCAGGGTGTGAATAGTGGCACAGTAAATGTTTAGTGAAGAAAGAAAGAAAGAAATTCAGCAATTAGTAACTACTGACTCATACTATTACCTTATTGAAATACATTTGCATTTTAATAGACCAAGAAACCACAAAACTAAAGAAATGAAGCATTTGTTAAAGCAAGTTTGAGGAAACAACCAAGGTGTTCAGAGACAGATTTGGTGTCAAGAGGAGGTTCAAGCAGAGAAAACTGCAAGAAAGGGTGTTTCTAATTGCTGTCATTTCAAAAAAGAGAATGGCCTACTTTATCTTGGAGAAAAATCTACTTTGTGGAGACACATTCCCTCTTAAATAACTGGTATATAGGAGGGAAAAATTCTCTCAACCCTAACTGGTCTAAAAATTAAATTGATCAAGACAGATTAACAGGGCAAAGGAAACAAATTTACTTAATGTAAATTTTATGTAAAACAAGAGTCCTCTTAAGGAAGTGAAGACCTGAAGAAACAGTTAAACCTGAGAAACTGTCCCAACCAATAAAGGTAGTAAGTATTTCAGCAGTGATTGAAACACAAGTCTAATTTTCACCCATGTCACTGCCACCTGCTACTTCTCACATAACTGGAGAATTCATACAATTCTATGGGGAAAAAAAATAGCACCAAGACTTAGAGTTACAGACTTGCTTTGCAATCCTAACTCATGCATTTAACACATCTTTTATCACATTTTGAAAACAAAAAATGTGTTGACGTTACTTGAAAAAATAGTATTCAGTAAGAATTAGCATGGGCTAAATAAAAATGAATCAGGAAAAGTCAAAAGAATTTTTTACCCAGGATTTGACCAAGATGCCTTTATATTTCCCTCATCCTGGCTAACCTATACACAGGCTTCTCCCTGACTCTGGGCCCTGATCCCCCTGTACTTTAGAGAGTTTGCCATTATACATTCTTTCTCTGACTCTTTGTGATATATGTAAATCCTCTTGCCAGTTGTACAACCCAGGAATGTTGTTCTCAAGGACCTGAGAGCCTTCCCTTTAAAATGTTAAGTATTGAGAAAAAGATGACTCCTACTTCCCAGTGTCTGTGGGAGGATAAAAGCCTAATTTTGATGGGTGCCAATTAACAAACACAGATGGTCTAATTATAGATAAAAACATTTGCAGACTCAGCAATATCTCAATATGCTTCACACATCCCACTGATCAACCTCCCTCCTAATGTTCCAGTACTTTCCCATGAGCTCACCCAACAGCTAAATAATAAAAAATATTCCGCCCTTTGTTCCAGCAGAGTTCAATTCAAACTGAATTTTGGCCTCTCCCTCCCGTTGCAATAGCCTGAATAAAGTCTTTCTTGCCTGTTTAATTTTGCCTGGTGCAATATTTGTTTTGATAAATTACATATATAATTAAGGGATTCAATTTTCACTAAGATAAATGCTTTTGAATTTGGAGTTGATTGATAATGAGTTAGATGAAGCATCTAAACTACATTAAATGCAGTTTATTTTAGTAAAAAAAATTCTGGAATCCATAACCATTTCCCAACAATTGAATTTTTTTGTTTACTTTTTCCCTAAGAACTATTCCTCCCCTAAAAGTACGGCCCCTCCAAGCATGTTTGTAGATAAACTTTCCCATATGGGAATGACATTTGCTTGGACTTGAGGACATTTAACCTGAGATCAGCAAGATTCTGTCTTCCAAAAGTTTTTAAAAACATAGTAGAATATTAAACTCTACTGGAACTAGAGTAAGGTCTATAACTTATAAAACAAAGTTCATAAACTATCAGCTACATACAATACACCATGAACAAAACAGAAAAAAAATGAAACAAGTCGTGTGTAGTTGGCACAAAATTTCTTTGTTGGAGAGAACTCTTTGGTGGCAGTTTAAAACAGAGATATACATTTTTAAGGGAGCCACTATATATCCCCCTACTTAGAGGCAAGAATTAGAAGCCAAAAAATTACAGAAAAGGCTGGTGTTACCCCTTTGGATCAATGTTGCTGACCAGATGGGGTGTGAAACAATTTTGTCACACAGCACTTGCATTATCGTGCAGACTCAGGTTTCGACTAAGAAGACAACATCCTTTAAGGAAGACAACAACTTCACATATGAGGTCAGACATGGCAATGCAAAGGAAAAATATGCAAAGGAAAAAGGAGCCATGTCCTATGGTCATAGGGCTTCCAATGTAACCAGTGTTCTCCATGAATTAAATGCAGAACACCCAAAGCTGCGGTGTAAATGGAAATTTAACATAAATGAATCTATAATCATTTATAATTCATACTCACTTATAAATGAATTTAGAGTAAGTAAAAATAAAAACTTATTTTTAAAACTATTAAAATGAACCCAATTACCTGGTATGCTTACACCAGAATAGGTTTCTGCATAATATCTGGGTATAGGTTTTCATTCCCTGCTGTGCATTTACTAAATTTATGTACCTCAGCCATAAGGCATGGAAACAAATCAGCCTAAAATTAATGAGTAACATTGGAAAATCTAGACTGAAATGTTTCCATTGCCACCCTTAGAAATCTAATAGGAATTAAAATGAAAAGAAACAGACTATTAGTGAATATAATGAAAAATGGTTAATGAAACAGAAGAAAACAGAAAGAAATTATGTTATATATGCAGAAACAGGGTGATTATGAAGGGGAAAAGTAGTCAAACAACTTGGTTATTTTGCTTTTTTGATATCTGAATTGAGAAATATCACATAGAATAAATTTCATATATTTAAAATACATAGTTTAAGTATATACCTGTGGAATCGTTACTGCAGCTGAATAAATGAACATATTTATCACCCATACAAATTCTTTCTGTCCCTTAATAGTCCCTCCCCACTGCCCCCTAATGTTAGTACTGATCTACGTTCTGACATTATAAATTACTTGCATTTCCTAGAAATTTATATAAATGGAACCATATGGTATGCTAGCTTCTTTGTATAGCTTTTCCAGTTTATTTTAATATTTGTCCATATTGTTGAATTTATCAAGTTTATCCTTTTTTCATTGCTGAGTAGCATTTCATTGTACAGATATGTAATAATTCACTGATTTAATAAAAACTGTTGAAGAATATAATCCCAGTTTTTCTATTATGTTTATAGCTGTTATGAAAAACTGTGTACAAGTCTTTATGTGGAAGAGGTTATTATTTCTCTGCAGTATATAACTAGATGTGGAATGGCTGAATCATAAGGCAGGTACCTGTTTATATACTGTTTTCTAGAAACTGTTCCAGAATAGTTGTAGTACTCTATTCCCATCAGCAGTTCCAGTTCCTCTATATCTTGGCTAAAACCATGTTCAGACCTTTCAGTGTTAGTCATTCTAACAGATGTGTGTAGTATTAACTCATTTAACATGCATTTACCTAAAGAATGGTAATCTGAGGGCATTTTTCATGTACAGGTTTGCCATCAGCATATCTTTGACAAGAAGTGTGTCAATTCAAATCCTTTGTCTATTTTCTGTTTTTTCTTCAGGATTAAGTTTTGAGAACTCTTCATATATTCTAGATTCAGTCCTCTGTGAAATAATATGGCTAGCAAATATTGTTTCCCAAATAATAAGGTTAGCAAATATTTTTTCCCATTTGGTGGCTGGTCTTTTCATTCTCTTAACATTGTATTGTGGGATAATTCATTTTTTCATTTTTATAAAGCCCATTTTATCAATTTGTCCCTTTAATGACTGTGCTTTTTGGTGTTTCATCAAATAATTCTTTGCTTTACCCTATCTCACAAATTACTTGCTACTATGTTTTCCTATATCTGTTTAAAGTTTCATAGTTTATATTTGTGATCCATTGGGTGTTAATGTTGAATATAGTTCAAGGAATGAATCAAAGTTTGTTATTTTTGTTCTGTTTTGGTTGTGCATGTGGATTTCCAAAAGCTCTTGTACCATTTGTTTAAAAGACTGTCCATTTTTCAACAATTTTCTTTTGCACCTTTCTTGAAAATCAGTTGTCTGTACACATATTCACCAATTTCTGAACTACATTCCATTCCATTAATGTATTTGCTTACCAATACACCACTGCCATACTGTATTACTCACTGAAGATTGACTAATTCTTAAATTCAGGTCAGGTAAAAACCTCAAATTGTCTTAAGTTTGTTTTGACTTTTTTATTTTATTTTCCTATTCATTTAATTTTAGAATTACTTTGTCAATTTTTACAATATGGTTCAATGCTAAAAAAAAGAGACCAAATTTCAAGCCATGAAAAGCCAGGGATAAAACTTAAATGTACATTACTAAGTGAAAGAAGTCAGTCTGAAAAGGCTATATGATTCCAACCACATGGTATTTCAGAAAAGACAAAAACTATTAAGACTGTAATATAATTAGTAGTTAAATAGAAGGAAAGGATGAATAGGTGAAGCCAAGACAAATTTTAAAGCAGTGAAACTATTCTGTATGATGTTATAATGATGGCTACATGTCTTTATAAATTTGTCCAAACTCACAAAATATAAAACACCAAGAATAACCATTCATGTAGTCATGGATTGAGGTGATGACTATGTACCAGTGATGGCTCATCGATTGTAATGTGCACAACTCAGGAGGGGGAGTCAGTAATGAGGAAGGCTGTGCATGTATGTTCATCACACCCACTTCCGCATTTAATTTTTACAGACATTTCATGAGATAGGAACTATTTTTACCAACATATGTTTCTGGCACCTACTCAATAATTATACATTCAGTTGAATCAGAAATATGATCATGTGTGTGTTTGTGTTTCTTTCTATATCTCTGATTTCTGTGTTTTGTTTAGAAAATGGGTGGATAATTACAATTTTCATCCAGGCCCACAATGCTTGTATTCTGTATATAATTGTTCTGGAAAGTGAGCTCTTATCTACTCAGATGAGGAGTTTCTTAATTGAGAGTTCTTGGGATAGTAAAAACAGAAGGTCAATCAAAATTTAGACTAAACCAAGAAACCAGATTCAAAGAAGCCACAATGTAGGTTATGTGTGTGAGTATGTGTGTGTGTTGTGTACATGTATATATATATATATATATATATATATATATATATATATATATATATATAATCAGCTGTACACATTAAATATATACATTTGTGCTTATCAATTATTCCTCAATAAATTTGGAAAAAAATCTCTGGTTTTAGAAAATATAATTACTTTTCCAAAAAATAATGTTACTTATGTTAACACATAATCAGTTCACGATTGCCATTTTTCAAAGAACCAATAATTACTTTAAACTGTCAGACAAAAAGATAAGCCACTGGCTCAGAAAACTATGACATGGAATTAAGATTCATTGAAATAAAAGAATAACAAAACAATATGATGAAGAGTACACAGGAAGATAATCAAAGGCATATTCCTCATGGCTTGCGTGATAATAGTAAATATACCAGCAAACACTTAGGTAGCACTTCTTATGTTCCAGACGTTTTTCTTAAGCTCATTTATGTCTCAATGCTTGTGTAGCAAGTACTATGATTATCTCCCTGGGAGAGAATAGGACAACAGGCACAGAGCAAGCATGGATGACTGAGGATTAATAATTACACTAGCATATCCCACAGAGTGAAATGTTATCTATAAACAAAGGTATTTAAGTTACTGATATAATTCAGTAACTTCTCTGTTATGCAGAGTCTTTATGAAGGAAACAAGTAATTCAACAATTAAATAAGATCAACTGTCATGCTTTGAAACTAGACATTTTACTCAAAAACTCATACACTATGAAAACCAAACACAACTCCCATTGCAAAACAGCAAGGACCAATACATGTAGATTACACTGGTTTACTTCATTCCAGATACTTTTAACTTCATGTAAGTATTATACCACTTTATGAGTATATATCGTCAATCAAATACTTGAGAGAAATACTGGATTCCACATTTGCTGCTTTATAGGGAAATTAGACAGGCCTAGAAAAAGAACCAAAACTCTATTTTAAAGCTAACCACTATGTCTGTGTCTTCAGAAAACTTTTACCACTACATTGAGTCTTATTTTGGTGGGAGAGAAGGATTATGGGGAGAATCATAAAGGTTTTCCAAAGAAAACTGTTATATACTGATTTCCTTTCTGAATTCCCATGGATTCTAATAGTAAGGCAAGGTCTGAGAAAGTTTCTTTGAGATTTAAATTTTAAATTTAAATGATAGTTGTAAAGTTTTAAACACACCCTAATAGACACATCTTCTAAGTGTGATGGGATATTTGCTAGACATAGAAATAATACAGCACCTTTTACACTCTTCTGTACTACAAATGTAGGTTGCAGGGACCATTTTAAGGCTAAATCCTTATGAAGTTATTTATTTCAAATAATCTTTTGTAATTTATTCTACTGGTTATTGACCGTTTAATAAAAATATTTGTGTATACAATAATTCTCCATATCTCCTTGGTATTTTGTGCCATTTTAGTCTACATGCAATAGGAAAAAATTATATATGAGTAACATTGATCACATACTGCAATGTGTGTGTATTTAAACTTGATGCTTCTCCCTTCACTAAAAATTATCTAGTAAGTCAAATTACAGTCCAATAAATTGACTTGCTTTAGCTTTACTTTGGAGAAAAGCCTGTAGATTCTCAATTCACAGCTCTCTGACTAAAAAGTCGACGTCACAATCAACGAATCATTTTGGTTCACATTGCTCTTTCTTCAGTTATTAAAGGTCTGATCGCCACAGCACATAAAAAAGAGTATGTTAATTTAAAGCTAAGCAGCTGATGCACTAATTTAGCAGTTTATGATGGAAAAACACTATATTAGGCTTTGGAAAGTTGTGGCCATCTGGAGTATCAGCATGAAATTTGGTCTCTATATTTGCATCAGTGCAAAGGTTAATCATATTTTCTGTTTCTAAGCTTTCTCTCACAGGGAATTAGACATACACATTTTCTGTATTGTTTTCACCTCTCATGGTATGCATACAGTATAAAAACATATGGGGGGAAAGCATGATAGTCAAAGCAACTGCTTGTGGTTTGTGCCTTCATAGGTAATCCAAGGAGGGATGAAGGGCATTAAAGATGAAGCCATATCCACAGCTTACATTTCTTTGGCTTCCTGGTTATTTCTGGGAGGTTGTTTTGCTGTTATACTGCTATAGGCCACTTTGATTTTCACTCTTAGAAAGCAATCCTTCTCAAAATATCTATAATAAGGATGATTAGCACTTTTTTTTTACTCTTTCAGAAACTGGTACATTTATGAATACAATAAAAATAAATTACCATGTCTAAGTGGAAACACCCTGCAAAGCCATACAGAATACAAGCTCTATTTTATTAGTGTTAAATTCAACAGATAAACATGAAATTACTTTGTTAAAGTGCTCTAAATAGTTCTAAATGCTTACTCTCAGTTTGGGTATTTACTTCACTGTTTGCTGTGTAGGTTGCAGGGACCATTACAAATTACACTGTGGTTGTAATTTGTATTTTCCTCATGACATATTGTTAAGCATCTTTTCTATATGTTTATTGGACATCTGTAAGTCTCCTATTATGAAATATTTATTCAATTTTTTTCATATTTAAAAAATTTTGTCATATATTGAACTGTTTAGAGTTAATCACATATTCTGGATGCAAGTACCATTTCAGATACTTTTGTTATAAATAATTTTCCCTGTGTGTAGCTTCTCTATTTACTTTTTTAATGGTGTCTTTCACTGCTCAGTAGTTTATAATTGTGTTGAAGTCCAATTTATCAAGGTTTTAATTTAGGCTTTTGTTTTGTATGTCCTAAGAAATATTTCCCAAAGTCAAGGCTAAAAAGATTTCCTTTCACATGTTCATCTAGAAATTTTGTAGTTCTAGGGCTTGTGTTTTGGACTCAAATTCATTTGTTTCAATTTTGTGAAATCAAGGTTGAGGTTCAGTTTTCTCTATACATATAACTAATCATTTCAGCACCATTTATAGAAGCAACTACCATTTTCCCATTTTAGTATATTGACAGTTCTGTCAGAACTCAACTACCATATACATATGGGTCTGTGTATTTTATTCTAATTATCTATATGTCTCTTCTTATGCCAACACTAGGTTCTCTTGATTCCTATAGCTTTAAGCTAAGTCTTTAAATCAGGCAAAGTAAGTCTTTAAAATGTTTTTATTTTTAGGAATTGTTTTGACTGTTTTATATTGTTTCCATTGCTATATAAATTTCTGAATCATTTGTCAAATTCTACCAAATAAAGTCTTCTGGGATTTTGATTGGAATTGCACTAAATTCAGAGATCACTTAGGGAGGATTGACAACTTAATATTGAGTCTTTCAATCGATGCACATAATATATGTCTCCGTTTATTAGTAGTTATTTAATTCCTCCCAAAAATGTGCATAGTTTCAATGCAGACACCTTAGCCATACTTTGCTATACCAATACCCTAGCATTTTCTAATTTGGATGGTACTGTAAATTATATTTTAAATCTTAGTTTCTGATTGTCCATTGCTAGTATATAGTAATACATTTGATTATTGTGCATAGACCTTGTATCCCTTGACTCAACTAAATTCATGTTTCTTCTAGTAATATTTTAAATGATTCTTTTGGATGTTCTATACATATAGTTTGTGTGGATACTGCCTATTGCTGTCATATCATGCTTCAGTGAAAGACTCCTATGTAGATGCCAGAATTAATCTTGGTAGTCAGCATGCAACCGCCTCCTCCTTCAGAGATTGTTTTAGCCAAAGGCAGTCAGTTTGCCCAAAGGTAAACCTATTCCTGGATCAGTATACAAGCTTGACCACGTTGTCCCCAACTCTAAAGTGGCATTCTAACTCCACAGATCCCATGCTGTCCCTTAAGGCATCGCTGCATTTGTACCTCGCATGACATCTTTCTCTACCCAGGGCAAGTCCTTATGCTTCCCTCCACACAGTGACTCTAGAGGTGTTTCTAAATAAAATTTCTACATGCAAACCTCCAACCTCCATCAAGTGCCCTTCTTTTTCCAGCACTCAAACAAGAATAAAGAACGATAAAAATATGAACATTGGCATTGCTAGAAAATTCTTGTTGAGGGAGAGTTCTGGAGACACTCAGACTTAAAAAAGATGATAACGTGAGCTTTGGAAGAACCACAAAATTGTATCTGAAATAAGGGAAGTAATTTAACTCCTGGGAAATAGTCTTTGATGTAACTGTCAATGTGTGATAAAGTGTATGCATGTTTCTAACAGCATGAGAAAGGTCATGAATATGGTATTATAGTCAATAGGGATTTAGAAAACGGAGAGGTAGCTGGGATTTTTGTAGATATTCACAAGCAATTCATAAATCAATTCTTAATTCCATCAGTTCTTTACTCAAACTCTGAATATTAATTTTTATAGCGTTCTTACGGAAATTTATAAAAATTGGATTCCTAAGAGGTAGGAAGCAAAGAAGTTAGATAAGAAAGCTTTCATTTTTAATATTGTTGTTGCTTTTACTCTTATCTAAAAGTCTTACTTCTTCACTTTTTCTCACCCTTTCTTATAACCTTCTTAGAGCCTCCACAATCATTTTATTTTTAACACTTTTGATAAACTCTAATTCCATGAAGAGAGAGAGATACAAGAGTTATGACCCTTAGTTCTGGAGTCTAAAATACAGTCTACTTGAAAGAATACATAAAACCTCAACTGTTAGATTTTTTTAAAGCTGGCTTTGTTTGGTTTCCAGCTGAGTTCTTCAAGTGGATCAGAGAGCAGACAAATTAATTGGTGCTTCTCTGAACCAAATAGCAGTGCCTATGGTTAGTTGCCCTTCCCAGATCATTGTGGCATAGAGTCTTATGATGCTATTATGTGAGGGTTCTCTGGTGGTGGCTGTCCTGGGTCATAACCTGATTTTGATAGCAACAATCACTGATTCTTCCAAAGTCAAGTCTCAGACCTCACACATTTTCTGACATTGTTATACCACTGAAGAAAAGCTTCAGAGAACAGTCATGAGATAATTTTCGTTTTTAACAGTATATTTAGAGGTTTGATTCTTAGAACTATAATTAAAACAATAATTGTCAAACTGAGTAGGCAGCTGTTAGAATAAGTTTTGCATGCTTTTCATTAAAATAAACAGAAAAACCAAGTGAATTTTATTTAAAAGGCCACCCAAGTCTGAAAGTAAGACTAGTATAACACTAACATCCATTGAATAGTATTTTTATGACTCCTCCATTACCAACCCTACAAAAATCCTAGCCATCTCTCAGAAATCTGCTGCGAAAGTTCTGAAAGCCTCTTGAGTTTCTTAAGAACGGGGCAGGAGGAGGAAGGGACATTTGTCTCCCATCTCCTCTAGAAATTGCATTTCAGAAAGCTACTCCATTCCTCGTAAGAATTGTTCTTTGGCACAAATTCCCATTGTGTTTTTTTTTAGATTAGAAACACCATAGACTCATAAGATTTATAAAAATTAGGAGATTTTTGGAGGTTGAGTAGAATTACACCATCATTAAGAATGTATGATACCATTTTTTTACCTTTATATTTCACTGGTAATAGACTCTAAGTAAAACACATTGGAGAATAAGTACACTAAATTCACTCTCTAAAACTGTCTGGGAAATCCTTACCTGTGGTGGTACCCAAGGAATTTTGCCTTCACTCCTTTCAACTCCTCTAAATCTACTCTTATCTTTTCCTTCTGAGCTTTCTCCCACTTCACTTCGGCTGCTACTTTTCACAGTAATTGCTCCAACCAAAATGTTTTGCTCATCATTCCTCTTATCCATTTCAGTTTTGTCTAAAATATCTTTTGAATTTTCATTCCACTGCCATAATCCCAAAACAGACTATGTCAATTAATTATTGAATTATAAAGGATTTAAGATTTTATTATAGTTGCTAAGTGACATGTAATAGGTCAAGGATTAAGATTACCTAGTCTCTTACCTCTAACATCTGACTTTTTTTCCTGAGCTACTTGCAGAAATTCCAGTGAGGAACAAGGCAAAGCAATGAAAGATAATATTTTATTGTTCTCAAGGCTATGAATAAAAACACATGTAGAGATTTGTGATGGTGGTTGGACATGAGGGAGCCCATTCTTCTTGAAGGGTAATGTTCAAATGGACTAGAGGCAAAGTTTCAGCAGAAGGGTTTAACTTTCCTACTTCCAATCCAGTCTCAGAGATAATATGGCATTTTACTAATTCAAGATAAGGAGAGGTGTGAAAGGATGACAGTGAAAATGAGAAATCAAGGGAGATGTGAAAGGATTGGTCCCAAAGCTTCAATATATTTAGTTTGGGCCACCTACCTCATGTAGTTTTGAGAGTAGTGACACAAAATTGCAGCAGACCAGGTTAAACAGGGAAGGAAGACTTTATGCAAAGCTATTGCAATAGGAAAGAGACACCCAGAGCACTGTGTGAGCTCTGCTCTACTGAAACAAAGTTAGGAGAACTTTTAAGACCTGGGGTTGCAGGAATCACAGGCCATCTGTGTTTGCTAAATGATGTCACCCAAAGGGAAAGTAAAACCTCTCCCATCTTTGTGACAGGAAATAGTTTTGCAGGGCACAAAGCTGCACTGAAGTGAGGCTCCTCTCCCCTCACAGACTGGGAGGGAAGGGCACTATCTTCCCTGGGGATTGGATTTCAAAGAATGCTTCTCAGTTCCCAGAGACCGACAGTTCTGGGCTGTAAAACTAGCAAATACCTTTTAAAATTTTTACATTTCAAAAGGGCAGAGAAATAATTTATGATTAAGTAAATGCTCTAAGTTTTCTAAAGTAAATGCTCTAAGAAAAGGAAGGAATGGGACCTCTGTGGTGAGGCCATCTGGACACTTTAAGGACTGAAGTGAGAGGGAGGCCAGGTACCTAGAGGCGAAAAGAAGATGGTGTAGAATTCATCAGGTTGAGGGACATACAAAGGCCATATTGATCATAAGGAATGGCTACCCCTGACACAGTCATCGCAGCCATATAAAAGTGGGATGAACATCCAGAGAGTGATAATGAAATATGATGTTAGCTTCAAATTCCAAGTAAAACTGTAGAGAGATAGAACAACATATGTAGTTTTTTCTTGCCTGGTTATAGGAGGAGGACAAAAAAACCCTGAATTTGACCCCTAGAGGCGTCATCTAAACTGGGCAGACATAGAAGCAACCATCCTAGAGACAATATTTTTCTTCCCATCACATTGTTGCACAACTCTCTTGGATGTTATATCCATCCTACATATAGATAAATCAGTATTTATCTATAGAACACATTGAATTCTGAAATATTCTAAGCATTGCACTGGGTACATGGAACTCAGAGATATGTAAAATTTTGTGTTTACCTTTGAGCAGTTTAAAGGTCAGTGGTAGAATCCCATAAGAAAACAGGTAATTATATTATCATGGATAAATATTATTATAGCTATAAAGCATATACAGCTAAAGTGATCATTTATCTTAGCTTTACTTTGGGAGATGGGTAGATCAGAGAAGATACTCAATAGCAGATAACACTTGGAAAACTTCTCATGCCATCACACTTTGCTCAAAAATCCGTTAAAACTCATACTCTAAAAATGTCTGAACTCCTTAAGAAGGTGGCAACAAATTACCTTCTCACACCCTGGTCCTCCAGCATAATTAAACTGTATACAATCAACTCTAGAGTCTAATAATTTCCTGTATCTCTTTATGACATTTCCTCCAATAGAATATTCTACTCCATCTCTATCCACATTCTACCTCTTCAAGGTCCAAGTTCACATCTTCTAGGAAATGGACTGAAAAGCAACTTTCAAATTATACTCTACTGTGCTTCCATGGGCCTTCATATTGTGCTCATTTTGGTAACATATGCTCTATAACACATTCTTCAATTATTTCAAAGTTTAAGTAGCCTCTTTCTCTATGACTTAAGTTGAAAAGAAATCTCTTTTATATTAAAATCTGTATTTAACAGTATTATCAATACTGTTGATTTGTTCCAGTGTACAATATGAATGAATAAAGGGATACAAATTGCAGTCTGTCATTGTTTTATTCACTTTTGTAACTTCCAAGATTCCATCAAAGTAGCTTCTATATTGTAGCTTTTTGATGAACAGGTGTTAAGTTAATCTTTTCTCTCTTTATATCACTATTTCCCACAGATTTTTTTTAGAACTGCTCTATCAGTTGGTGTTAAGTGATTATTGATTACTTCAATCTATTCTATCCCTCTCTGAAGTTCTTGAGTGTTATTTTGAGGATATGTCTTTTTTTCCCTCACTTTTTCAATACCCTGCTGCCAGGTTTGTCCCTGCTCTGCTCCCTGATTTTCGTACTTACATGACATTTCAATACATATTGTCTTATAAATTTATCCTCAAGTATTTTGTTTCCTAACAACGGTTCTAACAAAGGTGGAAATTTGAATACATAAGATCTGAAGGAAAAGGTCCGAGGAACACATTTCTTCTGTACCTGAACTAGAAAATGAGATGCACAAACTAACCCCGTTCCCCCGCCACATCTGAGGCCCCTCCTTGGCAGCGGACCGTCTGCTTTCCCCAGCAGAGGCGTCTGGGTGTGACCTGCTCTCCTCATGCTCTCTCATACTCTTTTCTTTTTGTCTCCCTTTATGCTGACTCTAACAGAGAACTGTTATTGTTTTTTATTCCTCCAAATAACTTGTCTTTATACTTTTTCAAAGATCTCTGTCAAAATTTTCTTTCAGGTTAGTTCTTTTCTTGTAGATTACCACCATTTTAAGAACAACCAAACCAAATGCTTGACAGTCAGCCCTGATGCACTGTTACTTCTTCCCTTCTCTGTGTGTCTCAAATAAACATAGGATTTTCCCCTCTGTTCTTCCTCCTTGTATTTGCTAATCATCTAACCTGTGTCTCCTTCCTTCTCAGTTACACTAGTGAACTCTCTTACTCCAAAGCCACGATGAATTCTAATTAGCAGAACTTTGGAATCTTGTGTCCTATTTAAATACTGTATCACTGGGCATTGTTATTCACACTCTATTCTCAGAATTTCATTTTTTGTATGTAGTGTGACAAAATTGTATATTTCTCTTTTCCTCTTACTCTTCCACCCTCATGTTTTACTTTGTTGCTTACCCTTACCTTTTAGAGACAGAATCTCTAAAGGAATGGATTTTCATGATGGCATCGGGCAGGAAGGACAGCTTGGTGCTTTCACTGGTTTAGTCAGCCTCGACAGGAGGTAGAACGATGAGTGCTAATGGCATGTGTTATATGGTCAGCGTATTATTTATCTCTTTTACAATTTACCAACTGTGTGACCTTGAGCCAACTGAACTCCCTCTTTATCTGTAAAATGGCCTTAATAACATCTGCCTCATAGAGCTGTTGCAACAGTTACAAAATAAACCAGGTAATGTATTCAGAAAAATGATTGGAACATAGTAAATAGTTACTATATTTTGGATACTATTACAAGTAACAAGATGTGTACAGTGGAATCAGAGATAAGTCAATGCGTGCATAAAACAAGACAATAAATTCAAGTATGAGAGATTATTATTTCAGTTCTTCTTAGACTAGAAGATTTGCTCAAATGATTTCATATCTTAAGAAGATACTTGAGAGAATCATCTGGCTGAAGTCTCCCATTTTAAAAAAAAGAAGAAACTGAGGTAAAAGAGTAAAAAAATGTCGTGTCTACATCCCTTATGTAGTTATGGGTTTTTCTGTGTAATATTCCAATAGATGGAAGATGTATGCTAACCTATTCACATTTAGATACTTTTTTTAAAGTAAACAAGATGTTTTTATTTTAGGTCAATGTATACCTCTGTGTTTATGCTTTAAAGAACTGATGTATATTCAAATTCTGCCACTTCAGAGATTGGCAGACAGGAAGTTGAAGAAGCTTTAATTTACCAAAAGCTGTTGGAAAAAAAAGAGAGAAAGAAATACCAAAAGAACTCATGTTATAGTCTTTCCTTTCTAGTCTTTAATTTTCATCTTCATTTCATATCCGTGGGATATGGATTAGAGAGACTAAAAAAATAAATTCAAATCAGCCCTCATTCCTAGAAATTTCCGAAGATCTATGTATTTGCATATACTTGGAAACCGTGAGATCAAGGCCAAGTTCGCTTACTGGGGTGGAGATTTTTGTAGATGCCATTAACTTCAGAATGACTGATCCCAAGACAGCAGCAAAGAAAGTGAGTTTTCCGGTGTTTCTATTTTTGTTTGTATTTCCTAATAACAAATTTTGCCTTAGGCTTTTTTTTCCGAAAAGGGTGATATCCTCAGGGCGAGGACCAGCTGCTTGCCTCTGTCACAGCTGACAATTATCATTTCCTCTACTGGGGTGGGATGTATTTGCCTCTTATCTCCCTCGCTTAAGCACCAAGGAGGGTGCAGAACCATTAGCAAAATTACCTTAAAAGAAATTAGTAAAATGAAGAAAGGAGAAAAAAAATAAATTTATTTTCAGAGTCCTGGCTTTCTTGACATGATCTGATAGTCCCAACCAAATTGTGGTACATTATATTGTTAGTTTGTGTTGCTTTTTTAAAATTTGTATTGTTCATCCATCTAAGGAGATGAATTGGGCAGTTGTTACACTCTGCTTTTCTAGTAAGGGTTAGTACTAACCTTACAGAAAAGAGGAGATAAAATATAGCTGTTCAGGAACATAAATTATGAAAAGACATATGGGTATTGCTAAGAACACTATGCAAAAGCTGAACTTTATTATTTTCAGATAAATAAGAAATTATAACCAAATCCTACTGGAAAATAAAATTATATATTGCAACTGAGCTTGTAAAAAGAAAGTCCACCAACAATAACCTGGAAATGAAAGTGACAGTATTCATCTAATTTGGCTACAATATTAGTGTACTTAGCTAATTGGAAAAAAAGTATTGAAAGACAAATGAACTTATTAAACCTGGCTTAGGATTTATAACAAAAAAAAGCTGGCCTCATTTTAAATTAAAGACTAATAAAAGTTTTTAAAACTAATATGCTAATATTATTACAATATAAATCTGTAATTAATTAGAAAAATGTTTACTAACTAATGTGAAATTTGTGACACTATCTGACAAATACTAAAACCCTTCAGACACATACATTTAACTCATGGTAAGAAAAAAAATCATAGTTTATATAGATGCCAGTTTTAATAACCAATCTCCTGGATATTTGATGTTTCTGACAGTTTTTGTCACAATGCTTCTTGGAATTTGAGATAATAAATTGTGTTTTATTTTTGTTGAAAGTACTCTGATAATCTTTGAGAATTCAAATATTTTATCTTTGTGACTGAATACTTTGCTTCTTTGACCTACAGTCACAATACAGAGAATAAAATAATGATATGGCTGATTATTTATTAATAATGTAAGTTAAATTAAGCAGAGTGACTTTTTTCCCCAAAGACGTCTTACTTAAACTTTGACACCCTTGTCTTCCATCATAATTGCACAACAGATCTTTCCCATTATATTCAACCACCTCTCTCTAACCCATAATTTTCCAGTCTTGAACAAATGTATTCATTATGAACACTAAAATTGAGTATTAAGGGAGAGATTAGAAATGTGGCATTGATATCACAAAATTAATTGATTTTCATTAAAGCATGATAAATTCAATGGAAGTATTAAAAGTATTTATATCCTAGCAAATCTTTTTCTGCAAATAAGAATGTACATCTAATTTTACATATCACCCCTTAATCATAACTTTTCCCTAGTTCTTTAAGATCCTCATGATAAAACCTTTTCCAATATGTTAGTGGATTTCAGCATAATGTAGTTTAAATATACTTTAATGTAAGAGGTTGTAGATATTAAGTGATACTATTAAATCACCAAGCAGATTCTATAATACTGACATCAGGGTGTCATACAGAATTTGATCCGCACATCCAAGGACATTACCATAATTGAGTCTGATTGTGCTGACTCAACAAATCACCTTCCTCACAATTCTGATTCAATGTTTGAAAAAAGTCAGGATATGAAGAAATTTGTATCATTTAAAAAGGGGTAAATCTGAATGCTTTAGCTTTCTTTAGAAAGAAAAAGTAGTAAAACGCAACTGAAGCCAAGCTCTTTTGTCTCATCCTGTCACTGAGACAAGGAAGTGACAGGGGGCAGCCCCTGCCCAGTTAGAGTAGGATACAGGCCCATGGAGAACGACAAAACCTTGCTGAGGCTTCAGGAATGTGAAAGAAAATAGGATGCTTATGGTTGAAATGTACAGGGAAAGTCCACCCAAAACCCAGTAATATGGAACAGTTTGCTGACCACAGTCACAGAGACATACCAGTTTAAAATAAAAGGATCTTTAATGTAATAAGTGAAAACAAAACTAGCATTACGGAGTGAACCTATAGACAACAGATGGCTTCTCTCCCGTGCAGATGTAACAGATATAAAACCCCTAGACCTGAGCCCATAAATGGCAGCCTTGCCCCTTCCTGCCTACACTGGGAGTTCGTTACTTTTGAGACAGGGACCATGGGCTTAGAGTAGGGTGAGGGCCTCCGGAAAAACAAGGCAAGATATTTACAGTCAAAGCAATGTAACAATGTAAAGTCCCTATTGAAGGACCCCCACCAGTAAGATGGCAAACTTCCGGCTTCTCTTCAGGGTCCTCAGTTCCCGCCGGCGCCACCTGAAGCCCAATCACCTCTCGCCCCCCTCCCAATCCCAGCACCTAGCCAACAGCCACCAGCCCCGCAGAAGTGACATCTCAATCAATTCATGCCCCTTCCTATATAACCCAGCACCTTTCCCTAATAAAGCGGAACTCTCCGGTGAATTGCTGCTATGTGTCGCTCCTTTCCTTTCATTGGTGCTGAAACCCAGGAGACGGGACACCCCAACTGGGGCCCGTCTTCCCCCCGACACCAGCAGCAGCTTGCCCTCATCCTCTTTTTCTGGCGCTGGCTCATCACACTCACCACTCCTCTCTGGCCTTTAGGTAAGTTTTCCCCCTGGAGTGGGCCACTCTTCTCCAAGCTATCGCAGTGCCATTGACCGTGATCGTCTGGCAAGGCCCTGACGCTCGGGGACGAGGAGGGAACTCTCCCTGCCTCAGGCCTTCACGGCTGCGGCGGACCCTCAGTCCCCTCCTCCAACAGCCATAAATCCCCGCCTCAAGCCTTTACGGCAGCGGCGGACCCTCAAGCCCCTCCTCCAACAACCATAAATCCCCACCTCAGGCCTTCACGGCTGCGGCCGACCCTCAGGCACCCCCCTCCAACAGCCATAAACGAGGTGACTCCTTTGTGGATGAGAACGCTCCCTTTCCCCCCCTCCTCCTTCTGCTCCGTCCGCCGAAAACACTTAGCGCTAGGTACCTCGTGACTCCGGCACTCTGCCTTCTTAGGGAAGTCTGGGTGATGACCCACACTTCCTAAGAAATTCCGACTCGTATATGAGTTTCCGCAGACCACCAAGGATCATCGGGGATGCCCTTTGTCTCCTTGTGGTCTGCTTCCAGTCCGAGGATCTCCGTTCGTCTTCCCCTGTTTGTCTCCTTCTCTGTCCTTTAGCCATGGGAGCCTCCTCATCCCTCCCTGAAGGTTCACCTCTTGAATGCTTAAGCATCTGGCTACCCTCTCCCTGACGCCTGATATAAAACCAAAACTTCTCTGTAAATATTGCTCCCAAGATTGGCCAACATACCCCCTAGACAATAACAACCAATGGCCCTCAGGGGGAACTCTTGATCTAACATCACTCGCGATCTTTTTAACTACTGCCAGCGCCTGAAAAAATGGAAGGGGATTCCCTATATCGAAGCTTTCCGCCTCCTCCTCCCCCGCCCCCTCCCAAGTTCTCCTACCCTGCAAGCCACTGCCCCCGCAGAAGCCTCCCGTTCACTCCCTTCCCCTTCTTCTCCTACAACAGCCCTTCTCCCTTCCTTCCCCACCATCTCCTCCCCCATCTCACCTCCTCTGCCTTCGTCCCCCGCAAATTAAGCCTGAGCCTTTCAGCCCCCCTTTAACTAGGTCCCGGGGGCCTCCTCCATCTTTGCCCTCATTACCTATTTCTCCCCTGTTAGGGACTGCCTTTGTCTTCTCACATGTTTGTAGAGAGAATGGGAAAGCACCTTCCCCCATGTCTGAATGCAGCATGGGAAAGCACAAGCTAGAGAACAACCGGTGCAGTCCTTGGAAGTTATCTGTCCACAAAAACATATCTTGTCCTCGAAGATGAGCCAAGACTCTTCACTCTGAAAATAGGGAGACCTTGAAGACGTGTAGAAACACCGCCCCTGCTTCTAGCTATGCCCTTCCCCCACTTGCCAATGTGGCAAGAATGGAGAACAAAGAACATTCTGTTTACGCCTTTCATAAGCAATTAACTGGAGCCCTGCAGTAGCTCAGTTAGTAGAGCATGGGACTCTCAACCTCAGTCATGAGTTCAAGCCTAACTAAAGCAGCAGAGGCAAGCAGCTGGGCTGCAGGCTGGCAACACATGGGTCTGATTCTTTCTTTATTTTCTTTGCCCCCCTTCCGCACTTCAGGACCTGCTTGAATAGGCGCAGCTAGACCACGTCACTCCCCCACAGACTGAGCCAGAACCCTTCAGTCCCCCTCAGACTCAGTCCCGAGAGCCTCCCAAAATTATCGCTGCCCTCCGGGAAGTAGCAGGATCCAAAGGCATCGTATGCGTTCACATCCCTTTCTCCTTAAGAGATTTAGCCCAACTAGAGAAACGCCTAAGTTCCTTTTCCACTGATCCCATGACATGCATCAGGGAGTTTCAATGGACCCTCCAGTCTTACAGCCTCACACATCATGACATTTTCATGCTCCTGGCCAATACTCTCCTCCCTGAAGAGCGTAGACAAGTTTGAGACTTCGCCCAAACGCAGGCTACTGAAACCCACAGGACTGACCCCACCTATCCCCCTAGCCCCACTGCTGTCCCCGAATGAGACCCACACTAGAATTATAACACCGCCATAGGTCTCCGCTCGTGAGATATTTTTGCCTCCTGCTTAATAGCAGGTCGGAAAAAGGCAGCTGGTAAAGTAGTCAATTTTCAAAAACTCCAAGACATAATTCAAAAGAGAGATGAAACCCCCTCCAAGTTCTTAGACAGACTCACTCAAGCCCTATTACAGCATACCAGCCTGGACCCAGAAACACCTAAAGGAAGACATGTCCTTATGACATACTTCCTAGCTCAAGGCTACCCCAACATTAAAGCTAAACTCAAAAAGTTAGAACAGGGCCCCGCTACCCCACAGACTGAGATCCTAACAGTAGCCTTTAAAGTCTTCCATAACCAGGAGGAGAAGAAAGAACGCGGTAAACAAAAGGCTGATCAGGCCAATTTCCAGATGTTGGCCCAGCTGATAAAACCACAACCTGGACACCCCTCCACAAACAAGCCCCCCCCCAGGAGCTTGTTTCAAGTGCAGAAAAGAAGGACATTGGTCAAGGGTGTGCCCCTCCCCCAGATCTCCTACCACCCCATGCCCCAGATGCCACAAAAAGGGCCACTGGGGGTCTGATTGCCCAACCACCCGAAGGGGAGGCTGGACGAACAACCCCCATCCTAAGCCCGCCGTAGGGGAGCTGGCAGAAGAAGATTGACGGGGCCCGGGGGCCTCTCGCCCGACCATTTCCATCACCAAACAAGAGCCCAGGGTTACTTTAACAGTAGACGGTCGCCCCATCTCCTTCCTCCTAGATACAGGAGCCACCTTCTCAGTCTTGCGAGAATACCGGGGCCCTACCACGCCAGCCATTACTCCTATAGTCAGGGTAGGAGGTAAACAGATTTTCCCATTAAACCCCCCCCCCTTTATGCACAATCCTAGACAGTCCCATACCGTTCTCCCACTCCTTCCTAGTTATGCCCCAGTGTCCCATCCCTTTACTAGGACGAGACAACCTTTCCCTCCTCCACGTTTCCATAACTATATCCACTCCCACAGCCCCCAGTACTCCCTTTCTGATGGCCCTCATAGCCAACAACCCCCCTCTACCCAATGAAAGCTCCAGTTCCGCCCTCATACACCCTGTAAATCCCAAAGTTTGGGACATTACAAGCCCCTCCGTGGTCCTATGTCCCCCTGCCTCTATCAAATTACATGATCCCTCTCAGTATATCTGTCAGGCCCAATACCCCCTAACCACTTCAGCCCTCATAGGCCTCCAACCCATCATTCAAGATCTCTTAAACAAAAATTACCTCAGACCCACTCACTCCCCACTTAATACCCCCATATTAGGTTAAAAAAAACACAACGGATCTTTCCGCCTTGTCCAAGACCTTCACCTCATCAACATGGCCGTTGTCCCTATCCATCCCTTAGTTCCAAATCCATACAGCCTTTTATCGCAGATCCCTGCCTCAGCATCCCACTTCTCAGTCCTAGATCTCAAAGACCCATTTTTCTATCCATCTAGACCTCTGCTCCCATGATTTTTTCATCTTCACCTGGACAGACCCATACACAAGACATTCTAAACAACTCACTTAGACAGTTTTGTCACAAAGCTTCCGAGATAGTCCCCATATTTTTAGACAGGTCCTAGCTCAGGACCTCAAACAGTTTCATCATGATCACTCCAAGTCCACCTTATAATACATAGACAATCTTCTACTCTGCAGTCTCTCGTGGGAACAGTCTCAACTTGACACTGCCTCCCTACTTAACCTTCTACCTTACAGAAGTTACCGAGTATCCCCCGTCAAAGCTCAAATCTCTTCCCCTTCTGTCACTTACCTCAGATTCCTTCTATCTCAACAAAGAAAGTCCATTACCTTAGACAGAAAATAGCTCCTCTCTGACCTGGCCATTCCCAAAACCAAGACAGAAATCCTTTCCTTTCTAAGCCTAGCTAGATATTTTAGAGCATAGATCCCTAACTTCTCCCTGCTCCCTGTAGGTAAGACCCCTATACAACCTCAGCGAGAGCCCCCCTAAAAAACCATTATCCTCCTCACCCCAACACTCCTTCATTAAGCTCCGTCAAGCCCTTGTAGAAGCCCCAGCTCTCCATCTTCCTGATTTGTTGAAGCCCTTCTCATTATACATTCATGAGAGGTCCAGTCAAGCTCTAGGAGTCCTAAGCCAATATTATGGCCCATCCTTTGCCCCAGTAGCTTATCTCTCCAAGCAATTAGACCCCACAGTTCAGGGATGGGCCCCCTGCCTACGAGCATTAGCTGCTAGACAGCTCTTGCAGAAAGAAGCTCATAAACTGACATTCAGGGCGCTCCTTGCCATTCTGTCCCCACATCACCTAAAAGATCTCTTAACCTACAGAAGTTTACAGACTCTCCCTCCCTCCAGACTCCTGACCTTACTGTCCTCTTTCCTCCAAAATCCCATTCACCCCCTTTGCCATCCATACCTGAATCATGACTTTTTCCTCCTTTACTGCTCTCTTGCTTTTTTCCTCATTCTTATTGTCTTCCTCGCCACCCCAGCCTCCTTTGTATGGCGATTCATAGTCAGAGAGACTTACACACAGCATCAAACAAAAGTTACTGCCCTCATTGCCACACCAGACTGCCCTCTGAAAAGCTGCTCTGAGCCTTTATACCTCCACTTTCCTCCCTCCACCGAAGTGTTCACTAGCAGCTACCCTTATTCTCCCTACCTCTGCTTCCTCTATGACCAAAAACAAGCCTATTGCAGGCGATGGCCAGATACCTACAGGAGATGTCCCTACTAGTCTTGCACCATTCACTACATAGGTAACTTCCAGTACCCACAGTATTACTCCTCCAACCGTTTCATGAAATATCCCAATGGCTCATTCTCCTTATCAATCCCAGATCCCTGGGACTCTTGATGAGCTGCCAGAGTCACAGCCTCAGTTTACTATGGGGGGGTCCTCTACCCCCCACGGCACCCTTCATATCTCTCAAAAGTATGTTCCCTCTCATTCCCAGATCTCTCAAGTTGCATCAGATAGCAGACATTCCGAAAAAGTCATTATCCAAACTCTTGATAGCGCCTCTTCATCTTCTTATCCCCACCCCTCTTCCCATTTCTCCTACTCTTCATTACAGCTCATTCAGGACACCACCATCTTTCTCAACGACACCCTTAACACCGCCAATTGTTTCTTGTATGCATCACTACAGCACCCACTGCTGGCCACCTTGCCCCTTAATATTTCCATTTACTCCTTCCATGCAGAAAGACAACCCCTCTGCCCCCTGGCAGACATACCCCTATGGGAACCAGAATACGCAGATAATCTCACCATCCACCACTGTGTAGGCCCAACTCCACCCCCTCCAGTGCACTTCACTGCCTCTCTATCTACACCCCTACCTCTGGCTCTAAGACTTTTGCGCAACCGGGACACTTCTTTTGGTGTAATGGCAGTCTTTTCAACTCACTGCCTCTCAACTCCGATACACCCTGCATTCTCATCACCCTAATCCCACAGTTAACACTTTCAGCATGGCAGAATTTCTTGAGCTCCAACCTCCTTTGCCCTCGCACACAGAAAGAGCTGCTTTCCTTCCCATCATGGTCAGTAGCTCTTTGATCACCTCAGCCATTGGGGCAGGGTTTTCCGGAGAAGCCTTGGGTCACTCTCTATAGGCAGTTAGAGATCTCAATGCCAAACTTGAGGGAGCCCTGACATCCACTGCCGATTCCCTGGCCTCTCTCCAAAGACAGGTCACTTCGCTAGCTAAAGTCACCCTTCAAAACCGGCGGGCCCTAGATCTGCTTACAGCTGAGAAGGGTGGCACCTGCGTCTTCCTCTGGGAAGAGTGCTGCTATTACATCAACGAATCCGGCATTGTAGAAACTGACATTACCAAACTCACCGACCTTGCCTCCAGCCTCCACTCTGCTTCCAATTCCAACCCATTCTCTTCAATACTAACAAACCCCCTCCTTACCTGGCTCTGGCCCATTGCAGGCCCCATAATAATCATTCTTCTCGCCTGTCTCTTCTTACCCTGTATAATAAAGTTCATCAAATCCCAAGTCAGAAAAATCTCTAATCAAGCTTTCAACCAGCTTTTACTCAGGAACTACCAGCTTCTGGCCACAGAAGATCCCTCACCCTCACGTGACCTCCTCACCACACACTGAGATGGACCTCTCTCTCCACTGGAAACTGTTCCTGGAAACAATAGCTACAGATGCCTGGCTCCTGACACCCATGGCCTCTTGGCACCATTGGAATCAACAGGTCCTCAACCTATGGTTACAGGGAACCTTCATTGATTTCCAAACCTGTAGAAGTCCACATCTGCTCATCCTTACTGTGGCGATTTCTATCAACCCTTTCCTCCCAATCCTCAAGCCCTCACTCCCTTCTCCGCCCCTGTTCAGCAGGAAGTAGCCAGAGAGAAAGCAATGTCCACAACCCCATAGAGGAGAAAGGGGAGAATGAAGGGGCCCCACCAGTAAGATGGCAAACTTCTGGCTTCTCTTCGGGGTCCTCAGTTCCCGCCGGCGCCACCTGAAGCCCAATCACCTCTCGCCCCCCTCCCAATCCCAGCACCTAGCCAACAGCCAACAGCCCCGAAGAAGTGACACCTCAATCAATTCATGCCCCTTCCTATATAACCCAGCACCTTTCCCTAATAAAGTGGAACTCTCCGGTGAATTGCTGCTATGTGTCACTCCTTTCCTTTCACCTATCGAAACTCTGTGTTCAGCATTGTGCAAAGTCAAGGTCACACTAATTCTCTAGGGTAAAGATACTAGGCTAGGAATATAGACATCTTCAGTGAGATCAGTTAATGGTCGAAAGACCAGGAGCAACTAGGCGTGGAATGTTTGAGTGTTCTACAAGGGTATCTCAGCATAACCGGTGACTTCACTGTAAACAGCCCTAGCAAACAGACAACAGCCCAGCCCACCTTGAGGGCAGGGCAGGTGGTACATTACACCTTAAGCCCTCAATTCTCAAAAATCCTCAACTGCCTGTAAATCCCCTAGGCAATGCACTACCCCAGGCTCTCTTGTCCCCTCAGCTCTTTCTCTCACTTTATTTCTAAATAAAAGCCTGTCCCGAGAGGCTCTCCTACCTTGGGTGTTTGCTAAGTTTATTCTTTGACTCCGCAAACAAGAACCCTGCCATCACTTTACTTTCAGTGAATAAAACCCTTGTCTCCTGCTTGCTCACCTTGAGCATTTGCAAAGTTCAGTCTTTGATTCCACGAACAAGAACCCGGTGTCATCATCACAGTCAGTCCTGCACCATCACAGGAAGATTGATTTGGGCTTAGATGTATGGTGAAAAACAAAAGAGAGAGAGAGAGAGAGAAAGGGAGGGAGAGGAAGAGGTGGAGGGAAGGGGGAAGGAAAGGAGGAAGGAGGAGAGAAAGGAAGAGGGAGTGGGAGGGAGAAAGAAAGGCAGAATGACAGACAAAAAGAAAGGAAGAAGGGAAAGAAAAGTGAAAAAGATCAAGAGAGAGAAGGGAAGAGAGAGAGAAAGAAAAAGAAAGGAGGAAAGAGAAAGAAAAAAGAAAAAAAGAAAGCAAGCAAGAAAAATAAAGAAAGAATGAGTGAATTAAGGAGAAATAGTGTAGAAACATGAAAAAAGACTCATAATTCTGAGTGGTCTTAGAAATGTCTATTTCCATGATATTTAAAAGATGCCAAAAGCAACTGACTGAAACAATACGTATTCAGTAATAATATTTAAATAGTATGAATGCTTTGTAATTCAACTGAACAAAGTAAATAATTTGAAACCCACATAGATCTTTCCAAAGAAATCAGATGTGATAGCTATTTGAAAATGTCATTGATGGGAAAAAAAATTGCTCTGACTTACCAGAAGGGAAGTTCACAAATGCTGGAAGCCAATTTGACCCTGAGGAGAAAAGGAGTGGAGACAGGTAAGCAGGGTAACAAAGAACCTTTAGCTGAGACTGAGGCAAGCCTCCAGCACAATTGCAGAATTACAGCACTGCCAGGATTTCTGAAGCTGAGGCACAGGGGTACGTGAACCTTACAAACCTGCCAGGTGGCAGGAATAAGAAGCACAATTGGCTCAAGATGGATACAGTTTTCTTGAAATAATCTGGATATCTGAATTACAATAAAGCAACTGAATCTTAGTTCTTGGTACAGTGTTAGTATGATCTCTTCTCTAACCAACTCATATTTCTTCAGTGAATTTTTATCATTTGAAGCCTGAATCAAATAGATTATCTCTGCCTGCAGAAAAACATACAGGTTTTATTACATATAACACCCTCTGAAATGCTTGAAACCTTTTGTTCTTTCCTAATCCACGAATGTCTTAACCAATGAAGAAGCTCTGGATTCTAACCCTGTTCTTCCTTCGTCACAGAAGATGAGCTCTTTGATTAACAAACACTGTTTTTATTACATTTTTTTGGGTGTTCTTTGGCTTTGCAGTAAGCATGTTTAGACAAATGGTGAGAAATTTCTTATTTAAGAAATGAGCTGCAGATCAAGGAAACCACGAACTGCTCAATAAACAGCATTATTCTTTCTTTCCTTAAAAAAGAAGTTTACACTATATGTGAAGCTCTGGGCTTAGTGTGGTATCAGGCAGTACATCATCCAGAATAATCTCGGTTACGCTCTGTTATCAAACAACCAATCTCAGTAGTGTAAAACAACATTAGTTTATTGCTTATTCCAACTGCATGTCCATCAAAAATAGCCAGAGGGGGCCAACTCAACATAGTATTACAGGAAATCGGGGTGATGGAGTGGCCTGCATCTCAAACAGTGCCCAGTGCGGTTCTACAGGGAAAGTGCTCCGTGGAGTCCCACTCTGGCAATTATGTGTCTGGTCACAGAAGTGACATAACTTCTGCTCACAGAGTATTGATTGTAGTTAATCACATGGTCACAACGACCCAAAGAGACTATGAAATGCAATATCACTATGGGCCTAAAAGGCAGAGACCTAGGATATTTGGGTAACAGCACTCATAATTATCACAACAGGAATATATGAAATCGGTTTGGTTTGTCATCTTGAAATTCAAAGTCTACCAGGAAATTCAAAAAATAAATAGGAAATCAAATAGATCTAAAATTATAAATTGTTATAATGCTAAAGGAGAGTTTTTATTGTTTGAAAAAATCAGGAAGGGCCGCCTTAGTTACTATCTCTAAGAAAGTGGCATTAATCTGAAATCTAAAGCATATGTAGGAGTAGCAAGAGTGTGGTGAATATGTTAGAGATAGGATACATGTGTCCTAGGTAGTAATCCATATAAGATGTTAAATACAATGGTAAAGAGTTGAGATTTAAAATAAAATTCAAAGTAGTTAAGATTTAAAGTAAGATGACATGGGAGAATTTTAAGCAGCTGTATTAGGTATATGGATTGTAGGTAACAAAACTTCAGAAAATTCAGCATAGAAAGATTTATGGGTTGAAGAATTAAGAAGCCTAATGTCAAGGTTCATGACATGGAGCAATTTACATTTTTTTCCTATATTTTCCCTTATGTTAGGGGCTACACTATACCATCCAGCATGTCCTGTGGAAAGGCATTCCTCTACCAAGTCAGCTATCTGCTTTCTCTGGAAAGCATATTACTATGAGCTGAAGAGAACCATGTTACCTAAGGTTGTAACACCCTCTTGGAGCCACCTGTATCCAATGAGAAGTCAGTACATGAGTGTGAAGGCCTGGACCCTTTTCTCCAACTGGGAAAAGTATTCTAGCTGCAAAGATCACAGGGGCTGGCTAAGACCTTGTGACTGCTCTACATTCAGCTTCTACAACCAATGCTACTTCCTCCCCTTCTGCCTCAAGTGCTGATCTTGAGAGGATTTTTCCAAATTTTATTTCCCTGTAAAATCCCCACATGCATCTCTCTATCTCAGAGTCTGTTGTCCTTGGAACCTGAATAACAGTAGTTTCCAGGTTTAAGAACTGTGAAGGTTGTGCAATTTTTACCCCACCTGCAAACCAACAATTTAGTTGTCAGTGTTTCATGATGAGGGCAGAAGATGCAAGACTACTAGGACAGACACAAAGGGCAGTTTACTATTTAGAGAAATAGTAGTAGCCAGGCTGACATTTGTGTTCATTCCCCAAGCTCAGTTCTAACAAGGCAATACACTGAATGCCAGATTGTATGTTTTACCTGTGGTTCAGGAAAGGAATCCCAAACTCAGTGTACGTAAAACTTATAATGGAGTGCCTAAGCTCAGCCAGAGTAAGAAATTTTCTTTAATACACTTGACAGTAAGTGAACCTTCCCTTTGCTCCAGAGACACTATCTCTATACTCAAAGGCTGTTTTTCTATATAAGCATTCTAGAAAAAATGTTCTGAAACAAAGATAGTCATTGGAGAATTGTGTCTGCATAACCAGAAGGAGTCCCCAAAAGATGGTAAAATGGATTTTCAGAAGTGGATATTCCTCCAGTTGGCCAGCAATGATGGTCACAGCACTGGACATAATTTAACAATTCAGTTGTTAAAATATTCATCAGCCACGAACTGAGATGTTATACTGGTGAAAGGAATTGTATTAGCAAGTACAGTATATTGGATATTAGAAGAAAGTGGGTGGAATTCTAATAGTAAGGACAATGGAATTGGGTATTTTTTTCCTCAGAGCACTTGATGTTCTGTATAAATATAATGGAAGGCTGACAGTGCTAAACCATCAATTAAAAAGTAAGTTTTGTAGAACTCAGTAAGACTTTAACAGACACCTCAGCAAAGAAGATATGCAAATGACAAACATTTGAAAAGGTGCTCCACATTAAATGTGATCAGGGAAATGAAAATAAAAACAACAATAAGATACCACTACACATCTATCCAAATGGCCAAAATCTGGAACACTGACAACACCAAAATGCTGGCAGGGATGTAGAGCAATAGGAAATCTCATACATTGCCAGAAGGAATGCAAAATGCTACACATACTTTGGAAGACTGTTGGGTGGTTTCTTACAAGACTAAATCTATTCTTATAATATGATCCAGCAACCTTGCTTCTTAGTATTTACCCAAAGGTGTTGAAAACTTACATCTACATAAAACCATGCACAGGGCTGTTTACCCCACCTTTATTCATAATTGTCAAAACTTGGAAGCAACAAAGATGTTATTCAGTAAAAGAATAGATAAACTGGTACATCCAGACAATGGAATATTTTTCAGTGCTAAAAAAGGAATGCACTGTCAATAAATGAAAAGACATAAATAAATCTTAAATGCATGGTACTAAGTGAGAGAAGTGTCTGAAAAGGCTATATATGATTTCAACTGTATGACATGTAAAACTATGGAAACAATAAAAAGATCAGCTGTTGTCACGGGTCAGAGAAAAGAGGGATGAACAGCCAGAGCACAGAAGATTTTTAGGGTAGTGAAAATACTCTGTATGATATTATTATGATGGATATATACATCACTATATATTTGTCCAAGCCCATAAAATCTACAATACCAAGAGGGAACCCTGAGGTAAACTATGGATTTGGGGTGATGATAATGTGTCAATGTTGGTTTATCCTTAGTAAAAAATGTACCATTTTGGTGAGGGATGTTGATATTGGGGTAGTCTATGCATGTGAAAGGGCAGAGGATATATTGACAATCTCTCTACTTTCTTTTCAATATTGTTGTGAAACCAAAACTGCTCTAAAAATGCCTTCAAGAAATTAACTGGGGATATCAGAGGGCCTACTTAGCAGCTTCTAAGGACACTTATCTCCTGTAGTCAGCGGGCAAAGAAAAATGAGCCCTAGTATTTTATCATCAAAGTGATGTAGCTCCTACACAGATCTGCTATGCCAAGTTCAGGGTCTTAATTAAGAAAGGAGACATTGCCACATGTCACTGGGACATTTGAGTTGACACACTTGAAAATCTTGAAGCTCCAAATTCTCCTAAGCCTGCAAAAGTAGCCCAGCCATATCTAGTAAGATCTGGTACTCCTTACTTGAAGATGATGCCCCTACTCCCACTACTGTCCCTACCTCCCTTTGTGGCACATAAGCACATAGCTAAATTTAAGTCACAGAGGGAAGTGCAGAGATTGTTAAGGGAAGAACAAAAGGAAAGGTATTGTATCCAGAAAAAATGAAATGGGTGGCCTATGTGTACTAGCAGAAGTCCAGAGAACACAGCTATGGGACTATATTCTGAGAACACTGAGTCAACGGGGCAGTGGCTGGAGGTCAAAAGATTAGGTTCAGTAAGGGAGAGTTTATTGCTGTGAGAGCACTTTCCTGGAATTCACGATTTATCACTCTGGTAAGAACCCTGGAAAACGGATCAAACATGGTACTCAGATATCTCTTAGGAGACTGGATATTTCTACGGGCTAAACTAAGTGGAATAGAGATTCCAGAACTGTTTGGCAGAAAGGAACTAAAGACTCATGCTCAGAGAAGAGAGCATGCGAATTGTCTGGATTAAGTAACATTGGACAGTTTGCTAGGAAAAAATATTTTTCACTGGAGGAACTGGAAGACAGTCCTTTTACCAGAGCAGTAAAAAATTAACTGTTGAGAGGGGACATAAACATCACTGAGAATCTCAACTGTGGTTCTTTACTGAAGGTAAGAGTCTGAAGGTAAGAAATGTTATTTGTTTGTATGTATGCAGTATATATTAGAGTATTGCCAAAAAATAACAGCCTTAAAGATGGGATTTTTAACAGTCAGAAGCCAAGCGAACACAATTATCATAATGAGAAGCAAGGTCGTTGTGGCATCTGGTTCTCAAAGGGGAAAATTTGCTATCATGGGACACAGCAAGAGTCATGTTGAACTTTCAGCTACAGCAGCCATCTGGGCAGTGTGGAATCCTCACATCAAAAGCCTGGCAGGCAAGAAAAAGTCTTCATCCTGGCAAGGATAATTAACTCTGATTAGCAAGGGGAAGCAGGCTCCTGTAAAACAATGTGAATAGGGAGAAAAATATTTCACAACCAGGTGATTCACTTAGTGTATCTTGAAACTCCATTGCCTAAGTTTCATATAATTCCCTAAGTCTGGTTGCCACAGCCAGAGAATGAGACAGTTACCAGAAGAACAGACACCTCGGAGATGAGATTCCTGGTCTTGACACCAGCTATGCTGTCCACATGAACAGAAGAGCTGAGATGCAAGGGGGAGCTGGACTGGGTAGTAGTAGAAGGAAAAACTGCTTATCAGTTGCAGCCCCAAGGACAGAGATCGCTGTGTTGCTATAAAGGGTCACACGTCTCAGTCATGCCTCTTCCCAGAGAAACACCTGCATCCCATGACTATTTGTTGCCAGTTATAAAGGGCCGGCCACTGTGCCCCAACCATGGATAGCTCTGAAGTGCCATTTCAGCTTCAGAGCTGAGGTCTTTTTCTAACAGCATTGCAACCCAAATTCTCTATCGGACCAACAACAGGATTGGTGTTTCCTTTCCCGAACGTAATACTCCTTAGGTCACTTCCCAGTAATTTTTCTATATGTTATCTGAGTCTTAAAGTCTGCTTTCCAATGAATCCAACCCGCAACAGCCCTCGTGGACAAGCGAAGGGTATCAAAATTCCAAAGATCATGTCCTTGTACAATTTCTAAGGTAGGGAAAACAGAGATGAGATGGAGACAGTGAGAGGATCACCTAGAAGGCTAGTGCCATAGTCCACATGAGAAAAACCATGTGGCTTGGAGTAAAGGCTGTAGATAGAAACTGTGAAGATAAAGATTTAAGGTTAAGTCTGGAGACATATTCAACAAATATTATTGATAGATCAGAAATTGTGTTTCAGAATGGTAGGGACGATGGGAGATTAAAGGTGGTGGCGTGAGAGGTGGGACAGAGACTTCCTCCTAAAACTGGATATAATTCGAAAATATAGTTGGTGCAACTAATCCTGAGAGAGCAACAGGAAAGAGGGCAGCGCCAGACTGCACACACCTGGAGAAAAGAGCAGACCTCACAGAACAGGGTAACGTACCAGAGCTGTGGCCTGGCGGGACCCAACCCCTTCCCCCACCCCAGCTCACCCACAGGAGGAAGAGAAACGGAGCAGGGAGGGAGTGGAAGGCTTGGGACTGCTGAATACATAGTTCGGGAGACCTGCTCTGGGAGCACAAACCTACATTTCATGGTGCTTTCATGATAATCACATGATTACGAGGTTGGAAAGCTGGGACAGTTAACAAATGAAAAATACATCTTTTGGTGTTAACAATGAATATAAAATGAATTCACTATCACTTTAAGAAATGCATCATACAGTTTTGATAGATGTCACGCTGGAATCTGGACCTAGACACTAATTTTATCAACTGAGAAAAAGAGGAAAGCAGCTGCGAGAGTTGTTAGAAAAAAAATAAATAAATAATAATTTTGAAAAATAAATTATGAAAAAATTTTGAATGAGCATCTAAAAAATGCATGAATATTCTTTCAAGGAAGTAGAGAAGTTACTAGAGCAATAGCACATTATGCTTTAACTCAAAAGATAGTGAGGTTATGGAAAAATTACAGAATCTGATGGAGAATTCCAGAAAACAAACTTTATTTCCCAAAATATTGCTGTGTTGCACCCAAAATTAAAGAAGAAAATAAGAGAAATTTACAGAAAATTCCCTAACTTTTATTAATTTAGACTTTTTATTAATATATAACTATATATCTATATCTATAGCTATAGATAGATACATATATCCGTGTGTATGTGTGTGTGTGTATGAGAGAGAGACACACACACACACATTACAGTGGATTTTAGGGAGTGCAAACATCATTTTACCTCACGTTCAGGGAAATAAATATTATAGTGTGTCAACACTCTGTCTTTCTCTACCCCCTCACTCATTCCAACTCTGGGATGAAAGAGTGAATTGTCATCTGAAGATCTCCAGAAATAATTCTGTACTTCTCCACCGCAGAGGAAACTTGACATTCAGCCAGCTCTGCCTGGAAAAGAATAACAATCTGTCTCTACTTCTGTGGCTTAGTATTAAGATGCCCATGTTTGCCCAATACCTAAATAATGATCTACAACCATTCTTTCAGTAATGAGCTTGACACAGTAATTTGATCTTTACCTGCATATCTCCTGAGTCTTACTCAAACCTGCATTTTGGAAGATGTGTTGTAAATCAAGTCCTATAATGGTGTCTAAGAATATGGCTACTAAACTCAGATGCCAGGTTCAAATCCTAGCTCCACCACTGACCAGACCTGCGAATTTGGTCAGCTCACTTATGTAATGTCTATTAGTTCCTCAGTATGCAAAATGAGATTTGAATAGTACCTGACATTTCACAGACACTTAACAGGCATTATTTATACCTATAATTCCATCAATAAAGCATGTTTTATGATCTCAAGTTTATAGCATCTTTAATATCACAAATTAAATTAGATTTTGTTTTCCTTAACATAACAGGGGAATGAACTAAATTCTTTAAAATGCGACTAACATATATTGGGATAAAAAGTAATATATGGATGTTTTCTAATTTTTGGAAAGCATGAATTGAAACTAATTCTCAATAATCTTTAGTTAAGCTTACATAGTATTTAAAAGGTAGCTAAATATAACTGCCTGGGATTACATAAAGATACACAAATGAATAATGCTTTCTAGTTAAAAGCATTACAATATGACAAAATCCAATTTGCCTTATCACAGTGTGGATTTTTTTGAACAAGTGGAAATATAAATTTATTTTTTCTCTAACAAAAATGCTTTAATAAATGGAATGTGTGAAAAGTTTGGAGGTTTTTAAATAGAACATTTTCACAGTAAATCTAGTATCATCACCAGTTTCACACAGCAGAAGGTAGTTAAAATATATGCTAATCATGCTTAAAATGGCAATCTTAGGAATTAATATAACTGTCTTCTAAAATATTTTTTCAAACATTGGATGGTTTTTATGAAGGGATAATTATATTTGCTAAATTTTAAAATGTAAGCTCATGCAAAAGATTAGAAGTAAAGAAATTTTAAAACGAACCCATTCCAAAAGAGTGCATCTATTTTTCTAAATGCTGTTTTTAATTTGTACCTCATACTTCGTGTAAATTTTCCATATTTCAATGTGATTGAATTTTTTCTCACTCACTCCAAAATTAAAGAGAATATTTATTTTTTAATTAAATTTTCATTTGGATCATTCATATTTTTTATATAAAATACTACATTCAATTAAAAAAATCTATTAGACATGCCACATGACCAAAAACCATAACAAAATCAGGCCCTAAAGAAAAATATTTCCAAATATTATCCAGGGGTTAGAGATTGGTGGCAAAGTCTTTAAAAGTTCTATGTCTTAAATATTCAAGCAAATCAACAAAAAAGATGGAGGAAACAGTTGCAAATGATTATTTTTCTAGGAAATTGGAGTGTATAGCAAGAGTTAAACAGACATACTGGAAATGAAAAATCAAATACTCATAAATGAACAATCTAAGGATATGTTTCATAGCAAATTAGATGCCACCAAAGTCACAATTAGTGAGAAGATATATCAATATCAGTTATAGAAACTGAAGGACAGACGGGTGAAAGAAAAACACCCAAAAGTGTATTTGACATTTGGGAGACAAAAGGAAAACTTTAAGCATGTAACTGTAGTCTCAGATGGAAAGGAGAGAGTATTTGGGATCAAATGTTATCTGAAGATACATTTTCCTGAAGAATTTTCAAAAACTGTCTAAATATAGCAACTCACAGATTCAGGATGATCTATTAATTGCAACTGAGAAGAGAAATTGCAATTGAGAAGAGAAGGAAGAGGTGGAGGAGGAAGGAGGAAGGGTAGAAGAAGAAAAGGAGGAAGGAAGGAAAAACAATAAGAGAAACAATACTATAATTTGACTTCTCAGTAGAAATAATGGAAGACCTGGACAATGGAATGATATACCCCAAATGCTGAAAGAAAATAATTATTAAACTATAATTACATTCCCAAGAAACATACTCTCAAGAATAATGACACAGTAACTAAATTTGCACATAAAATGAGAAAATTCATTGTCATAAAGGAATGAAGAATGATATACATGTAACTGTCAGTGAATAAAATATACATTTACTGAACAAAGCAAATAGCAGTGTGGTAAAAATATAATTCTTTTGGTGAGAAAATTCTGGGGAAGTGGCAGAATAGGAAACACCAGAAATCTGTCTTCTCACATAGACAATAATTGCATCAGTACAATCTGTCTGATGTGAATATTTTGGAAGTCTGGTGTCAATTGCAGGCTTACAACTAGCCATATTACCCATCCCTCATGCCCAGCACACAGCAGCCCACACCTGTGCAAAATGTTTTCACACAACTTGAAGAAGCCAGGATGGGTATAAACAACCCTGCCCTCCAAATATTGAGGATTTGACTGCTTTCATCACTGGCTGCTACTTCTGATCACAGAGATGCACACATAGAATTGACCAGCCTTTGTTGTCACATCTCTACTTGTGTTTAAAGCCCCTCCTTCTCTGTCTGCCATGGCTTTCAGGGGATTTAAATAGCAGGCATCTTTTGTTACACACACACCACTTTATTTTTCCCATTTAGGTGCCAGATATTGAAGGTTTTGACATTCAAAAGCAACTACATAGAGAGGGAAATTAGATACAAATCATGTATTCCTAGACGGAGATGCAGGTACAGAAAAGATATGAGAAGACATTCAGATTATGCTTTAGACTGATCCTCAGTACAGAGACAGTTTACAAAAATCAAAAAAGTGAATACAAGAAACAATAGGAAATTTGGAAAGAGGGAGAGAGTGATTTCCAGAGTTGCCACATTATTTGATTGAAATGTTGTTTTCAACAGAAGCATATATAAGGGAAGAAAAAAGCATGGCCCATTAAAAGGAATACAAATCAATCAATCAACAGAAACTATCTCTGAAAAAGATCTGATGGAGGATCTACTAAACAAAGACTTTAAAACAACTATCTTGAAGATGCTCAAAGCTTCCTTTATGTGGAAGAAAGTCTAGAAAGCAATGCATTAATAAAATAGAAATATCAATAAAAAGATAAAAATGTTAAAAATAAACCAAAAGCAATTCTGGAGCTGAAAAGAACAATAAAGGAAATGAAAAATTCACTATAGGTATTCAAAAGCAGATTTGATCAGACAGAAGAAAGAATTTGTGAACTGAAAGGTAGTACAATGGAAATCACCAAGTCTAAGGAGCAAAAAGAAAAAAAAACTAAAGAAATATGAACAGAGCCTAACGAACTTGTTGGGCAACAACAAGGGGATGAGCACACATATTGTAAAAGTTCCAGAAGTAGAAGAGAGAGAGGGGAGCAGAATTGTTGAAAAAATATTGCCTGAAATTCTCCCAAATTTAATGAAAAATATGAATATAAACATGTGAGTGTTACTGTGAAGGTGTGTCTGGAGGAATAACATTAAAATTGGTAGATGGAATAAGCAGATTAGCCTCCATAATATGGGTGGGTCTCATCCAATCATTTTAATGCCAAAATATAACAAAAGGTCAACCCTTGTCCAAGGAAGAAGAATTCTATTCCCTGACATTCTTCATACTTGATCATTAGCTCTTCCTGGTTCCACAGCTGTCTGATAGCCTTTGGACAGCATCTGGGACATTAAAGATTTTGGGCTTGCCAGCATCCATAGTAGCATGAGCCCATTTCTTTTATATATCCTATTAGTTCTATTTCTCTGGATAACACTGATCCTAATACATTGTCAGTGAATGAGTCAATCTTTTGAAGGTGATGGAGAGTCTTTGAGAACCAGCATTCAATCAAGTATTCAAAATAAGAATCAGAAGTACATGATGATGAATTTTCTTTGCTTTCAGAATAAGGAGATGATGCTTAACCATTATTATCATATTTTACATTATTGTTTCATTCCACAATCAGAAAAACCACATGTGATTTGCTTTAAATTCTCAATTATTCATCTCACTCTTTGTGTGTTCCTTTGTTATATTGGCAGTTCATGATATCCTGCCTTAAAATTACATTTAAATGTGTATGGACAGCATAGAAAAAAGTGCTTATAGAGTAAAATAAGTATTATCAATATGAGTATATTGAAACATGAAAATACCTTATGATTACAATAGACTGAATAGTCAAAGAAAGATATTTACTTATTAATCTCAATTTTGGCTTATGCAAACATGGAGTATATTTCCAATATTTTCTCAGTATAATATTCTTTGTTTAGGAACTGCTGTACTGAAAGCATTAGTGATTTTTTTTCCTGAAAGTGGAATGATGTTACTTTCAGTGTTTTTAGATGAAAATGATATTTAAAGTACTCATTGAAAATATGGTATAAGTATTCAAAGTAAGCTAGTATGAAATGTTTTTAACTGAACAATCATGTCAGATAGACTTAAGTTTGTAGAAAAAATGCTATAAATAAAAACAAAAGGAGAAAGGGTTAAGTGGAATTTAAATGTTCTGTTATTTTAGAATTATCAGAAGAGTGGTAAAAGGAATAATTTTTATACTGCAATTTTGCAAGGGAGTATGTGATAATATCTATGATAATGATTAAATTAGTAGTAAAGTAATTCATAATAAATAATATGAGGGAGGATAGGATAGTAAACATACTTGGCTAATCCAAAAGAGGCCAGGAAAGAAAAGAAAAAATGAATGTAAAAGAAAAGAATGCAAATAGTAGTATAGGGGACATAAAATTAAACATATTAATTACTTAAGGTAAATAGACAAAAATCTCTCAATTAAAAAATTATTTGATGTTGTTACCTCAGCCTCTTGTTAGATATCCTCATTCATCTCTCTGCAACTTCAGAGTCAAACATCTGTGGATCTCAGAAAAGCTTTGTAGATATGAAAGATAACTCCATATGTATCAAAAAATTTTTTCTAATTGTAGAATTTTTATCATCCCTCTCTAATAGGCTTCCCACGAGCCTAAAATTCAAGGTTACACCAACAAAGAAAGTACATACATGCAAAGAAAAGAGGTTTAACTAGGTAGCAACTTCTTCATATTTTTATGAAAGAGAAAAAATAGAATTTTAAAAATTAATTTAGACTAATTTTTAAGCTATCAACTCATTAAGAACAAATAAAGATTACTTTCTATCCCCATTCAATATGTAATGCACGTTAGTCAGGAGTTTGTGTCAGCTCTGGAACTCTTGACCTGTTTTTCATATATAAGGACATGAGAAAAAAGGAGAGAGGGAGCCAAGATGGTGGTGTGAGTAGAGGAGTGGAAATCTCCTCCCCAAACCACATATATTTTTGGAAAATAAAACAAATACAACTATTGCTAAAAGAGAGTGTTATTAAAATATGAAGGAGGGATTAAACAATTCCCAGACAAGCAAAAGTTGAGGGAATTTGCATCCCACAAACCACCTCTACAGGGGATTTTTGAGGGACTGCTCTAGATGGGAGCACTCCTAAGAAGAGCACAGAACAAAACACACAGCATATGAAGAAAGGAGGAGGAGGAATAAGAAGGGAGAGAAATAAAGAATCATCAGACCATGTTTATAATAGCTCGGTAAGCGAGTTAAGTTAGATAGTAAGGTAGTAAAGAAGCTAACCTTGAACCTTTGGTAACCACAAATCTAAAGCCTTCAATGGCAATAAGTACATATCTTTCAATAATCACCCTAAATGTAAATGGACTGAATGCACCAATCAAAATACACAGAGTAATAGAATGGATAAAAAGGCAACGCCCATCTATATGCTGCTTAAAAGAGACTCACCTCAAACCCAAAGACATGCACAGATTAAAAGTCAAGGGATGGAAAAGATATTTCATGCAACCAACAGAGAGAAAAAAGCAGGTGTTGCAATACTAGACATCAAAACAAAGAAAGTAACAAGAGATAAAGAAGTACACTACATAATGATAAAGGGCTCAGTGTAACAAGAGGATATAACCATTATAAACATATATGCACCCAATACAGGAGTACCAATTTATGTGAAACAAATACTAATAGAATTAAAGGAGAAAATAGAATGCAATGCTTTCATTTTGGCAGACTTTAACATACCGATCACTCTAAAGGACAGATGCACCAGAAAGAAAATAAATAAGGACACAGAGGCACTGAACAACACCTGAACAGATGGATCTAATAGACATGTATAGAACTCTACATCCAAAAGCAACAGGATACACATTCTTCTCAAGTGCACATGGAACATTCTCCAGAAAAGACCACATACTAGGCCACTAAAAAGAGCCTCAGTAAATTCCAAAAGGTTGAAATCCTACCAACCAACTTTTCACACCACAGAGGTATAAAACTAGAAATAAATTGTACAAAGAAAGCAAAAGGCTCACAAACACATGGAGGCTTAACAACATGCTCCTAAATAATCAATGGATCAACGACCAAATTAAAATGGAGATTCAGCAATATATGGAAACAAATGACAAGAACAACACAAAAAAAAAAACTTCTGTGGGACGCAGCAAAAGCAGTCTTAAGAGGAAAGTATATAGCAATCCAGGCATATTTAAAGAAGGAAGAACAATCCCAACTGAATAGTCTAATGTCACAATTATCGAAATTGGAAAAAGAAGAACAAATGAGGCCTAAGGTCAGCAGACAGAGGGACATAATAAAGATCAAAGATGAAATAAATAAAATTGAGAAGAATAAAACAATAGAAAAAATCAATGAAACCAAGAGCTGGTTCTTTGAGAAAATTAACAAAATAGATAAGCCTCTAGCCAGACTTATTAAGAGAAAAAGAGAGTCAACACCAATCAACAGAATCAGAAACGAGAAAGGAAAAATCACCATGGACACCACAGAAATGCACAGACTTATTAGAGACTACTATGAAAACCTATATGCTAACAAGCTGGAAAACCTAGGAGAAATGGACAACTTCCTAGAAAAATACAACCTTCCAAGACTGACTCAGAAAGAAACAGAAAATCTAAACAGACCAACCACCAGCAACAAAATTGAAGCGGTAATCATTAAACTACCCAAGAACAAAACCCCCAGGACAGATGGATTTACCTCGGAATTTAATCAGACATACAGGAAGGACATAATACCCATTCTCCTTAAAGTTTTCCAAAAAATAGAAGAGGAGGGAATACTCCCAAACTCATTCTATGAACCCAACATCACCCTAATACCAAAACCAGGCAACGGCCCCACAAAAAAAGAAAACTACAGGCCAATATCCCTGATGAACATAGATGCAAAAATACTCAATAAAATATTAGCAAACAGAATTCAAACATACATAAAAAGGATCATACATCATGACCAAGTGGGATTCATCCCAGGGATGCAAGGATGGTACAACATTCGAAAATCCATCAACATCAAACACCACATCAACAAAAAAAAGGACAAAAACCACAGGATCATGTCCATAGATGCTGAAAGAGTATTTGACAAAATTCAACATCCATTCATGATAAAACCTCAAAACAAAATGGGCATAGAGGGCAAATACCTCAACATAATAAAGGCCATATATGATAAACCCACAGCTAACATCATACTGAACAGTGAGATGCTGAAAGCTTTTCCTCTGAGATCGGGAACAAGACAGGGTTGCCCACTCTCCCCTCTGTTCTTCAACATAGTACTGGAGGTCCTAGCCATGGCAATTAGACAAAACAAAGAAATACAAGGAATCCAGATTGGTAAGGAAGAAGTCAAACTGTCACTATTTGCAGATGATATGATATTGTACATAAAAGCCCTAAAGACCCTACTCCAAAACTACTAGAACTAATATCAGAATTCAGCAAAGTTGCAGGATACAAAATTAACACACAGAAATCTGTTGGTTTCCTATACACCAACAATGAACCAATAGAAAGAGAAATCAGGAAAACAGTTCCATTCACAATAGCATCAAAAAGAATAAAATACCAAGGAACAAACCTAAACAAGGAAGTGAAAGACCTATACCCTGAAAACTATAAGACACTCAAGAGAAATTAAAGAGGAGACTAACAAATGGAAACTCATCCCATGCTCCTGGCTAGGAAGAATTAATATCGTCAAAATGGCCATCCTGCCCAAAGCAATATACAGATTCATTGCAATCCCTATCAAATTACCAACAGCATTCTTTAATGAACTGGAACTAATAGTTCAAAAATTCATAGGGAAACACCAAAAACCCCGAATAGCCAAAGCAATCCTGAGAAAGAAGAATAAAGTTGGGGAGGATCTCACTCCTCAACTTTAAGCTCTACTACAAAGCCACAGTAATCAAGATAATTTGGTATTGGCACAAGAACAGAGCCACAGACCAGTGGAAGAGAATAGAGACTCCAGACATTAACCCAAACATATATGGTCAATTAAAATACGATAAAGGAGCCATGGACATACAATGGGGAAATGACAGTCTCTTGAACAGATGGTGCTGGCAAAACTGGATAGCTACGTGTAAGAGAATGAAACTTGATCACTGTCTAACCCCATACATAGAAGTAAATTCGAAATGGATCAAAGACCTGAATGTAAGTCATGAAACCATAAAACTCTTAGAAAAAACATAGGCAAAAATCTCATGGACATAAACATGAGTGACTTCTTCATGAACATATCTCCCTGGGGAAGGGAAACAAAAGCAAAAAGGAACACTTCGGACTATATCAAGCTGAAAAGCTTCTGTACAGCAAAGGACACCATCAATAGAACAAAAAGATGCCCTACAGTATGGGAGAATATATTCATAAATGACAGATCTGATAAAGGGTTGACATCCAAAGAGCTCACACACCTCAACAAACAAAAAGTAAATAACCCAATTAAAAAATGGGCAGAGGAGCTGAGTAGACAGTTCTCTAAAGAATAAATTCAGATGGCCAACAGACACATGACAAGATGTTCCACATCGCTAGTCATCAGAGAAATGCAAATCAAAACCATAATGAGATATCATGTCACACCAGGAAGGATCTCTGTCACTGAAAAGACCAACAACAATAAATGTTGGTGAGGTTGTGGAGAAAGGGGAACCCTCCTACACTGCTGGTGGGAATGTAAATTAGTTCAACCATTGTGGAAAGCAGTACGGAGGTTCCTCAAAATGCTCAAAACAGAAATACCATTTGACCCAGGAATTCCATTTCTAGGAATTTACCCTAAGAATGCAGCACTCCAGTTTGAAAAAGACAGATGCACCCCTATGTTTATTGCTGCACTATTTACAATAGCTAAGATATGAAAGCAATCTAAATATCCATCAGTAGATGAATGGATAAAGAAGATGTGGCACATATACACAATGGAATATTACTCAGCCATAAGAAAAAAACAGATCCTACCATTTGCAACAACATGGATGGAGCTAGAGGGTATTATGATCAGTGAAATAAGCCAGGCAGAGAAATACAAGTACCAAATGATTTCACTCATATGTGGAGTATAAGAACAAAGGAAAACTGAAGGAACAAAACAGCAGCAGAATCACAGAACCCACAAATGGACTAATAGTTACCAAAGGGAAAGGGACTGGGGAGGATGGGTGGGAAGGGAGGGACAAGGGTGGGGAAAAAGAAAGGGGGCATTACAATTAGCATGTATAGTGTGGGGGTGCTACTGGGAGGGCTGTGCAACACAGAGAAGACAAGTAGTGATTTTACAGCATCTTACTATGCTGATGGACAGTGACTGTGAAGGGGTATGTCGGGGGGGACTTGGTGAAGGGGGCAGCCTAGTAAACATAATGTCCTTCATGTAATTGTAGATTAATGGTACCAAAATAAAAAAAATTAAGAAAGAATAAAAAGTAAAAATATATAAGAAAAATAAAAACAGAAGAAAAGAACCCCAAACAAACAAAAAAGGAATGTGTCCGGTGATTCAGACACAATCCCATGTAGGCTTTGATTTTGAAGATGTAGGTATCCCAAATATATCACGTATAACTCAAACACTATACAGAATTTTTTTCTCTTTCTTAATTGCTTTATTTATGTATTTGTTCATTTCTGAAATAAGTATCACTTCTTAAACATTTGGATTTATTTCATAAAACATTCTAAGGTTGTCTTCTGTTAAATAATTCTGAATATTCAGCAATGCTAAACCAGCATTCTTATTCACAATTGCTTAAAGATGAGTGTCCCTACTTTTTTAGAGGGTCAATGTGCTTTGCCATTAACCACAGTCCTCATGGATGCCTGTGTTCTCAGATAATGAGAGCAGCAGAGGGTAAGCTGTAATTTATCATTTTGATTACAATGTTGTTTGTCTTAAAGTTAAGTTAAAAATTATGTAAAGCACTTTTTTCTTTTTGTATATGACAAAATATGAGAAAACAAAATCTAATCTAATAATAACACAGATTTCAAGAAAAACCCAGTCTATTTCTAACATGCATTTTGCTTTATCATAGGTACTTGAGTTTATTAATATAATAGCTAGGTACCTTGATTTTCTGAATGTTTTAAAAATTATAATAATTTGGCTATTGATTCTTTTATATTTATATTTGTATAATCACATTTTCTGCAAATAAGCTGTCTTTATATGTTTTCTTTTCCATCTCATACTACATTATGGTACTACATTTTAATGATGAATAAATGCATTCGATCAGGATTAGGGGTCAGTCTGTGGAGGTTTTGAAATATGTGTGGTGAAAGGAGTGAGGGCTCTACTGCCTTAGAATAGATCATGTCTCAGGTAAGATGGATGATTTGACAAAATTATCCATTTTCTTTGAAAATTTAATATTATTCTTGGGAAAAAACAGATAGATATATAGAATTGGTCACAGGCATCATCCATTATTTAAAATACTACAAAAGCAACCATAAATTGGACAAGAGTAGAATCACAGGAAAGTCTTCATTTCCCTACAGTCTTGATTAAAGGCCTGTATAAAGTAGAAAGATGTTTCAGTAAACATAGAAAGTATATTATTGACTATTTCAGAAGAATGCAAAGGATTAGATTTGATTCATAAAATTGAAGAAAAAGCAAGTTTTTTTACATTTTAATGCTATTAGAAAAGTATGACTGTCTTAATAAAATATTGAATTGTTTTCAATCAAGTAAATATATACTCCCCACACAAAATCTACTAAAGTTTAAAAAATAGAATTGTATGCCAGATGATGATAAATATGAATAACAATTCATCTGATTATAAAAAAGCACTTTGAAGCCAATTGTGAACATTTTCATATGCAAGAGTTTGTCATTTAGCTATGTTTCTATTATCCTACCTCTCTAAATAGCAGTTCTCATTCAGTTCTTCTTAGTCCAGAGATAACCACTTCTCAAATTATTTAGCCAAAAGAGGAAATCTTTGTAAGGAACAACTATATTATTTAATCAATAAATATGCACATAAGAGCATCTCTGAATTTCAAAGCTATGGCTTGAACTAAAAGTTTTAATAGAATTGACAAAACAACTATCTTACTTGAAGCAATTAAAGCACTTGTTGCATAAAAATGTACTGTAATACTAATTTATTTAAATGTTATGTAAAAGAAGCCAAGATTCAGGTTGTCATTTAATCAATATTTTTACTCACAGAAATAGTAAGGTTGACAGCCTGAAAAGTAAAGCAAAAGCATATTTTAAAGGTCCACTTTTTTTTCTTTTGTTGTCATTAATCTACAATTAATTGAAGAATATTATGTTTACTAGGCTCCTCCCTTCACCAAGTCCCCCACACACACCCCATTATAGTCACTGTCCATCAGTGTAGTAAGACGCTACAGAATTACTACTTGTCTTCACTGTGTTGCACAGCCCGCCCCATGCCCCCTCTACATGCTAATTATACATGCTAATCGTAATACCCCCTTTCTTTTTCGCCACCCTTATCCCTCCCTTCCCACCCATCCTCTCAAGTCCTTTTCCCTTTGGTAACTGTTAGTCCATTCGTAGGTTCTGTGATTCTGCTGCTGTTTTGTTCCTTTAGTTTTTCTTTATTCTTATATTCCACATATGAGTGAAATCATTTGATACTTGTCTTTCTCTGCCTGGCTTATCTCACTGAGTATAATACCCTCTAGCTCCATCCAGGTTGCAGCAAATAGTAGATTTGTTTTCTTCTTATGGCTGAATAATATTCCATTGTGTATATGTACCACATCTTCTTTATCCATTCATCTACTGATGGACATTTAGGTTGCTTCCATATCTTAGCTATTGTAAATAGTGCAGCAATAAACATAGGGTGCATCTGTCTTTTTCAAACTGGGCTGCTGCATTTTTAGGGTAAATTCCTAGAAGTGGAATTCCTGGGTCAAATGGTGTGTCTATTTTGAGCTTTTTGAGGCACTCCATACTGCTTTCCACAATGGTTGAACTAATTTACATTCCCACCAGCAGTGTGTTGTTGTTTGTCTTTTGGATGGTAGCCATCCTTACTGGTGTGAGGTGATATCTTATTGTGGTTTTAATTTGCATTTCTCTGATGACTAGTTATGTGGAGCATCTTTTCATGTGTCTGTTGGCCATCTGAATTTCTTCTTTGAAGAATTGTCTGTTCAGGTCCTCTGCCCATTTTTTAATTGGATTATTTATTTTTTGTTTATTGAGGTGTGTGAGCTCTTTATATATTTTGGATGTCAACACCTTATCGGATCTGTCACTTATGAATATATTCTCCCATACTGTACAGTACCTTTTTGTTCTATTGATGGTACAGAAGCTTTTTAGCTTGATATAGTCCCACTTGTTCATTTTTGCTTTTTTTTTCTTTGCCCGGGGAGATATGTTCATGGAGAAGTCACTCATGTTTATGTCCATGAGATTTTTGCCTATGATTTTTTTCTAGGAGTTTAATGGTTTCATGACTTCCATTCAGGTCTTTGATCCATTTTGATTTTACTTTTGTGTATGGGGTTAGACAGTGATCCATTTTAATTCTCTTACATGTAGCTGTTCAGTTTTGCCAGCACCATCTGTTGAAGAGACTGTCATTTCCCCATTGTATGTCCATGGCTCCTTTATCATATATTAATTGACCATATATGTTTGGGTTAATGTTTGGAGTCTCTTTTCTGTTCCACTGGTCTGTGGCTCTGTTCTTGTGCCAATACCAAATTATCTTGATTACTGTGGCTTTGTAGTAGAGCTTGAAGTTGGGGAGTGAGATCCTCCCCCACTTTATTCTTTCTTTTCAGGATTGCTTTAGCTATTTGGGGTCTTTGGTGTTTCCATATGAATTTTTGAACTATTTGTTCCAGGTCATTAAATAAAGGCCCATTTTTAATGGTGAAACATAATTCTAGCTTGTCATGAGTTGGGATGAATAAAGCCTTCTCTCAACGAAATTAGCATTTCAAACTTGCTATATAAGAGAAAGTATTGTTGTTATTTCCCTGTGCTTATACTTACCCCAGATTATTTTCTTTCTTTTTTTTTTGAACTGGGAGATGATAATGGCCACTTGACTACAGAAAAGGAGATTTAGGTTTAATATACTAGCTATTTAAATTATAACTAAATAATTAACGCAGCTGTTTGTCATTCTAAAACTTTATATGTGTGCATTTGTTTCTGTAAATCATCCAATGATCTCAGAACTTAGGTTTTATATTGTAGGTAAGAATTAAAAGAATTTGCAAAATGCGTTTTTATTTTATTTTTTCTGAATGTACAGGTATACTTTTCATTGTCCACTAAGTCATGATTGTTTTGCTTGGTCTTAATAAAGGGAATAAACATTATATTTATTCCCTTTGAAATTTATGTTTATTTTTATAGAGGGGGTAATTTTCTGTAATATTACTTATCAATTATATTTTTTGTTAAAAATTTGCACTTTAAAGAAGAGTCTTTATCACTACTAAGCCACCTCCTCTTCACGTCTTCCTTTAAAGGTCCACTGTAAGCATATAGATACCTTAAAACCAGAGTATCTTCATCTTTTCGATACCACCTACATGAGCTATTTGTGTGACTTACTCGAAGTAGTGCTTCTGAAAAACTGTTCATTGTGAGCCTAAGACATGTTTTTGGAGGGAGTTGCACGATTTCCTCCTCAGGACATTTAAAAAAATGAGATAAATTCTCCAGTTTGAGTGACTGAAATATTTCTGCCCAAGGACAAGAAAATGAACTCTATTCTTTTTAAACTTCCTACAATCCTAGCAATTTTAATTTTGAAAAAATACAATTAACTGCGTTCATTAAATCAATAGTTATGCAGTAGCCTGTAGCACTCCATGCTAATTAGTCATTTTAAAGGGTTTGCTCTCTGAAAGAAAGAGCAGATGTGTTTCCACTTTAGTTCAATTAATTTCTTTCATGATTTTGTTCTACTCTTTTCTCCCTCCTTCCTGTCCTCTATCAATTTTTCCCTTTGTCCATGCAGGCTTTTATCCTACTCTTATTCTTTTTCATTTTTTTCTTTATTAACTAACTTACAGTTCTGCCTTACTTTCAGTTAATGAGATTAAGAGTTATGTTAATTTGAAACATAACCTGAATATTTTAGAGTGTCTTGGAAATATCTAAAGGGGGGTTGAAATACTTGGTTATTATTTTTAATGCTTCATTAATATTTAAATCGAGTTAAGGGAAAAGATTTTTTAATTTGAGGTATCCTATGTCAATCTTGTATTGACTAAATAAAAAAAATGGCTTTAAGTGTCACATCATGAAACAAAGGTATTCACAATCAGGTCACAATATTCACATTCAGGACCAAAAATACATACATACACATATCTTCTAGGTTTATGAATTACCATACAACTCACCTGAGATAAGGCCATTGTCAAATGATTTTGCTCCACCTGGTATACCTCTAGTACTTGCACATTGTTTGGGAGATCAAATACCTATTCCAAGATTTCAGCAGATACTTTTTTACTTACTTTTTAGTGGTCACTTTGTGGAGCAAGTTGTGTTCAATTCCATCTCAACACTCAAGATTTTTTTTTTCTTCCTCATTTTGATTTAGAAATCATCTGCCTGCCTCTTCTCACTGATTCCCATATTTGATTTGGATGTCAAGACTGATAATCACACATACACAGAGTAGGAACAGATTTATTACTCATATGATGAGTATTTATAGGGAGTGGCAGAAACTCCCAAGCAACTCTGAAAATGGGTTGAGAGTGCAGAGGGAGGGCAGTTTTGTTGTGGCTAAGAGCTGGATCCTGGATGAGTGTCCCCATAGGGCTTGTGTAATTTGAACTTGGTAAATCCAGATTCATAAAAATGTTTATGTATGTTTTCAACTGAATTGTTGATCCATTTTGGTTATTTTTGTATATGGTGTGAAGTAGGAGTCCAACTTCGCTCTGTTACATGTGGTAGCTATTGTCCCCTAACCATCTGTTGAAAATACTCTTCCTTCCCCATTGACAGGTGGTGTAAAAAATCAACTAACCTTAGATATATAGATATATTTCTTGTCTTTTAATTATATTCATTGGTCTATATGTCCATCCTTATGCCAGTGCAAGACTGTCTTGATCACTGTTCCTTTGTAGCAAGTCTTGAAATTGGGAGTGTGAGTCCTCCAAAGTCATTATTCTTTTCAATATTATTTTTTAGGTTGGCTCCCTTTAGTTTCCATATGAATTTTAGAATCAGTTTGTCAATTTCTACAAAAATATTCTTCTGGGATTCTGATAAGGATTGAATAGGTCACTTGGGGAGTAGTGCCACAAGAATCACATTAAACATTTAATCCATGATAATGGCATGCCTTTCTGCTTATTTATATTTTCCTTAATTTTTCTTAATATTTTCAGTTTTCAGAGTATAAGTTTTGCACTCATTTTGCTAAATTTAATAAACATTTTAGTCTTTTAGATGTTATACATGAAATTGTTTCTTCAATTTCATTTTCATGTTGTTCATTGAAAGTATATAGAAATACAATTGATTTTTATATATTGACCTTGTATCTCATGACCTCCAACTAATTTTTAAGTTCTAATAATAGTTCTTTAGTAAACTTCTTAGGATTACCTATGTATAAAATTATGTCATCTGTAAATAGATATATTTATTTCCTCCCTTACAATTTGGATATATTTTATTTAATTTTCTTGCCTAATTGTCTCAGCTAGAACTTCTAGAAAATTTTAATAGGAGTGGCAAGAATAAATGTACTTGTCTTGTTCCTGATCTTAGGGTGTCTTAGTTTGTTAAGGCAGTCCTAACGAAAATTCCATAAATTGGGTAACTTATAAACAATATACATTTATCACTTATAGTTCTGGAGGCTGAGATGTCCAAGATCAAATCATCAAGTATATTCAGTGTCTAATGAGGTCCTGTTTCCTGGTTCACAGATGGTTATCTTTGCACTGAGTCCTCACATGGCAGGAGCAGCAAGGGTTCTCTTCATAGTCTCTTTTATGAAGGAACTAGTCCCAAGCGTGCAGACTCACCCCTCATGACCTAACCATCTCTCAAAGTCCCCACCTCCTAATACCATCACTTTAGACATCAGGATTAAACATGAATTTTGGGGGAACGTAAACATTTAGTCTATACCATTCTATCTCAGACCCTCAAAATTCATGTCTTAGTCTACTGTGGCTATTATAACAAAGTTCCACAGACTGGGTAGCTTAAAAACAACAGAAACTTATTTCTCACAGTTCTGGAGGCTAGAAGTCTGAGATCAGTGTGTCAGCATGGTTGGGTGATGGCCCTTTCTGGGGCATAGATTATCACTTTATGTTCACATGGTAAAAAGGGCTAGGCAGGCTAGTGGGATCTCTTTACTCTAATCCCATTCATGAAGGCTCCATTCTCAGGATCTAATCACCTCCCAAAAGACCCTGCCTACAAATACCATCACCTTTGGGGTTACGATTTCAACATATGAATTTCAGGGTGTGCAGAATATAAACATTCAGACAATAACAATGTCTTTCTCACATGCAGAATATATTCATTTCAAGGTATGATTCATTCTGAGGCAAAATTTTTCTCCAACTGTGAACCTCTGAAACAAAACATCTGTGCTTCCAATACAATGGTGAGATGGGTGTGCAATAGACATTCCTACTCCCAAATGGTGAAATAGGAGTGAAGAGAGGAGAGGTCACAGGTAAGTCCAAAACCTATGGGGTAAATGATATGAAACCCTATGTCTTGAGAACAATCTTCAGTGACTCAATGCTCTACCCTCAGCCCCACTGGGGATGTACTCCATCTCTAAAGCTCTCACAGGTTGGAGTCACATACCCTCAGCTTTCCTGGGATGGAATCATGCTCCAGTGGCTCTACTGGATTTGAACTCCCATGGATCCACTGGGAATTGCCTTAGAGGGGGCTTTCCGGTGTCACATATAAAAATATGTATGTTTTATACATTACTGAATTCTGTTTCTTAGTATCTCCTTGAGGATTCTTTTCAGTCTATCTTTACAAGAGATACTGGTCTATAGTTTTCTTGAGGTGATTCTGTCTTGTTTTGGTAATAGTGACCTCATAGAATGTACTGGAAAGTGTACTCTCCTCTTTTTCTTTTCTTTTTGAAAGAGTTTGTGAAGGATTGTATTAATTAATCTTTAAATGTTTGAAAGAATTCAACAATGAGGTATTCTGGGATGGTATTTTGGGGAGAGGGTAATTTTTGATTACTAGTTTAATCTTACTTTATTGATTTTTATTCTTTATTCATTTTTGGTAGTTTGAATATTTCTAGGAATTTGTCTATTTATCTAATTCATTAGTATACAGTTGTTTATGATATCTCTTTGTAATTCCTTTTATTTCTGTAAATTCCTTAATTTATTTCTGTAAAGAAGTAAGCAGTGTCCTTTCATTTGTGGTAAGTGATTTACATACTTCTCTTTTTTTCTTGGTCAATGTAGCTAAAACTTCGTCACTCTTATGGATCTGTTCAATGAGCCAACTTTCACTTTTGTTGTTTCTCAACTGTTTTCCCATTTTGTATTTAATTGATTTCTGCTCTGATCTTTATTATTTCCTTCCTTATGCTTGCTTTGTTTTAATTGAATCTTCATTTTTCAGTATCTTTACATGGCAGGTTATGTTATTTCTTTGAGACATTTCTACTTTTTAATTCTATTTTTATATAGGCATTTACCATGTTCAATTTCCCTTTACTACTTTTGCTACATCCCAGAAGGGATGTTAAATTGTGTCTTCATTTTATTTCTATTTAAAATATTTCCCAATTTCTTGTGTTATTTCTTCCTTGATTAATTGGCTATTACTGGACTACGTTGTTTAATATCCACATACTTTTGAGTTTCCCAGATTTTTCTGTTACTGATATCTTATTTAATTCCATTCTTGTCTGAGAACATACTTTGGATGACACCATGTAGATGGTTCATTTTTAATCATCCAGTCTGATAATCTGCATTTTGATTGGACTGTTTCATCCATTAATTGTTAATGTTATTATTATTGTTGGATGTACATCTGTCATTTTACTTTTTTCCTATTTATCTTATATCTTTTTCTAAACCTCTATTCCTCTTTTACTATATTCTTTTGAATTAACAGAGCATTTTCTAATATAACACTTTAATTTAATGATACTTTCTCTATATTTTTCTGAATTTTTCCTTATCTGTTGCTCTAGGGCTTACTATATACATCTTCCACTATCAGAACCTATCACAGATGTACAACAATTCTAGTAAGATATATAAATGTTACTCCTGTGTAGCTCTGCTCACTTTCTCCTTTTTGTATGTGTTATTATCATTATACACATTTGATCTATATATGCTACATATCCAACATTCATGGTTGTGACTATTGACTGATATAATTTGACATTTTGTAAAGAAGTTACAAAATGAAAGGAGAGAATGTATATATTTATAGTTTTGCCTAGTAGACTTCCTATTTACCATTTCTGGTCTTTCTATTTGTTCCTATAGGTTTGAGTTACCATTTGTTGTCTTTCTCTTATTCCAGCAGAAATTTCCTCCTATCCATCTCCTTTGTGATATTGTTGGCAAATATACTACATTTCTATATGTTAGAGGCTCAAAATATAATTATATACATATTGCTTTATAGAGTTATCTTTAAATTAGTCAAAATAAAGAAATACACATTTACCCCATATTTTTTATTTATAATAATTATCTTTACCAGTACTGTGTTTATTTGTGTATATAAATTTTAATTACTGTCAGTAGTCACTTTCACTCAGCATGAAGAAATGTCTTCACTATTTCTTGTAAAACAGTCTGTAAAACATAATCTCTTCGTTTTTATTTATCTGGAATTTATTTCATCTTCATTTTTGAAAGAGTTTTGCTTGTTATAGGGTTCTTGGTTGACTTTTTTTTAACACTTTGAGTATGCTATCACACTGCCTCCTGATATCCATGGTTTCCGATTAGAAGTCAGCTGTTACCCTTTTTAAGGCTTCCTTTAGCGACTAGTGTTTTTTCTCTTGCTGCTTTCAAAATTTTTTTCCTCCTTCGGCTCTCAACATTTTTAGTTATGGGAGTCTGTGGGTCACTTTCCTTTTATTCCACTTAGAGCTCACTGTAGTACATGGATGTGATTTTAATGCATTTCACCAAACTAGAGAAATTTCTGAACAATATTTTCTCATATGTTTTGTGTGCTTTTTCTGTTCTCCTGCTGGCATTCCCAGTAAACGTATATTGGTCCACTAAGTGGTGTCCTAAATGTCTGTGTCTCTGTTCATTATTTTTCCATTTTTCCCCTATCTCTGTTCTTCAGGTTCTGTAATTTCTAGCAATCTATCTTCAAGTTTACTAATTCCTTCTAATCGTTCATATCAGTTGCTGCAACCACTTTATATTTTCACTTCAGTTATTGTAGTTCTTTTCCTGTGCAGAATTTTCATCTAATTATTTATCATAATTTATCTTTATTGATAATCTCTTTTTGAGAATGCACTGCCATCACACTTTCCCTTCCTTTTTAGACATGTTTTCCTTTAATTTGGAACATATTTATAATGGCCACTTTGAAATCTTGGTTTATCCAGTATCTGATTTCTCTCATAGGAAGTTTCTATTGCCTACCTTTTTTTTTCTCCTGTGTGTGGTTCATATTTTCTTGCTTATTTGCATGTCTAATAGTCTTTTATGGAAACTGGACATTTTTGATAAAATACTGTAGCACATCTGGGTCATCCCTGAAGTCCTCCGGAGTTTGTTACTGATGTTTGTTTATTTATTGACTGGGTAGATTATTTTCTTCAAGTATATTTCCTCTGTAATATGAAACCTCTGATGTTTCTCTCTGGAGGCTGCAGTTAGGGCATATGCACTCATTTTGGGATGACAACAGCTTTACCAGGGCTCCTTTTCACTGTGTCTTTCCCTGATCACACCCAGATGGTATGCTCCACTGATTGCTGACTTGATACTCTATCATTTTAAACAACGTATTGGTGCATAAATCCCATTAATTAGGGCTCCTTTCTAAGGATAGTTGTCAGTATCAGTGCTTGATCTTTGGTCTGACTCTAGAAAAGCTCTTCTTAGCTGTCTCTTTCCTTGGTTCTCACTTATAAATTAGATGGCCTGAGGTTTAGCTTGTATCTCTAATGAACTTCCAGTTTCTCTTTATTTATTTACCATATGTTCATTGTCTTTAAAAATACTCTTATCCTTGAACTTCCCCTAAACTCTTCCTTTGGAAATATCTTTGGAGTTTTCTACATTATATGGTCTGCCTCCCCATTTGGGTAAAACCTCTGAGCCTTCGCTTGGGTGTTCAAGATGGGGAAAGTAACAAGTTTCTCTTTGAATGACAACCCTGCTTTGGGAACTGGACGCTAGCAGTTTTGTGTGTGTGTGGCTTTGGGTATTCTCAGCTTGCTTCTCCTGGTATAGAAACTTTGCCTTAAAAAAAGGCCAGAGTGAGAACAATCAAGGCTCAGTGTCAACAGTGTGCTCCATTCAAGGGTGAGCTTCCATTCCATGGGTGAGGGACTGGTCGGAAGAAGGTAGTTTTTACTTCTTAGCCTCACTTGTTAGGAGCTTAAGCTCAGAATCAGATATATGGGGGGTTGTATGAGAAATTCTATACCCTCTCACTCCCAGGAAGATAATGTAGTCCTCAACTGGGACCAAGCAGAAGCCCTGTGTTGCTGACTACACCTACCTTGAGTGAAATATTCGTCAAGACAGGAAGAGACAGGAAGAAAAAAAAGAGCATTTCATGGTTCAGATGCAAAAGACTTTCACTCTTCTTAATGAATTTTAGTAGGTGTTCTTAAATGTTTCTTCCTTTTCTATATGCTATTATGACCATTTCAGGGGACTGTTTGCTTTCTCCTTTCAAATAATGTCTTCAGAGCCTCACCCTCTATAGCAAATTGACTTTTCAAGATATTTCCTTCTGTATGAGAACTCTGTAGGCATTCAAATAAATTTTTCTGTTTTATGTTGTTTGAAATATTGCTTTCCATTGTTGAAAAATAAACAATATGATATACATGAAATCCTCATTTTTTAATGAAAATTATCTTTCAGTTCAGAATGAGTCAAAATATATTTGAGTGAGCACAAGGCATTAAAAAGAAAGGGATTAAATGATCAACTTTCATATATACATAAAAGTTCATCACTTTTTGATTTTCCCCAACTTTGATCATTTGATTTGATTTTTATGTACAAGCAAATGACTGTTAAAGATTTGCTACCTTATTTGACTGGCCATTCATATATTTATAATATTAACTTAATTATTTATATATGTATTGAATGGAATTTTTTTTAATATATAGGGAGTACATTCATGAAACATAAATCTTCAGTACTCAAAAAACAAAGTGTAATTTAGTCTGAAATGTATGTTTTTTTCTTTTACATGCTCATTAGTCTCTCCTAAAATGTTAGCATATGGAACACACAGTAAATTTTAAGTGTATATAAAGCTAACTTTAAAAACAAAACATTTAAAAAAATAAGCATTCTGAGCTATATGTAAAATCTCATATTGCTAATTTGACTTTTTCTTTCAGGTTTATATCCAGCATTAAAACCTTAATTTCTACTATCTAAGGAAAGGATATAACTGTATGAGTAAAAGTAAAAGATAAATTGCTTTTGATACCCAACTCTCATGATAGTAGTAGAAGACATTAGTCTGAGAAAATAACTTGAACATTTTTCTGGTAAATGTTATTTTTATATGTGGGTAAACATTTTAATTTTCAAAACCATGGTCAAAGATATTTTAATTATCCTGCAAGACTGTGTCCTTGAATGCTATGCTGTATGCCAACATTTATACATGTTGAATATACTTAATTTTCACTTAAATCCCATAACCAATATGTTTATGATTAACAATAGATTTTGCACTCGTTCTGGTGGATTTTGGTAGTAACTATGGTGTAAAGAAAAGATAATGTCTGAATTAAGAACAAAGGATAAAATCAATGAACTGGCACAACACACTGTGCAAAGCAGTGTCATACTGTGTTCCAAGTATTGATTTATCAAGTTCTTATGAACTGGGAATCAGCAAATTGAGTTTATAAGACAGGGAACAGAGACAAGAGAGTGAGGAATGAAAGTGGGGGTTTTGTTTTCAAGAAGGAATACTATACTTATGGGAAGTGAACAAGGTATATAAATACGTTCTGGGCCAAGTAAGTTAAACGTATGATTTTGGGCTTTATGATTTTGACTCCATTCTATGTAACAGACAAAATGCCTGGTTCCAGGGTTAGCTTACTCTACAGGATCTTGCTTGTTGGTGCCTTAGAGCCACAGGTATTCCCTCTCCCAGGCCTGAGCTCTGTTTAGATTCCACTAATGTTCACGACAGTTATATTTTCACAATTCAAATATATTCTCCAGCACAGCACCTTACTCATTTTCCAGTGTAAGTAAATAAAATTCAATATGCATAAATGTAAAAAAAAATACATTCTGGGATTGGGACCAGAATGAGGTCAGGATCCTGGATATGGGATTGGTATTTATTACATTGAATCTCTTGGAGGTAACTGCTATGGAGAAAAGAAATATTATTTATGTAAATTAAAGTCTATAATAGTGTCAAGTCCAAATAGGCAGATATCTGTTAATAGCAAGCAAGATTGAGACTTTTTGACATACAGATGTTATAACTAAAAGCAGTGTGATGGCTTATACCATAAAACATATGTATTTAAGAGAATCTTTTCTTCTTCATGTGGTTATGCATTATTTCTCAAAAGGTACCAGAATCTTGCGAATATAGTATTCCAGTGGAATTTCCTGCTACACTTGTACACTTGGGACACGGTTTTAGAGCGCAGGCTCACTCTTTATTATGATTCTATCATGAAAAAATATGGTGGTTAAGTTTAAATAGTGTAACCAGTTGCACTGTGTATGAGAAAATGGTTTTACATTTTTTAAGCACTTAACTGGGCATGAGAATATGAGTTATGAAGACAATATTCCAGGTCTATTGTATAATTACAGAAGGATAGTGCCCAAACATTTTGAATGAGTATGAGGAGCATCAAAAGGAACAAAAAGTTATGATCATCCCCAAATCTGGAGAGTGCTATGGTTCAGGAGTACTCTAATATTGTAAAATAAAAATCTGAAGTAATTTCCTTGCTTGCCATCTTTCCAATAATTTTCCATTGTCCCTAAGAGAATCCCAATCCTTAAAATTATATTAAATGCCTATTATCATAGGGCCCCGGCCTCCCTCTCCAGTCACATGCCCATAATGATCCATTATGACCAAGACACTCTAGTCCTCTCTAGATTTCTCTAAGATATTCTGCATTCTCTCTGCACAGGGTTTAGCTGTGTTGTTTCTTCTTTGGAACACTCCAATATTCATTATCTTCTATTCATCTTTCAAATAAGCTTACTTATTAATTTTTCAAGGAGGCCTTCTGTTATCTCAGACTTGGGTAAATTTGACTATTATGTATTCCTGCAGCAATGTGGACTTCTATTTAACATTCATACATGCTAAAAATTGTTTGTAATTCCCATTAATGTGCTAGACTCTTACATTATACGAAGACTGTGAAAGCTCTTTCACAGTTGAATCTGCAACTATGCATTACTCCTGTTTCACAGCCATGTTTTGTTTACTGAATTGAAACTTTTATTATGTCTATATAGTGAATTATAAGTACCTCCGACACAATTACGTTGTCTTTGTTTCCCATTAACAAAAGTTATTTCTAATTTGTATAATTTGAACTTCTCTCATGCAACAATGCTATTTCTTTAATAAAGCAGAGTGAAATGTCTTTAATAATAAGGGAAAATAAAACAAGAACATCTTGTTTTTTAACATATATTGTGTCAGATACTTTATGTTGTTTCCTTTAATCTTCATAAAAGCCCGTGATATGAGAATACTACCCATCATTTCATATTGATTGCCAGAGCAGAGCTTATACAATGGTGCTCAGGTCTGCATAATGCACATTTTTCTCTTCTTGTCCCTTCATGATAAGTCTGACAAATTGTGTAGAAAGAAAACATTTGCTTTGTTATTATTTTCGTTATGTATTGCTGTGTAATAAGCTGTTTCCACTTAGTAGCATGAAACAACCACCATTTTAATATCCATACAAATATTGTAGATCAGGGATTTGAACAAGGCAGTGACTTTTCTGTGGTCCACAACATGTGGGTCTTCGGCACAGTTCTGGATAGCTAGGGATGAGTTAAATATTGGGAGACACAATCATCTAGTCTTCTTCTTACGTATTCAGCACCTGTGCCTGTAAGACTTAGAGGCTGGACTCAATATTGTCGCTCAGGAGCATCTTAATATGGCTTCTCCATGTAGCTTGAACAGAACGGGAGCATAAAGGTGGCTGGTCTTCTTACATGGCAGTTGAAGCTTCCAAGAGTGAGTGTTTTAGTAAGTAGGCAAGTGGTCTTTTATAACCTAGCCTTAGAATTCAAACAGAATGACTTCAGCCATATTGGTTGAAGCAATCACAGTCTAGTCTGACTTCAGGAGGAAGAGACATGGTGTCTACCTCCTGATGTGGGACTTTCAAAATATTTGAGGATATATTTTTTAAAAATCTCCCACAGGTATCTAAAGAGATACCAAAATTACTGTCAGCTGGGAAATCAGGATTTGAACACAGCTGGTTATTGCTACGTGTGCATTTTTCTCATCTTCCTTGCTATTATAATCTTTTAGAGAAAGGATGAATGTGTAAGGGTTATGCTTTACTACTCCAATTTCCTGTCAAATATAACAACTTTTTTTGTCAATAAAGAGTATAGGTTACAAAGGACACTCAATAATTCATTTGTAGAAAGCAGAAAAATGTATGGCCAAGATATAGATAAGATATTCAAAAAATAATATTTTGAGCAATTGATTAAAAAGTGTTTTCCAATTATATAAAGGGTACCAAGATCACTGTCCACCAATCATCATCCATTAAATCTCCTCATTAGGTCCATTCTTATAGAAACTTCAGCCATCATGTGATTTCATCTTTGGATTTCAGAAGGAAAATGGAAAAAGAGTTTGGGGAAATGAATGTTAGAGCAAACTTAAAGTTAACTACTATAAAAATAGTTGATATCTTACTTGAAAATGAGGATATGGTTCAAATTTCTAATTTCATTAGTCCATTGGTAGTAAGATTTCACTGATTTTAAACATAGAAAATTAAAATGATCTTGTAAGGATATTATAAGCAGAAATGTATGTTACTGGTCTCTTGCTTCAGAAAAATATTTAACTGAAGTGGGCTTAAGTAGGGTAACTGTAGTATTTCTAATCCTTTTAATACACTGTAAAAACAGTTCCTGCTGAAAATCAGTTTTAATATTGAGTTAAATTTTATTTATATTTTGAAAACTTAAGGACTCTTCAATCTCCTTAAGTAAATTGTAATTTAATGCAATTTTAGCTGCACTCAGCAGTGTACTTACATCTTGATTAAAGTCATCATAAAGGAAATGTAATCACATCCTGATAATCTTCCCACATTTCTTTGGGTTAAGGATGAATTTATTTTTATTGTGATTACCCTTCAGGAGAAAGATTATCATCTATCCAAACTTACATTATTGTCTAAGCAACAGTGAGGGATTTGATTTGTATGTTTATTATTTTTGAGGACACCAAAGTAATGAAGTACATTTAAAATTGTAACTAATTATTTTTTTGTTTGTCTGTTTTACAGTAGTGTCTTTCCGTGGAGTTGACCCTACTGAACTGCAGAAAAGTACTTTTAGTTAATTATTGGAAAGTGCAAGCTAGAATTACTGTTTTTTTGAAATTTTGTGAATAGCAATGATTTCTCACAGGCTATGTGGGAGTCTATATACTTCTACCTTAAACTGGAATTGGTCAAAAAAAAAAATCTGAAGAATTTTAGTTGCATATTTACCAAGTTTTTTATATCATAATTGCTACAGACCATATGTAGTGTTTTTATACAAGCAACTATTTAAAAGTTAATTTAGGGTAAAACAGCCTTTTCAGAACTATCATTTTATGTACCTTCCTATTCTCCTTTTTCTCTCGTTAGGTCATGTCTTCCGAGTTTTTACTATAGCTCTTTAAATCTCCATCTTCTGTTGTCTTTGGAAATGTGTTCTGTCTTACTGACCTCTGTTCCCACCAAAACTTCATATCCTGTTCTTGATTTCATGACCAGTCAGACAAATTCAAGACACTAGCATATACTCATTTCCCCTATTTTGCACTCACAAACTTCAAATAACACAGCTCCCACCTCTGTCTCCATATTCCAATAGAGAAACAGACTTAACACTTTTAAAAACTAAGAACAACCACACTTTACTAGAAACATAAAACACTGTAGTGGACAATGACTGTGGGTAAGAACATGGTCAGATTGAACAATTTTCACAATATGATGTGTCCTGTAAGTACCTAATAGTCATTTTATCAGTAGATTCTCTACTTGACTGGTAAACACGATAGAAGAAAGTCAGACAGTTCCATTCTCATGATTTCCTGTATGTCATCATAAATATAAAATCCTTGACTTCTGTTAAATAGGAAACAAATGACAATACTGCTTATTAAAAACAATCTGTCCATGGTCCATATTCATTTATATCAACAAACTCTGGCCAATTTGCATTGGCACAAGCTGTTATTTCTGTTTTTGCCAATGTTTAAAAATGTCAGGTAGTTTTACCTTTTTCTTCAGCAATGTATAAGATGAAATTTCCAATGATATATCTGATTTTCTTGAAGGATAGTATTTTTATTCTTCACAGTATAGAAAATGCATTTCAAATTCTGTGATCAGTAAGATATATGCACTAAGATTGTTCAATTTAATATATGAATACCTTTCATGATGGTTATCTAATAATCTAAAATATTTATATTTCAATTAATGTTTTATTTAATAATTTGTATTACTTCCTTTTATTCAATCAAAAACGAGGTATCTGTCCAAAATAAGCTTAGCCATGTATTAGGCATTCGGAGTCTATATGGAAGAACTCACTAAGCAGTAAGTTTTAGTTGTTAAAAGGGGAAATTTTTTAAAAAGTTGAATATTCAAGATAAGGATTTTTTCAATCCTCAGTCTTCATACTTCAGGACTGGTACTGGCAAACTGGAAGACATTTGAATGAGAAGTGTCTACCGGATATCAGACCAGAACTATAATTTTAAGAAGAAAATACTGTGTTGAGTGAAAATTAAGATATATTTTTTCTAAAAAAGTAATCTTTCATATCAGGGACTAAAAGTGTAGAACCACATGACTTATTTTTAAAGTAAGCAGTTTGTTGAAATACATTTTTCCAGTTGATGAAAGGCCCATTCTAAAAAGTCTGGGCTATAAAGCACAAAAAGGAAACCTCAAATCTCTTTTCTTAGGTTTATTAAAGCAGAATTTACCTGTGACTCATACAATTTGTGTTATAATTATGTACAGTTATGTTTTTGATACCTAAAATCATCTAAAGTATTCCCCAAATGGAAATAACTTTATATTAAATGTCATTCTAATAATCAGATTATCATTTTATATTTACAAGCAATATAGAATATATTTCTCCAACTATTCTTCCAAAAGCCAGTTTCTATATTTCTTTTCCATGGATTGTGCAGAAATTCATGCTAGACAATAGAAGAAGATCCAATTTTTCTATTCACCTTTGCCTTATAAAATTTTCTCCTGTGTTTAATTCTACATTTGCTATAAAGATTAGAAGCAGAGAGTTACAAGAATTACCTTGGTACCTAGCCTCGAGGTTGCCAATATCACTTCTCACCTCTTGTGATTCCCATACATGTGCTCCTGACCTTACTGAGCTGTATGCTAATGTAAAGTTTCACACACCTAGGTTTATAGAATATGCTCCTATGTTATGGTTCACAACGTTGTGAATATGTTACTGGTTCACAATATGTTTTAAAATTTTGATTTTCAAAAGTAGAAATACATATTACACATACGAGACATAGCTGTATTTTTTTTCTTTTTTACAAATACATGCACAATAAAAATAATGTACTATGTTATTTAATTATACCCACCAAGTATTTTTTGTGGTGTGATTACTCACTGCCCATCATACTTCTGGACCACCTTCATCACCTGCTTGTTCGATAATCAAGATACATGTGGGGGGCTGATTGTGACTATCAGTCCAACTCTGAGGTGTTGAATTTGATGCAGCCAGATTACCTCAGGCATATAATTCTATTGATCACTGGTATACTCTCTTCTAAAATGAGATATGAAATCATACAGTATCTGTCTAAATTCTATACATCTTTTCCTAGGAATGCAAATTTTGAAGCAACATTTTACAGAAAGCAGAGGTGGTTGCGAGTAAACGAACTAAACAGCAAAACAAAAACAAAAGCATTCCTTATTGCTTAGCCATACACTTTGTTATATAACTAATCCTTGAGCCCACTTAAGTATTTCTTTGCATTTTACTTCTGTACTCTAAAAAAAAGAAGAAAATAGTTCGAACTGATTGCTAGCACTTTTTCCCTGTCTCTTTTTAAAATAATAATGACTGTCTTCATTATCAGTATTGAAAAATATTTCTGATTCCTAATACCTTTCCAGGAAAATTCTGCTGGAAAATTAAATGATACCTATTAAAAGTTGAGATTCTAAATAGTTAGTGTTGAAATTAAAAAAGATGAAGTGTGGATTTGGTGTAGGAAATCACAAGTAGATGGTTTTTCATTACATAAATAATTGCATGCTTTTTCCATCCAGATCAGAGTTATTGAATTCATTTTAAGTGTACTATTTTGAATAAAATATATTTATATTTTTTGTGGTAAACAGACATTTGCAATGATACTGGCCCTGGGTGCAGATGTTAGGTTCATATTACTTTTGTTCTGAGTATTGTAAATAGGAAAATCTATGAATGTACTTTATCCCTTTCCTCCTTTACCCCAAACACAAATACATGATGTTGAGTTTTAACATTTCTGGTAAATGAGTCTGATTAAATTATTTTCATTTATTTCTAAAGGAAACATGTACAAAAACCTGGATTTTTCTTCAAGACTCTAGTTTTTTACAGATACGTAAATCATGAATTTGTATTTTCAGTCAATTTCTAAAACTTTTTTAGAAAATAAAAAAGAAACCTTTGTGTCACAGCTACAATTACTTTTAATTGTTCCAGGATTCTGCATGACTTTGGCACTAATAAAGTTAATTGTTTAATTTTCAGTGCACTTAGATATGAGTTTTAGCAGAGACCTGGGAACAACTATTGCGTTCAAAGAGTTAAAATCAATGACAGGACATTGTAGGAATCAATCATTACTATTTCCTTGTCAAAGCTCCCCAACACTGAAAAAAACAAAAAATTAGCTCTGATTTGAAATCCACACAAAGAAGCCCCCAGAATTTAAGTATATATACAAAGAAAAGAGTTTGATGCATACCTCAAGTAACAACACATATATATACAACATATATACAAACAGAGTTTGTATCTCATAACAATGTCTATACAGCCTACAGCTTTAGAACCCCTTTAATATAGTAAAGTTTTCTTCTGAGAAAAAGGCTTTGATGCTTCTATTTATGCATTCATATTGAAAAAATACTGCAGATATAGGAAGAAGAAAGAAATAAATATTTTTTGAGCATTCATTGCTGGTCAGATATTGTCCTAGGCACTTCAGGGAGACCATCTTATCTATGTTTTTGGAAAAATATACTGTATGGAAGCTAATGTTAAATGTGAAAGATACCTTCCATTTGCCCCTTCACATTCATGTTCCACATTTCTCCATCTTGCCTTATTTACCAAGGAGGTTCACCCTTATGGATACTTTGGCCTCTGGGTCCTCTGAGTTCTGATTGGTCCTCAGCCAATGGGGAGCTCCGGCCTGAGATGGAAGGATGACACATGAGGTCAGGATATGAATTCTCCTCCTTCTTTCCTGAAAGTAACTGCATCCTGCAATTGCTAATCCAAACAAAGCACAAACTCTATAGAATGTTTTAATTCTGACTTTGAGTAACGCTCCCCCTCCTCTCTTTCAGACTTTGAGTGGTAAGGAAGTGGCTACTAGGAAGTGACTGGTTATTTCACTATCTTTTCTGGTATCCCTGACCCCACACATTTGTAAATAAACCCTCCTTGAACTATCCTATTCTCAGAGTACTTTTGGTTTCTGTTGGGACCTGACTTATATATAAATTATTGAGAGTTTGAAAAGCTTAACTCAAACTATTTCCACATCTTGTGGAATAGAAAAAGTGTCCCCAAATCCTATGAATGATAAAGGTTGTGATTTTTTTTTATCTCTGACCCTGGACTCCTGGGCATTGTATCTCATTGCTTGAAAGTAGTTTCTTACTCAATTTACATATAATAACACACAAACACAGACACACATGCATGCACACATACAAGACATTTGTGGTTTTAAAACTTAGTAAAGATCAGAGAAATGAAGGCATAGGAAAGATTTCATTATTACAGAAACAACTACAATTTGAATATCAGAGATACATCCTCTTAAAAATTCCTTTATCTATCCCATTACTGGAAATTTTTACTCTTGTGGTATCCCAAACTCAAATTACCTTTCTCCTGCCATTTTTTGTTTTACCATCATATTCACTCTGCTTTTATCTAGATCTCTTACTGCTGCTACCCCACAACTTCAAAATATCTTCTCTGTCATATACAGAGAAATTTAATGTTCCCACTTTGCATATCTGTATTTACCAAGGTTTTTTTATTAGCAAGTTGAAGATATAGTCGATGCAACAGAATTTACTTTCCAAAAAAAGACTACTATGTTTATTGCATGTATGAAGTATTCTATGATAATTATATGATATTTGTATGAATGGAACATAGTTGTGAGAGTTTATGAATGTGTGTAGGGTGGGGGAGTGCGGGGTTCTCATCCATCAGCTGGTCACCTAATCTTATGATAAAGTAGGGAGTCTTATTTTGAATAGATAAAATCACCTATGTGAAAATATGCCCATCTTACCTTGCTCTTTACTGGAATCCTATCTGAATTTCCAACAAAAGATATTAAAACCTCATAAAGTAGGGGAAGCATGAGTCAGCCTTTCAAGAAATACAAATTGAATTCATAGAAAGGACAGCAGCTTTATCTGGCAATAGTATCCACAAAGAACAAGGAAAGCCTGTTGAGCCATTAGCACCCAGCCTCCCACCAGCTCCCTTGGATTAGTTCAGTTCTTAGGCACACTTTCTCCAAGGTGTGGAAAATATGGTGTCTCAGTCTGTTTGGATTGCTATAAAAAAATGCCACAGACTAAGTGGTATAAACAACAGAAATTGATTTTCCTTACAGTTCAGAGGCTAGAAGTCCAAGATGAAGTTGTTGGTAGGTTTAGTTTCCTCTGAGATTTGCAGATGGTGTCACATTCTTGCTGTGTCTTCACATGAGTTTCCCTTGGTCTATGTATTAACTTCCTCTGATTATAAGAATATCACTCCTATTTGGCCAATCCGTATGATCTAATTTTACCTTTATTACCATTTTAAAGGCCTTGTCTTCAAACACAGTCACATTCTAGGTACTACAGGTTAGGACCAAAACATGAATTATGGGGGGACACACATCAGCCCATCAAACATGGCTGTCAGCCACTCAGCCTCACAGATATTGGTGTTTTCTGGTCATTTTGAATCAAGTTCTGATGATAAATTCCATTACCCTAGTTGGTTTAATTGCTAATCTTTGAACCAATTACTATGGTTGGAAGATGAAATAGAATATTGACAAAGTCTTGATCATATGCAATCCTGGATAATAAGTGAATGGATATTTTCATATTGAACAACATAGACTGAAAGTAGCAGAGAAGATTTAAAAGGGAAAATCACCAGATTCTTATAAAATCGAAGAGTTAAAGTAGGTTAGGCAGACAAACAACAGAGGTCCGCTAAAATGCATCCCTACTGCTATTCAGAATCAAGATGTCTTCGGACTTCCAAACATACTCTAAAAAATCCTCTAACATAATCCAATTAGTGCACATATATTTTATAACATATTTTACCTTCATTCACATAGCAGAACATCCACAGTTTCATCTTCTTTTCCAGATGCAGCTACTCATGTCCGGAACTTAAAACCAGATGATATATTTAACTAGTCCAAGCACATTCAGTATTCAAAGAGGGACTTAAAAGTAAGCTATCTGAAATGAAGTCTCCCATTTGGCAAAGTGATGAAGGGAAAAACACAGAATGGTAACCTTTCTCTAGCGCTGACTTATCCTGCTGGAATGGGTTGTTACCTTCTTGCCTGTTGGGGAAATTTGTTTCTTGGCCAGCCAATATGGCAGCCCTGAGTCTGCTTGCTGATGAGATTGACCTTGTCTTTGATTTTTTCACTGATTACATTTGGAAAGATAAAAAGATTTTCTTCCTGAGATCTGCCATACTTTAGTAACCAACAACCTCAGATTTCTGATTTTAGTCCTGGGATTTGTCTTAAAAATTGAGCAATAATAGGTTTTTGTTGACCAGACTTGTCGTGTCACTTAAAATTCAACACCTTAAAATTGAGGAATTCTGACCATTTGATTTCTGTTTGCTCTACTGTTTAACACCAAAGTCAAAGATTTAATTGAATCATGGTTTCTGAATACAAACTACATCCTGGAGATTTCTGTATCTTAAAACAAGGAATCGGTACTCAGTATATCTTCATTTTTCTCTGTCCTAGAATGAGGTGAAATATTAAGCCAGAGAAACTACCTCTTTAAAGTTTAGGTAATTGTCATTTTGTCAGGCATGGGTGTAGTTACCATAAAGAATAAACAAGAATACTACTGGATTACTCAAAATTCCAGTCTTGTTTTTTATTGTGGCTGTATCCTCTCTGAATTTCTTGGTTCAATCTTTAATTTACAATGGAGAATTCAGCTTTCCCAACCCTGTAAGATACATAGTTAACAGATTTTCACTTGGCTTGATATAAGCTCTCTTGGCAGGCATATATCTTATTTCCTTTCTCTTAAAAATAGTCTGATATTTTATAACAAGCACACTAGAAATTCTTTATAAGTAGGAATGTGATCTGATATTCTAAAACTGAGCAGGTGACTGTTTAATAAATGATTTATACCACTTAATAGGTATTGTCAACTTCCTAGTTGGAAATGGAAGACTATTTCCTGCCTCACATCCCACTTCAATTAATTAATCTAATTCTTATACTAGAATTTATCACTTTCAAAATCTATTACCAGGTACAACTAACTCAGGAATATATAATAGAGGCCCTACTCAAGGAACTTAATAACAAACATATAACCAATGTGTGCTAGTAAACATTAACCAGTTCTCAAATTAAGTGCCAATATATACTACATAAATTTATAGTTTTACTAATATAGATAACATAGCACAGAACTGACAAATAATGACAGAATGTGTTCTTTATTGTAAATTCATATAGCTACTTGATTTTTAGACAGCACCTTTATTTTTTGCCAAACCCTTAAATCCATAACTGAATGATTGAAATTAATGAAAAAGTATAGTCCCAATATGAATATTGGTTGCTATTTTAATTTATGTTGATGTTTAGGATGAAAGTGAAATTTAAAAAGAACTATTTTGGACTTTTAATCATTCATCAATGATAAGAACAAGCCCTTCACTGAATCATATAATAATTTTTGAATACTAGAATAATATTTCTGTAATATGTGGGACTTTTTACCATGTAATGTTTACAGATGTAACCCAATTTTGAATATAATCTGCATTAATAACATATTTCTATTTTATTAACTCTAGATTTTAATAAAACAGTAAATAAAGCCCTGATATATAGTATTTGCCTGTTACCATGGTGTGAATGCCTTCCCCATGACAGAATTACAAGCTATAACCTTATGCAACTAAATATGAAACTGGAGAGAAATGCACGTTTCCTCACTATAAGATGGTGTTATAACAATACACCTAGACATAATTTCAATAGCATAAAAACAATAAAATGTAGTACAATAATTAGAAATGATGTTTTGAGATTTTATTAACTTTTTAAAATATTTAATTCTAAATTAATTTACTTTTAATAGTTGCTGTGTTAAACAAGCGCATCACAAAATTCCTGAAAAAATAACAGTTGGATCTTGTAAACTGATATTATGACAGCTCTAGAACACACAGCTAAAAGAATCTAGAATTATTGCTAGTTTTAGAGACAAAATAAACTAATGTGGTCAGCAATTTATTTCTCTCATCTAGGACACAGAGTTGAACTCATGTCTAGTTTGGGCCACATGTCCTGTACCTGGAACAATTACTCCTAACCAGATGGGTGGAATATAATTATCATAATTGGGTTATGAGACAATTTCTAGAATTTGAGGTTTGATAGGTTCACCGAAATACCGTTGGCTAAAATTTAGAGACATGTTATTCCACATGAGAAAATTAGAGGAAGGGAACGCTGAACATTTACTACATACTCTTTCCAAAATTGGAGTATACCTATGGAGTAAAATACTAATTAGTGTAAGAATAATGAATACTTACTGAACATTTACTATATTTTAAACTCTACTTTATTTATATTACCTCAGTGGATAAAACTTTACCATTCATATTATTATTTTTCTCCATTTTTAGATTAAGTCAGGGAATATTTTTGTACTTAAGATCACATAGCAAATAGGGATTAGAATCTGGACTCCAGTTTTGAATTGGCTCCAGAATTTACATTGTATATATAGAATCTAAGACACTCAGTGAACCCCATATACTCAATATTAAAAGTCCATCTATTTTCTTCCTGGATCTTATGTTTAGAATGTAATAAGATATTTTAGCTGCAGGGCAAAGTTGCCTATTGTCTAGAATGTGGGAATAAGTAGAAAGTATTATCATTTACAATAGAAAGAAATAGAAAATGATATTATATAGAATGGCTTCTTTAGAAGGCAATGACCTGGAATGATAAATAGTAACTTAATCAGATAAAAACATATCATTAACTATGTTTAGATAGTGTAACAAGAAAGAAATGACTAGAGTAGCACATTACCAAGTAGTGGGCTGAAGTTAGGGACACATGCAAAAATGAGGAGAAAAGACTTCAAGGAAGAAGAAACTTTAGAAAGCCAACATTTTGGTTCTTTATTTTAGGTCTATTTGGTTTGATTAAACTCTTCTTCCCAAGGCCATGTACTCCAGGGAAGACAGAGAACTTCATCGGATTTCTTTCTGATGTTTCAGAATCCCTTTTTAACAGGAACTTTCATGCTACTTTAAATATCATATGGAATTCCAGTCATCTGTTACAGTCTTGATTTTTTTAAGTGAAATTTCTAATATTTCATATGTAATACAAGTTCAGAATAGTAAAAAAACAATGTAATAAGGATAAGCAAATAACAAATTAGTGAAGTCAATTAATCTCCCCAAGAAAACAACCACCCAGAATACTGCTATGTAGGGATAATTACTGGTAAACATTAGGGCCATACACTTTGATGAGCCAATTACTTCTATACTCAAAATTTCTTCCTAGCACTTTCAAGTTGTGACAGTTACATGTAGTCCTTATCCTGCTCTCCAAGTCTTTTCTTATTCTACTGTTCTCTCAAATTCTTAATATAAGGCTCAATATTGTCGGGAGGAAGAGCTTGAGGGCTAAGAATTAGGATGCTGATGCTATTGTCCTGCTTTACCAATCATAATTACACAATATTAGGTCACCAGATGTCTTTAGATATTGTAAAAATTAGTGAGGGTAATCTCACTGCCATGGCATCAGGAGGCCCGCAGGAAGAGCTCTCACATCCATACTCATAAGTCTCAGACGCCACCTGAAGAGATGGATGCCATACTGTCTTAGCTACGTTACTCCCCAGTAGGAAGAAGGAAGGTTTCTGTCTTCCTCCCCAGCAACAGCTCAGCCAATAAGACACTGTCAACTCAGCTAATGAGAAGACACAATATGCGAAATCTCAAGTCCACTCCAATGGACTTTTTGCTCAGAATGGCCCTCCCAACTTGGCCCTTTCCCTATAATAAAGAGTTCCTTTCCTTTATATTCTAGACATGTTTATGGTTTTGCCACCCCTTGCTTGTCCTGCATTGCAATTTTCTGCTACTCCTAAATAAATCCATTTTTACTGGTAAAGTAACTTTTGTTTTTTAAGATTAACAAATATCTATTACCATGGTTGAAATCTAACTAACGAGGTTTTTGAAACCATATATTATGGAAAGAAAATCAGATAAAGATGATAAGCATCTAAAATAGAAAGTAAAATAAATAAATAAAAGGGCAGCAGAAGAGAACTTAGGAGCAGTAAAGGTTACTATATATTTTTTAATAGTTATTTTTTAAAAAACTACAAGCCTACATGTTAAAACTCACATATGGGTCTTCTGAGTTTATTCAGATTATATCTAATCAACGGAGACTCCCACATCCATCTTTTCAATTCCTAGTTTAGGAAATTTTCTTTACTAGTCCCTGATTAAGGGTATATTCACTCCAGTATAAAATAAATAAATAAAGTGATACAATGGACTCAATGCTTATTAAAATACTTTCTAGTTCTAAAATTGTAGATTTCTTTCAGATCTAATTTTTAACACCTGTTAATTAATATTTCAACTAATGGTATCAATAGGGCAAATTTATTTTTAAAGGTACCTTCCAGGGGAAAGAGTTGTAGCATTTTATTTTTCGACATGTAAAATCTGTCTAGACATAGAAATAGCTTTGTTCATGACATATTCTAACTGATGATCTAAGCACTAATTTTCTGCTCTGATTTACAGCAATCTCTTATTTGGAGCTGTAGGATAGAAGACACTTTTTCACACTGAACATGCCACCAAATAATACAATAGTTTAAGTTTAAAGTAGTTAGGAAATTCAGTGACTCACAATGCGTTTGAAGCAAAGATTTTATGAAGCTTAGCCCCTGGCTAATGAAAACATTTCTTCACTTCTGGTAATGTCAGAATAGATAGTCAATCCTTGCACACAGATACTGAGTATGACTATACGAATGAATTATGCCAAATGTAAAATCATCTAAATGCTTACTTAACTATATACAGTGAAAATTCTTAAGCAAGAAAAATTGCAAAGGAAACCTTAGGGGAAGAACCAAGTACCTACATCACAGTGCAATCTAGTTTACCACCTTCAACTCAGATCATGCCCCAGGGCCTCTATAAGCCTGCATTGTTTAAATGATTCCTTGAATTGGCTCGTGTATTTTTAACATTGAAATACTCAGTACTCTGACACCTGTAATTTATTGAAAGAGTTAAACTAACCCCAATAGCAGAACTCCTGGGTGGAAATATTGCCTTTTCCTAAGCACTTAGGGTTCTTTTCATTTGTATTTGACAACCCAAAACCCTTTAACTTAGGATTCCCTGCTTGACATTGTAAAGGATTTACTTTGAGTTTCCTAAGATTTAGGAGGATCACGGGAAGATGGCGGCATGAGTAGTTCAGAGGAAATCTCCTCCTCAAAACATATATATTTATGAAAATACAATAAATAAAACTATTCCTAAAAGAGACACCAGTGGATGCAGTACAACAGCCAGGATACATCTACATCTGCGAGAACTCAGCATCACACAAAGGGGGTAGGATACAAGCCACAGCCAGGTGGGACCCAAACGCTCCTCCAGAAAGGAGTCAGAACCGGGAGGGACTGAAAGCCCGGGACTGTTAAACAACCAGCTCTAGAAATCCACACCCGGAACACAGACACAAGGTGCAAAAGGTGCTGGATATTAGAGAAATGGAAAAGCAAAACCTGTGGACAGGTCCCCGCAACCGGCACCTCTGAGACAAAAGAAAAGCAAGTGTTTTCTGCAAGTTTTAAAGAGATAGGCACCCCATAGCTGGACAAAGTTGTCCCAGCAGCTGGGAATACCGGGGAAACTTAGGCACCCTAAATGGAGGCAGTGCAGCTCTGAAGCCCCTCACAGGACTAGGCAGCCTGTCAGTCATTCCTCCAACTGGCGTGGACCCCGACACACAGGCCCAGTAGCAGGAGAGTGGGAGCGCATGCCGGGGGCATAAGCGCTGGAAGGAACCAAGAACAGATCCGTGCGCCACAGGAGAGGCTTGTGCTAGCCAGTGCTGGCGCGACCAAACAGCCTGGGTGCGGCTCACGAGCACGGGCGGCAGTGAAGTCAGAGCCCATTAGAAGCCGGTGCGGAAAAGTCCCCTGTGCATCAGCAGCAGAGCCAGAGGGAGCAGGCACGCTCCCAGGAGCTGACCAGAATCCCAGCCCAATGCACAGCTGCCCAGGCCAGACCCAAAGGCCACTGCTGCTACACAGCTACCCGGCAGGGTTGCCACTAGCATGGAGGAGCACACCTGGCAGGCCTGCCACTCCCCAGAGGGCGCGCTGCTCTGACAGACACACCACTCGCATCAGCTTAGGAGATTAACTCGGTGGCTGCTCCAGGAGTGCAGGTAGCATTCACAGGCAGCGGAGAAGGGCAAGGCATCCAGCAAGCAGGAAAGGACTTTCTTCTCCCAGCTGACACACCCACAACCTGCCTACAGACACTGCTATCACCATGAAAAGGCAAAACAATCTGGTCCAGTCCAAGATAGTTACACCTGAGAAAGGATCTACAGAGGCAGACCTAACCAGTCTCCCTGAAAAAGAATTCAAAATAAAAATCATAAACATGCTGACAGAGCTGCAGAGAAATATGCAAGAGCTAAGGGATAAAGTCCGGAGGGAGATTACAGACATCCAGAGGGAGATCACAGATGTCCAGAGGGATATTACAGAAGTGAAACAAACTCTGGATGGATTTATAAACAGAATGGATAAGATCCAAGAGGCCATTGATGGAATAGAACCAGACAACAGGAACACATAGAAGCTGATGCAGAGAGAGATAAAAGGATGTCCAGGAATGACACAATATTAAGAGAACTGTGTGACCAATCCAAAAGGAACAACATCTGCATTATAGGGATACCAGAGGAAGAAGAGACAAAAAAGGGATAGAAAGTGTCTTTGAAGAAATAATTGCTGAGAACTTCCCCAAACTGGAGGAGGAAATAGTTGCTCAGACTAGGAGGCACACAGAACTCCTGAGAGACAGGATCAAAAGAGGTCAACACCAAGACACATAATAATTAAAATGGCAAAGATCAAGGACAGGAACAGAGTATTAAAGGCAGCCAGAGAGAGTAAAAAGGACACCTACAAAGGAAAACCCATCAGGCTATCACCAGACTTCTCAACAGAAACCTTACAGGCCAGAAGAGAATGGCATGATACATTTAATGCAATGAAACAGAAGGGCATTGAGCAAAGGATACTGTATCCAGCATGATTATAATTTAAATATGAAGGAGGGATTAAACAATTCCCAGACAATCAAAAGTTGAGGGAATTTGCTTCCCACAAACCACCTCTAAAGGGTATCTTAGAGGGACTGATCTAGATGGGAGCACTCCTAGAAAGAACACAGAACAAAATACACAACATATGAAGAATAGAGGAGGAGAAAAAAGAAGGGAAATAAATAATCATCGAACTGTGTTTATAACAGCTCAATAAGCAAGTGAGGTCAGACAGTAAAGTAGTAAACAAGCTAACCTTGAATCTTTGGTAAACACAAATCTAAAGCCTGCAATGGCAGTAAGTACATATCTTTCAATAATCACACTAAATGTAAATGGACTGAATGCACAAATCAAAAGACACAGAGTAATAGAATGGATGAAAAAATCAAGAACCATCTATATGCTTCTTACAAGAGACTCATCTCAAACCCAAAGACATGCACAGATTAAAAGTCAAGGGTTGGAGAAAGATATTTCATGCAAACAACATAGAGAAAAAAGCAGTTGTTGCAATACTAGTATCAGACAAAATAGACTTCAAAATAAAGAAAGTAATAAGAGATAAAGAGGGACATTACATAATGATAAAGGGCTCAGTCCAACAAGAGGATATAACCATTATAAACATATATGCACCCAATACAGGAGCACCAATATATGTGAAAGAAATACTGACAGAATTAAAGGAGAAAACAGAATGCAGTGCATTCATTTTTGGAGACTTTAACACACCACTCACTCCAAAGGACAGATCCACCATACAAAAAATAAGTAAGGACACAGAGGCACTGAACAACATGCTAGAACAGATGGACCTAATAGACATCTACAGAACTCTAAAAGCAACAGGACACACATTCTTCTCAAGTGCACATGGAACATTCTCCAGAATAGACCACATACTAGGCCACAAAAAGAACCTCAGTAAATTCCAAAAGACTGAAATGCTACCATCCAACGTTTCAGACCACAAAGATATAAAACTACAAATAAATTGTACAAAGAAACCAAAAAGGCTCACAAACACATGGAGGCTAAACAACATGGTCCTAAATAATCAATGGATCACTGTCCAAATTAAAATGGAGATCCAGCAATATATGGAAACAAATGACAACAACAACACAAAGCCCCAACTTCTGTGGGACGCAGCAAAGCAGTCTTAAGAGGAAAGTATATAGCAATCGAGGCATATTTAAAGAAGGAAGAACAATCCCAACTGAATAGTCTAATGTCACAATTATCGAAATTGGAAAAAGAAGAACAAATGAGGCCAAAGGTCAGCAGACGGAGGGATATAAAAAAAATCAGAGAAGAAATAAATAAAATTGAGAAGAATAAAACAATACAAAAAATCAGTGAAACCAAGAGCTGGTTCTTCGAGAAAATAAACAAAATGAAAAGCCAATAGCCAGACTTATTAAGAGAAAAAGAGAGGCAACACACATCAACAGAATTAGAAACGAGAAAGGAAAAAACACAACGGCCCCACAGAAATACAAAGAATTATTGGAGAGTACTATGAAAACCTATATGCTAACAAGCTGGGAAACCTAGGAGAAATGGACAACTTCCTAAAAAAATACAACCTTCCAAGACTGACCCAGAAAGAAACAAAATCTAAACAGACCAATTACCAACAACAAAATTGAAGTGGTAATCAAAATACTACCCAAGAACAAAACCCCCAGGCCAGATGGATTTACCTCAGAATTTTATCAGACATACAGAGAAGACATAATACCCATTCTCCTTAAAGTTTTCCAAAAAATAGAAGAGGAGGGAATACACCCAAACTCATTCTATGAAGCCAACATCACCCTAATACCAAAACCAGGCAAAGACCCCACCAAAAAAGAAAACTACAGACCAATATCCATGATGAATATAGATGCAAAAATACTCAACAAAATATTAGTAAACCGAATTCAAAAATACATCAAGAGGATTATACACCATGACCAAGTGGGATTCATCCCAGGGATGCAAGGATGTTACAAAATTCGAAAATCCATCAACATCATACACCACGTCAAAAAAAAAGGACAAAAATTACATGATCATCTCCATAGATGCTGAAAAAGCATTTGACAAAATTCAACATCCATTCATGATAAAAACTCTCAACAAAATGGGCATAGAGGGCAAGTACCTCAACATAATAAAGGCCATATATGATAAACCCACAGCTAACATCACACTGAACAGTGAGAGGCTGAAAGCTTTTCCTCTGAAATCGGGAACAAGACAGGGATGCTCACTCTCCCCACTGTTATTCAACATAGTACTGGAGGTCCTAGCCATGGCAATCAGACAAAACAAAGAAATACAAGGAATCCAGATTGGTAAAGAAGAAGTTAAACTGTCACTATTTGCAGATAACATGATATTGTACATAAAAAACCCTAAAGACTCCACTGCAAAACTACTAGAACTAATATCAGAATTCAGCAAAGTTGCAGGATACAAAATTAACACACATAAATCTGTAGCTTTCCAATACACTAACAATGAACTAGTAGAAAGAGAAATCAGGAAAACAATTCCATTCACAATAGCATCAAAAAGAAAAAAATACCTAGGAATAAACCTGACCAAAGAAGTGAAAGACCTATACCCTGAAAACTATAAGACACTCTTAAAAGAAATTAAAGAGGTCACTAACAAATGGAAACTCTTCCCATGCTCCTGGCTAGGAAGAATTAACAGCGTCAAATTGGCCATTCTGCCCAAAGCAATATACAGATTCAATGCAATCCTTATCAAATTACCAACAGCATTCTTCAATGAACTGGAACAAATAGTTCAAAAATTCATATGGAAGCGTCAAAGACTCTGAATAGCCAATGCCAATCCTGAGAAGGAAGAATAAAGTGGGAGGGATCTTGCTCCCCAACTTAAAGCTCTACCAGAAAGCCACAGCAATCAAGACAATTTGGTACTGGCACAATAACAGAGCCACAGACCAGTGGAACAGAAAAGAGACTCCAGATATTAACCCAAACATATATGGCCAATTAATATTTGATAAGGAGCAATGGACATACAATGGAGAAATGACAGTCTCTTCAATAGATGGTGCTGGCAAAACTGGACAGCTACATGTAAGAGAATGAAACTGGATCACTGTCTAACCCCATACACAAAAGTAAAATCCAAGTGGATCAAAGACCTGAGTGTAAGTCATGCAACCGTATAACTCTTAGAAAAAAACATAGGCAAAAATCTCATGGACATAAACAGGAGTGACTTTTTCATGAATATATCTCCCTGAACAAACGCAAAAATAAACAAGTGGGACTATATCAAGCTGAAAAGGTTCTGTACACCAAAGGACACCATCAATAGAACAAAAAGTTATCTTACAGTATGGAAGAATATATTCATAAATGACAGATCTGATAAAGGGTTGATATCCAAAATATATAAAGAGCTCACACACCTCAAAAAACAAAAAGCAAATAATCCAATTAAAAAATGGGCAGAGGAGCTGAATAGACAGTTCTCTAAAGAAGAAATCCAGATGGCCAACAGACACATGACAAGATGCTCCACATCGCTAATCATCAGAGAAATGCAATTTAAAACCACAATGAGATATCACCTCACACCAGTAAGGATCGCCATCATCGAAAAGACAAACAACAACAAATGTTAGCAAGGTTGTGGAGAAAGGGGAACCCTCCTACACTGCTGGTGGGAATGTAAATTAGTTCAACCATTGTGGAAAGCAGTATGGAGGTTCCTCAAAATGCTCAAAATAGAAATGCCATTTGACCCAGGAATTCCACTTCTAGGAATTTACCTGTGAATGCAGCACTCCAGTTTGAAAAGGACAGATGCACCTCTATGTTTATTGCTGCACTATTTACAATAGCCAAGATATGGAAGCAACTTAAATGTCCATCAGTAGATGAATGGATAAAGAAGATGCGGTACATATACACAATGGAATATTATTCAGCCATAGAAGAAAACAAATCCTACCATTTGCAACAAAATGGATGGAGCTAGAGGGTATTATGCTCAGTGAAATAAGCCAGGCAGAGAAAGACAAGTACCAGATGATTTCACTCCTATGTGGAGTATAAGAACAATGGAAAACTGAAGGAACAAAACAGCAGCAGAGTCACAGAACCCAAGAATGGAGTAACAGTTACCAAAGGGAAAGGGACTGGGGAGGACAGGTGGGAAGGGAGGGATAAGGGCAGGAAAAAAGAAAGGGGGCATTACAATTAACATGTATAGTTTGTGGGGGGCACGGGGAGGGCTGTGCAACACAGAGAAGACAAGTAGTGATTTTACAGCATCTTACTATGTTGATGGACAGTGACTGTGAACGGGTATATAGGGGGGACTGGGTGAAGGGGGGAACCGAGTAAACATAATGTCCTTCATGTAATTGTAGATTAATGATACCAAAATAAAATTTAAAAAAAAATCATAGGGGTCCAACAGAAACTGACATCTCAAGGTAGGAACACATCATGAAGACATTTACTCAGGAATTGTAGAGAACTGTAGGGGAGGAAAACTCTTTTTTCTCTTCAAGTATCTTTGACTGGCATGATCTTTGACTGGCATGATAATTAAATTGGCATAAAACAGATATACTGAAGAAAAACAACTTAGATTTTGTACCTATGGAAACCCTGAAAATATGAGGCTCAAAGAAGTGACCAATACAGGCAGCTTTAATACTTTTTAGACAAAGAAATAATAAATTTGTGAATAATTGACAAGACAAAGGAGTTTGGGTGTGCTGTAATAAATTAGTGAGGAAGTTGCAAGGTTTGTTTACACAGGTTGCACAGCCCTGAATTCCCTTTCTCTGTTGATAAGGATGCATTTTACCCTCCTAGCACAGAAAAAATACCTTCATAAGGGGGATTTACCCACATTCAGGGAGACAAAGGAGGGTCAGAGTGTCACCAGATATTTCTTAAGTAACTTTAACTCAAAGTAATCAATATGACAAAATATCTTATTTTGTTTCCACCCCAAAGAATCCTTGTGGAGGACTATTGGGTAAACAAGTATTCCCTGTGATATATAGACATTGCTAAATACACAGTGATAAACTTAAGATCTATGTAAGGAATTTGGGGATCAAAAGCAAAAATCTCTTTGCCAAAGACTTGGGCATTTAAACACAATCTGTTACTTGAATTGTTTTAATTTCATTATCAAGTAGGGTCTAGTGACTGGCTTCCTAGGCATTGTTAAACAAGGTAAACGCCTAGGCTACTGCAATATGTAGCTCTCCACACCCGGAGGATGGTGTGTAAATTGAGCCCAATTAAATGGGCTCCCTTCTAGTATCTTTGACTGGCATGATAATTAAATTGGCATAAAACAGATATACTCAAGAAAAAGAACTTAGATTTTGTACCTATGGGAACCCCCAAAATATGAGGCTCCCCAAAAGTGAAGAAATGTTTTCATTAGCCAGGAGCTAAGCTTCATATTTAAATTCAGCTGCACCTTTAGGGACATATTATCCTATTTGCTGTTTCAAGACCTTAGACCTTAGAACTGTCGCAACTTGAAAGTGCTACGAAGAAAATTTGAGTGTAGAAGTAAAATTTCATAATTTTCTAAATTTTAAGACATGATAATTCCTATCTATTACTGAATCTAGAAAGATGCTTAAAATTATAAAGTGTAATAAAATATTTTACAATTAAAGTAAAGAGGGTAGTATATAAAAGTTAACATATTATGGGACTGGCATGTCATACCTAGTTTAGTTGGATACCTATTATCCTTCATTATCCTTCATTGCCTATATGTTATCATAATCAGAGGTGACAGTGTAGAATATTTTAAATCTTTTTTTTTGAGTGGAAACAGTTGTGTATTACATGTCATTTTTTTTTATTTGGTATCATTAATCTACAATTACAGAAAGAACATTATGTTTACTAGGTTCTCCCCTTCACCAAGTCCCCCCCACATCCCCCTTCACAGTCACTGTCCATCAACATAGTAAGATGCTGTAAAATCACTACTTGTCTTTGTGTTGCACAGACCTCCCTGTGCCCCCCCCCATACTATACATGTTAATTGTAATGCCCCCTTTCTTTTTTCCCGCCCTTATCCCTCCTTTCCCACCTGTCCTCCCCAGTCCCTTTCCCTTTGGTAACTGTTACTCCATTCTTGGGTTCTGTGACTCTGCTGCTGTTTTGTTCCTTCAGTTTTCCATTGTTCTTATACTCCACATAGGAGTGAAATCATTTGGTACTTGTCTTTCTCTGCCTGGCTTATTTCACTGAGCATAATACCCTCTAGCTCCATCCATGTTGTTGCAAATGGTAGGATTTGTTTTCTTCTATGGCTGAATAATATTCCATTGTGTATATGTACCACATCTTCTTTATCCATTCATCTACTGATGGACATTTAAGTTGCTTCCATATCTTGGCTATTATAAATAGTGCAGCGATAAACATAAGGGTGCATCTGTCCTTTTCAAACTGGAGTGCTGCATTCACAGGTAAATTCCTAGAAGTGGAATTCCTGGGTCAAATGGCATTTCTATTTTGAGCATTTTGAGGAACCTCCATACTGCTTTCCACAATGGTTGAACTAATTTACATTCCCACCAGCAGTGTAGGAGGGTTCCCCTTTCTCCACAACCTTGCCAACATTTGTTGTTGTTTGTCTTTTCGATGACAGCGATCCTTACTGGTGTGAGGTAATATCTCATTGTGGTTTTAAATTGCATTTCTCTGATGATTAGCAATGTGGAGCATCTTGTCATGTGTCTGTTGGCCATCTGAATTTCTTCTTTAGAGAACTGTCTTTTCAGCTCCTCTGCCCATTTTTTAATTGGATTATTTGCTTTTTGTTTTTTGAGGTGTGTGAGCTCTTTATATATTTTGGATATCAACCCTTTATCGGATCTGTCATTTATGAATATATTCTTCCATACTGTAAGATAACTTTTTGTTCTATTGATGGTGTCCTTTGGTGTACAGAACCTTTTCAGCTTGATATAGTCCCATTTGTTCATTTTTTCTTTTGTTTCCCATGCCCGGGGAGATATGTTCAAGAAGAGGTCACTCATGTTTATGTCTAAGAGATTTTTGCCTGTGTTTCTTTCTAAGAGTTTTATGGTTTCATGACTTACATTCAAGTCTTTGATCCACTTCGAATTTACTTTTGTGTATCGGGTTAGACAGTGATCCAGTTTCATTCTCTTATATGTAGCTGTCCAGTTTTGCCAGCACCATCTGTTGAAGAGACTGTCATTTCCCTATTGTATGTCCATGGCCCCAATATTAGTTGACATATATGTTTGCGTTAATGTTTGAAGTCTCTATTCTGTTCCATTGGTGTGTGGCTCTGTTCTTGTGCCAGTACCAAGTTGTCTTGATTACTGTGGCTTTGTAGTAGAGCTTGAAGTTGGGGAGTGAGATTCTTCCCACTTTATTCTTCTTTCTCCGGATTGCTTTAGCTATTCGGGGTCTTTGGTGTTTCCATATGAATTTTTGAACTATATGTTCAGGTTCATTGAAGAATGCTGTTGGTAGTTTGAAAGGGATTGCATTGAATCTGTATATTGCTTTGGGCAGGATGGCCATTTTGACGATATTAATTCTTCCTAGCCAGGAGCATGGGAGAGTTTCCATTTGTTAGTGACCTCTTTAATTTCTTTTAAGAGTGTCTTATAGTTTTCAGGGTATAGGTCTTTCACTTCTTTGGTTAGGTTTATTCCTAGGTATTTTTTTCTTTCTGATGCTATTGTGAATGGAATTGTTTTCCTGATTTCTCTTTCTACTAGTTCATTGTTAGTTCATAGGAGAGCCACAGATTTATGTGTGTTAATTTTGTATCCTGCAACTTTGCTGAATTCTGATATTAGTTCTAGTAGTTTTGCAGTGGAGTCTTTAGGGTTTTTTTATGTACAATATCATGTCATCTGCAAATAGTGACAGTTTAACTTCTTCTTTACCAATCTGGATTCCTTGTATTTCTTTGTTTTGTCTGATTGCCATGGCTAGGACCTCCAGTACTATGCTGAATAACAGTGGGGAGAGTGGGCATCCCTGTCTTGTTCCCGATTTCAGAGGAAAAGCTTTCAGCCTCTCGCTGTTCAGTATGATGTTAGCTGTGGGTTTATCATATATGGCCTTTATTATGTTGAGGTACTTGCCCTCTATGCCCATTTTGTTGAGAGTTTTTATTATGAATGGATGTTGAATTTTGTCAAATGCTTTTTCAGCATCTATGGAGATGATCATGTAATTTTTGTCCTTTTTTTTGATGTGGTGTATGATGTTGATGGATTTTCGAATTTTGTAACATCCTTGCATCCCTGGGATGAATCCCACTTGGTCATGGTGTATAATCCTCTTGATGTATTTTTGAATTCGGTTTACTAATATTTTGTTGAGTATTTTTGCATCTATATTCATCATGGATATTGGTCTGTAGTTTTCTTTTTTGGTGGGGTCTTTGCCTGGTTTTGGTATTAGGGTGATGTTGGCTTCATAGAATGAGTTTGGGTGTATTCCCTCCTCTTCTATTTTTTGGAAAACTTTAAGGAGAATGGGTATTATGTCTTCTCTGTATGTCTGATAAAATTCTGAGGTAAATCCATCTGGCCTGGGGGTTTTGTTCTTTGGTAGTTTTTTTATTACCGCTTCAATTTTGTTGTTGGTAATTGGTCTGTTTAGATTTTCTGTTTCTTTCTGGGTCAGTCTTGGAAGGTTGTATTTTTTTAGGAAGTTGTCCATTTCTCCTAGTTTTCCCAGCTTTTTAGCATATAGGTTTTCATAGTGACCCTTATGGTTTTGAGATTTAAGTCTGTCATTCACAACCCGGAGACACAAATATGATAGTTATTTTCTTCTATTCTCCATGTACACTTCTGAAAAAGGCAGACACTGTATTTATTAGGCCCAATTTAATAGTTTATTGATTCAGTTAAAAATCATCAAAAACTTTGGAAAAATGTTAAAACATTAATGGAAGAAAATTAAATTGTCCTGGGGCATTATCACGTAAACACACCCACAGAGAAATTATCATTTACGTAAATTGTGCAATTTGAAGTTAGTCGTAGAATTGTACATTTTTTTCTGTAGAAAAGATGACCCCAAAGTTAGTTTATTGTCCTGTAGTACAATACTGTTTTTGTATTTTACTTTGCAATCTGATTGCAACATTTTCCCCAAAAATGTCTTTATGTGCAGTTCCACAAAACGTTTTTTGAAGTAGTTTTACTTTCATTTTTGTTCTGCCATTGCTTTACAACTTGAAATGCAATCTTTAAGTGTGCTTATGTTTGCAGCAGATAACTTTCTAAAAATAATGCCTTGACAATTCTGCTCATTATGATAACTAGGATCTCTTGCAGCTTTCATTCTGTTTCTTACTTTGCCTATAAATATAGTGAGATCAGGTCTACTACTGTGAAAGAAATGAAAATGAAAAGAAATATTGAGTGAATACAGTATTGAGAACATACCATGTATTGATTAGGAATATCACTTGACTACTTATTTCATTTTTTAATTTACTAAGGAATTGAGGCACAGTGACAAGAAGGTAAATGATCCAGTACAACACTATATTAATAATAATTGACAGGAACTGAATGACAAATGCAAGCAATAAGGAAGACACTGGGCTTAAGTAATAGGCAAGGAGATCAGAAACACCTAGAGTGCCATGGAGGTGGAACAGGTTTCTATAAATATGATAAACCTGGATGCACATATAAAGTAGATTCATGCCCACTATTTTGACATATGAGAAAGTTTAGGAGAAGATTTCTTAACTTTGTCTTGTAGTCACTGTCTACCATCTGTATGAAGATAAGAAAGCTGAAAGAAAATAAAATACAGGCTGGGCTAGAGAATTAAAGCATTTTAATTCCAACCAATCCCATAGCTATTTTTCTGAAATAATATGTGATGTTTTGTCCTTTGAAAATTTTCTTTTAGATCCATGTCATTGACTAATATCCTGCTAAAATAAAACTTCTCACTTTTGGTTCCTCTCAAAAACCAGATTAAGAGTGGTGATTATATATTCTTAAAATTTTAAAAAAATTTTAAATAGTGAAGAATTTTTAAAATTCTAATTAAAGCTTGCAACACCTCTAGTTAACTCAGTTCAAGAAATGTTTGTGGAGTGACTATCTGGGCAGGTAATGTGATTAGGAGATAATTATAAAAATGCCTAAAATCTGGTCATTTCATTCAGGAACACCCATGAAAGAGAAAGTAAGAAGATATAGGAGATAATAAATGATAAAGAAACATCCATAGATAAAATGTTTCATGTGAAATGTGGAATGCTGAAAGTTAATTACTTTTGTACAACATGACTCAAAGAATATACCATTCCTACTAAAACACATAATATATATACATTACAAATGATACATTTCCCTCATGAAACATTTCTAACCATAATTGCCCAACACCTTTCATTTGTAAAACTAACAGTCCGTTAATTTTCTCAATATTCTTGGTCAATGAATTTAAAGCAGTAAGCATTCAACAAACTGCTCCTGGGATATACTCCTGATCTGAGTGATACAGACAGAGCCATTGCCATTAAGGGTCTCAAACCTAACTGAACAGAAACCAGAAATAGCTTTATGAGTAAACAATCATTATCAACACTACACCACTCTCTATAAAAGCCAGTTATGATTTCGTAAGTGTAACATCCTTTATTTGGGTATAAATATAGAAACCAGGTTGCTGGTACATTCCTTTTGAATTTTCCTTGCCTCAGAAAAAAATAATTTTATTAGGAATGCTCAGAACATCAACTACTTCACTTTTCTATTAGGACTGATTTCAGATCCAAAAAAAATTCTTAAATGAGATTTCATATCCATCTTCCAAGAAATCCCAAGCACTTTCAAACATAAATACCCCACAAATACAGTGGTATGTTTTTGGATAAGGGTTTCTAATTTTGATTTTCAACAGAAAATGCTTTATCTTAATCCACCTGGAAGAATATGATATATTTAGAGATGAAAAACATTTTATTTTCATTTTTTATTCAACTAATTAAAAATAACTGACTCATAGTGATTAAATAAATGGACTCTTTACAGTATATAAGAACAAAATGATAAACATAAATATTACAGATACATCTCAAAAGTTTACAAAATGTTCTTATTAGCCAGTTTAGAGTTAAAAATCTGTCAAAGCCAAAATTATGCTCCTGTGGAGGGTCCCATATGATCCATAGGTTTAATCATGTGCTCACCAGGGTTATGATAGCATACGTTGAAGCAGATCAAGCATGAAGTCCAAGGAAATGCTCTAATGCTTTTAAGTGTTAGCAAATTTTAAAGACTTACAGATTACAAAGTTAGAAAGAGGCTAATGATTAAGTTTGACAGGCAGTGGGGCCCTCAAAAGTCATGACATAAATAGCAGAATTACTTTACTAAAGGAAAATGGAAATATCCCAGAGATTACCATTCCATCTATAAGTGCTCTAACTAGTAAACATAGGGCTGCCAAAAGGAGAAGACATCAACCTTTGATCAACCTTTCCTTGTAGTGACACATATCATTGATGGTGTTTGTAGAGCCAACCAAGGTGGCAGGATTGATAAACTAGACCTTTAATGATATGAAGTCCCTGGAATATTATCACACTGCAAGAAAAAGCAAAGCGAATAGCAGCCAGGTTGCTGGTGCTGAGACTGAGCATAACAGTACAAAGGGCTTCCGCGGCCTACCATGTGGCTCTCCCTCATTCATTTCAATGTGTATTTATTAAGCCATTGATACACATTGTGTTGTTGGATAAATAATGATGGAAAAGAAAGGTCCCTGCTGTCCTGAAGCTTACTCAATGAACAAGCAACACAACAAATTGCGAAGTCATTCAATGGGAAAAATATAGGTTAACTGTGGCAGCGAATTTAGGGGAAAATTTCCTATGAAGGATTTTGGGAGGCATATTAACTACATAAATAATTACTCATTGTGTTAAACATAATTATATATTTATAATAGGCTATACACTCAAATACTATAATTTACATACAAACTCATTTTCTTTATTTTCTACAATATGAGTTCATCTTGCTGTAGAGTTCCATTGTTCTCATCAGGAAAAAGAAAAGCAAAATGTATGCATACTTTACATATACATATTTATATTTATATGTTAAATTAGTCTGAACAGGTTTAAAAACAACTAATGTTACCCTCAATTCTAGTGTCCTCTCAAAATTAGCCAAGATTAACAGACCCTGTTCAAAATCATATGTAGGTTTAAAGCCCTTAGCATGCCGAGGATGTAGCTTCATGGATTTTTGTTTAAGAAAATCAGTATTTTATGCCAAAAATAGAATGCTTCTTGGAAAATAATTGAAAGAAGGATATTCATTGTGTAACAAAAAATCAGAAGTTGATTGACAGAAAGTGATTTTTATATGCGTAAGTTAAAATATTTAATTTGTGTTTGGGTCTTATATCAGAACTAATTTCCTCTTAGTTGGTATCATTCTGGTCACCCCTCAAATGACAAAGGCATATTACAAACGTTCTGTACAGTGACCAAAGGACTTTATAAATTTGATGTAAATCTGATTACATTTCATAACATTATGAAGGATTTATATGTAAGGTCCTTACTAATTTTCCCAGGGCTCTTTATGTCAATTTAGGTAAAATTAATTAGAATAACCATATTTTAGGAAAATTTAGTCAATGAACAGAGTACCACATATTTAAAGGAAATAAGAGCAGATGAAAGCTGTTCTTGAAGAATGGAGTAAGGAGAGTTTGAGTCAGTGACAGATGGAGGAAAAGAGAAAAAAAGATAAAATTGTGACATCTGTTAAAACAGATTTGGAAGAGTCATTTATGCACCAAGGAGAACAGCAATTTATTCCTGGAAAGTGCTCGCTGCTGAGTTTTGCTAATTCTTGGTTATGAATAGATTTAGTTATTGATCAATCAGATTGCTTTTGGGAATCATATTCTGTCTGGATTGCTAAAAAAAAAAAAAAAAAAGCCTGTTTAAACAAGCAAAGTCTATATGCTTCATGCCATTACATGTCCCTTCGGCCTTGGGATATTTGAAGGCCAGTATCCCAGGGGACAGAGCATTCTGGAAGTCAGATATTTTTAGGGCAATCATCTCACCTAGTGGGATGGTTTGTGTATATTTCTTCTATTGTATCTTACTTATGGTATTTATTTATATTTCTCTCATATCTGAAAGGATCCTAGGAATATATCAAGTTAATTCATACTGTCTTAGTATTATATAAATCTATATAAATTAAAATTCTATTGTACTGTAAATAGGTGTCTTAATCTATTACCTGTATTTATTTATCCAATCAAGAGTTCTTTGCCACCCCATATTTAAAAACAGATTCTTCAATTTCCCTGATTCTGTCCTCAAGTTTTAAAGGAATCTTTACCCACTGTTGAATAATCATAAGGTTTCTCTGAGTATAGCATTTTCCTGTTCTCATTCTTCTCATTGAAGGCCTATCTCTTATTAAGAAAGGGGGGTATCCTTGGAAATATGTTCTCCAATGAATGAAAAATAGTCACAATAGAAACAATGTAAAATAATGATTATAAGATGTGATGGTTTTTCAATTCTTCTGGTTTTCTTAGGAAAAAATCAAATGCAAATAAGAAAAAAAAGAGAAATTGATTAAAGTATATTTTCCAATCTAAGCTGATTTCAAGAATTGAAAGAGAAGTGGTGGTAAAGAAGAAAAATAAACTGTTTTTAACATATAATTAAATGAACAAATCTTAGTTTACAGCTTGATGATTTTGACATGTATATACATACACATGTAACCATAACCTACATCAAGATATCAACATTCTCACTAATTTTTTCCCTTCACCTATTTCGTGCAAGTCCCCATCACCTCTTAATTCTGTGGAAACCACCAAAAAATAATTTTTTTAAGGAGAACAATTAATGTAGGAAAGAAGTTTTCAAGAAAAAAAAAACTCAAGGTTTTTATTTAAAGGGATTCCTATAAAAGGGATCTATACCAGAATGGAAATGAATAAAGCTGTAATGAAATTAAAATCGATAATAAAATATTATAGCTGAAAGACCATAGAGAACCTTTAGTGAAAATCCCATGATACAGATGAAAAACAAACCAAAGCTCAAAATGCTTAACTTATTTGCCTAAGGTCCCATCACTGTGGCAATTCAGAGCCAGGCTCTTTCTAAGACTGGTGCTTCTCCAACCAGATGTCAATTAAAGGAAGAAAGAAAAATAAAAGTCAAAGATTGAAAAGCAGACACTTAGATTTTTGCTTGACCTGGAGGCTCTGACTTTGCGGGTCTGGGAGAAACCCTCCATATTTTATTTCCTTGGCTAATCATTGGAAGAAAGATTAGATGTGAACTAAAGTGGTAGGAGAAAGGACAAAAAAGGAGAGGATAGCTTGCTTTGATCATTTTTCTTTCTTTGTGTTTTCTCCTCTCTGCAACCACATGGGGTAGGATCACTGGGTTTGCATCAGGGCTCAGGAATTTCTCCATTCTCTGGGCAAGTCTCTCTCAGGATATATTGAAGAGACGATGGCATCAGAATCTCCAGACAGTGATCATACCTATTCCCAGGATTGTCTCACTAGAACTTAATCAACATCTCCATGGGCAGGGCCCTGGATTCTGCATTTTCAACAAACTCCACTCTGACTCTTCAGGATACCACTTGGGTAACTACCTCCTTGATTTCCGAAAGGGTCACTGCTTCACATGGCACCTCCATGCAGAGGCATTTAGTGCAGATACTAGCGGTTCAGAGGTACTCAGGGAATGTGATAGGTAATGACTAAGTTGAATAAACGGTTAGTAGTAGACAAACCTAAATACATTTCAGTGCTTAAAAAAATGTACACATGTCAGTTGCTGAATATGAATGTTACTTCATTTTTTAACAAAGATTTGGCTTTTGCATTTTTCTAAAAATACAAGTTGCTGTTCTGAACTTGTAGAATCAGAAGAAAGTCAGTTTGGCATATAAGAATGGTACTTTCCTAGGATATCAAGAATACACAGTTAGAGACCTGTTTTCATCTTTGAAAGTACTAATCAAATTAGAGTGCTCCAACAAAAGTATCTAAGAGCTTTTAATAATCTAAATAAAAATGTTAAAGATACTATGAGTAAAGGTGTAATATACCTGAAAGTTGAAATAAACTTGAAAACAGTCCAGTTTCTCTTTACCTTTTGTTTTCTCCAAAATTTTTTTTGCAGAAATGTCACTAGGCTGTAGAGATAGCCCACATAAACAATGTTATTAATATGCAATCTCCCTTCCTGAAACAGTTTACATATGCAATATACAGCATCTGGGCCTTGTAATTGAATTTCAGAAGTTTGCTGTGGTTTGGGAGCTGCATATGGGTCAGTAATCACTATCCAGACATCATCGTTCATAGTACACATATAATTAATCAACTCATTAATTATGGAAAGAAAGTCTCAGGGAAGTCTAGCACACCTATTTCTTAAACAAATATTTTACCCTTGAGCTGTAAAAGTAGCATCTCCATTAGCCATTGCCTTACATTACCATTAGTGATTTATTTAGGGAGCTTTTAGAGCAAGGTCCATAAGAAGAGTCAATATAAAAATCTTTCAGACACAGGACCCATCATATATACCCACAGAATTTAATCACTTTATGGCTAAACCACTGCTCTGGATCTTTATCTTCTGAAGCTAATGTCAATAACACTTTATTTTTAATTTAACTAAATTCAGCCAACTGTAGGAGAAACAAATCATGCTCTTTTTTATTATTGGTTTTAGTAGATGGTTGCCAGGGTAAAACTGATAATTAGGGCAAGTTTTTTTTCAGCATTTTTTTTCTTCTTACACATTAACAAGCCCAGATTGTTTAACAGTGATATTTTATAGATGCCTAAAGGAAAATAATTTTTAAAAAGGTCTGTAAATATGTTCTTTCACTTTCTTGGCTCATTAACTAACCTGACCTAACCATTTTCTTTCCCTATTTGTCAATCCCACATTTTCCTATTTTCCCTCCTCTTAGCAATTCATCTTCATGATGCATTGACTTTTACTATGACCTACAAAACTCCTTGTAGGGAGACATAGGCATCAAGATGGAAAATAAGCTCATTGTGTAAGATAATGCCGATCCTAAAATAATAATAAAATGTAAATGGTTATCAGCCCAAGGTAGAGTCAGGAAGGACTGTTTAACAGAGTTGTGAAATGTAGCTTTTGGAAGAAGAACATCTGTTTTCTATCTTCACTGAAGCTAGAAATAACTTAGGCTTAAAATGGGAGACATGAAGAGATTTTTGTCTGCGGATTCTATCAAGATTTCTAGTCAGAGAACCATGCAATCCATAGAATTTTATTTCTTGTTGGATGCAGAGAAATCTGAGTTAATGTAGGGACTATACAATTTAGAAATAGAAGGAAAGATCAATTGATGTTTTAACGGTCCCTCTTTATGTAATACCACACTCTCCTGGCTTCTTGGATCCTCGTTTTCCATCTCTGAGCCCTTCTTTTTTGAAATTATAAAATGCCTCACGGATGGAGGCTTAACCTTTGGGCTGTTTGGGACAAAGTCCTGCAGAAGATAAGCAATAGCCAAGACAAAGCTGAGATCCTGCAGTTTTAGAAGTGTCATTTTATCTCACAATGTAATCCAGTTTTAAGTGCTGTTAGTGGAGAATTGACTAGGGAAGACACATTTGCTTCTTATTTAACCCAGACACTGAGAAACCTTTTTGATATCAATGAGGTACATTCCCAGCTATCAACCTTTTCTGTGTCCCTGTTCCATGGTCGTTCGTGACTTTTACCCCACATCGTTGTCAAATTAATTTTCCAGAGGTACCTAAAAGAAGCACCTTCCCCCGAATTGTGAGGGAACCCAGTGGGCCAAAAGATGAGTCTGACCAGCCCAGCTTGGCTAGTCCCGGAGTTTTATTAAAGGGTTACTATGAAGGAGTGGACGAGCATTCGGGCAGCTGCTTTACCGAAGTTGCACCTGCCCTGCCAAATCAGAAAAGGGCACCTCCCACAGAAGTGTGAGTAACTGGGGGTAGAAAAGCAGGCGGTATGGAGTTCCTTCTTACCTTGATGTATCCCTTTACACACATGGCAGATCTACTTTCTCTGTACCTTACCCAAACGTTACAGGAGTCTGGAGGAGCTCCTACTGTTCCTGGAGCTGCAGTCCGGGCAGGCATCCCTGCAACTTGTCCTATAGTGGCATCTTTGAACAAAACGGTTTTGCTCCGGTGGGCCTTTGGAGGATAGCCTACACTGCTAGGGACTCAGTGTAAGACTGCGTGATGAGGGCCGATGTAAAGTGTAGCGATTGTGGGTGGAAGAAAGCATCTAGGCAAAGGGAAGATTTTGAATGAAATCAACAAAATGCCCCAAGATTGTTTTAGATATAAGGAGGAAGAAAAGAAATAGACCTGTATATTCAAAAATCCTGTATATTAATTAAAAGAGTTTCATGGATAGTTTTCAAACATATTTTAGCTCTGGATATCTTTTTTCAAAAGAAAGCTTTTGAGGAAATTTAATGTGGAAATCAGATAAACACAGAGGTGCAGTTCCAGTGGGAGAGGCAGGAGGGAACCCGGAGCTTCTGTTAAACCTCAGTCCATGCTGAAATAGTTTCATGAAGCCATTTCTGTTCATGCCACCAGTTTTAAAACCCTAACCCTCAATGCTAGAGACAAGTTTGGAAGTAGCAAAAGTGTGTAATCAGATTTACACCTTCACTTTTGTATATGGCACTATGTGGTTGTGCAGACCTTATAAATATAGACCATTAGAACCCCTAATATGTCCCTGGCATTAAACCAGCCACCATCACACACCATAAGATGCCAGGAAGGCCAGGAGAAAAAGAAAGGAGGTAGCACTTTGGTCCCCTATTTGGGGGTTGTGGGAGGGAGAAAAGGAAATAGCATTTACCCCCCTCCCACCCCTGCCAAGTATTTGCAGGGCTGAATTGAACCAGCAAAGCTTTTTGAAACTGAGTAGTAAAAACCCTGTTACTTTCACTTAATCAAAACCAAGTCTTAAGATTCATTTTAGCTTTCATTATTCTTTCCTTTCTGAAATACCCATCTCTGCCATCTCTGAAGATCTACTATCTTACCATACCCTTAAATTTCTTCTTTTATTATTCAATCTTCTTAAAAGTTATTTTTTTCCCAGCGTTACGTCTCCTTTAAGAATGAAGGGAAACCTCCCGGACGTGGAGTCAGCAGGCCAGCAGGGGGAGTTCTAGTGCCCCACCATTGCAGACCCGACTGGAAGGGATGGACCTTGCAAGACAGTACTGATTTAGCCACTACTTTCCTCTTGCTTGGCAACAGCCCAGCCAGTGAGAGACTGTCACAACTCAGCCAATGAGAAGCCGTCATACTTTGTACTCCCAGTTTCCTCCAGTGTACTTTTTATTTATAGCAGCCTCTCCCAAGTCTTCCCTTTCTTCTGTAAAAAGAGCTTTCCCGTCCTTTGTTTTCCAGGCTGACCTATGGTTTTGGGTAGCTTGAATTGTAATTCTCTGCTATTCCCTAATTAACCCATTCTCGGTGGTAAAATAATTGAGTTTTATTTTTAAGATTAACACCTTGAACATTAAACCTTTCTTGAAGGACAAGGAATGTAAGTGACTTATATTTATATGCCTGCATTTGCAAACAGGCAATGACATGTTAAATATTAAAATATGAACATAGCATATCAGACTGCTGAATATTGGAGATATGCATCAGTCCAAAGATACACCTAAAACTTATTTTCATAGCTAATGGTCCATATTGATAAATACAGATTTGAAATGTTTTTTTAATAATTTTGCTTTTGATCATTAAAAGTATAATTTTTCAGTTTTCATTTTTTTTAGAACCTCTACTGTTTTGTTTTATTTTGATCACTTGGGCTCCATTAAAAAGCCACAGATACTAGGGGCTTGGAATTTTGTAAAAACTAATTGAGATAATAATGGTTGGTTAGGATTAAGATCAAATGAAAACTGGAGCCAAGTTTACAATTGTTCTCATGACTGTTCACTATTAATCAGCAAAATACATGTGCTATAGGTCATTTTTATTCAAAATGCTTGCTGTTTTCCACTAAAGTGGTTCACATATTCCTGCCTGGTACTATGTAAGATTCACTGACCCCCGGGGGGAAAATGTACTTCCCCATCCCACTGCTGTCAGGCTTGTGCATGTAACTTACTTGGTGCATTAATCAGTTCAGGCTGCCATAACAAAATACCACAGACTGGGAAGCTAAAACAACAGAAATTTACTTTTTTCACATTTCCAGAGACTTGAAGTCTAAGATCAAGATCAAGGTGTCTTCAGGTTTGGTTTCTGGTAATACTACTTTTCCTGGCTAGCAGACAGCCACCTTCTTGCTGTGTCCTCACACTGCCTTTCTGCTGTGTGTGCTCATCTTTGATGTCTCTTTCTCCTTACAGGGACATCAGTCCCAGCACATTAGATCACAGCACAATTATGACTTCACTACCCTTAATTACCTCTGTAAAGCCCTGTCTTCAAATATAATCAATCATACTAAAGTTAGCACTGAATATTTTGGGGATACTATTCAGTCCCTAACACTTGGGCTAATGCAACATGAGTGAAAGTAGCATGCCAATTTTGAGTAAAAGATTGAGGAGAAGCCATTACATGGTTATTACATGGTTTATTATAGCTCTTTTTTCTCTGCCATGTCAACATGAAATCAAAAAATACTGTCTCTTACTCTGAGCTCAGGATTGAGGATTTCATGGAATACAGCAGTAGCCTATTTTTAACTAACATGAAATAAGGGAAAAAAGTAAATATTTTACCCCACAATATTCTGAGACTTTGAGAACCTTTGATATCACAGCTTACTTAGACTAGAAAAAGCTTATTAACAAAGATATTAGAAAATAGAAAATCTTTATTAAACAATGTGGCTTTAACTTTTGGGTCAGGCTCTATCTAGGCTACAAGGAATTCAATCAATTCAGAAAAAATATTACCTACAAGTCCTTTAAAGGCAAGTGATTAAGCAAATAGGTTCATGGGCAGGTTACTAATGGACTACTTCCACACTCAACCATCATTACCTACATTTGAAAGGGTGCAAGAGAAAGATGATAAAAGAATTGGACAGTTAATAAGCAGAATTTAAAAAGGAGAGACAATTCAGAAATTCTGGGACCTGCAGGATTAAAATATGTTAAGTTTCTCATATCCAATTTGTAAGAGATAGATTAAGAACTATTTTGAGCGACAAAGTCCATTTATTCTTTGATAAGAACAAAATTAAAGGTGTAGTCTTCATACTCATGTTGAAACCAATCAAATAAGCAACAGCCAGTAATTCCTCCCAGCTGGACTGAAGGGCTCAGGGAAGAGACTAAAGATGTAGCTCGCTCTTGAAAGCCTAATAATGTGATGGACCTATAATTTCATTTTGAATATATGTACATTGTTTACTGTAATAAAATTAATATTTTAGGCAATCCATTATAGTTTTACAGAATCATACTGCCAATAGAGCCACCACCCTGAATTAAAAGAGACTGGGATAATTTGAGACTTACAATGCCAGAATAGAGGCTGGGGAAAGTGTTTTAAAAACCTCATGGAGGATGTGTTCCCAAATTTCCTCTTCGGATTTCCTTACATGAAATAAAGGGAAAGGAATAACTTCCTGGAGGTTGTAATCAAAAGCTGTGGAAAACAATGGAAAGGGGACATACTACTGGGGACTTTGAAGAAACAGAAATGTCACGTGATCAGATCTAGGCATTCTAGTCTACTATTTTGTGAATGGAAGTTTGTGGGTGCTGTGTGTGTATCTGCATGTGTGTGTGTGAGAGAGAGACAAAATAGTTTTAAAGTAGATCTTTTTATTTTTTCACTATTTCACACTATAGTAATATGTACTAGTTTTCTGAAATATTTCCATTTTACCTGTGTTAGTACAAATTTTGTTAAAGTTGTTCTTTTCTCTTCCTCTTTCATTACTCTCTCCAAACTCATGTCTCTCTCATTCACATGCACACACATCTTTTAATAATAAGGAAGGAAGCACAGCTGTGGGTTTCCAATGTTTATCAGTGCAGCTAGGCAATTTATAAATAGGCTGAATAGACAATGCCCTCCTTGGAGAAATCTGAAAGTGAAACCATGTAGATTCTCTGTTCAAATGCAGGTAAATGTTAGAAATCCTTCCACTTTTTTTTAAATGTTTAATACACAACTTTCAATTGTACCAAACTGATATTTGATTGCTTTGGAAAAAATTACCGCAACAGACATAACGGGGAAGTCTATGTACATCTTCACCTCATGTTTTTGACAGGGTCTGGAGTAGATGTACACACGGAACTTCCTAAATTCCTTTGTTCTTGGAATTAGATATATTTGGAACCTACTTTCCAGCTTCTCATTCTCTAAAACCAGTTACAGTTGTAGAAGATGTTTTTCTAAATACATTTATATAAATACTCATGTCAAAATCTAACATTTTCTTGTATTTCTCTTATATTTTAAGTGTTGCTTCCTAATTCACTTATGTTGATATCATAGAGGCATTTCATTTATTGCACTATTAAAGTAGTTTCTTAGTATATGATGGGATATATTTAATATTGCAGGACATTCTTTTGCTAGATATAACACAAAGTTGCACTTATGGGATAGTATTAAGCAGTCTATTCCTCTACAATGAGAAGACTAATGGGAGTTCAAGGAGTTAAAAACCATATTACATCCCAGTTCTCTGTTACACTAAGCTCATCTGAGAATCATTCTTCAATTACCTATCGAGTAAGTTGTTTATTGTTAGGGGCCTCTGTTGAAGAGGTGAGGAGTGACTGTAATTGAAGGTGTTTATCTTGGAAGGTTCTGGGAGTGTTTGAAAGAAAAGGTCCCAGCACTGGGCCAGTGGGAATGGAATTCAGTGATTGGAAGGTAGCATAATGGGAAATAAGATATAATGAAGTAGACAAGGCCAACAGAAGTAGGGACATGGAACAAGTGTTGAACAATTGCTAGGAGAAAGAAAGTTAGGTTATTGTACTGATGTGTCTAAGCAATATTATTGCAAAATTACAACAGGTAAGCAGTTCATGTAGAGATTAGGGACTTGAAGTGATGAGTAGCAGAATCAAATTCAATAAGGAAAAATAAAAACTGCATTTTATGTTATGATTAGTTTCAAGATTGAATTGGACATGAATTCTATAAGATAGAATAATCATGTATTTTAATTCAAGTTAAGAAATATTCATTGATAACTTGTTATATATACATAGAAAGTTATAGTAAATGAAAGGATAAGTAAGACAGCCTCTGACATTAAGTAATTTGCATCCCAATTTCTAGGGACAGAGTAAAGGTTTCGATGACTGAAAAGAAAAAATATGCCGCGTGCCGCAATACAGATACAAAGACAGCATTAGAGGATCCAGTGACGGAAGCCAACGTATCTAGTTGGAACCAAAAGATTTTTTAGAAGATATGATATTTGATATGGTCATTGAAAGAGTATAAAATATTGAAAAGTATAAATGATGTTTATATATTCTATGCAGGAAAAAATATTTAAACTCCAAGAGTTAGAAAAGCACAGAATATATTTGTTTTGAATTGTCAAAATAATAATAATTATATACATATATATATATATACTTACATTTGGATATGTATATGTATACACACACATTTGATAGATATTTATGGTGCTTCTTCCCCTCATTATCCTTTCCCAAACTAATCATAATAAACTCTACCTTCCTGAACACATGGAAAGGTTGGGTCAATAAAATTTCACTCTACTCATTACAGTGATTGTACATTTATTCTTTTATTCATTCAACTGACCAAGAGACATTGAGTACTTGCCATATAATAGGATTCATAATGTTGACATGAAAAAGATAATGTTCTCAGCTTCACTGGGCTTATATCCTAATAAGGGAAATAGAATAACTAGTGATAGAACAAGGCTACTTGAGAAATGATAAAGTCTTTCTGAGGAAATAATACCTAAAGGGAAAACTTAATGAATCAATTATGTCAAAGAGGCAAGCAAAGAATAGTCCAGAAATAAGGAAGGCATACAAAGTTGCTTATGTGAGGACATATTCTGTGCGAGTCACAGGAAGCAATAACCCAGTAAATTGATTACAAAAGTGATTGCAATAATCCACACTCTGTCCTGGTCTATTGTGATATGAGATACCAATTATTTCCATCAAGTGGTGGAGTCTGCTTCTCCTCTGTATGAATTTGGATTGGCTTTGTAACTGTCCTTGGCCAGAAGAATGTGGTGAGGTGGCTTTGTGCCAGTTCTAAAGGTAGGCCTTCATGTTAAAACTGATATTTTTGGAATCCTGCTATTGCCAGAAGAACAAGCCTGAGCAAGCCTGTTGGAGAATTAAAAATTAGGTGGAACTTAGTTGATTCAGCTCATTTGTCACAGGTAAGGACCAAGATCAGCCAAGGTGGCCATGGATGCTTGATTTAACCCAGCCAAGACCAATCAAGCCTGGTTCAGAGCAACAGAACAACAGAGCCAACCTGGAGAATCTTGAGCAGAGATAAATTGTTTAAGTACCTATTTGTTGATTTAATATTCAGCAACAGGCATTTGACACATTGTTTAAGCAATAAAGATATTTAATTTCACATTAAACCATTTCAAGTTGGTTCAAAGACTTCCCATTATTACTATGGATGTTTTCTCCTTGCTTTGGCATATTGGTTTTGTTGTTGTTTGTTTGTTTTTGTCCTTAGAATGGTATTCTTTTAAATAACTGCTACATTTCAAAACATTTTTTATTTATACAATGGTTTTTAAGACTTGAAGAAAGAATATTTTTTCTCCTCATTCCTATCTTGTCAAGGGAGAAAAAAAAATCCTGCCCAGAAGTTCCTCGGTATATGTCTTACATCTTCTTGGCCAGTTTTGTGTTGCCCACCTCAAATGCATTGCAGATAATACAAATTGAAAGGAAATTAACAGTCTTGACTTATTACAATTTATCCCATTGACATGTTGCCACCCTAACAAAAGTGAACATTTGAAAATTAAAGAAAGTGAAGAAGGTTGATAGCTAAACAAAAAAAGAACAGATACAAAAATACATATATATTTTAAATTTCTGTTAATTTACCCTGTAGCCAGTATATCTGAAAAAACATAATGATTAAAAGGGAAAGTAGTTTAGGATGAGCTTGAAGAAGAAGACATTTACTATTTATATAAGGGGCCATGTTAAAGATTTTGGATATTTTTTAAGTGTGACAGAAGTTATAGCAGCATTTAAGGTGAGTGGGGAATGGATCTTAGGTAAATATATATAGGAGAGTAGGAATAAATAAACCAAGTATGAGGATATTTCCCTAAATCCAAGCAAGAGAACAGGACTTGCATGACTTGAACTAAGTACTGGAAGTAAAGATAGTGCGTGGCTTCAGAATGAGTTTGAGCAGATGTGGATGGATTCCTAATGAATTTTAGGGACAGACTTGCTGACAAAGCACCCTTCTGAAGAACACAGAGCACTCAAGATTGATTCCAACATATGTCACGAGTTCAAGGCCTGACCATTTCCTAAATCAGAACATCCTGCAGCAAGGTTGAAAGAGGAAAAGAATGTTTTGAATATATTAAGTTTAAATTATTCAATTAGAGATGGTCAGAAAGCAATTAGATGCACTAATGTCTATCCAGGGAGGATTTAGAACTGGAAATAAAGATGGAATCCAGCAATCCCATACTAGGTATATACCCACAAGAATTGAAAGGAACTCAAACAGATATTTGCACACCCATATCCATAGCAGCATTACTCACAATGGCCAAAAAGTGAAAAACAACCCAAATGTACACTAACGGAAAAATGGATAAACAAATGTGACATACACATTCAGTGGACTATTCAGCCTTAAAAATGAATGAACTCTGATACATGCTGCCACATGATTAAACCTCAGAGTCGTTACGCTAAGTGAAATAAACCAGAACCAAAGGGACTGATATTGTATGATTACACTTACGTAAAGTACCTCGAATAGTCAAATTTATAGAGACAGAAAAAAGAATAGTGTTCCCCAAGTTCTAGGAGGAGGGGGGGAATTAGGAATTATCATTTAATGGGTACACAGTATCATTTTGGGAAAATTAGTAAGTTTTGGAGATAGATGGTGATGATGGTTGCCCAACAATGTGAATGTGCTGAATGCCTCTGAACATTTAAAAATGATTAAAACGGTAAATTGTATGTCATGTGTATTTTAGCACAATAAATGGCAAGAGCACACACTGACATGGGACCATTTGTATTTGATATTGCTTTTCCCCTTTGTTCTTTCTAGGGTGGAGAGGACTATACCACAGGTAAATGCCTATTATAGAATAGACTATTTTTTAAGTGAGCCCCATTTACAATTTAATATTATCAGTATTATTAAAACTAAAACATGCTTGCTATGTCATGGATCCAAGCAATATACCAAACAAGATAAAACTTACAGAGTTCCTGAAATCTAAGAATTCCCCAGAGGAAAACAGAGTTTGGACTTTTTGTCTCTTGCTGTAATACTTTAGTGTTAATTCATCTTGTTACTAAGTCTTACCGATTCTATCTCCACAATATTCATTTTATTCTGTTTTTCTTTCCTAATCTTATTTGAATTACCGAACTCCATGAAGTCATTGCTTTTATCTCATGGACCCACTCAGTGTGGCAATCACTAGTCTAAAGCCCTGAAATGGCTGGAAACACAAATTGTGTCATGCATCACCGTATCTGCAGGCCCTAACACAGCTCCAGTCACCTAATAGGCGCTTAAATACCTACTTCAAAAAAGGAACTAACACACCAAACTATGGGCCTACTTCCTTGTCCTTGTTGTATTGTTCTGTTACCACAAAATATCTTCCTTCACCCTTTTAAATTTAATTTTGTATGTGGTAGAAGAGGAAAGAAAAAGGGAAGGGAATGCAAAACAAATAGTAGAAAAGTAATCAGAACCCAGTTGAGAGGTAGCAATAAATGGGACCTTGCTGAAAAAAATTACATGGAGCTCTTCAGTGGCATCACACACCATAAAAACAGAACAAAATCTAAGACTAAATTAGAAAGATTTTCCTAAATATCAAAAGTAATAGCTCCACTTCATTCTTCTCTGTCCTAACAAAATCATCCTGAGTTTTTTGTTCAGTTCTGGGCACCATGTTTGAAGAGAGGCATTGACAAAATTCCTGAATTGAATGGAGCTGGGTGTATTTGCACAGTTCCAATTGAGTTTGACAAGCAGGAAAGTGATGTTTGCAGACCAGAGAAAGAATATTTGAAGTCCAGAGGAGTTGATTACACAGGTGACCCCAAGAACCAAGTTGAATTGAGGCTGTACATATGAGATGTACCTTTCCTTTGCATTTTCAAAACTGGAATATTGCTGACTGTTCTGACAAAATACAATCATCCCCAATGGTCTTGAAAAATTCCTATTAGGATTCATAGGGTCTAGGAGGCTGGTAAGCAATTATTGGTATCTTGTGATCATTTTTCTGACAATTCCACAACCCTTCCTCACCTGCCAGCCATAGGTCCCTATTCAAAGTCCCCAAAGTCCCATGATTTTTTCCTACAAAATAAATTAGTAACTTGCCTTCCTGCTCACAGTTATTTATAAATTTCCTCACCTAATATAATTTTTAATTCAGTGGTAGAGAAATGTTAAAGTATATGGACATTCTCTAAAGTTAAATTAAGAGAATTTTAGTAATCTTATCAAGGGAAGTAACAGTCTTAAACTTTCTGATGGTCAGGCAATATCTGATATATTAAATTTGGCTCTTGGAATAAAATCTTAAGAGATACATTGACAAATTAGAATGTATCTGGAAAAAAAAAGATTTTGAAGTGTCTGTAAGACAAGACATAAAAAGAAATGACTGATGGTTTGGGAATATTCACCATAAAAAAGGCCATGCCTAAGTAGCATTTTTACTACTATTCAAATCTTTGAATGGCTATCCCTGAGCAGAGTCAGTGAATCCATTCTGTTACTTCCAAGTAACATACTTGGTTGAAATATGAATAATGGTTGAAAGTTATAAAAAGAGATGGGTTGGGCTCAGAATAAGGAACGTGTTTTTAACAGTTATGATTTTGCAAAAGTAGGACATTTAGCCTAAGAAAGAGTTCAACAAAAGTTCAAAATTTTAACCATTGACAAGGTTACTATATATGCAAGATTATGAGCATAGATATTAAAAGGATTATAAGAGGGATGTTTCAAGGGGAATCATACTTTATTATATATTTTATTTTTACTATCACTCCATGAGGTATTACTCTATCAGTTTTACATAGAAAAGTGAGACATACAGAGTTTCAGTAACTAGACAAATCTATATAGTTAACAAGTAGTAGAATTTGGTTTCTAATTGAGCTTTACTATGTCCACAAAGTTCTGCCTCCAAATCCAGTGTATAGAGAGCACTGGAAATGCTGAAAACTACAGAAGCAAAATGTCAATAGCTATTTTCTCTGGTTGGTGAAATTTGGAAGAAAAAAAAGTTTATCTTTCCTTACCTGTATTTTTAGTCTTTCCATAAAACTATTTACTGTGCTAAATAAAATTATGACTTTTAATCTTAAAGTAGAAATGGGAAGAACACCATATTTTTAATGAATCTCTATTCATCTTTTTTATTTCAGTATCTCTCCTCCAAATAAATTATTTTGAATTTTTTTATTTTGAAATAATTTAAACCAAGAGAAAAATAGCACAAGCTCTATATGGCAGGAACTTCCCTGCTATCATTTTTTTTTGTAGATAATTGTTTTTTATTGAAGGGTAGTTGACACACAGTATTACATTAGTTTCAGGTGTACAACACAGTGATTCAACATTTATATACAAGATAATTCTAGGTACCAGCTATCACCATACCAAGTTGTTACAATATTTTGCTATATTCTTTATGCTATACATTACATCCTGGTTACTTATTAATTTTACAATTGGAAGTGTGTACTTTTTTTTTTTGTGAGGACATCTCTCTTATTTATTGATCAAATGGTTGCTAACAACAATAAAATTCTGTATAGGGGAGTCAATGCTCAATGCACAATCATTAATCCACCCCAAGCCTAATTTTCATCAGTCTCCAATCTTCTGAAGCATAATGAACAAGTTCTTACATGGAGAAAAAATTCTTACATAGTGAATAAGTTACATGGTGAACAGTACAAGGGCAGTCATCACAGAAACTTTCAGTTTTGATCATGCATTATGAACTATAAACAATGAGTGCAAATATGAATATTCGTTTGATTTTTATACTTGATTTATATGTGGATACCACATTTCTCTCTTTATTATTATTATTTTTAATAAAATGCTGAAGTGGTAGGTAGATGCAAGATAAAGGTAGAAAACATAGTTTAGTGTTGTAAGAGAGCAAATGTAGATGATCAGGTGTGTGCCTGTAGACTATGTGTTAATCCAAGCTAGACAAGGGCAATAAAACATCCACGGATGCAGCAGATTTCTCTCAAAACAGTGGGGGAGAGGTTCTAAGCCTCACCTCTGTTGATCCCCAATTTCTCACCTGATGGCCCCCCTGCGACTGTGTCTGTCTTAGGTTGTTCCTCCCTTGAGGAATCTTACCCATCTCTGGCTAACCAGTCATCTTCCGGGGCCATACAGGGAATTGTAAAGTTGGTAAGTGAGAGAGAAGCCTTATTGTTTGAAAAGGTTAGCTTTTTACTTCTTTGCATATTTATGCCCTGCGGCTTCTATGCCCAGCATTTGTCTTGAGGAATCTTTACCACTTGGAAGAATTGTGATACACGGTAAATTCGATATGAGGCACGAATTATATTTAGGGGTTGTAATTAGGAAGGAAGAAGAAAAGCTATAGAAGTAGCAGGCGGAAGAAAACATGGGAAGATTGATTATTTCTTTGACAGATCTTCTTGTAGAGTAACAGCAGCATGTATAGGTTTTAAACTCTTAATTAAATTGCACACACACATTAACATAATAGGAGTACAGTTACATAACCAAAGCATACCTATAATTGCCATCCATCTCCAGTGAAACCAAGTAAACCAGTTAGGCACCTTAGGCATTTGTGAAAACTTATCTATGATACGGTGGATATTGTCCAACTGAACTTGAACAGTCTGAGAGAAATCAGACAAATTAAAACAGCCCATTCCTGGGGACTGTTCACATCCCATATGTTCTTTTAACAGTAAATAGTCTGTAGTTGTAAGATTTTGGAGCGCTACAATTTGCACTTCTCCTAATTCTTGGTAGAGTTCCAACAGTATAGATCCAGTCAAATATTTGTTGTGTTACTGTATATACAGGCCAGCTTAGATATCTCCTTCTTCATTCCCAGGGCAAGTCCAGGAACTGGTGGGATGAGTGCATCTACACCTGTAGCAGCGCGTGGATCTTTGTTGGAGTTTTTTTGATGATCATCTTCTAGTATGAGTCTTCCAGAGAGTGCTGATGATGGAAGTTCTTTTTCATATAGTATCTTAGTTCATTTTTGGGGTAGCCAACATAGGCTTTCATCCTCTGTATAACCAGATCCCCCCTATAAACCCCTTTAGAGTCACTGTTCATCAGCATAGCAAAATGTTGTAGAATCACTACTTGTCTTCTCTATGTTGTACAGCCCTCCCCTTTCCCCCACCCCCTCATTATGCATTCTAATCTTAAAACCCCCCTTTTTATTCCCCCCCTTAAGCCTCCCTACCCACCCATCCTCACCATTCCCTTTCCCTTTGGTATCTGTTAGTCCATTCTTGAGTTCTGTGATTCCGCTGCTGTTTTGTTCCTTCAGTTTTTCCTTTGTTCTTATACTCCACAGATGAGTGAAATCATTTGGTATTTCTCTTTCTCCACTTGGCTTATTTCGCTGAGCATAATACCCTCCAGCTCCATCCATGTTGCTGCAAATGGTAGGATTTGCCCTTTTCTTATGGCTGAGTAGTATTCCATTGTGTATATGTACAACACCTTCCTTATCCATTCATCTATCAATGGACATTTAGGTTGCTTCCAATTCTTGGCTATTGAAAATAGTGCTGCGATAAACATAGGGGTGCATCTGTCTTTCTCAAACTTGATTGCTGTGTTCTTAGGGTAAATTCCTAGGAGTGGAATTCCTGGGTCAAATGGTAAGTCTGTTTTGAGCATTTTGAGGAACCTCCATACTGCTTTCCACAATGGTTGAACTAATTTACATTGCCACCAGCAGTGTAGGAGGGACCCCTTTCTCCACAGCCTTGCAAACATTTGTTTTTGTTTGTCCTTTGGATGGCAGTCATCCTTACTGGTGTGAGGTGATACCTCATTGCAGTTTTAATTTGCATTTCTCTGATAATTAGCGATGTGGAGCATCTTTTCATGTGTCTGTTGGCTTTCTGTATTTCTTTTTTAGAGAACTGTCTGTTCAGTTCCCCTGCCCATTTTTTAATTGGGTTATTTGTTTTTTATTTGTTGAGGCATGTGAGCTCTTTATATATTACAGACATCAAACCTATATCGGATCTGTCATTTTCAAATATATTCTCCCATACTGTAGGTTTCCTTTTTGTTCTATTGATGGTGTCTTTTGCTGTACAGAAGCTTTTCAGCTTAATATAGTCCCACTTGTTCATTTTTGCTGTTGTTTTCCTTGCCCGGGGAGATATGTTCAAGAAGAGGTCACTCATGTTTATTTCTAAGAGGTTTTTGCCTATGATTTTTCCCAAGAGTTTAATGGTTTCATGACTTACATTCAGGTATTTGATCCATTTTGAGTTTACTTTTGTATATGAGGTTAGACAATGGTCCAGTTTCATTCTCCTACATGTAGCTGTCCAGTTTTGCCAGCACCATCTGTTGAAGTGACTGTCATTTCCCCATTGTATGTCCATGGCTCCTTTATCAAATATGAATTGACCATATATGTCTGTGTTAATGTCTGGAGCCTCTAGTCTGTTCTACTGGTCTGTGGCTCTGTTCTTGTGCCAGTACCAAATTGTCTTGATTACTATGGCTTTGTAGCACAGCTTGAAGTTGGGGAGTGAGATCCCCCCGACTTTATTCTTCTTTCTCAGGATTGCTTTGGCTATTCGGGGTCTTTGGTGTTTCCATATGAATTTTTGAATTATTTGTTCCAGTTCATTGAAGAATGTTGCTGGTAGTTTGATAGTGATTGCATCAAATCTGTATATTGCTTTGGGCAGGATGGCCATTTTGATGATACTAATTCTTCCTAGCCATGAGCATGGGATGAGTTTCCATCTGTTAGTGTCCCCTTTAATTTCTCTCAAGAGTGACATGTAGTTTTCAGAGTATAAGTCTTTTACTTCTTTGGTTAGGTTTATTCCTAGGTATTTTATTTTTCTTGATGCAATTGTGAATGGAGTTGTTTTTCTGATTTCTCTTTCTGTTGGTTCATTGTTAGTGTATAGGAAAGCCACAGATTTCTGTGTGTTGATTTTGTATACTGCAACTTTGCTGTATTCCGATATCAGTTCTAGTAGTTTTGGGGTGTAGTCTTTAGGGTGTTTTATGTATAGTATCATGTCATCTGCAAATAGTGACAGTTTAACTTCTTCTTTACCAATCTGGATTCCTTGTATTTCTTTGTTTTGCCTAATTGCAGTGGGTAGGACCTCCAGCACTATGTTAAATAACAGTGGGGAGTTGGGCATCCCTGTCTAGTTCCTGATCTCAGAGGAAAAGCTTTCAGCTTCTCGCTGTTCAATATAATGTTGGCTGTGGGTTTATCATAGATGGCCTTTATTATGTTGAGGTACTTGCCATCTATTCCCATTTTGCTGAGAGTTTTTATCATGAGTGGATGTTGAACTTTGTCAAGTGCTTTATCAGCAGCTATGGAGATGATTATGTGGTTTTTGTCTTTCTTTTTGTTGATGTGATGGATTATGTTGATGGATTTTCGAATGTTGTACCATCCTTGCATCCCTGGGATGAATCCCACTTGGTCATGGTGTACGATTCTTTTGATGTACTTTTGAATTTGGTTTGCTAATGTTTTGTTGAGAATTTTTGATTCTACGTTCATCAGGGATATTGGTCTGTAGTTTTCTTTTTTGGTGGGGTCTTTGCCTGGTTTTGGTATTAGGGTGATGTTAGCTTCATAGAAGGAGTTTGGGAGTAATCCCTCCTCTTCTATTTTTTGGAAAAGTTTAAGAAGAATGGGTATTATGTCTTCTCTGTATGTCTGATAAAATTCTGAGGTAAATCCATCTGGCCCGGGGGTTTTGTTCTTTGGTAGTTTTCTGATTACCGCTTCAATTTCATTGCTGGTAATTGTTCTCTTTAGATTTTCTGGGTCAGTCTTGGAAGGTTGTATTTTTCTAGGAAGTTGTCCATTTCTCCTAGGTTTCCCAGCTTGTTAGCATATATGTTTTCATAGTCCTCTCTAATAATTCTTTGTATTTCTGTGGGGTCCGTCGTGATATTTCCTTTCTCGTTTCTGATACTGTTGATTTGTGTTGACTCTCTTTTCCTCTTAATAAGTCTGGCTAGAGGCTTATCTATTTTGTTTATTTTCTCAAAGAACCAGCTCTTCGTTTCATTGATTTTTGCTATTGTTTTATTCTTCTCAATTTTATTTATTTATTCTCTGATCTTTATTATGTCCCTCCTTCTGCTGACCTTAGGCCTCATTTGTTCTTCTTTTTCCAATTTCGTTAATTGTGACATTAGACCATTCATTTGGGATTGTTCTTCCTTTTTTAAATATGCCTGGATTGCTATATACTTTCCTCTTAAGACTGCTTTTGCTGTGTCCCACAGTAGTTGGGGCTATGTGTTGTTGTTGTCGTTTGTTTCCATATATTGCTGGATCTCCATTTTGATTTGGTCATTGATCCATTGATTATTTAGGAGTGTGTTGTTAAGCCTCCATGTGTTTGTGAGCCTTTTTGCTTTCTTTGTACAATTTTTTTCTAGTTTTATGCCTTTGTGGTCTGAAAAGTTGGTTGGTAGGAATTCAATCTTTTGGAATTTACTGAGGCTCTTTTTGTGCCCTATTATGTGGTCTATTCTGGAGAATGTTCCATGTACACTTGAGAAGAATGTGTATCCTGTTGCTTTTGGATGTAGAGTTCTGTAGATATCTCTTAGGTCCATCTGTTCTGGTGTGTTGTTCAGGGCCTCTGTGTCCTTACTTATTTTCTGTCTGGTGGATCTGCCCTTTGGAGTGAGTGGTGTGTTGAAGTCTCCTTGAATGAATGCATTGCATTCTATTTCCTCCTTTAATTCTGTTAGTATTTGTTTCAGGTATGTTTGTGCTCCTGTATTGGGTGCATATATATTTATAATGGTTATATCCTCTTGTTGGACTGAGCCCTTTATCATTATGTAATGTCCTTCTTTGTCTTTTGTTACTTTCTTTATTTTGAAGTCTGTTTTGTCTGATACCAGAATTGCAACACCTGCTTTCTTCTCCCTGCTGTTTGCATGAAATATCTTTTTCCATCCCTTGACTTTAAGTCTGTGCATGTCTTTGGGTTTGAGGTGAGTCTCTTGCAAGCAGCATATGGATGCATCTTGCTTTTTTATCCATTCTATTACTCTGTGTCTTTTGATTGGTGCATTCAGTACATTTACATTTAGGGTGATTATTGAAAGGTACATACTTATTGCCATTACACACTTTATGTTTGTGGTTACCAGAGGTTCAGGGTTAGCTTCTTTACTATCTTATTGTCTAACTTAACTCACTTGTTGAGGTATTATAAATGCGGTTTGATGAATCTTTAATTCTCTCCCTTCTTATTCCTCCCTTCTTCATATGTTGGGTGTTTTGTTCTGTGCTCTTTTTAGGAGTGCTCCCATCTAGAGCAGTCCCTGTAAGATGCCCTGTAGAGATGGTTTGTGGGAGGCCAATTCCCTCAACTTTTGCTTGTCTAGGAATTGTTTAATCCCTCCTTCATATTTAAATGATATTCGTGCCGGCTACAGTAGTCTTGGTTCGAGGCCCTTCTGTTTCATTGCATCAAGTATATCATGCCATTCTCTTCTGGCCTGTAGGGTTTCTGTTGAGAAGTCTGATGATAGCCTGATGGGTTTTCCTTTGTAGGTAACTTTTTTTTTCTCTCTGGCTGCCTTTAATACTTTGTACTTGTCTTTGATCTTTGCCATTTTAATTATTATGTCTTGGTGTTGCCCTTTTTGGATCCCTTGTCATGGGAATTCTGTGTACCTCTGTGGTCTGAGAGGCCATTTTTCCCCCTAGTTTGGGGAAGTTTTTGGCAATTATTTCTTCAAAGACACTTTCTATCCCTTTGTCTTTCTCTTCTTCTGGTACCCCTATAATGTGGATATTGTTCCATTTCGATTGGTCTCTCAGCTCTCTTAGAATTCTTTCATTCCTGGAGATCCTTTTATCTCTCTCTGCATCAGCTTCTCTGCATTCCTGTTCTCTGTTTTCTAGTCCATTAATGGTCACTTGCATCTCGTCCATTCTGTTTTGAAGTCCTTCTGGAGCTTGTTTTATTTCTGTATTCTTCTTCCTTAGTTCTTGCATATTTCTCTGCATGTCCGTCAGCATGGTTATGACTTTTGTTTTGAATTCTTTTTCAGGAAGACTGGTTAAATCTATCTCCCCAGGTTCCTCCTCAGGGGAAGATGTAGCAGATGCCGAAGCTGTCTGGGTTCATCTTGTCTGGATCATATTTTTTTGCCTTTTCATGTTGACAGGTGCTATTGACTGTCAGCTGGGAGGGCCAAACTTTTCACTTGCTACTGGCTTTTCTTTACTGGGACAACTGCGACCCTTAGTGGCTTGTGTTGGGTAATTGCATGTAGACTGGTTCTTTGTGTCTTGCCTGGGGGATATGGAGGAATTTCCCTTTCTTTGGGTGTGGTCTGCCTTAGGCTGTTTCTCTGCTTTCGCAGCACCCAGAGGGGTAATGGACTTTGGGTCTGTTTGGCTATTTACCTCCGTGAGGGGTCTCAGAGCTGTTGCCCAGGGGGTTAGTGCGCCCGATTTTCCCTGTAATTTCCAGCCACTGGGCTGTGACCTGTGTTGTATCCATCCAGCTGTTATGTCCCTGTCCCTTTAAGACTTTCAAAAAGCACTCGCTTTCCTTTGTCACAGTGGCATCTGCTTCGGAACCTGCTTAGAGGTCTTGCTGCCCTATTTCCCTAGTTTCCAGCCCTCCACGCATGCACTCTGTCTGCGCTCTGGTGCGGGTGGCTGGGGCTGAGTGTTTAGCAGTCCTGGGCTCCCTCTCCCTCCCACCGGGAGCTGGGGCGAGGTGTGCTTGGGTCCTGTCGGGCAGGGGGTTGTATCTTATCCCTTTCACCAGGCGCTGGGCTCTCACACGTGTGGATGTAGTCTCGCTGTTGTCCTGTGTCTTCTGGTCTCTCTTTTAGGATTAGTTGTATTTGTTGTATTTTCAAAAATATATATGTTTTTGAGAGGAGATTCCCACTGTCCTACTCATGCAGCCATGTTGTTTCTGCCTCCCCTGCTATCATTTTATATTTATTTTTTCTTCCTCTATTCGGCATGTGTATACATGTGTGTGTGTGTGTGTGTGTGTGTGTGTATTCATACCACCACCTCTCAAATTCTACTTAAACACCACAGGATTCATGCCAGCCTTCCATCTTATATTTGTTAACTCCCTTCTACAACAGTGAAAAATATGGCTCCCATTTTTACTGTTTATTTGCTCCATTATTCTTTATGTAATCAGTATCCCAACCACAAGGGCTGCTTCCTTCATCCTAGTTCACTGGCCAGGTCCATGCCACCTCCTCCCTCAGCCAAGGACCTGTCCATCTACCCCGGCTAGCAGGAGAGCAGAGCCTGCCATATTCCCAACCTGGCCAAGGGCTAAAAAAGTTGAAGAAGAAAGGAAGCCCACTTTCTTTTTAAGATAAGATTTTAAAAAATTATTCCACATATTCTCTTCTTTAAAATATTTTAAGGTATGTGTATTATTCAGATGTTGGATCTTTGCTAGTCAGACTTTAAAATGATCACCTCTCTTATGATTCTTATCTCTTTGTACTTTACTTTTGCATTCTTATAGAACTTTTCAAATGGATATTCCACACCAATAATTTAATTTTCTGAAGTTTCCAATTATGCTATTGACCTCAGTATTGGATTTTAATTTTGCTATTACATCATAGCTATCTTGAAGGACTTCCTTACACCAACCCTGGTTTTAATAGGAATGAAGCTTTTATCTTTATATATTTTATTATTTTTTAATTTTGATTTTATCTCAATTGAAGTCATGGGTCTTTATCACTATTATGAGGTCCAAGTAGATATTTTCTTTATATTCACAATCATAATCAGAAATGTACTCTCTTTTACTTGTGTTCAGTAAATTTTAAATGCCTTATGTCCTTGTTTTCCTTTTTCTTTTGTCTACCACTTATGGAAGTTTTCTCTCAAATGTGAGTTTTTAGAGACAAGATGAGGATAGTACTTATCTCTGTTCATGATGCACTTGCGAATTTGAACATTTTCCTTTCACAAACCCTGCTAGAAAGCAGAGCAATTTATAGAGTTTCACTTCCAATTTCCAGTGACTGGCAGGCATTCTTCTGATGAAGATCTGCTACTTTGATGGGAGAAAAAGAAACTTCATCTACTTCTGTTGCCTGGAAATGACATTTAACTCAGATGTAGTAAGTGAAAAGTCACATTTTCTTTCGGTGCTGCCTCTGCAAGTGTGTCTGCCTCTGCTTCGGACTACGTGTCTGGAGACAGCACTGACGAGACAGCTGTCGCTCACACAGGCTCTCAAGAGCTCACTGAGCACACCCCTTCCCAACTCCACGCTCCTGGATGACACATGGTCCCCTGAAAGGGAACACTGTAGAAGTACTCACACCATGGAAATATGTAAACACTTCAAACGAGGGCTTGTAATTCTGGAGAGCCAGTTGTTAAACATTCACCAGGATACCACTGTGTCGATGCCCATTTTTAAACCTCCTGTTAAGCCAAAAGAACAGTTGTAAGAGCATTTGTCTTCTGAAATAAGAAAGGTGTAGTTCTCATTGAAGCTCCATGCAAATAATAGAACTGAAAATTCCTTACCAATTCAACAGCTTGACTGTGAATTCTAGTTAATATTCTATTATAGTCATAAAGACTTTCATTTCAAGAAAAAGATGAAAGGGTAAAGAGGGGGAGTGGATTTAAAAATTTTGGGGGGAGTATTTCTAATCCAATGTTATTTTTAAACTGAATGTTAAAAAAAATCTCAAATGCTTTAATGTTTCTTTCCTTATATTTATTTCCCAAGGGAAAAATATTAGTTAATATTATCACTGGCCAAAATATAAATGTAGAAGTGTTATTAAGCAAATTAGGCATTCATTTGTAGGTACAAGGAAGCTGTAATTGTGAACATTATGTTGTTTTCTTTTACTTCTTAATAGTTATAAGTTTCTGGATATTGAATACTATGTAAAGTCTGTTTATTTTTTAACTTTCCAGACATGATTAATACCCACAATCCTATTCCTTCTAAATAATAAAAGAATCCATTTATTATCAAATTTATTGAATGTGTAATGTTCTCCAGACACTTATCTTAGTGATAGGGTGTAGATACAAGAGACATTCTGGCCTTCCTAAAGTTATCATTCTGTTCAAGCATTTTCAGTTTTGATCATAATTTACCTTTCATTTTGTGCAAATGGCTTTACTTCACTTTTTTATCTACTTTTCTCTAAAACCTGATTTTGCTGATAGCATTTTGTTATTGACAATATTTTTCAGCGTTTACATCCTACCTTGCTTTAGGCAAAAGCAATAAAGAAAGTATTGGCTGAATCATTTTAAAAATATGAAGGAGTATCTTTCCTCAAATCTTTCTGCCACACAACTTGCCTCTACTTAAACATCCTTCTTTCAAAATATGTGTATCAAGTAACATGTACACACATATCCATTTATTCACTTTTGTTTATGTCAAAATGGACAAGAATATATGTAAAGGGTAAATATCAGTTTCCTCTCTTACTGTTTTGCAAGGACCTTTCTTTGATGCCACTGGGCTTTGAATCCTTTTTTGAGTTAGTAATATTATTGGCTACCATTCAGAATTCTTCATGCCTGTATTTTGTATTTCTGGAGTAAGTGGTGTGTGTAAGTGTGAGTTTGTGCATATGTGCATGTGTTTAATGACTGAGGCATAAAAAGAGGAATAATGTTCATTCTCCAATATTTATATTGTAATGAAAAGACAGATGCATGTGAGATAAAACCATTCCCTGATGTCATTCTGATCTGAGCACACTTTAAAACCTTTCCTTATAAACATTAGAAAATATAATGCATGGGATACTACCAAAGAAAAAGAAAACCCTGAAATACAGAAAAAGAAACAGAAATCCCTACGTGTCATAAAATAAGAGTCAACCCAACAACAGGTCTGTGAGTTTATGCGCTGACTTTGAAGGGCCACTGGTCAGGGTGCAGGATGGTGGAAGAAAGTGGGATGGGATCCAAATCTGATCTCTGAGGAAACAGATCAAGCTTTGTGACTGTGATGTACAGTGGAAATCAAGACCTTGGCATAGAAGTGGGACCATTGAAATACTGCACCTTCAAGAAAAGGAAAATTTGCAAAAGTTTACTTGGTTCAGGGAGGTGGCACCAAGTTTGTCTTTTCTAACTTCTAGATACACAAGAAAAAATCTTTTGTGAGGAAAAATCAAATAAACAAAAACTTGTTTTTCCTTTTTGTAAAGTATGGTATTTAAGTTACAAACCATGTAAATGGAGAAAGCTACCAGGGCAAAATTTAACATAAAATTCAACCAGAAAGTAATAACTCTACAGCATTTGGCTGAAAAAACAAAACAGAACAAAACCAAAACTCAAACAAGAACAACAGAATTTGTGAAGAACATAATGATTACAACCTGAGCTGCATTTTGTTCCTTCATGGAAAAGAAATACCTGTCAAATATGAGTTCACAGCAAAAACTTCCAAACCAATATGAGCTAGAATCAGTAAGGGCACTAAATAGGAAAATAAGGACTACAATTTTCAAAATCATAAGATAATGGAAGAATATGAAAAGGATTATAAAATACATCTTGTTTCTAACCACTTCAAATAACCATGGTGACTTAAATGCATTCTGTGCGACTACCATCTCCTACCTCAATTTTAGAAACAAAACCTAAATTCTGTCACCACTTCCACCAGTACCCACCTTGAAGTGTTCTCACCATAGCAGGCAAAGGGATGTTCTAAAACTTACATCATTTTGTCTCCTTTGCTCAGAAACTCCCGTTAGTTCTCTAGCTCACAAACAGTAACTCAGTCTTTGCAAAAGCAAAAAAATGTCCCAGGGGATAGGCCGCATTCTCCTCTCCTCTCCAATTTGTTTTCCCTTTAACTGCACCCTCGAGCCTCTGGTCTCCTCTCTGTTCCTTGAATGTGCAGGCATCACTCCCCAGCAGGACTTCTGGATTCACTGTATTTTCTGCTTGGAACATTCTTCCATAGGATTTCTCTTAATTCCTTGAAATGTTTACTCAAATGTTCTCTTCTCAGTGAAGATTTTATTGCTACCCAATCCAAAACTGTAACCCAACTCTCAGCTCCTTAACCCTTTTGAGGTTTTTTCCTTCCAATATGTATCATTATCTAACATACTACATTTTATACCATTTATTTTCCTTATTGTCTACCTCCTGGCATCCAATTTTAATGAAGGCAGAATTGTGTTTTGTTTTGTTTTGTTTTGTTTTTAATCTGTTTTATTCCCTGCTGTCTGGCAGTCCCAAGAACAAAGCCTAAAATATTTGTGTTCAATATACTCAATAAAGACACAGGGAAACTATAATTATGCAAAAATGTACAAACATACAGAGTAAATATGTGTACCAACAGCAAACAATATTAAAAACAGTCATAATACAGATAGAATAGTAAAATAAAATGCTAGAAAATTTAAGGATAATCTATTAGGAGAGGAAAGTGATCTTTATGGAGAAATTATATAATTTTATTAAAGGAGATAAAATATTCAAATGAATGGAAATATGGATAATTTCTGTGACTTTGAAGGGTCCACATAGTAAAGCAAATATTTTCTCTAAATTAATTTCTGAACTCAGTATAATTCCAATTCAGACAAGATTATTCCAGAATTATTTAAATCAATCCTAAAATTCAAATAGATGAGAATAACACCAAGAATGCTGAGAAATGTTTCAATTAAACAAAAAAGTGGAGGAATGGGCATGTAGGCCTGCTCTAACAAATAACATGTTATAAATGAACAGTGTTTAAGAAGGTGGTACTTGGACAGAAATTAAAAAATAAAAAATAAAGCCATAAAACAGAAGACTGAACATAACACATTCACATAATTTTTGGAAATTAGTAAATGTGGTAGGCAGGAAAAAGTGGTCCTCCAAATATGCCGTGTCTTGGTCTCTGTAATCTACAATTGTATTTCTGTAAATGGCAATGGGGAATTGCACATGTGACTAAGGTAAGGATCTTGAGATGAGAAAATCGCTCTGAATTATCTGGGTGGACCCAATGTTATTGTGAGGATCCTTGTAAGGGAAAGAAGGAGGCAGATGAGTCAGTATGTGATGATGGAAGCAGAGGCCAGAATGATACAATTGCTGCTTGGAAAGAGGCCACAAGCCAAGTAATGCAGACTGGATAAGGCAAGGAAACAGATTCTCCCCAAGAATCTCTGGAAGAAATGCAGTTCTGCTGACATCGACTTTAGCCTACTGAGAACCATTTTGGATGCCTCAACTCCAGAACTGTAAATAATAAATTGGTGTTGTTTTAAGCCATTAAGCATATGGTTATTTGTTATAGAAAAACAAACCTTAAAATTTTTCAAATTTCCCTATCACAAAATATCTTCATCAAATCAGGGCAACAGATTCTTAAACAGGGTATAGAAAGTGCAATCTAAAGCACTAAATATTGGTAATCACAACTATATTATAAAAAGATAACATCTGTATATTAAAAACTACCACTTAGAAACATAAATGAAAGCCACAAGTAGGCTGAAATGAAATATATAAATAAAATTAACAAATGATTATTTTTCATACCACAGAAATGCCTATGAAATTGAGCCAATGGAACAAGCCATAGAAACAGGAAATTCTCATTTAAAATAAAACAAATGGCTGATGAACATGAAAAGTTGCTCCAACTCAAAATTAATTAGGAAAATCAGTCTGGAAGTTAGGACAAAATGACATTCCATGATCACAAATTGATAAGTACTGAAAATTATTGAAGCAAACTTCTTTTCATAGGACAAACACTTGGTCATGATGTGTTATCTTTAAAAATATATTTTCTGATATCTTTTCAATGTTCATTTTCTACTTTACACTGTTGCCCAGGAACAGACAGGGGAAGGACTTGTTTTTGTTTTGTTTTTGGTTGGGACTATTATGTACATTTCCTGATTCTGTGCCTCTGTAATATTATTAATAAAGTATATTAGATATTTATAAACTCTTGTAATATTATTAATAATGTATACTAGATATTAATAGACTCTTGATTCTTGATTCAGGAATTATTGCTGATAGTGAAATTATATCCAAACTCCACTTCCTTCCCTGCAGAACTGGCAAAGGCTTGGCTTTAGATTTCCTTAGGGCAGGTCTACAGTAATTTTTCTTTAGGATCTGGTCCTTACTCCTAAGACATGGATATCTGGTTCCAACTGAATCCCAGAGGTGTTAACAAAGTCTCTCTCCTCTGGCTAAGCTGTAATTCCATTATCTTCCAGCAATGCCTAACATTTAGGATATCTTTATCACTCTCAGTCTTACAGCAGCTACTTCTTGGTAAGACCTGAAAACAGTAAGTCTTGCCTTTAGGCAGGAAATGGTGAAGAAGCACTGAAACTCCCACGGAGCCTTTCTCCTACCACCTTTCTCTCCAGAGTTACGTCCCTCAGATTCCAGGCACATCAGCAGCCTGGAATGCTGCTCTCTGCCTCTTGTGATCAATGGGCCCACTTTGCTCTGCTGGACTCCAGTTCCCTGCACTGAAGTTAGGAAAATATTCCTACGCAGAAGGCAGGCAACTGTAGGGTTTATAAGGTTCCTTTTTTTCAGGGATATTCTCCAATAACTAAAAACAGTTACCTTATATATTTGTTTAAGTTTTATAGTTGTTTATGACAGGGGGGCTAACTCCCTGCCAAAATTTGTCAGAAGCTAATTTATTCATTTCTGATAATATTTTATATAATTATATATAAATATTTATGTTTAATACATATGAAGCTGAGTATTATGCATGTAGAGATATAGCAGTGAATAGCACAGGCATGTTTCCTATCTAATAAATTTGATAATTATATAAATATATTCATATAAACTAAGTCTCAGTGAGTTATTTAGTCATTCACTGAGGAACAGTGTCAGAAGTTCATATGATTACCCTTCTAGTCTTAAAGAGAACGAGTGATGCCAAATATTTATCTGTTGGACTCCCCACCTAACAGAAGCACTTAAGAGAAATAGGTTCAGAAAGAAGTGTTATTTTGTAATTAGTCTATTGATGCTATTTTCCTAAATGACTCAGTAATACATCAGCAAATGGAGAAAACAGGACATTTTCTCTTAAAATTATTTCAGTTTTCAAATTATCATGCATTATATCATTATTAATAACCAACAACACCATTTTATCAATGCCAATGGTTACATACAGGACCTTTTAAAATGTTGAATTTATTTAATTAAACCCATAGCCTTTGTTCAGGAATGAAAGTTTCATTTCATAAGCAAAGCAGACTGTTTGTTTATTTCACTGAATGGAAGTAGATTATGGGCATTTCAATGAAAGAAAAAATATTCAATGTAATGCAGAATAAATTAATCATATATATGATTTCTATATAAAGTATTCCCAAAAGAAATCTTGTAAGACTTGCAACTTTTTAAAAATAATATACATATTTCATCTAGGGAAAAAAAATCAAGATTAATTGAATGGAAATATCCAAGTTTAGGACTGCAACAGAATCATGACTTAATTAAAATCAAAATCTCATGGTGTCCTTCAAGTGACACTATAAAGAAATATAAGTAGAGTTTGAAATTAATTAATCACAGTGAATAATAACTCACATATGCCTTTACTGAAATAAGCTGCAGTTTAAGTTAAACAAGAAGAAATCAAGCATTTTGCTTACCCATGAATAAAACAGATGTTTGTCACTTGGTTGTATATTGTAGGAATATTTTTATTGAAACATAATTATTTACTTTAAATTCATGCTTAATTATTTTACTAATACATATAGAAATTTTATATTCCAGCATTAGTCTTAATTATCCCCATATTTTGCACTGAGGAATATTTGAGGCATAAGGGATTAGAAAACACAAAACCATATTACAATCTTATTTTTGAGTCTTGGTCCAGCACAAGGTTATATGGCTAAATATGAATGCCCTTCAAAATTTCTAACAATAGAATCTAATTAAACTTGTAATCAATGTTTGACCTTGGAAAAATGAGCCAGTCTACTTACCAGCTCCATGAATTTTAGCAAGTTAGTTCATCTTTCTGTTTTCCTCATCAATATAAAATAAATAATTAACTTACATGATAGGATTAATGAAACTACAAAATAAGAGAAATAATTACAGTATCTCACATGTTGCTCTAATTGATAAATACCTCTCTACTACTCTTCCCTTAGAGATGGGTCTTTCTGTGAAAAGGAAGATATTTGGATGAGAATCTCTTTCTCAATCTCTTTTTCCTTCTGATGCATGATCCTCAAACAGATACATCTACAACACTATCACACACAATATATTTAGACATAGTTTAATATATTTCACACCTGATTTTAAACTTTATGTGCAAGCATAACTACCTGTGTTGCCACCTCTGTCTATATTGAGTGAATGGTGTAAACTTAGACTTGTTTTTGGCCACAGCTGTTATTGATAGTCAAATGTTATCTTTGAAATTCCAAAGGATATTTTATCCCATTGGCTTGGCAACTTCTCAAAGGAAACCCTCTGCTTTATCTAGTCTTTCTGTTTAGCTCTTCAAAGTGCCATGCTCAATTCCTACTGTGCCTCCCCTGTTTTCCACATTTTCGATATTCACCCACTACCACTTGAAGAAATTTAATTCTACCTTGCCTCAGGGTCCAGCTTAAATTCCATTTTGACTGACTGCTAGTACCTACTGATAAAGATGCTCATTTAGACATTTTCTGATTATGTCCTATTTCTCTAGGACTGAAGTACAAGACACTTGAAATTAGTCTGTGAGTTAGAGTTGTTTAGTCTCAAGTGACAAAAACTGAACTCTGTCCAACTTCAGTTAGACATATATTGGGAGGAATATAGGATTCATTGGCTAGGTTTCTATCTTGGAAACATGCAGGAAAACAAAACAGGCCCTGCCTGATTCCCTGAGTGGTGTGAATGAAGAATTGCTGTCTTGTTTTGTATTGTTTTCACCTGCCCTTTAGTCTCTGCAGAGCTCTGGGGTCCGGCAGATGGTGGTGGTGATAGTGGGGGTGTTGGGGGGTGTAGCTAAGATAAGAGTGTATTATGATTTTCTACTGTACCACTGTAAAGAGAAGACATTCTGGCCAATGTAGCCTCCAGATACTTTAAGACTTCTGAAATGGTAATGCAGAGTCATTTTATTCACTGTTCCATCAAGATCCCATTCAATACTGGGGAGAAAATCCACCCCCTTAAAAACAATTCATATATCTTTAGGGAAGGGAAACATATACCAGCTACTTAAAATAAAACAAAACACTTACTAATTGTAAGAGACAAATTCTTCTTGTTTCATGTATTGAGTATTTCATCTGTGCTATAATACGGATGAGATGCCTTCTTTACACTGTTATTAATCAATCCAATATTTAACATTAAGTACACAGAAAGTGGTATGCTAAGGGAACCAAGAAGAGAGGCTTTCTGTTCCTCCCACACCATAGCATAGGGGTGATACAGCTCATGGGATACTTCTCCATATACTCTTCCTCACTGGGTGCTTACATGGAGTCCATTAGCTTCCAATGTGATCTCTATGCCTATAACTCATAATTTTATGGCTCTCCCTGAGATCTCTCCTCTTAACTCCAGCTTCATTATATGATTTCCTTCTTTAATACTGAGCAGTTATCTAAAACTCAGCATCTACAAACCTGAACTGATTTTTCACTTCCCCACAATCCAGATGGATCTTCTAGTTGTCTTCCTGGTCTGTTGATAACTAATCTAATCAGTCCCTTGTTCAGGTAAAAATCTTAAATTACCCCTATGTCTTTTCTTTCTTACACATTTTATATCCAGTTTGGTAAAATATCACTTCTGAATCCTTTATGATCTTTGTTCAATTCATCAAGTTTTCTCTCCTATATTGTTTGTAATAACTGGTTTTCTACTCACTCTTTTGTCTCTACAGTTTAGTCTTAGCAGCACATGACTTTGTATCCCAAATTTTATAATGTCTCCCCTGTTACATCACAGTAAAAGCAAGAATAGCCAAAAAGATGCCAGAAATGTCCTTGGGCCCACACATCCCTACTTCTTAAAGCTCATCTCCTACTCTACCTCCACTTACTTATTTTAATTCAGCCCCCCCTCCAATGGCCTTCTTGACCACTTCAAGCCTTTTGTCAGATCTTACTTTTTGATATGATTTATCTTGGCCATTGCATTTTATAATGCTCTATGCCTTCTCTGTTCATATCCAGAGAGATTTCATGAAAATATTTGTTGTATTAAATAATGTGTAGGTCCAGAAACAAATTTCACAATGGAAATTGTTACTGTAGGGAAAAATTATTAATCAATTGGACCATATACCAAGTATGGTAATGATGGAATGATGCAGAGGGAATCAATCTAGAAAGCTCTGTAAAACAACTTAAGCAGATTCACAGGAGTAAGTTATCTTATCTACCCCAAAAGAAATAAGATAGACATAGGAGGAGCAAGGGAATAAAGGCATTTCCATGGTGGACATTTATCAGTTTAAGTAGGCAATGGAGGGAATGAGGCTAAAAAGCACAATAGGCAGCAAAAAGCCAAGAAATCTTGAGAAAGAAGAACAAAGACTGGTTTCAAACATGCTATAAAGCTACAGTAATCAAAACAGTATGGTACTAGCACAAGAATAGACCCACAGACCAGTGGAATAAAAGAGCCCACAAATCAACCCACATTTTATGGCCAATTAACATATGGAAAAGGAGGCAAGTGTACACATGGGAAAAGACAGTCTCCTCAGTCAACAGTGTTGGGGAAACTGGACAGCTACATAGGAGAGAATGGAACTGGATCTTGTCTTACACTATACAAAAAATAAACTTGAAATGGATTAAAGACCTCAACGTAAGACCTGAAACCATAAAAATCCTAGAAGAAAACATAGACAGCAAACTTGAACATTGTCATTAGTAATTTTTCTTTTGTGGTGGGGTTTATAGGCAAGAGAGACAAAAGCAAAAATAAAAAAGTGGGACTACTTCAAACTAAAAGACTGCAGAGCAAAGAAAACCATCAACAAAACAAAAAGGCAACCTACTGAATGGGAGAAGATATTTACAAATATTTCGTCCAATAAGGGGCTAATATCCAAAGTACATAAGAAAACTCAAAAAATTCAGCACCAAAAAAATCATAATAATCTGACTAAAAAATGGGCAAAGAGCCTGAATAGACACTTTTCCAAAGAAGACATACAGATGGCCAATAGACCATATCAACATCCCTAATCATAAGGGAAATGCAAATCAAAATCACAATGAGCTATCACTTCACATGAGTCAGAATGCCTAGTGTCAAGAAAACAAGAAATAACAAGTTTGGGCAAAGATGCAGAGAAAAGGGAACCCTCATACATTTTTGGTGGGAATATAAGTTGATATAGCCTCTATGGAAAGGAATATGCGGTTTTTCTCAAAAAAAACTAAAAAATAGGAATAACATGAAACCCAGTAATTCCACTTGTGCATATTTACCCAAAGAAAACAAAATCACTAATTCAAAAATATACATGCACTCCTATGTTTATTGCAGCATTATTTATAATAGCCAAGATATAGAAGCAACCTAAGTGTCCATCAATATATTAATGTATAAAGAAGACATGGTACATACATATAATGAAACACTGTTTGGCCATCAAAAGTAATGAAATATTGCCATTTGCAACAACATGGTCGGACCTAGAGGATATTATGCTAAGTGAAGTAAGTCAGGCAGAGAAAGACAAATGCCAAATGATTTCACTTACATATGGAATCTTAAAAACAAAACAAACAAAATAGAATTGGCTCATAAACATGGAGAATGGACTGGTGGTTGCCATAGGAGAGAGATGTGGAGGGAAGGGTAAAATAGGTTAAGGGGATAAAGAGGTACAAACTTTCAATTACAAAATAAGTTAGTCATGGGGATGAAGAGCAGCAAAGGGAATATAGCCAATAATATTGTAATATCTTTATATATTGACAAATTGCAACTAAACTTATATTGAGTATTTAGCAATGTATGTAACTGTCAGATCACTATGTTGTACATCTGAAACCAATGTAATATTGTATACAACCATATCTCAATTTTAAGAAAAAGCTAGTCATCTAGTAAGAATATCAATTCTTCCCATGTCTGTGTGACTTCTAAAGGACATCTACTAGCAATGGATGAAATATATCATCACTAAAACCAAAAATATTCTTAAGTTAATGTTGATTTTGGATGTGCATATTATATATACATACATAAACAGAATCTTATATTCTCTTCTTAATTAGGTCTTGAACACCAAAAGACATGAATAGTTCTGCTATATACTTACTTTGAAAAATCCATGTATAGACTATCAAGCAAATAATGACTATCTGAAATTGCCTGCAATTAGGCATTTATACAATAATCCATAATGACTCCAATGGTGTCTTTATGTAGGATAGAGTAGTAATGTACAGTGTGTAAGTGATTAGGCATTTACATAATAGTAGATAAGAACTCCGAAGAAACCATCAGAGACTATCAACTAAATAAAGCAAGCTTAGGGAATCTGTACTCCCTCCTTTTTAATTTTTTAGAATTAAATGACTATTTGGTAAATTTTATCAATTTTTGTAAATACATGTAATAAACATCCTTCTTTTTTTAATACTAAGCACTGTGAAGCTGCCAAAAGTCCAGACCACAACTTTATTTCCAAATAAAAATAACCTTCCCCATTATAAAAGTAATCCTTGAGACAGTTGTCCAAATGTACTTTCTCCAGGTCTTCTTTTTAATTCTTTTAACACACTGCAGTCCTACCTTCAACCTATCGGTCCACTGAAAGCGGTCTTAGCAACATCTCTCCTTGCCAAGCCCAGTGCTTCATTTTCAGCTCTAACCTGACTTGAACTGTTGGCAGTTAACACATTTGGTTCTATCTTGATTCATTTTCGTAAGTGGTCCTTTAAGATTACATACTCTATTTCATTGGCATCTCTCTCCAAATACCACTTGCAGACTTGTCCTCTCACTTGACAATGTTGCAAAGCACTGGGATTAATAATAAACTCTATCTTCAGTAACCAAAGATACCTCATTTCATCCTTGGCATTTCAATATTGCTTATACTCTAGTAGCCCAAATTTGTATGTCTGATCCCCACATGTACATAACTGTTTACATGAAATCTCCATGTGAATGTTTATTAGACTGTGTGGTTCAAGAAGCAAATGTGCAACAATGCAGAGGTAGTGTGTGAAGAACAGAGAATACTAATTACTTTCCTCAGCTTTATGTATATTTGTCTTTTCATCTTCGTCCTTCCTTGTTAATTTTTTAGAATTAAAGTTGACTTGGTAATCAAGTTAAATTCAATTAGATTCATTGTCTAAACAATTTACTGACATACTTGAGACATGGGGAATTCATATTTAGTATTCTGTAAGCCTGATTTTGATTCCAAATAAGACTCCTCTCGATTAAATATAGACTAAAATGCCAAAAACATTACAACTGGGAATCACATTTTCATAAATTAATCCAAGCTTTGATGTATTTGATATTCTTTGAACTTTTTTTTTCCCAAATCTTTGTTAACACTGAATGGATATTCATATACAACCATATGGTTTTAAATTCTTACAATACTTTTCTGATTATTCAACTTGTGAACATATCAGTACTTAGGAGAGGTCTTGAATAATTTTCCACATATTTTCAGTTATATAGTGTTGGCTTTCCAAATAGTTTATTAGGTTAAAACTGATGTTGTATTGGGTTCAATATGCACAAACCCCTGAAGATTTAATAGCAATTGCTTATTATCTGCCTAGAAAAATTGCAAATTTTTTAAAGGTAATGGAATGCATATTGAATTTAGCTAAAATTCATTAAGACAATTATAGATAATTGTTAAGACCTTTTATAGCAGTGCTTTTTTAGTGAGGTTACTGTCAAAATGTATGAAGTACAAAAATTTTCATTGTATCAAAATACTGAAGCTAAAGTATATTATCAAATCTTCCCAAGTATTTGAGTACCTAAAATACTGAGGTTATTTCGCCTATAACATGTATGGATATCTCACAACACTTGTACTGTTACTATGTCAATAATTTTCAGTAACAGAGAAATTTAAGAAAAGTTACTGCGAAGTATTTAATTAATGCTTTCATGATGCTGGTTAGAAAAAAAGCTTGTAGAAAAGCTGATTGGCTGCTTGAGATCAACTGAATGAAACCACCACACTTTTGTGATTTTCTTATTCTGTATCATGCATTAGTCCATGAAATATATTTACTGGGTTACTCCCAGCATTAAAACATAAATAAATACAATAGAATATGGAAGAGTAAAATGACAAATATCCTAGTGTATTGGTAAAGGTAAATAAACACTTTTTTGGATCATTTTTGTTTGATGTGCATATGTCCATCTGTGTAATTTGACTTTATATAAGTATTATTTTCTGGCTTTAAATCAACATAGGGTAAGAAATGTACATTCTTAGTTTGTATTCACATGTTTACAATTCATGCCTTAAGAAACTCCACTTAATTTTACTTTATATGATAAAGACATAGATGTTTAATAAACAGTTCATAAATATTTGAAAGTTGACCATTTTTTATGGATATTTAAAAATATAAGAAAAAAATTTTCCAGGAGCTACACAGCACTTATTTCCCATTGGCTAGAATTCTGACACATGTTCATGCTTAGAACAATAATTTTGCAACGGAGAGGCACTGATAGCATTGGATTACATAAGTTATGTTGTAAATGTTTAAGACTAGAGTGGGTCCAGATCTATAAGTAAGCACACAGCTGCTAGTTAGGGAGTGAACGAAATTGGCATGCTGTTAGAAAAGAGGAAAGATGGACTGTCCATGTTGGTTGACTAGCCAAAGGACAATATCTAACAAAAACATTTCAGTTTGATAAAGGCTTTTCTTGAACTTTATTAAGGTATAATTTACAAACAATTTATGAATTCCAAGGATACAGCTTGATATGCTTTAATAATATAATAAATGCATACATCCATTTCTTGTATATATGTGTATATATAAACACTTGTATTTACATATATATATGTGTGTGTCTATATATATATATTTGTAATCATATAGAACATTTTATCAACCTAAAAAGTTCCTTTCTGCACTATTCAATACCCTATCCTCATCCTTGTCCACAGACAACCACTAATGCATTTCTAGATTTTTATGTAAGTGAAATCATACAATGTGTACTCTTTTGTGTTTGGCTTCTTTAGGTAGCATGGTTTTGAGATTTATTGATGCTATTACATTTATCCATTTTGCTTTATTGCTCAGTAGTATTCCATTGCACTGATAGACCACTGGTAACATTCATTCACTAGCTGATAGCCATTTAAGTTATTTTCAGCATCTTTCTAGTAAATAAGTCTATAAGGAACATATGGGCACAAACATTTTTCTGGTCATATTTTTGTTTGTCTTGGGAAAATACCTAAAAGTGTTTGTTGCATCATATGGTAAGTGTATATTTAACTTTATAAGAAACTGTGAAACTGTTTTCCAAAGGAGCTGTTATCATTTTGCATTCTGACAATTAATGTATGAGTATTTAAATTTATACACACTTTCAACAATATTTGGTGTTGTCAGTCTTCTGAATTTGAGACATTCTATGGAACGTGTAGTGGTTTTAATTTACATTTACCTAGGGATACCTTTATATAGTCAACTACGTTTTAAAGAACTTAAATTATTAAATGTATTTTCTAGTCACTCAAATATTTGCCATTTCCAGAGAAAAGCCAATATTTCTAGATTTCTATTTAGTACCACTCTCCCTCTTTCTGAAGAAAAAATTAAAAATTTCCTACAGTATGTCTACTGATGATAAATTCTCTCATGTTTATTTATCTGGAAAAGAAAAAACCTCTTCCAGCATGTTAAAGATTTTGTCCTATTGGCTTCTGGATTGAATGATTTCTGATAAGAAATATATTGTCATTCATAAACGTCTTCATAATTCTCTATACATTATGTGTCTTTTTTTTAAACTTTGGCATTATTTAGTTTTGCTTTTTCACTGTTTTCTTAGTAATAGGATTATAATATACCTGGATGTGATATCCCTTATGATTTCTATGTTTGAGATTTGTAGAGTAAAATTTCAGAATGCACACCTGATTTTAAGACTTACAGTAAACAAGATATTGTGGTTCTTGGATAAAAAGATACATAAATCAATGGAATAGAAAATAAAACCAGAAGTAGACCCACAGATTTATGGTGAATTGAATATCAACAGTATTGGAGGAAGAAAACTCTTTTCAACAAATGGTGCTGAGAAATTTGGACATTCATACGCATAATAAAGAACTTAATCCATATCTTACATTACCTCAGCTGGATTTTTATTCAAGCAAAAATATAAAGCTATGCAACTTACTGAAGGAAAAAGATGAAGATATCTTTTCCACCTTAGATTACTCAAGTATTTCTACATTTTGACACCAAAAGCATCAGCCATAAAAGAAATAGTTGCCAAAATGGATTTCGTCAAGATTAAAAACTTATGCTCTTCAAAGATACTATAAAAATGATGAAATAGAAGACATAGACTTAAAAAAATTACGTAACAAAATATAATAAAGAACTCATCTATAGTATATATGTACAAACATATTTATATACTCAATAGTAAGGATTGTAAAACTAAATTTAAAAAGACAAAGGTTTTGAATAGATATCTTCACAAAGAATATACAGACGACAGGTAAGAACATGAAAACACACTCTCCTCTAAACTATATGATTAGTCATTAGGAAAATGAAAATTCAAATAAAAATTAGATATATACCTTTTAGATGGTCAACACCAAGCTGACACAAATGCTAATCAACTGAAACTCTGATACATTGGCAATAAGATTGCAAAATGGTCGATCACTGAAAAAGTTTGTACGTTTCTTATGAAGTTCTGTATACACTTTCCATATAGGTAGTCCAACTTAGTCCTAAGCATTTAATCAAGATGAATGAAAAATTATGCTCACACCAAAATCTCTACACAAAGGTTTATAGGATCAAAATCCTAGGCATTTAGTCAAGATGAATGAAAAATTAGGCTCAACACACAAAACCTCTATACAAATAACTAATATCTGTGAACTCAAATGTCATTCATTTATTGAATGATTAAACTAACTGTGGTATATTCATAAAATGAATACTTCTCTGCTATCAAAGGAAAGAAGGACTGATACATGCAAGAGCATGGATATTGTCAAATGCATTATGCTAAGTGAAAAAATCCAGATTCAAAAGGACACATACTATTTCATACTTGCATGACATTCTGGAAAAGGCAAAGTTATACATAGAGAAAACAGACCAGAGGTTGTCAGGCACTGATGACAATTGAAAAAGATAAGTTAAAAGGGACAAGAGATATCTTGGGGGTGATGAATCTGTTCCATATCTTGACTGTGATGGTGGTTACATGATTCTGTGCATTTGTACTCAATCATAAATGTACCATAAAAATGGTGAATTTCACTATATATATAAATTATAATACATAAAGCTAACCAAAAAAATGTAATAAACCTTTGCCCTACGAGATGATTTAATAAATCATGATAAGATGGGTGATTTCAATTACAAAAGTAAATGTATATCAAATTCTTCTTACTTGTCGGCATATCTAGAAAGAACGAGACATGAGCCTTGGTGTGGACAGTAATGAGGCGGTTCAACAGAAAACGCCAAATGTCAGGCTGTGGGAACCTATCGAAAAGGAATGGTGCCACATTGGTTTAGGGCACAGACCACAAATCAATGTGGTCATGCAGACATTTATTTCCAGAGTTCTATCCCTCATCTATCTTCATTTTCCTTTTTCTGGCTGAGGCCTATGACACTTTTAAAGCCTATTTCTAGTTAGCTTGCTACCCAGAAGTAGTAGGGATATTTGTGTCTTGTTTTCTTCTCAGTACCAGGATCAGGACGGAACTGAATCAGCGTATCTTAGCCTGTACTGTCTAAGGATGATAGACTGAAGAATGAGCAGAGTGTTCTCTCTGTGTACATTATCGTGTACCCTATACCAGAAATCACATTGTTCCCCCACCTCTCCCCCCTTTCAATCTCTTCTCTCTTTTGTTTTAATTCATAGACCGAGTTGTTTCTAACTAAGGTGAGGTGGCCACCACTATATATCTAAAACAACTCACATGAAATATGTGGGGCAGGAGGAGGAGTTATACTTCTAGAAATTTGTGTGTGATCCTTTATCCTTTCTCACTTGGACATTTGCCTCCCGGCAAGGCTTTGGGGACAGCTAGCTTGTACCTTGGCATTGGTGTCTCTCATATCACAAGAATGAAAACCAGCAGTGCTTGGGGGGGATCCAGTGAAGGTATACATGGTATCAAGATTTTATTGCATAGATTTGTAAAGCTTGATCTGACTTTTGCAAGAAGAACCCTACTCAGTTGAGGAATGCTAGGTTTAAAATACACAGACAAAGCCATAATTATTCACGTACCCCTCTCTTGTCCTACTAGAACCTATCTGACATTCATTAAAGTTGGAACAGCAATGCACAGTCATCAGCTATAGATAACATGATTTCCTATAAAATAATTTTCTTCACACTTAAATACATAGACACAATTACAAATTCATTTCCTACTTCTGACCTAAATGTGAAGTGGAATTATGAACATGTAGTTCATATTCCCTGTTATTAGGTCAGAAATTCTAGTTATCTAACTCATTCCCATTGAAGTACAATGATTTGAATTTGTTATACTATTTTAGCACTTTATTTTCTAATTTTAGTGACTTTTAAAAATAATCTGGAGGGCTCTACAAGTCTCATTGCCCATACATCCTATAATTATTAACATTTTGTGTCAACAGGATGAAATTTACTTACGTGATAAAGTGACTAATGAAATGCAGGTGGCCCTAATAAGATTAATAATGCTGTCTTGTACACTCAAGCAAAACCTTATGCTTCAAAATGACTTTCAAGGCAGGCTTTAATTACTAAAATTTTAAAACTTGTCACCCTAATTAGATAAAATTATTTTATATTTGTGGTAAAACTATTTTGAAAGTATTTTTGATATTTTAACTTTCAAAGATAAAATTGTTAAGATATATGCATTTTTATAATATTTAACCACCATTCTATATAAATGCTGTAACTGCTTCAGCAAAGATCTTTTCCATAAAGATATTGTCAAAGCAATCTTAATATGCCTTGCAGAATTCAACAGATTATGTCAAAATGAAAACAATCAAGGCCCAAAAGACTCAGAAAGAACCTTCGATCTTTTCCCTATTTGTATAAAAATATTTTAGGTAAAAGACCTGCTCCAGGAAGAGTTACAAATAACTACATTATAATATGAACTAGTTGTGATAAACAAGGAAGAATTTAGAAAAGTTTGTGTAGAACAATGGATAAAGAAGGTGTGGTACCTACACACCATGGAAAACTACTCAGCCTTAAAAAAGAAGGAAATTTGCTATCGTGACAACATAGATAGACCTAGAGGGTATTATGTTTGGTGAAATAAGCAAAGCAGGGAAAGACAAATATTGTAAGATTTCACTTATATGCGGAATATAAAAATAAAGCAAAAAAAACAAAAAAGACCCACAAATATAGACAACAGACTGTTGGTTACCATAGGGAGAAGGGCAAAGGTATTACCAAGGAAAGGTAATATCTTGGTATGGTAATGGGGTAACTTCACTTATTGTGGAAAGAATCTAGTAATGTGTATAATTATCAAGTTACTATGTTGTACATCTGAAGCCAATATAATATTGTATATCAACTATATTCCAATAAAATATACTAGACTTTTGAAATTAAAAAAGAAAGAAAACATAGGGAAAAAAAGACATTTTAGATTAAAAAAAGAACAGCCTCAGAAAGCATTGTCATCTATTTCATTGACTTGGTAAAATATCTCTCCTCTGAAAACTTTTTAATTGAATTATATATTACTTATATAAAATTAAAGGGAATTTTATCTGGAAGAAAAATTAATCAATTAATTAAATAAATAAAATTCCTCTTGATGTCCAGTTGTTTCTGTGAGGCCCAGCAAACATTTGTTTATCAAACATTCACTCTTTCATGTTCCTGTGAATTGTTTTCCTTCCCTTTGAAGTCCCAGGTCCCTACCCGCTTCAGGTTATTTCAGGATGACATATCACTTTATTGACAAATATTGATAATATGCTAAAAATACCTAGATAGATCTCTCTGTATAAGAATGTTTAAACATATATACCTTGATTTCCTTGATTGTTTTTGGAATTTCATGTCTGTGTATTTACCATATGTACACAATTAGACTGTTTTGTTCTTCTGTTAATCTGTCCCATGTCAGTATGATTTTTAGACCAGCTAGGAGAATGTTGAAGAGTAAAGGAAAATTCTTCATGCCCAACATGTGTTTCACCCAATGAGATTTTTACTCAATGATATTAACCATTATTTCATTCTTTGTGATTTTTCTCCAAAACTTTTGTTAGTTTTATTATCTCATGCCTAGCTCTGTGTACTTCAGTGCTATCTATTGTTCCCTAAATGTATTTATGTTGGTGATATAACTGCCCTTGCTTTACCACCTACATGTAAGTGGATTGAGCAAACATAGATAAATAAATTTGTTAACTTAATACTTTCAAACCACCAGAGTTAATTAGTTCACGCTTCCTCAAAAAGCAGAGTTGTTTGTGGGAAAAATTAGGCAAGTTTAGAACACAAGGCATGAAAATAAAGAGCACCTTCCCCAGAATATTTTGTAGCATCCCTTTCTTCTTTGCTTTTTCTCTCCATTTTCAAGTCAAATTTGTGCTGAAATTACAAGTCTTTGTAATTACAAATTACATATCTTTGTCTCTCTCCTTTCCCTCCCTTCAATGCCTGGACAGATGAATCAGTTAAAACACCTCAAGTAACTCAGGTTGGTACTGAGATTCAAACCCTATTCTCAAAGACCCTCTTGGCTATGTTCTTTTCTTTTCATGATAGTATGTTGAGTGCCTACCAGTAGGTTATAATATTGACCATGTCATGGTTCTCATCACTGATGAAGAAACATTTTGTTTGGTCGTAAAATCCTATGAATTTTTACTCAGCTGTTGGTCAAGTTCTCAAGTATGGGTATTACAATAGTGCTGAGTGCTTCCTTAAAAACAGCCTGGTAGATATGCTTTCACCTCCTTCCTTTTCCTTTTAAGACAGGAATCTTAATCTATGGAGTAGATTAAATCTCCAGTATCTGAAATCCAGGTATTTTCAGCAGATTATCAATACATATCAACAAGGTAAAGAGCTTCTCTCTATACATCTCAGTTCTTCAATTTTGTCATTTCTCTTTGTAAGACATTCCTTTAACTGTGTATAATATCCTTAGATTCAAGACAGTTTTTTTTTAATACATTTAAGATAAACTTCAAAGTTTCATGTGTTTGTAATGAGATTAGAATAAAAAATGATGCACAGGCCCCAGTTTATATTTGCAGTTATAATCCATTGCTTCTATTTTAATGTAAGGATAATTTCACTATTAGGATTTGGCTTCTTCAAATATGAGGTCTAACTTTTTATTTTCCCTCTCCAGATAACACAACAACAAGATTTATATTTTTATTTCCTAGGAGAGACATAATGAAAAGTCAAAAAAAACAACAACAAGGTTTTATTTGAACAGTGAGTACACACTCCCCCAGTTGCGACTGTCTGTGGGAGATAAAGTGGGTCAGCACATCGTCTCTTCAGCACTTCTGTTACCCAACAGGCCCACCTGGCTTGACTGCAGAGGAAAGAAACTAACTGGAAGAAACTTATTAGGAAGACAATCGCTCAATTTTGTGGTATTGTTAAGTTTTGTTTTCAAATTTAATATTACCACCTTCAGCAAATATATTTTGGAGGACTCTCTCATTGATGAGGCACTTAATGAAGAGGCAGCACTTTAGGGTGGGGAGGTAATGGGGTTTAGAATCAGGCAGGCCTACATGTGAATCCTGATAGGTCAACTTACATTCTCAAGGTAGCTACCATGCTAATTTACAGTAATTGCCATTTACTGAATGGTAGGCATATGGCATGTGTTGAATAAATGTTTTACTCAAGTCTTATCTCATTTATCTTATAACCATAATGTAATAAAGGCTTAGTATCTCTCTCATTTTACCAATGGAAACAACATAGAGAACAAAAAACAAAAAATAAACTAAAAACTGAGGGTGGTTAAATTCATTGTGCAAAAACCCATCTCTGGCAAAGAGCTAAGAAGGTATTTAAATTCTGACCCTCTAACTGCAGTTTCCTCTTTAATAGAAATAACATTAGCATATACACTACTTCACTGGTTTCTTTAACAGAAACAGAAATATAAACAGATTTGGCATGATTGTATGAATGACAACAGACAAATGGTAGACAGGTTGATAGAGAGAAAGGTGCTTAAATATTTTAAATCGTTCTTTCCTTTAAGATAATTTAGAAAAAATTGCCACCTCTGTGATAAAAAGTATTATCTACATTGAAACAACCTTAGTATCCTGTAATCTTCATGACAATAGTAGTCTATCTCAGCACTATTCTTCTAATTTATCAATATTAGAAATAAAATATATGTTAATCAAATATACAAGGGACATCTATATCAAAATTATAAAATATTTTCTCATATCTAACATGGTAAAATAAACATAAAATATTAACAGGAGTGAAAGAGAAATGTCCACATAGAAATATGTTCAAATTCAAAGCTTGGTTTGCTAACATATGGCTGGACTAATGTTTAAGTATAGTGCTTGATGTTGAAAAATCGAACTCAAATTTGGTGCCTCATGAAATTAATCAACATATTCATATTCTAGAAAGTTGTACAAGGAATGATGTTAGCTGTTCATAATTTTATGAGAATACTTATTACTGCTTCTTAGGAAATCAGTTTTCCATTGAAACAATATCCTGTTTAAATTTTCATGAACAAATTTGTATCTATTGAAATAGTTCCAGTCTTCAAGAAAAGTTGTGATTTTTAGTTGCAGTTGGATTTGTATTTTGAAAATGCATGCTGATTGATAATATTAAGATTCATCATTCCGGAACTCTTTTCAAAATAAGTATGTTCAACTACAATTCCATATAATTTTTGGCTGGGTAACAAATTTATGTCATTGAATTTTTTTCCAAATTTATACTATTATATGCTTGGTTTCATTGCTGACATTTTTGGCAATGGAAATGATTATTCTTCCTTTAGTATTTTATGAAAAAGTGAAAATAATTGTCTTTATTTTTGTGCTACAAATGTGATGCAGAGCTATTTCCTAAAAGCACCTGACTTGCTTTAATCTATGGAGTAGCTCTGGGAGGGTAACAGGGTCAATAAAGAATCCATATACTTGAAAAGATAATTAAAAGCTTTGTTTTTCTGACTTCTTTATGATACCATTAATTGTATAAATATTTCTTTATAAAATGTTGCTTCATTTTCAAAGTTTATGTGAAATACAACCCATGAATTATATTTTAAGGCATAAATACCACTTAAAACCTTATAGCAGGTGGTGTATTTTTGTTCATCACTTTTTACATATCTTCCATTGTGAGTTATGTAACTTTTAAAGTTTTCATGACTAATGAGTGATTTATATGTTAATTTGCTTATGATACAATTATAGTTTATATATTTGAAATAAGTTTACATGATAGTAATATCATTTACTAAAACACTAGTTATAATAATATAGTAATATGACTGATCTCATTTTAAAGTCCACTAATCTATTAATCTTATGATGGTAAAAACCAAAACAAACAAAAAAACACACCAACAACCAAGTAGTAATTGAAATGGACAGAAATTGGTCTTGATAGATACAGTCTCTTGAGAACCTTTTATCATCATTTTAGTTGCCACATTTGAGTGAAAAAATGAGTCTTTAACCCTGGTAAGTATGCAATCTTCAGATAAATACCTTCAGACTCCCACTTCAGTTTTTTTAGTTCTATCTCCCTAAATCTATTTTCCTTGAGCTCTTCCCTTGCACAAAAGTCCTTAATTCAATGCATTTTTAACTCTCCAACACTGATTTTAAAGTACTCTGGTAGGGCCAGAGAGATCCTGCTACTGAACTTGGGTATGAGTCTAAAGGCCAACCCCACAGGATAACTTTATATTCCTATGCCATAAAGAGTGTCTCTTTCTTATAAGACAAAGAAATTGGGGCTATAAGATCAACTACTGAAAAAGCATTAAGATATTCACTGATATAGGGAGAACAGGTAACAAAAGATGAAATATGAAAACATTTTAAACCCACAACAACATTATCTTTACAGAAGAATGTAGTAGGAATTCAGTAACATAGAAAAGTTCTAGAAATGTATTCAAATGAATAAGTGGCTGCTGTGCATGAGACTAAAACCAGGATACAATTTTCCTAAATCTGAAGACTCTTGTTTCACTTATAACGTAACAGACTATTATTTTTTTTTCCATCTGCAAGTACCTTATTGAAATTAGACTCGCTTTACCTTGTTTGACCAATGAAATATGAATGGAAGTGACAGATACCAGATTTAAGAGCTACTGTTGAATTCTAACCTTGGTTTGTTCTCTTAAGCATTGTACATGGCAATATTTCAGATAAGGTTTTCTCCTTTAGCTTAGATCATGGCATGAAGAATATATGGCACCCAACCACAGATTTCTCACAGTGACCCACAAGAAGATTGAATTAAATTTTTATAGCTATAATGTGCTGAGAGTCTATGACTATACATTACTATATTATAATTTAAATAAAGCTGACTGATAGATCCATTGCTTCAATTTATTAATTGTCATTCTCATTGGATTTTTATTGCTACTGTTAAAATTGTCCAACATGGTGTCACTTCTGCCAGGCCAAGTCACCAAGTCAGGGCTTACGACCTAACCGAACTGTAGTTTCAACCTCCTCCAGAAATGTAATCAGTCAGGAATTTTCTGGTCTGTATCCATAATATAATGTCATGTGTACCTTCTCCATCCCCAAAGGGACTTGGGTTAATCTATCTAATAAGACCCTTTTGACCCCTAATGAAGGTCACCTCATCAGAAATCATTCTTTTCTCTGTTTAAGATTTCCTTGTCCTGACTTAAAAAAACTTTTCCACAGCCGGTTGGAGCAGTTCTCCACTTTCCAGTGGGGATGCTGCCTGACTCATGACTCACTTAGTAAAGCCAATTAGATCTTCAAATTTACTTGGATGAATTCTGGTTAACACTAAAAACCAACCCACCCTATTTAATCCAAATTTAAAAGAATTTGCTATACTTAGATTGCAATTGTTGACTTTTGTGCACTACTTAATTGTTACAACGTGATTTGTTTTATATATTCCAAACTGATGCTTAGGTAGATAATGTGATATTCCAAAGGTCACAAAATTACTACTTTAGAGTGCTAGGATTTGAATCCAAATCTGGATAATGCTAACACTATGAGATTTTCTATCATACATGTAGAAGATGGCCAGTTAAGTATTTGTTGAATGAAGGAGCTAATGAGAGGATGAGTGAATGTATATTTAAATGCTGTTGCATTAGAAACTCAGAGAAGAAACTATACTGCCCATATAATTACATAGCTTATAGTCTATGGTAGCAAGACAGAAAGGTGGCATTTATTATAAAATTCTAGGAGGGCAATGATAGAAATACAAACCAGGTTCTAAAGGAAAATTCTTCCAGATAGCTGGATGATTTCACACGTTATCTTCTTTCTTCAGTTTTCCTAATAATCCCAAGGAATAAGACTTACATCACTTTTATTTAAGAATTCAAACTGATAAATTTTGTTTACATATGTTTTTTTTAAAATTCAGCTACAAATATGGACAAATCTAAATTCAATTCGCTAAAAAAAAAAACTCACACTCTGTTTTTCACTACAAATAACCTATCGAGTCCTTTGATGAAGAAATAACTGAGATTGGGATGATTCAAAATGTTTTATAGACTCAGTTCATTTGTCCATGGTGACTTTAAACCATCTGAGGAAAACTGGGTGACTGCTTTCTGCCCTGGCAGCTTGCACTGTGTGTCAGCTCATGTTGGAATCCAGCCAGAAACATTAGAGCATACCCTGAATAAATGTGGATGTAATTTGTAATGTGTTTAGTATGACTTTCATGATTACACTGTGTTTTTATTAGTCTTAGCCTAAGAGACCAGAATCAGGAACAACTTGTGATATGGCAGAAGAAGGCAGAGTAGAGTAGAACAGGTTTGTTTATCTTGCAAGGTCTTGCAGTCCAAGTTATTTAGATTCTCAAATCTCAGTTACCCATTGTAACTATAAGGGCAAAATATGACAAAGATATGGTGTCTCTTCAGTGTTTTTAAGTGCTTTCATAGAATCAGTGTCAATATTCAATAGTATATTAGAAAAACAGTGCAAAACTATGCTTTATTTGCATAAATAATGGAACATTAATAATGCAGCCAATAAAATTATTTATCATGCCCTTAATTTATTTCAGTGAGTGAATAACAACCTTTTCCCCTTAGGACAACTCAAGTAGCAAATTGATGGTGTGCAGTGTATTTCATGGATCAAGTGATAGTATGAGTCATATAAGCTCTACTGTCAGAAAACCTTCCCTGGAGACTTAATTTATATTCAGTGCACCAATGTTCATATTGCTTTGAGTTGGCAAGTAGACTCTCACATTATTCCTCCAATATATTCTGCCACCATGAATTCTAAGTTGAAACTAATTTCTAACTATGTGCAGATATTTGTTCATGAAAAGCTACATTAGGAAAAAAAAGAGGTAGCTGGCAATACAAAATTTAATAAAATTAAGCTATTGATTCAGTATTAAAAGCTATACCATTTCAAGTCAGCAGTATATCACTTGTGTTTTTTTTTAAAGGATTCTGTCTTAAAATGGATCTCTCTTAAAATGATTGATAATACAAATACAAATAACTTTTGCAAGTTTGTAAATTACTCCTAGGAAATAAAATATATGCTTTTTTCGAGGAAGACACTAACTCTGAAAGCCCTTTTCAATGCTGCAAAGGATGTTTGCTAACTTGAATACTAATTGCAATGCTTGTTCAAGAGCCTGGTAATATTTGTAATCATCTCTATATTTATACAGAACTTTATATTTTAGAAAGATCTTATCCCTGTATAACTTCAATTAATCTTAATTGAAACTTTAGGTGTGAAAAGATGTTAAACATATATTTCAATATCAATTTGTCTTTTTTAATGAAGAGAAAATGACAGATCTGTTTGCTTTTTCGGAGACTGTAAACTACTTCACTATTGGTTCCTGGTCTATTTTTAGGAGTCTTAGATAATACATTTATTTGGTTTTCCAGTAGAGGAAAACTATAGGAAATAGGGATTAATAGTTACAATAATAATAAAAATAATAAATAATTTTCTTTATTCCAGGTACAATGCTAAGGACTATATGAGAATTAGCACATTGAGTGCACATTTAAAAAACAAATGAGATAGAGCTAGGGACTGTCTTGTATCTACTTAATGTGTCTTCTGAAAATAGGAGACCACAAATATTTTTTTCAATATCTTATAACTACTAAAAACAAAAATGCAACTGGAAACCTATTTCTCCCATTGGTAAATGATTAAATCATTACAATCTTAACCATAAATTACTAAAAATGAAAAAATATACAGAAAACAAAATAAAACAATTATCAAGATACCCTGAAACTCTGCAATATACTTTTTAAAGGTATTTTTCTTTTAAATTTCCTAATGAGCCCATCAGGCTTTTCCTGTGTCAACAATCACAGTGTTTATAATGCCAAGTCATCATTCTTATTAGTCAGTTCTTCTGACTTCTGTGTAATTTAGGGTTCATTCCTTACCAAATGTAAATGACCTTAATGGGACTATTCTGACAGTGTTACAAGTTTAATGGTGTTAGAGTTCAGCCAGAGCTTTCCATGAAAGTTGGACTGGGTTTAATTATCCATAAATCTTTTCAAGGAAGAACACTAAGTTTAAATGACTTCAAAGAAACAAGTATTTCATGAAAGTTAGTGTTTCTTGTTTTTCTGTCATTACATGAGACCACTGCATAGAAGGGATTTTCCTGTTCAGTTAATGCCTTAGTTTACCTATAAATAGATTTTTTTCCTCAATACAAGACAAATAAAGCACAGGAGACTGACATAGCATCTTGACTATACAAATAACAAAATATTAACAGGCCCACAAATATATTTTTTCAGTAAGTTACTTGTTTCTTATGACAAAAGTAATGCCTATTGGAAAGTATTAGAAGTCTTAGAAATGTAAAGTTTCAAATGTCATTCCTGCAATACACCTAGTTATCAACACATAGTTGTTTGCCTCTAGTTTTTTCCTTACAACTTAAACAAAATGATTAATACAAAAGAAATAATAAATCACAATCTGTCTTGCACATTTTAATTCTATATTCTTTATACTAGCTTTCCCTACTTTATTAAATGCTTTTTGAAAATATATTAACAGTTCATCGTGGGTGAGTCATCATACATTTATAGAGTTTCTTATCATTGGACATTCAAGTTGTTTTCAAACAACTATAAACTTATATTTTTCCCTCTATTTTCTTATATGGTCACTTCCTAGGTTAAAAACTATGCTTTTTTAAGCCTCTCAATACATAGTATAAAGTGGCTTTTCCGAAGTATGTTGTTTATTCACAACTGACAGTTTAATCTTTTAAGTAATACTGTACAAATTACATGAAACTTTTCTTTTGAGAGAGAGATATTTGTCTTTTTCAGTTGGTCTAACTCCTGCCCATGATATCTTGGACCTCCATTAAATTAGTTTTTCCTATCTAGATCTGTATATTACCTTTCTCAAAGCTATGCAACCTTGCACATATACTTCACAGCCAGAATGGTAGGAAATTATTAGTATTGTTACCTGATTACTGTCAATAAAGGACCTCAGAGTTTAATTAACTTTTCCTAGGCCACACAGGTAGCAATATATAGAGCTAGAATTAGATCTACGACTTTGCCCTCTCAGATATTTAGCTTGTCCTAAATTGTATCTTCTGATAATTAGGAATCTACACATAGGTGTGTACACACACATATTACTATAAAGATAACTGCACATGGGTCTGTACATCTTATTGTTGATAGTATAGTTTTTCCATTTGTCCTATTCAGATGGTAATCTCATCCCATCTCATGTAATAAATATCTATATGGTCCCTACTCCTTAACCTTTTTTTATTAACTCCAGACTGTTGTACCTTATTTAATCAATCTACACAGACAGATATCTTATAATCATTTTAAACTTCATTAGGTTCAAACTGAGATCTTGATTTTCTGTTCATAATCTCAATTAATGACTTTATTCTTGTAGTTGCCCTGGCCAAAAACTTGAGTCATCCTTAACTATTCTTTTTCCTTTCCCACTGAATATCCGAATATCCAATTCATCACTAAATTATGTTGGCTTTATCTTCAAAATGTATCCATAGTCCAGCCACTTCTTACAACCTTCCTTCCCATAAGCCTGCTTCTTACCCAGATCACTCTAATAGCTCCCTAACAGGTATTTCCATATCGACCTATCTTCAGTGTGTTTTCAGCAGCCTAAATCATTCTCATAAAATAAAACAAAACATTCTCTTGCACAAAACCTTACAATGACTCATAATAAAGTTGTGAGTGGCTATAAATTCTGATTCTCTTCAACTTGACTTCTCTCCTGTGACTCAACCGGTTCATCTTGTGTTAACGTCAAATGGACCACTTTTCCCTTTGCATGTGAAGAGCACGAGACTTTTAGCTAAAAGAGATATTAGTGTGTAGACTGTAAGTTAAAGGGATCTAAAGTGTTCTCTTTTCTTTACTTTCTAATTGCCCTACTTTATTTCCTTCAAAGAGCACATAATGCTCTGTAATTACCATGCTTTTGTTTATAATTTTCTCTCCATCTTAGAAAGTAAATATTTTGCTTACCTAAGTTTATTTCAACCTTCCTTTTCAGTATAAGGTGAAGGGAGGACACTTGAGTCAACAGGCTACCATAGCACCTATAATTCTGGTTCACCTCTCCAACCGCAAAGAATTATCTGCACATCCTGGAACCTAGCACACATGAATGCCAATGGGAGAAGTGGAGGTAATATGAATTTGCTTAGATGTACTTATTTTCAATGCCCATCAGTGGACAAACTATGCATAGGTTTATTAAGACCAGTTCTACCTATTTTTCAAAAAATGAAACTAGATTTCCACCTATCTTCTCCATTGAACATTTTATAGTGCTACCTTCTCCAATGACTATATTCGGTCATCCTTTCTCATCATGCCATTTTATTACAGGAAATTAAACAAATACACACAAACACTTTTCCCATGACAACTTGCTGGTGTCTGGTAAATTTGATCAGAACTACCTATTTTTGAACTCTACTTGTACTTTTTGCTTTGCTTTTAGAAGCTTATTTTTCTTATTTTACTAATATCTTCTAATTTATAATAGAAGATCTACTTTAATATGAGTTTTTTTTTACCTACAACCCTAACTAAAATATAAGCCAAAGTGGCACATATTCTGTCTGTACAGTTCACTGCTTTATTACCAATGCACAATAGATTATCTGGCACATTATAGGTACTCATTAATATCACCTATTCAACAAACATTTACTGAAAGTCTACTCTGTGCCAGGAACTGCCTAGGTTGGAGACACAGCAGTCAATGAAGCAGACAACATTTCAGTGTCATGGACCTTGAGTTCTTTTTGGGAAGACTGAAAACATGTTAAAAAATATGACATATTAAATAATGAGAAATGCAAAGGAGAGACATATAAAGCAAGAATGAGCACAAGGAATGCTGGGGAGAGGTTCAGTTTAAAAGAGGGTCTCCCTCTCCTGAGAAAGTGATGTTTCAGTATCAGTAAAGCCCTGAAAAAAGGGAGTGAACAAGCCAGAAGAAAAACAGGTATTCCAGACACACAGAGTGCAGCAAGCACGTGCAGTCAATGACCATCCAGGTGTTCAGAGGCCAGGAGTAGCAGTGAGGCCACTGAGGCTGGAGCAGAGCTAGCAAGGGAAGATCAGTGGGAGATGTCATTTCCAAAATTTGGCTTTTACTCTAGAAATGTTGGGAAACCTTGGAGGAATTTGAGTGGTTATGAACATGACTTGACTTACAGGATCACATTTGCATTGACTGGATAAATAGATGGAATCAATTAACTTAAAGCATATAATAAGGGTTAGTTAAGAATAATTAATACCAAGTCAGTATATTAGAACCTACGTCAGGTTCCTATTGTTATCCTTATGCCAATTTGACTAAATTTCCCTTTATCTCCCTTTAATACACACCATTTTAGCAAATGTCTATGGATAAAACAAATTAATTTGGATTTTATTGTTGTGTAAATGTCACACACTTATAAAGCATGAGTGTTTAGAGACCCAGAGATTTTGTCTTTTGAAAAATCCCAGTATCTTCTTCAAATAAATAATCTTCCCGAATATTGCTATTTGCCCTTTAAAAACAGATTTACGTAAGAAAGATTTTGGAAATATGTACAGTGTGATAAAAAGAAAGTGTCACTGAATTCTCAAAATAAGGAAAATCCTCTTCCCTAAGCGTACCAGAAAACCTCAGTCTATTCCAGGCTAGAAAACTAGCCTTTGAAGACTAGGAATTATTGACCCCTATTTCTGAGAAGCTGCATTTAATTGAACTCCTCTTACTAACTCTGTTTCCTGGAATGAATGGAGGCCCTTGTCCTCAGCTCTAAATGAACATTATCAAAATGAAATGTTATTACTTAGGCACCTCTTGCAAGCATTTTGTTTGTCTTTATTGGTAATTCACATTTAAATCTTTTTATCTGTCATTTTCATTTCTTGGACAGGGTAATCTAATGTGTTTGCTCTTACTCTACAGGCAGCATAAAGCAAGTTTAGTAAGCACTAAAACTATATTCGCCAAGGAGGATATTGGATGAGGATGATGAGTCCTATTCATATGCACTATGCACGCCAGGACATATGGTTGAGAAGATAAAAGTAAATTCTCTTGTACCTTACTCATTAAATCCCACAGTCTGTCACTGAGCATGCAGGGCAAAAATTGCACTCAAAACCCTTGAGTCGTTGCAAATGGAAAGATTCCTAAAACTGTAATTCTACCTTTTTGAACAATGGAATCATGGATTTTAGCATCGCTTTAAATAGATTTGTAAACTAAGAACTTTCAGTCTGGTCTAGTCTCTTTCCTGACTATCAATCACTGTGGCCTGAATGTTTGTGTTTCCCCAGATTCAAATGTTGAAAACCCTGATTGCTGCTGTGATGATGGTATTAGTAGATGGGGGTCTGGGAGGTAAGGTCATGAGGTTGGGAATAATGCTCTTTTGAAAGAGACTCTAGAGTGCTCCCTCCCCTCTTCTGCCATGTGAGGACACTAAGTAGGAAGATGGTGGTCTATGAACCAGGGAGAGAGCCCTCACCAGACACTGAATCTGCTGGCACCTTGATCTTGAACTTTCCAGCTTCCAGAGCTGAGATAACTAAATGTTGTTAATAAGTCACCCAGTCTATACTATTTCGTTATAGTGGCCCAAACAGAATAAGACATCAGATTATTAAGTTTTATGTTCATTGTTTCATTCAAAAATATTTGTAGAACATAAACATATAGAGATAATTAGGATATTGAATCAATCATATTATATAGCTGCTTAATTTGTTAATGTGCAAATTGCTTGGGTGTTCAGATTCTAATACAAACTTATACATTTGTTTTGGCTTTTATGATCCTATTTGCCTTTATAAATTCTTATTAACTACCTCCTAACCTAGGCCTAATCTTATCATTTTAATATAATTTCAGATTTTATTTGTCAATTTTTAAGGGATTTTTGCATCTGTGTCTCTTAATGATATTTATAATTACTTCTTTCTTGTTAGAGTTCTCCCAAAAAAAGATTATGATAAGGATTACTTTCCCAAAAAGAGATGGAGTATATATACTGTTTTTCTTTCCTCTGAAAGTATTTATATAATACTAGGGTTTTTTTTTTTAGATTTTTCTTTTAGAATTTATCCATAAAGACATTTTAGCTTGAATTTTTCTTCATGGAATGGTTTTAATTAATGATGGAACTGCTCTACATATGCTTAAATTGAATGCTACTATTTATGTCAGATTTGGTAAGTGGACTTTGTCCATTTCATTTAAAGACTTCAAACTTAAATGAACTTTGGCATAAGCATTTAAAAATAGCACGCTTTCATTTTCTTTTTAACATCAAAAGCACCTTAGATGCTGTCTTCTATTTTATTCCTGATATTTGGTATTTAAAGAGTGTTTCAAGTTTTCTTTAATTAGTTTTGTGAGAGCTCTCAATCTCTTGGTTTTCTTATCTGTAAAGGGAAAAATTAATCATTTCACAAAAAGTGTATTATGATTAAATGCCATTTCACATGGAAAGAACTTAGAACAGTTCTTGTAACTTAGCAAGTTCTCAATATAGGTTACCTTCTGACTACTACTTGTATTATTATTAATTCTTCATGTTTTTTATAATCTTACTAGGACCTGCTTCAGCACAAGACAGAGAACACACATTAAAAGAATGTGAAATGTTGGTGCTGGTTGCAAATCAGAAAGAAAAGGAAGGCAATTCACAAAGAAGCACCAGTGCTTTAGAAAGCTGCTTGCTAGAAAGTTCTTCAGCTGTTAGATAACTATTCCATATTGAGCCCACAGACAATGAGGTGAGACAACAGAGTTTTGATGAGCCAAGGATGTACAACAACTTCACTGTAGGCAGTTGCTGATGAAGAGTGTGTGCCTCCCCTCTACCTCTTTCCCACCATAGAGTGGGAGGGAGAAGAAAAGAGAGGCACAGGTGTATGAAACAGTTACTTCCTCATACTTCAAACAGTCCATTCAAAGCTATAGTGCTAGCTAGGGGTAAAGGTGGATAGTTTTTAAAATAAATATGATTTAGCCTTAAAAACAAAGACTAGGGGGTCTTGTCCTTAATAAAAAGTAAGTAAAGAACTATAGAATCTGATTAAGACTTACTGTATGGGAGATGTAGATTTTTAATATAATACATGTGTTACAGGTGCAGTTAAGTAGATAGCTAAATAGAAAGATAGATGATAGGTAAAAAGATGCAGAAAAACAGACACCCAAATGAATAAAGATGCAAATTTTGGGGGAAGTTAGGGAAACAGTATGGGAGTGAGGATAAAATGTATTAGATAATATTGGTTGCTACAACAAATAAAATCTTTAAAATAATAATGAAATATTGTTATTTTATTTCAAAATGGGTATTTCTACATTCTAAGAAATATTAAGATTCCAAATATCTTCCATACAATGGCTCCCCAATGTACTAGGAAACATGTTTCTTCTTCTGTTCACCAAATACAGATTTTACTTCTCATATATTAAAAACACACCTTTATTATATTGGTGTCAGCCCAAAGTTCAATGTAGTCATTACCTTCAGCTCAAAGTTATCATTTGAGTGATAGACAGTTATTTCTTCTTCCAAATATTTCTATCCTTAAACTTCTGAATTCTCTCTATTCCCTTTTTATCTGTTTACAAATTACCCAATTCTGATCTGTGCACATGAATTTCTTGTAAAATATATCTAAAAGCGAAAGTAAAAGCCAAAGTCCATTATCCAACTATATCTCTCAGAGTTATACATTCTGGGTACTGTCTTCCAAGTCATTGCAGATAACAGCTTTAATACATAGTGTATCACTGCATATGATGGATTTGTATCTTTTCGGCCTCTAATGTGTTTCCTTGTTGTCCTCTTTTATGTCCTCTGTTATGAAGCCAATGTCACACATTTTAAGAGTTATTTTTATAGTCTCATATCACCTATTTCTGTATTAGTTAAAGTAACACCAGAGCTGTAAAACATAAGCCCTATAATCGCTGTGGCTCAAATCAGTAGAAGTTTATTTCCACTCATCGAAAGAGCAAAAGGATATTTCTGGTCAGTGGATTGGTCTCTTGGGGGCAGTGACTGAGCATCTGGTGCATTCCTATTAAGGCCACGCCATTTCATAGAAGAGTTGTTTTAGAGGAAGGGAAAGAGAGATGCAACCATACATGGGAGGTAACAATGGGCCATGCTATATGTTGCACACATCACTTCCAACTCACATTCCTTTGGCTAGAACTCAGTAATATGGTCAGCCACAGGACCACATTTAAACACAAAAGAGGCTGAGAAGTAGAGGTTTGTATTTTTGTTCAAGGCACTGACAAGACATGACTAGTGAGCCACTAGCTGGTCTTATCTACAATAGGCTAATAAGTTAAGTTCTAGTTATTTGAGATATGCAAATTTTATCCTGGTGGCAGTATCAGCTAGACTGGAATTGCTAAAAAGGTAACAATCATAACTAACTTTTACATAATTATAATCCTAGCATTTAGCTTGTGCTATAAAATGTAATTAAAAGTCATTTGTTTAATTAATGATTATCCAATATGCAGTTAGATATAGATGTCTTTTGAGTGGCCATTAATGAGGAACCTTAGGAAAAGTTATTATTTGAAGTAACTGATTGAGAGGAAAAGGGTAGGGGACCAAAGCTTTGAGAAAATAGGCTCATGGGATTAAAGACATCATTAAGAGTATAATGTTAGGTGAATCACTGACATAGAATTATGAATTTACCTAAACAAAAGGTACTCATAAGGAGAGAAGAGGTGAATGAAAAGTATTAATGTTAAAGAGAAATGAAAATATTTCTCTCCTTCGACATAGAATTCTGTGGACTCGGTAGTAAATAACTATTGGTATTTATGATGCATTTATGCTTATATACATTTCCTTGCTTTGTGTACTTTCTTCCAGTACATTAACATCTTCAAGAGGTTATGACAGTAATTTAAAAATATCACGGCCTCATAATGGCTATTTTAGATGTTTGTGTGTAGTGTGTATTCAATGAATACCTTAAGTTGACTGAGGATTTTTAAAATATCTCTTTAAATTGGACAGAATATTCAATGCAAAGGTGGAATTCACATTTTGTTAGCATAAACATAAAGAATGAGAAAGTGTTAGTTTAATAGTTATCAGTGCTATCATTTTATTATAGTTTAAAAAAAGCATTTTTCTAATACTAAAACAATGCAAAAACTTCCCTATACAACATGAACGTGACATTTTTCTACACTTCAGAATCCAGAGAATAAGTCTCATTGAAAAGTACAATGACCTGCACGTGATGTACCATAAAGCATCTCAATGAGTAAGGGTCTTGTAATGCACTGATTGCACGTGAATCCCTTTATTAATGGTATAGGAAGCAATAATTTCATGGTATTGGGAATTTTTATTGCATAAAGACTCTGGTATGACATCTTTGTCATATATATTGTCATGCATCTTGGCAGAAAACACATTGTTTTATACAGCAAATTTTTTAGAGACAACCTTAACTGAAGTGAAATGAAAAATGTACCTGAAGTCCATAGTGCCTGCCATATAATTAGTTCCCTTGCTGTTGGCACTATAGGATGTGAAATTATGGCTCTGATATCTGCTGAATCAGCTTCTCTCATCCAATCTTAGCACAATTACTACTAATCCTTTTATCTTTCCTTGGCTTCTCACAGTCCCATGAGGCTTCTCAATTAAGAGTCTTAATAAAACACTGAGCAGCTCCATGGTTCTGCCATGGTGAACGTGGAATGGGTACTGGTAAGAACACTCATAGAAAGGAGCACAAACAGAATCTATGCCTTCAAAGACTGTAATTTCCAGTAATCATTAGAAGAAATGACAAAAGTGAGTCTGTTTCTAGTGATATCATATATTCTATGCTTTAAATTTCCCCTAAAATAGGGGAAAAATATCACCTAGATTTTTGGGGAAAGAGAGCAAAGCACCATAAATCATCTTGACTTTATTTGCATCTTGTTAAAATATTGTCAACAACTAAAGTTCTTAATATAGATGCCTCAAAACACAAAACCAAAAATTTTTCTAATAGTGTTCTGTAAAAGTTTTATGTCAACCTGGCACAATGAAAAGTTTACAGCTATAAAATCAAACAGACATGGGTTTGAATTCTGTCACCTACTTTGTATGTGAACTTGAAAAAAATACTTGCTATTTATATCTTTACTTTCCTAAAAGATAAAATTGAAATGTAGTAAATAATTGGCAATGTTTTCAACTATTGATATAATATTTATAAAATTTCCACATATTAAACTCAGCATATTTATTTGCTCAACAAATTACAACTGTAATTTTTTGGAAATTTTAAAATTTAAATTAGACTGTGACTTATTTAGTAAATCCTAGATGCCATGAAATGATTTTTCATCCTTCACGGATGGGACTATTCATTGTCACCTTTTGCTCCTACAAACACCCAGTTGGAATCTATTTTTGGGCACTGATCCCTGCTTGGATGTTGGTGTTTTGCTTCATGCGATTACCTATGGGATAAAGATCCAATTCCCTGAATCCTAGGACAAAAATGAGTCAGTGAATTTGAAATCCTATGATGGCATTCATTGCAATTAGGAAAGGGAGTATTTGAAGAGACTGAAATATTTGCTTAAGAAAAAGCCAAATGAGAAGAGAGGTAATTGTGGAGCCAGCTGTGACAAAAGGGAGCACAAAGGTAAGAAAAGATAGTAAGTATGTATATGCAACATGTCCCAACTCATATTAATAATGTAGAACACCATCGTTAAGTAATCTATGCCAATATTTTTTGAGATATATCTGTCCTTACAATCTTCTGGTTTTTGTTTTTGTTTGGTTGGTTTTGTTTGCTCATCTAAAGAAGGAGGTCTTTTAAAAGTACACCTTTCTTTTTCTACCTTATTTTAGAGTCTCTGTTCAATTTTGTCTTCCTAACTTATTAATGGGAGCGAACTTTTTCTCATTTGTGTTTAGGTCGTGGATGGTACATTAAGGGTCAAGAAGACCACAGATATAATTTCTAGATATCATGCATTTAATGACCTAGTATGTTTTTCTACATTAAAAATGAAAGTGAATTACTAAAATTTTCCTGTGGCCCTAAATTGAGTAGTAAAATAATAAAGATAAATTACCTGAGGAAAAACAAAAAGGTGGCTTAAAATAAATATAAGACAAATATATAGCTATATTAATATCAAAATTATAATATTATAATAGGAAGAAAGTAGATGGTAAGATAGGAATTTTATATTTTTGGTCTTGCAAAGAGAACTTCTCTTGCCAAAAACATCAACATCTGATTGCGTTTATCACTTTAAATGGCATCCAGAAGTTTTTAATAGTCTCTTCCAATATTTCACCAAAATACTGAGAAAAAAAAGATGGAAATTGAAAACACCTCCAACATAAACACTAATGTGTAACCATCACCAGAATTCTTGTAAACGTTTAATTCTGAAGAAATAAGAAAGATGTACTAGGAAATAAAATGGGTGGTGACTGTATTTGAACTTTTGGTCCTCACCAAACAAAATATTTTCCCTTGCATCACAGAACACATAGATAATATTAGAACCCTAGGCAGTTGTCCAGCTCATCTGTAGAAATGCAGTTTTTCCTTTGCTTTAATGGTTTAAAGATGAACAGAATTTTTTTCCTTCTTACTGTTTCAAGACTTTTCCCTCTGATATATTCTATACCTACTAGAGATTACTGGTAAATATCAACCTTCTAAAAATCATCAAAAAAAACCTGTTGAAAAAGCAACACTGAGTTTTTAAGACATACTAAAGGAAGGGAGAGCTATCTTGGCAGTCTCAATCATGTCACATATCTGTGAAATTGAGGAAAGATATTTGTTGTGTTTTAGAGTCAGGAAGGGTCTTACAAATCAGGGAAATGATTAAGCAACATGAGAATTCATGATATAATAATTTTAGCCAATTCAGTGAAGCAATGGTCTTGAAGTGAGCTGTCATGATCAAGCTGTTAGTATTGAGAAGAAGGCTATTTTAATTGTTTCAGTGTCTTACTTTCTAGGAGCAAGTATTTTCTGGATAGAGTGCTGTCTTTTTTTTGTTTCTGGTCTCAGTATTGTTTAGCACATAAAAAGGAAAGTACATTTGGTCCCTTTCTCAGTCTATTTGCAGAGCAGCAAAGACTGGGTGGTTTATAAACAACAAACATTTATTTTTCACAGTTCTAGAGGGTGTGGAAGTCTAAAATCATGATTCCTGCAGATATGTCTTGTGAGAACTGTTTCCTAGATGGCTTTTCAAATACTTCCTTGGTTGAATGACAGAGAAACAGGGAATTGGAATACATTTTCAGGCAAAATGTTTTAAAGACCTGGAATTGGGAGAACTATTTATTTAGAGTTGTTTTGTTTTGCAACTGACAAAACCTCTGTCCAGCTAGCCTATTATGATGGTTAATTTTATGTATCATCTTGACTCAGTCACGGGGTGACCAGATATTTGGATAAATATTACTCTGGGTGTGTTTGTGAGGGGGTTTCTGGGTAAGTTTAGCATTTTAGTCAATAGACTAAGTAAGGCATTTTGCTCTATCCAGTGTAGGTAGGCCTCACCCAACCCACTGAGGGACTGAACAGAACAATAAGGCTGAGTAAGGGAGCACTCATTTCTATCCTGACTGTCCTTGAGATGGGACACCAACCTTCTCCTGCCTTTCGACTCCTACTGGAAGTTATAACATCTGTTCTTCTGCTTCTCAGACCACTGGATTCAGACTAAAACTCTACCACCAGCTCTTCTGTGTCTTCAACTTGCCAACTGCAGATTTTGGGACTTCTAAGCCTCCATAACTACATGAGCCAAATCCTTATAAAAACCTCAATTTCTTAAATATACATAATCTTCTATTGGTTCTGTTTTTCTAGAGAACCCAGACTAATACAGATTTTGTACCAAGAGTGGGGTGAAATCTATCTTAGCTTGGTCTTCTGTTAGAAAAAAAGAAAAAACATAGACTGAATATATTAAACCACAGAAATTTATTTCTCTTAGTTCTGGAGGCTGCAAGTCCAAGATCAAGGTGCTGACAGATCTGATGATTTGATTCCTGGACATGGCTTTCTTAAGCAGCTGTAGAAAGTCACCTTCTCAGTGCATGCTCACATGATAGCAGAGAGAGAGAGAGAGAGAGAGAGAGAGAGACTGAGAGAGCAAGCTCTTTACTGTCTCTTCTCAAAAGGGCACTAATCTCATCATGAGGGCCACACCCTCTTACCTCATCTAGACTTAATTATCTTTGAGAGGCCCCATCTCCAAATACTATCACACTGCGGGGGGAGGGGGTGCTGCAAAACAGAAGTTGGGGAGGACACAATTACATCTATAACTCTCAGGTAAGGAAGTTTATAGAAAGTAAGGTACAAAATGTAAGGAAGTTTATAGAAAATAAGGGTAAAAAATGTGTCCATGGAATTCAAAGTAAATTAAGCAGAAATGCTTCATCTAAGCCTGAAAGCTGTGAAAAAAGGTAAATAGCCTCTTGTTTCACAAGGATTCTTGTCTTTCTACTTCCATTTACCTTATACTACATTTTCCATCATTCTCTTACTCAATTATTATTTTCTTTGTTTTCTGATAGTTTGCATATGACTCCCAACAAACCAAATCTATGAAGAATATAGTTTTTTGTTGTAATAACCTTAAGAATGAAACTTTTTTCTCAATTTAATCTAATTTCAAGCTACAAATTTTAAAAAGCTAGGCATCCTGCAGACTGAATGCATTTGGATCTCGTGTCACCCTTAGTCAAATCACCAATGCTTGTGGATATGAGGTAAGATATTCCACTTAGACAAAAGAATTTAAGATCTAAGAAATTAATATTTGTGTGGAATAATGTTCACATTAGTTTTCTCTCTAGTTGCAGATGTGAGAATTAATTTTAACCAGATTATAGATTTTCAGATTACAAAGATAATAAAGGTCCACAAATAACATGCACAAAATGTCAGAACTGAGTCAAAATTCTTCGTAAGAATTCAGTTCCTATCTAAGAAATTCTTAGATTTCTTAGAGAGATTCTTGTTAAATCAACTCATTTCACAGCCTAAGTAACAGATATAAAGTAAAGAGATATAAAGTGATTTACTTGCAGTTTAGCAACAAAGTAGTTAATACAGAATGATTGAAAACAAGATCATGTGACATCAGGGATAACTTTTATTCTATTACACGTAATGTATGATGCTTAAGCTATTTGCCAAAGCACATGTATATGTGTGTGTCTAATTAAATGTTTATGATACACATGCATACTTATACATACACAATTCAGATAGAGATTTAGATTTAAATCATTAGTTAAGAAGTTTTTTGCATACCAAACAAAATTTTAAAAACTTATTCTTACTCTGTAATTGGGAGTGTTCTTAATTATGATGGAAACTTTAGAACCATTTATGATTTGATTAACTAAATAATATGTTTTAAAAGCTTTTATAGCAAAAAGAAAATAGAGGCAAGAAATATAACATAACATTTTAAAGAAATTCAACCAATATAATTGGAAAAAAGCATTTCTAAATAGTTGAAGAAAGAGTTAATAATTATACAAGAATTCTGATAATAGCAACAAAAAAATCTCATTTTTGAAAATTGGGCGAATCATACTACTATTTAACCTTCACTAGACAGTTCAATGGTCATTAACAATGGAAAAAATGTTCTCACTTAATAATTTTCAAAAATACCAAAAATAAACCCAAATGTATGATATTATCAATCTGGCTAAAAAAATGTAGAGTATTCAAAATATATGGAAAATATTGTAACATCATATCTTTCCTGAATGATGACTTTCCTGAATAATTTCCAGAATAATGACTACTATTCTGATTTTAACAAAAGGTGTTTTGCTTATTTTTGTCTGTATTTGGTCTTTATATAAATGAAACCATTTATTTGTGTATAGCTTCTTTTTGGTAAACATTAATTAGATGTATTTATGTTAATGTATGTGTTATATGATATTCTATTGAAATGTTTTAATCTATTTTAATTTTCAATCTATTTTAATAATGATAGTCATTTGGATTACTTTCAATATTTTGTTCGGCAAATAATTGCTATGAACCCTCTTGTACTTGTGTTCTGGACAAACATACATGATTGATGTTGGGATATTAGTATGAGTGAAAGTGATGAGTTATGGGTTATGCATATATTGAGTTTTAATGTTTTTTAAAGTGGTTATACCAATGTTCACTTACAAGAACTGTGTCCGAAATTTCTTATTTTCTCAATTCCTTTCCAAAACTTGGTATTTTTTTTAAATGTTAACATTCTGTTATGTATGCAAGGGTACTTAATTTTTATTTCAGTTTTCATTTTACAGATTACCAGACTGATTATAATTTCACAATTTTATTAATCATTTGGTTAATCCTTTTGTAAAAATGCTTGCTCAAGTCTCTTAGTAATCTTTCTATTGAATTTTCTTATTTGTTCTAGATAATCTCTATTTACTGGTCTATTTTTATATACAGCTATATCTATCTTTATGCATCTATATCTATATATCTTTAAGTATTTAATTATTATTTGCATTTAAATACGCTTGCACTTTATTTTTCTTGTATGTGTATTTGCATTGAATCTTTAAATATACTTGTATTTTACTCCCTAAAACAAGTTGTTTGATGAATAGAAGTTTGTTATTTGCAATGTGCTATAGCTCAAATGTATCCTTTATTTAACTTCTCCCCAGCTGGAAGCAAAGAATGCCTGTAGCTCATCTTACTGAAACCAAGACAGGTAAAAGTGTGGCAGGTAGGAAATTTAAAGCAGAAAGAGGTAACATTCTTTACCAATGGTCATGAAAATCGTTTAATTTCCAAGTTTTATAAAATGATATGACCATGTGAAATACTACTAATGCCCTCCCATATCTTGGAATAGCTCCGTGTGCATGAAGAGTCCTGAACATTGTACTGCATTGGTTCATGGTCAATTTACCTCTTCTTCTACACAACTGATGTATTTTGTTATCGTCTGCCTCCCCGACCTGAGTATAAACTCCAGATGATATGGAATATTTATTTTTCCCCCACCATTGTATCCCCAAAGCCGAGAGCAGTATCTGAAACAGAAGAGGCCCTCATAAATGTTGATTGGAAGGATAAATGAATGTAATAAACAATAAAAATATGTATCAGGAACAGAGAGAACCCAATGGATGCAGCGATTAACACTATGAAATATTTGTTATCTAGGACTGATCATAGAGAAACTTGTTATACTTTAAAGTCTTTTGATAATTTTATGTCACTTTTGAAGCTATTTCACTATTTTTCTCAGTAACAATAAGGGAATTTCATGAAGACTAAGCTCTCGTTTAACACAATATTTCATTTCTCAATTCTATATTCCTCCCACCTAGAAGCTATGATACTCTGATTCTTCATCTCTTTTGGTGGTAAAATAGTTTAAGGACTCTTGACATTTATAGGTCATTGCAATGGAAATTGAAGACATGCATGTACATTAAGTATATCTAAAAAATGTAGCAGTAAGTGCCTGGTACCTGTTGAGTCTTCAATAAGCTGCATTTAGTTGTAAATGTTACTGGACAAATGAGCCCAGTACCTTCAAATGGTGATTGTGCTTATCTCAAAATAAAATTTATAAAGTTATTGGTGGATTTTAAAGCTCTTCCACAGAAGTACTATTGAAGGAAGGTTTTCCTTAAGGACATTAAGGAAAGAAGACGAAAAAGATAAGTTTTTACTTTAAGTTTGGTAATTCATTTCCTGAAGCAGCCAGAAATAAAATACCACAAGTTAATTTAATACACTCTCTGATCTATTCTCAGGCAGGTAGAGTCAGGTCATAAGAGAGTGAAGCAAAAAGAGAAAAAAAGTCATTCGTACCAACTTATCTTGTCTTTCTGTTTGGGGAACTGGGTTTGAGGAAACCAGCTAAGCATATGTTTTTCTAAATACAGTATTTTGGAAAAGGACTAGGAATAGGGAAAAGGCAGAAAGTATTTAGTGGCGGTTTCCCTGCAACATGATATTAGTTAGCCCTATGATCCCGAAGTGAGAGAAAAATTATGGCTACATGGGAACATAAATACTGGACCAAAACCATCTGTCACAAATACCATTTAGGTACTCAGTTTCAAATTATGGTAACTTTTTAGAAATTGTCTTTATTAGGGGGATAAACATTTCTGTAATAAACTCTATTATAGTTCTTATTAACTTCATTTAAATAACTATAATTTACTTTAAAAGCTGTCCTGAATACAATTGAGATACTCTTTCCTATTGAGATATTTCTTGTAACTATTGTACAGAGCTGTCAATACCTTCTTTTTAGACTCCAAAAAGATGGCTTTAATACATAGGATATTGGAATAAAAGAGAATACATAAAAGCGTGTAATGATCAAACTTCTTACAAAAAGTATAAAGGTAGAGTCTTTATGAAACTATCTCAGACCCTCAGTTCACTTTGTATAGTTTCCATGATAATTCTGAAACATGCAGAGTATGACAGTATTTTGTTTTGTTTATGTTTTTTTGTGGTCAAGGAACTGTAACATATGTCTTTGAATAACTCATTAGTAAAACAAAATAAATATTTAACAAATATTTGTTGAATGGCAATTTACTGTATATCGTTTCCTCTTCATTCATTCATTCAATTAACACTTAATTTTTGAATGTCTACTATTTGCAAGTTTTGTCTAGGACCCAAATTCCGTGTATGTTATACTGTTACATTCTGCCTTCTGAGTCTGTTAACCTTTCTCCCCAGCCTCATTCTTTGTCTCTCTTTTTTTCATTTTACCTTTTTTCTCCTATTGCTCAAAGTCATGTTACAGTTATTTCTGAGCTGCAGACAAATCCAGGGACTAAGATTTTAAATGCGTTTAATACATTTTGACTGGGTCTAGCATTTCTACTTTATATTTTTTGTAACTTTGAGTTTTTGCAGATATTCTCAATCAGATTTATTATTTTCTTCAACAAACTAAAGTTTTCAAAAATCATGGCCCAGCATTGATATATGGGGATAACAGAAGCTCAGTATATGGTATAAAGTGCATATGGTATATGGTATAAAGTGCATCTTTCATGTGTTCCAGTCTCCTGCAGTCATACAGAACACAGATGATTTAATACCTGAATAGATTTCTTAGACATACTCTCTCATTGGTGAACAATGGGATTTGGGGAAAAAAAATGAGCCTTCATTCCACTATCTGTAACACTATACCCTCTCCTAACTATGGAATAGACAAATCCCGATTATGCAGGTTTTTAATGAGCCAGATTTTCACTAAGATGATAATTTCCTCACCAAATCTGATAGGGCTGTGTGAATAATAATATAATAATGTCTTAAGAATATATAAGGACAGTATACATGAAAAATAGTTTCACTTCCTTTCCAAAGAGAAGGTTCATTTGGAAAGTCTCTTTTGCTCAAAATACTTTCTTGAAACTCAGAATGTTTAGCCCAGGAAGAAACATATTTTGACCCTAGGGAAGTATTTAGTTGGTATTAAATAATTTGAAGACAACTATCTTTGGTTTAATAACCAAATAAGTACTTATTCTTGTTCAGTGTACCCAGAATTTCATGTATGTTTTTCTCATTCTCGGAGTCACTGCACTACTTCATGCTCTCAGGAACCAGAAACTCAGATAGCAGGAGGAAGCTCCCATTTTTGTTGCCATCCCCTGCCTGAAGACCTTTTCTTTCTAGGATCTTGGTTATTTATTGGAGGCTAAGAAAGAGATAGAGTCTTAGCCTCATCTCTTTTAGGGCCAGCATTGGCTCTATTTCTTTTTCCTGCTTTGATTTTCCAAGGTTCACTCTCCATCATTTTAGGGGTCTTTCTAGGGTTCTGGTAATAAGAAATCCAGAAATTTTAAAAAGACAAACTTGTCTGGTCACCACTGTTATGTTCGATGCCCAAAACTTCATGGCCCTTGCAGGCAGACAGCAGCTATGACATATCCAGTTTGGACATAAGTACTTTTGTCTTGGATGGAAGATACTGTACCTAGTTTTCAGTTTCAAGGAATGGCACCATGGATTTCTACTATTTCAGGGGCCTGTAGAAATCTAACCTCCTTGCACTCTCAGAAGCAGCTGAAATCTATCCACTGGTATTTCTATCCATTAACCACACAGCAACCATCAAATTTTATGAACAACCCTCTGCATATCTTTCCCACATAATTCCCCTCAAAGAGACTAGAATTCACTAACTCTATTTGGACACAGTCCTCTGAGGCAAAGGAACATAGGTGTGTAAGGACAGAAGAGCTATCCTTCATTCTGTCTTTCTAGAGTATCTAGGATGGAAATACAACCTTTTGAAAGATCGTACCATTTTCTCGTTAAGTAGGATTGCTACAAAAAGTTTTCTGTCCTTCATCCTAGTTCTATCCCCACTTACCACTCTAACCATATTACCATTTAAACGTTCATCACTGCCTTTAGTAGAATGCTTGCCATGTGCCCATCTTACTAAGCCCTTATTATTTCTCTTAATCTTCATAATCACTCTATAAAATAAATATAACTGTTACTCCCATTGTCAAGTTAGAGAAACTGAAGACAAGGCATTTTGGGTAGCTTATCTAAGATTACATAACTAGTAAGTAATGGGAATGAGACCCTCACTCTCACCCATTGTACTACATTGCATTGGTTCACCCTACTTTTTATCAAGTCACTAGTAGATATTTGAACCAAATCCTGATCAAAGAACAAGACAAATCACACTCATTACTTTGAACCTTTGAATGAATATTCAAATTTATTTTGTTACTGAACCAGGATTGAAATACTCACTGAAACAGTGTAAGCCAGACTCAGACTAATTACTTTCTAAATTTACAGAGTTGGAATAATAAATAGGTTAAACCAACCCTATTTGGTCTGTTTCTTTGTATCCAAGTCCTAAGACAAAGATCATTCTGAGTTGTATTCACAGGAAAGTAATTCTCGAGGAGCTGCCAGTTTTAAAGCTGGGAGCCAAGGAGGATCACAAAAGACGGTCCTTCACTGCTGCTTAGCCTGAGAGCATGCCTTGTTGACCTCTGTAAGTTATAACCAGAAGCACAGATTCATTAAGCTGTCCTGTTGTTTTTCTTCCTTTAGATACAAGTATTTATGAAAAGTTTTAAGAACTTTGGACACCAACTCAAACAGCTTTCATGCAAATGTTCTATTATTAAGCTTCCCCAGCTGCATATTAAAACCTTTGTGGTCCACAAAGGTATATTTGTGCTCCAGCTGCACTATGTAACAACAGTGGCAAATTTTGAGATTTAATTAAAGAATACTTATCATAGCCGCATGGCATGGGAATGCTGGATGACAAAACTCTGGTGTTGTGAAATTAATTATATCACCATAGTGGACTGCTTGCATGTGGAAAACTTGAACCCAAAGAAACAAGTCCTTAATCTTCACACACTCTCCAAAGGTAGAGGAGTTATCTATTTATTTGTTTTGGGGTCAAAACAAGCCTTCAAGAGATAGTAAGCTCTGAGTAATAAAAAAAATTATTATTATTTTTTGCCTCATTCTAACAACTGCTTATTTGGCAGAAATTAAACCTAAGAAATAATAAATTATAAAAAAATACTAAAAGTTTTGGTAAAACCTCTTTTTTAAATCCCTGCAAGGAGTCTTACTTATAGCTTTTAGCTATTTATTTGACACTTTATTATTGACCATGCACATACTGAGAGCTTTATCTTTTTTAAGAGCAAAACATTTCTAATTTTTGATGCCACCATCCTTAATCTGTAGATGGAGAAACTTACACACATACTGGTCAAGCAACAGACTTAAAGCTACTCAGTTGATAATGATGGAGACAGGTTATGAATCCAAGCTCTGTTAATTAAAACCCACTGCCCATGGAATCCAGCAAAGACAACAAGCATGCAAACCAGCTGCTTCTAGGAGAGAGAAGATGTAAGGGAAATTTGATGAGGTATCAGTGATTAGATATTTAAAGTGCTTGTGTTTTAAATGATAGTCTTGTGGTGGATATTCATACTTTATTGCCTTGGAAATCTCTCAATGTTTAAATCAACAGCAAACACAAGAAAATCATACTTATGAAGAAGTTATGCATGCTGGAAATGTACAATTCAAGTTTGATAATTATTTATGATTAATAACATTATCCCTGGACAACTAATAACTCATGAAGAAGAGGTGAAATGATAAGCTAATATGTTTTGGCAATAAATTGTGCTTCTTCACCTGAGTGATGAGTTATAGGGGTTTAAACACAATGATTTGCAGCATCACATGAAATTGAAGGCACTACTCTTTGAAGGAGTCAGCATCACCAGTTTATCTTTCACAATTAGTGGATATTTGCCTGTCACCTTCTTCGTGTTTAGTATTTCCTTTAGCTACAGTAACTATAACAGTTACTGGGCTTGCCAGAATTGGGTTCAAGATGTTATTCTTTCTGGCAAAAAGCAACCATGGTGGCCCATGGCTGACAATCAGGGTTGACATGTGTCAGGTTTGCTCCAGGATATCCTTAGTGATTATTGGTCATTCTGTATCTGGTCCAGAGTACAGGTTCATTCTGATTGGTCAGTACCTGCTACCAAATATTTGCACGACTACCTCTGCATTTAAATACAATAATTTGGAAAATGTTCTGTATACAAGGAAGATTCTCGGTGATAGCATCCTTGCTACACCTCTCTCATAATGTTTTATACTCTTAGCTTTTTGAGGATAGAGGAAATGTCTTACCAATGTTCTGTTCTCAGAGAGTTATACAGTGTGCACCATATAGTAGGTGATATATAGGCATTCCTTAAACTGGAAATTAAGTAGAAAATTATAGTCTGTGATAACCTAGTCTGTAGGGATAATGGTAATTCTAATTCCATATTTTTCTGAAAGCCAGGATTTTCAGAATGGATCTCAGTATTTTTAAACAGTAGTTCACCAATATTTTTTTTTCTTTCTCTATAATTTGAAAACAGTGTGACTACAGTTTGACAGTATTATGAATTTAAGGGAGGTTCCATCTAAGGAGTAGCAGACTGATGGTCAGTTTCTGACACAGTGATGGGCTGTTAATATGCTCTAATAAATGCTTACCAGGAGACTAACTTTGACTTCCTTTCCCAATTTTTCTCTTACCATTATTTCTACTTTCCTTTTGTTACCAGCTCTTGATCAGTTATATTTCCAATAAACATCCCCCTTATGAGTTTCCAAAAGTCCATCCTATTTAATGATGGAATTTACATAGGGAATATAAAATGTTTAAAGATGAGGCTTTGTGTATCCTTTTCATTGTTGTATAATGGAGAGCTTAAGGGGCATGTGGCATATGCAAAATACTCAATGAATAATTTATTGCAGGGTGTTCTATTTTCTACTAGGCTTTCTTATTAAGATATTTCTGATATTCCAAAGAAATCAGTATATTTTTCAAAAATTTAAACTTAATCATTCTGGTCAGGAATGTTGGCCTAGACTTACTCCAGTTACTGTTCACTTCCTTTGTTATCTTCTGTATATTTTGATACTGACATTGCTCAGCTTGACATTACTGTACCAGGCATGGCATACACACTTCCCTTAAACCTGTTTCCTCGATACTGAGAAACTCAAGTTGTTAGTCTTCAAAATTGCCTTTTTGGTTTTTGAATTTTAAATAAGATTGATTGATTCTATATGTTTACCTAAGAAAGTACATACAACCTTTGTAATAAGAAATCTATTTTTTCAAAATTACTGATTTATTAAATATACTGCTCTTGCATCCATGGAACCAATGTTTGTCACTAAAACACCAAACCATAGTAAAGGCAAAAGTAATTACATTTCACAGTCAACTTGATATCAAATTGATAGAGTAAGAACCTCTTCAGTTAGAGGATAAAACACATTAATCCCCCTAGAATTCCTTCTCTTGACCTGTAAAACACTTCAAAATGACATTTAAGAAGAAGAAACAGCATCTGGATAGCCAATGCAGCACTATCCATCTGTGCCTGACACAGACAATTAAAGTGAAGAGCTTTGTGAGCATGCCTAGAACTTAGTACAGTTTAAAGTTCACCTAGGGAAGTTTAATGTCTACCTGACTAGAATTTAATAAAACAATGAATACTATTAAAATAATACATTAAATTAAAAAGTTTTATTAAAGGTATCGATTAAAACAATGAATATTATTTTCATTTATTTGAAAAACTATTTTTTAAAACCATACAATCCCTTGTTAAGGAAGAAGAGTAAAACATGTCTTCTCTTAAACTGATGCTACGAATATGAAATATTATTACCTTTCCAGATGGCAGTGTTGTGAATTTTGTGATGCATATCAAAAATGTTAAGATATATTTATTAGTCCACTCAATAATTCCTCAGCAAATATGTATTGCTATGCTTTAACTGTGTGATGAATGTACAATGTTGTAACTGCTCTCATAGGTTTTAAAGTCCTATATAAAAAGAACATGTATATACATAACCATATAATAAAAATCACTATGAAAGATGCTCACATGTTGCTGTGATTGAGAAAAGGAGGGTGTGGCTATCTTCCTACAGAGGGTACTCAGCAGGTCTCTGAGACACTTTGGACGGGCAGAAGCTGGCCCAATGGAGAAAAGCCTTAGGAAAATAGTCTAGACAGAGAAAATACTCTTGCAAAGTCTCTAGAGTAGAAAAGAGATTCCATTTTCTTGAAAAACTAAAAACAGAAAACAAAACAGAGTAATCATCAACTACTCACTGAGGGGCAAATGAAACCTGTGCTCAGAAAAATAGGCAAAAATGACAGCAAGTGTACACTAGGGTAAAGGGCTTGGCTTTCATTCTAACACTGTGAGTAGCTGAGGGCTTTTTTCTACCTGGCCCCTTGTTGACTCTGACTATGATTATCTCCTAGAAAAAGAAATGTTCTCTGGCTTTGCTAAGTATGCTGAAGCAGTTTAGTTATCCTCTGAAAGATACAGGGCTTTCCAGGTTAGATCACATGACAGGAAGATTGTGTAGGAATCCTCTGCTTCATTTCTTCCCATATAGCAATTTTCCCTGTTGATGTCACAGCCATGTCAAAATGTGCCAACAGCCATTTCCACCTATTTCCTGTTTACACTGCATCCCTGGAGATTTATTTTCTTTTATAAATTCACATAGAGAAAAACTGATGTGCACGGAAATGGCATGATGCTGAGATCAGAACAAGTGTGCCACATACTAGATTTGTAAGTTTTCTGGTCTGGCAGTCATAGAGATGCATTACTCAAAATACACTTTGGGAAAATCTGCTGCTTTCCTTCAAAACATCTCCAGCTACTGTACTTTTATGTCTGCCGCAGTGTTCATGTCAAAGCCATGTCCATGCAGCTTCCAGCCAATGACTGAGAGCCATGGAGGGACAAAAGTATGACCTGTCCTGTCAATTACAGGACTCCTCTAATGAGCAATCTTGGCTCTGTACGCATATCAGTCCAGATAAGACTTTCTCAGGGCTGCTTTTCAGCCTAAATCTTCTCCTACACATCCTCCTTCTTTCCATTTTCCTTTCACAGTTGTTAGACCTAACTTGGAAGGCTCTCCTTGTACACACCTGCTCCCTCTCCCCATTTACCTTAACTGTAATTCTCCCCAAGAAGTAATTGAAAAGTACTTTTTTTTTTGGCATCTGCCTCTCAGAGGACCCAGTCAAATCTGCCTAACTCCTTAGTGGAGATAATGAATATTCAAACTAAACACTAAAAACAAGAGTAAGTCAAAAGCTTTTTCCATTACGTTTTTGGCTGTCCTCAGAGGTTAGCATGTGCATCTAGCATTACTATGTTTCCAAATTTATTATCACTTTTTTACTTAATGTGATATAACTTAAATATTCTTAATCCTAACTCTCCTGATTCTCATTTTTTTGTCTTAAAAATATATATGGATATTCTGAAAGCTAAGAGAGTTTACGTTTTTATCATTTACAATTAAAAGATCCCATTCATTTTTGATAACTGACATACCTTTTTGACCATGCAAGTACATAAAAATCTATGCTACCCTTTTACATTTTGGCAAGTGTCTCAAGTGTCCATTTTTTATTTTATACATTATTTATTATTTTGGTATAGCCAGGTATTTCTTTGATTCTCTGTATACTAAATGAAATAGTGGTCTTTAGTAAGGTAAAAGCTAAACTATATAGCGCCATAATGGCACAGAATAAGTGATCTCCAATGTAATGATCATTTTTCATTTATTCCAAATAATCAGGATGTTAGTAAATTTGAATGGCACATATTTATTACATAAAGAAGACATTTATTATATAAACAGAAGAGCATTTTTATTAAGTCTCTACAGATACCACTCAAGCTCAAGCTCAGTTGTCCAATTAAGATTCACAGAGTCCCAAAGCAATGACAAGTCAACAAATCATCATTCATCCACTTTCACATGCCAGTCACTTTTTTAGATGTGGGAATGATAAGCACAAGTGAGCAAGGCTGTAGTCAAAGCCACTTACAATAGTGACCATGTGTAAAGCAAAGGATCGAATATAATAAAAGTAATCACTGAATTTTAAAAATGCCTTTGAAGCCCAGATTAAAGATCATTTGAGGATACTGGGTAAGGTTTCACAGAACACTATCAAGAATACAATTTCAGTGAAGTGGAGTAATTCACATTGCAACGGCTGAGAAGGAAATGAATAAAAAGAAAATTCAGTGATAAAGCTCAGACAATTCTCTAATAAAGTGGTGGAAAAGCTGAAATCTAAAATGGAGAGCCAGCTTGTGAGGAGGAGCTGGTCAGTGTTTTGAGCTCCAGCTCCTAGAATTTGCCCAATCGTTCCCCTGACTTCCTTTTATGGTATACAGTCCATAAAGATTCAGAAACACTACCAGTCTTACAGCCTGTATAACGTTAAGCTGACAACAGAATATGCTTCTCCCATTTTATCTCTGTGTCTTTTCTACTATACTATGTTGCAAGGGCCTAAGATAACACTATACTCGTAAGTTATTTTATAATAACTTTATGGCCTTGGAAATAATATAGAGAGAATTTTTGGTTCATCAGACAAGCATCTAGAACCCAACTAGAGATATTTCAAAATTAAACAAAAGTTCAGCTCCCTCTCATTCTATACTAAGTACTAACTCTTCCTTCAGCACCGTCTTACCTACAAACCTAGCTTTCCACAGGCCCCTGTCAGACTTGTCACATTTAGTTGATCCTCAATATTCCAGCTGGAGGGTAGATATGAGGAAAGAACCCATGTGCCATGATTTCTGTAAATCCAACTGCTAAAGTATATAAAATTTCAATGCTAAAAAAAAAAAAGGAGAGACACACTGGAATCAAATGCAAAATAACTGACAAACAGGTGATTTTTCATATTCTTCCAAGTGTGGTCTGTCCCTGTCATCTTCGGCAAACTCAGTGTAGTTACAATGAAAGGGAAATGAAATTCAAAGAATACACATGGCTTCTAAAACCTTTGTGAAAGTCTGTAACTTTATGTGGGTACTTACATGGTGAACAGTACAAGGGCATTCATCACAGAAACTTTCGGTTTTGATCACGCATTATGAACTATAAACAATCAGGTCAAATATGAATATTCGTTTGATTTTTATACTTGATTTATATGTGGATCCCACATTTATCCATTTAATATTATCATTATTATTATTATTTTTAATAAAATGCTGAAGTGGTAGGTAGATGCAAGATAAAGGTAGAAAACGTCCTTTAGTGTTGTAAGAGAGCAATTGTAGATGATCAAGTGTGTGCCTGTAGACTATGTGTTAATCCAAGCTAGACAAGGGCAATAAAACATCCAAGGATGCAGAAGCTTTCTCTCAAAACAGGGGGGGTGAGGTTCTAAGCTTCACCACTGTTGTTCCCTGATTTCTAACCTGATGGCCCCCCTGCGACTGTGCCTGTCTTAGGTTGTTCCTCCCTTGAGAAATCTTACCCATCTCTGGCTAACCAGTCATCTTCCGGGGCCATACAGGTTAATGTAAAGTTGGTAAGGGAAAGAGAAGCCATATTGTTTGAAAAGGTTAGCTTTTTACTTCTTTGCAGATTTATGCCCTGTGGCTTCTATGCCTAGCATTTGTCTTGAGGTATCTTTACCACTTGGAAGAATTATGATACTCGGTAAATTCGATATGAGGCACGAATTCTATTTAAGGGTTGTAATTAGTAAGGAAGAAGAAAAGCTATAGAAGTAGCAGGTGGAAGAAAACATGGGAAGATTGCTTATTTATTTGACATATCTTCTTGTAGAGTAACTTAAGCATGAATAGGTTTTAAACTACTAATTAAATTGCACGCACACATTAACATAATAGGAATACAGTTACATAACCAAGGCAGATCTATAATTACCAGCCATCTCAAGTGAAATCAAGAAAACCAGTTAGGCATGCTAGGCATTTGTGAAAATTTACCTGTGATACGATGGATATTGTCCAACTGTCCTTGAACAGTCTGAGAGAAATCAGACAAATTAAAACAACCCATTCCTGCGAACTGTTCACATCCCATATGTTCTTTTAACAGTACATAGTCTGTAGTTGTAAGATTTTTGTGCACTACAACTTGCACTTCTCATAATTCTTGGTTGAGTTCCAACAGTACAGATCCAGTCAAATTTGTCATTTTACTGTATGCACAGGCCAGCTTAGATATCTCCTTCTTCATTCCCATGGCAAGTCCAGGAACTGGTGGGATGAATGCAGTTACAGCTGTAGCAGTTCCTGGATCTTTGTTCAGGTTTTTTGATGATCATCTTCTGGTATGAGTTTTCCAGAGAGTGCTGATGTTGGAAGCTCTTCTTCATATCGTATCTTAGTTCATTTGCTGGGTAGCCAAATTAGGCTTTGATCCTCTGTATAAACACAAACAAACCCTTTGCCCACACTTTGATATGCCTTTTATACCATTGTGTAGAACTCATTGGAGGTCACCACACAGGAAATGCTTATTTTTTTTAAGAGAAAGGAATATTATCAGAAAAATGTAGCTCCATAGCTGATCATCTGACACCCTTTAAGTGATCAAAATTAAGATATTTAAAGGATGCATTAATCGTTGATTTACAGTTAGTTTTATCCTATCAGGGAGTAATCCCCCTCATCTTTCTTTCTTTCCTTTTTTTGTTATCATTAATCTACACTTCCATGAGGAATATTATGTTTACTGGGCTCTCCCCTATACCAGGTCCCCCTTATAAACCCCTTTACAGTCACTTTCCATCAGCATAGCAAAATGTTGTAGAATCACTGTCTTCTCTATGTTGTACAGCCCTCCCCTTTCTCCCACCCCCCCATTATGCATGCTAATCTTAATACCCACATTCTTCTCCACCCGCCCTTATCCCTCCCAACCCACCCATCCTCCCCAGTCACTTTCCCTTTGGTACCTGTTAGTTCATTCTTGGGTTCTGTGATTCCGCTGCTGTTTTGTTCCTTCAGTTTTTCCTTTGTTCTTATACTCCACAGATGAGTGAAATCATTTGGTATTTCTCTTTGTCCACTTGGCTTATTTCACTGAGCATAATACCCTCCATCTCCATCCATGTTGCTGCAAATGGTAGGATTTGCCCTCTTCTTATGGCTGAGTAGTATTCCATTGTGTATATGTACCACATCTCCTTTATCCATTCATCTACCGATGGACATTTAGGTTGCTTCCAATTCTTGGCTATTGTAAATAGTGCTGCTATAAACATAGGGGTGCATCTGTCTTTCTCAAACTTGATTGCTGCGTTCTTAGGGTAAATTCCTAGGAGTGTAATTTCTGGGTCAAATGGTAGGTCTGTTTTGAGCATTTTGATGAACCTCCATACTGCTTTCCACAATGGTTGAACTAATTTACATCCCCACCAGCAGTGTAGAAGGGTTCCCCTTTCTCCACAGCCTCACCAACAATTGTTGTTGTTTGTCTTTTGGATGGCAGCTATCCTTCCTGGTGTGAGTTGATACCTCATTGCAGTTTTAATTTGCATTTCTCTGATAATTAGCGATGTGGAGCATCTTTTCATGTGTCTGTTGGCCATCTGTATTTCCTTTTTGGAGAACTGTCTGTTCAGTTCCTCTTCCCTTTTTTAATTGGGTTACTTGTTTTTTGTTTGTTGAGGTGTGTGAGCTCTTTATATATTTTGGACGTCAAGCCTTTATCAGATCTGTCACTTACAAATATATTCTCCCATACTGTAGGGTTCCTTTTTGTTCTATTGATGGTGTCTTTTGCTGTACAGAAGCTTTTCAGATTAATATAGTCCCGCTTGTTCATTTTTGCTGTTGTTTTCCTTGCCCAGGGAGATATGTTCAAGAAGATGTCACACATGTTTATGCCTAAGAGGTTTTTGCCTATGTTTTTTTCTATGAGTTTAATGGTTTCATGACTTACATTCAGATATTGGATCCATTTTGAGTTTACTTTTGTATATTGGGTTAGACAATGGTCCAGTTTCATTCTCCTACATGTAGCTGTCCAGTTTTGCCAGCACCATCTGTTAAAGAGACTGTCATTTCGCCATTGTATGTCCATGGCTCCTTTATCAAATATTAATTGACCATACATGTATGGGTTAATGTCTGGAGTCTCTAGTCTGTTCCACTGGTCTGTGGCTCTGTTCTTGTGCCAGTACCAAATTGTCTTGATTTCTATGGCTTTGTAGCAGAGCTTGAAGTTGGGGAGTGAGATCCCCCTTACTTTATTCTTCTTTCTCAGGATTGCTTTGGCTATTCGGGGTCTTTGGTGTTTCCATATGAATTTTCTAAGTATTTGTTCCAGTTCATTGAAGAATGTTGCTGGTAGTTTGATAGGGATTGCATCAAATCTGTATATTGCTTTGGGCAGGATGGCCATTTTGACGATATTAATTCTTCCTAGCCATGAGCATGGGATGAGATTCCATTTGTTAGTGTCCCCTTTAATTTCTCTTAAGAGTGACTTGTAGTTTTCAGGGTATAGGTCTTTCACTTCTTTGTTTCGGTTTATTCCTAGGTATTTAATTCTTTTTGATGCAATTGTGAATGGAGTTGTTTTCCTGATTTCTCTTTGTGTTGGTTCATTGTTAGTGTATAGGAAAGCCACAGATGTCTGTGTGTTAATTTTGTATCCTGCAACTTTGCAGTATTCCGATATCAGTTCTAGTAGTTTTGGGGTGGAGTCTTTAGGGTTTTTTATGTACAATATCATGTCATCTGCAAATAGTGACAGTTTAACTTCTTCTTTACCAATCTGGATTCCTTGTATTTCTTTGTTTGGTCTGATTGCCATGGCTAGGACCTCCAATACTATGTTGAATAACAGTGGGGAGAGTGGGCATCCCTGTCTAGTTCCTGATCTCAGAGGAAAAGCTTTCAGCTTCTCGCTGTTCAGTATAATGTTGGCTGTGGGTTTATCATAAATGGCCATTATTATGTTGAGGTACTTGCCCTCTTTTCCCATTTTGCTGAGAGTTTTTATCATGAATGGATGTTGAATTTTGTCAAATGCTTTTTCAGCATCTATGGAGATGATCATGTGGTTTTTGTCTTTCTTTTTGTTGATGTGGTGGATGATGTTGATGGATTTTCGAATGTTGTACCATCCTTGCATCCCTGGGATGAATCCCACTAGGTCATGGTGTACGATCATTTTGATGTATTTTTGAATTCGGTTTGCTAATATTTTGTTGAGTATTTTTGCATCTATGTTCATCAGGGATACTGATCTGTAGTTTTCTTTTTTGGTCGGGTCTTTGCCTGGTTTTAGTATTAGGGTGATGTTGGCTTCATTGAATGAGTTGGGAACACTCCCTCCTTTTCTATTTTTTGGACAACTTTAAGGAGAACGGGTATTATGTCTTCCCTGTGTGTCTGATAAAATTCCGAGGTGAATCCATCTGGCCCGGTGGTTTTGTTCTTTGGTAGTTTTTTGATTACCACTTCAATTTCATTGCTGGTAATTGTTTTGTTTAGATTTTCTGTTTCTTTCTGGGTTAGTCTTGGAAGGTTGTATTTTTCTAGCTAGTTGTCCATTTCTCCTAGGTTTCTCAACTTGTTAGCATATAGGTTTTCATAGTACTCTCTAATAATTCTTTGTATTTCTGTGGGGTCTGTTGTGATTTTTCCTTTCTTGTTTCTGATTCTGTTGATTTGTGTTGACTCTCTTTTCCTCTTAATAAATCTGGCTAGAGGCTTATCTATTTTGTTTATTTTCTCGAAGAACCAGCTCTTCGTTTCATTGATTTTTGCTATTGTTTTATTCTTCTCTATTTTATTTATTTCTTCTCTGATCTTTATTATGTCCCTCCTTCTGCTGACCTTAGGCCTCATTTGTTCTTCTTTTTCCAATTTTGATAATTGTGACATTAGACCATTATTTTGGGTTTGTTCTTCCTTCTTTAACTATGCCTGGATTGCTATATACTTTCCTCTTAAGACTGCTTTTGCTGTATTCCACAGTAGTTGGGGCTTTGTGTTGTTGTTGTGATTTGTTTCCATATATTGCTGGATCTCCATTTTGATTTGGTCATTGATCCATTGATTATTTACAAGTGTGTTGTTAAGCCTCCATGTGTTTGTGAGCCTTTTTGCTTTCTTTGTACAGTTTATTTCTAGTTTTATGCCTTTGTGGTCTGAAAAGTTGGTTGGTAGGATTTCAGTCTTTTGGAATTTACTGAGGCTCTTTTTGTGGCCTAGTATGTGGTCTCTTCTGGAGAATGTTCCATGTGCACTTGAGAAGAATGTGTATCCTGTTGCTTTTGGATGTAGAGTTCCATAGATGTCTATTAGGTCCATCTGTTCTAGTGTGTTGTTCAGTGCCTCTGTGTCCTTACTTATTTTCTGTCTGGTGGATCTGTCCTTTGGAGTGAGTAGTGTTTTGAAGTCTCCCAGAATGAATGCATTGCATTCTATTTCCTCCTTTAGTTCTGTTAGTATTTGTTTCAGGTATGTTGGTGCTCCTGTATTGGGTGCATATATATTTATAATGGTTATATCCTCTTGTTGCACTGAGCCCTTTATCATTATGTAATGTCCTTCTTTGTCTTTTGTTACTTTCTTTATTTTGAAGTCTGTTTTGTCTGATACCAGAATTGCAACACCTGCTTTCTTCTCTCTGTTGTTTGCATGAGATATCTTTTTCCATCCCTTGACTTTAAGTCTGTGCATGTCTTTGGGTTTGAGGTGAATCTCTTGTATGCAGCATATGGATGGATCTTGCTTTTTTATCCATTCTATTACTCTGTGTCTTTTGATTGGTGCATTCAGTCCATTTACAGTTATCGTGATTATTGAAAGGTACATACTTATTGCCATTACACACTTTAAGTTTGTGGTTACCAAAGGTTCAGGGTTAGCTTCTTTACTATCTTACTGTCTAACTTAACTCACTTATTGAGCAATAATAAACATGGTCTGATGATTCTTTATTTCTCTCCCTTCTTATTCCTCCTCCCTTCTTCATATGTTGGGTGCTCTGTTCTGTGCTCTTTTTAGGAGTGCTCCCATCTAAAGCAGTCCCTGTAAGATGCCCTGTAGAGGTGGTTTAGGGGAGGCAAATTCCCTCAACTTTTGCTTGTCTGGGGATTGTTTAATCCCTCTTTCATATTTAAATGATAATCGTGCTGGATACACTAGTCTTGTTTTGAGGCCCTTCTGTTTCATTGCTGTAAGTATATCTTCCATTCTCTTCTGGACTGTAGAGTTTCTGTTGAGAAGTCTGATGATAGCCTGATGGGTTTTCCTTTGTATTTAACCTTTTTTTTCTCTCTGGCTCTCTTTAATACTTTGTCCTTGTCTTTGATCTTTGCCATTTTAATTATTATGTGTCTTGGTGTTGCCCTCCTTGGATCCCTTGTCATTGGAGTTCTGTGTACCTCTGTGGTCTGAGAGGCCATTTTTTCCCCTAGTTTGGGGAAGTTTTTGGGAATTATTTCTTCAAAGACACTTTCTATCCCTTTGTCTCTCTCTTCTTCTTCTGGCACCCCTATAATGCGGATATTGTTCCATTTCGATTGGTCATTCAGCTCTCTTAGAATTCTTTCATTCCTGGAGATCCTTTTATCACTCTCCGCATCAGTTTCTCTGCATTCCTGTTCTCTGTTTTCTAGTCCATTAATGGTCTCTTGTATCTCACCCATTCTGTTTTGATGTCCTTCCAGAGCTTGTTTTATTTCTGTATTCTCCTTCTTTAGTTCTTGCATATTTCTCTGCTTGTCAATCAGGATGGTTATGACTTTTGTTTTGAATTCTTTTTCAGGAAGACTGGTTAAATCTATCTCCCCAGGTTCCTTCTCAGGGGAAGATGTAGCAGATGCTGAAGCTGTCTGGGTTAGTCTTGTCTGGATCATATTTTTTTGCCTTTTCCTGTTGACAGGTGCTATTGACTGTCAGCTGGGAGGCCAAACTTTTCACTTGCTACTGGCTTTTCTTTACTGGGACAACTGCAACCCCTAGTGGATTATGTGGGGTAATTGCGTGTAGACTGGTTCTTTGTGTCTAGCCCATCCAGTATGGAGGAAGGTCCCTGGATGAGGGCATGGCCAGCCTTAGGCTGCTTCTCTGCTTTTGCCACGCCCTGGCAGGGTAATGTATGGGGGGCTGTTTGGCTGTTTACCTCTGTGAGGGGTCTCAGAGCTGTTGCCCAGGGGGTTAGTGCATGCAGTGTTCCCTGTAATTTCCAGCTGCCGGACTGTGACCTGTTGTTTCCGTCCAGCTGTTGCATCTTTGTCCCTTTAAGACTTTCAAAAAGCACTCACTTTTCTTTGTCATAGGGGCATCAGCTTCAGAACCTGCTCAGAGGTCTTGCTGCCCTGTTTCCCTAGTTTCCAGCCATCCACGCATGCACTGTGCCTGCACTCTGGCCTGAATGGCTGGAGCTGGGTGTTTAGCAGTCCTGAGCTCCCTCTCCCTTCCGGCTCCGACTCCTCTCCTCCCTCCGGGAGCTGGGATGAGGGGCGCTCAGGTCCCGCTGGGCCGGGGCTTGTATCTTACCCCTTTCACCAGGTGCTGGGCTCTCGCATGTGTGGATGTAGTTGTACTTGTATTTTCAAAAATATGTATGTTTTTGGGAGGAGATTCCCACTGTCCTACTCATGCCGCCATGTTGGCTCCGCCTCCCCTTTTCTCATTTTGATATATAGTAAATATTTGTCTATCTACCTCACTCATGAATAGAGATCAGTAGATTTAAATTCAAAGGATGTATCATTTGAGTTATCACTACAGTTTTTGTCACGTCGTAAGTTACTAAATTCTTATGTATGTCATAACTAGAATAAATGGAAAAAAGTGATGTCTCCAGACATTTGGTAACCCATGAAGCCTCTCAAAATTATAATATCAGTATCAGAAAAGAGTTATAATGATACAAACTCAAGAGGGCTAATCATTGGGTAGTTCAATAGTGCAAGTCCTTTCTCCCAGGTCCCCACAAGTGAAGCACACTTCATCTCTCTGCAGCCATGGCATGCTCTCTACTTTCTGCCTGTCCTTTTTGGGAGGAACTCCATGGGTGGGTCCTTGGTGACTGGCAGATTCCAGACCAATTACCTACCAGGAATGGAGGGAAGGGGTTTGTAGAGTATGGCCATTTTCTCTTCACCCCTTGCCCAGATCCACTTCAGGCTCCAATGGTAAACATGCATTGATATGTAAATGGATAAGGCCAGACTGGAGATTCAGGAAATTCTGCCATTTACCCCACAAGTCACATTTTTTTTTATTCTTAATTATGATGACTTTTTTGCTACATATTGTACTTTTTCAGTATTTTGTCCTCTTCTCTCCATTATTCATTGGAATATTTTCTACTGAACTGCACACCAATTAACTTAGTTCTCTCAACTGTGTGCAATCTGCAGTTACACCATCCTTTGAACTCTTATTCATTTTTACACATTGTTTGCTGTACAATTTTAATTTGCTTCCTTTCCATTGATACAAGTTCTCCATCAAAGTTTTCATTCTAGCTTGTTAATATTTTTGAAGTCATTGAGCTTAGTTGATTTATAGTTCATGGCTCATCATTGTCTGCACTTTTGGGAATTTTATATCCATAGCTTCTCTTTGTGATCATGTGATTTTGTCTCATGCTTGGTTAGTTATTCTGTTGGGTGACAGTCACTATAAATACAAAATTGTAGAGATAATTGGAGATTCTGTATGATGTTATCTTCCTCAGAAGTTTAATTAAATTTACTTTTGTCTGCCTGTTAGCCTACGGGCGATAATCACTTTAATCAAGTAGAGGATTAATTCGTTTGAATTAGAGGGTTAGTCCCTGAGAGGACTGATCTGTTTTCAGTTTTCCCTTATTCCCAGTGTCTAGGTCTTCTGAGACCAATTTAAATTTGGGTTGTTACCAGGGACTTTTCTCCAAATTTGGATTAATATTTCAATTTTTGTTTTCTCATTCCTGTCAACAAGGAAACATTCTGTGAGTTTCCATATATTGTAAACACTCACTAAATGGCAGCACTTATTAGAGCTTGTGTTATATCAAACACGTCACAGGGACTCATGGCTTACTCCTACCTCATCAAATAAGTATTGTGACTTTGGCTGCCAGACTATCTCCAGCAGGTACTCTGCTGTAAGACTGTGGTTGCTGCTGAGACATTATGTTCCCTGAAAAAGACTATCTCGATAATTGATGGTATTGAATCTGCATTTGACAGGCATCACAAATTTCACCTTTGAAAGGCTTGGGGAAGCAGGTTCTGACAAATGGGATGGGGTGAAAGTCGGCTTTTTAACATTTTAAATGTACATAGTTATGTAAATGCACATAATTCTGTGTTAAAAAGCAAAATTTTCTCTATTGAGTTCTCAGTGTTCAGAATAGAAACCAGAGAAAATTAAAATTATATAATGAAGCAAAGATGTTTTTCTCAGCCAGGAAATCATTTGCCTTGTTTTCTTCCCTCATGATGATTCATCTCAGAAGAAAAGAAGTAAAACTGTTAATATGAAATTAGCCAATTAGAAACAGAATGTTGGAACCCATCAGTTTATGTGTGTTACTTCCAGTTGCCTTCCTATTTGTTTAAAAAAAATATATTTTGGCTTAGAAAGAACTGTCATTTTCCTCCACTTCATTCAATCTTTTATTACTCTCAAAATAAATAAATATATATATAAATAGATAGATAGATAGATAGATAGATAGATAGATAAAGCCAAATGCCCCATCTTGCTTATACCCTAAAAAAGATGCTAGTGGTAAAGGCTTGTCTTTTTTCAAGTGATGATATAAATCCATTACATATTTCCTATCTGTCATCTTAAGAAAATCTTTATCTTACAATTTTTATAATGGTAGGTATTCAAATTCTCCTAGTTTTATGAAATTATATACTTAAATGGAAAAAAAATTATATCTTAAAATTCCAAATTCAAGCATCTACAGATATTTAAGTTCTGCATGTTCATATTGATATTCTATTGATGACCTGCTTGCTATCTCATGCTCACGTCAGTGTAGAGTTGCTTCATTTTCAGCACACTAAGATGTCATTTGTCCATAACTATTTATGAGCTCTATTCCTAAGTGTAGTTACCCTCACATTTCAGGGTTGGGGCAGTTTTCCTTATATTTAATCTAAATCAAGGTTGAGAAAGCTTGTTTTCAAACTAATGAAGTAACAATACAGTATTTTCACTAAGGAGGTAAAAGTGTCATCTTGATACAAAGTTCTCATGTCTGCCGTAGTCCACTATTTTGGCTACAGATGTTGTAGTCATCTCTTCTTATAAAATATCCTTTAAGAATTTACGACATATACTTCCTTTAACACTCCTCTTCGGAGTATTTTCAAATCAATACTACCCTAAATTCAGTTCCACATGGCTAATGGCTTTCTACACTTGGATGAGTGAGTGGTGCCTCAAGATTACATAACTTAAATCAAAGTCATTATATTCCCCACCACCCACAAATATACTCCAACTTCCAACTTTTATGTGTCTAGCAGCTCTATCAATATTTAATTAAAATCAATACATCTTACTGTGCGTAGCTATGTGTGCAGCACAAACCATAGATAGAACAATGCCTCATCTGTGTTTCCTGATGTAGCAGCATACAATTGGCATTCATAGGTCCAGGGTTTTCTCTATATGATGGGCCTGGGAAATAAAGGCAATCTTCATTCTCCAGAGGATCTCTGGAATGTAGAATCTCAGAGATTTATCTTGTCACTGGACACATGAGCCTTGAAAGTCCATTTTTTTTCAAGAGGTGTTCATGGTACACATGGAAATGCTCAGGCTCCTTAAGATTCAATCATAATTAACAGGCACACCGACAGTTTTCATATAGAGGCCATTAGACAAAGATTAACCATGCTCTTTACTCACCAGTGATTATAATGCCCTAGAAGATCTACTATGTGCTCTTAGAGAAGTAGAGGAATTTCCTCTTCTTGTTTAGCTAGAATGTGATGTTTGATACAAGTAGTGCTTCATTCACCAACTGATCAAAATTTAATACAATTTCAGGGTCATATATTTGATAATTTTTCTTCATTATGGTCTACCCTCTGCATCCATATGAAAATTACTTAGCAGTTTTTATTCCTACAATTAACTTTAGGTTGTTGATGTTGTTGTTGTTTTAACATATAATTAACAATGTAGAGTTCAATCTTACTACAAGGAAGGGTTCTGGCTCCAAATAAATTTTGTCTCAGGATATCTGATAGCAAATGTTAAACAAAATGAAAACAAAAGATTCTTAACTCAGATGATTTAGAAGTCATTAGTTATTTTTCCTCTATCAGACTGGGAAATAATGTTTTAAGTTGGTTACAAATATGGATCTCTTTTGAGAATGTAAACCCAATAAGAAATATGAAACCAGACCATTTTTCCTTTTCTAGAGTTTCATACAGTGCATTGTGCTATCAAAAGAATACTTATAAGAAGAGATGGCTAAATAAATTTACTAAAGGGAATTTCACAGTTTATTTCTCTGAGTTTCAAATACATCAGTTTCTTTCCAAGCCCCTACTCTTGGTGATCGCAATCAGTGTAAAAGACCAGTAATAATACAGGCATTTGCACTGCTACAAATTTTTAAGTGGAAACTCTTGCCAACAAACACCAGCTGTACTGTGATCTTTTACCACTGTCTCATTTCACTATTAACAGCTTCTTTCTCCCTTTCTATTCTAGCCTGGAAATACACAGTGAGAATTTCAGATCTCAACATATACTTAAGAGTGTTTTAAAAATCATACAGTTGCCATGGTAAGGAAATTTTAGATAAGCAATAAAACAGAAGAAAAAGTCTTTGTGGCATCAGTTTAATCACTTCCACATTCAAAACACAGGCAGGGATCCCATTTGCATCAAGTCTGTTAGGACAATGCTCGCTTCTGGCAGACATTATTAAATGGTTGTGTGAGCTAACCAACTCCATAAGATGTCGCTGCAGAACTAGGACCACAAAGCAGTGATAAAGAGACCAAATAAATCTTTAAAAATTTTTGATAAATTAAAAAAAATCAAGGTTTCTGAGAGTTTTAATAAGCTATTGACTCCAAGACCCTTATTATAAAAATATATCTAATTTCTACTGATGCCTTATTTGGTTTTTCACTTGTTTAGACATATATTTAACAATGGACATGGCTAAATTTACATTAGCTCATTATGTAAACAAGAGTATTTGTTAATTCCTTAGTTTAAATTATTTTATATTAAATGAACCATAGGTTTTATAGTGAGGTTTGAATTCTGTTATTTCAGTCATCCAAAATAACACTTTACTTCAAAAATTTCAAAGGGAAATGGTAACAAATAAACCATTAAATAGTTTTGGAATCCACCTTGTCTGACCTATGGACTACAGTGCATGCAGCCATATGCAAGTGCGTGGTGACTGAGAAAAGGGTGGAACCCAATCTTCACTCCCAGGCTCAAAAGGTTTCTGTTCTGCCCTTTTCTAAGACAGTCCAGATCTTCTCTGAACCTCTTCAGCCTGAGTTCTCATTATGTCTTGAGATCTTTTTGTTTTTGTCATTCCACATTTTCTACCTTCTTCCATGGTTGTCTGGATACTTGGCTTTGGTTACTTCAGCTTCTTGAAACTGGACATCCTGCCTTCCCCCTTATGTAATATGCCAACAATGCTAAAGCAGCAAAATAAAAACATGTCTTCTGCATTCAGACAGCTTTGTAGTTTAGATTTCTTTGTTTCTTAATATCTGTGACGTTGGTGAGTCAGTTTAAGAATCATCCCCACTTTATCAGCTAGAATTTGTTCCTAGAGTTAAAGGGAGACATGATACAAGTTTTATATTAATTATAGCCATCATTCTTTCCAGGAAGCATTCTCACTGGCACATAAACGTCACTGAATAAGTCTCTTTGTAAGTCTTCTTACAGTCCATAGACGTCACAGGCAGCTCTTTCCTAAATATGCGTAAGCCCCTTCTTTTTTGACATGGCCTACTCTCTGCTGAGCCATAGAATACCTCTCTCTGTTCCATCCCATTTTCGGCTGCAACAAACATAGTTGGGGGGATTTCATAAAGAAGTGTTCATACTTTCTCTTCAATTGACTTACTTAAGGTTGTTTCACATCAGCTACTCATCAGAATTCCTGATTGCAAATGAAAGAAATATTCTGATTATCTTCAGCAGAAAAGAAACTTATTGGAAGAACATCAGGAATATCACAGGAAGATGGAGAGACACTGGCCAAGGTGGGAACAGCCCCAGAAAAGTCAGGTGGAACAATAGTCTTCTCAGGAGACTGGAGCCTCTGCAGTCATTTCTGGGCTCTACAGTCATTCCTCAGCACCAGTTACGCAAAGTAGTCTCTAAGGGACCCCTGCCTCTTAAGTAGTCTCTAAAAATGTAATGCCTTGAATGGGAGCTCATGCCTGGCTATGCTTAGGAAACACGAGAGACTGAATGGAAAAGCCAGCTCTTAGTTTAATATAGTTGATCAGGAGATAAGCCTGAGCTTCTGTTTCTATGACACACATTTTCCAAAGTGCCCAACTGATAAGATATAATAAGGAAGAGAAGGCAAAGTGAATAAGAGATTACTTAATATTAGAGGGCAAAGACATGACACAGGAACTTTCAACAAAGGCATGGCTCTAAAGCTAAATCTTCTAAGACATTTACGTGGCAAGAGACTCTTGAGTAACTGTAGATTCTGAATAAGCACTAATTAAGACTTAAGAATCTCTGTTACAAATTTATTCTCACAAAGCCAGTGTCCATTACAGTGTAGAATTAAAGTCAACACTAGAATTAATAAAGGTCAGAAGGGACCTATGTCTCACTTCTTAGACTTTTAAGGACCGTTTCAAGTTTTCACACCCTGAATCTGTGGGCCAAACTATTACTAGTGTGATTATGTTAAACTCCAGCTTCTGGGAGGCAGAGTGAAAGGCTATTACTATTCCTTCTGGAAGATTCCTGAATAGGCTTCAAACTGCTAGAGGCGCAGAGACCCTTTACACTCAAGTGGATTGGGAATAGAAATGCAAAAATTCAGTTTATTTCCTTAGACTCTTCTTGTCTTTGTTAGAGGTTAATCATTTAAGAATGTTACAGACTTTATTCTATACAGTACTTAACATATTTATAAGCAGTTGTTTACAAATAGTTTCAAGTTATTCAGCAATTTCTATTATGAAAATGCATTTTATTCTTATATAAATTATACAAATGATTTATAATTTAGACTAGGTGAGTTCTGAATTTGAGATCTTCCATGAGCATACTGTGGGGGTATGATGCAGCTTTATTATCACTCTCCAGAGCTTCAGATTAAGAAGTCCTTCCTCTGCCAAGGGGGCTAAAAAGTGGCTGGCCTTCTTACTGCAGTGTCAACCAAATTTCACCTGTCCCTCTATTGCTTGGACAAAGAACAGTTGAAATAATAAAAATTATTTCAGGTGATTTAGTCATTCTTCAATTTTATCAGTGGAAGAATATATAGAGAAAACCACTTTGAAGTTGCCTTATTTCTAAAATGTTTCTAAATATATATTGCCATGGAGGGAGAAAAAAATAGATAATAATCTCACTACAGTAAGAAGTGGTAAAACACAAATTCATTAGGTACTATACTTTTTTTGTCTTTTATTTAAATGTCTTAAAACTTTTCATTATACACATCTTCCTCCCCTGAAAGGACAGGGAGTATATGTGCCACCCTTTAAAAAAAAAAGGGCAGGAATAACAAACATTGTGCTCTGTAAGTAAAAGACTCATATTTTTATAAACCTAAATTTGAGTCACCTTAAAACATAGTTTGTTTATCCAAAATAGAAATGATCATTGACGGTTTCTTTATTCAGGATATTCACATTTATACATTCTTATTTCTACTACATCTGCCATCCTTTGCACAAAATGTGTCTTGTAAGTTTGCCTTAGTATTTCTTAACTCATTTGAATGGAACTATAATGCCATCAAGAACTGATACAAACTAATAAGAAAAAAATAGTCTTCTAATTGCAGGGGAGAATAGAAACACTAGCAAAAATATGAGTTGAAATTATTAGTGCATGAAGCACAAAGGTGATGTTGATCAGCTGTCAGGCATCCAATTTCACACTGCTACACTACATTCTTTGGTAAATTAATGGTAGAAAGAACCTACTGACCAGAAGCAATCTAACACAGTCAAACAGAAGTCTGTTTAACAGATGCTGGTTTCTTAGAAAATGCTAATAACATTGCCATGTGTTAAGTTTTTGCAGAGTCAGGAGCTAACATGATTACACTCCCATGGGTCACCACATGTCCTTGCCATCATCATCGTTTCCTGCAGAAATAAAATGCCTAAGGGTTGCCACAGGCTGACAGACATAGCATGCCAAATTATACACTCCGTCTCACCATCTGCCAGACCTCAGATTAGGATGCCACAGCCCTGAAGACAAAGAAGTCTTTGGATTCTGAGGACTTTAGAGAAGACAGGTATTTTCTGATCTACTATCTGGAATCATTTTTATGGAACTAACAATAAAGTACATATAACAGGATATGAGTGCCAGTGAAATCCTAATTAGGGGGAATATCTAAAAGCCCAGCCATGAAGAGCTTAGTAATGGAAGGGAGTCTGAATTCAGATCGTGGCATTTGTTCTATTCTCATTTTTAATTAGCATCAAGGAGTTTAATTAGAAGTATGGCATATGAGAATCACAGGGAATGCAAAAGCTAGAAGAGACCAGAGATTTTCCTGGTACATCTGCTTCATTTTTCCCAGTAAATCAGGGAATATGTGGCGAAAGATGGGCGTAACATATGTGGAGTCCAGAAGGAAACATGCATGTTTGTAGGCCTGCTCAAAAAATGCACATACACATAGAGGACATTTATTAAACACGTCTTTCTTTCATTCAAGGATCATCTGCCTGCAGATAGTGGTCAATACTAAGAAAGGAAATCACGCAAATGACAAAGATCATTATTAGTGTTTTATGCTTTCTGACTTCTCAGTGCTTTTCTATAAAACATGATGCAGCAAAATGAACTGCTCCTCGTTATTTATTTATTCAGTGAATATTTTTGAGCAACATCTATGCACCAGACACTTAACACTGGGTGGGAAATATAACATTCAGGAGATAAGAGAATGGGTATCTTCTGCACCAGACAAAGAACTTTTACACTTAGATATCTAGAAATTCCCTTACTACATGTTCTACTTCAACTCATGTACCAGTTAAACTCAGTCCTATATCATGAAATCAGGTTCCTCCCAGTAACTGCTTACATGACAGTATTAATGAGTCAGTATACTCTTAAGCAAAGAGCACTAACCCAGGAATTAGGAGTCCTGTATTCTATTCCTAGTCTTGCTAGAACATTAGCTGAGAAGAGAAAATCTCTTAATATCAGTTCGTCTAAAAAATGAAATTGGTCAAGTTATAAAAGTTTAAAGACTTTTATATCTCCAGTATTTTTTGTTTTTATGAATTTGATATGTCTCTACCTACATGAGCCAGCACATCCACAGTGATTCAGGAATGTGAGGGCTTTAAGGAAAGACAGCTTGATAGGACTTCTCAGCATTTTCAGGTTCACATCCCTTGCTTAACTCTGACCATATTTCTTGTCTTTTATTTGGGGAGTATATGCTGAATAGTGTGTTCAGGAATATTTTGGTTTCAATTTCAGATCTTGGATTTTATTCCCTTATATCAAATGATGTCTTGAATGAGAAGGTACCTAATAGAATTGCTTTCATTATGAATTTTTCAAATGGAAAATTGAATGAATTTGCTAGATGGTCTTTAAAGGAGGTATAAAGAAGACAAACTTGAAAGCAATTTTTTATATATTTCTTATATTTCTAACTTATAAAGTAAAACCAAATATGAAATAGTTCCTAAAAGGTAAGGAATGAGCTCAGCAGAATTTACTGACAGTCTGCCTTGTACCCAGTCCTCTACTCAGCACTGTGGTAGAGACAATAATTATTAAGATCTATGTGGTAGAGACAATGATTATTGCTATCTGTATATGTTTATTGTATTTCAGACACTAAATTACTTATATGTATTAACTTATTTCATTCTTGCTATCTTATGAGTCTAGATGCCTTCAGTCGATATATATGAAGCAGATTGGAGTCATGGAAGGAATGCCCATTGAATATTATAAGACTTAGGAAATTACACTTAATTCACTTGGTTCTGGTATAAGCAATTCTCTATAGTAGGGTGGTTGGGTTTTTGCATCATTAAGAGAAAAAAAAACCAAAACACTGTATTAATAAATTAACCAATGTTTTCCTTTTACAGAGAAAGCTATAAACTGCATATGCTCAATGGATAACCTCAAATGTTTTATCTCCAATGCTTTTGAAGCTATTATGTTAGCTGACTGCTATATTTTGGGTTTAGGAGCAAATAATGGTATCATTAGTAGAAGAAATATTCATGCTGATGAAGAAAATAAATACAAGTTGTAGACTTTTTTTCATAGAAAGGATTATAAAAAGAGTTTGTCAAATTTATGACACAAAGAGAACACAGGAAAAAAATGTTATTATTCAGTACATTTCCAGTTTAAAGAGTAAAAAAACCTGTTCAGAAGTATGAAAATAATTTCAGAAAAAAATAGTACTGAATAGAAGATTATAATAGAGACATTGGAAAAAAATTACGGTCAGGAATAATACTTAAGTGATCTATTTTTTTAAAGAAATACAGCTTTAAGAGTTCTATAACTTAAGCTGACTAATTAAAAAATCTTACAGAAAAATCAACCAGCATTCATTAAAAGCTGAGTTAACATCACAAAATTTGTGGAAGAGGTGATTGAATAATTGGTTACATGAAGAGCACAAAGGAGGAAATAGAGAATTTTCTCCATTAAAAATTAATATAACAGGATGACATAAATATAACAAGAACAGGGGAGAAAAAAGAAAGAACAGGGAGGATACAAAGTAAAGAAATTGAAATATATTGTAGACTAGGCATTTATTTTAGCTAAAAATGAAATGTGTCAAGTTCTAAATTATTGTATAATAAAATATTTCAAAATAGTTTTTAATGAAGTCTCTCCAATGTCTCTAAAATTATTATAAATGCAGTATAGATATAAATAAATACAGTTAAGCAACAAAAGAGTATGTAAATGATTTGCCATCAGAACATTTGGCTGCCAATTTTTTTCTAGCCTATAAAAAAATAGGTTTGATGATCATTTTTCCCAGTAAAATGGAAAATTGGTTACAACTATTAATAACCCATACATATTCATTAGCTCAGGCTGTGATAACAAAAGGAATAGACCAGGGAGTTTAAACATCAGAAATTTATTTCTCACAGTTCTGAGGGCTGAAAAATCCCATATCAAGAAGCTGGTTCATTTGGTTTCTTGTGAGAGACAGCAACCTCCTCCCAGTGTCCCCAGACAGCAGAGAGGGAGATCTCTGGTGTCTTATCAGATTAGGGTCCCATTCTTATGATTTCATCAAATCTTCATCACCTCCTCACAAGTATTTCCCCTTTCCAAATACAGCCAAATTGGGGATTAAGGCTTCAACATGAATTGCCTGAATTGCCAAGTGGGGGTGGAGGGTGCACAATTCAGTCCACAGCAATTTGGAATTGTATCAGATGACTTGCTATCACATGTCACATGTCCATGCCTCCTTTTCCATTTTTGCCATTAAATCTTTTGATAAATGAAAAGTCAGAAGTTACCTAGTTGTTCAAGTAAAACTAAATATTAGGAGGAGGAGTATACAGGGAAAAGTGAGTTTGCTTATCAATTTGATTTTTTTCAATCTCACTGTAAAAATCTAACTATTTATTTTTAAATACATAAAATGAAAATGGCATAAAAGCATTATTTACTATTTTGTCCTGAAGTAGACCACCATGATTCACGCACAGATGAAGAACAAGCTATGATGTGGCCCAGATAATGACATTCTGAGGGCACTAGCTCCTATGACAATGCTACTTCCCAGTCATAGAAAGATACCATAAGTCGGGCATCTAACCTTGTATAATGCAGACAAAAGCTGACCCAGAACTAATGTGACAATTTTAAATGAAGCAGACCATATCACTCCGGGAAAGGTTCTCTAAAATCTCATCAGCTGAGAGAAAAGAATGGGCCCAGAAATCTGGAGGACACACCTACTTGAACACAGAGGAGAAAAACTTATTTACCAATTCTAACAAGGTTATCACCATGTCTTCTCCAGCCCAATTTAAGTTTCAAATATATCCCAGTTTCTACTCCTGCCCTTTTAAAACCAGGTGCCAAAAAGCTGCCAGAGTGATCTATTAAAAATGGAAATCAGGTCACATGCCTTTTCTGCTTTAACCTTTCCAGCGACTTCTCATAAAATGAAAACTGTTGAACCTGATTTATGAAAGTCTATATGAACTGGCATCTGCCTACTTCCTACTGAGCTTTTGTCTTGTCACTGCTCCTCACCCACTATACTCAGAAGGCCACAATGGCCTTCTTAGTGTCTTTAATCCACCAAATTCATGTGTATCACACTCTTGCTGAAGGACATTTGCAATAGATTTTTCTTATTATTATTATTTTTATTTTTAATGGTCTTCTTTCTGCTTCTGTCTTTAACTGATAACTTCTTATCAGGCCAATCTCAGCTTAAATGTCAGCTTCAGAGAGGTATTTTCTGACCAACAAAACTAAAGCACCAGACAACTTTATGTTATATTACCATTTTAGCCCTCTGCATGAGGTTAGCACTTTCTGAAGGGTTATCATTGGTGTATTAATCATCTGTATTTGTCAGCTTTGCTGTGGTAACAATCACATGTCACAAAGGCTTATAACAACACAGGTTTCATTCTCTCTCACATTGCATGGATGCTGCTGGAAGCCGCAGCTATGTTCCAGGCTCAGGCTCTGTGCGGGTCTGTGGCTAGAATATAGGTTTGTCTCACCAGTTATTTCATCCCATCCCTCAAGTTGAAATCATCTTACTTATGCAGACATATATATTATGTAACAGGAGAGATGTGTAACATTTAAAACTTCTTTGGACATGCTATACACCATGTCCACTCACATTCCATTGTACAGAACAAATCATACAGACAAGACCAAAATTGATTATATATATAATGTGTGTGTGTGTGTATATATATATGTATATTCTTCCCATGGGGACATGGACAAATCGCATGGCATTAAGTAGGAAAGTATAATCCTCTTAAAAGGAAGAGAGGAATGAAAAAAATGCAAACAATAATGTGATCTAACAACAAATATTTTAGCCATTTGAATCAGAGACAATTTTATCTTGATCATTGTTCCAAATTCAGAACCCAGCAGTGTCTGACATACTTTAATAAATACACATATGTGGAATCAATAATGAGTGAATGCATGAATATCTGCACTTTCATCATCCTATAGTCCATCAGCCCATCATGCCATTGCCAATGAGCTAAGGGTCTAGAGTGGCTTCATGTTCTGCCTCACTGACAGTGAATTGTTACCCCAAATGGAGGGTAAAAATGAGTATGGGGGATAGATTCCAAGATGAGAAAGTCAACTAACATTGTTGTCATTTTATTGTATATTAAATGACAGTTATAATGTGGTAAACTGTCAAATAGGCTTTAAAAACCTACTCTCTACAATTTTTTCTGCATTAATTGAACAACCAGGACTATGGTGATAACCATGTATCACCAAATTCTTACTGTATCTCAGATACTATGCTAAGAAAGTTTTGTATGTTGTCTTCATAACGATCATTTGAGATGTGTTATCCCCATTTGAGAGAAAAATAACTAAGCCAGTTGTACACACTGATGATAATATGAAACAGAATTGAGACTTGAACATAGATCTGATTACAAAAGAGTCCATGTTCACTAAGTTCACCACTTACTCATAAAGAAATGTTAAGCTTATAAAAAAAGAATATAAACAAAGATGCTGATTATTTTTAACAGAGAGGATAATGACTATATAACGTTAACAAGAATTAAGAATTTATTTCTAATACCTCCTTGTTATAACCAGCTTGTCTTACTTGTGAACACAGTGACTGAATATATAATTATGCTTGAAAAACAACCTTGGGCCAAGTCATCACCTACCATTTGTTAGGTCTTGCGTCCTGCCCAAAAAAAAAAAGACAAAAACAAAAGCACAAACAAAAAACCTACCTACCTCTGAATGACATATATTTGATTAACTATACACTTCAGAACCAAAAGTGAATTAATTAAAGACAAAAGAAAACAAGGAAAAACAAACAGAAAGGAAAAGATGAACACAAAGCATTCTAAAGAAATTTTCAAATCTCACCCCACCATTGCAAAAAGCAAACGAGTAAAATATCTGAATGCTTTTAGTTGCTGCCTGGAAATAGTATGTAGCCTGGCTTTAAACTATTTAATATTTATATTATATAAAAATCAGAACCAACTCCTTCTTCAGATTACTTGTAAAAAAGTTTGTTGTAAACTAGGTTATCCACAAATTTTTTTTACACTTTTGAATACAGAGAGACAGGCACACAACTTTTCTTGTGATTTCTATGTGGCTTATATCTATTAATATTAAACTTATTTCTCTGACTTCTCATTTCAACATTCTTTGTCATGTATTAAATAAGAAAAGTGAAGGGTTTCTTCTTACTCCTCTCTCTTTGGTTGAAATTTGTATTGAAAGAAAATGTTTTGCTGACTGAAATAATGGAGATTACTGATTTATGGGAGAGCAGTACTTCTGTTTAAATTAGGAATCCTAGCAAAAAAATTTTCTATGATTTTGTAAGTAGAGGAGGAAATGCATCGTGCTGGAGGGTGTCGGGTCCAGTAACTCCCTACTGTGTGTTGGTTAGTTATGATTTCAAATGAACTTGCTCATGAGTTAAGTAAAGTTGTTCTGATCTACTTATTTATGACTTAAGTGAAATTGTTTTGATCTATGGGTGAATTTGGGATGATGTGTGAACATGACACTGGCAGAATGGTTGTGCTACTGACTGCTTGCTACTGACTGCTTATTGATACAAACATATGGAGAAGAGACTGTGACAATGAAATTTTAAACTAAAAACCAAGAATTTCTGAGGACTTACCAAGTATGTTCTCTCTGGGCAAAGCTACACTTTGGTGATCTAAATAGTTCTCTGAAGGTCTTGAGACACTTGCTCATGCCATGACCAGTCCACACTTGATTAGCAGTGGTGCAAACCATCTTTGGAGTAATAAACTTCACAGCAGTCCCCCAGACTTGCCTACAACCCTGGGACCATCACTGCTAGCTACATGCCCCAGCAGCAGGGTACCTAAGCCAGCAGGGTTACCAGCATTTAGTTAGAAGGACTGGCTCTACCAAAAACCAACTTATAGGAAGATGCACCTTAACTAAATTTGGACCTTCTTTCTTTCATCTCCCCTTGGCCTCCAATAATAGTGTAATTAATCTATCATTGTTTGGACTATGTTATTTCCTTATTGTCTTATTAAGAGACATTATCCCATATGCTATTGTCTTGTGAAACATTATTATTATAAATTATAATTCCCACAGTGAACCTGTGTTAAATAAATTATTGGCAAAGACAAATCTCCATGTCTGAGCATAATTTGCCCTGAATAAAACTCTCCCTTCATATGTGACAAGTAAAAATCACTTGGTAATTCCCTGCTGATTTAAATATTTAATAATTTTATTTTTCTATTTTGTCTGTTTACTCACAGATGTTTGTAAGCAGACACAACATTTTTCAAAAAAATATTACCGTTTTTGAAAAAACTTCAATTTTTTTCTCAATGATGCTTTTTCACATTTACATGGATAAATATAAAGGGAGGGAGAAGAGAAACAGACATTTCTGAGTTCATGTTATAGGCTAGGCACTTTTGCATATCCTGTATCATTTAATCTTCAAAAAAATTCTCAAGGGAAGGTTACTTTTAGCTTCATTTTTTTTGCAGTTGAAGAAAATGAGGCTCAGGGAAATAATGTTATGGGAATACAATAACACAAGACTAATCAAGTACCCACATTTCCTGTTGATGAGCATTTCCATGGCCTTTGGAGAAATGAGTCAGTAACTGATTTTAGCCCTTGCTCCAAATCATCTGTGCCACAACAACACAGCTTATGGTAAGGTGATCATAGATAACAAAATTGTGTCTTTTCAATGTCGTAGAGAAAATCTCTCTAGATTGCAGTAAAAATACATTAGCTCCCTTTCACCAAAGAAATACAGCTCATAAGCATGGCAAAGAAATAAATGAGTAAAGAAAATAGCATTCTGGGAGTATTCAAATCAATTGGAAATGTTTCAGACAATTTTTGAAAATGTGTAACAGCTGTAATAAAAATGTCCATTAGCTTTACAGAACATTTCCCTGTTTATGTCAATCTTAATAAGTGATCAAGAAAGTAGAGCAGATTAGGAAGAGAGGGTAAGTAGCACTTTTATCACTGCTGACGGGTCGTAGAGAAGTTACGATGATGTACTCTAGAAGGCCTGGAGTAGAGTAAGAAACTGAGCAAGACTGAAGTCATATGATACTAGGCTTGCTGAAGTGACGTGTAACAAACAGAATGCCAACTCATTTTAATGCCCAAGCATTGGCATTTAAATGTGCTATATATACAGATGCAAGGAAGAGAATTTCTGCAATATTTTTTAACTTATATAAAGGAGAATCTTTCACTGATGAAATCAAATTAGAACATCTTATTCCTATATCTTCAGAAGTGAAGCAGGTGGGAAAGCTACGATTTTTTTTTCCCCAGTTTTCCTAGGCCTTCCAAATAAGAGGCAGCATTATGAATATCCCATTGAAGCTTGGCTTTTGGGTTTTTAGCATAGTTAATATTCCTGCAACATTAACACTAAACTTTGGAACATGAGGCTAGCTAGACTTACCATACTAGTGTATCTTGAATAACATTGTCTACACAAAGATCCTAACATATCCCTTTTTTGTTCTAGACCTGCTTTTAGACTTTTAATGATAATCATTCAAAAATATTTAACTTATTTACCATCACTTGATTCATTTGCCTCTTCAATTATATGCAGTTTTGTTTCCACTGAAGTTCACTTTAAATACCACTTTCATTCATTCATTCATTGGGAACTTGTGACCTATGACAGGAGATAAGTTTATAATTAAATATAAGGTTATAAGTGTAGATGAAAGAGAGAAATTGTGTGCTATCTGAATGCAGACAGAAGAATCTTTGCCAAAGTGAGTGATTAGGAATGGCATTGGCAAGGAAGTGGTGTTTGAACTGAAGAGGTGATGTGAAATGTCAATGATGGAAAAAAGAGAGTGTTGCATACACAGGCTCAGAGAAGAAATATGATGAAAATGTGCCTATCAATCATCTACTGGGCTTGGTCTGAAATGAGAGAACAATGAGAGATAATGAGATGAGTAAGAATTGCAGATTGTGGAGAGCTGAAATCCCCAATTGTATCTCTAAGACATTAGTTTTTATCATGTAGGATTTGAAGCAGGAAAACAATGTATTTCTGGGTTTTTGTAAAGTCTTTGAGTACAAAAGTAGATTGGCTAATTCTTTCATTCAGCAACAAAAATATAATTATACTTTCTTATATGGATCAGATATAGAGAGAAACACAAAACAGATGCTTCAGAGTGATCACACAGGAACCTGTAAACTCTTGCAATGACTATTAAATATTTCCTAGAAAGAATTAATAGGAACTTAGACATATGATATAGCTTTGAATACTAAGCATAGTGGAGTCACTTGGACAAAGGAACAAGATAGGAGACCCATTATAACTTAAAGTGATAAGAATATATGCTTAGGTGATAGCAAATAAAACATATCAATGAAAAATTTCATGAGATGTCAATTGGCAGATCCTAAAAAATGATAATATGTATCAAAACTGATTCTGAAGTTTTCAGTTTAGGTCAGTGTGTATGTACTTTGGTTTTAGAAATTTGACAAATTCACTTTTCAGTTATTACATAGTCATAAACAGGTAGAAAAGAGTTAAGATAGACATAGCTGGAAACAACAAAGGCAGATGAAGAAAAATAATTTTATTTACTCATGTAAAGCTGGTATCTGAGGATGGTGAAGTAGATTAGATATCCAAGGAATAAGCTTTAGAAAGATTAAGAAAGATGACCAAGGATAGACTCAAGATTACATATATTTAGATGGCAAGAACATGAAAAAGATTAAGCTAAAGAGAGACAAAGGAACCATCCCATGACAACATTAACTGTTACTTGAAATAAAGTTTCAAAGAGAAAAGTTGAAGAGGAAAGTGACATATAATCACCAGAGTGAAATTATGCAGAGATCAGGCAAGTGAAAGATATGAAAAGGATTTGAATATTAGTTGATCATTGGGAATTTTGAGAATACAGCATTAGTGATATGAAAGGAAAAAAAGCTTTATTTCAAAAGGTTCCAATTTGTGTATAGTGAGATTGTGGAGTCAATAAATATAGGTATCCCTTCAAAAAATGTGACAGTACAGCAGAAACTGGAGACTAATAACTTGAGTTGTAGTGAAATTCCTGATTGAAGAAAGTATGACTTTCTGAGTACAGAAGGTACCTAACCAAATTAGTCATTGAGGAATAAAGAACCAATCACAGAGCGAAACATTCAAGAAACAAAACAAAACAAAATAACACAATTTAAATTCCAAGGAAAAGCTTTGGTTTCTCTGTAGTGGGAAATGCATTTTCTTTTTTTTTTAATTTTTTTATTTTTTTTTACTTTCTTTTATTATTTTATTTTGGTATCACTAATCTACAATTACATGAAGGACATTATGTTTACTAGGCTCCCCCCTTCACCAAGTCCTCCCCACATCCCTGTTCACAGTTACTGTCCTTCAACATAGTAAGATGCTGTAGGATCACTACTTGTCTTCTCTGTGTTGCACAGCCCTTCCCGTGCCCCCCCCAACACTATACATGCTAATCATAATGCCCCCTTTCTTTTCTTCCTGCCCTTATCCCTCCCGCGGGAAATGCATTTTCAAGTTAGTAAGAGAGAGAGAGAGAGAGAGAGAGAGAAAAAAAAAAGCAGTCTGTAGAGGAATGAGGAGGCAGTTGAAATTGCATAAGCAGAACTTAAAATTTCCTATATTGGCGAATTTTGTTACTTTCTTGGAGAAAAGAGTTCACGTTGGAAACCATGTGTATAGCATGCCTGATGAGCAGTGAGGAGAAGGAGACAAGTGACCTGCTGGCAAGGACTGGAGGGATGGCACACTGCCCTGATGGGAAAGAAGAAGATAGACGTTAGGAAGCAGGGATTTCCACAACAGAGCTGCTCTGAATGATAAACAGCACATAATATAAATACGCCAAAGAACAGATACTGTAATGAAGGAAACCATCACTGTGATAGTCCAGAAATGAAGATGCATCCTGTTCATCAATAAGGGCTTTCAGAGGGGCTGAGGATGATGAAAAAGAGCTAGAAAAAAAAGATTATGTGACTCAGGTGATGAAGTTATTATTTTTTTAAATGTTAGAATGTGTCCTTAAATAGGTGAGTCATAAAATTTGGTGTGCCTAGTAATCTAGGAAAATATTAAAGATCTGGCTATACATTAAAGATCCTAGGTTTCAGGCAGAAATTTAGCACTTATATTTTGACTAATCTCTCCCATTACTCTACAAATTGAGATCATCATCCTACATTTAATATGTAAGTACATGGAATAAATGATAAGGGAGGAAATACTGAAAGTGTAAAAATAGACAAAAAAATTTTAAAGAGTTTAAAAGAAAATTTCCAATACTTCTTAAGAACAAGGAGGGAAATTTTTCTGAAGGGTCATGTGATATACCAAAAATACAGCCTCAACCTTGGATTCTGAGTAGTCCTGTGTGGGTGTGAGAGCTGAGGTCTTCCATCAGCTGTATAACCCATCAAACCTCACTGCACAGAGACTTCCTCAGGGGCCATTGTTGAACATTTCTTTGGTCTTTACCAGTTCTTAGCAAATTGCAGAAAATGAAGAAACATGTGTTTAATGGAACTGCAACCTTCCACAATGACTTCAACCAGATGACTGAAGCTAGTTGTTTGGCTAGAATTGTGATCATTGGAAGAGATATTTCACTTGCCTTGCTGCACATACAAACAAAACCCTGAATTTTATTTCAGTCATAAAATTAATAATCAAGGTTACTACCAATTGCTAGTGATGAGGAAAGCAAGTTATTTAACAATGGACTATTTTTGTTTCTGGAAAGTATCCAGAATAGACGTTTAGCTCATACATTTAAGAAAACTATTTACTAATGATTCTTGGATAACTAACTTGGAAAATACCAGTAAAATACCTCAAGGTGAGATGTTATGAGCCTTTTACTTAAACAAATAAAGATTGCCTCATGAAGGACAAATGAACAGGTTCTTGAGAGAGGTTTTAGTATAATGGTTTGTGTAAGTTGAGCAGAAAGGAGAAAGTATGTGGAACATTTTAGGAGCTATGAAAGCCCCAGCCCTGAGAAGCTACAGGCAGCAGGCTAAGGAAATAAAGAGATGGGAGGGAAGCAGGAATCAGACTAGAAGTCCTGGGAACTGAAATGGGCAATTAACTTTAAGACTGCAATTATGTCTGGCATTCAATTTTGTAACTTTCTTTTCTATACTGTAAATTTCCTATACTATCCTCCAAGTAGTTTTGAGTTACCTCTGTCTTAGGGAATAAAGAAAGGGGCTGTGTCCAGTTTTACAGGTAAAGAATGGGCAAAGAAACCACAAAGGCATAGCTGGAGCTAACGGAGATGGTTAGAAATAATGAACATCTGGAAACAAGAATTCAGAGGGAGATGTGACAAGTAACAACTAAGACATTGAAGTGCCCCTGAGGGTTCTCAGAGATATTCCGAAGGATAGTTTCTCATGTAACGGATTGGGGGCTTTGGTTAATTCATATATTTAGAGACAAGGGGTGCAGAAACTTTGGGATATGGGATTGCATGTTTTAGAATGTCAGTGGAAACTATCACTTTCAATGTACTGCAACATACATAATTTACATAAATTAAAACACTACACCTAACAAGAAGTCCAATAGTACTTCAAAAGTGAAAGTTTATCTGACTTATTTTCTCCTGTTTTTATTTCCCTCCAGTGGCTGACTTATTAGAGACAATTTTGTATAACCCGATTTCCTTCTTCCCATTCTAACTCCCTTGTAGCAAAATTCCCAAAAGGATATCACCAGAAGAACTTTACAATTTAAGTCTAGTGACCGAAACAGATTAAAATACACATAAAAAAACACCTTTCTATTTTAAACATTTCCTAGTTAGGATAATGTGCCTCTCAGCAAGCTACTAAAATATATTAATGTATATTAAAACTACTAATTAATCTTGAAAAATGTGTTAGGATGTAATTGGGAAGTTTTAACAACTTAAATAAGCTTCTCAGATAACTTGTTTTAACAGGGAAAATTTCCCAGAAGAAGATATTCTTAGTTATTAGATAATATTACACAGTCAAAATTCTCTCCCTATGTATGTATGAATCAATCCATCCTGGTGAGTATATTTGTATACATGTGTGTAAACATGCACACTGATCAAATCTAAATTATTTGGGTGGAAAATTTATGTTAAATAATTGTACTCAGTGAATATAATTTGATAATGTTATAAAAAAAACAGAACATTTGGAAAGTTAAACACATTACTTTTTATATTTCATCCTATATACAAGTTTATACATAGAGATCTTTCTAAAACTTCGTATGTAAGGTTTTTCTTCCTATACTTTCTGTAAGGAATTGCAGCAAAGACTTGATTAATCCTTTCCTGTTTCCTTGTTTTGTTTTGTTTTTTTGCCTTTACCATTTTCTGAACACTGGAGACTTATTTTTGCCTTTGTTTCACCCTAATACTGATTCTCCTCCATTTCTTCCACCCTCTCTCCATCCTCCCCCCACCTCTCACATAAGGGAAATATGTTACTTTTTATTTTAATCTAATTCTAGAATATACACACATAACTAAGTGTGGGGGACTGAGCGTGACATCAAAAATAATTAAAATGCACTAGTATTGCTTTGCAGTGGGCTCGATTTTTGTATGACTGAGACCAAAGTCATGACTAGCCCTATAGAATTTTGTTTAAAGGTATTTAATCTCCTACTGTAACATTTTAATATGTCTCCCTATTCCAGTATCCTTTGCCAATGAGCTATCCTTTGGATTCCTCAAATTCAATTTTACTCAGCAAATTTTGCTTGACGTGGTGTCCTATTCTTTTATTTTATTGAAGTTATATTGCTAAAATGATCATGTAATATAACCTCTCCTATATTTTAACTAGGAATTTCAAAAGACAATCATGTCACATGCACCCACACTATTCATCCATTTATTCATTTTTTTATCCATTAATTTAAAAAGTACAAGTTTAATGCCCCTTGTGTGCCAGAATTTACATTGTATTTAGGGGCAACCAAAACAAATCTTTTCTACTCTATTTAATGGAAACTTTAAGAATCTAAGCATGAAATTCCAGTTGGAGCATATATGAAAATCTAAGCAAAAATATCCCTTTCCATCTCCTAGCCTGTTTTGCCAAGATTAATTTTTCATATTCTGACCACCTGAACTGCAACTTTCATGGCACCCATTGTCAATACTAAAAGTTACCTGTTGTTACAAGTGATACCTGTGGGATTACCACATTGCTGTTTTCTTGTTGGGCAAATAAATTATCTTTATGTATCTAGGTGGTTGTGTTTGTATATCAACTAGATTTTTCAATAGCCCTCTGCCTGACTCTGGGCACTTTTCCCATCACTTATGACACAAAATGCCAAGATCTCACTCTTTGTAGGACATACATTGACCAGTCCAGACTCACAATCAGAACATATCTACAAGACTCACAGAAATTGTATGAAGTATATTTAGATGGAGTTACTGCTTCCATGGTGTCATGTTATACCCATATGTTTATTTTCTACCTTGAGTTTTGGGATTCATCTGTAACAGCAGTCATACAATAGGCTTAAGCTGCTTAACAACCATTATGTAATTACAGATTGGACCAATATCTCTGACAATGTATTCTTCTACCTACAAAATTTACATACACATAGGAAGTGAGAATCATAATCTTATTCAACATTTTTCCCAGAAAACTCCCAGCATCCTTCACTAAGTATTGACTAACACTATTCTTCAGTTGATGGAGATTTGCAGTAGCTTTGGCCACTAACCTCTTTCTCTCACTTACATTATGTAAATGCCAATTTGAAAGAAGTGTAAGAAAACATTTACCAGGGACTCTGAGAAAGATGACATATTATAACCTAGGCAAATAAGCACCAAAATAATTCCCTGAACTTTGTTTATTGTAAGGGAAATATTATGATGATATGCAAATGATCTCTAATACTTATAATTATATTATACATAGAATAAAGAAAAGTGGGATATTTAGAAATTAATTTGTTAAATTTGATTTTTTAGCAAGCTAATTCAAACTTCATTTTTGAAGTATACTTTGGAATATCATGCAATTTGTTTATCTACAAGAATAAGTTTAGATCTGTACCACATCTTATTATCTCCTGTGTATCAAAGTAGCATAATTATTTTAGAAAAAATACTAGAAAAAATTCAACAAAAGAACAGTTGATACTTAAGGTTCTACTGAGTAGTATTATCACTGGCAAAGTTCATGTGGTTATTTCACAAGTCATTTATCTGTTCATTTTTATGTAGTTTGAGATCACCATCTGTATCTACATTTTTGTATTTCCTTTAAATCATATTATAAGCTACTACATTTCTTATAAAGATTGCTTGATCATGATATACCTCCTCATTACATGGTTATATTTAAGATCCAATTCATAATGGATCTTCATTAATTAAAACTACCTTTCATTAATAGAAACTATTTTAGAAATATACAAATTCTTTAACAATTAAACTAATTGCTTAAATAAAGTATATGTTAATGAGACATTTACTAATACTGAATTCCTCAGTTAAGTAGTTGAAACTTAATTCTTACCAAAAGCCAATGACATATAACTTATTTTTATAACTAATGTATTTCAATGCTTTAATCTAATTGGATAATAACTGTGTTAACCTTGACACTGTGAGCGTTAGAAATAAATGTATATGCAAACAAACAGTTTAGTGTAGTATCTGCAACATGTCTCAATAACAAGGTTAAATAAAAAAATTCAAAATTCAAAAATGCAAACATCCTAGCCATTTTGATTGGGCATAATGAAGCTGATAGAATACAGTGTAAACTGCCTCTTCACCTCACTGTGATTCAGATCACTTTTTTGCAAAGTAGGCATAATAGTAATAATATTCACTTTCAAAACCATAGGTTTTGTGATTTTTATCCTACTAGCAGGCTAACTAGTTATTCTGTCATTGTTCTGTGGATCCCATTAGAAGACTTAAAACGTCTAGCTTGTGGTCAAGACATAGTTCATTACTGACAGCAGCAGCAGAAGCTAGGTCATAAGCATTTTTGTGCTGGTTCTCTGAGCCCAATTCCCACAGAGCTATGCAAAGATGGCCTAATGACAGTCGTACAGTGTATTGTAATATGGTAGAGGACCTCTACTTTTAGGTAAATTGAATCATTTAAAATGGACTATAAACGTCTTTTGCTCTGGAGATATTATCTTTATTACACTGAACAGTAAGCATGCCTATCTCTTGCTCTGGAGGAAGGTGCTCTGTTTCCAAAAATGTGCTGTACACAAATATACTTGAAAGATAATTCAGAACCAAGGACAGTGCTTCCCTTCAGGATAAGCAGAAACATGAGACCCACGAAGAACTGTCTCCCAATGCTCACTTTAGATATTTTTTGCGAGGGTTGAGTTTGGGTATCTATACCCAAAATATATATATGTGTGTGTATGTGTGTGTGTATAATATATATAGGTATTTTATATTTCATAATATACAGCATACAGTGACCTATATTTATTATCATGCAATTCATTCAATATTCTTTAGATTTCCCCATAGTACAAAGCAATCTGATAGGTTTCAAAGTAAAAATATGAAAACTTCAAAGAAACTGCAAACTCAGGTTTCAATCAAATAACCACAAATAATGCTGAACAATACTTTAGAACTGATTAGGATGACTAGTTTGTAGTGTACATTTCAAAGGTAACCTGGTGACCTTAGGAAATTATAATCTCTGGTGACTTTGGGAAATTATATATTTCATTTAAAATCTAAAACATGAACAGAACTGAGCAAATGGTTTGGGGAATGGGGAACATCCAAGCACAGAGATCAAAAGTTTCTAGGCTTGTAAAGAATTAGCCTCAAGAAATACAAGCAGACATATGTGTCTTGAGTTTAGGAACCTGGCAAAGAGAAGTAGAGTAGAAGCCAGAGAACTGGATTAGCCCAGACCAGGCAAGGACTTTGATCATGCTAGTATTTTGCTATCAATTCTCTGGGCAATGTACTAGTGCAAGTAAGAGAAGACGTACTTCTCATTCCATGTCAAATAACCAGGATTGCAACTCAGGTAGTTTTATTCACTATTCTTCATTCTTGACAGAAAACTAAGTGCACGACAAACCCTGGCTTCTTGTGAACTGGGCAGATTCAACTAAATTGAAGCAACTATGTTCTCCATGAGCAATGTAATCACAATTTTCAGACAAGTGGAAAACCAAGAAAATTGGGGAGAAGAACTAAAAAAGGGCTGATTATTTCCTGGGACATGTTTGTCATTTTTTGAAAATGGAAGTTTTAAAAATGGAAATGGAAGATATTTCTACTTGGAAATAAAGACTTGCAAAAATAAAAAATGAAGACTCTATCTTGGTGAATACACACATGAGGAAAATGAGTTTTATTAACTAAGTTCCCCTTGTTAACTTCAGTTATGAGTTAAAGAACCATATAAATTGCAGGCAGCCTGGCTGAACAGGTTCAGCATTAGAGTCAGGACTTTGAAACATTTGCTGGCAGTAGTAATTGTTGAGTAGGCTCAGTTTTGAATTTGTTTCAGTCCTTAGAGGCCAAGGGAATTTTGTCACAAGAACTTCAGTCCATAGAAATTTAATCCCATGCTTCCCACTACCCAAAATTTAATACCCTACAGTAATAGTTGGCAGGTAGTATAAATGAGGAATGAATAATTTTTATAAATAAATGGACCTACTATAATCTGAATGTAGAGAATGAGGATCATACCTAATACTCCAGAGTTAAATTTTGGGTATTTTTTTATGCTATATGACATCATAGGGGCAGAAAGACTAAATTAGCATAATCTAAATGCACAGAAATGTAATTATTAAAAAAAATTACTCATACTTTAATTCTTCCTGCTGTCGTATCTCCTGACAACTAGCCAACTATTTTCAATAGACTTCTGCCACCATAACCAAGACTGTTAAGAAGATTTTAGAAAGATAAGACATAGCTACAAACCCACGATGAAGTTATTAAAGAAATATTGAGAACATGTTGTTGAAGTTAAAATCTCCCCAAATGAACGACTTAGTGGTACCACTATTTTTAGGTAAGTGTATGTGTGCCCCAACAAGAGAAATTGCTCAGTATGGATTATTAAATGGTCAAAGAGGAAAAAGAAAGAGCAGCAGACAGCTATCCATATTATAAGAAAATCAAGCTAGTGATTAAAAAAAAAAAAAACTTATCCAAACTTCACCATATTTGGGATGTAGAACACCTAAAAATGTTGCTCATGATGTTTTCATAAGGGTTCTCTATAGAATGATGAGACACTTTACTGTGTATAGGTACAATTTACTGAACAATATCTTGGGACTTGCACGCTACTATTTTTACAATATATGCTATAGAAACTTGTCTTCTGACAACAGACATGTTAATAGGTCAGATACATAAAATAGGGCTAAAAAAATATTATTAATAAATATCTGATATATTAATAATTATAATATAGAGTGCTAACATTAAGCAAGGTCCTTGAAGTATACAAAAAACGTCATGAAATCTACTTTCAGAAGAATTTCTAATGGGAAGGTAACATGCATATACAAATAACTATTAAGTTTAATGATAAAGCTAATATATTCTCAGGACGCTTCATTCACTTATATTTGTACTGTGACCTACATTACGCAAAAATCAGAATCATTATTACTAGCACATATTTAGGATATTTTTTTTTAAGACCAGACTCATTAAGTTTATCAAGCTATCACTTCAGATTCAACAAAAATAAGTTATTTCCTGTTTTACTTGAACCCATGGAAATGAAATTTGAGTATGCCATGCTGTATTATCCCTCTCCTGTATCCGCTTAAAAGGGAGCTATCTATTGTTCTCTTTCTGAAGTTCCATTTTTCTATCATGATGCTCATTGTTGTAAACAGATTTTTCAAGTTCTGCTCTGCCCTCCCACAATATCCCTCTCCCCTTGAGTGTAGGCAGAACCTATGATTATGGTGAGGTAGCAGTCCTGTGATTAAATTCCTGACTAAATCACAAGTAACTATGAGCTGACTCTGAGTTAATAAACAGAGAGAATATATTGGTGCACCAGACCTAATCAGGAGAGCCCTTACAAAAGGTGCTGGGTCCTTTCTGAAGTCAGAGAAATCCTAAGTATGAGAAGACCTGTGGAACAGGCTATGTGATAAAGAACTGCAGGCGGCCTCTCAATGCCAAGTGGCTCCAGGGCAACAGCAGGCCAGGCAATGGGGGTCTCAGGCCTACAGTGACAAACAACCAAGAGAGAAGAAGAGGACCCCAGCTGTAAAAGGCACACAGCCCAGCTGAAACCCTGATTGCACCTTTGTGAGACCCAGAGCAGGGAACCCAGTTCAAATGTGTCCAAGCTTCAAACCAAGAAAATCTGAAATGTTGCTCTTTGCTAAGATTGTAGTAATTTGACATATAGCGATAAAAACTAGCACACCTGTTTCCTGACTGAAAACCACATTTTGGCACCTATCCCATCCACAGTTCCTTCAGACTGAAGGAGCACCAGGCCTTCTCAGCTCATCCTTATTTCTTGATTATGACTTTCTCAACCCTCAGGCTGAAATTTTTTTGAGCACCAACCCTCCTTAGAATTTCAGTTGATTAGCAACCTGTTAACCACTTTCCCTAAAGCCACACATTTGCCAATTCATCCCCCATTTTAATGGACTTATAGAACTTTCTCTCTCAAGAATCAATCAAGCTCTTTCCCCAGGATTCTATGATGCTGCCACTATATGGTAACTTGTAGTTCTTATTGTGGCTAGAGGTTAATCATGGCAGAAAGGTGTTTACGCATCTTCTTATGTCTTTGTTGTGCCTCTACCACGCTTGTGATTTTATTGTTGTGTGGTTTCTGGCAGTGAGAAACTCGCTTCAGTATTCAGCCCCTCACATCAGTATTAGCCTCTCACAGGACATTATTCTCTTACTTGTTACTCATTAAATCTTTAAAAGGTCTGATCTGAACTCCACCCAATACCTGAGTACTGTTTCTACTGCAGCCTTCTCCCAGCCCCTGGTGCTCACCTCCTTCTCCAAAGACTCCATCCCAACTGCAGGAATCTTAGCCAATGGCTCCCTTCTCTTCTCTCTCAGGGATCTCACAGCTTTTGTTATGTTGAGCAATCTTGATAAATCATTTTCTTTCTCTTCCTTTGTCTGGTCTTCTCTTTCTATTCATTTAAGATTCTGTGTTCAAAAATTAACAGCAACCTGTCCAATAGTCTTCTGAAAAGGAGAGTGAACAGGTTGTACGGTAGGGCTGGATGGCTGGTTTGTACAAGCACATCCTGAAAGCCCCAGATCTGCATTTTCTCAAAAATGCATAGTCCCCATCCTCCCTGTGTATTCCTAACAAGCAAAAGATGGAGCAAAATGTGTTATTTAGTCTGCCAAGGCCATATCCCAGGCCAACCTTGGACATCTCCTGGTAACAGAGAATGTCCAGAAGGCAGGCTGTGATTTCCTCAGGACACTGGTCCTGCCAGGAAGGAAGGGGCCACCAAAAGTTGCTGGCCTAGTTGCTAGCTGATAAAAGCTTGCTGCATGCAGGTTCCAGCAACAGATGCTTTGCCCCACTGGTCACTCCTGGACTCCCTGCACATAAGTTTAAGTTCCCCAGTGAACCTACTTCTTGATCATTGTCTCTCATATTTTTTTCATTATCTCTGGACCATCCTGCATCCCTGGCTTGGAGTCAACCAGGGTGCAAGAACACACACATATGTAGAGAAGTTTCTTGGGCAAAGCAGTGTTGTATTTTGCTTGTTTCTATTAAGTAGAGGGGTAGAGGATGGTAATAAAATATTTTCTTTTTTCTTTTAACTCTCCCATCTGAATAAATGCAATTTAAATTTCTGAGTTAATACCTTCACTTGTATATAAAAAATACTTACCTGAAAAGATAATACATAGCTCAAAGGATTCAGGCTTTGAAACAATGTCTCTGACACGTCAACGTGGTGCAGCTATCAGTAACAATTTTCATCCAGGAAATGAGCAATTCAATTGCTGTAGTGCAGGTGCTTAGAAGCACCAATATATTGGTTCAGAGCAAGTTACCAGAATGGACCACAGAGAAATCCTGGCTTGTTTTGCATCCTCATTCAGATAACCTTGTTTCCCACGAGTTTCTCCAAAAGTCTTAAGCTACCAAGTAGCTTCCTAACCTGGTTTTACTTCAGAAGTTTTAATGTGTGTTTTCCATGTACATTATATTGACAGCACCAGCAGGAGTTTAGAATGTGTAGAAGAAAGTAATCCAAGGAAAACTTTCCCAGGACTTACATATAGCATGGTAATCATAGTTAACACACTGTATTTGAATTCTGTGTTTGGTAATTACTAAAAAAATAGATCTTAAAAAGGTTCTCCTGAAAAAAGGATTAAAGATGGCAGTGTGAGAAGAGAGACAGCGGCTTCCTCTTAAAACTGGATACAATTAGAAAACATAGTTGGCACAACTAATCCTGAGAGAGCAACAGGAATGAGGATGGCACCAGACTGCATAAACCTGGAGAAAAGAGCAGACCTCTGCGAACGGGGTAACGTACCAGAGCTGTGGCTCTGTGGGACCCAAGCCCCTCCCCCACCCCAGCTCACAGGCAGGAGGAAGAGAAACGGAGCAGAGAGGGAGTGGAAGGCTTGGGACTGCTGAATACCTAGCTCCAGAGATCTGCGCTGGGAGCACAAACCTACATTTCATGGTGCTTTCATCATACTCTTGTGATTATGGGGTTGGAAAGCTGGGACAGGCAAAATTCCTGGGGAGAATGGGATTCCGGCCACTTGTGGAAAGCAGGAATTCATATCCGGCTGCTCTGGGACAAAAGCTTATACCTGTGTGCCCGTTCCACTGGCTCAGACAGTGGAGAAAGGCACAGCAGCTGGGAAGCTGAGAACACCTCTTTCCCCCCCACCCCCAGGCACCAGTACCACTTCCCTGTGACCCCTGACATTGCTTCAGGGGCTGAGCAGATCCAGAATAGAGCTTCTGAACACTAGAGGGTGCCATATACAAATATGAAACACCAAAGAAACCTGGTCCAGAGTAAAATTATTAATACAACTCCCAAGAAAGATTTAAATGATATGGACCTCGTGACTGTTCCTAAATGGGAGTTCAAAATAAAAATCATCAACATGCTAATGGAGGTATGGAAAGACATCCAAGAATGCAGGAATGAATTCAGGTCAGAGATCTAATCGTTGAAGAGCATGATGGAGGATATTAAAGGCAGGTTGGATACGGTAGAAGAGATGATAAATGAGATAGAAACCAGAGAAGAGGAATACAAAGAAGCTGAGTCACAGAGAGAAAAAAGGATCTCGAAGAATGAAAGAATATTGAGAGAACTGTATGACTAATCCAAATGGAAAAATATTTGCATTATAGGGACACCAGAAGAAGAAAAGAGAGAGAGAGGGATACAAAGTGTCTTTGAGAAGGTAGTTACTGGAAACTTCCCCAATCTGGGGAAGGAGATAGTTCTCAGGCCATGGAGATCCACAGATCTCCCAACACAAGGGACCCAAGGAAGACAACACCAAGACACTAGTAATTAAAATGGAAAAGATCAAGGATAAGGACAGACTGTTAAAAGCAGCCAGAGACAGAAATAAGACAACATACAAAGGAAAGCCCATTAGGCTAACATCAGACTTCTCAACAGAAACCTTACAGGCCAGAAGGGAGTGGCATGATGTATTTAATGCCATGAAGCAGAAGGGCCTGGAACCAAGATTATTTTATCTGGAAAGATTATCATTTAAATTTGAAGGAGGGATTAAACAATTTCCAGATAAGCAAAAGCTGAGAGAATATACCTCCCACAAACCATCTCTACAGTCTATCTTGGAGGGACTGCTATAGATGGAAGTGTTCCTAAAGTTGAATAGTTGTCACCAGAGGTAATAAAACCATAGTAAAGAAAGTAGAACAGCTAACTACTAAGCAAATGCAAAATTAAATTAGCTATCCCCAAAGTCAATCAAGGGATAGACAAAAAGTACAGAATATGATACCTAATATATAAAGAATGGAGGAGGAAGAAATAGGAGGAGAAATAGAAAAGAACCTTTAGATTGTGTTTGTAACAGCATACTAAGTGAATTAAGTTAGACTCTTCGATAGTAAGGAAATTAACCTTAAACATTTGGGAACTACAAATGTAAAGCCTGCAATGGCAATAAGTACATACCTATCGATAATTACCCTAAATGTAAATGGACTGAATGCACCAATCAAACAACATAGAGTCACTGAATAGATAAAAGAACAAGACCCATCTATATGCTGCTTACAAGAGACTCACCTCAAACCCAAAGACATACACACACTAAAAGTCAAGGGATGGAAAAAGATATTTCATGTAAACAACAGGGAGAAAAAAGCAGGTGTTGCAGTACTAGTATCAGACAAAATAGACTACAAAACAAAAAAAGTAACAAAAGATAAAGAAAGACATTACATAATGATAAAGGGCTCAGTCCAACAAGAGGATATAACCATTTTAAATATATATGCACCCAACACAGGAGCACCAGCATATGAAAAACAAATACTAACAGAACTAAAGGAGGAAATATAATGCAATGCATTCATTTTAGGAGACTTCAACACACCATTCACTCAGAAAAACAGATCCACTGGACAGAAAATAAGTAAGGACACAGAGGCACAGAACAACACACTAGGACAGATGGACCTAATAGACATTTATAGAACTCTACATCCAAAAGCAACAGGATACATATTTTTCTCAAGTGCACATGGAACATTTTCCAGAATAGAACACATACTAGGCCCCAAAAAGAGCCTCAGTAAATTCCAAAAGATTGAAATTCTACCAACCAACTTTTCAGACCACAAAGGTAGAAAACTAGAAATAAATTGCACAAAGAAAGCAAAAAGGCCTACAAACACATGGAAGCTTAACAACATGCTCCTAAATAATCATTGGATCACTTAAATTGGATCGATGACCAAATTAAAATAGAGATCAAGCAATATATGGAAACAAATGACAACAATAACACAAAGCCCCAACTTCTGTGGGACGCAGTGAAAGCAGTCTTAAGAGGAAAGTATATAACAATCCAGGCATAGTTAAAGAAGGAAGAACAAACCCAAATGAATAGTCAAATGTCCAATTATCGAAATTGGAAGAAAAAATGAGGCCTAAAGACAGTAGAAGGAGGGACATAATAAAGATAAGAGAAGAAATAAATAAAATTGAGAAGAATAAAACAATAGAAAGAATCAATGAAACCAAGAGCTGGTTCTTTGAGAAAATAAACAAAATAGATAAGCCTCTAGCCATGGTTATTAAGAGAAAAAAAGACTCAACACACATCAATAGAGTCAGAAATGAGAAAGGAAACATCACAACTGCCCCACAGAAATACAAATAATTATTAGAGACTACTATGAAAACCCATATGCTAACAAGCTGGAAAACCTAGAAGAAATGGACAACTTCCTAGAAATATACAACCTTCCAAGACTGACCAAGAAAGAAACAAAACCTAAACAAACCAATTAATGGCAATGAAATTGAAGCAGTAATCAAAAAACTACCCAAGAACAAAACCCCCAGGCCAAATGGATTTCCCTCTGAATTTTAGCAGACATACAGAGAATATATAATACCCATTCTCCTTAAAGTTTTCCAATAAATAGAAGAGGAGGGAATACTCCCAAACTCATTCTATGAAACCAAAATCACCCTAATACCAAAACCAGGCAAAGACCCCACCAAAAAAGAAAACTATAGACCAATATCCCTGATGAATGTAGATGCAAAAATACTCAACAAAATATAAGCAAACTGAATTCAAAAATATATCCAAAGGATCATACACCACGACCAAGTGGGATTCATCCCAAGGATGGTACAACATTCGAAAATCCATCAACATCATCCACCACATAAACATAAAGAAGGACAAAAATCAGATGATCATCTCCATAGATGCTGAAAAAGCATTCAACAAAATTCAACATCCATTCATGATAAAACCCCTCAACAATATGGGTATAGAGGGCAAGTACCTCAACATAATAAAGGCCATATATGATAAACCCACAGCCACTATTGAACAGTGAGAAGCTGAAAGCTTTTCCTCTGAGATCGGGAACAAGACAGGGATGCCCACTTTCCCCACTTTTATTCAACATAGTACTGGAGGTCCTAGCTATGGCAATTGGACAAAACAAAGAAATACGAGGAATCCAAATTGGTAAAGAAAAAGTTAAACTGTCACTATTTGCAGATGACATGATATTGTACATAAAAATCCCTAAAGACTCCACTCCAAAACTACTAGAACTGATACTGGAATACAGCAAAGTTGCAGGATACAAAATTAACACACAGAAATCTGTAGCTTTCCTATATACTAACAATGAACTAACAGAAAGAGAAATCAGGAAAACAATTCCATTCACAATAGCATCAAAAAGAATAAAATACCTAGGAATAAACCTAACCAAAGAAGTGAAAGACTTATACTCTGAAAACTACAAGTCACTCTTAAGAGAAATTAAAGGGGACACTAACAGATGGAAACGCATCCCATGCTCGTGGCTAGGAAGAATTAATATAGTCAAAATGGCCATCTTGTCCAGAGCAATATACAGATTCGATGCAATCCCTATCAAATTAACAGCATTCTTCAACAAACTGGAACAAATAGTTCAAAAATTCATATGGAAACACCAAAGACCCCGAATAGCCAAAACAATCTGAGAAAGAAGAATAAAGTGGGTGGGATCTCACTCCCCAACTTCAAACTCTACTACAAAGCCAAAGACAGTTTGGTACTGGCACAAGAACAGAGCCACAGACCAGTGGAAGAGAATAGAGACTCCAGACATTAATCCAAACATATATGACCAATTAATATATGATAAAGGAGCCATGGACATACAATGGGGAAATGACAGTCTCTTCAACAGATGGTGCTGGCAAAACTGGACAACTACATGTAAGAGAATGAAACTGGATCACTGTCTAATCCCATACACAAAAGTAAATTTGAAATGGATATAAGACCTGAATGTATGTCATGAAACCATAAAACTCTTAGAAAAAAACATAGACAAAAATCTCATGGACATAAACATGAGTGACTTCTTCATGAACATATCTCCCCATGCAAGGAAAACAAAAACAAAAATGAACAAGTGGGACTACATCAAGCTGAAAAGCTTCTGTACAGCAAAAGACACCATCAATAGAACAAAAAGGTGTCCTACAGTATGGGAGAATATATTCATAAATGACAGATCCAATAAAGGGTTGACATCCAAAATATATAAAGAGCTCACACACCTCAACAAACATAAAGCAAATAATCCAATTAAAAAATGGGCAGAGGAAATGAACAGACAGTTCTCCAAAAAAGAAATTAAGATGGCCAACAGACACATGAAAAGATGCTCCACATCGGGTCATCAGAGAAATGCAAATTAAAACCACAATGGGATATCACCTCACACCAGTTAGGATGGCCAACATCCAAAAGACAAACAACAACAAATGTTGGCGAGGTTGTGGAGAAAGGGGAACCCTCCTACACTGCTGGTGGGAATATAAATTAGTTTCAACCTTTGTGGAAAGCAGTATGGAGGTTCCTCAAAAAGCTCAAAATAGAAGTACCATTTGACCCAGGAATTCCACTTCTGAGAATTTACCCTAAGAATGCAGCAGCCCAGTTTGAAAAAGAAAGATGCACCCCTATGTTTATCGCAGCACTATTTACAATAGCCATGAAATGGAAGCAACCTAAGTGTCCATCAGTAGATGAATGGTTAAAGAAGATGTGGTACATATACACAGTGGAATATTATTCAGCCATAAGAAGAAAACAAATCCTACCATTTGCAACAACATGGATGGAGCTAGAGGGTATTATGTACAATGAAATAAGCCAGGCGGAGAAAGACAAGTACGAAATGATTTCACTCATATGTGGAGTATAAGAACAAAGAAAAACTGAAGGAACAAAACAGCAGCAGAATTGTAGAACCCAAAAATGGACTAACAGTTACCAAAGGGAAAGGGACTGGGCAGGAGGGGTGGACAGGGAGGGATGAAGGTGGGGAAAATGAAAGGGGCCTTAAGATTAGCATGTATAATGTGGGGGGAGGCATAGGGAGGGATGTGCAACACAGAGAAGTCAATTAGTGGTTCTACAGCATCTTACTACGCTAATGGACAGTGACTGTAATGGTGTGTGGGGGGGAGATGGTGAAGGGGGGAGTCTAGTAAACACAATGTTCTTCATGTTGTTGTAGATTAATGATAACAAAATGAATAAAAACAAACAAACAAAAACAAACAAAAATTCTCCCTACCAAAAAAAACAAAATAAAAAAACAAAAACATACGTGAGGGTGATATGTTAGCTAAACTTATTGTTATCATTACTTATTGGTAATCATTTTTCAATATATTCATCATATACCAAATCATACCTTAAACTTACAAAATGTTATATGTCAATTATATATCAATAAAGGTGGAAGAAGAAAATAGACATATCAATAGCAGGATGTTAACTAACTCAGTTGGGAGACATTTATTTATTTTCTTTGCTCTTCTAAATGGTTTAACTAGTGAAGACTTAGATGTCAAGAGTCTGCATTTGTAATAGAATAGATCTTTGTAGAAAAGAGGAAAGATAACACCTATATCAGTTAAAAAAAAAAAACCCAAGAAAATGAAATACCAAAGAGGTTGAACTGATCATATAAAGGCTTTCAATATTTTTAATGTTTTGTTGTATATAAGACATGGACACTGATATATACATGTGTATGAATACTTATATATATATATATGTGATCTCTACATATTTGTATATATATTTTGTGTGTGTATGAGAGCTACTGCTCTATCTATGCAAATTATACAAAGGACAGCAAGATACTGTTTGTAAAACAAGTAAGTCTTCTGGGTTTAATTACCGCAAACAATAAGTCTCTTTAAATCTGCTAAGAACAGCATTTTGGTGTCTTTTATTAGTGGGTGTGCAAAGACCCCTTTGAATTTTTAAAATTTATTGCTGCTGCTTCCTTACAAGTGTTGGTCCAGCAATATTCTGACTGACCTACATTCTCCAGATTACTTTAATATTGCACAGTTCCCCTTTTTCTTACTAAAAGAAATGTGCCTGTTCAATTGGAAGATTAGTAATTACTTTTTATTCCTAGGACTATGGGCAAAGATAGGCTCTCCTAAGGCTTCTTATTCTGGGCAGCACCTCCATGCCTCGGTGAACTAAATCCACGGGCTGCGTGCCTCCCCACTAGATGTCTACATTATACAGTCACACACTACTTGCCACTGTGAAAGGATATGCTCTTCTCCCCTCACCAGAGGCCAGAACTTTCTTCAGGGTAGACAAACCTTCAAAGAGTATATGTTTGGGTATTATGTGATGGGGGGTACTAGGTGACAGGGCTTTCCCTTCCCTTTATACAAGGAGTCTGCAAATTGTGCCCACCAAAATTTTTATTTCTGAACACCAATCTCACTTTGTGCATGGTTTTAATTTACTTTTTAATGGATTTATACTTTTATTTTTTTTAGTAGAGAGTCCTAATGGCAATGACTGAAGCGTGTGCATATGCATCTGACATGGCATTTTTCAGTGTTGCCCATAGAAAAGCAGCCTGTGTTTGCAGCACCATTCACTATTTCTAGTACCTGGCCCTGCCTGTGTAACTACTTGTGCAGTTTGGGTTCTACCAGCTCTTTTGTTAAAAAAGTCTCTTTGTTTGGATTACTCTGCCATAGGTAGAAATACTTGCACCATATTGCCTAATTCAATTTTTTACTCAGTAGTGAGTTTCTTAAGAATTCCACCATTCTCCCTGTCTTCAGCCATTCCATTTTGGATCAGTACTATGAGGAACCCAGGAATCAGATATATAAAGGAAGCCAAGAATATGAAGGACAAATTATCCAGAAAACTCTGGAAGGATTTTCATTGACAGATATTCATCTGATCTTAGGAAAGTTACATATATTAACTTGCCACATTACTCTTGTCTGAGAAATGGGCATGACAATGAAATGAGCACCTACCTTGTTATTTTAATTAGGACATCATAAAGAGAAAATACACAATGAAAAATTACAGATGAAAAATGTAATCTATCTAGCAAGAATCTGCAATGTAGTAGGAGATCAAGACCTTAGGATTACAGTGAAAAGAACTCGGGACTGTTTTCGTAGACAATTTTCTACAAATCTGTTGTGTTTTTGCAGGTCTTTTGAGCAAAGACATTGATTCCATTTGTATTAGAAAATCTTTTCAAGGATCTATATATAGGGTCCAGCCCTGGTAGGTAGAGAGTAACATTTCCTAGAGAGCAAATAACAGGTATGCTTGATGTCCAATATAACAAAGATGTCTTCCTCTGGGAAAATAAGGCAGGTTTTCTAACCATTAGAAGGTATTTGACTCCCCTAAGCTCAAGGCTCCTCTCCTGTAACACAGTACACTGAAAAGGCAGATGCCTTCTGGCCCTCTTCATGTCACCTGTGGAAACTGGAACTCAGAGCATGCAAAAGAGCTGATAGTCTGGCTACTGCTAGTGCTGTGTGTAACAAACATTTTTTCTCTGACCCAAGGAATCCCCAGATGACAGCATCCAAGAAACTGTACCAGGCTGATTTAGTAACTGGTAATCAAGTTAAATCCCCAAACATTAAGTTTCAAGCAGACCAAGAGGCCTAACCTCAACTTTGGTATTTGTAATCAGAATTAGAGCAACTCACTTAAACTAATAAGGTCTCTGATTTGCCCTCTTATGACATTAGGGAATTGATATAATTTAGAGATCATTAGGCCAAGTACTAAAGACCATAGCCCTAGAAATGGAATTCCTGACAAATGAGGGAAAAGATAAGAAAAGATGGAGTGATATTTATGGATCTTTAAGTGGAAAGGCTGCAGTATCAATTGGTAGAAACGGAACCTAAGTTATTTTTTTATTTTGCTATCATTAATGTACAATTACATGAACAACATTATGGTTACTAGACTCCCCCTATTATCAAGTCCCGACCACAGACCTGATTACAGTCACTGTCCATCAGTGTAGTAAGATGCTATAGAGTCACTGCTTGTCTTCTCTGTGTTATACTGCCTTTTCCATGCTCCTCCCCCCTACATTATATGTGCTGATCGTAATGACCCCTTTTCTCCCTTATTCCTCCCTTCCCACCCATCTTCCCCAGTCCCTTTTCCTTTGGTAACTGTTAGTCCATTCTTGGGTTCTGTGATTCTGCTGCTGTTTTGTTACTTCAGTTTTTGCCTTGTTCTTATACTCCACAGGTGAGTGAAATCTTTGGATACTTGTCTTTCTCTGCCTGGCTTATTTTACTGAGCATAATACCCTCTAGCTCCATCCATGTTGTTGCAAATGGTAGGATTTGTTTTCTTCTTATGGTTGAATAATATTCCACTGTGTATATGTACCACCTCTTTATCCATTCATCTACTGATGGACACTTAGGTTGCTTCCTTTTCTTGGCTATTGTAAATAGTGCTGCAAAAAACATAGGGGTGCATCTGTCTTTTTCAAATGGGGCTGCTGCATTCTTAGGGTAAATTCTCAGAAGTGGAATTCCTGGGTCAAATGGTATTTCTATTTTGAGCTTTTTGAGGAACTCCATACTGCTTTTCACAGTGGTTGAACTAGTTTACATTCCCACCAGCAGTGTAGGAGGGACTTTATCCACATCCTCACTAACATTTATTGTTGTCTGTCTTTTGGATGTTTGCCATACTTACTCGTGTGAGCAGATATTGTGGTTTTAATTTGCATTTCTCTGACGATTAGGGATGTGGAGCATCTTTTCATGTGTCTGTTGGCCATCTGAATTTCTTCTTTGGAGAAGTGTCTGTTCAGCTCCTCTGCCCATTTTTAATTGGCTTATTTGCTTTTTGTTTGTTGAGGTGCATGAGCTCTTTATATGATTTGGATGTCAACACCTTATCAGATATGTCATTTATGAATATATTCTCCTATACTGTAGGATGTCTTTTTGTTCTATTGATGGTGTCCTTTGCTGCACAGAAGCTCTTTAGTTTGATAATCCCACTTGTTCCTTTTTGCTTTTGTTTCCCTTGCCCGGGGAGATAAATTCATGAAGAAGTTGCTCATGTTTATGTCCAAGAGATTTTTGCCTGTTTTTTTCTAAGGGTTTTATGGTTTCTTGACTTACATTCAGGTCTTTGATCCATTTTGAGTTTACTTTTGTGTATGGGGTTAGACAATAAACTAAGTAAGTTATTAATGAAATGATGAGATAAGTTTTTACATATCATGACGCTATCATGAGAGCTAAAGGCTTCCATCTTAACATCTCATACAGTTTATGATAGTAGCAATTTTCAGACTTAATTCTATCAATCATGTTAGAATTTATTTGTAAGGTGTCACATAGGTCACAAAATTGTACTGTTTTATAACTTCCCTCATCTCTGCCCTTCTGTTGTTCCAATGGCAGCTTGCATAACAAAAGCATTCAGAGCCATTGCAAAGATATTTTAGTAGCAAGACTCAGCCCACAAAATGATCATGTTCAGGCCTCAAGAATACTCACAGTAGAAGGCAAAGCAGAAGGAGAAAGCTGAGATAAAGAACAGATGCAACCAAAAAGAACAAGTAGCAAAATGGAAGATAATGGAAGATTTAAACCCAAACCTACAAATAATTACATTAAATGTAAATTATTTAAACAATTATAAGGCAGAGGTTATGATACTGAATAAAATTCCAGCCACTACTCTATTCTGCCAAAAAGAAAATCACTTTAAGCATAAAAGTAGAATTAATTTAAAAGTAAAAGTGTATCATACTAAAATAAAACAAAAAAAAAGATCAGTTGCTTATATTAATGTCAAACCAAGTAGATTTCAAAGCTATGAATAATAGGGATAAACAGATTCATTTCATAGTGATAAATTAACATAAGATCATCACGGAGCATCATTGTCAAGGGGACTTGACAGTCCTAAAAGCTTAGGTGCCTAATAACAGAGCTTCAAAATACATGAAGTAAAAATTGTTAGAACTGAAAGTAGACATAAACAAATCTCCAGTTACAGGTAGAGACTTCCACAATCCTCTCTTAGTAATTAATATTGCAAGTGTACAGAAAAATCAGTGTTACTTAGGCATGCTATATTCCATCAACAAATGCCCAATCATAACAATTATAGAACTCTACATTGAACAAAAGAACGTACATTCTCTGCAAAGTGCACATAAACATTTTTCAAGGTAGATTATATTTTGGCCCATAAAATAGGTCTTAATATACCTTAAAGGATTCAGATATTACAATGTATGTTTTCTCATCACAGCATGTCAATTACCTGCAGGCTGATTTATAGATGTGATGTAATCTCAATTGAAATCCCAGAAGTCTTTGTAGAAATTGATACATAAATTGATTCTAAAGTTCGTATGGAGCAAGAATTGTCAAAGGAAATGTTGAAAATTAGAACAAAGTTGAAAGACCTACCTTCTCTGATTTCAAGATTTATAAAGCCACAGCAGTGAAGAAAGTTTGCTATTGGTGTAAAGATAAAAAATATCAATGGAACAGTAAAAAGAACCCAGAAGTAGACCCACACATAGAAAGTAAATTGATTTTTGGAAAAGGTTTCAGAGTATTGCAATGGGAAATAGATAATCTTTTCAAAAATGGTCCCAGAACCTTTGGATAGTCACATGCAAGAAAATGAAGTTCAAACTTTCCCTCACAGAAGCACAAAACCCTGAATCAATGTGGATAATAGATTAGAATGTAAGAGCTAAATTGCACTTTTAAAGGGGAAACTTCTGAAAGAAAATCTAAGTAGATTTTTCTATTATAAAATCTTAGTGACCATACCTTTGGCATAGATTTCTTAAATAGATAGCAAAATCACAAATGCTAAAGGAAAAAATGTTGAATTGGATTTCCTAAAAGTTATAGCTTTCTCTTTCAAAGGAAAAACACTATTGTGTAAATGAAAATGTAAGCTACAGATTGAGAGAAAGTTGCACAAAATACTCATCTGACAAAGATTTCTTTTTTTATCTAGAATATGTAGAGAACTCATAGTGGGATAACAAGACCAACAACCCAATTAAAAATGGCCAGAGATTTGAATGATACCTTTATTACAAATAGTGGTGGGGGAAAATGGGCAAAGGTGGTCAAAAGGCACACACTTCCAGTCTTGCGATAACTAAGTACTCAAGGAAGGTAATGTACAGCATGGTGACTATAGTTATTCATACTGTCTGGTATATTTGAAATTTGCTATAAGAGTAGGTTTTAAAGTTCTCATTACAAGAAAAAAATGTAACTATGTGTGTTGATGAAAGCTAAACTTATTGTGATGGTTTTCATAAATTCACAATATATATATACATAAAATCATGTTGTACACCTAAGACTAATCCATTGTTATTGGTCAACTGCATCTCAATTTTTTAAAAAAGAAATATTTAAAAAAATTAAATCTACAGTCAACAATCACAAAAAATGGTATGCAACATTACTCATTAGACGATGAAAACTAAAGCCACCAATGAGTTTCTAGTACACATTCAATAAGATGACTAAAAGTTAAAAGACTAAACATCAAGTGTTAGCAAGCATTTGGAACAACTGAAAATCTCATACATTGCTGGCAGGAATATAAAATGGTACATTTGGCAAAACCCTTTGGCGAAAGTTAAACATACACTTGCCGTATGACCTAACCGTTCTACTGCTAGGTATTTACCCAAGAGAAATGACAGACTATGAGCACAGGAGGACTTTTTTCATTAATGTTCTTAGTGTATGTATGTTCAATGGCCTTAAAATGGATTTTTAAAACCCCACGTTATCTATCAACAGATGAATGTGTGAACACCTTTTGGTTTATTCATACAGAATACTATTCAGCAATGAACACATATGAAATACTGATATATGCAAAAATGGATTAATCTCAAAATAATCAGAGTGAAAGATAAAAAGAAATACTATATACTAAGATTTTATTTTTAGAAAATTATATAAAATTCTTATCTATATTAACAGAAGCAGATCAATGGTTACCTTTGGACCATTGGGAGTGGAAAATACTGGGAGGGGCTCGAAGAAGTAACTACAAAGTGGCATAAAGACATTTTTGCCAGTGATACATACGCTCTTTCAATAGATACAATGTGTTGTAGCCAACTGTATCTTAACAAAGCTGTACAAGAGGAAAAAAAGACTCTGGACATATGTCCTTGACAGAATCAACCATATCACATTCTGGAGTCAACTGACTCCAAGTCTGTCTAGACTCTTTTATAGTGCTCACACAAAGGTGAAGTATGTCCAAGGTTGTTTTGTAAGAGTCTCTAGTATTATCCAGAGCCAAGGGAGTAGAAGCATTTTTAGAAATTTTAGAGCCATCTCTGGAGAACATTCTTCAAATGAGAAGCTTTCCGTTGGTAGCCAACCATACCCTTGACCGAAGTATTCTCTCTTAGTAAAAATGAGTATCCTATATTTCAGATTAAAACTCACACTCATGCACACACACTATAGCAAATTATAAAACAAAATCACCCATTATCTAACTTATTTTAGCTTTGTTCATCACAGTAAAAGATATCATTTACACTGCTGTGAAGATTGAGAAATAATGTATATAAAGCACAAAGAGTGAGTGCATAGTATTTTATACTTATTATTTAACATAGACTAAAGTTCACTGTAGCAAGGAAAAGTCAGCTCACAAAATATTCTTTCTGACTTTGCCAGTTGGACTTTCAGAAGTTTTCCAGGGATTGCCTCTGTGGCTTCAATGGGGATTATTAATAATCAGGAGAGGTATGAAAGATTTTTTCCCTCCTATTCTGCTTTTCCCCTGACTTGAGAGAGAGTACTGCTTCTATTATATTATGTTCAAAAGGAGATAATAGAGGCCATTTATTTTTATAGCTCAGTGGTTTCCAACTTGACTGCATATTAAAACCAAATGGGGGGATTTTTTAAATGCCTATAACTGGGTCCTATCCCAGACCTTAGAATCTCTGAGGGTGTGACTCAGGCATAAGTATTTTTTTAAATCCTGAGAATTCCTAATGTCTAGCAAAGGCTGCAAATGATCAAGTAATGCCACTGGTAAGAACTTCACTACTTCACTAAATTAATACTCCAGATACTTATATGAAATTAGAAATTTATGTCAAACCTGGGAACTGGTAGCCAATGCTAGCTGGCCATTCCACTTGATTGTCTAAGGGCTGATGAAGAGAGAGACGACCTCCTAGGTAACTAAGACATAAACTAACACAAAGATTTGATTTTGTTGATTAAAGTCAACATCTCAAATTGTGCAATGAAGAAAAAAAAAGGAAGTCATTACAAAGAGTAGGTTAGTGTAGGTTAGCATAAGGTATAATAATCATGACCTGTTGAAATTAACATGGTGATTAAGCTGAGGCTTAATTTAAAGTCCAGATTAATGCTGGGAAGTATGCTATTGATAAACGAGCTCAACTTTACCCAGGAGAGAATACATACATACATATGTATGCTCCTTTATATATACTTGAGACATGTTTACTGTTAACTTAAAAAACCGTGGTCTGAAGACATTCTCCCTTATTCATTGGGTGTGAGGATGCCCATTCCCAGTCTTGGCGAGGTAAATGACTGCTTTCAACAGTTAGGCATACTATGAATTTCCTCTTCGTAGCAAACAAACCAATTACTAGTTTTCAAGTTTCCTTTGCTCAATCAATAGTCAATGCACAAGAAAAAAATAGGGTCCAGTTCATGTATTCAAAGGAGAGTTGCAAAGAAAAGTATATATTGAAAAACTGATTACTTCATTCTGGGAGGAAGTTAAGTTTACTTTAAATTCAACTTCTCAGAATTCCTCTAGATGAGAGATCACCACTAAAAGTTTAGTCAGCAGTTTGTCTATAATCCTTCACTTTATCATTGTCTGGATAGTCTGATGCCTCCCTTAATCTTTCTATACCCCCAGGAGACACACACTGGCAAACTCAAGCATTGTATCAGTTTTTGCCAGAGAACAAGTTATTCAAAAACCTAATGCCTTGAAGTTAACCATTTATTGAACTCCTGATTCTAAGTTCATTTGGGTTGCACTCACTAGTAATCCTTTGCTGGCCTGAGCTGGCCTCACTCATTCATCTGCGGTCAGCCTCTAGTTAGCTCAACAGATCTGTTTCAAGAGGTTGTCTGGATGACATGAGGTCCACTGGGCCATAGAGTAGTGTCCTACAGTAGTCTCACCTGGTCCTCATTTACATGATGACAAAATGTTCCAAAAGCACCAAGTGTAAATGCTCTTCAAGTTAATGTATGCTTCACAATTGCCAATCTCCCACTGGCTAAGGCCAATCTCTGGATGGAAGAGGAGACTCATTATCATTTTTGCAGTCTCTCATATCCTTCTTTATGGGAGTAGTCATTCAACGTTTTCCCTATGCTCACTGTAGTCATTCTATCTCAAGACACATTAAGGCACTCAGAATATTTCTATCAATGAATTGGCAGTAGACATTTCCAAAATCTCACTAAGAATTCTATGCATCAAAACAGCTAATCAGAATATGTACTGATACAGATAAAGATATGATTTATTGCTATAAGACCTACATATACTGAACTAATTCAAAATTGATAGCACATTTTGACCCTGAACTTCTTCCTGGTACTTTTAAAGAGCACTTGAGAAAATACAGTCTAAGCACTATTTTTTTTCCCCTCAAATATACTTTCTTTTTTCAGGTTCCATTGTACTTGTTCAACTATTTTTTTTAAAGCAGTTAATTTACACATCAAATAACATGACCTAATTCTTATAGATTGTTTGCCCTACCCAGTCTCATTTTCTCATCTTCCTTAATGTGCTATCACAACTGGCTTTTATTTAGCACACTAAGCACCATTTCTAATGTTGTAAAAGGAAATAAACAAAACAACAAACAAAATCAAATTTCTTTTTAACTTAGGTATAGCATTAAGTATTTTGTCTGATGGTTATAAAAAGTTCCTGAATAAAAAAAAGCAGATTAAAAACATACTATTACATTTTACTTTAAGGAATGTGATTAGATAAAGAAATAGGCTTCATGTGCTTAGTCCTACATTTTAAGCACTGTGAAATTTTTTTAGGTTGACAAAGGTTGGAATACTGAGGCTGAATTTCTCAGCTCCTACACATACTCCTGTAACAAGTGAGCGAGAAACCATTACTAAGGCTCTGCTGGGTAATTCTGGAGTTTGGGGCCCAACAAGAGTTTGGCTCCCTAGAAAAATAATGAAGTGTTAAAAAAATCATCAAACAAGTATTTATTTTGTACTCTAGTTATGTAAATTAAAATACTCAGAGTAATTATATTTGGTGATATAAACCTAAGTTTTAAAAGAAATATAAATATTGATATTAGTACTTTCTCTCTTAACACAAAGAACTTGAACTCTATCAAAACCAGCCACATATTTTTGTCTTAATCTAAGAATTTTCCTTAATGCAGTGGTACCCAATTATTTTTTCATTTTTTTTCCTTCATGCCTTTTACTTACATAAAATTCATCAGAGCATGTTTTATTAGCAATACTTAATCACGAGGATACTATCTCAAGAGCCACTTAAAGAATCCCTAGATATTTGGGGTGATTGTATATTAAATAACTCCCATTATATCTGCCCTTGATACAATTTCAACTAAAATCATTACTCAGTGTGTTAGGTAGAATCCTAAGATATTCCTAAGATTTCTTCTCATAATTCTAGAGGTTGAATATGATGGCATAACACTTCCATGATTATGTTATATGGCCATTTGGCCTTAAAATAGGGAGATAATCTAGGTGAGCCTAATTTAGTCCACAAACCCTTTAAGAGCAGAGAGTTCTCTCTGGCTGGTAGCAGAAGGGGGAGAAGTCAGAGATTCCAAGCATAAGAGAAATTTGACTCCTCTTCTCTGGCTCTGAAAGGGGCCATGGGATAAAGAATGCTAGCAGCCTGCAGTAGGTGGCAGAAGCCCCTGCTAGCTAAGAGCTGGCAAATTAAAAAAGACCTCAGCCTCACCTCCACCCCTGCTCCCAGACACAAGGTGCTGAATTTGACCAGCAACTTGAGTGAACATGGGAGAAGATTCTTCTGCAGAGTTCATAGTTAAAAACCCAGCCGGCTGATACCTTGATTTCAACCTTGTGATATCCTAAGCAGGAACCCACCTAAATATTTGACCTACATAAATATGTGATAATAAATGGGTGTTGGTTTGAGCTGGTAATTTTTGGTAATTTATTGCCTAGCAATAGAAAACTAATACAGTCTATTTTAATTATTTTCAACATTTTTGGAGCAGATTCAGTTTTTGAAATGAAATCTAAGTAGAAAGTCAGTATGCAAAACTGTATAAGCAGTTTCTCAGATTAAAAAGGTAGTCACTGTTACACATCAACAATGACCCTGACTTTATCTCATATGGCTCCATGACTGAACCTCAGAAATCTTCAGAAGCCCAGTAGAATTTTGATTGTTAGAATATTATTTGAATCTGAAATAGAGCTAGAATAAGGAGTTTTAAATTAAAAATGTATTGACTGCTCCTAGGAAATGACATAAGTAACTCTTAATTAGCCTCTTGGATTTATCAGTCTACATGCAGCTTTTACCTATATCTTAGAAAAAGTTCCTATATCCAGATTCTGGCAGAAGTTCTTTGTATTCCTCAATCTAAGCAGAAAATAGCCTACTGCTAGTTGTAAGCTTCCTTTTGGCTTAAATTGAAGGAAAACATAAGAGGAAGCATGTGATGGCATATATCCCACATTGCAATGTTTTCTTGCCCAGTTGCAGAACATGCAAAAATACAATCTTCCCACACACTTCCTGAAAGCTATATACCTTTCGGAGTGAATTTCATCATTAAAAAATCAAACAAAACAAAGCACTGAGCAGCTGTATTGTAGCAGAGAAATCAACTGTTTGAACAAAAGATCCTCAAGAAAACTAAGAGATTTCTTGAGAAAGTAAGCAATTCTTAAACTTAAAACCCTTTTCAACTTTAAAACTAGAACGTGACTTTTAGATGATACTCAGAGACATGTCTAGGTAGTGTGATCTATTTTTGCAATGATTGTTGGGTCAGTTATTAGCATTTGAAATTTAAGGGCAAATACTCTCTAAGCGGAGTTTGGCTATCTCTTTCCATCCAAACCACATTTCTCTATTTTCTTTTCACTGCAAGGTATTTGAGCTTCTTAAATAGAAGGTCCAAGCAATAGACAATCAACTGAATACATTTTGGGAACTATTTTGCCTGTATGGTTGAGCATCACTGCATAGTGTGGTAACACAGGTCTTGCTTTGTGAGAAGTGTTGGTGGTACTTTCTGAATATTCTTGTTTATAAGTACTCCTAGTAGATCTTCAAGCAGCTACCACTCATTTGTCCTGTTATGTCTTTAATAGTAATTCCACCTTCTACGTAATGCCCTGAAATATATAATTATTTAATAATTCTGTAGCATTTAAGTAATATCTGAAGTACATAGATCAAAGATCACACACTTAAATTTTGTTCGGTTAGGAAGAATTTTGAAAAAAAAAACAACTTTTAAATGAACAAAAATGGCTACTGAGTGTCCTCTGGGTTACATGATTCTGTGTAATTATTATTGTCTCTGAACTCTACAACTGTGTAAGTGCAGGAAAAAAACAAAACAAAACTGACAGACATGTCAATGATAACTTGTCTATAAGATGCAAATGACTTACTCGGTGAACTTAATCATTGTCCAGGTGATATTGACCAGTTTTGCATCTATTTGCAAACTCATTGCAGCATTCCTGATTGCTTATATACAGGTGTTATTTGAATTATCTTTGAATCAGTTGAATACCTTACTGATTACTTCATTGATTGAGTGCACTGGTCTTCTATTGCTATATAACAATTACTGGGAACACAGCACAAAGCTCACAAATGGATTATTTCACTGTGTCTGTGCGTCAGCAGTCTGGGCATGGCTTAACCTGTCCTCGATCAGTTACCGAGGTATAGGTTCAGGTTGTGACCTGACGACCAAGGTCTTTTTTTGAGCACAGTAGGTGTTGGGGAGAACTCAGTTTCTTGTGATTATAGGACTGAGACCCTCAGCTCCTGTTGTTGCCTGTCAGGTGGTCCTCTCCAAACATGGCAGTTTACTTCTTCAAGGCCAAAAGGGAAGTATCTTCGCTGCTTCTACTCACTCTGATTTCTTCCATCTCAGAACGTAAGATCTGCTTTTAAAGGGGTTCCTTAGTTAGAACAAGCTTGCCCAGGATTTAGGAGTTAGAGTGAGGTGTTATACTATATGCCTAATCAGAGTTCCAGAAAGAGAAAGTAGAGGTATAAGAGAAACACTATATTAAGAAGTAATGGCCGAAAATTCTCCAGAATTGATGAGTATACCAATGTTCAGATTTAGGAAATCTACTGTATTCCAAGTGAGATAAAAGGAAAAGACATCATCTCGCATAATTTCCCATATGGTGAAATTTCAGAACACTAAAGATATGAGATGATTTGAAATGCAGCCAATAAAAGATAAATTAATTACAAAACAATGACAAATAGATTTAAAAGTAAGTTCTCTCCATAAATAAGAAAAGTAAGAAAACAGAATTACATTTTTAAAGAGACAAAAGAAAATTTCTGGCAAAGTCTACCTTTAAACTAAGAAAAGTTATTCCCTAAAAATAAGGGTGAAATATACGTATTTGCAGACAACTTTAGACAAGAAAGATTAATGTCAACAAATAGTCACTAACAGAAATTCTAAAAAAAGATATTCCAAGCAGAAGGAAGGTGATTCCCTCATGTGGACCGAGTCACCAAAAGCAGGGACAGATAAAAATAATGGAAAATGAGCAAATCTAAACCAATTGCCAATATAAAAATTTAAAAGGCCCAATTTGGGGTGATCAGATAAAAATAACCTATAATTAATATACTGAACAGAAAAATAATATAAGCAGAGAAGGTCTTGGTAGGAGTTAAACATTTCAAGATCCTTTTATTATCAAGAAAGGAAGTAGAGACACCAAATATCTTTAGAATTTAAGTATGTTTCTTCAAGTAGCAATAGCAACAATGGTCATGATAGCCATTGTATATGCAAATTACAAACAAATATAGGAAAAAAAAGGGATGACAAAAAAAAAGTTAAAAATATAGTCTAAAATATGTCATGAAAGGAGGGGAAGATATGGACAAATAGAAAGCAGGCAGTAGGGTAGTAAAAATAAATGTAAATGAAATACACTCTCTAGTTTAAAGAAAATGTTCATAATACTGGTTTAAAAACACCCTGGTTACATGAGACACACCTGAAAAAAATAAAGCTGAAAGTCCAAGGCTGTGAAAGAAAAAAAAAATTTTTTTGAGGAATTATGTAAAACGTAATGGTTTACATTGCTATATATATGATGGTATAATAGAAAAGGAAAACTATCAGAAATTAGAATGATCACTACACAATGATAATCATTCACCAGGAAGACAAAATTTTAAACATGAATAAACCTAATAAAATATCTTCAAAACATACCAAGCAAAAAAAACCATTTTTAAACTACTTGAAACTTGACAAATCTGTTACACGGTAATATTTTATCACACCTCCCATGGTAATTGGTAAGTATATGAAACAGATAATCAATAAGCATTAGAGCATTTTAACAATTAACAGTTTGATCTGCCATAAATAGAACATTACAGATAAATTTGGAAAATATATTTTCTTGCCATGCATAAATGGAATATTTTACTAAAATTGATCTCATACTATGACATGAAGCATGTCTCAATAAATCTCAAAGAATTGGAATTAAATCAGTATAAATCCTGCACACATCCTACCTCTATTCTCCAGGGTTTGGTGTGAAGCCAGACTTTTTCATTGTCAGTAAGGCAAATATTCAGGTCTATAGAGAAGAGGAGAAGAAATGGTGGGTGGGATATTTATTGCTTTGTGACATTCTGAAGCTAAGTAAAATTGTAAAAATATGAGTATTTTATGCATATAATTATGCCCAACTTTCCTGGGTCTAAAGGCCTGATGTAAGGGCAAGTTTGGAAGAGTAATGAGAAGAAAGGTATGAAATGATGATATCTACTTTAGTAGGGGTGGAAGAAAATTGATGTATCACTCCTGCCTGAGCAAAGAAGATAATTATTTCTACCTATCTAATATATTCTCCACAATTTAGTCTGATAATGATGATAATTTATTGGTGTATATTACTTAACAACAGGAGTAATCTTTAATGTGTTAACTACATGATAGAAGTAGACCTATATTTGTATGTGCTCAATTAAATAGACTTATTTTAATGTGAGCACAGAAACATAATGCCACCACAGTCATGTCCATAGTATTCAGATATGTCAATTATTACCACTGTTATACAAATTTTCTGCCTCAATTTCATTACATTATACAGGGTAAAAGTCCAAGCGCCCTCTATATGGCACCTAAGATACTTTATGATATGAACACACCCCATGTTTCTAATTCTATGTATAGTAAACATATATATATATTTGTATAAATTTCACAGTAATCCATATTCGTCAACAGCTTCACAGCCAAGGAAAATGTTACCTACTTATCAAGTCTCAAAACTATTTCCTATGTGAAGTATTTTCCAACACCGTGGTTGACTAGTCTGTTCACTGTCTTCAATTTTCATTGTCATTTGTGCATAGTAGCTTTTTAGAAATTTTTATGACATTTTTATTAGTCATTTACACACCTATTTTCTCCTTGAGAAATAACCTTTTTTTAGTCTGGGATTTTTTTAAACTCCATTTCTGAGAAATAAACTCAGTTCTCAGCACATAGTAGCCACTCAATAGAATCTGTTGACTAAATAAATGTCCAAAATGTAAAGGTTTCAATAATTTTCAGATGTAAACTTCAGTCGGTAGAATGGATTCATTTGCTGGTAAATTTGAAATCTCATTTGGTCTGGATTTTATTGCTTGTTTGTGATGTGGATATGTGGATTCAAGAAAAGTATGTGGTAGCTAGACTGGAACCAAAAGGCTTAGATTTCAAAGATGAACTTTCTGCTATAAATATAGGAGGGGTAGTATGCATGACGGTTAGATTTTGAAAGAAGTCTAGGTTTGAATTCTCCTTACATTAGTTGTGTGACTTGAATTCACTCTAAAATTTCTTTACTCATTTGTAAAAAAATTTAAAAGTTTACTTTACCTCATCTTTAAGAGAATAAAGATAACATTTATTGTATAGGGTTGTAAAGTCATGATATGTATTGTAAGCACACAGATACCTAGACATAGACATACCTGTCTATGTTGACAGTGGATATCTTAATGTGCACACACATGCACTTAGACAAGGCTTAGAACATTCTGTAAAAATTCTGTTGTTGTCAATTATGATTTTTTTTAATTGAAAGAATTGGTAACTTGGACTTTAAAATTTTATTCTGCAAATAGATTTCCAGTTTCCATGGTTCTCTCTAAATCTATACTAGTCTCCAATGAGGTGCTGTTTCAACACTTATATGTTCCATTTGCATTTATTAATTTGTTTGTGGATTAATCTTCAGTTCATTTAATCCTGCAATATACTCTACCCAATGCCAGGTATCTGCTTTATTAGGTGTCAACAAGAATATAAGAAAATAATTGTAGATGGAAAAATGTACAGTGCTTTGGGAAGTATATTTAAAATATACACTAAGGGAAATGAATAGTTCCCCATCTATTTCAAATTTATGTTTTTCACAAAACAGTATCCAACAATATGTGAACACAGGGTACAGTTTTGCACCTCGTAGCCTTCGGGGATTCAAGACCAAGTGGAGTTTCTTTTTCATTAAATTTGTAGTGATGCATAAACTACCAAGATTTCTTAAACCTTGATAAATATGTCCAATCCTGAAACCTCCACTAAGAGTGACATGACATACTATTTTGTTTATTGTCCTCATGAAGTTACAAGTCAAAAAATTCCAAGTAGGCTCCAGGAAAGTTTTCAATGTACACACACACATACATAATACCTACCATATATAAACACCAATATACTTAGTACCTATATACATGGGCAGAGAACCTGAACAGAACATTTCTCCAAAGAAGAAAAATATGGCCAACAGAATGGAGAATATAGTCAATGATTCTGTAATATCTTTCTGTGTTGACAGATAGTAATTGCACTATAGGGGGTGAGGATTTAATAATATGGGTAACTGTTGAACCACTGTGTTGTATATTTGAAGCCAATATAAGATTGTATATCAATGATACTTCAATTAAAAAAAAAAAACTATGTGAACTTTTGCAAATGCAGAAATTCTAACAAAGTTAAATGAGGCATATGCCAATTAATTTCTTGGACTTTAAAATTACCTTTTAATCATTTAATTCTACATATAATAAAAGGTTCAGACTACTATTTGAAAATTTAAAAGTCTAAAATACTTTCAGTAGTTATTTTTTTAAGTTTAATTTAAATTAGTTGAACAGCATTTCTGTTATTTGTGTTTGTAAATTCCATCTTAATAAAATACAGTGATAATAAATTCACCAGGCAATGAAGTGTACCATGAAGAAATAATGTATACCATTTATAATAAATGCTTTTGTCAAGAAAAGCCAACAATGCTCAGAATAGCAAAGAATCTTTCCTAAGAAAATCATCCTAAAACTTAAGAACAAGATTTCCTGATCTACAAATTGGAAGTGTCCTTTCATAAATACCCCAGAAATTGTCTCATTTTGGATTCAATCTCTCTCCCAATTCTACTTTTTTTCTATACCTTTCTCCAATTTTCTCTTTAATCAAGTCAAATGTCCATGTATCCTAAACACTGAAGCGTCCTAGAAGAAGATAATACTTTTGTTCAGACCCTGTGGGGAAGTTGGGGTTCCTACGGCCAGGATTCTCACTGAACTTAAACCACCTAATGATGTAACTGGCCTGTTGCTGGGCTACCGCTTCCACACCTTTAGGCAATAAGCTATTATTGCACTGTACGGAGAGCTCGGCCCAGTGCTCTGGGCGGAGGTAGAGACGCTAGTGCTCAACCTACCGCAGGGAGAACAAGCGGGGTAATAAACCCTTTCACCCCAAAGTAAATGTTTTGCTGTCAATTTCTTTGTTCGCATTGGATCCACAGTGACCTTTCCCGGGGCCAAAGCCCATTGGCAAGACAGACACCTGAAGTCATCATGATAGTTTCAAACACAGGCCAAAGATGCCATCTTGTTAAAATTTACTTTTTCATAGAAAACATAATATTTTTCATAGCAAAGATTCCAATCTCAGATTTCACCAAACTATAAAATCTTTAATAGTTAATAGTTAAATTATACACTGGAATAGTGCAGCTTAAAATTTTGATAAACATTGGGAGGCTTATGATTCCTCTCTACTGAAGGCATATTAAAAAGTATTCTCACATGCTGGAAAATATTTTCATGTAAATCTATCTGAAGTAGGAAGTACTTTAAAGATTTCTCAATCGACACCTGTAGCTCTAATACTTGGTATATAGACACAGAGTTGAAGAGAGTCTCAATATAACTTTTACCTAAAAATATTTTTTTCTTCATTTTATTTTCAGTGTGGTATTTGCTCTCCAAAATGAAAAGATTGATGGTAAGGTTACAAAACAGGCACTGTTAAGCATGATCACTGCTGTGTGAAACAGGTTTACTGGCTGCACCATGGAGTCTACTCAATGATGGCTTTGAGCAAGTCAATTAACCTCCCTTGTTCTCATATTTTCCATTTGCAAAATGAGGGTAATGATTCTAAATATGAACACAGGTTGTTATAATTATGAAATGAGCTTTATGATTATTATTGACACAACCTGATTCTATGTAAGATCTCCTCCCATTGTTTTCCCATCTTACCCCAGATGGAGTGTTAGCACAGATGTCCTAAATTAAACATGATTTGTGGGTTCATCCTCAATCCTTCAATTTTTCTGTTCCAGATCCAATCCAGGAGGTTCTATGTCCAATTTTTTCCCCAAGATCCAATACTCCTCCTATGACCATTACTAAAATAGAGCTCCAAGCCACAATTATCTTTTACCCAGATTATGGAAAATGCTTGCCAATTGATCTGTTTCACCTGTATCTCCTGACAGTCTATTTTAAAGCTACATCCAGAGCCATCCTTTAAAATGAAAGTCAAATCAAGTCTTCTACTTAGAACAATGCAATGGATTTCACTCTCAGAGTAAAATCCAAAGTTACTACAATTGGTAAAAGCTCTCCCAACTGTTGCTCAGCTCATACTACTGATCCCATTCTAGCTGTCCCTCAAGCCAGTCACGATTTTCCTACTGGGCTTGTGGTTTCCTCTTCCTGGTTTGTTCTTATCTCAAACACACAGATTTTATATTGCTTTATTGCTTCACATCTTTATTCAAATGTCCATTTTTCAATGAAGACATGGCAAACTTCACTTAAAAACCACAATGCTTGCACCCCATTATAACTAGTCCCATTTGCCTGCTTTTTTTTGTTTTTTCATAGCGCTTATCAACACTTACCATACCACATACTCTTCTAATTTGTTTATTGAATATGACGTACTTTGTTGGAGGGATTTTTGTTAGTTTCATTCACAATTACATCTCCAATGGTAGAACAGGTCAGTAGATATTTGTTAAACGATAAATGTCTCAAGGTGAAAAGTGTGATTTCTTTCTGCTAAGTTTCATGCATCAGTTTTTCTATTGTTGCTAAAAGCAATTATCACAAGCATGGTGGTTTAAAACAACACAAATTTAATACTTTATAGTTGTGTAGGTTAAAAGTCCAACACAGGTTTCACTGAACTACTGGCAAAATAAGGAGATGGAGGAAATCTATCTCCTTGCTTTTTCCAGCTTCTAGAGGCCACCCACACCCCCTGGTTTGTAGCACCTTACCTCCATCATCGGTGTTGCGGCTCTCTGATCATTCCTCTGTAGGTCTGTCTCCTGATTCTGACCTCCTTCTTTCTCCCCCTCTCACTTTTAAGGACCCTTATCATTCATTATATTATACACACCTGGATGACCCAGGCTATTCACCCTATTTTAAGGTCTGCTCAAGAGTTAATATAATTAAATCTTAAACTTTAATCCTCCCTTGCTGTGTAGCTGAACATTTTCACAGGTTCTGGGTATAACAATGTGGACATTTTTGGGTGGCCTCTATTCTGCCTACCACATTCCCTTCTTTTTTTTTTTAATTGAAGTATAGTTGATACACAATAGTATATTGGTTTCAGTTGTATAACATAGTGATTGAACAATTTTATTTATGATTAGATGGTCACCATGATGTGTAGTTTCTGTCTGTTATACACATATATTATTATGGTCTATATTCCCTATGTTGTGCTTTCATCCTCATTGATCAGTCCTTTTCCTACATTCTCAAGCATCTTGATTCACCTCTAATTTTCCACTGTTACTGTTACACTAAGATCACCAGACTTCAACTAGCACATTCAGAAGATACTCTTTCACCCTCAAATTGTTTCATGCATCTGTGGCACGTGAAGCATGGAGCTCAAACAATTTTTTCTTTTTTACTTCCTCATTGAAATGGTCTCCTACCATACTTTCTGTGAAAAGTCTTTTCTGGTTCTTTTACCACTCTGAAATATTCTTGCCATTTGTCTTGCCGATGGGTTTCAGCCCCAGATAAGTTCACTATGTATTCAGTGAGACTGAAAAAATGATGGTGGAACGTTCTTGGGGTGAAAGGGTTTATATCAAACTTTATTCTCATGCTAGCAGTCAGGCACAAGAGTCCCGTCCACTCAGAGTGAGTCTGCATGCAGCAAGCCGGTCTCTGCCTCTGGGCCTCTCCATCCCCGCAACCATCCCAGTTTCTGTCATCAGCAGCGCCACCACTCCAGTCTCTGCTCTCCTATAGCCGTGTTACCCAGAGCACCGGGTGAAGCTCTTTATATAGAGTCAACAGCAATGTATTGCCCACACAGGTGTAGTGTGCTAGCTAACCAGGGCCAGGTGAAAATCTTGGCCACAGGAACCTTCACTTTACCCACACCATTCTTTTAAGATTCCTGTTGACATGCCCTCCATTTAAATGCTGGAGTTTTTCTAGTGTTCTAAACTTGAACTTCTTCCTTGTGATTCTACAATAACTGAGCACCTATCTTCATATTTGTAATTTCATATTCTGGCATCTCTGATGAGCATTACAATTATTTTCCACAAACAGAGCATTACTTTACAGATTTTCCATAGGACATTTGATATACAAATGTCAGAATTTGTTAATCAACCGCGAAATCTTTCCTCCTTGTATGTACAACCTTTGCTTAATAGCATCAAGATGCTCCAGTTGACCTGTTGCAAAACATGAAAGGCATTTTGTCTGAACCCTTTGCATCTGCCTTCTTCTTGATTTATCTCTGAAAAGAATCTTACTGTCTTGCCAATGGGTTTCAGACCCCAGAAAGTTCGCTATGGATTCAGTGTGACCAAAGAAGTAACAGTAGAACATTTATTTGGGGTGAAAGGGTTTATTACCTAGCTTGTTCTCCCGGTGGTTGGTCGACCACTGGGCTGCGCTGTTTATATAGTGCAATAATGGCTTATTGCCTAAAGGTGTGGAAGGTAGCCTAGCAACAGTACAGTTACATCATCAGGTGGTTTAAGTTCAGTGGGGATTCTGGCCATAGGAACCCCAACTTCCCCACCCTTTTCATAACTCTTTAACACAACCTGCATGTTTTACTATTCTTTATCTCTATCGATTTATTGTAACATTTCTCTCATAATTTAATATTAGTTTTTCTTGTCTTCAGTCTTCCTCACTTTATATTTAAATGGCATACATGCCCATAGTAGCACTTATAAATGATGGTTCTAATTATATCACTGAACTGTTTAAAACCAAAGGAGAAGGGACTAGATATCTTGGTGTGTGACATGCACCTCACACAGTGCAGCTTTGTTTTCCATTCTAGCCCCATATCAACCACTCTCTCTTGATATTTCCTTGCTATAGTCGTATGAATTATTTGGAATTCACATGTATGCACAGTATGTTTCACAGTTTGTTTCATCTTCTAGAATTTTATTTTCTTTTAAAATCCAGTTCAAATATCATATCATACTCTCTGGAAAAACTTCCCTGACCCTTCTATGAAAATTTGCTTAACTCCTCTGAGTTCAACTGCTTCATACATTCTTCTGTTTTAATATTCCAGTTGCTCATTTACTTTTCCACTTCTAGACAACCAAGTTCATTAGGAAATGGACTTACTTTAGATTAAAAAACATAATGATAATTGATGCAGTTACTGGCTTGCTGAGTATTTGCTGGATTAGTGATTTTTCTTTCTCTTTTCTATTAAAGTAGTGCGGAAGAAAGACCTGAGAAATGGCTTTACAGAACAGAGAACAAGGATGATATACAACAACAAATAAACACTGTACCTCAACTCCAATAGCACAGGGCTCCAGCACCAATCACTTAATTCAAAACTACCAGCCTTATCAAACCTCCTTTTTTAGCTTGATATATTTGAAGATGCAAAGTTTGATCACAGTGCTGCCCTACAGTAGCATTTCTCAGTGGGGGTGAATTTTCCCTCGGGGTATTTGACAAAGTCTGGGAACATTTTTGATTGTCATATTGAGGGTGCTACCAGCATCTAGTGAGTAGAGGCCAGGGTTGCTGTTAACAACTATACTGTGGATAGGACAATTCTCTGAAAGAATTATCTAGCCCAAAATATCTATAGTGCCAACGTTGTGAAACCCTGCCCTAGACTAATAGATATATCTCCCTTAAGTCAATATCCATATCTACATCTATGTCTAAATAGGATATTTTAATCAACTTCTTTGGGTACTTAAATGCATTTTCTGTTTTTATTCTATATTTTTATATACCTATAATAATAAAAGCTCCATTTTCTCCCTCAAATGAAACTAAAACATATTTTTTCCTAGAATAGTACATCTTTAATTTTCTAGATGTAGATGACCTACATATATTGCCCTGATTTTCCCCTGATTTTAGTGCATTCTTTTTATAAAGACTAAATTTCATTTTTAAAAAATACATTTGGAAATTGGCACTCAAGATGAATTCATTTGTTTCAAAATAGGAAAAAAACTACCTTAAGCTGTCTTTCAGAGATGTTATTTTAACATCATATGAATGAAATTAATGAGCACTTTATTCCTACACTAGACTTCCTTTTGTAAGCTCTAAGTAGATATCATTTCTTCAACTAAACATATAATAAAATAATGAAACAGTCTTATTCCCAGTTTAAGAACAATAGACTAACAAAAGAGAACACTCTTCAACACATACACCTGCATATATTTATTTTTTTAAAAAATTTTCTTGCATATATTACTGAAGGTAACACATGTAATGCAGAAATACAATGGTGAAATTTAATAAAAGTTAAGAAAAAGCAAGAGATAGAAAGATCAGGTTTGCCTTATTCTTTCATGATCTATGAGGAGGCTTATTTATAGCAGAACTTGCAGCCTTCCTAAAGCCTACAGAACAGTACAGACACTATAGCTTGATGTTTCCTGAAGACATATTGACCATTTGCATGACAAGATTACACCCTGTATTTATTTGCTTATTAGAGAAGATCACTTACTGTATGTGAGATTTACCAGATGGATAAACCAATCCCTTCCCCTGTGGAATGTACTGTCACATATGGGAAACAGTGTATAATTATAGCCTGTTTACTATCAACTTTTCTTTTAAAGCTAATTATAATTGTGTTTTCTCTTTCTTATAGCTGAAACCATCTTAACTGATAGACAAAAGATACCTATGCAAAGCCTAGAGAGATCACGGAAGCCTCCCCAAAGTACAGACCATCTGCCTATACCATCAAACCACTTGCAGATGCCTCTGAAGCTTGTTCTCTCTGATCTCTGTCCATAGCAGAGATTCAGGAGCTGGAACTGAATAAGGGCCATGTATTGGGGGCAGAGTGAAATGTCATAATTCATGGAATAGTTTTAAAACCAGAGACCCTATGACACTGTGATTTTTGGAGCCCAAAAGAAGTGAGAGAAATATTAAATAACTAACTCATATGTGTAATCACTCATTTAAAATTCATTTTTTTAAGTATAAAACACTGAGTTAATTTTTCAAGAGACAACAAAAAGTACTGCCTTACAAAGGCTGTGAACAGAATTATAAAGAGACCTTGAAGCTACTGCCACAAATGGCACCTGAAATGGATTGTATAGCTTTATTTCCTGAAACCCTCTTAGCCATGAGGTGAGGGGCATGGGAAGATGCAAGAATTATGTACAATGAAGGAGAGGTTTATATCTAGTCCACCAAGTACACTTACAAAAATTACTCCAACTATTCAGCCATCCCTTCCTCACCCTAACGACGGCTGCTTCATATTCCATTTACACAGGAATCTATGAGGGCACAAAGCATATACATCTTCCTCCTCCCTCGTGACTGCTCATATAGCTTTACAGTATTCATTGAGCTGCTTTCACCCACTCAGATGCTCCCGCCTCTTGACAAGCTGGTGCTTATAGCACCACTGTAGGGTCCAGATCCAGTTCCCAGCAAACATGTGGTGACTAATGGTGAGTGTTCTCCACTGATGCTATAACCACCATGTGAAACTGACCCACTGATAGAATGAACATATATTTTCCAAATCAGGATCCTTATGTACGTAAAATGAGGGCTGTTAAAATTTTACTTGGGATAACTAGCAACACCCAAGATTCCTAAGGTTATTCTCACCTATCTGGGAAGAAGCTTTTATCTCAAGACAGATAGTGCTGCCCTTTCGACTTCACAATTTTTCAGCAAAAAAAGCTATATTCTCAAAACTGTATTCTGAAGTGTTCAACAAAGTATTTTTAAATGATAAATTATTTTAGAAAATTAACCCATGTGTGTAATAAATTTTATTTGGTAGTCAGCAATTGAAAAGGTCAAGGTTGATTGGAATTCCTAAGAGAGCTTTATGGAAAAGACAGAATTTCAAATAGACCTTGCAAGATTTGTTACACTGGAGGCGTAAAGGAAGGATCAGTGAATGATACCAGCATTGAAGCAATGCAAACAAAGGGAGGGAAAGGAATATTATAATATTATACTAATCAATTCAAATTGACTAACAATATGCATCACTTTCAAAAAATCAATAACCATTTACCAATTTACAATGTGCAGAAGACTTTGCATGCCAGCCATTCGATACTTATTCAAATAGAGTAAATTCTATCAATTCTTTTTGCTAGGTGGAAGAGTTATGATTATTTTCTTAATCATATTTCAAGAAATAGGGGGTAAGATAAAGTCTTTATCTAAGGTGACAAATTCAGAAATATCATATGACTCCAAATTCAGCATTCTTTCTAGTCTGTAGCACCTGTTCTCTTTAACAATTAAAAGAAAAATAGTACAATAGTTGTCTCCTTGTGGCTGAGAAAAAACAGCGAAAATATTTCCACAACTGGTATAAGGTTGAAAAAGAAAAATGCAGGATCCATGAAAAGAAAGCATGGAGAAGTCGGGAATAGAGCTGGCTATGAGCCAGAGTGAGGTCTCTGAAAGCAGAGAGGGTAAAAGGTGGACACTGATATTTCACCACTGTGGCATTAAACTTCTAAAAACAAAGGTATATATATATACAGAAAATGTCAGGTATAGAGGATGAAAATATATTCAATTATCTATTTAAATGAAGCGAAATTGAGGATGCAGCTCTTTATATGGAAAACAACATAGTTTTGTAGGCCAGAATCTAGACTGGGCTCTACTGCCAATTCAGCTGTTGACTCTGGCGAACCTTACACAGATTGCAGGAGATGAAAGATTGAAAAGGATCAACTGGCTTCTTTCCCACTTCCTTCCTCCAAAGCCCTCAGATCTGGGAGAAACTGAAAGTCTACTCTCAAAATGTTATTAATTTCCCTTGGGAAAGTTTTATGACACATAAAGTATAGATGGACAAAGGATCAAAAGCACATTGTGCAGAACAAATAAGAAATGTGTACTAAGGAGAAAGGCGGATCAACGAGTGGGCGTTTATCAGTGAGTAATTGTGAATACCAAACTCTACTGAATTTATTAAAATGTAATGATAGGTTGCATATGATTGTGGGCCCTCATCCTACTTGTTAGCTCATGATTGGACAGCATAAATCCCTTATTTTCAGATGCATAAGGAAAATGATATTTCTTGCATGATCAATTTTGTGCTTCATTGCTCTGAATTGTGTGCTTAAGTTTCACTCTTTGAAAGCCAAAAATGTCTTAGATAAAATGAGGTCAGTATGTGAGATCTTGCAGAAATACAAAAATCCTGAAGAAGAGAAACACAGATCTACTGCTTGAAGGAGTAACACATTTAAAAACGCAAGTTTATGCATTTAAATTAAGTACAAACCTAGTTGATAGGTGATTCAAAAGAATTTTATTATACAGAAGAGTAGTTAAAATAAGTAACAAATGGGCAAAGTCAATAATAAGAGCAAAGTGATATAAATCAACTCAAGTGGGAATGAAATCAATATTTAGAAAAGAGAGAAACCTAGGCTAATAGTGCCTTTTTCTTAGGGCAATAAAAATATCTAAATCAACTTCAGATTATCACTATATTTGATCTATTCTTTATTATAGCTAACATAATTTACAATCATTTAAGAACTGATTTTAATTTATTATGTTTGCTAAATAAACTATATTGTTCCTTTTACTTAAGTTCTCTGAGGGCAGAGACTCTGATTAACTTTTCATTATTTTATTTCTACACTAAGGTAATGCTTGGCAAAGAACAGATCCTCACATTGGTTATTAAATGAATTAATGAAGAAATGAAGGAAAACAACCACCCATGACATGTGACATATTTGACCAAAATATTAACTATTTAAGGCTACTTGGACAAACTACAAGGACCATATATTACTGTTTCAACAATACCAAATCCGGATCACTGTGGCACACACAAAAATTTTTATCCTTAGAACCATGATCTTTTATTTCTGGAGTGTCATTTCTTATTTCCCTTGGCCACCCGTGCTCCTATGGTACTCACTCATTTACAACTTTTTCTTCCTCCCTAAAAGATTAGAGGGTAGTAATTTTTGGTTATCATCAATGCTTGCTGCCATATTTCTTTAGTGATTATATGGAGTAAACAAGTAGGCACTGGGTACCATGCTTTACTGAATGAATTTATTATGCTTTGTGGTGCTTTTGTTACCTGACAGAATTCACAGTATTTCAGTAGCTCCTTATAGGCTACTTACTTGAGCACTAGGGAGAAAAGAACCTGGCAAATTTTAGGAGTCATTTTCAAATTCAGGTCATAATGAAAATCTATAAATGTGTATGTTTCCTGGCATTCTCCTATATAATTCATTTTAAAGTAATTTCAAAATGACGATGGTTTTAGTTCACATTAATTTATTTCCAATTCCTTTTATCTTTTAGTTTATACACTTTGAGTTTTAATGAATCTAAACTGCAGAGAACCGCCTATCTTTATTTGTAATATTTCCCAGTATAAATTTTATTATTCAATTTGTAAACAATAACTGCCACTGTACATTGCAGAGAATTGTAACCCCTGTGTGAGGGCATCTGGGGCTAGGTTATTTTGTTAATACATAAACTTTAGCAGTACTGCAAGTGTAGACTTACGTTCAACTCTTTAGAAAACTGGATACTTTGTTCCATTTCCTCCTCCATCTGCCTAAGACTTGCACATTAGATTTCACTGGATTATTTACATTTGATTAAAAAACCAAAAAATCAATTCTTTGAATATAATCCATTAGTAGTACTAAGCACATTGAAAAAGAAATAAACAAAAAAAAACTTTAGTTACTTTTTTTTTTTACTTCTTTTTAAGAGCACATTTCCAAGAAATAACAACAGATAAATTCTGGAAGTCCAAAGAGAAGGAGGATATTTCAGGCTCTTGCCCTATAAAGTCTGTGTCAAGGTTTGAATTGACATTTCTAGTTCCTTTTTATTACTCCTCCCACCCAAAAAATGGCAGTCATTACACTACCTTTGTTTGAGTGATAGAACTTATAGCAAGAAATTTATCATGAAGATCTTCAGGGAACCTAAATTCTAAGTAAGATTTTTCCAAAAACTATGTTACTGATATGCTTGTAAAATACAGAGACACTGTAATAAAAGATGTGGTACCATATATACAATGGACTATTACTCAGCTATAAAAAAGAATCAAATCTTGACATTTGCAACACCATAGATGGACAGACATAGAGGGTATTATACAAAGTGAAGGAAGTCAGAAGAGAAATACAAATGTCATATGATTTCACTTATATGTAGAATCTAAAAAAAAAAAGAAGACAAACAGAAATAGACTCACAGACACAGAGAACAGACTGGTGGTTGCCATAAGGCAGGAGGCTGAGGGGATGGGAGAAATAGGTGAAGGGGGAAAGAAAAACTAGTGGGAATGTTTGATATCTTGATCCAGATGATGGTCATATGAGTATATACACATGCCAAAATTCATTGGGCTGTACACTAAGATTTATGCATTTTATTGTATGTATCTCAATATAAAAAAACACAGAAAAGTTAAATCAATATTTTAATAACTACAATAAAACAAAGAATAAACACATTTTTGACATGAGGTAAAATAATGAATATATGCAAATGATACTTTGACGCCCACCAAAAGTACATGGCACTCCAACAAATTTAAAAGGTGTCATACATAAATTTTATGAACTACTCTTTTTATTCACAGAACCTTAGTGTCATTCATTCTGGGTTATTATTCCAGGCTCATTAAACTAAAGAATTAAACTCTTCAATAAACTCTCCAGTGCTTGGGCTAATATATTAATGCTAAATCCTTAATTAAAATCACTATTTTGATAGTAATTACTAATATTTTATTTTTCTTTATCATACTTCTAGCAGCTTTTCCATGCTAAGTTGCCCTTTTATGTCATAAAATTCCAATTCTTTAGAACAGACAAGGATTTCAGAGAACATTAAAATTTTATTTTGTGTGGTCTTCCTGTTGTCTTTCCCCACTAGATCCATTCTCAGTCCTCTGCCCCAACTGGCCGCTGTGGAGGTCATCACCAGGATTCCTCTGCAGACAGGCTTCAGGCTGGGCCTCACTGATGACAGAAGTCAGGTTATTTCTCCTCCAACCCAGGTTTGTTTCAACTATGCTTCTGGCAGTGGTTGAGTCCTTCCATGTCTCTAATTCTCTTAGGCTCGGAAAAGAACACTGCTTTTAAGTAAGGGCCCTTTGGACTTTGGGAACATTTTGGTAGATACAAATAAAATTGGAAATCTGTCCCTAAAATATGTTTGAAATATTAGACTAAGAAATTCAGTATTACAGGAGGATATAGGCTATGTGCCAAATAAAATCATAAGGTCTTATCACCTCTAAGGGCATTAAGTCTAACACGACAGAATTTGTCAAAGGAGTGGATTTAATCCAGTATTTGGCATTTAATATGTTGGTACAAGCACTTGAGAAAGTACTTAAGAGTGGTTTTTTTTTTTAGCATATTAAACCCTGGAGTAAACAATGACCTACAGTCAATAAAGCTAAGATGCTAGACTTTTGGCATATAATACAGGAAGGAGTCCAAATGGTTAGTGGGATGGGCATGTTGGAACTGATCTGAGTGTGCCAAAATGTTAATAAGTACATTTCAGTGTGGAGTACCAGAATCTATGAAAAGGTACACAGTGAGTGTTCTCTGCAAGTTGGAGATGACAATGGGCAATGATATCATGAAATTGGGCTCCGTGGTTTCAGTTGGACTATGGCATCTTTGAATGGTGGAGGTCCCTTGGCAGTGCTTAATGGACAGAAATTAGGTGAGAATAATTACCCTAAAAAGCTCCATGGATCTAGTTTTAATCATATTATTTGAACCAAAGGGAGTCTACAAAGGAGCCTAACTGATTACAAGGTCCCTAGGAATGAGACAGATGCACAACCTACTGGTGTGCTATTTTCCCACATTCTACTAATGCAGTAATTGCATTAGTTATTATTCCCACATTTATAAGTGGGAAACTTGTATTTGGTGGGCAGAAACCTGCCTTTAGCCTCCATAAGAAGGATTCAAAGCTTCTTGCATGATATTAAGACCTAAGCCAGTTCATAGAGAATGGACCATATCGAGGAAGGGAGAAGGAGGGGTCTCTTTTGAAGACAGGCCTGGAAACATAGCCACAATACATATAGTGATTATTTCTTCCAAACCTTCTCCAGAAATTCTTGTGGCCACTTACAGAGTGATTAGGCACTCAGGAACTGGAAAGACAAGATCTCCTAAGATTATTAGATACTGGATATGGATAGATGCTGTGGCCCACCATTTTGTGAGGAATTGATGTAGGTCATACTGATGCTCCAATGGCCCATTTTGTTAAAGCCTGGATTCCTAAAAGACACACTGAACAACTAGCAAGATCCCTTCAAGTGTTCTTTGACCCTGTAAAGATGGAAAAAAAAAACAAAAAACAAGCCATTAGAACATTCCCTATTTAATACCCTATATACACCAAAATAGTAAGTCAAAATGAGATCAATACCACATTCAATAGGAAAATGCAGATTATACTGCTATTGAAGAAAAAAATATGAGCGTCAAGGTTGATTGGTAATCTTTTCCCTTTTGGCTGGTGAAAAATGTTTGATTAATCTTGGGAAGCAACTATTATCTTAAACTTGGTAAGATAGTTAACATCACTGAAGGTCAAGATGCTTTATCTTTTCTGAAAAAATTAGCACATTCCCTGGTAGCTGGCAAAGCAACTTATATGGGAAATGTTTTTTTGTTTTTAAACAATTCAGATGGTATTGTCATTTGTAGACTAACAGACTGCTTCCTTCATTACCAAGTTAACCCTACAGAACATTGCCTCTGATAAGGGAACTCATTTTACTGGATATTATTGAGGAAATGAGCCCATACCATGCCATGTACCTCACACACAGAAAGATCCAGCCTGGCAGAAGAATTAAATGGCCCATTGAAAGCCCATTTATGACACTAGCTGGGAGACATCATTTTGAGAGGTTCAGGTGCTAACAGAATATGGTATATACATATTAAGCTAGTAGCCAATATGTGGTACTTTTTCCTTGGACAGAATTGAGGGGAGTGGGTACTAAGAGGTGAAGGCAGGAGTGGCCCCAATTATACATAATAACCTATTTATGTTTTTGTTTTTGTTGTTGTTTTGACTTCCTCCCCAATAATTGAGTGAGTTTGGAGATCTGGCTTTCCAAAGGAGAGAAGCTTCTACTAGGGAATAGAGCAGTAATTCCATTAAACTGGTTGCTGGCACTGACTACTGTAAACATTTGGCTTCTTATGGATCAACAATGCCAATAGAGAAGAATTTTTCTGGCCAGAGTAATTGATTTTTGTCTTAGCTTAGGTTGCTATAGCAGAATACCAGAAACTGGGTGGCTTAAATAACAAACCTTTATTTCTCACAGTTCTGGAGGCTAGGAATTCTGAGATCAGGATGCCAGCATAGCTGGGTTCCTGGTGAGTGTATCTCCAAAAAAGTCTTGATTAACCAAGGGGAAATTACTGCTGCTATATAATGGGGGCAAGGAGAAGCAACTCAATAACGAGGTTACCAGTAACAGATTTACCTTATGGAAATGAAGATTTGTTATCCCTTGAAGTAAAGAACCTGATTAAGCCAAAATGCTGCCAGAGGATAAGGTAAATGTGGAATGATGGAAATGACCTTTTTACACAAGGCTGGATTTTTTTTTTTCAAATACCTCAACCAAAACAAAATGTAGTGCAACAGGGTGAAGAAACATTATATGAGAATCCAATTGTCTTCAATTAAGTGATTTGAAACAATCTTCTCAATTCATATTATTAAGTAATGATTTTTTTCATGAAAATGTGCACCATGCCACATATTTTTCAATTCAGATTAATCAATACATATTTTAATACAGTAAACATGGACAAATTTTTACCCATATAAGCAAAAACTATTTGTGGTCTTCTTTTTGAAGTATGTGAAGTATTTATTTTTTTAAATATGTGAAGAAGATCCTTAGAAGAAAACTTTGAGAACTGTTGAGTGAAAAAAATCTGAATAGGACTTTGTTTCCTAACAGAATCCTCATTATATAAACACTTGCTAGCTCAGGATTTTTAAAAAATAAAATTAAAAATAAAACCTTTAAATTATATAGGAGAATCACACAGTACACAAAAATAAATTGAACACCAAGAATTGTTAAATATATATGAGGTTGAAGACTAAACCAGTCTAGAAAAAGTCTTCAGAGGCAAGAGTTGAGAATCAGTTTGGAAAGTCAACGATAGTATCTTTGTCCTGATAAGCTAGGATCAGATAGATAATACTGACTTTAGTAGGTATTAATTGTATTAGCATTTTAAGATAAGGAAGGAAGTAGAAGTAGTGTGTGTAAATACAGCATTAAATATGGCAGAGTTATTTGGGAAAAGAAAGAGGCAAAAGATATGAAAGAAATTTTTTAATTATAGTAAACCTTTTTTTTTCAGGTGATTAAAATAATGTATGTTCACCACCATTAACATGACCTATTATATGCATTATACAGAAAAGAAGATTGTAGTTAAAAGGAGTTAAAGAACAGGCTCAAGGTCTTGCAGCAAGTAAATAGTGGAGCCAGTATTGGAAAATAGTTAGATCCATGTCCAAGTCCTCACCTTTTGTCCTTACATTACCTAATAATTTTGTCATAACACATTAGAATTGCTCTACACTTCTCTGGCATATATAATGCATACTTTGACTATTAAAATTTTAATCTCCCTATTAAAATTCTATGCTACATGTATTGCAAGAATGTGGATTGCGCATTAGTGTTAAATTTGTATTAATATACATTAATGGAAAAATTAATAAATAGCAGTCATATCCTCTGCACTCTTTATGGTAAGATTAGGCAATATTTACACTATACCAACAACCCTATGGTGGGGAAATCTAAACTAATATATTACTGAATACTTAGGGAACATAAAATGTATTATAAAATTTTAAAAAAGGTTTTGAAGTCTAAGAATATTCAGTGAGAAATCATGGAGCATGTGGCTAATAATAAAAAGTAAATTCTTGCATTAGTATTTATAGGGCTGACTGGGTAGAGATGAGGACCATAGTAGAAATATAGGCCCCCAGCTTCCCCAAAAGAAAGTATTTTCAAATTCTGTATTTCAGTAATCCCTTCCCCAAATAGCCTTCCTCCATCTGCCCTGTCACTAATGTTTGACATTTGTGAGTAAAGGAGCAGAACTGTATTCCATCGTCATAGGCAGAGAACAGATTCCCTGGAGCTGCCGTGTCTGCATGACACACAGCTGCACTGCTCGCTAATGGTGTGACTCTGGGCAACTTCAACCCACTTTGCCTCAGTGTGCTTGTGGCTGAAACTGACAGGGCAATAGTATCTGTCTCAGAGCTATTATCTTATTAAGGATAAATTAAGTGGGATGAGTGTAGATCACTTAAATCTTCACATTAACATGAATTGTGCCAGATACTTTTCTGGGAGAAGTTTTGCTCAGAAAATGCAAGAGTCAGAAGTGGAAACTTTATTTCTCAAGTTAGGAAAGGCTGTAGAAACCCGGTGCAGAATGGGTCCTGAAAAGCTAAAAGGGATTAAGAATACATACATGCATATACATACGGAGTTGCTTAATTATTGCCTGACAAGCAACCACAGAAACTACAGAAACATACAGTAATAAAAATACATTTCTGGCATACCTGTGGAGTTTAGGTCATTTTGGTTGGGCCTACTTGGGTACTTGTACTGAGTTCAGCTGGACTCTGTCCTGCATTCGTAAATAATCTGGGGGTTCAGTTCTAGCCTGGTTTTACTGGGGTAATGCATCTGGAGCATCTGCTTGCTTCCTGTGACCAGTTAGCAATGAGTTCGAGCATGTATTTTTCATGAGGATGGCAGAAGTGTAAGAGAGGAAACCAGTCTCACAACTGCTGTGTCACATCATATCTGCTAAGCCTCTTAGTGGTAAAGCAAACGCAGTCAGTTCCACAGTGATTCCTAAAAAGAAAGATTATGACCACATCCCAGAAACTGCAAGCGTGAGCTTATTTGGAAAAGGCATCTTACAACACAATTGTTAAGGAACTCAAGATGAGGTCATCTTGACCTCCTAAATCCAGGGACAAGGTAATTCTAACAAAGAGGGGCAGACATGGAGGAGAAAACTATGGGAAGACAGACAGATGCTGGAGTTGCACAACAATGGGGATGCCCACAGCCACTACCACCTGGAAGAGGCAAGGAGAGGGTCTTCCCTGAAGCCTTTGGGACAGTGAGACTCTACTGACACCTCGACTTTGGACTTCTGCCATCTGGAACTTGAGAGAATAGATTTGTACTGTTTCAAGCTACCAAGTTTGAGACAATTTGTTATGAGAGCCCTATTCAACTAACTTAACAGGTACCATTTTTGAACTTAGATTCAAGCAGTTGGGAATTGGGAAGGCACTGCAACACTGCATGGAAAAGGGCTGCATGCAGAGAGGTGTGGAGAGTTGGGCTAACTAGTTCAATTCTCCACATCTACCAGGACTTAGCTCCCAAACCCAAGGAAATAGAGAGGTCCCATGGCACTTCTGTTTTTAAGAGGGCCTATGAAAAAATAAAAAATAAAGTGCTATCATATACTCAGATATTATACCACTTGATACTATTTTGATTCATTACATGTTTTGATAGATAGACATAGATGATAGATAGATAGATAGATAGATAGATAGATAGATAGATAGATAGATAGATCTAAAGTGCAGCTAAGCTGAGCCTAGATTCCTGACTCACAGAAAAATTGAGATAATAAATGTGTGCTGTGTTACATTGGTAAAACTAATAATTTATCAGTGATACACAAATAATGTAACATGAAAAGGGGCATTTTCAAGCTTGATATTAGCCAGATATTAGCCTCAATGTTTAGGGAATGAATGCAACAGAAGCCACAGTTCTAAAACCTCTTTGTTTCTAAATCTGGCACAGGAATTTAAATAAAACGGACAATGATAAACTTGGTGGGTATGCAGGAAAGGATTATTGGAGTACAACATTAGAAAATTGCATCCTGTGAAGAAGGGGTTTTATTTAGGGTAGTGAACAAAAGAATTGGATAAAAAAAAGTTTAGCCTCTTCAAATATCTGGATATTTTTCAGATGAAAGGGTAGTGGACTCATTTTGTACTGGCCTGGAGAGCAAAGTCATAACTAATGAATGTCATAAAAATGCAGTTAACTTTTTAAATAACTAGATATAGACAATTAAAGAATTGGCTACCAAGTAGAATAGTGAGGTTTTTGTTTCTGGAGTGTGTCACCAAAGGGTTTCAGCCCTGGGCAAATTTACTCTGGTTCGATGAGACAGAAAAATGACAACAGAACATTCTTGGGATAAAAGGGTTTATACCTAGCTTTATTCTCTAGGTGGCAGCTAAAGCTCTAGAATCCCACCTGCTTCAGGGCAGGTGTGCATGTAAGAAGCCTATCTCTGCCTCCGGGCATCACTACCATCTCAAAGCCCCAGGGCACTGGGCAGAGCTCTTTATATAGAGTCGCTAATAACTCTTTGTCCACACGTGTGCAAGCATGTGTCTGCAAGCATTGCACATGAGCAGTGAGCAAGCAGACCAGGGTCAGGGGAGAACCCTGTCCATGGAATTTCCATTTTCTGTACATGGAGAAATTTAAGCAAAGGTCGAATAAAAACCTATGGCTGCTATTACATGGGAGAATAGATAAACATGATAGATGATAGATTAGATAGATGATAGATAGATAGATAGATAGATAGATAGATAGATAGATAGATAGATAGATAGATAGATGATAGATAAGAAAGATGAGAGAAGGAGGCTGAGCTGGATAAGAAGTGTATAGATGGATGAATAGAGGTATGGGAGTAAGAACAGATGGATAGATAGACATACAGATGCATAGTTAGACTAAGAAATAGATTCACAGATGCATAAAGCAGATTTTCCGAGTTTCTCTACTCTCTTCTTCTTTGATTCCTAAAAAATTCAGGTGTCTTTTTTTTCTGTATTGATATCTTGCTGTGTATATGAAAATACTACAAGTGGTATAAACTGCTTTGCTAAAAGCATAAAAAGTACACACTATAAGCAGGAGGGAGTGATAGCCTATTTATCAATCAATCCTATTCCTTTCATTGGCTGATATTTTTCTTTTCTAGACTAATTTGTTTGTTGGATGGTAAGTGAATTACAAGCAGCACACACTGGAATGCTTACTCTATCAAAACAGAAGTCAGCTGCTTTCTACAGCAACGACTCATGCCAGCTGGCTCAAGAATGGCATTGGCTCCAGCTGTGTTTTGAAGCTACACATTTCAAGTTTTACAGTCCAATCCAATGCACTGGCAATGAACGAAATGGGTCTAGAAAATACAAGAGACGATGAAATGAACAGAAAGAGAGGATAATGCTATGTAGTGAAATAAATTCTAGTCAGGATTCGAGTTAATCAATCACATTACATGTGCATCTTCACAGTTAATAATGTGAAAGCATTATTTCAGTCTCTATATAGCCTTTCACATGCAGATTCCAGTTACAGATGTATATACACGTGAAGAAGCTATGCAAGTTAGAAGAAATAAAATATGAAGAGATGCCATCTTTGGATTTAAGTCTCATTTGAATTTTAGAAAATTTCTTGTTTTATTTAGGATTTAAATAATGCATTTGAATTTTAATTTGCTTGATGTTATAAAAACAGAGTGACTTTTGGATTTTTGAATAAGTAAATATTGATGCAAAGTATATATAACCACCATATCTCGATTTTCTCCATTCCCTAATGGTTTGTTTCACTTATCTATTCAAATACTGAGTATCTACTATTGAGAAATTGTGCATACTAAGATAAACGTGTTATAACCATTACTTTTAGAAAGTTACAAGCTGAAAAGAAGCACAGGAATGAATATTAATGATATGTGGTAGTGCTAGAATAAAGGTTTTCACTATATGGCAAAGGCTTGAAGAAAGAGAATGACCAATTCTCTCCTGGGACTGGTGAAAGTTGTGTATAGAAAATGAAGTTTTGTCATGCCCTCTAGCATGAGTTTGACCAGGAGAAAAGGAGGGAATGACAGGATGGGTTGCTAGGTCCAGGAGGCAGCATGACAAAAGTTTAAAAGACATGGTCATTTGGCTGGAGAAAAACAAATACCATATGATTTCACTTATTCGTGGAATATAAAAACAAAGCAAAACAGAATGAACAAAAGGGCAGTAGACTCATAGACAGAGTAGGGACTGGTGGTCACCATGGTGGAGGGGTTTGGATGGGTGGGTGGGGAGGGTGAGGGGGATAAAAGGGCACAAATAGTCTCAATCATAACATAAGTTGGTCATGGGGATAGTAGTACGGCATGGAGAATATAATCAATGTTTCTGTAAAATCTCTCTAATGTTGACAGACAGTAACCACACTATAGAGGGGGGTGAGGATTAATAATATAGGTAACTGTTGAATCACTGTGTTGTATATTTGAAACTAATACAAAATTGTGTATCAATGATACTTTAATAAAAATTAAAAATGTTTTTAAAAAGTCATAGTCATTTGGAGGAAAAGGGAGTAAACTGGTATGTCTTCTTGCCTAGTGAGAACTTCCCATACAGTTCTGAAGGAGATGGAGAAAGAATATGCATGGGAAGGGGGGAGAGAACCAAAAAAAAAAAGAATGAAATGAAAGAAAGAAACAGGACAAGTAAATAGACTAGAATGTGTGCAAGTAGAGATGGAGAGAACTAAGACAGATGGAGAGAAGAGTCAGGAGTACAGATGTGGAAAAAAAAGTCATCTATCACTTTCCTAAGGCATTTTCTGCAATTAAGATAAAAGAATTATATAGTCACATGTTTTATGCTGTGACTATATTTTGATTTTTTTTTTAAAACTATCACTGAACGATTAGAAAAGCAACACCCATTTCTAGGTGTTTCTAATTTCTTGGCTTCATTGGATGGTACCCCTTACATGTGCTGGGATTTTCAAAGGAAGTTTTAACAGCTCTATTATCTATTGCTAATTTCATTTACTTACCTATTATATAATCCATCCATTCATTCAAAAATGTTTTGTGAGCCCCTTTGACTCTTAGAATAATGCCAGATGCTAAGGACGTGTCAGTGAATAAAATATCCAAGTCCTTTCCTCCTAATGAAATTGCATTTTTCTAACTAAAATGTGATCAGACTTAAGAAGAAAATGAAAATTAAGAACACACACTTTCAGATCTTTTTGCTTTCCATTTAGAATTGCCATTCTCTCTTGTACTTTCTTTAATAGGCACAGTCTCTTACCTTGCCTCTGGAGAGTTCTGATTGACCAGAATGACCACATTCTCTCTTTCTGAGTGCAAATTCAGGCATTTGTTGTAAAATGGCTTTGTGTCTTGATTCTCTTTGTGGTTTATTTTAGGCCACTTTGCCAAGCCTTTAATTGAATAAAATTGTTATCCCTACTTTATCTAGTTATAATAATCAGTAGCCTTCAATTTTATGCCAATTTTTCTCCCTAAGCTGCCACAGGAGGGTAATGGCAATTGAAAAGCTACAGAGAGGTGGGACTAATTATTGTGACCAGCTTGTCCTCAGAACAAATTCTATTAATCCTCAGAGAAAGTTCTGCCAATCCAGCAACATTTCTTTCCCACTGGGACGGTAAAGCTCCTCATCCTTTTCTCTTGCCTCCTCTAAATTGATGCCCCACATGTACTGTTGCAACGGCCTTATTGGCCTGTGACCTGATGTTTTCCTCCTGCCTGCCAAATGGTTAGGAAACCACAAACAGGCTGTTTCCTTTCCTGGAGGCAAAATTACCATACACAAACATCTGACTCAGGATAAATAAATTACCTTAGTCAATTGATTTACAACTTATCTGGGGTAAGGTTTTGATAGAGATATTAAAAGGAAAGTCAAATTTATAACACTGACGTAAAGTCCAGAATTCACTACTTCTGCCAAGAGCAGCCACATTCTATACTCCACCAGGAAGGTTAACTCGGCCTATTGGCTTATTGGAATTTTCCATTTCTAACACTTTTACTTAGGCTTTGGGGTTTAAATAACCTTCTGCTTAAGGCCTCATGTGTCCAATAGAGTAGAGCCTTGTGTATATAACAGCAGCATCTCTTTAAGTCTCCAGGGTGTGCTTTACAATCATGCTACCCAGTCCCTTCCTTTGATTCCTTCTATTCTCCAGTAGGTGGTAGACAAGCAGTACCGTGACTACTTATTAAAGATGCCAGAAAATGTGAAAACTGGAACCAGGGCATGTTTTTCCTCAGGCAAGGAATAGATCAGGGTGCATTAGGCTGTTTCTGCTTTCTTTTTAACTCTTGTTCTGGCCATCAAATCACCTTTTAAAAGGAATATATCAAGTCACATTTTGTAAAACATTACAAAGGCTGGTCCAGTAGTATGATTCTAAAAGAAATTTTTTAAAAAAACTTTGCAATAATACAAGTGGAAAATAGTTTTCTTGCAGATGGAATTTTTTTGGCTGTGGGAAAGGTAGATACTTGGAGAAAATCAATTAATTGAGACATCGTGCTACATAATAGACTGCAAACTACCAGAGACCAAGTCCTATTTATGACATGTTATCATTATTCAGCGGTTGTTAATACTGCATGGCAGATAGGAGATGCCAAGTAAATTTATGTTAAATTTATTTTCTAGATCTTCTTGCTAGGATGAGAGAGAGAGACAGTGACACAGATGGGAGAAGAAGGGAGAAAGGAGAACAGTAGGACATGGCATATTTGTGAGTCTGATCATGAATTGTCCTTAAATTGTAACCTCTGCAGTATTGCTATGAGACTTTCCAATTGTTCATGTGGCAAACCTTTATCTCATGAGAAAATAACATGGTCACACTCTTCTTACTAAGGAGAGTCAAACAAATCAAACTGCTATCTTTTTGGTTCATATACTTCATTGAAAGAATGCAATTTCAAGTACTTGAGAATATAAGAAATACATGTCTAAAAAACAGCATAGATTTAAATATATGTGAAAAATGGAAGTTTGTAGCTCTAAATATTCCCCTACTTAGTGCTTTGTCTGTAATCCAAGTTAACTGAAAAGTATGGCTCCCTTTAGAAATAAAAAACATTAATATGAAAACTCAGAATGAAAACACAAAATATTGGCTTGGTCCTGGTCATTCTTTGACTGTGGTGTGTAGACATGTGTAACTCCAGGAAGGGGAAATCCAAGGGCAAAATACCTTTGAAACCAAAATCAGTCAAAGGGAGAAATAAAATTTAATGCCTGTTTGTTTTTTATAAGCAGTTGTTCCATGTCTCTCTCTCTCTCCTGCTATAGCAGAAGCGAGCGAATCCTCCCACCAACCTCTTGGGTCCAGATAAGTCCTCTCACCCATGTAATTACCCACTGATATGGAGATGGACTACTTTTCTCCACCTTTTGGAAACACCTGTTGATATGGAGATGCACTAAAGCCAGGTGAGAGATTCTGAAAATATTGTAATTTAACCCACAGGCCACCCTTCCAGAAATCTCACTTTACAATCTACTAGTTCTCCATCTTCCCCAATGGTCCCTGAGCAAGAAAACTGGAGCATTGTAACCAGACTAATGACACACAAGAGCAACAGCAAAAAAATCATGATAATCCTCAAGCTGGAGGATTCACCTAGGTTCAAAATCCTATGCAGATTAAGTTCATAGCTCGCCCATTCTACAGGCAGGCAGTAGCTGAAGAGGTAGAGAGTTCAGAGCAATTATCATGCATCAGCAGCAGCCAGGGATGCATCCAGGCCACAAGGACTGTAGAAGAAAACAACCTTAAGGGAGATAAAATACATGTTTTAATGACACCAGCATAGGTAAATCTCATCCAGTAGGTCGGATACATGCAAGAGAGTGGTCCTATGATAGAATAGTGGCAAGATGGGATCTCATTCTGGTCTAGTATACCAGACTTTCACCCCACTCCCTGTGGGAGTTACAGATGGGTCAATATATAGGGCTATGGGAGGTACATGCACTGGCCATAAAGATAAAACAAAACTTCCCCATAAGATGCTCTTACCTCCCTGAAGTTTTGGGTACCCTACCATGATTGTTGGGGGCCACTCTGCTGTTACTCCAGGACTAAATACAAGGCCAGCTTCCAGGCAATTTCCCCAAGATGCCAGAAGGGCAAGCTATCCCTGGTCCATGTGTCAAAATGTCCAGGGCCATGTCCACTCAACAGTGTCTCTAGGGCCTAAAGCAGTAGGTGCTGGCAGCAAGATGTTGCTCTGCTAGCCATATCCTGCCTTCAATAACTCCTCTTTACTTGGCACATATAGTTGTATAGGAGAGGCAGCAATGTGTGTTAGCATATCCAGAGAGCTCAAGGCTCCTTTTTGGAGTTTCTCATTCAAATGTTGTAGCACTGCCTATAAGTGAACTGACCAGCCCCATAGACTGTTGGTGTCCAACTTCAGGCCAGATTTCAATAAACCATTTTACCTCTCTATCATGCCTTCCCCAGTAGCGATATATGGTACATGAAACTTCCACTTCATTGATAATTGCTGCACCCATTCTTGTAATGCATATCGGGTCAAGTGCGTACCTTGGTCACTCACATTCATCTGGAGCCAGCCATAGATTGCAAAGAGATGCTCTAGGCCCCTCTTGGTGGTTTGCTGATCTGCACAATGTGCAGGAAAAGCAACCAATAGTCCAGTAGCCATGTCCACACAAGTCATGGCATGCAGATATCCTTCTGATATGGGCAGAGGCCCAATATAGTCTATCTGCCACCTGACAAGGGGTGTCAGCCCAGCTTTGCTGACTTCATCAAAGGTCAATGGAAAGCCCCACCAACAGGCTACAGCCCACACTGTCTTTTGCCCTGAGTGCAACAAATGCTAATGTAACCATTGGACTATATCAGAGGTAGGCTTTCCTTCTAGCCAATGCACATGGGCCAATGTGTCTGCTTCATCATTCCCTGGGAAACTGGCCAGTCACATGATAGATGGTAACAGTCTTAGTCTGACCAGAGGCCCACAGGTCTTGCCACAACTCTTGCCCCCAAAGGGGTCAGTGACCAACCATCCAGTTGGCATGGTTACATGTCGGCAGCCACAGGGTCAAGCCCTGATAGATAGCTCAGCTGTCAATGCAGGCAACTATAGGAGAGGGCTTCTGGGTACTCACAAGTCATAATGCCCACAACTCAGCTCATTGGCTGCTCTTCCCCTCTCCATTCTCCATCCATATTGTCTCAGTCTTAGGATGGAAAGCCACAGCCCTCCACTTCAGGAGCTTCCCACAACTGGAGCCATCTGTATACCAAGCATCTTCAGGTATAGGGGCTTTCCCTCCTGATAAGGACTCTTGGCTACCAATGGCTCAAAATCAAGTTCTTCCTGCTTTCTACTGGTATATGTCACTGGCCAATAAGCACTGAAGTTAACCACTTAAGGGGCTAGCAGAGACGGTGCTGCACTACTGTAAATAAGTGCCCATTTAGCCAGTGTAGGTGTCTATGCTATGCCACTCTGTGGACTTTGGGTGAAGTCTCACACCCACCCTGCAATGGGATAGGTGGTTATTACCTCGGTCGGAGCTATTCTGGTGATGGGCTCTGTAGCCAGCAAGGTGTGGTACAAATCACCCAGTTGCTTTTCTGTCACGGTGTACCAAACCTCTGCTCCTTTCCATAGTTGTGGCCAGAAGCTAATACATTGGTGTGTCCATTCAAGTGGCTGCCAAAGACCTTATCCATGACCATCTTCGGTTACATGAACATCTAGCTCACAGGGCCTTAATGAATCCATTATACTCAAGGTCTGTATGGCCTTGACTCCTCACTTAGCAGCACTAAAAGCAGCTGCACGTGTCTCATCCCAGTCCCACCTGATGCCCTTTTGTACCAACTGGTATAAGGGCTTCAGAATTTGTACCAAGTGTAGGATAAACACTATCCAGTAGCCCAAAAGACCCAAGTCTCTTGTAAGACTGACACAGTGGTAGGGGTAGGGGAAGCCTGGACCTTGTCTATGACTGCTTCAGGAATAACTTTAGTTTCACCCAAGCAGATAACCCCCAATAATTTTACAGACAAACCAGGTCCCTGAACCTTGGTGCTGTTCACAGCCCATCCTTTCTCCTGTAGATGTTGCAGCCGTCTAGGAACTGCCCCTTCTAAAACTGAAAGAAAATCAGACACGAGCGTAATATCATCAATGCAGTAATACAACCAGACCATTTGTAGTTTCTTCCATGTTGCTAAGTCCTGGGCTACAAGTCCGTGACAAATGGTAGGATTGTGGAGGCATCTCTATGAAAGGTGAGTGAATGTCCACTGCCAGCCTTCCCATGTGAAGGCAAACTGTTCCTGACTTTCCTGTGCTATGTCAATCGGAAAGAAAGCATCAGCAAGGTCTGTAACATAATGATATGTTCCTAGTTCATGACTGAGTGTGTCATAATGGATGTTATAGAGGGGACAGTAGCATGCAAATGGAATGTCACTTTACTCAATTCCCTGTAGTCCATGGTCATACTCTAGGAGCCATCTGGCTTTTTCACTGGCTACACTGGGGAATTAAAACGACTATGAGAGTGCTTTATGATGCCCACCTTCACCAACTCCTGTAGAGTTTCTCCAATTTCCTTGTGCCCCCCAGGCAATTTATACTGCTTAGTATTTATCACTGGCATAGATAAGGTGGGTGCTTAGCAGGTTCCCTCATAACTGCCTTTACCACACATACCCAGTCTAAACTCACCTGCAGTGGTCTGTAACTGCAGGCCCTGCAGAATATCTACTCCCAGGATATATTCAGGGATGGGAGAAAATGTACACAGTGTACTCCTTTAGGGGTAAACACCCTATCCCCAGTGGGCTTTCTTCACTCTAACTGCCTTACCCCTATAGCCAACTGTCACAGCAGGGGTTCTGGGAAAACACTCAGGGTTGCCATAAATTAGAGAACACTCAGCTCCTGTGCCCACCAGCACCAGGACACATTGTACATTCGCAGGCACCAGGACAGATTGGACATTCACAGGGGACCAATGAATTGCTAATTCTATATGTGGCCTCTAGTTGCCACCACGTCCCCCAGGGTGGGGATCTTGACCTGCCCCTCAGTCTAACCGCTATCCAATCATCCTGCTGTGGGGATGAGGACCCAGACGACTCCTGAGTACTGTCCCCCAGAAAATTTAGCAGGGACACAGGTTGGGCATTGGGTTTGGATTCTGATTTCCATGTACTGGACCTCAGCAGCTGGAACTGCTACTCTGGCTTTAATTGTCGCCACAGTTCTAACAAGATCCTGTTGGGCTGCCCATTGAGTTTTTCTTTCACTACCCCAACCATTATCATATCAACCCACATCTGGGTCCTCAAGACCTTCACAGGGCCTTTTGCACTTCTCCTTTGAGTTGTAGTCTGTACTTCCTTCCATGCCTTTATTGTTTCAACCTATCCCAGATCTACTAAAGTACGAGTAGCCTCATTTATGGGTTGTTCTATGTGGGGAGCAAGAGTAGTCACTAGGGACCCAAAGAAAGATGTGGGAGCTGTATGCCACACCAGATTTCTCATTCCTATTGTGAACAACTCTTCATTGGGACCCTGGAGGTCCATATTATAGATGATATTTTTCATACCCAGTTCCCACAATAGATGTTGGAGCTCCACATATGTTTTCCAGCTAGTGGGAAAATATGGTAAATCACCCTGATTAGACCAAACTGCCCTGATGGCAGCTGTCAGCCAATCCAGAAGTGTCTGATTCCCTGAGGCGTGACAGGCACTTTGCAACCACTGCCGGAGGGAAGGGTAAGTCATCAGGGAAGCCAGTCTACTCATTTCATGACCCAACATAACAATTTTTTCCACCCCATACCCCAGAAACGTAGAAGACACATAGGCAGAGATTCCGAAGGCTTCTGCCTGTACTGGACACTCATGTCCATCAGCTCATCCTGGGTATAGGGGCAGAGCATGCAGTGCTCCACAACCTGGAGAGGGAGTGGCTCCTCACCCTGAGGAGCCTGTGGTTGGTTCGTTTTTGTTTTTTTAGTAATAGCCAGGTGGGTCTTTAATACAGGAGAGTCTGGTGCCTTGGGTGGTAGCCTCGGCAGCAGTTTGGCCCATGGCCCCACTTCCTCATCTTCTTCCCCTGGCTTCTCCACCATTTCTGGGGCTAAAGGCATCGCTCTTCTGTCCTGCTTCCCCACAGCCTCTTGCAACACGACTTCTCCTGCCGCCTCCCCACTCTCTGCTTCTAAGGAATCTTCCAGAAGCAGGACCCATTTTTTCAATAACTGTCTCTCTTCCTTAAAGGCATCCCATTTGATTTAGATAAAATTAGTAGATGTCCCCTTAGCTTACCTATGAAAAGACCAGACTCAGACCTACAAGGTTCCATTCATTTCTAACAAGTGAACAGCTGAGCTGCTTTAGCCCCACTTGGTCAGCATGAAGTGCTTGACAACTGAACTCTGGTCAAAATTCTCTACTACCATCCCTCATATCCCTGAACTATGACTTACCCTAACCTGAGACAGCAAAACACTTCATAATGAATCCTCTCAAGAACAGGCTGGCTTTCAGAGTAAAATATTCACCTGCCAGCAGCCAATCATGTCACCCTTGCTCATACCACTTCCCCAGACCTGATTTCCTAGTCTTCAGTACTCTTCTTTATAAAACAAAAGTCTCTTTCTTATTTTTTCTCCCTATTGCAATCAACTTTCACCTTACTGAAAGTATTGATTTCAGTTTGCAATAATCCCTTCCAACTAAGTCTCTCTTTATCTAGGTTCAGAGCTTGTTTGTTACTTGATAAAATTTCTGGTGCTATGACTTGGATCGAGATTGGGCCACACCTATGGATATCACCATCCTCACACAGGTCATGGTGCCTTGTGCATCCTTTGAACTCTGCCACTCTGCAATTTGAGAATCCTTTAGTGAGCTCAATTTTTTCAGGCAAAGAAACAATACTTTTTTGCCCTTTCGCTGAGTCCTCTTCTGTTTTTCCTAGATTCCCCACACCTAGGTTCTCGTACAGGGAATTTTCTCTTTCTCCTTGACCTCAGAGATTCACTAAGGAGTTACCTCAGCTCTCTGTCCTGAGGAATGTGTTGAGGAAATCAGCCGAGTAGAATTCTCCTCCAGCTTCCTTAGAGTTTTATTTTTCCATTTTTCCTTGGGCTTAACTATCTGTTAATCCCTTAGTAATTCAGTCTTCTTAGCACCCTCCTTCCCCTTCTCCCAATGACTATATGCTTTTCTATTAGAGCACTAATTCAGTCTACTATCTTCAGTAATGGTAAATTTTACTAAAGGCAATTTAGAACTAAAATAGCATCTTTGGGAAATTGCATTGTCCCCACATTGGCTCATCTAAGCCTCTCCCTTCCTATCATCCCCTCCCTCCTCCCTTCCTTCTTTCTATTATCTTCCATCTTTTCGTCAGCTCCCTTGAATCCTTATATCTGACCTTTCAACACTTCTACCTACTCACCCCTCTACCCACCCTTGCCTGACCTTTCTGTTTCTACTCCAGCCCCTCAATTTCCTATAGCCATTTTAGTTTACACACTTTTCCTCTATAAGGGGCTCTCAAAAATCCAAGAGCAACCATCAGAGGTGAAATAAGCTAACTGGAAACAGGACAGATGTTTTACCACTTGGATGGCCTTTGGACATTACAAGATGAACTCTCAGTCTCTCCTTAGTCCTTTGCCTGAAATTTAGCCCATATTGTTCATAAGATTATACTTCATGACAAATAAGCTCCTTACGTTTTCTTCCATAATTATTGGTAGGTAGCAGATAAAATCAACTTATACCATCTTCCATTAAAAGATTACTGGTAAAATGTAAACGTGGGGAAAGGACAAAAGTCAACTTTTTAGGTAAACCAGTGAATTTTGTTTTTTTGTGTGTGTTTATGCCTGTGTATATAGAGAAAATGAAAATTTTATGGCCAGGATTCTCACCTTACCTGATTTTAGTATCACCCATTATATACATAAAAGGGCCCAGTTACATATCTGTGGGCAGCAGGATGTTTACCAGTGGCAGAGCTACCTGGGGTGAACTGTCAGTCTCAGAAGTACTGGCCCATCAGAGGGGTGGAAAGGAAACACACAAGTGCCTGGACAGAATTGGTTTGGTGTCAACCCGTCACCACAGAGATGCTCCCACAGAGTTCCTCCTGGTGCTGGGGGTGGGGAAGGAGACAGCCAAGAGCGTGGCGAGAGCAGAAAATCAGAGAGCTTAGAGAGCAGAGAGAGGAAGCAGGAGAGAGAAGCCATAGAGCCCCAAGCTTGGGAGCAGGAGAGAGCAGCACCGGAGCCAACAGAGATGGAGCCAGACCAGAGATGGAAACGAGCTTGTTGCCTGTATATAGTCAGCTGACCACCATGAGAATTAAACTGGTATGAGCTCCTTTTAACCCTTAACACTCCATTGTCATTATTCAGTCTCGGTGAATTAATAGTGAACTTGCCCGGACTGGGGGACTCCCTCCTGCAGGAGCAACAGCCTGAGAAACATAGCTAAAACTTTAAAATGATGCTATGAGCTCTCTATTTTTTGTCTGTCTATATGTGTATGTATGCATATGTGGTATTTTGCTACGTCCCCTTGGTGTTAGCAAATTAGATTACACAATCCCTTCAAAGAGTGCTATTACAATTGATTTAGAGACAGTTAAGCACTTACATAAACTGAATAATGTTAAAATTCCAAGAAATGAATGAAATTGAACTTTGAAAAATTTTATTTTAATAGTCATTGTTTTGTAGTATGTTAGCTTATAGATCATTTCCAAGATTTTTTAACAATTAAAAATCTTAGATTAAGGTAAATTAACTACATACAGTATGGAAGACATGTTTTTGTGTTTTTTCCCTAAATAAAGCATTTCTTTTTCCTAAAATAAAAAAACTCTTCATTCCAGAGTGAGAAAGATGAAAGCTTAGAAAAATACTTGAATAGATATGGAAAGTTCAGGAGAGTTTGTGGAAAGAGCATTTTATTTGCCATTGTCAAAGCTAGCTAAAATTTGATGGGTTTATATCTATGATTTTAAGTAAGATTTAGTATGAAATATACCTATAAAAAAGTAGTGTTTTTCTATTTGCTAAAATAGCAAAATTTTCTTGGATTACTGGTCTTGTTTTAATAAATTTGTAAAAGCTTTATATTCTGAGTTATTTGACAGAAGGTAAAGACTCTATGTCTTATCAGTATAGTTTGCTGTGCTCTGTGTTGACTTTATCATGTCCTTCATTATTTAGGAGAACAAATCTTTGCACTTTTAAAAAGAAACAAATGTTTTTTGTTTGTTTTTGTTTTTTATTACTATTATGTTACATTTTTTACTTTTAAAGTCTTCCATTGTCACTTTGTTAATCCTATTTATCAACTTTTTCATTATGCCTTCCCCAAATCAAGTCTTATGTGATATTTTTTATACCTAATACTGTCTTTGAGTTTACCTAGAGGGCCCCTGAAAAATCACAAAAGATTTGTTCTTTCATTTTGAAAAAAAAGGTTCTAAAAGTAATTAGATTTATTTGATATGTTACAAGATGCATGGGAAGTGTTGTTACATCAGAAGGAATGTGATGTAATCTCCCTTCCTGAAATTAAATTGGTATGGGCAACTTATTATTGATGTAAGTAGGTCAGAAACTGTATGGAGTTCCTAGATATCTGACAAAGTCATTGCTGTCCTTGATGTTTTTATTAATCAGAACCCTGGTAGTGATCTGCCTGACAATAAACAATAGTACAGTGTTGTCAGTCATAAAGTCATGTTTTCTAAATGTTGCATGTCACAAAAATAATCAAAGTCCCTTGTCAATTGACTTATTTTTGTAATAAACTTTCATGCCATTTTAAATATTTTACATTCTACTGATAGGTTTTTGTTTTACTGGTATTTCCATGACAGTGCTTGCAACCAGTCACAGACCAAAGTTCTTCATCTTCAACAAAAAAGGTCTTTTCAGAAACCCATGTTAAGGACTATGCCAGGTACTTTTAAGCACAGGTTTCTGATGACATTGCTTAAATAATTTTGAGACCTTACAACAGGATATATTCAGGATGTCTAGAATTCTAATTGAGAACATGAGAGATCCACTAGACTGCTATCCCAAAATGGGTGAAACAAGAGCTGATTGCATAGGACTGAAAGAACTGATAAAGGATGATCATTCGGAACATAGCTGATGCTTTAATACTCAATTTTCTGGAAATAGGGAACCTCTTTCTCTTTTTTCTGAAACTATTTATAACTCATAACAATTTAATATACTGTGCTTTTGTAAATGGAAATGAAACATTTGCTTTTCTCCCTGCCTGATCCCTCCAGAATTTGGTATCTCTTACATACTTATTTATAAAGCAGTATATCTCTTTGCATAGTTTTAACAAGAACTTGGCCTTGTTAAAAGAACATATTTGGAAGCATTGGTAATATAGCCAAGGTTTTGAATGAAATGTCATGTTTTAGAATGATATATGATTCAGATAGGACTTAACATCATGGAGCTAATGCTTATAAAACCCTCTTGGGAACTGGTTTTACATCTGGCTTTCAGGGTTCACAGACTTTCAGATGATTAAGGAAAGTAACTTTCTGGAGGGTTCAAGGACCTTAGTAATTTGGAGGTCATTAAGAAGAAAGGAATTCACCCAATCCAATTTACCCAGCAGGTATTAAAGGTTAAATTTTGGTACAAGTTCTTGGCTTGGCTTCCCAGGTAAAAGAGACTTTAAAAATCTATTCCAAGTTCTTTATGAAAACATCCAGCAAAACAAATGTATAAAGTCTTATATGTTAAATTATCATTCTTGCTGTACACTTGTAAATAATCATGTCAAATCCACTTAGGTCAGCCTTATTTTGTGACCAAGAATAATCTTTCTTTGTGTTTGATCAAAAGTGGGTGGCTGTACTGCTCATTTTGGCAGCACATATACTAAAATGGGAATGATACAGAGAACATTAGCATGGCTCCTACACAAGAATGACATAAAAATTGGGAAATATTCCACATTAAAAAAAAAAAAACAGGAGGTGGAGCCAAGATGGCAGCGTGAGTAGAGCAGTGGAAATTTCCTCCCCAAACCACATGTATTTTTGAAAAAACAACAAATAAAACTCTACCTAAAAGAGAGACCAGAAGACACAGGACAACAGCCAGACCACATCCACACCGGTGAGAACCCAGTGCCTCGCGAAGGGGGTAAGATACAAGATCCAGCCCAGCAGGACCCAAGTGCCCCAAACCCCAGCTCCATGTGGGAGGAGAGGAGTCGGAGCAGGAGGGAGAGGGAGCCCAGGATTGCTAAATAGCCAGCCCTAGCCATCTGCACCAGAGCACAGACACAGTGCATGCGTGGGGTGCTGGAAACTAGGGAAACAGGACAGTAAGACCTGTGAGCAGGTCCCTGCAGATGGCGCACCCAGGGCAAAGAAAAGAGAGTGCTTTTTGGAAGTCTTAAAGGGACAGGGACCCCAAAACCGGATAGAAGCATCCTGGGACACTTAGTCCAGCAGCAGGGAATCTGGGGAACTCTGGGCACTCTAAACACCTGGGCAGTAGGGAGCACGGAGGCTCCTCATGGTGATAAATAGCCTCCCAGTCATTCCCCCTCCAACGCTGCTCCACCATATTGGAGCAGCAGCCCGAGGCAGTTCACGCACACAGCAACAGTGGAGATAAACTCCATAGCAGCTGGGCAAGAATCAGAAGCCCTTTCTGCATGCAGTTGCCCAGCACAAGCCACTAGAGGTCGCTGTACACCCAGAAGAGGAAGGCCACAAACCAACAAGAAGGGAAGTTCTTTCAGCCATCATTCGTGCGAGCTCTGCAAACTATTTCTATCATCATGAAAAGGCAAAATTACAGGCAGGCAAAGATAATAGAGACAACACCAGAGAGGCAGACAGACCTAACCAGTCTTCCTGAAAAACAATTAAAAATAAAAACCATAAACATGCTGACAGAAATGCAGAGAAATATACAAGAGCTAAGGGATGAAGAATGGAGGGAGATACAGATGTCCGGAGGGAGATTACAGATGCCAGGAAGGAGATTAAAGAAGTGAAACAAACTCTGGAAGGATTTATAAGCAGAATGGATAAGATGCAAGAGGCCATTGATAGAATAGAAACCAAAGAAAAGGAACGCATAGAGGCTGACACAGAAAGAGATAAAAGGATCTCCAGGAATGAAACAATATTAAGAGAACTGTGTGACCAATCCAAAAGGAACAATATCCATATTATAGGGGTACCAGAAGAGAGAGAAAAAGGGATAGAAAGTGTCTTTGAAGAAATAATTGCTGAAAACTTCCCCAAACTGGGGGAGGAAATAATCGAACAGACCATGGAAATACACAGAACTCCCAACAGAAAGGACTAAAGGAGGACAACACCAAGACACATAATAATTAAAATGGCAAAAATCAAGGACAAGGAAAGAGTTTTAAAGGCAGCTAGAGAGAAAAAGTTCACCTATAAAGGAAAACCCATCAGGCTATCATCAGAATTCTCAACAGAAACCTTACAAGCCAGAAGAGAATGGCATGATATATTTAATGCAATGAAACAGAAGGGCCTTGAACCAAGGATACTGTATCCAGCATGATTATCATTTGAATATCATATGAATATCATTGAATACGATTAAAATATGAAGGAGGGATCAAACAATACCCAGAGAAGCAAAAGTTGAGCGAATTTGCCTCCCACAAACCACCTCTACAGGGTATTTTAGAGGGACTGTTCTAGACGGGAGCACTCCTAAGACTAAACAGATGTCACCAGAGAAAATAAAATCACAGCAAAGAAAGCAGACCAACCAAATACTAACTAAAGTCAAAAAATAAAATCAACTACCCACTAAAATCAGTTAAAGGAAACATGAAAGAGCACAGAATAAAAGGACCAACATATGAAGAATGGAGGAGGAGGAATAAGAAGGGAGAGAAGAAAAGAATCTCCAGACAGTGTATATAACAGCTCAATAAGTGAGCTAAGTTAGGCAGTGAGATACTAAAGAGGCTAACCTTGAACTTTTGTTAACCAAGAATCTAAAGTCTGCAATGGCAATAAGTACATATATTTCAATAGTCACCCTAAATGTAAATGGACTGAATGCACCAATCAAAAGACACAGAGTAATAGAATGGATAAAAAAGCAAGACCCATCCATATGCTGCTTACAAGAAACTCACCTCAAACCCAAAGACGTGCACAGACTAAAAGTCAAGGGATGGAAAAAGATATTTCAGTCAAACAACAGAGAGAAGAAAGCAGTGGCTGCAGTACTAATATCAGACATAATAGAATTCAAAACAAAGAAAGTAACAAGAGATAAAGAAGGATATTACACAACGATAAAGGGCTCAGTCCAACAAGAAGATATAACGATTCTAAATATATATGCACCCAACACAGGAGCACCAGCATATGTGAAACAAATACTAACAGAACTAAAGGGGGAATAGACTGCAATGCATTCATTTTAGGAGACTTCAACACGCCACTCATCCAAAATGATAGATCCACCAGGCAGAAAATAGGTAAGGACATGGAGGCACTGAACAACACACTACAAGAGATGGACCTAATATACATCTATAGAACTCTACATCCAAAAGAAACAGGATATACATTCTTCTCAAGTGTACATGGAACATTCTCCAGAATAGACCACATATTAGCTCACAAAAAGAGCCTCAGTAAATTTCAAAAGATTGAAATTCTACCAACCAACTCTTCAGACCTCAAAGGTATACAACTAGAAATAAATTCTACAAAGAAAACAAAAAGGCTCACAAACACATGCAGGCTTCACAACATGCTCCTAAATAATCAATGGATCAATGAAGAAGTTAAAATAGAGATCAAGGAATATATGGAAACAAATGACAAGAACAACACAAAGTCCCAACTTCTGTGGGACGCAGAGAAAGCAGTCTCAAGAGGAAAGTATATAGCGATCCAGGCACACTTAAAGAAGGAAGAACAATCCCAAATGAATAGTCTAAATTCACAATTATCAAAACTGGAAAAAGAAGAACAAATGAGGACTAAAGACAGCAGGAGGGACATAATAAAGATTAGAGAAGAAATTAACAAAATTCAGAAGAATAAAACAGAAAAAAATCAATAAACCAAGAGCTGGTTCTTTGAGAAAATGAACAAAATAGATAAGCCTCTAGCCAAACTTATTAAGAGAAAAAGAGAATCAACACATATCAACAGAATCAGAAAGGAGAATGGAAAAATCATGACAGACTCCACAAAAATGCAAAGAATTAATAAAGACTACTATGAAAACCTATATGCTAACAAGCTGAAAGTCCTAGAAGAAATGGACAACCTCCTAGACAAATACAACCTTCCAAGACCGACCAATGAAGAAACACAAAAGTTAAACAAACCAATTATGAGCAAAGAAATTGAAACGGTAAACGAGAAACTACCCAAGAACAAAACCCCTGGGCCAGAAGGATTTACCTCGGAATTTTATCAGTCATACAGAGAAGACATAATACCTATTCTCCTTAAAGTTTTCCAAAAAATAGAAGAGGAGGGAATACTCCCAAACTCATTCTATGAAGCCAAAATCACCCTAATACCAAAACCAGGCAAAGACCCCACCAAAAAAGAAAATTACAGACCAATATCCCCAATGAATGTAAATGCTAAAATACTCAATAAAATATTAGCAAACTGAATTCAAAAATATATCAAAAGGATCATACACCATGACCAAGTGGGATTCATCCCAGGGATGCAAGGATGGTACAACATTTGAAAATCCATCAACATCATCCACCACATCAAGAAAAAGAAGGACAAAAACCATATAATCATCTCCATAGATGCTGAAAAAGCATTTGACAAAATTCAACATCCATTCATGATAAAAACTCTCAGCAAAATGGGAATAGAGGGCAAGTACCTCAACATAATAAAGGCCATATATCATAAACCCACAGCCAACATCATACTGAACAGCGAGAAGCTGAAAGCTTTTCCTCTGAGATTAGGAACAAGACAGGGATGCCCACTCCCCCATTGTTATTTAACATAGTACTGGAGGTCCTAGACATGGCAATTAGACAAAACAAAGAAATACAAGGAATCCAGATTGGTAAAGAAGAAGTTAAACTGTCACTATTTGCAGATGACATGATATTGTACATAAAAAACCCTAAAGACTCCACCCCAAAACTACTAGAACTGATATTGGAATACAGCAAAGTTGCAGGATACAAAATTAACACACAGACATCTGTGGCTTTCCTATACACTAATGATGAACTAATAGAAAGAGAAATCAGGAAAACAATTCCATTCACAATTGCATCAAAAAGAATAAAATACCTAGGAATAAACCAAACCAAAGAAGTGAAAGACCTATACTCTGAAAACTACAAGTCACTCTTAAGAGAATTTAAAGTGGACACTATCAAATGGAAACTCATCCCATGCCCTTGGCTAGGAAGAATTAATACCATCAAAATGGTCATTCTGCCCAAAGCAATATACAGATTTGATGCAATCCCTATCAAATTACCAGCAAAATTCTTCAATGAACAGGAACAAATAGTTCAAAAATTCATATGGAAACACCAAAGACCCCCAAATAGCCAAAGCAATCTTGAGAAAAAAGACTAAAGTGGGGGGGATCTCACTCCCCAACTTCAAGCACTACTACAAAGCCATAGTAATCAAGACAGTTTGGTACTGGCACAGGAACAGAGCCACAGACCAGTGGAACAGATTAGAGACTCCAGAAATTAACCCAAACATATATGGTCAATTAATATTTGATAAAGGAGCCATGGACATACAATGGGGAAATGACAGTCTCTTCAATAGATGTTGCTGGCAAAACTGGACAGCTACATGTAAGAGAGTGAAACTGGATCACTGTCTAACCCCATACACAAAAGTAAATTCAAAATGGATCAAAGACCTGAATGTAAGCCATGAAACAGTAAAACTCTTAGAAAAAAACATAGGCAAAAATCTCATGGACATAAACATGAGCGACTTCTTCAAGAACATATCTCCTCAGGCAAGGGAAACAAAAGCAAAAATGAACAAGTGGGACTATATCAAGCTGAAAAGCTTCTGTACAGCAAAGGACACCATCAATAGAACAAAAAGGTATCCTACAGTATGGGAGAATATACTCATAAATGACAGATCTGATAAAGGGTTGACATCCAAAATATATAAAGAACTCATGCACCCCAACAAACAAAAAGTGAATAATCCAATTAAAAAATGGGCAGAGGAACTGAACAGACAGTTCTCCAAAGAAGAAATTCACATGGTCAACAGACATGAAAAGATGCTCCACATCACTAGTCATCAGAGAAATACAAATTAAAACCACAATGAGATATCACCTCACACCAGTAAGGATCGCCACCATCCAAAAGACAAACAACAACAAATGTTGGCGAGGCTGTGGAGAAAGGGGGAACCCTCCTACACTGCTGGTGGGAATGTAAATTAGTTCAACCATTGTGGAAAGCAGTATGGAGGTTCCTCAAAATGCTCAAAACAGACTTACCATTCGACCCAGGAATTCTACTCCTAGGAATTTACACTAAGAATGCAGCACTCCAGTTTGAAAAAGACAGATGCACCCCTATATTTATCGCAGCACTATTTACAATAGCCAAGAATTGGAAGCAACCTAAGTGTCCATCAGTAGATGAATGGATAAAGAAGCTGTGGTACATATACACAATGGAATATTATTCAGCTATAAGAAGAAAACAAATCCTACCATTTGCAACAACATGGGTGGAGCTAGAGGGTATTATGCTCAGTGAAATAAGCAAAGTGGAGAAAGAGAAATACCAAATGATTTCACTCATCTGTGGAGTATAAGAACAAAGGAAAAACTGAAGGAACAAAACAGCAGCAGAATCACAGAACCCAAGAATTGACTAACAGGTACCAAAGGGAAAGGCACTGGGGAGGATGGGTGGGTATGGAGGGATAAGGGAGCATGGGGGAGAAGAAAGGGGGTATTATGGTTAGCATGCATAATGTGTGGGATGGGAGAAAGGGGAGGGCTGTGCAACATAGAGAAGACAAGTAGTGATTCTACAACATTTTGCTATGCTGATGGACAGGGACTGTAATGGGGTTTGTGGGGGGGACTTGGTATAGGGGAGAGCCTAGTAAACATCATATTCTTCATGTAATTATAAATTAATGATAACAAAACAAAAATAAGAGTAAGAAAAGGGGGATTACTCCCTGATAGGATAAAACTAACTGCAAATCAACGATTAATGCATGCTTTACATATCCTAAATTTTGATCTTTGAAAGGGTATCTGATGATCAACTATGGGAGTACATTTTTCTGATACTTTTCCTTTCTCTTAAAAAAAAAAAACCAGTTCCTGTGTGTTGATCTTGAATAAGTTTTTCACAATGGCATAAAGGTCATATCAAAGTGTGGGCAAAGGGTTTGTTTGTGTCTATACAGAGGATCAAAGCCTAATTTGGCTACACAGAAAATGAATTAAGATACGATATGAAGAAGAATTTCCAACATCAACATCCTCTGGAAGAAGTCATTCCAGAAGATGAACATCAAAAAACTTCAACAAAGATCCTGGTGCTGCTGCAGTTGTAGCTGCAGTCATTCCACCGGATCCTGGACTTGCTATTGGAATGAATAAGGAGATATCTTAGCTGGCCTGTGCATACAGTAAAACAACAAATTTGACTGGATCTCTACTGTTGTAACTCAACCAAGAATTAGGAGAAGTGCAAGTTGCAGTGCTCCAAAATTGTGCGACTATAGACTATCTACTGTTAAAAGAACATATGGGATGTGAACAGTTCCCAGGAATGTGTTGTTTTAATTTGTCTGATTTTTCTCAAACTATTCAAATTCAGTTAGACAATATCCATCATATCATTGATAAGTTTTCACAAATGCCTAGAGTACCTAACTGGTTTTCTTGGTTTCACTGGATATGGCTGGTAATTGTAGGTCTGCTTTTGTTATGTAGCTGTATTCCTATTATGTTAATATATGTGTGCAATTTAATTAGTAGTTTAAAACTTATACATGCTTATGTTACTCTACAAGAAGATATGTCAAAGATATAATCAATCTTCCTGTTTTCTTCAGTATGCTACTTCTATAGCTTTTCTTCTCTTTCCTAATTACAACCCTTTAGTAGAATTTGTGCCTCGTATCAAAAATTACCAAGTATCATAATTCTTCCAAGTGGTAAAGATACCTCAAGACAAATGCTGGGCATAGAAGCCACAGGGCATAAATCTGCAAAGAAGTAAAAAGCTAACCTTTTCAAAGAATATTGCTTCTCTCTCACTTACCAACTTTACATTTCCCTGTATGGCCCCAGAAGATGACTGGTTAGCCAGAGACAGGTAAGATTCCTCAAGGGAGGAACAACCTAAGATAGGCACAGTCGCAGGGGGGCCATCAGGAGAGAAATTGGGGATCAACAGAGGGGAGGCTTAGAACCTCACCCCCGCCCTGCTTTGAGAGAAATCTTCTGCATCCATGGATGTTTTGTAGCCTTTGTCTAGCTTGGATTAATATTTAGTCTATAGGCACAGACCTGATCATCTACATTTGCCCTCTTACAGCACTAAATTATGCTTTCTACCTTTATCTTGCATCTACCTACCACTTCAGCATTTTATTTAAAAAATAATAATAATAATAATAAGGGAGAAATGTGGGATTCACATACAAATCACGTATAAAAATCAAACAAATAATCATATCTGACTTGATTGTTTGTAGTTCATGATGCGTGATCAAAACCGAACGTTTCTGTGATATGACTGCCCTTGCACTGTTCACCATGTAAGAACTTATTCACTATGTAAAAACTTGTTCACCACGTAAGAACTTGTTCGTTATGCTTCAGAAGATTGGAGACTGTTGAGAAATAGGCTTGGGGTTGATTAATGACTGTGGATTGAGTCCCCTATACAGAATTTTATTGTTGTTAACAACCATTTGATCAATAAATATGAGATATGCCCTCTCAAAAAAAAAACAGAGAAAAAAAATACAGTCATTCACTATAGAGAGAAATTTTATCAATGAAAAGCTATAGCATACTCTAATGGATTATGAGACTCTAACCCTGTTCACTGTCTTTGAGCTATTTTTCCCCTAATTTACAGGTAACTGATAGATACAAAAGAATAATTTGTTAACTACCTATAATCTATTACTAGGATCCAAATCTTTTACTTTGCAATGTCAATCTTTACCAAAATTTCAATTCTCCCAGTTTCTTTCAATATCTATTTATAAGTCTCCAAACAAACATATCCAATTTTCTCCCTCCCTCCTGACTTGGTAACACTGAGAACTAAAACTTAGCTTCTTATATCCTTTTATGAACTTTAAGTTACCTGAAGTTGGACTTTCCCCTCGGATCTGAAGAGGCACTGTGAGATTAAAGACCAACAATTTAATGTATATCTCAAAGAACTCATCACTACAGATAACATGCCTGGGCTGGATTTCACCCTGGAATAACTGCTCTCTGGGTCACTAAAGAAGTCTCATAAAATACTCCAGTCATACATGTCCTATGGCACTGGAGAACATCACCATGAGCTTCTACCTCATCTTTAAGAACTCAAGCGCAATACTGAATAACAAATTTTAATTCACTTAAACTTCAGTGAAAATGTTCATGTTAATATTTCTACTTTGCATTTTACGCACCCCTCCTTTAAGATGCCTAAAGCAACTGACATTTGTCACCGCTTCTCAGGAGATGACTCAATTGATTTTGCAGAAACAGTGTCAACCAGGATCCTCAGACTATTTCTTAGATTTTGCCCCACTTGAGATATCTATGATTCCTTTGAGTTGTTCAGCAATGAATGCATGTTACTAGTCTTGAAAAAAAAAAAAGAGAAACTGGCAATGTTGGAGTTTGCCCAAGCCCCATCACTGTAGAAAACAGGGAAGGTTAATGAAATACCTCTACCATTTTGTGTTTGGAAATGGCTTACTGCAAAGAAATATACTTTCCTTATGACATAGATAAGACTTACGGATGAATACTTGTTTACCTATGGCAAGACCAAACACAGACCTACAATTCTCATACTTTGCTTCATAAATGAATAGCTGAATTGTTTGTCCTCACTGATCAGTAGTAACAAAATACTTGTAAACCGAACTTTGGTTAAGTTTCTTTCGTTCCCAGACTCCTGAATTTTTAATCACCTTCATCCTAAACCAGCTTAGAATCCCTCAGTGATACCACTCTTGAAGAACAGTATGGCCTCAAAGCAATCCTTATCTGGTCTACCATCCCATCATGCCACACTGTTGCTCTTCCCACTTCCCCAAACTTGGTTCTCTATAGACTGAGTTATTCTTACTTATAAATGAAAAGATCTTTTTGGACCAACCATTGAGAATCTTATAGATCTTATAGTCAGAGCATTATCCTCATTACAAGTCCTTTCTCTACCCCTTGGAATTATCCTTTTGAATATATTTTCTCCCTACCAAAGTCTAGACCTTGTTTTTTATATAACAAGGGAAATATAATATCAGTTAATCTTAGGATTGCATATGGCTTCAGATTTGGCCTGGTCCAATGGCTTTTAAAATTGTTTCAACTTCAAAATTTTTAAACAAACAGTGAACATAGGATTTTACTGTGTAAAACATGCAATAGAAACTGACCATCTGTGAGTTTTAGGTGCCAAGTTAGCAAAAAAAGTTCACTAAATACAGATGAATTTTGAATAATCAAAATTATCTTGAAAACCCTTACAAGCCTCCTACCAAAGTCTGCTTTTTAGAGCAACACATAAATTCTTAATAAACAACAGTGCCAATTCTTCCTACATCATTGGGTAGTTGGCATTTCTTTGTGCACTGGTTTTTGGCTTGAATAGAAAGGACATAGGAAAAATACATTTTTTCAAATTCCAGAATTACTCTCTGTGCAGTTAAGATGCCACGGAATAAACAGTAAACAGAAACTTAGAAAAACAACCTACCAGTGTCTCCTGTTTCACTCAGGGTATGTGCACAATGACTACCTAAAATTTAATTTTAACAAATTAAACACATACTTTGATGTGACTTCACTATACTGGAAGCTGCTTTTGTTGAAATAGGGGTGGTAAATTCATAGCTCTACTCACTAAACTCTCCTGTTTCTCCTTAAATCCTAAGAATCCTGAAATTCTTTTAAGCATTAATTCAGACCTCCTGAACTAGCCCAGCCATCCATTTAATAATCTGATATTACATATCAGATATGGAGACAAAGTTATCTCACTTCTCCATTAGCAAAAATATTCTACATGTGTTATCTTTTTCAAGTCTAATAAACTTCATTATGCACAAAACTCATATTGGTGCTACTTTGAGGCCTGGTAAAAACTGCTTTAAATAATTGTACTTTTTGACAATTTTTACCATCTATATTTTCATATTAATGGATTATATTATTTCAATGTTGTGTTTTGTTCTCATTGTATTCACTAGTAAATATTACAGATACTTAATTAAGTGAAGTGCAAATTAGTTTCTATTTTTTGTAAAATAAATAGCTCATTTAACTTTGTGTATATTGTTTCATATCTTATATTTCATTGCCAGAAGGAAAAAATTTTAAAAAGCCATCCTGAATATCTAGTTGATTATCATAAATTGTCAAAATTGCAATGAAATTTTCAAAATATTTGCCAGAAGAATAGAAAATACTACAATTTGGAGCTGGGGGAATAATGTAGTCTACAATTTGTTTCATGAACACTGCCTTTTTCTAAGTAAACATGATTGAAACAAATTTATGAATATTTCAACATTTATAATGTGATGATGTTTTGATGTGTGAACATATGTTGAATACACAGACACAAAAACTTCGGTGCTTGATAAAGTGAGTATTTCTTGGGAAATAATTTTTTCTTTTGCTATATGCATTACTTATTATCAGGCAAGTAAGGTCAGCATGCTTTGAAGGGGTCCATCATAAAGTGTCAAGGCACAGATCACAAATCAATGGCTGTTTAAATGATTGTTTTTCTCTAAGGGAAAGTATATTTTAGTTAGGATAGCTAACTTCATTATGCTTCAGTACACACTGAGTGAAAAACACTATTTCTGTCATTAATGTGTTTATAAAAGCTTTCTGTTGTCTGCACTGAAAAGTCATTTGGTTGAATTTTTTTTCTTGTGATGTATTATCTGGCAATAAAAGCTAATGCACTTAAAGCATTTGTAGACTCTCAAATTTTAACTCAAATTTTAAAGAATAACACGTCCAACTACTATTAATTATGAATTATCATACATCAATCAGAAATGGATATGAATTTTTTTAAACTAAGAACACCAATATCTCCTCATACATATTTCACACTGTTCAGGGAGAGATTTTGATGATTTAATATCACTACAATGATCACTGTTATTTGAGCTTTACAAGCTCTGCTGAGTTTTCCTGTCTATTATTTTGTTCCTATAAAGATATTTCTAGGAGTAGCAGAAAAACTAATATTTAAGCTATGGGTGCTACCATGTTTGACCCTGTAATAAATAAGGTAAACTCTTAAAATTTTTTAGCTAGTTAATATTTATTATTTATAAACACTCAAATCAATTTATTTTTTCTAGCTACTTGTAGTTATACACTCTGTTATTTATTTTAAAATATTTCAGTACATATTTAATTACACCTTAAGGTATATGTTACCTTTAGATTACACCCTAGGGACTATTAATTAAAAGTTTCTGACAACGTATCAGCAATCCACATGATATAAATTACTTAAGTTTCATATTTTTGTGTTTAATTGGAAAGGGTATATAGCATATTAAAGAACATATATGAATTGTCAGATACATAACATTAAAAATTATATTGTAAAGGTACTTTCAATTTTAGTAGGTTTAAGACAGATCATGAACCACAGGTCAGTCTAGATGAATCCTCTGTGTACACCACTCACAGTACACTCCTTTATGGTAGAGTTCTAAGGCCACCCATAACTTAATCTCTCATTGGGTACCTTGGTCACATAATTGATATACATATTTTCTCAAACCATGAGACCTTAGGAAAAGAGAGAGCATGTAACATGTAGTGGAAGCAAGTGTCATGGAGCATGAAAGATCAGGATTTTTATTCACTGTAATGGGGAACTCCTTCCTGTAGTTGGTTTCCTTAGGGAGTTGTACATACCCTGCCTGTGATTGGCTATATGCAAATTAAAAGCCTTAAGATGTTAATCATTGATATGATTAATGCCTATGCTGACTCTGCTACTCCCACCTGTGTTGCTATAAATGTTATGGAAGGGCAAATTAGAAAGTCCCCAGATACTAGCTCTGAAAAGATGCCCTCATGGGGATGTCAGCAGCCTTCCTGAGTTGGAATCCAAATGGTGCTGTGACCAGAACTGGAAGTACAGTTAAAATTCAGCCAATCCCATGTTCTACAGGTGACTGTTGTTCAGGTTTAAATGTTCTCTCTGGTAGCTGTCCTTAAACTGTGACTTGATTTTGGCCCACTTAAGCACACTATCTCTAGGAAGAAGGAATTACTTATATCACATTTTCCCAATTAGTTTGTAAATTCCCTGACTTCTGAGAACTGATTTAATGATTCTTTTATAACACTTCCTTTAATCAACCTATTATAATATACCAAGGAACATTATTTCAATTCCTGTTTGGTTTACCTAGTATCTTTTCTGCCATACTTTTATGTTTTATGATAGACTTCCCTATACTAGCCATGTTAAAGATACATCTGTCTTGATTCACATTCTCTTTTTTTATATTAAATACTCAGACTTATCAATGATATTATTTCGGGAAGACCAAAGAACTTCTAGCATGGCACACTGGAGTGTATAGACCCACAAAAAACACCAAAAAAACTATATATTTTGAGTTTAATCACAAATCAGAGTTCATTTTCTAAATTTTAAAAATTTGACCCATCTTATCTTACATTTTTTCAGATATTTGAAGACTTTAATAAATATACATACATATTCTTAGAATTCTTGTAGAATGATTAAATATAATTAAGTGGATAATGAAAAGCTACATAATTTATTCTTCATGATATTTGAGAAAATATGGATTTTTAATTATTGAAGTATATAAATTCTGGAAGGTAAAATCATCTTTGCAGACATCTTTATTTTGATCCTATAGAAATCATGAAAATCAACGAATAATAAAAATACTTTGTGAATGAGTCAGCTATCTGATCAAAAATTCGAGCCTTCACACATTTATTTTTAACAAAAAATCTTACCCCTTCTGTGGAGATAGAAACTCATATAAAAGCAGCCATCTATATTTAACATATAATATTTACAAGGCAGTATTCTAGTTAATATCATACATATTTTATATCTTCACTGGAATTCTCAAAGTCAAGTATTTTAGTGAAAATTTGCATTTTAAAAACTGAGTTTTCAGATGTTAAATAGTTTTCAATGTCACCCAGTGTTGGGTAAATTGCAGTATTTCCAGAATCTCTCTCCTGGCCTTAGCCTGTTTATATATAACTCTGTAGCTTCTTGCAGCCTCCAGGGCAAGGGGTGGAGAGAGGCTGTTGTCTTCTCAGTTCCATTACATAATTGGTCTGGTGCCTGTCAATTGCCAGGGACCTGCCTGCCAAGTTTCTCCTGGAAGGGGCAGGTGGGAAAGTGAGTGTGTGTCCTGACTGGCGGGAATGGAGAGGACCAAGTGGGCTTTTGCTAGCAGGGACAGGGAGAAAGGAGAGAGTGTGCACAAATGGAGCTGGGACTCATTGTGAGCAGTAAAAGGGTTTCTCCCAACATAACCTTTCCTTAGACTGATTTCAGTCACACCAGTTTTTTCACCCCAGGTCAGGAATGCCTCTTCCCCCCAGAGCTGCACAAAGAAAGCAGTGAGGATATAATTTTTGTCCAAGTTTAGAAATCAAATGATTTATCATAAACTAGGATATATACAACTCTTCTCACAATAGATTATAAGATAAAATTCTTTAGAGTGTGATTTTATCCATTCTTCCCTCTTTGTTGCATCAGGAATGAGCAGTGTTAGGCAGATAATTGGTGCCTTAAAGAAGAACTAACAAACTTTTTACTGAAGATTTCCAGAACAGAACTTCATGAAGGCAAGGACTTGTTTTGTTTCTACTGTATTTCTTATGCATTAAACATGACCTATTATACATTAGATACTTGATATGTATTTCTTTCAAGAATGTGTAAAGTTTAATTTCAAAGTAGTCCTTTCTGGGGACCCTAGGTGAGAAGCTTTTTCCTTGTAGTCCACAATTTCTAGATTCTGCCTTCTTTGACTGTGGCCCCTCCCCTATTTTCAAAACCAGCAACAGTGAATTGAGTTTGCATCTGCTTTCAATGTCTCTTCCTTCTTCTTTCTAATCTCTCTAGTCCAGCTGAGAAAGATTTTTCATTTTAAAGATTTATGATTAGATTGGACCCATCCAGATAATCCAGAAAATTTCATCTCAAATTCATTACCTTTGAAACTATCTGCATATTCACAGGCTCTATGTTTCAGGCAGAGACATCTTTGGGGGCTATTGTTATGCCTACTATAAAAACCCTTTAATACTAAAAAAAGGGGGGGATTATTTTAGACATTGGGGATTTCAGTTGAGTTTTAATGGTATAGCATACTCATTTATGTAATTCAGTCTATTAACTGTGTAGATCAACAGCAAAACATCAATAAAAACAAGTTTCTGAACAAGGCTTATGACTTTTTTATTTAACCATCCTCTTCTCCTCATACTTAATTACATTTCCTTGATACAGGCCCTCCCTGTTTCTCATATGAATTCATAAAACAGCCTATTGTCCGTGTTTTGTCTGCTTCCATTTTGTTCTCAAGCTAGCCTTTCCTTCATTGTGTTATTGTAGGTATCTTTCTAAAATCAAATAGCTTATCATGCTATTTTTGGATTGTAATCTCATCATTGTCATACAGGTCCAAATGAAAGACTCTTATTCAGTAACATTACAAACAAGGAAACAAGGATCTTTTCAGATTTAATCAAAACTTGCTTTTCAGACTCCTATAAGCATTCCCATCTCATGTACTTTCTTTGTCTCTATATTCCTCACTATCTTCTTAATTCTTTTTTGCTCTTACACATTTTTTCCCGTTTTTATTTGTGTAGATTTATGCCATTCCATCATAATACTGGAAAATTTTACTCACCTACCCAAATGAAGTCCAAATATGTTTTTGGTAAAGTTGACCCCATTACTTTGAGTAGAATTTATTCTCTCTTCTGTCATCATACAGTAAATGGCTTATACTTCTTTGCATTATAAGATTCACATTGCATTATGTTTACTTGTCTGTTCTCCCCTAGAATGTGTGATTCCTTAAGACAGAGACATACTTTCTATGGTCATCTGTATCTCCTATCTTTGTGCTTGTTTAATAAGAATAGTGAAGTAACAAGCTATCAGAAGTGGCTGAGAATTCACACATTACTCCATAACTAGTCCAAATATATTTAATACGTGATATAAAGAAAGATTATATTTTACTTAGGAGCAAACCTTTAGCTTTCTAGCATATATTTAGGAGAGTTTATGAGCTCAAGCAGTTGTTAAATATAGACCAACAATGATGAGAAACAGGAAAATAAATCATACAAAAATTTTTTTAAATGCCTTCCTGTTTTTGCTATATCAGCAGGTATGTTTTTCTTTGAATCACACATGCTGTTTACATATGTCTCTAAGTCAACTAATTCAAGAATAATTTCTAGAAATCAAAAAATCATATGTGAACAATATGGGCTGTATGCAAAAAAAAAGTGCTTTATATATATTATGTGCTTTGAAGTCAGTTGCATGTTACAAATGAGTTCCGTTTTACCAACAATGCCATGAATATGACTTCAACAGTATCATTATATAAGACATATTTACAGTTATTGCTAATGATCACTAATCACTAATTTATATGTCATAGATAATTACCATACATTCACTCACTAGAAAAGATATAACTTCAGTATAAACTTAGTGTCTTCACACACACACAGAAACATGATTCTCAAGGAAATAAAATGATTCCAAAGAAGATGGCAAAATCCTTTTTCACTTTGTGAAAGTGGCAAAGTAAAAGTTTATCAATTTGAATTCACCTCTTCACATGAGGAACTACATAAGATAACCAGATTAATCATAAAACCTCAATATACTGCAATTATTCTGGATATAAATGAAACCAGAGATGTTGCTTAGAGCTGTGTGAATGTAAAGACTATCAGACTGAATAGCATAAAGACATCTAGCCTGGGAATCTAAGGATTTTTTGGTTTATTTCTCACTTGAACATTAGTCAGCTATACTAATGGTCTTAGACAAGACATTAAAATTTTCTGGGTAAAATATGAAGCAAATAATCTACATATTTCCTTCTAGCACAAATAATTATATTATCCTTTTAAAGTCTGTAAAATCAGGTAGTATTAATCACCCAGAGTTAAGAAGTTAACTTTCTTGAGGGATGGCTAATTATATTACCAAAAAGAGCATGCACTTCAGATTAAAGTAAATGAGAAATTTCTTTCTTCCTTCCTTCCTCTTTCCTGCTTCTCCCATCTCTGTCCCTCTTTCCTTCTTTCTAAATTTGATTATGTAAAATAGTAAGAATTTAAAAGATATAAGAGAATAAACAAAATACAGACACAGGAACTAAGAATCATGAAAAAAGGAAAAATCATATGGATAATTTTGTCTTTTCGAAGGAGAGACACTCTATAGCACAAATATTTAACAACAGAGTTGAACTCCTTTATACCAAAAGCAAGAGTGAGAGTTCTAGAAATTACACAGCTTCCATTATTAAAAGGAAGCATTTTCAAAGATCATATGCTAATTATAGTCTTTTCTGTAACTAAATCAGAAAGATACTAAAGATCTTTACATAAAGTTTGAGAATAACAACAAAATGTTGAAAAATCCATTACCAACATTTGAGATTTAATTCATGCTGAAGACATTTTTTTAAATGAGCGTATCAACCAGGAGCAAAATTTTAAATTATTGTTTTGTGAATATAATATTGTAGAAATTATGTATAATAATTTTTTCTAGAACCTAAGAGTTGTTTTCTAGAACCTAAGCTATAACTGGGAATCTGAAGCATAAGTTTCAAACACAATGCCCATAGATAAAAAGCAGGGAACAATATGTTTAATGGTTAAGTGCATAAACCAGCACCATGTGAGTGGCAGAGACCAAGTGGACCAGTAGTGGACAAGTTATACAGAAAGGGCAGCAATGACTTGATTTCAGAAAATTTGTTGATGTGACCTTTGGTATTTAGAAAAAGCTTAGACATAGAAACTACAAAGACATATTAACCAAATTAATAATTATGATTATTGTACTTTTTTGAATACATTAACTCAATATATGCAGCAGCAACGAAAAGCGCACACATTGTTTAAACTCTCGCTCATGCTGAAGATATAATGTCAATAATAGACACATTTCCCATTAACAGGTCCTAGAATATTGGTGTAGAAAATTTACATGCACAGAGATAATGAGACACAAGTTTTATATAAGAATGTAAAACTATGGAATAATTTCAAGTATTATAAGCAGAGAAAAATAAAGGTAAGAAATAAGAAATAAAAATCCTAGATGGCACATTAAAATACAGCTTAAAGTGGTGTGGCATATCTTTATAATGCCAAGAATCAGCTATACTAGATGGACCTACCTGGTGTGCAGCAATGAAAAACTGTAAGCTCATACTTTGAAAAGAAAAAATGAAACGGGGAAAGAAGGGAGGCATTTTCCACTTCTTTTTTCCTGAGGAAACTGCTTTGCAAAAGGCTCTGCTTTGCAAAAATCCCTGTTTTCCAAAAGCTTGTAATCCATGAAGCAGTCCTCCCTTTACTTACATTCCTACAGACTGGAATAATAGAAATTAGATGCTGATTTAAAAATTGGTTTTTTTAACTGATAAAAGCACTCTTGCAAAGTAGTTAAGTGTTGGCTCTTAACAGAAACTCCAATATTCTAGTTGTACTACCTATTTGCTGGTAATTTGGACAAGCTTATTGATTTTCTGAGCCTCAGATATGGTCTTAGAGATGCCTTAAATACAAAATGAAATATATACTTTAAGCACTTAACACATGAAGGGTCCATAGCACATAGTAAGTGTCAGATAATGTGGAGGGTGTTCTGATGACTCCCACCATCATGACCCCACCCCAGAATGATGTGGCACTCCCTCCAATTGCTGGCTCACACTGTTTAGTGGTCTACCTTCTTCAAGATTTTCCCACCGGAAAAGATGTGCTTCACTTAAGCCATGCCACCCTCTGAAGGTGGTCAATCCAGTGGTTATTTGACACAGGAATATAAACACCTGGCCCCTTGATCCCACAAAGCAACACTATGAAAGCCAATCCTGCTCCAGACTTCTTTGCAGGGTCTGCTGAGGCCTTTGTCGAGACTGCACAGCAACCCAATTTCATTTTCTATCCAGTCTTGATTCCTTCTCTTTCCCAAAAAGCGTTGATCATGAGAGCACTCCCCAAGTACCTTTCTGTAAATAATCTCTATCTTAGAATGTGCTTCCCAGGAACCCAACATTCAACACATATAACTTTCCCACACATTATAACTTCCACCTCTCTAGTTTCAAAATTGTGTGTACTATAATCAAAATTGCTTAAAAATAATTTTTACACTGAACACATTTTCTAAACATGTCTTTAAAGCATGAAGTACTATATTAATTTGTATATCTGATAGTCTTATTTTATGTTATGACTTGAATTCTTTGAAATATGGGATACTTTATATAATTATTCTTTTTGGTCCATAAAGCAAGACTACTAGCACCAACTAGCCCCAACGCTCCTTTTAAGGATTAATTGAGAAAATCAATTAGGTACTTATTGCCCTCAGAATATCCTATAACATTCATTCAGAATTTAATAGTTAACACATCCTTTTCTTAGGCTTTCCTTTCATAAGTCCCCATAACATTGCTTTTAAAAATATTTTAGGTGGAGCCAACATGGTGGTGTGAGTAGGACAGTGGGAATCTCCTCCCAAAAGCATACATATTTTTGAAAACACAACAAATACAAATAATCCTAAAAGAAAAACCAGAAGACACAGGACAACAGCCAGACTACATCCACATGTGTGAGAGAACAGCGCCTGGTGAAAGGGGTAAGATACAAGCCCCAGACCGGTGGGACAAGAGTGCCCCTCCCCCCAGCTCCCGGCGGAAGGAGAGGAGTTGGAGTAGGGAGGGAGAGGGAGCCCAGGACTGCTAAACACCCAGCCCCAGCCATCCACACAAGAGTGCAGACAAAGTGCATGCGTGGGGTCCTGGATACTAGGGAAACAGGGTAGCAGGATGGGTGAGTGGGTCCCGAAGCTGATACCCTTTGACAAAGAAAAGCGAGTGCTTTTTGAAAGTCTTAAAGGGACAGGGATGCAACAGCTGGATGGAAACAACACAGGTCACAGTCCAGTACCTGGAAATTACAGGGAAAACCAGGTGCACTAACCCCCTGGGCAACAGCCCTGAGACCCCTCAAGGAGGTAAACAGCCAAACAGCCCCCCGTTCATTACCCCACAGGGGCTGCGAAAGCAGAGAAGCAGCCTAAGGCAGATCATGCCCTCAGAAAGGGAGCTTCCTCCATACCAGCCAGGAAAGAGACAAAGACCCAGTCTACACGCAATTACCCAACACAAGCCACTAGGGGTCGCAGTTGTTCCAGTAAAGAAAGGCCAGTAGCAAGTGAAAAGTTTGGCCCCCACAGCTGACAGTCAATAGCACCTATCAACATGAAAAGGCAAAAAAATATGATCCAGACAAGACTAACCCAGACAGCTTCGGCATCTGCTACATCTTCCCCTGAGAAGGAACCTGGGGAGATAGATTTAACCAGTCTACCTGAAAAAGAATTCAAAACAAAAGTCATAACCATCCTGATGGACTTGCAGAGAAATATGCTAGAACTAAGGAAGGAGAATACAGAAATAAAACAAGCTCTGGAAGGACTTCAAAATAGAATGGATGAGTTGCAAGAGACCCTTAATGGACAAGAAAACAGAGAACAGGAATGCAGAGAAGCTGATGCAGAGAGAGATAAAAGGATCTCCAGGTATGAAAGAATTCTAAGAGAGCTGAGTGACCAATCGAAATGGAATATCCGCATTACAGGGGTACCAGAAGAAGAAGAGAGAGACAAAGGGATAGAAAGACTCTTTGAAGAAATAATTGCTGAAAACTTCCCAAACTAGGGGAGGAAATGGCCTCTCAGACCACAGAGGTACACAGAACTCCCATGACAAGGGATCCAAAGAGGGCAACACCAAGACACATAATAATTAAAATGGCAAAAATCAAAGACAAGGACAAAGTATTAAAGGCAGCCAGAGAGAAAAAAAAGGTTACCTACAAAGGAAAACCCATCAGGCTATCATCAGACTTCTCAAGAGAAACCCTACAGGCCGGAAGAGAATGGCATGATATACTTAATGCAATGGAACAGAAGGGCCTCGAACAAAGACTACTGAATCCAGCATGATTATCATTTAAATATGAAGGAGGGAATAAACAATTCCCAGACAACCAAAAGTTGATGGAATTTGCCTCCCACAAACCACCTCTACAGGGCATCTTACAGGGACTGCTCTAGATGAGAGCATTCCTAAAAAGAGCACAGAATAAAACACCCAACATATGAAGAAGGGAGGAGGAGGAATAAGAAGGTAGAGAAATAAAGAATCATCAGACTGTGTTTATAATAGCTCAACCAGTGAGTTATGTTAGACAGTGAGATAGTAAAGAAGCTAACCCTGAACCTTTGGTAACCACAAACTTAAAGCCTGCAGTGGCAATAAGTACATACCTTTCAATAATCACCATAAATGTAAATGGACTGAAGGCACCAATCAAAAGACACAGAGTAACAGAATGGTTAAAAAAGCAAGATCCATCCATATGCTGCTTACAAGAGACTCACCTTAAACCCAAAGACATGCACAGACTAAAAGTCAAGGGATAGAAAAAGATATTTCAGGCAAACAACAAAGAGAAGAAAGCAGGTGTTGCAATTCTGGTATCAGACAAAACAGACTTCAAAATAAAGAAAGTAACAAAAGACAAAGAAGGACATTACATAATGATAAAGGGCTCAGTCCAACGAGAGGATATAACCATTATAAATATATATGCACCCAATACAGGAGCACCAACATACCTGAAACAAATACTAACAGAACTAAAGGAGGAAATAGAATGCAAAGCGTTCATTCTGGGAGACTTCAACACACCACTCACTCCAAAGGACAGATCCAGCAGACAGTAAATAAGTAAGGGCACAGAAGCACTGAACAACACACTAGAACAGATGGACCTAAAAGACATCTACAGAACTCTACATCCAAAAGCAACAGGATACACATTCTTCTCAAGTGCACATGGAACATTCTCCAGAATAGACCACATACTAGGCCACAAAAAGAGCCTCAGTAAATTCCAAAAGATTGAAATCCTACCAACCAACTTTTCAGATCACAAAGGCATAAAACTAGAAATAAACTGTACAAAGAAAGCAAAAAGGCTCACAAACATATGGAGGCTTAACAACACACTCGTAAATAATCAATGGATCAATGACCAAATCAAAAAGGAGATCAAGCAATATATGGAAACAAACGACTACAATGACATAAAGCCCCAAATACTGTGGGATACAGCAAAAGCAGTCTTAAGAGGAAAGTATATACCAATCCAGGCATACTTAAAGAAGGAAGAACAATCCCAAATGGTCTAATGTCACAATTATTGAAATTGGAAAAAGAAGAACAAATGAGGCCTAAGGTCAGCAGAAGGAGGGACATAATAAAGATCAGAGAAGAAATAAATAAAATTGAGAAGAATAAAACAATAGAAAAAATCAATGAAACCAAGAGCTGGTTCTTTGAGAAAATAAACAAAATAGATAAGCCTCTACCCAGACTTATTAAGAGGAAAAGAGAGTCAACACAAATAAACTGAATCAGAAAGAAGAAAGGAAAAGTCACAACGGACCCCACAGAAATACAAAGAATTATAAGAGAGGACTATGAAAACCTATATGCTAACAAGCTGGGAAACCTAGGAGAAATGGACAACTTCCTAGAAAAATATATCCTTCCAAGACTGACCCAGAAAGAAACAGAAAATCTAAACAGACCAATTACCAGCAACGAAATTGAAGCGGTAATCAAAAAACTACCAAAGAACAAAACCCCCGGGCCAGATGGATTCACCTCGGAATTTTATCAGACATACAGGGAAGACATAATACCCATTCTCCTTAAAGTTTTCCAAAAAATAGAAGAGGAGGGAATACTCCCAAACACATCCTATAAGCCAACATCACCCTAATACCAAAGCCAGGCAAAGACCCCACCAAAAAGTAATACTACAGACCAATATCCCTGATGAATGTAGATGCAAAAATACTCTACAAAATATTAGCAAACCAAATTCAAAAATACATCAAAATGATCGTACACCATGACCAAGTGGGATTCATTCCAGGGATGCAAGGATGGTACAACATTAGAAAGTCCATCAACATCATCCACCACATCAACAAAAAGAAAGACAAAAACCACATGATCATCTCCATAGATGCTGAAAAAGCATTTGATAAAGTTCAACATTCATTCATGATAAAAACTCTCAGCAGAATGGGTATAGAGGGCAAATACCTCAACATAATAAAGGCCTTATAGGAAAAACCCACAGCCAACATTATACTGAACAGCGAGAAGCTGAAAGCTTTTCCTCTGAGATTGGGAACAAGACGGGGATGCCCACTCTCCCCACTGTTACTTAACATAGTACTGGAGGTCCTAGTGATGGCAATTAGATAAAACAAAGAAATACAAGGAATCCAGATTGGTAAAGAAGAAGTTAAACTGTCACTATTTGCAGATGACATGATATTGTACATAAAAAACCCTAAAGACTCCACTCCAAAACTACGAGAACTGATATCGGAATACAGCAAAGTTGAAGGATACAAAATTAACACACAGACATCTGTGGCTTTCCTATACACTAACAATGAACCAAAAGAAAGAGAAATCAGGAAAACAACTCCATTCACAATTGCATCAAAAAGAATAAAATACCTATGAGGCAGAGCCAGGATGGCGGCGTGAGTAGAGCAGTGGAAATTTCCCAAAAACACATAGATCTGTGAAAATATAACAAAGTAAACTCTTCCTAAAATAGAGACAAGAGGACACAGGACAACATCCAGACCACATCCACACCTGCAAGAACCCAGCGCCTTGCGAAGGGGGTAAGATACAAGCCCCGGCCTTGCGGGAACCGAACGCCTCTCCCCCCGGCTCCCGGCGGGTGGAAAGAAACCGGAGCAGTTTTTTTTTTGGTGAGTGCTTTTTGGAAACCTTAAAGGAACAGGGACCCTGGTGATAGGGACGCAGGGCGGCGGGACTGGTGAGCGGGCGCCTGGGAACGGCACCTGAGGACAATGAATATTGCACGTTTTTCCCTGCGGGACCAGTGGGCGGGTGCCTGAGACCGGCGCCTGAGGATGGAGGAAATCGTGCATTTTTCCCCTTTTTTTTCTCTTTTTGGCAAGTGCTTTTTGGAAGCCTTAAAGGGACAGGGACCCCAGTGCTAGGGAGGTAGAGCAGCAGGACCGGTGAGCAGGTGCCTGGGACCGGCGCATGAGGACAAAGAATATCACGCATTTTTCCCTATGGGACTGGTGGGCGGGTGCCTGAGACCGGCACCTGAGGACGTAGGAAATTGCACGTTTTTCCACATTTTTTTCTCTTTTTGGCAAGTGCTTTTTGGAAGCCTTAAAGGGACAGGGACCCCGGTGCTAGGGAGGCAGAGGAGCAGGACCGGTGAGTGGGTGCCTGGGACCAGCGCCTGAGGACAGAATATCGCGCGTTTTTCCCTGCAGGACCGGTGGGCGGGTGCCTTAGACGGGCGCCTGAGGAAGGAGGAAATCACAAGTTTTTCCCCTTTTTTTTTCTCTTTTGGTGAGTGCTTTTTGGAAGCCTTAAAGGGACAGGGACTCCGGTGCTAGGGAGGCAGAGCAGGAGGACCGGTGAGCGGGTGCCTGGGACCAGCACCTGAGGACAAATAAAATCGCGTGTTTTTTTCCTTTTTTTTTTTTTCATTGTTGCTGTTGTTGTTTTGGTTTGGACAGTGTGTTTTGGAAGTCTTAAAGGGGCAGGACAGGACTCTTAGACCAGAGGCAGGGAATCTGGGGATCTCTGGGCACTCTAACCCCCTGGGCAACAGGGAGCACAGAGGCCCCTTATGGAGATAAATAGCCTCCCAGCCACTCCCCCCTCCAATGGGGCTCCACCACTTTGGAGGAGCAGCCCCAGCCAGGCCACACCCACCACTACAGCGGAGATAAACTCCATAGCAAATAGGCAGGTAGCAGAAGCCCTGTCTGCGCACAGCTGAAAAGCATAGGCCACTAGAGGTCGCTATTCTCCCAGGAGAGGAAGGCCACAAACCAACAAGAAGGGAAGCTCTTCCAGCGGTCACTCGTGCCAGCTCTGCAAACTATCACTATCACCATGAAAAGGCAAAACTACAGGCAGACAAAGATCACAGAGACAACACCTGAGAAGGAGACAGACCTAACCAGTCCTCCTGAAAAAGAATTCAAAATGAAAATCATGAACATGCTGACAGAGATGCAGAGAAAAATGCAAGAGCAATGGGATGAGATGCAGAGAAAAATGCAAGAGCAATGGGATGAAGTCCGGAGGGAGATCACAGATGTCAGGAAGGAGATCACAGAAGTGAAACAATCCCTGGAAGGATTTATAAGCAGAATGGATAAGATGCAAGAGGCCATTGAAGGAATAGAAGCCAGAGAACAGGAACATATAGAAGCTGACATAGAGAGAGATAAAAGGATCTCCAGGAATGAAACAACACTAAGAGAACTATGTGACCAATCCAAAAGGAATAATATTCGTATTATAGGGGTACCAGTAGAAGAAGAAAGAGGAAAAGGGATAGAAAGTCTCTTTGAAGAAATAATTGCTGAAAACTTCCCCAAACTGGGGGAGGAAATAATCGAACAGACCACGGAAATACACAGAACCACCAATAGAAAGGATCCAAGGAGGACAACACCAAGACACATAGTAATTAAAATGGCAAGGATCAAGGACAAGGAAAGAGTTTTAAAGGCAGCTAGAGAGAAAAAGGTCACCTATAAAGGAAAACCCATCAGGCTAACATCAGACTTCTCAACAGAAACCCTACAGGCCAGAAGAGAATGGCATGATATATTTAATACAATGAAACAGAAGGGCCTTGAACCAAGGATACTGTATCCAGCACGACTATCATTTAAATATGATGGCGGGATTAAAAAATTCCCAGACAAGCTAAAGCTGAGGGAATTTGCTTCCCACAAACCACCTCTACAGGGCATCCTACAGGGACTGCTCTAGATGGGAGCACTCCTGAAAAGAGCACAGAACAAAACCCACAACATATGAAGAATGGAGGAGGAGGAATAAGAAGGGAGAGAAGAAAAGAATCTCCAGAGAGTGTATATAACAGCTCAATAAGTGATCTAAGTTAGGCAGTGAGATACTAAAGAAGCTAACCTTGAACCTTTGGTAACCATGAATCTAAAGCCTGCAATGGCAATAAGTACATACCTCTCAATAGTCACCCTAAATGTAAATGGACTTAATACACCAATCAAAAGGGACAGAGTAATAGAATGGATAAAAAAGCAAGACCCATCTATATGCTGCTTACAAGAAACTCACCTTAAACCCAAAGACAAGCACAGACTAAAAGTCAAGGGATGGAAAAACATATTTCAGGCAAACAACAGTGAGAAGAAAGATGGGGTTGCAGTACTAATATCAGACAAAATAGACTTCAAAACAAAGAAAGTAACAAGAGATAAAGAAGGATACTACATAATGATAAAGGGCTCAATCCAACAAGAGGATATAACCATTATAAACATATATGCACCCAATACAGGATCACCAGCATATGTGAAGCAAATACTAACAGAACTAAAGTGGGAAATAGACTGCAATGCATTCATTCTAGGAGACTTCAACACACCACTCACCCCAAAGGATAGATCCACTGGGCAGAAAATAAGTAAGGACACACAGGCACTGAAAAACACACTGGAACATATGGACCTAATAGAGATCTATAGAACTCTACATTCAAAAGCAACAGGATATACATTCTTCTCTAGTGCACATGGAACATTCTCCAGAATTGACCACATACTAGCTCACAAAAAGAGCCTCAGTAAATTCCAAAATATTGAAATTCTACCAACCAATTTTTCAGACCACAAAGGTATAAAAGTAGAAATAAATTCTACAAAGAAAACAAAAAGGCTCACAAACACATGGAGGCCTTATACTCTGAAAACTACAAGTCACTCTTAAGAGAAATTAAAGGGGACACTAACAGATGGAAACACATCCTATGCTCATGGCTAGGAAGAATTAATATCGTCAAACTGGCCATCCTGCACAAAGCAATATACAGATTTGATGCATTCTCTCTCAAATTACCAGCAACATTCTTCAATGAATTGGAACAAATAATTCAAAAATTCATATGGAAATACCAAAGACGCTGAATAGCCAAAGCAATCCTGAAAAAGAAGAATAAAGAAGGGGGGATCTCACTCCCCAACTTCAAGCTCTACTACAAAGCCATAGTAATCAAGACAATTTGGTACTGGCACAAGAACAGAGCCACAGACCAGTGGAACAGATAGAGACACCAGAAATTAACCCAAACATATATGGTCAATTAACATTTGATAAAGGAGCCATGGACATACAATGGCAAAATGACAGTCTCTTCAACAAAATGAGTAAGTGGGACTACATTAAGCTGAAAAGCTTCTGTACAGCAAAAGACACCATCAATAGAACAAAAAGGAACCCTACAGTATGGGAGAATATATTTGAAAATGACAGATCCGATAAAGGCTTGACGTCCAGAATATATAAAGAGCTCACATGCCTCAACAAACAAAAAACAAATTGCCCATAGGCAGAGGAACTGAACAGACAGTTCTCTAAAAAAGAAATACAGATGGCCAACAGACACATGAAAAGCTGCTCCACATTGCTAATTATCAGAGAAATGCAAATTAAAACTACAATGAGGTATCACCTCACACCAGTAAGGATAGCTGCCATCCAAAAGACAAACAACAACAAATGTTGGCAAGGCTGTGGAGAAAGGGGAACCCTCCTACACTGCTGGTGGGAATGTAAATTAGTTCAACCATTGTGGAAAGCAGTATGGAGGTTCCTCAAAATGCTCAAAACAGACCTACCATTTGACCCAGGAATTCCACTCCTAGGAATTTACCCTAAGAATGCAGCAATCAAGTTTGAGAAAGACAGATGCACCCCTATGTTTTTCGCTGCACTATTTACAATAGCCAAGAATTGGAAGCAACCTAAATGTCCATTGGTAGATGAATGGATAAAGAAGATGTGGTACATATACACAATGGAATACTACTCAGCCATAAGAAGTGGAAAAATCCAACCATTTGCAGCAACATGGATGGAGCTGGAGAGTATTATGCTCAGTGAAATAAGCCAAGCGGAGAAAGAGAAATACCAAATGATTTCACCCATCTGAGGAGTAGAAGAACAAAGGAAAAACTGAAGGAACAAAATAGCAGCAGAATTACAGAACCCAAAAATGGACTAACAGGTACCAAAGGGAAAGGAACTGGGGAGGATGGGTGGGGAGGGAGGGATAAGGGGTGGGAAGAAGGGGGATATTAAGATTAGCATGCATGGGGGAGAGGGAGAAAGGGGAGGGAGGGCTATACAACAGAGAGAGGACAAGTAGTGATTCTACAACATTTTGCTAAGCTGATGGACAGTAACCGTAATGTGGTTGTTAGGGGGGACCTGATATAGGGGAGAGCATAGTAAACATAGTATTCTTCATGTAAGTGTAGATTAAAGATTAAAAAAGAATAAAATAAAATACCTAGGAATAAACCTAACCAAAGAAGCAAAAGACTTATACTCTGAAAAATACAAGTCACTCTTAAGAGAAATTAAAGGGGACACTAACAAATGGAAACTCATCCCATGCTCATGGCTAGGAAGAATTAATATCGTCAAAATGGCCATCCTGCGCAAAGCAATATACAGATTTGATGCAATCCCTATCAAACTACCAGCAAGAGTCTTCAACGAACGGGAACAAATAATTCAATATTCATACGGAAACACCAAAGACCCTGAATAGCCAATGCAATCCTGAGAAAGAAGAATAAAGTAGTGGGGATCAACTCCACAACTTCAAGCTCTACTACAAAGCCATAGTAATCAAGACAATTTGGTACTGGCACAAGAACAGAGACACAGACCAGTGGAACAGACTAGAGATTCCAGATATTAACCCAGACGTACATTGACAATTAATATTTGATAAAAGAGCCATGGACATACAAGGGCTTACAACCTCACCCCCTCTGTTGTTTTTTTTTTTTGAGAGGGCATCTCTCATATTTATTGATCAAATGGTTGTTAACAACAATAAAATTCAGTATAGGGGCGTCAATGCTCAATGTACAATCATTAATCCATCTCAAGCCTAATTCTCGTCAGTCTCCAATCTTTTGAAGCATAACAAACAAGTTCTTACATGGTGAACGAATTCTTACATAGTGAATAAATTCTTACATGGTGAACAGTACAAGGGCATTCATCACAGAAACTTTCGGTTTTGATCACGCATTATGACCTATAAACAATCAGGTCAAATATGAAAATTCGTTTGATTTTTATACTTGATTTATATGTTGATCCCACATTTCTCCCTTTATTATTATTATTATTTTTATTTTTAATAAAATGCTGAAGTGGTAGGTAGATGCAAGATGAAGGTAGAAAAGAAAGTTTAGTGCTGTATGAGGGCAAATGTAGATGATCAGATGATCAGATGATCAGGTGTGTGCCTATGGACTAAGTATTAATCCAAGCTAGACAAGGGCAGCAAAACATCCACGGATGCAGAAGATTTCTCTCAAAGTAGGGGGGGTGAGGTTCTGAGCCTCACCTCTGTTGATCCCCAAATTCTCACCTGATGGCCCCCCTGTGACTGTGCCTGTCTTAGGTTGTTCCTCCCTTGAGGAATCTTACCCGTCTCTGGCTAAGCAGTCATCTTCCGGGGCCATACAGGGAAATGTAAAGCTGGTAAGTGAGAGAGAAGCCATATTGTTTGAAAAGGTTAGCTTTTTACTTCTTTGCATATTTATGCCCTGTGGCTTCTATGCTCAGCACTTGTCTCGAGGTATCTTTACCACCTGGAGGAATTATGATACTAGGTAAATTTGATATGAGGCACGAATTCTATTTAAGGGTTGTAATTAGGAAGGAAGAAGAAAAGCTATAGAGGTAGCAGATGGAAGAAAACATGGGAGGATTGATTATTTCTTTGACATATCTTCTTGTAGATTAACTTAAGCATGTATAGGTTTTAAAATACTATTAAATTGTGCACACACATTAAAATAATAGGTATACAGTTACATAACAAAAGCAGATCTATAATTACCAGCTATGTCCAGTGAAGCCAAGAAAACCAGTTGGGCACCCTAGGCATTTGTGAAAATTTGTCTATGATATGGTGGATATTGTCCAACTGTAATTGAACAGTCTGAGAGAAATCAGACAAATTAAAACAACCCATTCCTGGAACTGTTCACATCCCATATGTTCTTTTAACAGTAGATAGTCTATAGTTGTAAGATTTTGGCACGCTACAACTTGCACTTCTCCTAATTCGTGGCTGAGTTCCAACAGTACAGATCCAGTTAAATTTGTTGTTTTACTGTATGCACAGGCTAGCTTAGATATCTCCTTCTTCATTCCCATGGCAAGTCTAGGAACCGGTGGGATGAATGCAGCTACAGCTGTACCAGCGCCTGAATCTTTGTTGAGGCTTTTGATGATCATCTTCTGGTATGAGTCTTCCAGAGAGTGCTGATGTTGGAAGTTCTTCTTCATATCGTATCTTAGTTCATTTTCTGGGTAGCCAAATTGGCTTTGATTCTCTGTATAAACACAAACAGACCCTTTGCCCACACTTTGATATACCCTTTATACCATTGTGTAGAACTCACTGGAGGTCACCACACAGGAACTGCTTTTTTTTTTCTTTATCAGAAAAATGTACCTCCATAGCCGATCATCTGACACCCTTTAAGTGATCAAAATTAAGGATATTTAAAGCATGCATTAATCGTTGATTTACAGTGAGATTTATCCTATCAGGGAGTAATTCTCCTTTTCTTTCTTTTTTTTTGTTATCATTAATCTACACTTACATGAAGAATATTATATTTACTAGGCTCTCCCCTATATCAGGTCCCCCCTAAAAACCCCTTTACAGTCACTGTCCATCAGCATAACAAAATGTAGAATCACTACTTGTCTTCTCTGTGTTGTACAGCCCTCCCCTTTCTCCCACCCCCCCAATATGCATGCTAATCTTAATACTCCCCTTCTTCTTCCCCCCCTTATCCCTCTCTACCCACCCATGCAGTGATAAACATAGAGGTGCATCTGTCTTTCTCAAACTTGATTGCTGCGTTCTTAGGGTAAATTCCTAGGAGTGGAATTCCTGGGTCAAATGGTAGGTCTGTTTTGAGCATTTTGAGGAACCTCCATACTGCTTTCCACAATGGTTGAACTAATTTACATTCCCACCAGCAGTGTAGGAGGATTCCCTTTCTCCACAGCCTCGCCAACATTTGTTGTTGTTTGTCTTTTGGATGGCAGCTATCCTTACTGGTGTGAGGTGATACCTCATTGTAGTTTTAATTTGCATTTCTCTGATAATTAACGATGTGGAGCATCTTTTCATGTGTCTCTTGGCCATCTGTATTTCTGTTTTGGAGAACTGTCTGTTCAGTTCCTCTGCCCATTTTTTAATTGGGTTATTTGTTTTTTGTTTGTTGAGGCATGTGAGCTCTTTATATATTCTGGACATCAAGCCTTTATCGGATCTGTCATTTTCAAATATATTCTCCCATACTGTAGGGTTCCTTTTTGTTCTATTGACGGTGTCTTTCACTGTACAGAAGCTTTTCAGCTTAATGTAGTCCCACTTGCTCATTTTTGCTGTTGTTTTCCTTGCCCAGGGAGATATGTTCAAGAAGAGGTCTCTCATGTTTATGTCTAAGAGGTTTTTGCCTGTTTTTTTCCAAGAGTTTAATGGTTTCATGACTTACATTCAGGTCTTTGATCCATTTTGAGTTTACCTTTGTATATGGGATTAGACAATGGTCCAGTTTCATTCTCCTACATTTAGTTGTCCAGTTTTGCCAGCACCATCTGTTGAAGAGACTGTCATTTTGCCATTGTATGTTCATGGCTCCTTTATCAAATATTAATTGAACATATATGTTTGGGTTAATTTCTGGAGTCTCTAATCTGTTCCCCTGGTCTGTGTCTCTGTTCTTGTGCCAGTACCAAATTGTCTTGTTTACTATGGCTTTGTAATAGAGCTTGAAGTTGGGGAGTGAGATCCCCCCTACTTTATTCTTCTTTTTCAGGATTGTTTTGGCTATTCGGTGTCTTTGGTATTTCCATATGAATTTTTGAATTATTTGTTCCAATTCATTGAAGAATGTTGCTGGTAATTTGAGAGGAATTGCATCAAATCTGTATATTGTTTTGTGCAGGATGGCCATTTTGATGATATTAATTCTTCCTAGCCATGAGCATGGGATGAGTTTCCATTTATTAGTGTCCCCTTTAATTTCTCTTAAGAGTGACTTGTAATTTTTAGAGTATAAGGCTTTCACTTCTTTGGATAGGTTTATTCCTAGGTATTTTATTCTTTTTGATACAATGATGAATGGAATTGTTTTCCTGATTTCTCTTTCTATTGATTCATTGTTAGTGTATAGGAAAGCTACAGATTTCTGTGTGTTAATTTTGTATCCTGCAACTTTTCTGTATTCCGATATCAGTTCTAGTAGTTTTGGAGTGGAGTCTTTAGTGTTTTTATGTACAGTATCATATCATCTGCAAATAGTGACAGTTTAACTTCTTCTTTACCAATCTGGATTCGTTGTATTTCTTTGTTTTGTCTAAGTGCCATGGCTAGGACCTCCAGTAGTATGTTAAATAACAATGGGGAGAGTGGGCATCCCTGTCTGGTTCCTGATCTCAGAGGAAATGCTTTCAGCTTCTCGCTGTCCAGTGTAATGCTGGCTGTGGGTTTATCATAAATGGTCTTCATTATGTTGATGTACTTGCCCTCTATTCCCATTTTGCTGAGAGTTTTTATCATGAATGGATGTTGAATTTTGTCAAATGTTTTTTCAGCATCTATGGAAATGATCATGTGATTTTTGTGTATCTTTTTGTTGATGTGGTGGATGATGTTGATGAATTTTCGAATGTTGTACCATCCTTGCATCCCTGGGATGAATCCCACTTGGTCATGGTGTATGATCCTTTTGATGTATTTTTGAGTTCAGTTTGCTAATATTTTATTGAGTATTTTAGCATCTAAATTCATCAGGGATATTGGTCTGTAATTTTCTTTTTTGGTGGGGTCTTTGCCTGGTTTTGGTATTAGGGTGATGTTGACTTCATAGAATGAGTTTGGGAGTATTCCCTCTTCTTCTATTTTTTGGAACACTTTAAGGAGAATGGGTATTTTGCCTTCTCTGTGTGTCTGATAAAATTCTGAGGAAAATCCATCCGGCCCTGGTCACCCCCCTGTTTTGAGAGAAATCTTCTGCATCCGTGGATGTTTCATTGCCCTTGTCTAGCTTGGACTAACACACAGTCTACAGGCACACACCTGATCATCTACATTGGCTCTCTTACAATACTAAACTATGTTTTCTACCTTTATCTTGAATCTACCTACCACTTCAGCATTTTATTAGAAACAACAACAACAATAATAATAATAATAATAAAGGGAGAAATGTGGGATCCACATATAAATCAAGTATAAAAATCAAACGAATATTCATATTTGATGTGATTGTTTATAGTTTATAAAGCATGATCAAAACTGAAAGATTCTGTGATGACTGCCCTTGTCCTGTTCACCATGTAAGAACTTACTCACTATGTAAGAATTTGTTCACCATGTAAGAACTTGTTAGTTATGCTTCAGAAGATTGTAGACTGATGAAAATTAGGCTTGGAGTGGATTAATGATTGCGCATTGAGCATTGACTCCCCTATACAGAATTTTATTGTTGTTAACAACCATTTGATCAATAAATATGAGAGATGCCCTCTCAAAAAAAAAAAAAGGCATTTTGGTCACCTCATAAAACAATGATGGACAAATGTGTCTGGTGAACTGAAGCTAGAAAGTGTGATGATGAAAGAAGCATATTTTCTAATAGCAGAATGGAATAAAGGCGGGCATGGAGACAGCAACTAGAAAGTGGCATGTGGGTAAGAAAGAAGGAAATCAATGTGTAATGATAAGTCAGCTTTTAGCTGAGAAATTATTTTCCTTGACAACTGTTTCTTATACTCCTTCCCTCAGTGCTGGGGGTTTTTCTCCAAAGCATCTTAGACCCAAATTATACCAGTTCCATAGTGTATTTTTTCAACATGTATTATTTACTTTTCTCGAACAAAAAATGCCCAATTTATTAGAGAAAATTTTGAAAGTGCAGAAAAGCACATTTGATCTGAATTATGTATAAAGATATATATATTTATGTCACAGAATTACATATATAAATAGACATTTATTTTTGTCTCTCTATGTAATAAAATTATAAAAATGATATACATATAAAAATATTTTGAAACTAATCTTCCTTTTATGCCACATTTGCTCATACCCTTTTCTGACTCTAATTAGAAATAAACTTCTAGACTTCTAGATTCACCTTTGAAATGTACAAATTTTATCCAAATACAAATAAGAAACAGTAACAACAAACATAAATAATTAGTAGAAACATTCACATTAAATTTATTCTAGGGTCCAGACACAAACTCAAACAAAATTTCTATAGATCCTCAAATAAGGAACTTGATTAAAATCATTAGTTGTTCAACCTATTAAGTTAGCCTCTATTTACCTTAAAACTTGGCTAAATCACCAAATTTTTAAATCAAAAACACTTTTGTAGAAATTTTAATCTTTGTATCCTTTAACAGTAAACTGCAATCTTTCTTTGAAAATTGTTCCAGAATTGTTAGCATTCTCAGAATATAAAGATCTTTTCTCCTCAAACCAGATTTTGAATATTTTGCATGTCTTATATTTTTGAATCTGATGAGCATGTGTCTAAGAAAGCAATGTAAAGAAATTTGTTCAACATTCAATTACATATATTTCATATTTGCTAAAAATATATACTTCACTGATCTATAGAATGGATTAAAATTTGAATAATATAGTTCAAATTATCAATATATACAATTCTCCTTTTAAATTCGTTTGTATGTTTTATAACTGTTTGTAGACACTGCTCTTATCTCTGTAATTTAATCCTTTACCATATGAAAAATTTAATGCTGACAGTGATATGCTAATTTGTATTTTCTGTTTGATATAATCATTTCAAAAGCATTAGAATATATAAAATTTCTTAGACTGTTATTGATGGTAGTGATTTTTGCTCATCTTAAGTGTTATCAATTAATTACTTACAAACTTTGTCATAAATTTCATTTGTACTCTGCCAGAACAGGATTTTATGTTGATTATGAACAGAATGAGTTTGAGAAGGAAAAACCATAAATATATTCATTTTTGTTAATTTTAAAATTCTGAATTCCTCCCTATAAAATGTTATCAGTCCCTATGTGTATATGACAAAACTAAACTCAGAATTAGAGACAGAGGAAGTGTTTTTAACTGATATCTTAAGGATTGAATAAACGTATTTCAAAGAAATATATGGTAGGGTACATATCCAGAATAACACTTTGAAATAAATTTTTTTTAAAGACTGATATTTCGTGACTTGAGTTGGCATACAGTTGGGTTTATAGTTGAATATAAACTATAAAATGCTACATATGCTCCCCCAAAAAAGCTCAAAGAAAATATTTTAAGTGGACCTAAGTTTATGATACCCCCAGATGGCTGAAACAAGTAATCTCAATTTTACTCTCTTCAGGTTTTAGATATTTCCTAAATATAAAACTTAAAGGAACATTGGCTTTTTACATTTTAAAAGAATGTACAGAAGAAATTAATCCTCCAGAGATGAAACAGAAGTAATGACCAACAGAATCTGATTTTTAAAATACTACATTTAAAAAAATATATCATGTTCAATATAACTATGCTTACTCTACTTAAATTTTAAAAGTTGAGTTTAAAAAATATGAAAAATTTTATATAAAACTCTAAATACCATAAAAGTGGCCCTATAGAACTTATATAATAAAAATAAACAAGTAAAATGTGAAATTCAGTGAATAGGTCAAACATCACATTAGGTAGAGTTGAGAAGACAATTAACGAATGGAGGCTGCAAAGGAAAGTAATAACCAGAATGTAGTTCAGAGAAACAAAGGTAAATACAATGTGAAATAAAGGGCAGAAGACCTGAAAGATAATATGATAAGGTCTTAAAAAAATATAATTGGGTTTTCTGAAGGAGATAGACAGAATGGACACAAATTGAATATTCAATCACATAATGACTAAAGAATTTCTAAAATTGTATAAAAAACTAATCCTTAGAGCCAGGAGTACCAAAACATCCCCCCAAAAATTCAAACTCTAACACATCAGAATGAAAATGCAGAATTCAAAATGGAAAATCTCCTCAACTAGAATGGGAAAATCAACAGAAACACTAATACATAACTTATAAAAATGTAATCAGACTGAAAACCAACTTAAAGACAGTAACAATGTAATCCAGAATACATTAGAATAATGTCCTAAGAATGTGCTAAGAAAATATTTTTGACCCAAAATTCTAATTAAAAAAAAAAATTATAGCTAAAGCAAAACAAAGAGCAGATTTAAAATCAACTACCACTACCAAGGGACTTTAATATAAAGAAAATATCAAACTATATATAGATTACATTTATATTAAGTCAAAAAGATGATCTCAGAAAAAAGATCTAAGCGGATAAAAACTAATTGATGTGAATATATTTAAATACTGTATAAATAAATGTAGTAATACATAAGTTGTAAGGAAAATAGGATACTTCATAAGACTTTATTAAATACTTTTTAGTAGTTGTTTCATTTTATACTCTCACAAGAAATGTGTAAGAATTTCAATTGCTCCATATTCTTCTAGTATTTTTTGAAAAATTTCTGAATAATTCTAATAGTTGTACAAGTGTGTCTCATTTTGCTTTTAATTTGCATTTCCATAATATCTAAAAATATTGAATACCTTCTCATGTTCTTATTTATAATATTATTCTTATCTCTTTGATTAATTTTTTGCTCCAGTAGTGCACCTGTTTTTTTAATCGGCATTAATTTGGTTGTCTACTTCTTCCTGAGTTTTGAGAGTTCTTTTGATATCTTGATTACAATTCCTCTGTCAAATGTATTTTTTGCAAATATTTTCTCCTTGTCTGTTGCATGTCTTTCTATTTCCTTTAGAGTATCTTTCAAATTTCAGAAGTTTTTGTTTTTCATGGAATCTAATTTATCTAATTTAAAAATTTTATGTTTTATGCTTTAGATATTCTGCCTAAAAATATTTGGCCTAGCTTAATGATGTACTGCTCAATTTATTTCTTTCTTTCGAAAAATTAAATGTTTTTAGTTAACTAATTTACCCTCCTGGGTTATCTAATTTGCTGTTAATGCCATCCAGTGCATTTTTATCTCACAAACTATATTTTTCATTTCCAGAGCTTAATTATTTTTGTACTTTTGATATCCCTTCATAACATAGTCATAATACTTTCTAATTTCTTGAGTATATAAGAAATATATTTTAATAATTGTTTAATGTTCTTGTTTACTAGTTGTAACATCTGTTTCATTTCAAGGGCATTTTTAATGATTACAGGTCACATTTTCCTGCCTTATCGGCATGCCTAACAATTTTGTTTGGGATGCCAGGTGTTATTAATTTTACATTGTTTATGCTGTGATATAACAGAAAAGGGCCTGACCCAGTTGTTATCTCTCTATGCCCCTCACCCCAACTGAAATATCCAGTGTTTCTTGGCTACTTCCATAAAAGGGAAGCTAAGCCATATGCCTACCAAGCATTATATATTACAGGAATATGGAAGCAGGATGTTACCTAAAGAAGGAACTTGGCTGTTAAGGGCTGCAACAACAGGCCAAGCCAGTTTGTGCCAAGCTAGACCTCTACACTGACCTTTCATTGATAGTATTAGAAATCACACCCAGTGGCAGAGATTTAACATGAACTCTCTGCCTATATCACCCATTTCCAGCCGAAGTCTCTTTAAAACCCTCCTCTAAGTCTTCTTTGAGAGCCAGCTTGAGGACTCTTTCCTTTGGGCTTATCTTCCTTGTGCTCAAACATCAGCCCTAATAGAAACTTGTCCATGCCAAACTTTAAGTCTGATGCTAATTTTTCTGGCATGCAGAAAACAAGGTAACAATACCTCTAAAAAGAAAAACAGAGGCCCAACAGGAGGTCACTTCACCTAGGCCAATTCACCAAACTGGAGGTGAATGCCTAATCTACCTGTTATTTCAGCCTCTCCCAGGAGTGGAATTTTAAAACAGTCAATCCAATTTCCTGATCACTAGTGAGATAATCTGCATAAGAACCTCTGTTCTCATTCCTAAGGGCTGGTGACTTTACCTGAAACAATCTCTTCCTTCCTTTTGCTAATAACCATTTGTCCCACCCTCCTGTCTATAAAAAAATCTCCATTTTGTATAACTCAGAGCATTTCTCTGCTGGGTGGATAGGATGCTGCCAGATTCATGAATCACTTAACAGAGCTAATTAGATCTTCAAATTTACTTGGTTAAACTTTGTTTCTTAGCAATACTAACGTAAAACTATTAATTTGACATTATTTTATAAACATATTTTTATATTCCTATTAATATTTTTTGGCATACAAATAATTTAGAAAGAGTTTGGTCCTTTCAAGACTTGCATTTAAACTATATTAGGAAGGACCAGAAAAGCCCTCAGTGTAGGGTAATTTTATACATCATCAAGGCAATCTCATTCTGTGTATTCCATTTCAAGTATTATGAGAATATTAATAAGAGATTTTTTAATTCTGGTTGGTGAGACAGGAACTACCCTAGTATACATCTTTTACAACTCAGAAAAAAAGTGTGGGAGTGTTTTTGACTCCCAAAGACCTGTTATAATATCTACTTTATTTCCCCATCTCTGTGGGAGAGTAGGAGCTTAAATTCAACATGCAAAATTTAGCAAACACAAATGGCCTAATCACATCAACTAATCTCCCCTTTAATGTACTCCAGTATTTTTCCATTAGTTCCACCATGTTTCCAGTGTTTTAAAATCTTCCTGCCTTTGGTTTAAGTGAAGTTGAGTTTAACCTTACTCCCCTACTAGAATAGTCAGAAATAAAATCTTCCTTAATTGTTTAACCTGTTCAGTGCTATTTTTCTTTGACAAAAGCCAGCTTAACTGGTATATAAGGAGTTTAGAAGTTCCCACTCTATCCTAACAAGAAAACCTCAACAAATTAAAAAATCAACAACCTTTCTTTGATCTATAGAGTGGTGAGGTTGAGACAGGGACCATGGGTGTAATCACAGTAGGGTGAGGGCCTCCAGAAAAAGCAAGGCAAGAAAATTAGTTAGAGCAGTGTAACAACCTGCAAGGAAACCCCCTATCAAAACTGTTTTAAACATTAAGCTCTAGAGTCAATCTTCAGTGAAATCAGTTAATATTCCCCAGATAAAGGAAGGTATCAGCATAGCCCATGTTTTTATTATGTTGATCATTTGTAATCATGTGTAAGATTCACTTTAGCATGCTAAAGGAACTTAAAGTCTTATCAAGGGTGAACATTCTAAGACCACTTTTAACAAGTCTATACTCCTAAGCTCTTTATCTTACCACATTTCCCCAAATCCTCAACTGCCTCTAAATTCCCTAGACAACGCACCACCCCGGGCTCTCTTGTCCCCTTCTGGCATGAGCCAGGAGCTCTGTCTTCTTACTTTATGTTTAAATAAAAGCCTCTCCCTGGCTCTCCTACCTTGACTGTTTGCTAAGTTCATTCTTCGACTTCACAAACAAGAATCCCAGCATCAAGGTCACAGTACAAACTGCTGCCTTCAAAAGTGGAGAGACAAGCAGACATAGAATACCAACTGCAAAAATAACAACTTAGCAGAGCAAAACCACACAAACAGAAACCTATGCAGGCACCATGCCAGGGTAAGGAAACCTGAACTGAAATGAGTGAATTGCTTGAGCATCAAAGTGGACAAATTTGAGATGTAAGAGCTTCAGGAAAACCCAGTCATTGGGGAACTCCCACACTTTTTTTTAGTTTTATTTCTTAGAGTTGTACTAAGTTCATCATCTTTCTGGCCAGGGGCGAGGAGGGAGGTAAGGGAATGGGAAACTATTTTGAAATACACCTGAATGTTCTATTCTTCTGAAAACTTTTCCCTCAGCAGAAACTATTTTACTGTCAATTAACCTGCTAATGTTTTATCAGAGCCTAACCTACCTGGGAGAAGGAAACAAACAACACTAGCCTCCTTTAGGGAGAAAGGAAGTGCACGACTCCAGCCACGTTCCTGCATCCTGTCCCAGCTAGAGGTGGGGGTGGGAGTAGAGAAGTTCACAGTCCAGAGGCACAGGGTCACTAAAAGACTAAGACTTAATCATATAACTATAGAATGCTTTTTTTTGCCCCACATCATACTGATATATAACTAAAGAATTATAACCACAGTTACATTTGCCCAGTCTTTTTACCCAGTATATCATGTATGCTTTCCAAAAAAATCACAAGGCATATTAAAAGGCAAGAAACAAGGTTTAGAGAGACAGAGAGAACATAAGAACCAGACTTAAATATGATAGGACTGCTGGAATTTATCAAACCAGGATTTCAAAACAAAATAAAACAGTGATTCACATACAAAGAGATTTAATGTGGATAACATGCAAGGACAGATAGATAATGTAAGTAAAGAGATGGAAATTCTAAGAAATAATCAAAAAGAAATGTTAGAGATAAAAACTCCATAACAGAGAGGAAGACTGCTTCTGATGGGCTCACTAGCAGACTGGACAGAACTGAAGAAAAAATCTTTGATCTTGAGGGTATGACAATATAAAATTACAAAACTGAAAAGCAAAGAGATAAAAGATGGAAAAGAAAAAAGAAAACCAGAACAGGATATTCAAGAAATGTGAGACCACTACAAGAGATGGAAGGCATACCCATAATGGGAATACCAGAAAAAAGAGAAAAGATTCAAAGGAATAAAAACAATATTTGAAACAATTATGATAAAAGATTTCCCCAAATTAATGTCATATTCCAAACCATATATTCAGGAAACTCAGAGGACACCAAGAAACTGTGCATACAGTGTGGAGAGAAGACAAAAACAAATAAACAAATAGATAAACTACATCTAGGCATATCATATTGAAATATCAGAAAATGAAAATTAAAGAAAAAGTCTTGAAGGAAGCCAGAGTAAAAGCTATACTTACAGATGAGCAAAGAAGAGAATTACATGCAACTTCTTCTCAGAACCTATGTAAATAAGAATAGAGTGGAGTAAATTTTTAGAGTGTTGTACTGAGAAAGAATAAACAAAAACACCAATCTAGAATTCTGCACTCTGCTTAATTGTCCTTGTAAAGTGAAGGAGGAATAAGCAGACACTTTCTCAAACAAAATGAGGGAATTGGTTGCCAGATCTGCTTTGCAAGAAATATTAAAAGAATTTCTTCATAGACAAAAAGAAAAGGAGGAGCAACAAAGGATGAATAACTAAAGCTAAGACAATTTCAAATAGCAGTTTCTCAATGACTAAGGAAACATCAGTCATTCAAAAGAAAGCAACTGTTAAGACACTTCATAGCTGTAGCATGTCTTTGGGAGAAATACCATTTCCTGTTAACTCTATAGCTAGCTTTATCCTTGCCAGATGAAGGGCAAGACAGTTTTAGCATCCAAGATGCTTTTTATTTTCTGTCTTCTCTTTTGGCTAAGGACTGATATCAGCCCACAGGACATTATTTTGTGAAATCCAGATTTTCAGCCTTGTACAGGTTATACTGAATAGCTGACTGTGACTAAAGTCAATCCTTTACATTTTTTTTCATTGTAAGATGAGCTATTGAGTCATTTAATATAATGATGACTTCATAGTGTTAGGAAACAGTATAAAACCTAAATGTGATTTATTCCCACTAGGATGTTTAAACATTTTAACAGTAAGGTATGAACAAAGGGCCAGGTGGTGGAAGCTGCTCAGGCTGAGAGTGGGGTGGGGGAATTGATAAGGGCCTGGCTATACCTGTTTGAGTGTTTTAAACCTACCAATAAGATTAAGACAAATGTAAAGGAAAGATATAACTGGCTTAGGCGACGTCCGGGAAAGAATGTGAACCCTGTAGTACTCAGCGAATGAGAAACCAGAGGAGGGACTCGCGTACTACGAGATAAATTATTGGCGCCAAACTCCCCAGGTGTGCCTGCCCACCAGACACCGGATCTTGCAAGACCGTCATTAAAGCCTCACTCCGCTGTTCTCTTTGTCTCCGTGTCTACTTATTGAATTTGGACCAGTGAGTGTGTTTCTCACAATAGTAGCATTTAAGACTTTGTAGACTGCATATTTGAGTAGAATAATAAATACAAAAAGAAATATTTGATCAAAGTCTATTGTATACTTAATATGTTTGTAGCATATTTGATCTTGAGATCATGTAGGCAAATATCATACATACTCAGTGTAACAATGTCAGTGATGCTACCAATATTTGTCATGAGGACTTTTGTTAATATCTGAATGGACATTTTTAAATATAGTTAAGTATTCTAGATATAATTTGGAGTGAAACTGTCCTTGTGTGCCTTACATTCTACCAGTCAGTAGAAGTTTAAATATATCTTCATTTTTTTCCAAGATAAAATGCAACAATAATTAATGTGATTACATGCTATACACAATAATTCACCAACCTGTAAAATGTATAGAACACTATTATATTGTATGTTTGGTATAATTCAATTAAAATAGTTTTAAAGAGAAAAAAAACATAAAAATTGTCACTGAGGGTAATTTCCTTGCCTGAGGTTATATACTGTTTTTTATTACAAGAATAAAATGCAGCAAATATTTTTGTAAGACTAATTTTAAAAATGTATTTATCTTTGAAAGGTCTTACTTGTTTCTGTACATAAGTGTAATAACACAAATAATTAATAATGTTCAAGTATAAGAAGGAGGTAGACTGGCAGTATATTCAAATTTTAAGAAGGAACATGATAGCTTGCTAAGTAGTTGAGTAATGTTTTCAAGTTGTCTGAGTATATAGCCTACAAGTTCAACCACTAAGTTTTCTTAAATGAGTCAAAAATTTCTAATTGTCTAGCTAACTGTGAATATTTTCCACACAATCAACATTTTAGAAAAGTTGCCTTTCCCTTGTAATGGTCATAAGATAATAGCCAAAATTCATTAGAAGAGCTTAAAAAAATATTCAGTGAACAAAATATGAAAAGGACACTTGATATTTCTCAAGGTTTTTATGATCCTCAAAGGAACAAGATACTGAGAAATATGAGTGCCTTAAATATTTGAAGGTTTCCCAAATGCCAAATCAGCAAATTTTCAACTCTAACCCACAGCTCTTAGTTCACAAAACATCACTGTTCCAGTGGGGACACACAGTTATTTTCAGGAGGAGGTGGCATTTTCATCTACTAAGTCTTTTTTCTGGGTCTTCAACTGAGCAAGTACATTTTCACTTAGAGGCACTCTTTATAATATACGACAAAGTTTAGATTTGGTTTAGATAAGTGAGAAGGTTAACTTTATGTGTCCATTTGACAGGCCATGGAGTTTCCAGATTAAACATTATTCCCTGGTGTGTTTGTGAGGGTGTTTTGGGAAGACATTAGCATTTGAATTGGTGGACTCGGTAGGTAGACTGTCCTCCCCTGTGTTGGGGAGCATCGACCAATCCTTCCTGGGCCTGAAGAGAATAAAGGTGGAGGAAGGAGGACTTTGCCCCACCCTCCTTCCTTTTTTCCTGCCTCACTGATTGAACTGGGATATCTCATTTCATCTTCTCTTACCCATGGACTGGGATTCACACCATTGGCCTCTATGTTTCTCAGGCCTTTGGAGTTTGACTGAATTTCACTACTGACTTTCCTGAATTACACTACTGACTTTTCACAGCCCCTACGATGAGCGGCTGTCCAATACCTATCATAGGCCAGCCTTCTCCAATTTCATACATCCAGGATTTAAGGACGCTGAAGCTGAACTCACTACTGACTGGAAATTCTACCCAGGGTGTCACAGTGATGGGAAAAAAATAAAGCAAGCCACCATTTTCTACATCCCACAAGCCTCCTCATGCTGACAGTTTTTGTAATGAAGGCCTAACTGTTCAGAGTGTCTTCTCAGGTTCACACTCTGATCAAGTGGTCCATGGAACCATATCAGGCCCTATACAGCAAAAGCTACCCAAACATAGGTCCTACTTTCTAGGCCATGGGTTGCTTCTAGGATAGCACACTGACTCTTCTTTCACCCCTAGTTGGAGTGCATACAGTGTGGAGAGAAGACAAAATGAATCCTGACATTCCCATTCTTAACCTCCACTAAAGGGTGCCGCACAGTGAGATGGCAGCTGTCCTTCACAGTGCAGAATCTCAGAGACCCAAAAAACACACCTCTTCTAAGATTCATCTTTGAAACAGAGGAAAGTCGATACAGCCTAATCATTTTCATTTGTGGGACCCAAGCAAGAATACAAGTGGAAGTCCACACATGTACTTTTATCATTTTAACCACTAATTAAATTTCTAGTAATAAAAAATATGAGTTTGAATTTCACCTGACCTCTATGAAAAAAACAAGAAAATCAGTCAATTCACTCACCCAAAAAGCCTCCCCAAAAAGCAAAAAACAGAATTCCAAACAATCCATTCAAGCACCCACTAAGTCAAATAATAACAATTGCAAGCACCCCCTCAGTCATGAAAAATACTTAGTAAGTATGACCCACCACAATTTTGATCTTCCTAAACTAAGAATTTAGCCTACTCAATTTGGTCATTAATTGATACATGGTGGTTTTTCTCAACTATCTTATTTCATTTCATTATAAGGAGTAAACACCTTTGTTTATCAATTGGTTTGACAACAAACACACACAAATACACAGAGAAAAACTGATCTGGGTTCCAACTGAAGATTTAAAATCGCATTTTTTAAACTAAACAAAAATCTCACATTTCCTATATAGTTTACAGTGAAAAAAGTATGTTAAGTATGGGGTTGTAAAGTTTTAGGTTTTTGTTGGTTAATGGGAATCCTGTTTGCATTATTGTTATTTTTATTGAAGTATAGCCAATATACAATATTATATTATTTGCATGTGTGCAACATAGTGATTTGACAAGTTTATACATTACAAATGCTTACCACAATAAATGTAGTTACCATCTATCACCATGCAAAGTTATTACAGTATTACTGACTATATTCCCCATGCTGTACATTTCATCCCTGTGATTTATGTATTTTAAATTGGAAGTTTGTATCTTTTCATCACTTTCATCTACTTTGTACATCTCCCACTCCCCTCCCTTATGGAAGCTACCAGTTTGTTCTCTGTATTTGTGCATCTAGTTCTGTTTGTTTTATTTTTTTCGACTCCACATATAAGTGAAATCACGTGGTATTTGTTTTTCTCTGTCTGACTTATTTCACTTAGTATAATACGCTCCAGGCCCATCCATGTCGTTGCTAATAGCAAGATTTCATTCTTTTTTATGGCTATTAACATTCCATTGTGTGTGTGTGTGTGTGTGTGTAGAACATCTTCTTTATCCATCTGATGGACACAAAAGTTGCTTCCATATTTTGGTTATTGAATACAATGCTGCAATAAACACAGGAGTGCATATACCTTTTTGAATTGGTATTTCTGTTTATTTTTTAAGTAAATACCCAGAAGTGGAATTACTGGGTGTGGTATGGTAGATCTATTTTTATTTTTTTATTAACCTCCATACTGTTTTCCGCAGTGGCTGAACCATTTTACATTCTCACTAACAGTGCATTTTTCTCCACATCCTTACTAACACTTGTTATTTCTTGTCTTTTTGATACCAGCCATTCTGACTGTTGTTAGGTGATACCTCACTGTGGTTTTGATTTGCATTTAAATAGGGATCCTGTTTAGATACTCCCTTTTCAGAAAGCCTTGGTAGATTTTTAAGTCTAATTTAAGAGATATACATATATGTTCTCAGAGTATGTCTTTGAGTTTTTATTCTGTTTGCTGCTGTAAGTTGGTTTACATTCAGCTCCTAGAATATAATAGGTGGTAAATATTTATTTGTTTAATGAATGAATGACTATTTTTTAGAAGAATGAATACCTTGGATTAACAGGCCATGGTAAATTCCAAAGTTGAATTACATAAACTTTTCAATCCTATGTTGTCAAAGAATTTGATGGCTTTTCCATGCACTGTGTTTCATTATTCCTTTCTGTACATATGGTAAAAGCAAAGATTGAAGGAAACTTGGAAGGAAATTTCCTCTTTTTTGTCTCTCCTTTCTTTAATTCTAAAATGTCAAACTGATATTTTTCCTTGTTGGAGCAATATAATGGTAATACTATTTATATACAATTCAATAGATATAATTACATAAAGAATCATGATTGTGAGGATGTGACTGTATTGTATGTAAAGTGAATCATGAATAAGTTGTGGTTATAGTGGTACATGCTGTTCAAGAAAATGAAAGGTGTAACTCAGGGAAATGTTCAGTTGATACTATGAATAGAATGTCAGGACTGCTGTTTATGAATAGTATACCAAGTACTGAATAATAGCTATGCTATATATTTCATTTTTATGAGGATTATATATTCTTAAAACAAAAGTGTATAAAGGTAAAATATCATTGGATCCTCTTAAGCTACAAAAATTAGCATAGATTTGTATTATCAGATTTTAAACATGATAGAGATCTGCTTCTTTTACAAATTTTTAAACATACTGATAAATTCATATAAATATGACAGATATGTATGTTACAGATAAAATAATGAGAAAAATAAAAATAACTAGCATTCACCGGGATGTTATTATGCCAGGAACATATTTCTTAGCAGGTAATAAATGTTACTTCATGTTGTCAGAGCAATATCATGTAATTTTGAAACAACCATTAGGAGGCACAGTTTGTATCTTCATTTTATGTGAGCAAAATAAAATGGAGAGATGTTGGGCAAACTTTCCAAGGTCACATGACAAAAGATTGGCCAAGCCAAGAATCCGATTACACCTTTCAGACTCAAAATAAGGTATACAGCTAATTATTTTCACAATGGTTTTGAACATTGCAACTTAGCAATTAATGCAGGCTTTTGGGACTTGGCAGTTAAAGCAATTTTACAGAAGTTATTACCACTCTGGTAAATATTTGACCACTTCTTAGGCAGGATTAGGAATACATAGGGTGAAAGTATTTAAATCTAAAATGGAGCCATAATGGATCTCATGAAGGCACCCTGAGAAGAATGGAATCTAGGAACTGAGAGACTGATTTCCATTAAATGCCTTATTTACAGGAGAGTTAGGCTTATCTACTAACCACTGAACATTCATAAAGAATCTCTTCCCACACTCAAGCCAATGAACCTACTGCCTAGACTTTGTCTGGATTCCCCTCTTCACACTCCTTGCCCATAGACCTCACCCCAAACCCTTAACACACTTGCTGGTAGCTTGCTATAGTATGCATTTCCAGAACTGCCATTCCTCTGGTATTCCTGAATAAACTCAGTTTCTGATAATTCTGAGTTTGCCTCAGTTTATATCCTTTATTTGGGTTGTCAATAGAAAGGCAAAATTGTTCTGGCTTTCAAGAGGTTTATACTTTGAAAAAAATAATTAGAAAATTATTTTCAGGAAAAGTATATTTGTACAAAAAAAAGTACTTAAAACAATAATCTTACAGGCCAAATTTTGTTCGCCTAAAAGTTGAAGTCATGGATTCCTACCCCAGACCAACTAAATCAGAATCAGTATTTTGACACCATGTTCAGTTGATTCTTTTGTATATTACAGTTTGAGAAGAAAAGGAATGAAACTTATTTTATATTCTATACTAATGTTCAGCTCTATTTTCTAACTAGAGATATAATATAAAAGCATTTAGTAATACTTTTCTTCTATCCCATAGTTACTTCTTTTTCAACATCAACCATGGCAGGAAAGGGAAATGCTAATTTTCTCCATTAAATATTATAGGAACTTTAATAAATATTCAGTCCTGAGTATGCCTCTAGTGTGGTGACTGAACTATGATCTTCCAGAGACTTTAAACTCAATTATACTGTGTGCAGATACTCCATTCTGTGAAATAACATCAGGATTTCATCTATGGTCTGGTCATCATGACTGACAATGAGATTCTGGGTCTTTTCTTTTTTAGCCTTCATTAAGTGTATTCGGCGATCCAGACTACATCTGATTTTATTAGATGTTATTAGATGTTAAATTTATTAGGTGTTAAATATGCCAAGCAGTATTTAAGTAGTGTTAAAGAAAATATACCACATATTCTGAGATTGAGATATACAAATTTCAGCCATCCTTATTGATTATATATGGTCATGATCTACTCTAAGAATCTAAAAGGTAATGGATAGTTGATAGAGTTTGATAAAATTAAAAGAATGTAAGCCACTTTATTTTCATGTTATAATAATAATATTGTAGTCTAAACATACTTAAGACAGCATTATTCTTATCAGAGATTACAAAATGGTACAAAATAAAGAAAGCAAAGCTATATGACTATAGATAATCTATAATCCAGATGTCTGTATGCTTTATTTTGAACTTCCTACTTAACTGGAATGGTTGGATAATAATGACTAGTGGTTCTTTCCCAAGTTTTTTCTTTCTCTCTTCTCTACTTTTTTCTCTAATCTGAGAGTTCTATTTAATACTTTGACTCAAACTCCTTTTCTCATGGTGAATTATTGAGGACAATACGGTCTCACCTCTCAAATCTAGAACCTCTCATTCTCTAGAAAAATGACTATAAAGTCTCTCTGCTCCAATTTAAAATACTAATTATAATAATAATTAACAGATTCTTAGCACTGGAATAGAAAAATCTAGTTTAGAACAATTAAGTGGAATTGAATGAATAAGGTGCCAAATTCTCAACATATTGTGAATTCATTAATCATGTCACTGAGGTAAATAATTGCAAAGACACTCATTGATTTCTCCCAAGGCAAATAGTTGCTTTTGGAAGGATGCCTACTATTTTCATATTTTGTCAAATTTTAGGTGGATTTGAGATTATTGGGTGAAATGTAGACAAAATAAAATAGGTCATTTTGAGCAATGAAGTTTGTTCTCTATTTACGAATCCACTGAAACTGGATTCTAGATTAATATTCTCTTTCTTTCCACTGAATCTCCTTGTAAATCCACCGAGCATTCTCATGTCAAATTAATTTGCCTAGGTGGGCCTAATTGCAGTATGAAATTAGCCCCTATCAAACGTCTATATTGAGACTCTATTCCCTTCTGAATCAAAGCGTCGCTTCTATTGTTACTCAAGATTCTGAATTGTTAACATTTAATTTATTAGATGTTATTACCCACTGAATTACTCCTGCTCCAGCCATACCCATCTTTGTAGCTATCCAGTTCAGGACCTACACCTGTGCTATATATGCCCATAGTTTGATGCCACATTAAGTCCCCAGGCCTTTGAAATTTGGTAACATTTCGTTCCATTTATTGCTGTTAGTGAGCAGAATCTTATGCTGTTCACTTTCATTTGTGTCACTATTTGAATGCTTGATATAGCCATTTTTTCTTTCTGAAATAGATTATAATTCTTTGACAAAGATTTATTATATTTTATATCATTTTGAATTTATTTTGTTTGCTTCAAAATACAGCACTGTACTGTGCATATAATAAATATTTTACACATAAAAATACAATGTTTTGCAGAATATAATGTTCTTCAACATGAACTAATAACATTATTTGATTATACATATATGTGAAATAGGTTTTATTATATCCTATTTCATAGGTGACATTAATGAAACCCAGGAATGTTAAAGAATTCAATCAAGTTCACAAAGCTAGTAAAATACAGAGCCAATATTCAAACTCAGGGATTCTAATTCCATATTTGTGTTAAAAAAATTATGTGGCTAACTGCAAGCTATTTGCAAAGTTAAGGTTTATATAGAAAGGACACAAAACTGAAGAGAATATATTGTGTAGGTGTGTGTGTGTGTGTGTGTGTGAGTGTGTGCCTGTGGTATTGGAGAGGAGATGCTTGAAGACAAAGTCTTGATTATGTTTATAAATTTAGAAGTATTAATGTGGTTTTATAAGTGATCTATGCATCTAAAACACTAGAAACTGCAACTTTCAAGTAAATAATGCTGCTCAAAGATTGACAAATATTTAGGTAACTTTTTGCCTAGTAGTATTTAGAAAATAGTATAGTTTTATGTAGCTTAATAGATTTTGTTTTAATCAGAGTATTATTAACTTTACCTTGAACTATGCAATTTGTTTTCTTGCTTTATTAAATCTAATTTATATTGCATATAGAATTAGAGCCAATTATTTCCCCATCATATATTTCTTAATATATATAATATATATAAGTATATTAATTATAAAATGAGGTTCACCTAGCAAATTGTTTCCAATATGTTCTTTACTGAAAATCAATTTTAAAGAAACCTTTTTGAGAAATATAATTATGATGAATGTAAAAAATGTTAAAATCCTCCCCTCGTTTTATGAAAGTGTTAACTGCTACACGGAACTAATATCTATTAGTTAACATCATGTTTTCTAAGTTACCTGACAAAAAAAAGCAAAACAAAAAAAAAACACTTAATTTTTGATTCTTTGACACACCATAAGTCTTGTAACATGCTCCAGAAAAACGAGTTTTGAGACAAACCAACCTGAGAAAACAAATCTTAGAAAAGCCCTGGGTTTTGCAAAAAAAGTACCTGAGGCTTTTTTGAGAATGCTGCAAGCTTTCCCAAGATTGCTATAAGCTGGCTGTTCATCCAGATGGAACTCAGTCACGACTCACACTGTACGTGACTCTGCAGAGAGCACTACATCCTTCTCCCAAATTTTATTATAGAAATATGGTAATGATGCTCAATGATCGCATTGTTAATGATCTAGGATCTTGTTATCATGACCTTGTTTATTGTTTTCTCAAAAAGAAGGAAAGAAATAAAAAAACAAAACAAGAATGATAATTATTTTTTTTCTAAATCTGTGTTAGCAAATTGACTTAAAAATCTTTTTCTGGAAAATATGCCAGGACAGGAACACTCAGGGGACTCTTAATCTGTTTCTAATTAACAGGAAATACTGGCCTTTAAACAAGGCCAATTGCTTATCTGACTCAAAAGTTATTCTGGTATCTATTGCACAAAGACAATACATCTTATATATTCAAGTGAAAGGGTGTCAACTCTTTTTACGTATTCCATGTTTCCCTGCAGAATGGTGCCCCCAGACCAAAGGGCAAAGAGAAGAATACACAAGGAAACACATTAGATTGTACAAAAAACCCCAAGTTTTGTTCTATGAATGCTCTCAGCTTTGACAGCTTTCAACCTTTTTACAGAGTACATTATGTTATCAAAGCTTCAAAAGAAATGTCTTAGTGAAATAAGGCATAAAAATTTGTGAAACAATTCATATTGGTATTCTTTCTAATAATCTTTCATAGTAAGAGCCCCTGACAGATGCTTCCTTGTTTTACTGCTTTCTGGTGAATACATTAAGAATTGGGATTGTGTTTAATTTCTGTTTCTTTGCCATGTAGGATCTCCAGGCCTTTGCTCATAATGAGCATTGCACAAATATTTTCAATATTAGATAAAGACAAGGGGTGGGGCATTGTAATTTTTGCAACACTACTAAAAATAAAAAACATGGAACTTGCAAACCAAAGTATTTTAACATTTCCTTGATTTTTTTCATGGATTTTCTTATTTTGAGAAATAAACTTTGACATGTGAAGTCACTATCAACCATGATTTCCTAATTCCAAAACAAAGTGTGAAAAAGTGAATAGAAATGTGAATTTTCCTGCCTTTGTCACTAAGATGACTTGTTTGACTATAAAAAGTGAATAAATCATATGGTTTTGGCATGATTTTGGTATGGTAATTTGAAATTTATCTAGTTTAACTGTCACTGTCAAGATAATTAGTTGCTAAATATTATATGGATATATTTGTTGACAATTAAAAAATCTAATTTGTAGAATATATAAATATAAACTTATTACATACCCATAACCAACACACCCATTCAGAAGTAAGCAGTTTATTTATATCTATATAAATAACATATACATGGTTTTCCTATTCTAAGAATTATAATTTTAATTTAGTAATTAAACTGGGTCCAGGAATTCAAGTTCCTTTAAGAACATGACCTCTGGTATACATCTGATGCACATTACATGATAGGATGTACATTATTCTAGGCAGAGATGTGTATAGCAAACCATAGGCTAATTAAGAGATTTCAAATCTCAATTTCTGAGTTTTTATCACTATAAACAATTTGAAAATCCTTAACAAATGAAGCTAAGATATTACTTTTTCCCCTATTTTATTTTCACTTATCTTTTAGTAGCAGTATTGCCTAGGAACCAACAACCTTTAAACAAAATTAGGATTCCTACAAAAAACCCTGCCTCCAAACTCATGTTCTTCCCATTTCATCAGCTTGCTTTCCTTTGTTATAGACTTATTGGATCTTATGTTTAATCCTGAAAAGTAAATGAGGATTTAGAGTAAGTTGTTCACAAAAAGAAATCTTTTAGAAACTTTTTAAATTTAATTTTATACTGTCACGGGTCCTCCGTACTGCTGCACACTGCTGTAGATCACTTATTTTGTCTGTTGTATACCACACCATTGTGTGAATATACCACAGTGTGTGTACATGCCCACTTTTCCATGGCTGTATATTCGGTGTTAGGTAGTCTTTTTTTCTATTATGAATAGCACTGCCTAGAAGAGCCTTATACACATTTCTTACAGAATGTGTGCAAGAGCTTTTCTTGTACATAGAACTAAGAGTTGAAACACTGAGTCATAAGGTATATGAATGATCATATACCTTAAGCAGATAATGTAAAACAGTTTTCCAGAGTGAGTGCACCAATCTGTACTCAAACATACCTTGTGAATTCACATCATTTCCAACACATCGGATTTTATTTTCTATCTTGTCTTATTGTTTGTTTTTTGCTGATAAAATGGGTATAAAATTGAACTTAGATTGGTCTTAATGGCATTTTCCTGATCATAAATAAGTTTGAGCATTTAACTTCATATGTTCACTGGACACATGTATTTCCTCATTTGTGAATTTCCAACATAGTAAAAGTACCTGTAAATTTCAGTTTTTTTGCACTGGTAATCATTAAGTTTGCACTTACTTTACTAGTCAGTATTATTAAATGGTTTGTTACAGCCTAAACGTCATTATGTCACATAAAGTTATATGATATACATAACATATAAACTTAATATTTATATCGCCAAAACAAGCATTTTAATGAAACAGAATATTTCATTTAGTAATCAATTTATTCACTCTTGTATAGGTTATTCTCAGTGTTTGAATAATGCAGATACATTTTGCACCTCATTCATGTATACATCCACAAATCATCAGTTATGTTCTTGAAATACAAATTTCATATTCTGATTAAGCAGCTTAAGTTTTTGGTACTATTATGGATTCAGGAACCTTCACTGTATCACGAAGTGAGTGGTGTTATACCCAGAAGTGATCCCAGTATTTTGGTACAGTCTGTACCATACTGATAATTATAAACTTCTAATTTTACATTAAACTTAATGTATTTATTCATTTACTTATTAAAGATACATGTGCCACTTGATTGCTATGCATCAGTATGTAAGATGGAGATACTCAACAAAAGAATAATTTTATTGTGTCTATTCTTATAGAGTTTATAGTTTAATGAGTAATATTGCTAAAATGTAATTTTTAAATGGTACAATTATGACTCTCAGACAGATATAATGTGAACGCAAGTTATAAGATTCTTTTCAACTATTTAATTAATGAAGGGTCTTAGAGCTTAAACTAATTGAAAAAGCATTCGATAAGCTAGGGTATTTTCTCTGAGTAAGTTACAACACTGGTTACTATTCAATAGGGAAAGAAAATATTAATCTCTGAGGTTGTCTGTTTTACTGAGCCAAAATTATTTGTATCAATATTAGCCACAAATCATATTAGCTACAAAAGTCATATGACCCACAGAGTTGTCAAATAGCTTAGACAAGTGAAGGTCAAGTACAGGACTAAGTGAGTAATTGGTTGTAAAAGGACAAACTGATGTATACTGTATCAAGCAGCCTGATGTTAGGGAAAAACACTAGTGAATTGGTAAAAGAGAAGATCGATCAGCATGGAAAAAACAAAGTATGCTGATAACCAATGACTTCTATGAGAGAAATTTTAAATCAAAACAAAACATATTGTAAAACACTCTGGAATTTTTTTACTAAAGTAGCAATCTTTCTACATTATTAGGTACAAAAATAAAATTATATGACATTGTTTACCTGGGCTTCAGAAGTCATCTTAGGATTCAGTGTTCCTGTATTTCTCTCCCTTATTCTGGAAACATCACCTCTTATCTGTAAAACATAATAGGCACTGCAAATATACCTGATTCTGTTTGACACAGAAAGTTCCAACCTTTCCCTTGAATTACAGAAGGGAGGCCATCTATAAATTAAACATTGCTGAAGACTGAATCAAGAAACACATATTAATCTATTTTGAACTTTGATATTCTTTTCCATGCTAGTAACATAATGAATGGCATTCAAAAAATATCCTGCATAGCACGTAAAGATCTGTTTTACATCCAGAGAAAGAGTAAATAATTTGGTTTGATTACCTTCATATTCATCCCACATGGCATTACCAGACTTTTGTCATTAAGATAAGAGTGTAACCAAGGCCTTCTTCTGCTGTGTTTGAAAGTGTTCCCCCCCAACACACACACACGCTGCCAAAATTGCAAGCATGGTTTTCATGGCAGTGGCTCTGTAGACCCTTGGCAACTTTTTGGGACTCAGTGCCGTGGAACGCTAAGCTATCAGAGCTCACTTCTGGAGTTTGCATGTGTCAGTCCCACTCAAACCATGTAATTGGCACATAAGGGGAGTGAGATGAATTGCATGCTTGGGAAGAAAACCACAAAGCTCACTCAATAATTTAGTGTCTGGATTTTGATCTTTGCTTTCTCACTTAGATACTGGTCCTGTGCAAACTGTTTAATTTTACTGAGCTTCTTTTGAGAGAGAGACATAGAAAGGAACGAGACAAGAAGAATAGAGAGGAGAGGAGAGAATAGGAAAAGATTAAAAGAGCCAGGGTTATAAAGATGGTTAATCACATCTTTAGGGTATTCAGTCTCTCAAAAAGGAGTAGCTATTTCACAGAAGAAGGAGCTGTGGCAAAAGACCTTGCCGCGTTAAAGGGAAGAATAAAGACTGACATAACTGTGTGCAGTATTGATGTGAATGATATAAACAACAATGTAATGTATTGCAGCAATAACATTTTTAGCTAGAGATTTTAATGCTTATTTCAAATATTAATATCTCCTTTATATCATAATGTGTGCAGTTGTTTTGAATATTGGTGCTTCTAGTAAGATATGGCAGGAAAAACAACAGTATATATTAAGAAAACAACAGCTCTTTGTCAGGGATAGAACATTGCATTGAATATTTTCTCTACAACTTCTGAAAGTAAAATGTTGGCTAAATATCCTAAGTTCTTTATGCTTGCAACAGATATCTAGATGTTGGAAACATCTGGTTTGTTAATGCCAATTGAAGGAAAATACAGATGGTTGCAAATTCTGTATGTTACATGAAAGTTAGGAAATTTTCCTAAAACAGGAGGTCAAACACAAGCACTTCCTGATGAGTCCACCCACATCAATTCATAGTATTTCCTAAACTATTCTATTATCTAACTGGTATGTGTCCAGCCTTTTATAGCTGTATTTATAAAATCACCTCTGGATTTCCAGATTGGCTCCTTTCCAAGACCTTGTAATCAATGATCCTATCTTTCTATTTCATGTTAAGTACAGCTTGTAGGTGTCACTTATGAAATTGTTTTAAAAAATTAGATGTGACTTTGGTAAGAGATTAAAGATTATCTTTAATTAATGGATCTTTGAAAAAAAAATCCAAAGCTACAAGCTCTTCATATCCTAGACACAGGCAACCTGACATTTGCATTGAAATCCTTTCATTTTGCTCTTTATAGAATAATGCTTTCCCTTTATCTTTTAAAATAAATAATGTATAATTTTCATTGAAGAACAAGATCATATTACTAAGGAAGTCAAGTTAAAAGATGTGTTTTTGAATTTTAAGTACAAGGAAAGGAATTAGTTGAAGTGGACTAAATCAGTACACAAACCCTGTGTGTTTTGGGTCTTTCTGCAATGTTATCAGCAACTTATAATAGCTTATTTCATTTCCTTAATGTTTAAATAAGTTTTAAATGCCACTGTGAAGTTCTCTTTAAGGCATGCTTTCAAAAAATGTGTATTAAAATTTTTCAAATCTATAGACTGAGTTTGGGGTTTTGATTGGTGCCAACCCAAAGTCTTTCTGTTGATATACACTAAATATATCCTTATTTTATTTCATGATAAATTAGGCTGACATGTATGAAAAGATATATTTGTAAATAGACACCTTTACTTAAATAGGTTCAAATCATGAGTGTGCATATTTATGTTTATTAAATATGGGAGATAAGGCATTTTATTTCCTTAAAAATAAACATCTTCACAATTTCTTATGTATTAAAATATTTTAGCTTATAATCTTATTTTCAAGGAGTCAAACATTTTAAATTGACAATATACATCCTGCATCTGCATTTATGCTCTTTAACTGTAAAGCATGATTTGGTAGCCTATTCTTGGTTTAGTAGTTTGGAATTAGCCTTGCTAATTATGAGCCTAATTTGCTGTTTAACTTGCAAATATCTAGAGGTTGTAATTTTTAGTATGATTGGAAAAATAAATGAGAAAGTACCTAGATAAATTATTATTAGTGATGGGAAAGAAGTCTGGAATAAGATGACTAGGCTAATACTCACCTCAAGTTAAATACTCTTCTGTCTTGCATGCATCGATGGTGTAGAGGGGAGAGCTGCATGGGATAGCACATCACATATCCAAATTACCCTTTGCATGTCTAGCTAATAATATTCTGTACATGTAAATACGTGGTTCTGGTGTATTACTAGAATTCGTTGGCTGATAATGTAAGAATTAACTCAGAAAATGCAAAGCCCAAGAACCTTTACTTTTATTTTGAATGATAACTATTTTTTGAGCTTCTCCTACATTTCAAACACTGCTTAGTTTAATAACATTTATATAGTTTTTATAATTAAGCAATATATATGGTAATTTCCAAAAAATTTAGAAAATGCCAGAAATATAGAAAAAAGAAATTTAATCATTATTTTGAAAGGTACAGTAGATCCATTATTAATCATTCTTAAGAGTCCTATAAAATGAATATGTTGTACTAGGCCTGTGTAACATGAGATAGCTGAGGCTCCCGTGTCAGGTAAATTGCCCATATGGTGGAACCAGGATGTCATGTAAATTCAGACTGACTTTAGTTTTTTATTTATTTGCCTTAAACAAATTGTTTCTAAGTTTAGAGATTTCAAAGACCTTCTTATTTTGTTATTATTATGATTTTTTTTTCAAGGAGTGCCTTCATATAAGAGGCAGATTTATGGAGTAGGAAAAAGCATACTGTCTGAAGGTCCAGACTTGAATCCTGTATCTTTGGTGTTGCTGTGTGACTCTGAACAAGTTAGTTAACTTTCCTTTGGTTCCATGTACTCCTCTTTAAATAGCAGTAACTACTTTATAGAATTATTTGAATACTAAAGGGTTCAGACTTCTAAAGCAGTAAGAACACTGCCAGAATGCATGTTACATGTTCAGTAAGGGTTAGCTACATGTAAAGTCACTGTCGTCATCATCAGAGGCCACAAAGTAACAGCATTAAAACAAAAAGGAAAGGAAAAGGAGTCCCCAAAATTATTAGCATCTATCATCATGTAGAAAAAAATTTAAAACCAAAATGAAAAGTATTTCATTAGAGAAAAACAGAGTGTTTGTGTCCAGGAAAAGACTGTTGAAAACCTAATATTCATATGTTCTAATTTTCTAAGTAGCTATTACTTTTCTTACATGTAGAAATATATGGGGAGTGACATCAGTAAGATGGTGGAATAAGTGATTCCAGCTCTCATTTCCCACAGAATAACCAATGGAAAAACCATCCATGGACAAAACAAATGCCTTGAATTCTTTTTATTTTCTTGCTAGTAACTCTTTAACTGTCAGTAAAATGACTGGATTAGGATCATGTGTCTATATCAATATATTTATGTTTTCAGAAAACATAATAGCATTTTACATTACATCAGTTTCACTTGGGGGAAGGTGATGATTATTTAGAGACCACAGTCAGAATTTTGGAAAGTATCAATTCTTATACTTTTTATTCAACACATTTTATTTAAGATTGACTCCCAACTAGGTACACTACTAGGTGCTGTATCAAATAACGCTAAGGATCAGAATATCCATCATGAAATAAAATAGCAAAATGCTCTATGGACAGTTGTATCCCATCAAGGTTATTTATAATTTACTTGGTAGGAAGCCCGAGGTTAAGTAGCTTTGTGCTAGTAGCTTAACAATTTCTTCAAAGACCCAAAAAGATGTTTCTCTCCTTATTATTTTGGCATATTTGCTTTTGTCCTCCTGAGCATTACCTTGCATTTGTAAGGTGAATGTCCCATCTCCAAGAATCATGTCTGTTTTCCGGTCAAGAATAAGAGGAAGATGATAGGAGCAACAAGCTCTTTTCTCACACTTGTCCCCTTTATTAGAGAAAAGAAAAAAATGTATTCCTGAGACCAAATTCTAGTTATGTCTCATTAACCAGAACTGAGTTACACAGCCAAATATAGCTATAAAGAAAGAAAGAAATTTTATATGTACTGAAAATGAATAGGATGTTCATGTCTGGTTAGATTTGGGAATGGAAATGTGTACATTTAAACAAATTTGGTTGTTGCTGAGGAAGAAGAAAAGGGTTGGGTGGTTGTTGGTTGAAATATGATAAAGTCTATTATATTTAGATAATTTTGTCCTAAGCCAGAAGAATCAAGCATATTGTCTTTATTCATTTGCTACCCATCCAGTGTATATTATCTACTGCATGATATATGAAAAGCATTGTACTAATGTTGAAAATATAATGTTGAGCAAACAGAAATAGCCCCTGTCATAATGGCAAATAGGAAATTACAATCCAGTGCAGACACAAGCTAGTCCAAATTGCATAGAAGCATACAGTAAGAAGATGAAGCAGTTTAAAAATCACTTCCCAGAGCAAGATGTCCATCCTTAAACTGAAAATAAATAGAGGTTAGTTAGTGAAGAGCTTGAGATTTCAATGCCAGATTTCCAGTACTTGTTAAGATAGAAAAGGAGAGCATGATGCTTTCACTGAAAGAACTTCCAGAGTCCCATAACTTTGTGTGTGCTTGCAATGGGATAAAGGTAAGAAAACATTGTGTGTGTGTGTGTGTGTGTGTGTGTGTGTGTGTGTGTGTGTGTGTGTAAGTGTGTGGCATGTGTGTGTTGTATGTTAGAGATGGGAGTGCAAAAGGTAAGCAGTAGCTAAACTTAGGTCAAAGTTATAGTAAGTAATTTACACTTTATTTTTCTAGCAATAAGGAGCATCACAAGGACTTGAGCAGCAAAACTAAATTTTGGGTTAGGATTTGGGAGACTACCCCACAGTCTCCAGACAAAAAATAAAAAAATAAAAAAATAAAAAATGATTTGCAGGTAAGCAGGGCTTAAAAGAGGGAGATAAATAAATTAGCCATTATAATAATGCTAATGAGATAGATTATGGTAGCAGGAGATTTGGTAGCAGGAGCAGGAATAAAATACAACTGAAAAATTCAAGGGATATAAGGATATGTAATTGTTGGGTTAGATAATGTACTATATCTGGGGTGAAGAATAGGGAAAAATAAATAATGTCTCAGTGTTCAAGTTTGAGACCACACTAGTAACATTTGTTGAATCATGTGTAGAGGAAGATGAACATATCGAATTGCTAGGACCAAAGAAAATTATTTTGAATTTAAAAATATTGATATTGTCTGTTGGACATACATAAAGAAATGTACAAAAGGAAGCTGACTCTATAGATCAGAATGTGAAATGGATTATGTTAGTTGGAGAATTAAATTTGGGGATAACTTGTATATAGAATATAACTGAAGTCAGAGCAGATAAGAATGTTCAGGGAGAAAGTAGAATAAGAAGGGAAGAGGGACTAAATTAGGATGCAGAGAACTGACAACATGTAAGAACAGAGTAAGGAAACTAATTCATTATCCCTGTTGGCTTTAACATTGTTGAGATATGGCAGAAGGCATGCTCTTGGATAATCATAATATCTCTTGCCAAAGGGAAATTGAATGAGCAAGATAAACTGACATATTGTGAGACCAAATGACAGTGATTAAGTACTGTTCATTCACTGAAATGCTTGATCTAATTACTTACGTATACAAGGGGTAGAGTGACCTTTTGAGGGTGACTATCTGTAGTAGAATGGCCTACATTTGAAAGTTTTCTTTTCTTTAAACTTGACAAAGATGAAGGAAAGATTTCAATAGTTTAGAAAGTGGAGCAAACTTGCTATCAGAAATGAAATAACTGCTGATCAGAGGAATTGAGATTCTACACTTTTAAAAGAGGAAATTTTCACCATGTCTTTGCTCTCTTAAACAAATATTTATTATTCCAGACATTATGCTGGGTATTGGGTCTGAATAGATGAATAATAAAGTTTCCTTATATTTGTGATTACTGTCCAGCTGAAGAGACATACTGTGTGTAGCTAAATTAAGATACAACGTGGCAGATACTATAACACAGCTTTGTAAAACGGTTTTATTGGAAGCATGAACTCTCTGAGAAGCAGTCTCAGTCTATTCATCAGGGCATCCTCAGCAATAAGCAAAATGTCTTTGTGGGCACTTAGTATTTAGCAATACCTTTATATCCCATCTGTTCAAATAAGTATTAAGTTCAATTTAGAAGGATACATATAAGATGATAACATAAAAGTAGGACAATTGAGGAGTGAAAAAAAGGGATATAAAATGAATATAGGAATGAAATCAGCTTTGAATACTTAAATGACTTTGACTCCACACTTCATTCCTTATATAAAAAAATTAACTTCTGCATAGGAAATTATGGTATCACTTGTAAAGCAACATTTGAGACAGCATCTGAAGAAAGAGTAGATGTTTTTCAGGAAGTAAATTGATTGTATTTCAGGCAAAACAAATTATTTCCTTTGAACAGATGTAAGTGAATGGAGTGGAATAGATTATAAAAGGATGAGAATAGGGAGATATATTAAGACCAGATTAGAAAGGCCTCACACACATGGAGAAAGAATTTGACATTTTGTGAGCTAAATTTCTCTCTCCAACATTTATATGTTGAAGTCCTACTATCAGGATCTCAGAATGTGACTGTATTTGGAGATAGGATCTTTGCAGATGTAAAGGAGATCATTGGAGTAGGCCATAATCCATTATGACTGGTGATCTTATAAAAAGAGGAAATTAGGACACAGACAACACATGGACTGAGGGATTACAATGTGAGGACACACTTAGAGGGCAGCAATCTGCAAATCAAGGAGACAGACTCAGAAGAAACCAAACCTGATGACATCTTGACCTTGGACTTTGAGCCTCGAAAACTGAGAAAATAAATTTGCTGTTTCAGCCAACCGGTATGTGGTAGTTTGTTATGGTAGCCCTAGTAAACTGATAAAAATCTCAAAGTAATGGGGCAACCAGCAGATATAATTTTATGAAGATGACTTACAGAGGTTATGTAGACTATGAGCTAGAGTAAAGAGAGATGGAGAAGGGTGTGTGGGTGTAGGTAAAAATGAAGCTCTAACTTAAAACTCATGCCATTGGGAATGGCAAGAGGAAATCAGATTCCAGAGATATTTTTGAGGTATAATTTAATTGGCTGCAAAGTTTGGTGGAGATGGGTTTCAGTAACATGAAGGCATTACTTCACAGATTCTAATTTAAATACTGAGTTGAAGGTATTAACTGAGACCAAACATAATTCAGTTCAAATGTTGCATTTTTAAAATTTGATAGTAGTTTTAGTTTTGAATGTGTGTCATAGAGAATGTGATCATGAGATTAGTTTTATGTATACTGAGCTTATGGAGTACTTCAGACATTTTCTTGACTTTATTTAAGTAAATATAAAATAAGTTTTGAGCTTTGGAAAATCATCCTTTTTTAATATTCTAAACAAAAGAATGGCTTCGTGAAATGAAAGATGAGCAATCCATAAATTTGGGGTGGGTGCTATGTGCTTATTAGAAGAAATCCACAAATTCTTCCCTCCTCAAAAATAGCTATGTTCTAATATGCTCTTCTTTAACTTGACTTTTCTCACAGTTTGAAAATCTTAATCTGTGTTTCAATCAAGGATAATATAAGATGGCATAGTTATCTCCCCGAAAGTGAGTTAAAATCCATAAATTGACAAAAATCATTTATAAGCAAACAGCTAACTCTCACAATCTTAATGAATGATTAGATCTGCTAGTTTAGGCCTTATAATGTAGAAAAGGATCATATAACACAATGGCATTCTTAGAGTCTGTATGTAGAAAACAAACAAACAGAAAAAGAAAGAAAATCTTCCAAAGAAAGCCTTGAGTGGCTTACATTAACAGCATCAAGCAGTGTTTGGCTTGACATGACAGGGGTTCTCAATAAAAGCTTATTGAATTAATGAAGTATACTTTTGATCTTTGACTCAAAGCACTTAGGCAAAAGAAAATGGGTGATTCCCTCAATTGATAACTTTGTATGTTTCTAACATAGAATAAGGTAAGTTATGCAAAAATAATTATTTTCTATCTCTGATAGAAATTCCACTGGATTAGGAATGCATTCCTCTTTAGGCCCACTCTCAGATATCAATGGCCATAATGCAAAGACTGTGCAAAGGTCCCAAAGCAAGTATTTGCGGAGTGAAATGGAATCCACGTATTCTTTTCTAAAATCACAGTGTTGACACTATAATCAGGAACAATGTCTTAGAAGGGAACTCTCAGATGTCCTTCAAAATAATGTTTTATTTTTTCATGAGTACTTTGAAAGAAAATTCACTTTTTATAAATTAAAATATAAATATATCTGTTGCACAATAAAGCTTAGAAATAGAAAAATACACACTGGAAATCTCACTGGTGAATATGCAGTCAAGAGGGAATAAAGTAGTTTTATGTTATAAACCTGGAAGGAATAAACACAACTCAAGAAATGTTCCAAGAGAGCTGAGACTAGAGAAAAGATAATTAAATCTGAAGATTCAACGAGAGGTGGTAGAATCTGGGACATAATTAAAAGTTCTACAATACTTTCTTTTTTAATGTTGAATTTTATGCACCTGTTAATTCTTAAGAAAAAAAATATTTAAAAGAAGTGGACCTTCCATGACAAGCATGGAAATATGAAAAAAAGAGTTAAAATGAGATAAAATTCTCTTTCTCTGTTTTTTTAAGTATTTATTAAAATTTCAAAGAATACAGAGTTCAGAGAATGAAGACTGTCTAAGAAATTAACATATCCCACAAGCTGCTTGTAGATGAATAACTACAGACTTGATGATGAATCAAGCCAGTAAAGACAACCATGAAATAAAACACATGGTTCCATTAGCTCAGCTCCTAAGATGAAATCAAGAGAGAACTAATGAGAGTAGAGTAGCAGGCTGAGAGAGAAATGTAATCTCTTTCCTGTACAATCTTTCCATTCTGGTTTTATTTTAATAGGACGCTGTGGGGAAGTCTAAACTGATTTATAGCAGGTGGACACTTTGGCTTGAGGAGTCATGAAATCAAGAACAGGCAGAGGAGGTGGGAAAATATTTGAAAGGGGTGACAGTAAGAAATTCATTGGGGTGCACAGACTTTGGAAGACCAAGTTGTTCAGAGAAATGATTTACCAGATGGAATCAAAACTTTTTAATTACCATCATACTAAGGTCTTGGCTGAATTTTTTTCTGAGAAGATAAATAATCATAAAAGATTTTGAACATTCTGATTTTCCCACAGAAACTACATAAAGGCTTTCTTCCTTTAGTTAGTAAAAATGAATTCCTTAAGTTAGTAATAATGTATTTGGCAAAGAAAAATGACAGAAATATGGTTAAATCAAATGCATGTAACAATATTTCTCTAAATATAGATTATCCTTATGAAGCCACTAAGGAATAGTGCTGTAAAACAATATTGGACTTTAAAAACTGCTTCAAAGTGTTATGGGACTTCAAAATATGAACATATGATAGATTTAAACTGATATCAAATATATGATCTATATGAAATTATGGTAATACAATTATAAAAAAAATGTGTATGGTATAACCTATTACATTTGACAGAGCATTTTGTCTACTTGACAATGATCATTTTCCTAAATTCAAGAATAGAGTGCTTTCTATTAGTAAGAATGGGTTAAAAGCAGCAATCTACAGACTGCACTTTCACTAGACAATATAAAATGTTAAAAGTTTGGGATTGAAGATGGCAGCATGAGAGGAGAGATGGAAACCTCCTCCCAAAACCACATATAATATGAAAATATACTTAATACAACTAAATCTGAAAGAGCAATAGGAAAGAAGACTGCACCAGACTGCATACACCTGGAGAAAAAGCAGACCTCATGGAACAGGGTAACATACCAAAGCCATGATCTGGCAGGACCCAAGCCCTTCTCCCACCCCAATTTGCTAGTGGGAGGAACAGAAACGAAGGAGGGAGAAGGTAGGGGCATAGGACTGCTGAACGTCAAGCCCTGGAGATCTGCTCTGAGAGCACGAACCTACATTACATGGTGCTCTGGAGATTATTGGGGTTGGAAAGCTAAAAGAGGCAGAATACCTGGAAAGACTGAGACTCCAGCCACTTGTGGAAAACAGAGATACACATCAGGCTGCTGTGGGACAAAAGAAAGGTGGGCAGTCTGAGAAAATTCCTAATCGCAAAAGGACTGCCAAAGGGGCAAGGATTGCACAGAGCTTGTGCCTCCAGAGAAACCACAGGTGGACAAAATTGTCCAGATGCACTCTGTCCAGCAGGATGGGAACTTTCAGGAGCTTCAGGTGCTTCATGCCCCAGCTAGCTATGCAGCGCCTAAGTCCCCACCAGGATATGCAGCCTGCTGAGTCTTCCTCCCTGTTAGCACTGATTTGCAAACTAGCTGCCCCTTCCCTTGCACAAGGACAGCCAGAAGGAGGCCCTACCTATGACAACTACAAGCACAAAGCATAGAGAATTCCACCTGTGCACTCAGCCCACTGGCCCTATGAGTGGAGACAGGCAGGAATCAGCTCTTTGCTTCCATCAAGTCCCAGCACTGTTTCCCTGCTACCCTTCCCATCACTCCATGGCCTCTAGAGAGTAGAGTTTCAGGGCACTAGAGGGCACCAAATACAAATATGAAATGACAAAGGAACCTGGTTCAAACCAAAATCTCACAAACACCAGAAAGGGCCAAGTGAAACTGAACTCATCAATCTTCCTGAAAGAGACCTAAATAAATAAATAAACATGCTCATGGAGGTACAGAAAAATATTCAAGATCTCAATGAATACCTCACAAATAAGATTCAATCATTAAAGAACACAGTACATGAAAAGAAACAAACAATGGAGGAATTTAAAAGCAGGTTAGATGTAGTAGAAGAGATGATAAATGCAAAAGACATTAGAGAATAGGAATACAAAGAAGCTGAGGTACAGAGAGAAAAAATCATCTCTAAAAATGAAAGAATATTGAGAGAACACATCTTGTGCTCATGCATAGGAAGAACTAAGATTGTCAAAATGTCCATCCTGCCTAAAGCAATATACAGATTCAATGCAATCCCTATCAAAATACCTACAGCATTCTTCAACAAACTAAAATAGTTCTAAAATTCATATGGAATGACAAAAGATCCCTAATAGCCAAAGCAATCCTGAGATGGAAGAATAAAGCAGGCAGATTATGCTCTCTGACTTCAAGCTCTACTACAAAGCCACAGTAATCAAGACAAGTTGTTACTGGCACAAAAACAGAACCAATGGAACACACTAAAGAGCCCAGATATAAACCCAAGCATATAGGTCAATTAATAAATGATAAAGGAGATGGATATACAATGGGGAAATGACAGCCTCTTCAACAGCTGGTGTTGGCAAAACTGGACAGCTACATGCAAGAGAATGAAACAGGATTATTGTCTAACCCAATACACAAAAGCAAACTTGAAATGGATCAAAGACCTGAATGTAAGTCATAAAACCCTAAAATGCTTAGAAGAAAACATAGGCAAAAATCTCTTGAACATAAATAAGAGCAACTTTTTTGAATGCATCTTCTTGGGCAAAGGGAACAAAATAAGAAATGAACTAATGGGACTACATCATGCTAAAAAACTGTACAGCAAAAGACACCATCAGCAGAACAAAAAGGCATCCTACAGCATGGGAGAATATATTTGTAAATGACATATTCGACAAGAGGTTAACATCTAAAATATATCAAGAACTCACACTCCTCAGCACTCAAAAGGCAAATAACCCTATTAAAAATGGGCAGAGGACATGAACAAACACTTCTCCAAAGAAATTCAGATGGCCAACAGGCACATGAAAAGATGCTCCATATTGCTAATAATCAGGGAAATGCAAATTAAAACCACTATGAAATATCACCTCACACCAGTTAGGATGGTCATCATCTAAAAGACTAAGAACAACAAATGCTGGCGAAGGGTGCGGAGAAAGAGGAACCCTCCTATACTGCTGGTGAGAATGTAAACTAGTTCAACCATTCTGGAGAGCAATATGGAGGTTCCTCAAAAAAATAAAAAATAGAAATACTATTAGACCTTGGAATTCCACTCCTAGGAATTTACCCCAAGAAAACAACTCAGATTAAAAAAGATGTATGCACCCCTATGTTTATTACACCACTATTTACAATAGCCAAGATATGGAAACAACCTAAGTGTCTGTCAGTAGATGAGAGGATAAAGAAGAGTTAGTACATATACACAATGGAATACTATTCAGCTGTAAGAAATAAACACATCCTACCATTTGCAACAAAATGATGGAGCTAGAGGGTATTATGCTCAGTGAAAAAGCCAGGCAGAGAGATAAGTACCAAATAATTTTCCTCATTTGTGGAGTATAACAACAAAGCAAAACTGAAGGAACAAAACAGCAGCAGACTCAGAGTCCAAGAAGGGACTAGTGGTTACTAAAGGGGAGGGTTGGGGAGGGTGTGTGGGGAGGGAGTGTTAAGGGGATATAAGGGTATTATGATTGGAACACATGGTATGGGGGAGATCATGGGGAAGACAGTGTTTCACTGAGAAGACAAGTAGTGACTATGTGGCATCTTACTACACTGATAAACAGTGACTTCAGTGGGATATGGGAGGACTTGATAATATGGGTGAATTAGTAACCACAATGTTTTTCATGTGAAACCTTCATAAGAGTGTGTATCAATGATACCTTAATAATAAAAAACAAAAACAAAAGTGTGAAAGTGTTTAAGGACGTATATTCACAATAATCATATAGCCATGTCTTTAAAATCAAATTCTTATTTTGAAGATGTAAGGTTACATGTGTGTTTGTGTTACTGTAGATACTAATTTAAAATTGTATTCTGTGTTATACAAGTTTATACTGAATCTATTGTTAGGTGTCTGGGAGAATAGCTAAATCAAGATATATCATAATTTTTTAGGTTATTCTAAATCAGGACAGTTTAATGAGAGAAGAGAGCATAAATAATACAGGTGCAGCAAAACAGGTTAGAAATACGGAAAAGGTTGCAGAACTCATCAGAGCCAGCTTGTGGAAAAGCAAACCATGTAGCATCTAGGGAGAAATAATCTGGCATATTTAAGGGGTAGGTAAAACTTGGTTTCAATGTCAAAAGAAACCCAGTAGTGGTAGCAGAAAGCCAATTACATATGGGCTTACAGTGCAATGTGGCAAATGAAGCGACCAGGCTACTTTGTGATCTCTAGAAGTAGAAATCACATTCAAGAACATGGGTGTGGTAATTCTTCCTCCATCACAACTAGAAAAAAACAAAAATATTCTCAAACATTCATCATGCTTTCAGTTAAAAATCAGGGTACAATAGTTGTGGTAGTTTCAAAGAGCAGAAGTTATTTTGTACATTGACAAAACATTTACAACAGAATATAGAAAATCTGATCATATTACATTAAGATAGGTTTCAATCACCTTTTGATATCTAGAACACAATTTGAGAGAAATTAAGTAACATAAAATAAAGAATAACTTTACACTGAGAAAACTTAAGAAGTTAGTCCTGAATTTACAAAGGAAATTAAAAGGTAATTAGAATTTGCTAAATTACAGAATCATTTCCCAAAGGTTGTAGAATAAAGTTTCAATATAATATTAGGGAAAATATTTCTTCTGTCATTTCCACATTTGCACAGTAAAAAGGTCCATTTTTTCTTACGGCATTACTAAATGTGATTTCATAGAGTTTTCATTTTTGAGTACCATAGGTGAGACTAGAATTTCTAATTATGCTATAACCATCCAAAAAGTAGTCTTGAAGATTAGATTTCCCTATCTTTATGAAGTCAGATAGGAAATTTATTCTTCTGTTTTATCATATATGTTAATCTTCTACAAAATGACACACTCCATACCTCTGGAAACTTTCATAAATTAAGGTCATTTGTAGAAGTAGGAGCTTTTCATGTAGAATGACAAAGTATACTGGGCAGGGTAAGACACTCCATGATAAATTATTAATTCTTTGAGGATTGAAAATACTATAAGTGTTCATACTTCTAGAAATTGTAATACCTGAAGTTTTATTCACTGACACACTATAAAATGACGAAACATAGACAGTTAAAAAGGTATTGATATGGGCTTCCCATGGATTACCGAAAGAGAATATGAAAATTGTGGAAGGGAATCACATGACAAATGCAGGTTCTCCAAAGTTCCATTCAAGGACAATTCTACATCAGGGTAAAGGGTTACTCTAAAGTTACAAATTCTAGACAGTCCAAAAATCAGACTACAGACCCAGGGAGAGATTGCACAAAAATCACCCAATATGGAGATCTGAGTAAATGTTAGGCTTATGACTTCTCCAAAGTTGACACACTGTAGTATCCTCAGGTTGGTAAATGCTACCGTTCACAGACACGCCGTATGGGACCAAAGACAGAGGGTGATGAGTTCATCTTAATCCTTTGTTCTTTATCATCACCTATATTTTTTTATTATGGTATTATTGATAAATACTCTTATGAAGCTTTCACATGAAAAAAAATGTGGTTACTACATTTACCCATATTATCAAGTCCCCACGCATAACCCACTGAGTCACTGTCCATCAGTGCAGTAAGATGCCACTAATTCACTATGTGCCTTCTCTGCGCTACACTGTCTTCCCTGTGATCCCCACACCATGTGTACTAAACATAACACCCCTCAGTCCCCTTCTCCCTCCCTCCCCCTGCTCCCCTTTGGTAACCGCTATTCCCTTTTTGGAGTCTGATCATCACCCATATTTTTCTTGATCTTTGTACCCCCCTATTTTGAAAAAGAGATAATATTTTTTTCAATTTGTGAAAATATTTTCTAGCCTTTTCATCAGATTAAACTACTTTCCAAAAAAGTACTTACATAGTGTAAAGCACCGTGATTTTTCAAATGAAATCATGTGAATACTACATACCCTGATTTGATGATATGAAGCTCAAGGACAGAAATAAATCTACTTGAAATTAATAAGCATTTTTTTCTCACTTAATTGACAGAACTGTTTCTACCAAATATTTTCCATTTTTAATTCTTAACAATAGTGTTAGAAAGCCTTTTAGGTTTTGTTCTTGCTTTTTAAAAAAATTGCTTTCTTGTCACCAAAGTACTCATATATGATTTTTTAAACTACTATTGTAGATATAATCGGAAAAAATTGAGCATGTGTATTATAGTAGTGAGAATTTAGAAATCAGGAGAACTGTACAAACAGACCTCTAATTTGCTCCTATTTCTTTTGAAGCTGGCTTTAGGATTAGGTCGGTACACACTCTGAGTAACCAATTTATCATAAGGAAGCTTTAGGGCAAAGATCATTCTTAGTCCTCTCAAGAACTCATTTTGGTAAAAATTATGTTGTCAAGGGCCAACTGTGAGTTCTTTAAAGTCAGAGATTAACTTTTATTCACTTTTTTAATCCCTAACATCAGATGGCAAGCCTAATGCTCAATACATGGGAAGGACTCAAAAATAAATTTAATCAGTTTATAAAAAAGACTTTAGGAAATTGAATTCACTGAAATTGCTTAAATGCTTTATTGTAGCTTTAACTGAATCTTTTTTTTTTTGAAAGTGAATCACATATCACTGCCTATTTAAACCAGGTCAAACTGATTTTAAAAACTTTGTTTTCTGAATATTGGATTAGAATATACACTTGTCAAATATGGATTTGTTAAATCATTGAGAGTGAAACTGGCATACACCAACATTCAAAAACAAATTAGAAATATTAATACTTTATTAAATGAATATTTTATAGATGTGTCATTCTGATTTTCTGAAATAGCTTACAACAGGTTAGTTTATTTGTATTGTTTGAATTGTTAATCGTAAATTAATATGTAATCTAAAACCACATTTTCACTTTTTACAAGCCAAGATATACCTCCTTTCTTTATAACATTTCAATCTATATTAAAAGAGATATTACACCTAAATATAAATGTTAACAAACGAACAAGCTGCTTGAGTCAAGAGAAAAATGTGAGGTATGTGAGGTCCTACAGCTGGTATAAGTCAATGAAATTCTGCTGTTTTTCAGGTTACTGTCTGCCAAGGGTTAGTGGGGGCACATATCCAGCCACTGTTCTACTTACCAATCTGACATGGAGGTACTTTATTCCATGCATCACAAAAAATGCATTTTAGGAATTCACACAGAGATGGATAGGCTGACATTGGCTCTAAAAGTCCAAAGGCCCATGATATGTGCTTTAAAGGGAAACCCTGATTTCTTAATGATTTTTATTTTTACATGGGGGAAAAAATATCTAAGTGTGTCTTGCAACAATCTGAAATGTATAGAAGGTTGGGAAAATTGGATAATTAAACATAAAGTGGTTGTTCCTTTGGTTTAAAATTTATCATACCTGAATTTTCATATGTCTCTGTTTGAAAATTACATGGATGGTTAAATGATAAATGAAAAATTCTCATTTTTCAATATTTTCTGTAAAACTCTAAATACCAAAATTAAGTCATTCTTTCTCCTTCTTACATGAAGTATTCCTAGAAGAGGAAATCTTATTCATTAATTTGTTACTCTTCTCAGATTCTCTTTCCATATCTGCAACATTTTCCATAAATGAAAATGCTCAGTATTGGACTTTGACTTATAAGTATAGATGAAAATAGTTTAACAATAAACTTGGTATTTTGTTCAATTTCTATCCATTTCACATTTTGTAGGCAACTATTTACTGATCATGGTTTCTCACAGTCTGTGAAAAGTCAAACTATAGTGAATGTGCTGCTCTTCATTCAACCTAATCATAGTGAGTAGAAAAGGCTCCCCATTAAATAGTCTTTGCTGCCATCTAAGATGCCTAGTGAGATGTAGAAGCACTTCAAAATAAGTAATACAACGCATAACATATTTTTCTGAATAATGGGTTAGCACGATGTAGCCAATTAAAATGGCTTGAAATCTTTGCATATTGTGAATAGTAAGATAACCAAAACATAAAATTGCAATGAAGTATTCTAAGTACTAAGAATACTATGTAGCTATTCTTAACATATAATGCAATGTATATGACTTACTTGGTGTAAATTGCTTTAGACTACAGAATAAATCTCTTTTGGAAGTGGTTACTTTGTGATTTATATTTTAAAAGTATGACAACAGTTGTTACATACATGCCATCCTTATGGTGTTCAAATAGACATAGTAATTCAGTATTGTCTCTTTATTTTAAATATTTTTTTTTCTTAAAATACCATCATGCGTTTTGTTCCCTGAGGCTCCTATGAGTGGCATAACTGATTCTGCATAAACATATGCTTATGAATAGGACACAATTTAAAATGTTCAGACTCAAATACATTCTAGGTAAAGTGGTCAGATGCATGCTAGATAATACCCATTTTTAAGGGTATTAAGCAATCCAAGAACAAAGCTTCATGCTATACTTTCATTTTTTACTAAATTGAGATAACTAAGTTTATACTATAGTATCAATGTGTCATTCACAGCCTATTATTTCAGTTGCTTTCATTGGCATTGAAAGTAACCAGGTGGTCAATTAGGTCCAAAGATTGATACTGATAATTACTATGTTTAGTGGGTAGTAGTAAAATATAGAGAAATGACTTACTGAGTTAGGGAAACCTGAAATGAAATTCTTGCTTTATATCTGATAAGTTCTGTCACCCACTGAGAATAAATTAATAATTATGAGTATCAGTTTCTTGAGACAAATGCTTGTTCTAAGCATAACTCAGGAACTTCCTACAGGAATTGCATGCAGTTGTGTTGCTGAAATTTCCATTGCTTATCGAGGTGTCGGACTCCAGTAGGTGTAAATCAAGAGCAACATTCTTGCTTGTTTTCTCTTTAAATCTCACTGTCCTTTCAAGTCACATCACTTGAATCATCCTTCCTTGCTTTGACTAATTTGGGGGCTGATCTACATCTTTTCTGGTCACTTTCAAATATTAACATATAGTTTCATTTCTCAGGTTCATTACATAGTCCATTACAAACTAAATATGATCTTAATTTTTTTAATTGAAAAAACCTGTGTGCTTAGGTCCTGCCCCTATCTACAGTCATGGTAACCCAAAATCCTCAGTCATTCTTTTCTCAATGATTGAGACAAGTCACTTCACCTCTGTGTTTTTCTGCATTTCATCGAATACCCCTCCAGGGAAATTGGAGACCACATGCCTCATTGGATCACCATCTGACCGCTATTCCTAGGGATCATATTGGAAAGCTTCAGAATTTTTAATTCCTTTACAGAATTTCTTCCCAGCCTTTGAGAGCAAACCTCATTACCTAGGTCATAAACAGATGTAGTTCTTGGCACCCTACATGCAACTCTATGACTAGAATATCCCATAAAATTGGGAGATTATTTTTAAGTTGAGATACCCATTATTTCTTATACTAAGAGATCTCATTTCTTATTTCAAAAGAGTCTTCAGTGCCCCCAATTTTCCATATGCACGATGTAACTGGCATTTCATGGAAACATATATGCCTAAAAGGAACAACATAAAAACACCCACCTAATTGGCTATTAACAACATTCTGCTGAAAGCACCCAATAATCAAACTGAGTTTATGATATGTGAATGAAACCAGAAAATTGTTCTGCTCCTTCTTTCAAAACAAAAGGTTTAAACATTTATTGTTTTTTTCTTTTGCCAAATGCTATGTTAACTCTGAAATTCCTAATTATCTTTCATATTTCATTATTGCTTATGATAAAACATCCTTCCCCCATCAGAAAATTTGACCCTTTTACAGGATAAAATGCTGTTTCTTCTGCATGTTAAGCTGCAGACACTCATCTTCCACTTCCATCAGCTAACTTTCACATCTGAAGAGCAATATTGTGTATTTGCTACAAACAGGGTTTCTGGTTTCAGAATACCTACATTGGTCTCCTGCCTCTGTTTCTAAACTAGTTGGGTAAGTTTAGGCAAGTTAGTTTATTTCTCTGTGCTTCAGTGTCACTGTTTAAATCAGTAAGTTAAATGGGAAAGTGGTAGGAATCACAATCTCTCTTTACGGTGGCATTAATTTTTGCAATTCTGATGCGATTCTAGAAGACAAATACCACAGAATTCTTTGCAAATACTGATTATTCGAGGTCAGTATATTTTAAATGCCTTAAAAAAGGGTGTATCCTCTGGGACCTTTTGGGGGTTATGGTTAGTAGGTAGTTGATTAGATTATTATTAGCTCAAAATAGATTCATTCCATCATGCTCATTCTTCAAACTTTGAAACTCTTCTCTCTATAGCACATAAGAGAAATTCCAGCAGTTTGGCTCTATTGACTATAGGTCACCATTGAGTGCAGGCTTCCAGCAGTTAACCTAATAGGCTATTACTAGCACTCCCAGCAGGTCAAGTCAACACATGAAATCACAAAAACACCCACCTAATTGGCTATTAATAGCACTAATAGGCTATTAATAGCACTCCCAGCAGTTCAAATCAACACATGAAATCACAGAAACACCCACTCTAGTGAATTTGTCCAAAGTGAACCTTATATTTATTTACCTTTTGTTTAACTCCTGCTCCCTCACATGCTCTTCAGGATCTTGCTAAAACAAATTGAAATGTTCTTTTAGATTTTTTTAGTGTTAAAGGCATTGTCTTCTTGGACTTCTGTCAGGGTTACCTAAGTCTTCTTGTTACATGATGGGTGACAGAGGTGCTTATAACACAACTGTTTTCCTATCTTAAATTTCTTATGTCAAAATGGGGTGCTGCCTTCACAATGTAGTTCATGGATTTTGAAGCTTAGCATTTCTCAGGTTCATCTGCATTTGCTCAGACTCTATTCCATATCATAAGGTCCCACTCATTCTCCAAAAATGCCACTCCAGTGACTCAGGGGTTCATAAACATTTTCTTTATAGGCTTGAGAAATGTTTTATTCATTGTGGGCCATTCAGTCTCTGTGGAAGCAGCTCAACTCTGTCATCTCTGCCATTGAAATCATGTAAACCAATGTTGTGACTGCTCCAATAAAAAGAGGAGGTAGTCTGAGAGCCATAGTTTACCAGCCCCTACCTTAAAACAAGAGATTTGATAGGATTTAGCTTTCAATAGGAACTGTACTTTCTACCCTTACAATTAGATATTAACTTGGTCCTTAGCTACATCTGCCCAGGTAAATAAAAACTCTTTCAAAGCTGTGGAGATCTTCTGGCTCTTGACACAGGTTACAATTTATACTTCATAACTTTGCAGTTTTCTTCTTTCCTTCATAACTTTGCAGTTTTCTTTTTGTATATGCTCTCTGGGAATGTCCAAAGAAGCCAAATCCTACCAACTTTGTATTCGTTTGTGTTACCATGGTACTTAATTGTCACAGACATTTGAATTCTTACCACTTTGCCCTCCTCCTGTATTTCATTCTATACTACACCAGAAATGATTTGGATAATTATAATGAAATTTTATGCCAGCAATTACATGTGTCACATTTCCCCAGCAATGAGATTATCCCAGTATCGCTTAGCTATATGAGAAAACAAAACCAGACTCCATTTTCATAGTTTGTTGCACAGGGACACTTCTGGTACTAATTATTAAATCAGTGACAGTCACAGCAGATAACAACTGATGGAACCAAATTAAGATAATTTGAAGATGTTTTATTAAGGGAGCTATTCACAAAGGTGTGGGCAGTACATAAGGAAAACATAGTGTGTGCTCTTGGCAAATGTCTTATCTAAGATGCATTGATTCATGTTCATTTGAATTTCAGAAGTCAGTTTGATTTGTTCTGATATTTTTGAAATCTTGGAGCTATAATATGACACCTTCCTATAGAGTAAGTGTAAACTGTTCAATATGCTTATAATGATAGTTGTTAAATTAGAAGCATTGGTATAAATCTTTCATGGCACTTACCCTTGAAATGATTATATAAATTTGGAATAAATTCCAATAAAAATTAGCAAATATTAAATTCACTCAAAACTACATTAAAATCAATGATTTTGGTGGGGGTGGGGAAGAATACATAGCTTAAACAAATCACTATTTTTTAGTAATTAAAGGATATCTAAATCATGGAAAATAAATATGTAAATATTCAGTTACATACAACTTTAACTAGTTAAAAGTTGTTCAGGTTAAAATACTGAGAGTGAAAAACTTGTTTAAAGTCAGACACACATTAAGTTGTAGATTCTAGGCAAGCTCAGACAATCCAATTCACAAGTTCCACAGCCCACAGTCTATTCCAGGGACTTAGCAAAACTTTATTAATTAATTAGAATGATTATTATTATTAACATGTCCTTCAGGTCTTGTTTACAGAAAAGAAAGCTTATAAAGTACTATACAAAGGTTTGATTTCTAAAGTTATGGGACCAGTTTGCCTGAAATATTTTATTTTGGCATTTGGTTACACTGAATTGGTATTTTTCTAATCATTAAAATTCAGTTTTAAGTTGACTTTAAAATTGGCCTAGTCATATTTATTTTTCACCAAACCTTAATTGCTGAATCTAAGAATGACTGGATATATAAATACCTACCCCTCATAGTTAGAATTATTATACATATATTTAATCAGGCATTTCCATGTTATTTATTTTAGCCTGCCCACCAGTAGAAATGTCTAAAGGCTATTTTTCCACTTCCTTATGGTCTTATTGAATATCAGAAATTCCTAATTCTAGTTACCTTTATTGAAAATGAAAAGAAATAAAAATATCTGGGAAAGAAATTATTATATATTACACATCTCAGATACTGTTAAGATAAATAAGAATGGAAAAGAAAGGTAGTAAACAGTAAAAAGGAAAATTTTAGATTTAGGACAACTCTCACTACCAATTATAAAATACACATTTATTAAAAGATTCAAGATGGTGCCATGAGAGGTGAGACAGAGAACTCCTCCCAAAACCACAAATTGTATGAAAATATAGTTAATTAATACAACTAACCCTAAAATAGCATCAGGGAAGAGGGCTAAACCAGACTGCATGCAGATCTCACAAACAGAGCAGACCTCAAGAAACAGGGTTGGGAACATTGAGGAGCTTCAGGTACTCCATCCCGCTAGCTGGCTGCTCAGCTCTAAGGCCCCCCACTGTAACATGTAGCCTGCCAAGACTTTCTCCTGGCCTGACAGCACTGGCTTGCAAACCAGCAGCCACTGTGCTGTTGTCAGGCCAGCCAGAAGGAGGCTCAGCCTACAACAGCTAGAGATGCCAAGCACAGAGGCTTACACCTGTGAGTTTGGCCCGCTGGCTCTGACACTGGAGGCAGGCACCACAGACGGGAGTAAGGAAACAGATCTTCCCTCCCCCCAGGCACCAGCTCTACTCCCCTACGACCCCCAACCTCACTCTAGGGGCTGAGCAGCTTCAGGGACTGGAGCTTCTGGGCACTAGTGGGCACCACACAGAAATATGAAGCATCAAAAGAACATGGTTCAGATGAAAATCTCACAGAAAAGGAAGAAACTGAAATCACCAATCTTCCTGAAAGAGAGTTCAAAATAAAAATTATAAACATGCTTATGGAGGTACAGAAAAACATTCAAGAACTCAGGAACAAATTTAAGATGGAGATTCAATCATTAAGAAATTCCATATCTGAAATGAAAGATACAATAGAGGGATTTAAAAAAGATTAGATTTGTAGAAGAGATGGTAAATGGAAAAGAAATTAGAGAAGAATAATACAAAGAAGCTGAGGCACAGAAAGAAAAAAGGATCTCTAAGAATGAAAGAATATTAAGAGAACTGCATGACCAATCTGAAAGGAACAATATATGCATAATAGGGGTACCAAAAGAAGAAGAGAGAGAAAAAGGGATAGAAAGTATCATTGAGGAGGTAACTGCTAAAAACTTCCCCAATCTGGGAAAAAAGGTAGTCTCTCCAGCCATGGAGGTACGTAGATCTCCCAACACAAGGGACCCAAGGAAGAAAACATCAAGACATATAAAAATTAAAATGGTAAAGAACAAGGATAAAGACAGACTTTTAAAAACAACTAGAGAGAGAAAAAAGATCACATACAAAGGAAAACCAATCAGGCTATCAGACTTCTCAGCAGAAACCTTACAAGTCAGAAGGGAGTGGCATGATACATTTAATGCAATGAAGCAGAAGGGCCTTGAACAAAGAATAATATACCTGGCAAGTTATCATTTAAATGTGAAGGAGGATTAAACAATTTTCAGATAAGTAAAAGCTGAGAAAATTTATCTCCACAAACCACCTTTACAGTGTGTTTTGGAGGGACTCCTTTAGATGGAAGTAATCCTAAGGCTACATAGATGTCACCCAAGGGATTGACAAAGAGAACAGGATATAATTCATAACATACAAAGAATGGAGGAGGAATAAAAAGGAGGAAAAAATAAAAACAGAACCTTTAGGTTGTGTTTGTAATAGCATACAATGTGTGTTAAATTAGACTGTTAGATAGAAAGGAAATTAACCTTGAACCTTTGGTAAACATGAATCTAAAGCCTGCAATGGCAATAAGTACATATGTATTGATAATCACCCTAAATGTAAATGGTCTGAATGCACCGATCAAAAGACAGAGAGTTACTGAATTGATAAAAAAACAGATATATGCTGCCTACAAGAGACTCACTTCAAACCCAAAGGCATACACAGACTGAAAGTAAAGGGATGGAAAAAGATATTTCATGCAAGTAATACTGAGAGAAAAGCAGGAATTGCAGTTCTTGTATTAGACAAAATAGACATCAAAACAAAGAAACTAACAAGAGACAGAGAAGGACATTACATAATGATAAAAGGGTCAGTCCAACAAGAGGATATAACTACTATAAATAACAATACACCCAATACAGGATCACTTACATATGTGAAACAAATACAAACAGAATTAAGGGGGGAAATAGAATGCAATGCATTCATTATAGGAGACTTCAACACCCCACTCACTCCAAAGGACAGACCAACCAGACAGAAAATAAGAGACAGAGGCTCTGAAAAACAGATGGGTTTAACAGACATCTACAGAATGCTCCATCCAAAAGTAACAGGATACACATTCTTCAAAAGTGCACATGAACATTTTCAAGAATAGGTCATATACTAGGCCACAAAAAGAACCTCACTAAAAACAAAAAGATTGAAATTGTACCAACCAGCTTCTCAGATCACAAAGGGATGAAACTAGAAATAAATTACACAAAGAAAATGAAAAAGCCCACAAACACATGGAGGCTTAATAACATGCTCCTAAATTATCAATGGATCAATGACCAAATAAAAACAGGGATAAAGCAATATTTGGAGACAAATGACAACAATAATTCAACAACAGTGAAGCCCATGCTAAGAGGGAAGTATATTGCAATACAGGCCTACCTCAGAAAGAAGAAAAATCCCAAATGAACAGTCTAAACTCACAGTTAATGAAACTAGAAAAGGAAGAACAAATGAGGGCCAAAGTCAGTAGAAGGAGGGACATAATAAAGATTAAAGCAGAAATAAATAAAATTGAGAAGAATAAAACAATAGAAAGAATCAATGAAAGCAAGAGCTGGTTCTCTGAAAAAAAAAAAAAAACAAAATAGATAAACCCCTAGCCAGACTTATCAATAAAAAAAGAGAGTCTACACACATAAACAGAATCAGAAATGAGAAAGGAAAAATCACTATGGACACCATAGAAATACAAAGAATTATGAGAGAATACTATGAAAAAATGTATATTAATGAACTGGATAACCTAGAAGAAATGGACAACTTTCTAGAAAAATACAACCTTCCAAGGCTGACCCAGGAAGAAAGAGAAAAACTGAATAGACCAATTATCAGCAAAGAAAGTGAACTGGTAATCAAATCACTACCTAAGAACAAAAGTCCTGCATGAGATGGTTTCACTGCTGAATTTTATCGAACATTTAGTGAAGACGTAATACCCATCCTCCTTAAAGTTTTCCAAAAAGTAGAAGAGGAGGGAATACTCCCAAACTCATTCTATAAGGACAAAAATCACTCTAATACAAAAACTAGGCAAAGACATAACAAAAAGAGAAAATTACAGACCAATATACCTGGTGAACATAGATGCAAAAACACTCAACAAGATATTAGCAAACCAAATTCAATAATACATCAAAAAGATAATTCATCATGATCAAGTGGGATTCATCCAAGGGATGCAAGGAGGTACAACATTTGAAAATCCATCAACATCATCCACCACATCAACAAAAAGAAGAAAAAAAACCACATGATCATCTCCATAGATGCTGAAAAAGTATTCTACAAAGTTCAACATCCATTCATGATAAAAACTCTCAACAAAATGGGTATAGACGCAAGTACCTCAACATAATAAAGGCCATATATGGCAAACCCACAGCCAACATTATATTTAACAGCAAGAAGCTGAAAGTGGACGCCCACTCTCCCCACTTTTATTCAACATAGTTCTGGATGTCCTAGACACCGTAATTAGACAATAAAAATAAATAAAATCATCCAGATTGGCAAGGAAGGAGTCAAACTGTCCCTGTTTGCAGATGACATCATACTGTGCTTAAAAAACCCTTAAGAATCTACTCCAAAACTACTAGATCTAATATCTGAATTCAGCAAAGTTGCAGGATACAAAACTAATATACAGAAATTTGTTGCATTCCTATACCCTAATGATGGACCAGCAGAAAGAGAAATCAGGAAAACAATTTAATTCACAATTGCACCAAAAAGAATAAAATATCTAGGAATAAACCTAACCAAGGAAGTGAAAGACTTATACTCTGAAAACTACAAGACACTCATGAGAGAAATTAAAGAAGAAACCAATAAATGGAAATACATCCCATGCTCATGGATAGGAAGAATTAATATTGTCAAAATGGCCATCCTGCCTAAAGCAATCTACAGATTCAATGCAATCCCTATCAAAATACTGACAGCATTCTTCAATGAACTAGAGCAAATAGTTCTAATATTCATATGGAACCACGAAAGGCCCTGAATAGCCAAATCAATCCTGAAAAGGAAGAATAAAGCAGGGGGAATTATGCTCCCTGACTTCAAGATCTACTACAAAGCCACAGTAATCAAGACAATTTAGTAATGGCACAAGAGCAGAAAAATAGACCAATGGAACACACTAAAGAGCCCAGATATAGACACAACCATGTATGGTCAATTAAAATACGATAAAGTAGCCATGGATATACAACAGGGAAATGACAGCCTCTTCAACAGCTGGTGTTGGCAAACTGGACAGCTACATGAGAGAGAATGAAACTGGATTATTGTCGAACCCTGTACACAAAAGTAAATTCAAAATGGATCAAGGATCTGGATGTAAGTCATGAAACCATAAAATTCTTAGAAGAAAACATAGGCAAAAATCTCTTCAACATAAATATGAACAAATTCTTCATGAACATATCTCCCTGGGCTAGGGAAACAAAAGCAAAAATTAACAAGTGGGACTATATAAAACTAAAAAGCTTCTGTACAGAAAAGGATACCATCAGTAGAACAAAAAGACATCCTAGAGTACGGAAGAATATGTTCATAAATGATATATCTGATAAGGGGTTGACATCCAAATTATATAAAGAACTCACACACCTCAACAAACATAAAGCAAATAAGCCAATTAAAAAATGGGTACAGGAGTTGAACAGCTTCTCCAAAGAAGGAATTCAGATAGCCAACAGGCACATGAAAAGATGCTGCACATCACCTATCATCAGAGAAATGCAAATTAAAACCACAATGAGATATCACATCACACCAGTTAGGATGGCCAACATCCAAAAGACAAACAACAACAAATGTTGGCAAGGATGTGGAGAAAGGGGAATCCACCTACACTGCTCGTAGGAGTGTAAATTAGTTCAACTATTGTGGAAAGCAGTATGGGAGGTTCCTCAAAAAACTCAAAATATAAATACCATTTGACCCAGGAATTCCACTCCTAGGAATTTACCCTAAGAATGCAGGAGCCCAGTTTGAAAAAGACGTATGCACCCCTATGTTTATCACAGCACTATTTACAATAGCCAAGAAATGGAAGCAACCTAAATGTCCATCAGTAGATGAATGGATAAAGAAGATGTGGTACATATACACAATAGAATATTATTCAGCCATAAGAAGAAAACAAATCCTACCATTTGCAACAACATGGATGGAGCTAGAGGGTATTATGCTCAGTGAAATAAGCCAGGTGGAGAAAGGCAAATATCAAATGATTTCACTCATCTGTGGAGTATAAGAACAAAGAAAAAACTGAAGGAACAAAACAGCAGCAGACTCACAGAACCCAAGAATTGACTAACAGTTACCAAAGGGAAAAGGATTGGAAATAATGCATGGGAAGAGAGGGAGAAGGGGAAAAAAGGGTCATTATGATTAGCACATATAATGTAGGGGGTGGGGATACAGGGAAGGCAGTATAACACAGAGAAGACAAGTAGTGATTCTATAGCATCTTACTATGCTGATTGGACAATGACTGTAATGAGGAATATGTTGGGGACTTGATAATAGGGGGAGTATAGTAACCATAATGTTGTTCATGTAATTGTATATTAATGATAGCAAAAAAAAAAAAGAAAGTCCAATGACAAAAAAAACAACGCATTTATTGGAAAGAGAATTTACCACAATTTAGGTATGATTTATTCTTCATGTGTTTAAATATTTGAACATTATATCAATTATACACAAACGAAGTAATAAACATGCAAATATTAAAAATCTTCTTAAAATTGAGTGGCATGTAGAAATGTATTTTTTATGGTAATGCATTTTTATCCTGTGAGAGAACTTTACTATTTTCTTGGCTCACGGTAGTCTTTTCTCTCTTTCTTACATGCGTATTGGGTTCATACTTCATTTTGCTGCTGTCTAAATGTAACAGATTGAGGCGGGTCACATTCCCATTTCCTACTAATAAAGTTACTTCAGCCCAACTCCCACTTCTCTTTTAGAAGCATCCTGCCTTTTACTACATATCTATTGCTATATATCTAACCCAGTGAGGCTCATTCTTAGGGTCAGCACTGACCCTGCATTTATGGATGACCATCAGTGACCACAGAATAACATTTTCCCCAGGAAGACATGCTATGCCATCACACATAATCAAGTATTTATTTTGAGCTGGGCTTGAGAAACTAAACAAAACAATCAGGTAAAATGTCTAATGGCTATAAACCCTTACTCACTTAGAAGAGGTTTTTATATTTTCCATACATCCTAACTTAGAAAAAGGCACTAAAGGATTTTATTTTATATCCCAATTATTGAACCAAAAAATTAAAATAAAAAAACAAAATGAAACACTAAAGAGTTCAGCTATTATATAGAAAAAAAAAATGAAACTTCTGGTTCAAGGCATTTTTGTTTTTTCTTACAGGCCATCTTACAAAATATGACAAGACTTGAATGATCACAAATGCAGAATAACACTTTCCAGAATTTGATTATTGTCTTTTCTCAAATTCAGTTATGGATGAAAAATTCCCTCCTCCTCAATCAGCTTTTCAGGTACCTCATATATCCTTATATAATTCCAGGAAAGCTTTGACTTTGAGACTAAATACATAAAGAATACAGAAATTTAATAAACAAGCAACAATAACAAAAATTCATATTTGTACACTTAACATATCTTTTATAAAGTATTTAGGGTGGGAATTGTTAATAATATAGGTATAAACAGAGTACAGCCCATGAAATAAGACTGTCACACAAAGGTCCTTGGATAGGTTCCAATTGATGAGTGAATAGAATTTAGCTTCATGAAGGAGGAATTAACACATTCTAGATGAAGCACCATGAGTCTCCATGAAACGTCATGATTTGTTCAGAAAGCAAATCATGCTGTACATCATGGTTAGAAGTACTGTAGCAAAACCTCTAACTGCCTACCAAATGTTAATTCTCTTTTTCTATTTCTCTGCTAATATTCTCTGACTCTCGTAACCACAAGAATACCTAGTTCTTCTTTAAATCTACCTAGGATTGGCTGCATAACTAAGTTTTGGCCAAAGATATGCAAGTGGAGATTAGTTTTATGTCATCTTGGAAGAATTCATAAGGGAGGGAACATAAACTTCTTTGCCCCTTTCTCTATCCTGCTGGCTGGAATAGTCACAATTTGACTTTTTGTGTGTGTGTGTTGTAAATAAAAATGATATTTTCTTTAAACATCTATTTTTAAGTTTTTGTTACTAGCATCTAAACATAAATTTTAACTGCTACAAGTACATAAGAAGAGTGATAGAAATTTTAAGCAAAAATTATATGATAAAGCTCCTTACATGTTAGTAAAGATTTTGAAATGTAACTTCTGAATGTTAGGACATCATTAAGTATAAGGGTGTGTTATGGGTATATTATAACAAGGGTATATTACGAGTGGATTTGAATTTTAGAAATATTATGTAGTAAGAGTAGAATGAATTGGCTGTGGCTAGACAGGAAACCCAGTTTAAAATCTAGAAAAGTAATCTAAATATATGCAGTAAGACCCTGGTCTTTAATTAATGAGTAGCATAATTCACCAACATGGAAAATGGAGGTGAAGGGCATATTTTAAGAAATAGTAATGAGTTCAACTTTAGGTATTTTGAAAGTGGGTATCTGTGGGACATTCAAGAAGAGATATCCAGCTCTTCCTCGCTCAAGAACATTCTGATAACTAGTAGTCAATATCCTTCATATATAAAGATATCAACAGAGTGACTAGAAATTTGACCTATTTTCTATCATGCTAAGCTAAATACTTTTCTAAGAGCCCTGAAAAATTGATAAATAAGTTGAGGTATAAAACAACACATTTTCTTATTTTACTGACTTAGATGCACTTAGAGCTTGTGCTCCCACTCCTTAATTTCAAAGGGGAATTTTAGGGAAGGAACCACTGTGTGTGGACATGTGACATCATGAAATATGTTTTTTTTCTGCTTTGCCTGTCATTCTGCACATAAACTAATCTGTAAGAAAACAAAATCTGTCCTCTTCTGATGTCATTTTAAGTCCTTTATAACCTTCAGAAACTGTGTGGAAGAGTCTGAGAAGAATATTAAATATAGAAAGAATCCTGTGATAGCATAGATTAATCCAATAATAAACTTTTAAGCTAATGACTGTTAGAGTACAATTTAATAATTTAGTAAATGACTCAATTCCTATTCCTATAGACCTTTTGAGATATAAATTTCAATTCAGTATTTCTCTGGCACTCTGAAAGTAAAATACATATGCAATTCAATGCTAATTTTTTGTTCTCAAAGACTTTGTAATAGACCAATTCACTTATCTTCCTCTTCTTTGTCATTTATTTCAATTGAATAAATACAATACATTTCTTTCCTGTTTTGATTGAATGAGTGAGACAGAATATGCCTTTGTAATTTCTGCATTCATTAATAGAATGACTGCTCTTAGAATAGACAAAAGAGAATAAATGAATTTATTTCAGAATTAACAGGTATAGATTCTAGGATTTTTTTAAAAATGAGGATGGGGGCTGATTAGTAATATAATATTTATTCCTAACATACAAGCATTCTAGCTAATTTATACATGAAATTTGTAAATTTATATACAGAATTCATTTTAATATACAAAATTTGGTAACTTCTAACCTATTTCATGATTGTAAAAATATGTAATGGATGAATTTATAAAAATTCTCATATATCCATAAAATAAAATAACATGAAGCTACTAAAATTATGACACAATAGTACATTCAATGTCAGGAAAACATGTTCACAATTATTAAATGCACACAAAGCATGTATACAACAAAATAGAATCAAGCTTTGTACCAAAAAGTGCATAAATTTTAAGTCATATGCATTCAAAATTAAGCATTTTCTAGTGAAAAGTCAAATTCTGTAGTTTTCATTGTCTGGTTTTAGATATCTGTACTTTCTTCCATTAAGGTATGTCATTTTTATGAGGACACAAACTAAACGAACAAACCAACCAACACAATACATTTTTTAAACACATAACAAGAAACAAAGCCAAACTACTCAGAACTCTGCTTCCATAAAATTCCAGAAGGAAAATACACCCAGACATAATCTATTTGATAGCCAACATCAGGATAAAAGAGATACAACTTTTATTATTTTAAGACAAGCAATGGGAACTTCGCAGTAATTAACATTTAAAAGTAACCATTTTCAATTTCAAAATAGTTCAGCTGATTTCTTGTACGTCCAGATGTGTCTCATATAAGCCAACACAGTGTGACTAAAGTTAACTTCAATGATATGACCATTTTTGTCTGTATTGAAGTAATTGGGCTTAATCATAGAGTGTCTCTTTTATACAACATAGAAGTCCAGCTACATCTTTCAGGTTTTTGATGGTTGTTGTTTAAATGTATAGATGTGTATATGTATTTTGGAATGGGGAGTGGAATTGGAGTTAAAGAGAAGGGATAGTTTGCAATGAAGCATGTTCAACTGAAGATGTTCTTTGGTTATTTGTTTCTGCATAACAAAACACTCAAAACTTAGTGCCTTCAAACAGTAGCGCCTCTTTACCTTTCATGACTCATGAATTGCTAAACTTAGTTGAGCAAGATTTGCTTGGGATTTTCAAGCAACTGAAATCAGCTATTAGATGAGACTGCTGTCCTCTGAAGACTGTGCTGGAAGCCCAAGGAGGCTCACTCATATGGCTGGTAGGTGATACTGGCTATCAACTGGCTGACTGCTTAGCAAGCTAGTTCCAGATCCTGCACATAATTTTTCAATGTGG